>NC_090925.1:1171207826-1173607826 GCF_040938575.1 Ambystoma mexicanum | reverse complement strand
GATTGTATGTTGTTTTCAGCTGCATGTATCAGCACTGTGTACATGTGCATGTGTGTGTATTTGACAAGAGTGCAACAGTGATGCAACATGGATGCATGTGACAGCGCGATGTGGAAGCCTGATTGGCAGATGTGACATGGATGCCCGTCTGAACACTGCGACACTTGGCAGAGGTGTACACATGCATGCAAGTGTGGTGGTGTGCGTGCATGTGTAGTGCACTCCCTGTGTTGCATGTGATGTCTGGCTCACCTTTGCCTGCTCATGCTGTTGTATGTGTATGGATGGTGCTGGCAGTTGCGATATGGCTGTGGTATGGCTCATGTGTGGAAGTTGAAATGACATGTGTGTTGGCGATTGTGAGGCCATGTCTGAGGTTTGCCAATACCACTCATGTACAACTGTCATGTGTGTATGTGTCTATTGTACAGTGCCCTGATGCCTGTGTTTTATTTCTCCCTGTCTGCAGCGTCAACTGATGAAGAGGGCGGAGAAGGTGCTGTGGAGCACAGCGGCGGGGATCGCACCGCCAGCCAGAGACGCAAGGCCCGGCTCCCCTCCAAGGTTGTGATCTCGTCGGGGAGTGAGGAGTCCGGTGCCGCGTCCCAGGCCGCAGCTGCCGGGGGGAGGTCCAGGAGGCGGAGGTTGGAGTTGGACTCCTCGGCAGCAGAAGGGGCAGCTGGGACCCCACAGGGCCCAACGGGGTAAGATGGCACAGAGTCATCCAGGTTGGTGGGGGGTTTGGTGGAGGAGGAGGCTGTGCAAGCAACAGAGACGGGGTCTGGAGGTGGGGATTCCACTGGTGCTAGTGGTGCAGTGCAGGACCAGGGACAGGAGGCAGCACAGGCGGTCGCGGAGGTGCCTTTGTGCAATCCTGTCCCTGATCCTGTCACTGCATCATCTTGCACCAGCAGGGATGCCTACGTCCAGACCCGTTTTCAGGCAGGGGATGAGCTCACGACAACTGGCCTTCCTCTGCCTGTGGACGTGGCTATCCGGGTCCGGGTTGAGCCTGCCCTGACTGGTGTGGCGTTGCGTCAACGGGCGATGCGAGGTGACCTGCAGTCTTTTCATGAGGAGACTGCACGTCATCTCGAATGGCTCGTTGACCGCGTCGGCCTACAGGGACAGGTCACCCAGGCCGGATTCCTCCGTTTGATGGGGCTTGCTACGACCCCCTCCTCAACTGAACCCCCTATGTGCCAGTCATCCTCCGTGCCATCTTCCCACCCATTAGTCACCTGGGTGCCCTGTGGAGCTGCCTCTGACGGTGTAGCCAGGCTGGTGGAGGAGGCATCCCTGCCACAGTCGGGAGTCGGACGTCCAGCAGGGGTGGCCACATCAACGACTGCACCCCAGACAGCGGAGGATGTGCAGGCAGCAGGAGGCAGTGCACGGGCAGAGGCACAGCAGTAGCAGCAACGTAGTGGGAGCCATGATGGCTCGGGGCCTTCGACATCGGAGGGGCAGGCATCCGCCGGAGGGCAGGAGGGCCCAGGACGGGAAGTGTCTTCCGTGTGGCAGCGGTTGGGCCACGCCATAGATGCGGAGCGGCAGCGGGCGGAAGAGGCACGGCTCACGATGGTCAGGGCGGAGAACTCCATGCGGAGGGCCCTGAGGCGGGCCGAGTGCCTCGAGGCAATCCGCAGGGGGTGGAGGTGGACATGTCGACGGCCCTGTGGACCCTCGGGGCCATGTAGGAGGACCGCCTCCGGGACATTGAGCAGGAGTTCGATGATGCCCTGGCCCGGGACATCCAAAAGTGAGCCGTCGGACTAGCCCGCTGCCCTTGTAAATAGTTCTGTAGTTAGTGTTAGGTTTCCTTTGGTTTTGCATTTTTTTTGGACATTTTGGACAATGGGCCACATTTTTGTATATAGTTTTTTTTTATTAGGTAGTGTTATTAGATAGGTTTCATTTCTTCTGTTGGGATCATGGACCCTGGATTGTTTATCTGTATATAGTTGACTGTTGGATTTTCATTTTTTTTATGATTTACCCATGGAGCAATGCTTTTCGATTTTAATTTTCCATTGGATTTACTTTTGTGGACTGTGACTTTGGACACCTTTCCTTTGGATTATGATTTGTGGTTTTGCATTATTTCACGGACATGCTGGTTTTTATTTTTTTAAATTCCCATTTTTGTTTGTTTATTTTTGATTCAATTTATGTTGCTTTTAATACATATTTTTTGTTCAAACCTCAATGTGTAGTATCATCTCATTGGTTTCATGCATATCATGATATGGGTTTTGAGATTCACTGACACCCATTGGGTGTATGTGAGGGACATGTGTTCATTTCCAAACTTGCAATTGGGGTTCTATCATGTTATTGCCATTTCTAAGTGGGTGGATGCAATACTCGGGTGGGTGTTTGGCATTTGGAGGCTGACCATAAGGGCCAGGGATCTAGATTGTGATGACATGTTGGCTGGGGGACATGTGTGGGGGCCTGGTGGAGGGTGCCCTGCACTGCTGGGGGGTGGGGTGCAGGGGGACATGAGTTTGGGGCCTGGTGGAGGGTGCCCTGCACTGCTGGGGGGTGGGGGTGCTGGGAGACATGTGTGGGGGGCCGGGTGGAGGGTGCCCTGCACTGCTGGGGGGTGGTGGTGCAGGGGGACATGAGTTGGGGGCCTGGTGGAGGGTGCCCTGCACTGCTGGGGGGGTGGGGTGCTGGGGGACATGTGTGGGGGCCTGGTGGAGGGTGCCCTGCACTGCTGGGGGGTGGGGGTGCTGGGGGACATGTGTGGGGGCCTGCTGGCAGGTGCCCCACAGTGCTGGGGGGTGGGGGTGCAGGGGGACATGAGTTGGACATGAGTGGGGGCCTGCTGGCAGGTGCCCCACAGTGCTGGGGGGTGGGGGTGCTGGGAGACATGAGTGGGGGCCTGGTGGGGGGTGCCCCACAGTGCTGGGGGGTGGGGGTGCAGGGGGACATGAGTGTGGGCTTGGTGGAGGGTGCACCTGGATGCTGGGGGGTGGGGGTGCTGGGAGACATGAGTGGGGGCCTCGTGGAGGGTGCCCCACAGTGCTGGGGGGTGGAGGTGACGGGGTAACATGAATTGGACTTGAGTGGGGGCCTGCGGGCAGGTGCCCCACAGTGCTGGGGGGTGGGGGTGCTGGGAGACATGAGTGGGGGCCTGGTCGAGGGTGCCCCACAGTGCTGGGGGGTGGGCGTGCAGGCGGACATGAGTTGGACATGAGTGGGGGCCTGCTGGCAGGTGCCCCACAGTGCTGCGGGGTGGGGGTGCAGGGGGACATGAGTTGGGGGCCTGGTGGAGGGTGCCCTGCACTGCTGGGCGGTGGGGGTGCTGGGGGACATGTGTGGGGGCCTGGTGGAGGGTGCCCTGTACTGCTGGGGGGCGGGGGTGCTGGGGGACATGAGTTGGACATGAGTGGGGGCCTGCTGGCAGGTGCCCCACAGTGCTGGGGGGTGGTGTGCAGGGGGACATGAGTTGGACATGGGTGGGGGCCTGCTGGCAGGTGCCCCACAGTGCTGCGGGGTGGGGGTGCTGGGAGGCATGAGTGGGGGCCTGGTGAAGGGAGCCCCACAGTGCTGGGGGTTGGGGGTGCAGGGGGACATGGGTTGGACATGAGTGGGGGCCTGCTGGCAGGTGCCCCACAGTGCTGGGGGGTGGGGGTTCAGGGGGACATGAGTTGGACATGAGTGGGGGCCTGCTGGCAGGTGCCCCACAGTACTGGGGGGTGGGGGTGCAGGGGGACATGAGTTGGGGGCCTGGTGGAGGGTGCCCTGCACTGCTGGGGGGTGGGGGTGCTGGGGGACATGTGTGGGGGCCTGGTGGAGGGTGCCCTGCACTGCTGGGGGGTGGGGTGCTGGGGGACATGTGTGGGGGCCTGGTGGAGGGTACCCTGCACTGCTGGGGGGTGGGGGTGCTGGGGGACATGTGTGGGGGCCTGGTGGAGGGTGCCCTGCACTGCTGGGGGGTGGGGGTGCTGGGGGACATGAGTTGGACATGAGTGGGGGCCTGCTGGCAGGTGCCCCACAGTGCTGGGGGGTGGGGGTGCAGGGGGACATGAGTTGGACATGAGTGGGTGCCTGCTGGCAGGTGCCCCACAGTGCTGGGGGGTGGGGGTGCTGGGAGACATGAGAGGGGGCTTGGTGGAGGGTGCCCCTGGATGCTGGGGGGTGGGGGTGCAGGGGGACATGAGTGGGGGCTTGGTGGAGGGTGCCCCTGGATGCTGGGGGGTGGGGGTGCAGGGGGACATGAGTGGGGGCCTGTTGGAGGGTGTCCCACAGTGCTGGGGGGTGAGGGTGCAGGGGGACATGAGTGGGGGCTTGGCGGAGGGTGCCCCTGGATGCTGGGGGGTGGGGGTGCTGGGGGACATGAGTGGGGGCATGGTGGAGGGTGCCCTGCACTGCTGGGGAGTGGGGGTGCTGGGAGACATGAGTCGGGGCCTGGTGGAAGGTGCCCCTGGATGCTGGGGGGTGGGGGTGCTGGGGGACATGAGTGGGTGAGCAGGGTAGTCCCCCGTGGTGTGGGCTGCCTGCAGGGGCCGTGGAGGTTGTAGAGCGAACACCTGGGAGGACCCACACGGCCAATTCATGTGTAGTACTCCAGGGAACCCCTGAAATACACGTACCCTGCTGATATCGCGTGTGAAACTTCCCGCGCACCCCAAAATACACGTACACAGGACATTCGCATGTGGAACTTCCCTCGCACCCCTGATATACACGTACCCTGATGGAATCGCGTGTGGAACTTTCCGCACACCCCTGAAATACATGTACCCTGCTGAATTCACGTGTGTAACTTCCAGCGCACCCCGAAATACACGTACCCAGGACATTTGCGTGTGGAAATTCCCGCACACCCCTGAAATACACGTACCCTGCTGAAATCGCGTGTGAAACTTCCCGCGCACCCCGAAATACACGTACACAGGACATTCGCATGTGGAACTTCCCGCGCACCCCTGATATACACGTACCCTGATGGAATCACATGTGGAACTTTCCGCGCACCCCTGAAATACACGTACCCTGCTGAATTCACGTGTGTAACTTCCCGCGCACCCCGAAATACACGTACCCAGGACATTCGCGTGTGGAACTTCCAGCGCACCCCTGATATACACATACCCTGATGGAATCGCGTGTGGAACTTTCCGCGCACCCCTGAAATACACGTACCCTGCTGAATTCACATGTGTAACTTCCCACGCACTCCAAAATACACGTACCCAGGACATTCGCGTGTGGAACTTCCAGCGCACCCCTGGAATACACGTACCCTGATGGAATCGCGTGTGGAACTTCCCGCGCACCCCTGAACTACATGTACCCTGATGAAATTGCATGTGAAACTTCCCGCGCACCCCTGAAATACACGTACCTTGCTGAATTTGCGTGTGAAACTTCCTGCGCACCCCAGTAATACACGTACCACGCTCGCTCAGGGCCAATCGCGTGTGAAACTTCCCACGCACCCCAGTAATACACGTACCCAGCTGAAATCACGTGAGGAACTTCCCGCGCACCCCAGTGATACACGTACCCCGCTTGCCGTGCTGGTACAGGGTTAGCGCAGCCCTTTGTGCTGGATTGGGGATTTTGATGGCTTTTCCCTGCGCAAGGGGCGTTCTTGGGGACGTAACTGGCGCTGCTGCAGGGTCGCTGCACCACTGTGCCCCACGGCTGGTTTTGGTGGCTGGAATCCATGAATACGCTGTGCGCGGAAATGTATTTTAGCGCACGCGGCTGGCGCAGGGATTCGCACGCGCAAACTGTGCGCCAGCCGCGTGCGCCACTTGTGCGCCGAATTCTATGAATTACCCCCAATGTGTTTAACAGAAACTTGGATGCGAGACTCCAACTACCACAATATAGACCTTGCTACAACCCCAGGCTACCCATTTTATGGTTATACTAGAGATGCTGTAAAGGGAGGAGTAGTAGCTATTGTGGTTCATGAAGACTTACACTTTTTTCAGATCTGCGTGAAATGACGGAATGCAAAAGTCTGACTGCCAAAAGTCCAACATTTTTTTTTCTTCATTTTTCCACAAATATATATGTAGGGGGAGAGCCCCCACTCCCCCCCCACTTTAACCCTATACATTTTTATTAACTTTACCCCCCCACATATATATCTGGGGAAAAATGGGGGTCGGACTTTGGGGGTCAGACATTTTTCATTCGGTAATTTCGTACAATACCCTTTTTTCGGACACCTATTAGTTGTAAAAATTGTGAAACCAGGCTTATTAAGATTACCCTCACCCATATTAACTGTATTGATATTATCCGTGTTTATCATTGCTCTAAAGACATGCCAATCTTTGTTGATGAATTTTTAGAAATCTTGTCATCTTTTAATAAACCGAATAATGTAGCATTGGTGTTGTGAGATTTTAACAGGTGGTATAAAAATCCTCAAGATATGGAAACCACTTGTCTGGCACATCGACTTAAAACACGTGGCTTCGAGGACCATAACAAAGACCCTATCCACAAACTAGGTAACATTTTAGACTGGGTTGTCAGCAAAAACCTGGCCTTAACCCCTCTGGTCATTAGTCCTTGTATTTGGTCCGAAATGTGTTTTTCATTTCATTCAACTTGATCTAGTTCTTACAATAGATTACAAAAAACTATTGAAGAAAGTGACTGGTAGGAACTATAATAAAATCAGCTATAAAGACTTAGCAAGCAGCCTTACCAGCCTTATGAATTCCACATCAAACCTAGACCCTGCTGAGCGCCTGCTAGCTGAACATGACAAGGTGATAACTGATCTTTTGGACCAGTTAGCACCTATTAAAACTAAGATCCTCAGAGAAAAAACTAACAATCATAAATGGTACAAAGCAGCATTGACAAACCGAAAAAAAGAAAAACGAAGGTTGGAAAGAAACTGGGAAAAAAATCTATCGCAGCTTAATAAGGACACCTGGAAGTCTTTAGACAAAGCTTATCGTGCAGAGATCCTCCTTGCCAAAAAATGTTGATTGTCAAATCGCTAGCTGCAAGAATGATTCCAAGAAATTGTTTGAGATCCTTCGAGACCTAGAAAAACCCAAAGCTACGTTGCATGAAATTACGCCATCTAATACTGCTTGCAAAAACATTCAGAAGGCCTTCTTAGACAAGATAGCCAAATCCCATACAGATATTGCTATTAACAGGGAACAGTTAAATGAGGAGGTATGAGCAGAGACTAAGGAGGAACACGGACCAATCAGGGCAACTTAAGTTCCCCCTTTTCCCTATCTATGATGAGGAACTGTTAAAGGTCCTAAAATGTCAGTTAATAACAACACCTCTGCCACAGAGCAGGAAAACCTAAACAAAAAACACACTATATACACTTCATACCACAGCAGCACATTAACAGCCCAACATAAAAGCTTTCCAAGGAGGCACCACTAAGTCTCTAGTGGAAATGCGTAACTGACACAGGGTTCACTAACATCGACTAGATCACACTTGCCACTTTTGCTATAGAAGAAATTAGTATGCAAGACCAAAAATGAGGGAACATACCTCAAGACAGATTCTTCAAATGTCAAAATAATACCACACTGAACAAAATCAGCTCTATTTTGTTTGGTTGAATTCTGGGCTAAAACCTGGTTTGAACCAGGAAGAGACTCTCTATGTTTTGGGTGGTGGTACAGGTGTGTATTAGGGATTCCTGGAGTAAGGCACTGCATGAATTGAAAATGCCACATCTGAGGGGAATGTGTGTCCTTGGTGGAACGTTGTAGGTGAGTCTCAAATACGGGGTATGTTTGGTAGGGAGGTACACGTTTGATTGGTGAAAGGACGATTCAATGTTTACACGTTCGGATGCCAAAAAGGCGTATATGTTCAAAAACACTTCAAATAGAGTTCAAATGGATACGAACGAGGGGGTGATGTAAGGGGCTGCACGGCATAGCTGGACACACATACACAACCTGGCAAGTTATGAGGCTAAATATGCAGACTTGCATGGCTTTGTCTAAACCGATTGTTCACGGGTACCCACTGGATGAACCCCACTGTAGCTTTGGTGAAAGTATTTCGTACTTCCCAGAAGGTTGGTCAGCGTCTTGCTTGCACTCCAGTTGGAAATCGCAGGCCAGGCGCGTTTGGGTATGTTTGGACATTGCACGATAATGGCGATTTCCAGCGATCGTTTCTATGCCATGCGTTGTGCTGCTCGCAGATGCTATGAAAGCAAAAGCCAGAGTAAAATAGTTGAATTCAAATTGTGGGTTTTAAATGAGTTCACTTGTTTGCCAAACATTAGGCATAGAACAGTGATTTGCTCGCCAACTGCCTCCCTGACAGGTCTACTCAAAGTGGCCTCGGAACTGGCAGATGCCCAGCCCACCTTCATCCCACCCCCTACTGTTGTCAAATGTGTCATGGTGGCGATAATGTTACAGGCAGACCGAGAGGGCCACTTGAACGGCAGCCATATTAGACGGCGCAGCTGTGGCTGTCTATAACCCGTGCATCCGTCCATTTTGGACCCATTACATAGCAATAACTCATTCCTCTTTTCCCCCCCCAGAAAAGGTGTAACATGAGTCTTGCTTTGTTTGGCATAAAAGGCCGCAGATTTATTTTCACAATATCATAACCACCACTGCACACATTAGTGGAAATAGTTCTGAAGATGCGGCGACTGCTCCGTGTACAAAAACATGCTTCCCCCTTTCCTTCCAACAGTCCATCATAGGCCCAACTCTCCCAACCCTTTGCGCCTGAGCCTCGCCTGCCCATGCAGGTGTTCGGGGGCGGGGAGAGTGCCGTTTCCTTGGGGGAAGCTGAGCCCTTGTTGTTCCCCCCAGACGCCCCTGCCGTGTTAGGCTCCCAAGGGGCGCTGGTCTGAGAAGAGCGAAGACCCTTCCAGCTTTCTCCTGGCTCATCCGGAGTCTGTCTCTTGTGTTTGGTTGCCCAAACACCGCCACACCGCCTGTTGTCCTGCGACGTCGACGATCAGGCCTCCTTGCATGTTCTGTTTGTAGGGTGGGTGGGTGGAAAACGAAGTCCTGTGTTGGCAGGCGGGCGTCCCACTGCCAAGGCTGGATGCTGCCTGCAGTGGGAAGCCCACTCACTATAAAGGGGGTAGCCCCTCCCCTTTCTATTGTTGCCCCCTTCGCGGGCTTTTTTCCTTTTTTGGCGCGCTGCGCTGTTTCGCGGGTTTTGCCCCCGTTTTGCCGCGCTTCGGCGGGCACCTCCCCTCCATCCTGTGGAGGAGGGAGGGGGAGTCTTTAGGAGGAGGACACCGCCCGGGTTATCGGGGTGCCTCCTCCATTTCGGGATTTCTCGTCGTCACCTTCATAACCCGTGCATCCGTCCATTTTGGACCCATTACATAGCAATAACTCATTCCTCTTTTCCCCCCCCAGAAAAGGTGTAACATGAGTCTTGCTTTGTTTGGCATAAAAGGCCGCAGATTTATTTTCACAATATCATAACCACCACTGCACACATTAGTGGAAATAGTTCTGAAGATGCGGCGACTGCTCCGTGTACAAAAACATGCTTCCCCCTTTCCTTCCAACAGTCCATCATAGGCCCAACTCTCCCAACCCTTTGCGCCTGAGCCTCGCCTGCCCATGCAGGTGTTCGGGGGCGGGGAGAGTGCCGTTTCCTTGGGGGAAGCTGAGCCCTTGTTGTTCCCCCCAGACGCCCCTGCCGTGTTAGGCTCCCAAGGGGCGCTGGTCTGAGAAGAGCGAAGACCCTTCCAGCTTTCTCCTGGCTCATCCGGAGTCTGTCTCTTGTGTTTGGTTGCCCAAACACCGCCACGCCACAGGTGGGTTACCGCCCACCGTGGCTCCCCCCTGCTTCCTTCCCTCCATTTCTAAGATTTTTGTGCAGAGGTTCCAGTAGAATAGCTCTAACCCCAGTGTTGACAAATGTACCCCTTCCTTAAGAAACTACTCTGGGGATTTAAATTAATCAGGCCCTACCTGATCTGGCCAGGACCCCTGCCGAATTTTGCCATTGCCCAGTTTAGCTTTGGTCTGGACCTCTCCACGGCTGCGTGATTATCTGCGCCCACCCCCTTCTGCCTTTGGAATTCTCTGACCAAATGATTTCTGTTCCCCAACTGACCTGCCAGCTCCTGTAGAGAGCACCTCATTTCCCGCTTTAGAGCCCCCCTTCCCAGGCTTGTCAGGTCGTTACCTCCCCAGTGTATGACCCGCATGAGTGTCCTACTACCCAGACCTATCTCCTTTCCTCCGGGCTGCTGCTGGTGGGGAGAAGGCATGTCAATTTTATATTTTACCAGCCTGATATACCTCTTAAAACACCCAGACCTCCATCTACCATTCTGCTTGATTGCTCCTTCCCCCATACCCACGGCTGTGGCTGTGGCTGCCGTGACTGCCCCAATCTGATCTGAGTGAGACCCGAATAACCCTTTCTTCGGCGCCAGTTCCATAACCGGTCTAAGTTGGACGCGGCTTAGCGCTGCCCCCCTGTGATGAATGAGCAGCGGAGCCTCCCCTCCCGAGGGAGGTCTCAGCCCGAGGAAGACCGCCACCGCCCTAACCGGGCCTACTGCATTCCCAGGATGGGTTGGAGGGTCCCCGTGCACCCCTTGCCTTCTTGGTCAGTTGTTGATCTCTTTACCCGTAGCGCCAGCTGTTCCCCTGAACAATGCACATCTTAAAACTGCAAACAGGTTTTTTTTTTTTTTTTTTTTTTTTTTTTTTTTTTTTTTTTTTTTTTTTTTTTTTTCTTTCTTTCTCCCAGGGTGTGCCTCCTCTGGGACCCTCCTGCCTCAGTCACCTTTCCGTCCTGTTCCGCCTTAACCAGGGCGGGCCTGCTCCGGGACACTTCTGCCCCTGCCCCTTTCCATCTTGCCCCGCCTTAACCAGGGCGGGCATGTTCCGGGACACTTCTGCCCCTGCCCCTTTCCATCTTGCCCCGCCTTAACCAGGGCGGGCCTGCTCCGGGACCCTTCTGCCCCTGCCCCTTTCCATCTTGCCCCGCCTTAACCTGGGCGGGCATGCTCCGGGACACCTCTGCCCCTGCCCCTTTCCATCCTGCCTCGCCTTAACCAGGGCGGGCATGCTCCGGGACACTTCTGCCCCTGGCCCATTCCATCTTGCTCCGCCTTAACCAGGGCGAGCCTGTTCCGGGACCTTCTGTCCATGCCACCTCTCCAGCTTGTTCCTCATACTGCACCCGCCATAGGTTCCTCACCCCTTTTATTCGGCAAAAGCTCCCCAACCCCTTATCTTTGCTCCGCCTGCCCTTTCAGGAGTTACCCTGTTGGGAGAGTGCCGCTCCTGGCAGGTGCGGTTGAGCTGTATTCTTTTCTTGCTTTCCAAAACCAACTTGCCTTTATTGCTCCCTTCCCGGCTTGTTATGGCCCTCCCTCATCCTTTATCTAGCAAATGCTCCCCAACCCCTTATCCTTGCTCTGCCTGCGTTACCCCGTTTGTAGGGCGCCGTTTCCGGCGGGAGGGTTTGCGCCGTATTCTTATGATTGATGCTCCAAAACCCCTTCGTCATCGCTGATCATCGTCTCCCCCCTATCTATTTCTTTATCTTCCCCAGGAAGGCTCCCTCCTGCCACATTCCCTGTCATGTGAGCCCAACTCCTCCCCACCTCGGCTGGGCCCTTCCCTGCTTCTATTCATTTGGCAGGCTAAACTGCAGCGTTGGGCTTGCCGACCTGATGAACCACACTCCAACTTTGCCCTTGTAGCTTGGTCACCCTTGCCACCAGTCCCACAGACCTATCTCCTGACACCGCCCACTGGACCTAGCCATGACATTAAAGCGGGTCTCCGGTGTCGAACCGCAGTGGTTAGGTTTGCAGGCCAGACACCTCGCCACTGCCCCATATGACATGGTGAAAATTTACAAATAAGTGAGGTGAAATGTCCCAGTTCGCTATTGTGAGTTTCGGGGGAAACATTTGTATTGGTTCTTGGAAGTTAAATTTGCCCACTTTTATGTCTCCACCACGGGCAATTGCCATTCGTCCCGTTTAATTTGGGTTGTTTATGCAAAGCCCATTACTAAATGTGCATATTCCCCTTTGGTATGCTACTTACTACCGCAGTCACATCCCCTTGTCTTGATGCCATGACCCCATACTTCCCCTAAAATCCGGAGCCCCCAGAGGCCGTGCTTGCATGTTCCCCGGCCCACATATTTGACATGGACCACGCCCCTCCGCTGCTTTACTAGCCTTGTAGTGGCGCTTTTAACCTGAAACCCTTAAGGAATCCCTAATGCAGAGCCTGCCCCTGCGTTAACATAACCAGGGCCATGTCATGAATGCATTGTGCTTCCCTCATTACCCGGAACACTACAGCAGATGGAAGCCCTGTAGAACGTGAATCCGAAATTTTTGCGCTGCATGTGAGAAATTGGCACCACTAAAACACACATGCGCTTTCACTCGTACTCTTATACCAATCCAATCACTAACCAAGCAAACGAAAATGATGGATCCTTTCGTTTTACCACTGAGTTCCACCCCTGCTCAGCAGCCCGCCAGCCTTCTCTGCTCCAGTACCAGCCCCATACATAGAAATGCTGCTGCCGCTCAACCCAATACTTCCCCAGTGTGTAGAGAAACTCTTTATATTCCTTTCATCAACCTCCTTTTCCTATCCGACAGTAACTCCAGCCAACCCATCTCTCTCCGCCGTACCCGCTTCCGAGACGGGCGCCTTGTCCTTCTGCCATCTTATACCCTCTTACCCAGGAACCCTGCTTGTCATCATTGGTGCCCTGCCGTGCAGCCCTGGCACAACAAGGGGACACCCAACATGATTACCGTACCCCGTCCCCTACGTATGCCTGTGCAGTAGGTGCATTATCCTTTGATCAGTGCTTACCTCTGTAATCCTATTCCTCGGTAACTATTGCTTCCCCTGGGCCTCAAGCAGTGTCTCAATTACTCCTTCAGAGAAAACACAGGCCATTCCTAAAGCTGTGCAGGTGCGTAAGCTACCCTGCCCCGATAAAATACTCCTGTGCACATAACAGCCGCGCTTCCGTCTCCTTGGGCGCCCCAAAGCACGACCCATAGACCACTTAAAACTGTGTTTCAAGACCGACCTTAGGCGAGGTGGCGAAGTCTCCTAATGAACCGTGGTACCATGCAGCATTAAACCGTTAAGCTTACATACATCTTTCATTATTCAAAACCTGCCTGCAACCGGCCCCCCACGCCAAAGCCTTCTTCTTAAAAGGTGTGTGCTCAAAGTTAAACTTCCACGGTACTATTTGTAAAACAACTGCTTACTACTAAAGTACCCATTACGTCCCGCTACCACACCTCAGCCTCGCAGCTAACGTACCCAGACATCCGCGACACAAGAAAGAAAAACTAACGTACCCAGACATCCGCGACAAAAGAAAGAAAAATGCAGCATTCTCTAGCAGTTCCCCGTGCCCGTACTGGGAAACCCCCTTAAATAATTTGTAGTACCGACCGGCAAGTGCCCTAATAATAATTTGGCATTCGAATAGCGCTACGAACCCCCCCGTATCTGCGCGCTGCATATTATTACCCACAGTATGTGGTGCTCATTTAAACGAGCTCAGAAGGATGAAAAGCTGAGTTTGGCCCTGCCGGGATTCGAACCTGCGCCAGCAGGCTCTGCACGGATGCTAAAGCAGGCGTTCTACTCCCTGCGCCATCGGACCGGCTTTATAACATAACAGACGCCAGCTTCCAGTCTGTCTGCAAGATTATGGCAAGGTGCCTGCTTGCTTCACCGCCACGCTCAGCTGGAGGACAGCGCAAGTGCCAAGTGCGTTTACCCCCCAATATTAGCCCCCCCAGCAGGTGCCTCCTCCCGATGCCAGGCTTCGCGGGTGTGGGGAGCCATCCTCTAACCCGTACCTTCCCCCTTTAAATCTACCCTACCGTCATCGACTTTTCCCCTACGCACACCAATCCGACGTGCGTGTTACTTCCCCTCACTCGCGCTCTGAAAACGCCTGTATATGAGCGCGGTATAAACAAAATATATCATATATTACTGTGACGGTACGACTACAAACGTCACTCTGTCATACATGCTTCCCGGTCCATATTCCAATAATAAATTAGCATTTGGTTCAAAGGTTCAACGGGTCTTCAGTTTTAGTCCCTCTGTCCACACAACAGCTGCTCTAGGGATTCAATTTACATAGTTACTGCCCGCCCTGATAAAAAGTGGGATAGACGGTGGTGCTTTGCAGCAATGGCCTTCCTCCACACGGCAGACAAAAAAGGGTGAATAAGTGCGGGAAATTCAAACCCATTGTAGGCAAATTATCCTGCAGCTGGGACCATACTCACTGTACCTTGTCCGGCCCGTCTACCTGTTATTTCCCCACTACACTTCCCGCTCCGATTAAAAATAACAATAATAATTAATTAATCCCGACTGCACCAGCTGTTAGATCTTTCAGCCCAAGACGCGACAGAAGGCTAACAGAGCGAAGTGCAGGCTCTGCACCACAGCCACTCTTCCCCGGCCCCCACTCGTCTCCGTTCACAACATTCCCCGCATTTACAGCGTTGCGACCTCCTCTCAGGGCGTTATGGAGGTTAAAGGAACAAACCTCTCTGCGTCGGCAATACCGTCCCGGCACTTTCCCCTGCATGAGACCGGACCCCCCAGCCCCGTATTCAGTACCGTACCCTGATTGTCCATATTTCCCTTATTTATTTTGGCGCCCCCCTTGAGCCCCTACCTTCCCTTGTCCGTGACCCACCGCTCCTCTGGCCTGTACTCGATATCTTGCTGGAACACTGGATCGCCGACCTCCCGAACGCTGCTACGCCCTTCAACTCGAAACACTGCATCTCGAGACCGTAACCGGAGTCACGAACCAGCAGCAAACCGGGCCGGAAAACGAAGTCCTGTGTTGGCAGGCGGGCGTCCCACTGCCAAGGCTGGATGCTGCCTGCAGTGGGAAGCCCACTCACTATAAAGGGGGTAGCCCCTCCCCTTTCTATTGTTGCCCCCTTCGCGGGCTTTTTTCCTTTTTTGGCGCGCTGCGCTGTTTCGCGGGTTTTGCCCCCGTTTTGCCGCGCTTCGGCGGGCACCTCCCCTCCATCCTGTGGAGGAGGGAGGGGGAGTCTTTAGGAGGAGGACACCGCCCGGGTTATCGGGGTGCCTCCTCCATTTCGGGATTTCTCGTCGTCACCTTCAAAAACACCGACATCTTTATAAGGTATCTTATAACAAATGCGACGTCAGTGCCAAGGAAAGCATTGCAGCTCTCTCTCAACAGCGCCGCAGCAGAATGTGAGTCCATAAACACCTCAAGCCTGTGTTAACATGTAAAATTCATCACGGCTATTCAAGAGCCATTTTTTCACATGACAACTCATGCAAGAGCTTCTGTTACATTTGGTGATACTGCAGGCTTGCAGAAGTCGGTTTTTTGCCACAATGCAGTTGTACTTCTCAGGGGGATGCTTGTGCAAAGCATTTCAAAATCAGAAAACGTATTCTTATCACAGCATTGGGATTGGTTAAACGTATGCGTATAAGCTTTGCAAATATTGGCATTGCGGAATCATTACAGTTTGATATTTAATCATGCAAAATGTATTTTATGTATTTTTTTTAGAGACAGCATTATGACTTCTACTAAAAGGGCACCTTTATTTTTGAAATATTTGTTCTGAAATCTAGCAGCTGAAGTGTGACTAGAGATCTGGCTAGTGAAAAATACTGCGTTGTATTTCTTTGTTCAATATCTCCATATCCTATATTACTGGTAAGTTATTTATTGGCGAACATGATCCAGGCCTGAAGACGGTTGTGCACATGTTCAATGTATTATCACCAGGAACATGGAGCAGGGACGTCATTTCACCAAAATGCCAGGGGTAGCAGAAGTGACATCACACGACCCATGACCTCTAATGACATCACAGGAAGTAATGTCATTTGACCCCACCCCGAAGTCACATCACGGGAAGCGATGGAACACGACCTTTCACCCCTTGGCAAAACAGGAAGTGGCATCACATATTGTTTCTAAGTACACTATGACAAATATAGTTATGATAATGTAAAGTGATATACATTTCATACAAGAATGGATCACCATATGTATCGTTAATATCAGCGTGTATAGGCCCACTTACCAAATTACTGTGAATGCAAGCAGACGTCCAAGGCCAGACGATAATGATGAGTTATTATATAGCACTCACACATAAGCGCTTCATATAGAACAAATATACATAAAATATCACCCAACCTGTGTTGGTCCTCATTTATCAACCTCAGCAGGATGAAAGGCCGAGTTCACCTTGCTGGGAGCCGAACCTGCAACCTGCAGAGCACACGCACATTGCAGCAGCAAGCGCTCAACCCACTGAGCTATCTTATCGGCTATAGCTATCAGAAAACGAGCCACTCAAGAAACACAAAGCCACATACTGCTGGCAACAGCCCAGGGACCTCCATTTAAAAACATATATTTTTTTACGTGTTTTTTTAGGGGTAGCAAGGCAGACCACAGGGGTTGCAAGGGAGACCCCAGTGGCTGTAAGTGTGACCCCTGGCAAGCCCTAAATGACGGTTTATTTCTCTCATTTACATCATCACTTAGATAGTGAAAATAATATATGCTTTGTGTGTGCATGCCTGCAGGCACATATGACACACAGAAAAAACAAGCATTGGCAATTCCAGCAGTTTGGGTTTTTGTGTAGGCATGAAAAAAGGCACTTGCCAGGCACTGCATATTGGTATGAACTGGTCATTTACGGTAGCAGGTGAAATAATTGTGCAAGTACCTGGGCATCTAATAGCAGCGCCTGGCAAATGTCTAATATTTATACGCAAGCCAAAGCTGTTGGCACTGCCTATACTTGTTTTTAACCGGACTTCAGTGAAGGACACGCATAGTACTTATAAATCAAGTGGTCAAGGCGGACATGGTTGACATTTTCTATTACATGTGTATCATGTTTGCAACTCAAATCAAGTCATTAACTCTCAGAAGTCTGCTTTGAAAAAACCCTGTAAGACAATTTGAGAACAATGTTTGATAGTAAGGCTTGATTAAAGCGAGTTGAAAGAGTTCCCATGAGGAGGTGTTTTGGGTAGGGAGGGACAAGACTGTGAGGGAATGGCCATAGGGATTTGCATAGCCATGCAGAGTCAATGGGTGGGCAAATACCAAACAACACCTTCAAAAATGTGTGTCCCTCCTCAGATGCCATTTCTGCCCATCTGTACTCTAGTGCAATAGTTTGGGTTTATAGGTGGCTCTGCCACCCAATAGCCTGAACTAATTAAATGACTTGTTGCTCTTTTTCCCGGCCTGCACAGCCCCAATCACATGGCAACCAATCAGTGTGCTGATTGGACACGTGCTGCTCACTGATGACGCCAGAGTGGGGATGAAAGGAACTAGGAAGATATAAAAACATGTATTGACAATGCCAACAGTGTGGGCTTTTGTGTAGGCATAGGAAAGGCACTTGCCATGCACTGCTGCAGTGGTATTAACTGGCTATTAATGGTAGCAGGTTCAGAATGATGCAAGTGCCTGAGTGTCTAATAGCAGGTCCTGCAAATGCCTAATAATCATACACAAAATAAAACTGTTTATTTTGCCACTGCTTGTTTTTAACAGGCCTTCAGTGAAGGACACGCAATGTTCTTATAAATTGAGTGGCTTAAGGCAGACCTGGTTAAGACATTTTTATTAAACCAGTATCTGTTTATTACTCCAATAAAGCTGTTATATTTTTATTTATTTATTTAATTAATTATTTGTCGTTAACTCGCAAGTTTCGGGGCGCAGAAACGTGAACACAAAGACAACAGAAATGGACGGGTTATATCACAGAAGACTGCTTTGAGAAAACACTGGCAGGTGCTTTGGCTGCAAAGTTTGATGGTAAGGATTAAAGCAAGCTAAAAGAGTTATCATGAGTGTGTGTTTTGCGAGGGGAGGGGAGAGGGCAGGGAGTGGGTAGGAATGGCCATTGGGATTAACATAACTACTGGCAGTCAATTGGTGGGCAAATAACTAAACACCACCTACAAGCTTTGTTTCCCTCCTCATATGCCATTTCTGCCAATCTGTACTCTAGTGCAATAGTTTCGGCTTATATGTGGCACTTTGCCACCTAATAGCCCAAACTAAAAAACAGTAATGATTTTTAGCGTAGATATGCTTGCTTTGTCTAATGGCTGTACCACTTCTCTCAGTGAGCCAATCACTTGTCAAGCTTCTCTCTGCCTTCCCTGACTGCTGGGTGTGGCCATTGGTATGAAAGCGAGTGAGCACAACCGTGCTAGCCTCCGAGCCAAGCAGCACAATGCTTTGAGAAGCAGCTGGCCCAGGTTTCAATCTTTATTCATGGCTCAGATGTTTTCTCTCCTCTGCGGGTGATACACTGCAGCAGCTTGCCTGAGGAGGCTGCTCTGCCTCTGCCCTACTTTGGTGCATGGTATAACAGGTCGCTACCACTGTTACTGTTTGTCTGTCTCCCACGATCAGCACTTTTACTTTGCTGCCTACAGCATGCTTGCCACAGAAGGCCAGCCAGCCAGGAGCCTGAGGAGCTCTTCTTCGAGTCACTCCTCCTAGAGGCTTGAAACAAAGGAGACAAATGATCATCAAATTATGTACATTCTTCATCCATGCAGGGCGGTACAAGCAAGGGGTCCAGTGAGAGTGGCCAACTGCCCCTGACCTTGCAGGGCAAGGCAGACTCACGAAGTGGGTGTTCTTCATGTCTTTTGTTGTAGGTTATTATTTGGGATGTTTGGCCTATTGTCTGCATTACTGAGCTTAGCATGCAGACACTTGGATTAAAATACTAGCTTCCGTAACTGATCAACACAGTGTTATTCTGGACCAATCTCTGCATCTCCCTGTAGAGGAGTAGCTGCATGCCTCTGTAGGAAATCCCACCCCCTACCTCCTATATGTTGGAAGTCGGAGACTGTGCCGTGTTTGACACCAGCAGTTGTGCCAATAATGCAGCAAGTATTTGAGAGAAAGTATCCACTGAGAAAACCCTATCGAATGTATCCCCAAAGCAATGACAATCTGAGAGAAGAACACCCTGAAGGAATATAAAAAGGAGAAGTTACTGACGTCACAAGAGATGAGCGTGACACACTGAGAAAATTGGCTGAAGAGAATTCGTGGATCTTACAGAATCTTGATGACAAAGTTAAGAATCGAGTAAACTTTCATGTGCGAGCAGAAGATAGCACGCATGTAAAGTGCTACATAAATGCAACCACTCAATAACTGTACAGATACTGAAATGCAAGTAGACCAAGTGATCATAGAAGCTGACTATACATAGTGAATAGACTGCAGGCAAATCTGCATTTGTATAGAAGCCGGACATCGGTGTCATGAATTTTAGGAAGCACTGACCCATGGAGAGGAAAGGACAAGAATTGTGTTGCAGTAAGGATACTGTGAGTCCCCATCGATCTTTACTAGCGTCCTACAAATGGATTTAGGCAATATTGATCTTAAGAGTGCAGTGATACAGTACGTAGATGATGGGGGTCATTACGAGTTTGGAGGTAGCCATGGTGCTATTAGCACCATAGCTGCCTCCAAACTTGTGTCTGGGTCTGGGTTCTTTGAATGGGGACTTACCGGGTCATTCCAACCTTGGAGGACCCTGTAAGTCCCCATTCAAAATTCTCATCCCCATTCCTATTGAGCGCCCATAGGGCTCAATGGGAATGGGGAGGGAGCTAATAACGGGCCCGTTAATTACGGGCCCATTATTAGGTCCCTGGTCCCTTAGCGACTCCCGCTAAGGGACCTCGGAATGCGGCAGTAAGGGGTTAACGGCACCAGCATCCTTACCGATGCACTTGTAATGAGGCCCGACATTTTAATTTGTAGCCTCACAGAAGATGAGTGCAGACAAATTCTGTTCAGTTGATGACTATTCTAGCAGACAAGGGATATAAGGTTGACACGGAGAAACTGCAATATTGTCAAGAAGAGGTGTTGTACATAGGTCAATTGATTTCACATGAAGGAAAGAAAGTGACACCTGAAAGAGCTGAGGCAATTATGAAAACATCAAAACCAAACACAGTGAAACAGATGCAACAATTTTTGGGGTTATGCAACTATGTCAAAGCCTCAGCGTTTGATCATATTACGTATACAAGACCACTTCTGCAAGCTCTAAAGAGAGCACAGATGGAAAAAGTAAAAATAGAATGGACTGAAGAAATGGAGGAAGGGTTTGAGGAACTGAAAAAAGTAATATGTACAGTCCCTGTTTTAGGAATTCCCCATTATGCTAAGGAATGTTATTTGTTTTTACCCACAAATTGGACAGTCATGACAGCAGTACTTATGCAGATAACTACATTGGGGTACAAACCTTTAGCATATTTTAGACCCAGTTATGAGAGGACATTTTCCTTGTGAACAGTCATGGGCTGCCGCCACGTTCGCGATTGAGAATCTACAAGTATTGTCATGGGCTGCTCTATGACCCTCTTCATGGAGCATGATCTATTTGCTATTTTAGAGAAACTCAAAGGCACATTAATGTTTCAAAGGGCTTCAGTTTATGAGTTAATGATTTCGAAGCGAATGATTAAAATTATAAGGTGTCAAATAGTGAGCCAATAGAAGAAGACTATCATGTGCATGAATGCACTAATTATGTTAATTTTTATGATGATATGCCCCACGTGAAGGAGAATGCTTTAGCAGGAGGGGAAATTCTCTTTAATGATGGTTCCTCGAAAATTGATCAGACTAGCGGGTAAAGACATTCCGGTGGCGCCGTAGTGAGACATATATTAAATGGCGAATTTGAGGTTGTAGCTAACGTCTCACTTTTCAGCGCAAACGGCAGAATTAGTAGCGCTCATTGTCATGCTTGAGAAACACAAAGGACAGGAAGTGATAATATACAGTGACTCCGCCTGTGTGATGTCAACCGTACATGCAGGATTAGTGCGTTGGAAAAGGAGAGGCTACCTCTGTGCGGATGGCGCTCCAGTGCAGCACGCATCCTTATTGGATAGGCTTCTTAAGGCACTAAAACTCCCAGTAGCCATAGCAGTCATTAAATGTGCAGCGCACACTAAGGGAACATATGTTATCTCTTGCTGGAACAAAGCCCAGACGAAGAAGCCAAAAGGGTTGCATATTCCCCAGATATTTTCAGTTTTTATACTGATAATGTTAAAGAAAAAGTAGTCACAACCATGTTAGTGCAATAAGGGTTTAATAAATTATCGATAACCCAACTAATGGAGGTTCAAGGGAGTGCACCGCAGGAATAGCCGGAATTATGGAAGCAAAGGGGGTGTTCTTTATCCTCCACAGAAGCATTATGGCGACAAGATAGTACTGGAAATCCGGTGATGCCAGTAGCATTATTGAAGGTTGTGCTTGAACAGCTGTATTACCCCACGCATGTAACTAGGTAGAGTCTTGCTGCTACGATTGCCGAAGACTGGTTCATTCCGAATTCGCTGGAACACATTGCACTGTTTATGGTAAACTGCATTGTGTGTCAAAGGTTTACTGCTGGGCATACACTGAGAACAAATAGAGGGGCGATACCTCAACCAAATTGTCAGTCTCAGCATTTACATATTGGCAATGTCGACATGCTGCAGGTTTGTAATGGAAACAGGTATCAATTAGTGGTGGTGTCTCCCTTTTCAAGTTGGATCGAGGCAGGTCTGTGTACACACCCTGGTGCCACTTGCGCTGCAAAGTGTTTAGCGTGTAAAGTTTTCCTGAGATGGGGTGTGTGTGATGTGCTGAGAGCTGACAATGGGCCACATTTTGTTAATGAGCTATTTGAACAAATAGGGCTTCTTATGAGTATAAAACACCAGTTTTCTTCTTCTTATCACCTGCATGCGAACGGGATATGTGCGAGACTCAACAGCCTTCTTAAAGAAAGGATTGCCAAGATTTTATTGACTTTGAACTAGGGATGGCTATATTGCCTACCTCTAGCCTTATATGCTCTTTGGAACCAGCCAGGATCAGACCCTCACCTCACCCCTCATGAACTAGTGACAGGGCGGCATATGAGAATGCCCCTTACACCTCCATCTAGGAGAAGAAGTGAAGCTCAGAGTGCAGCTAAAACCATAGGTCATGAAATGCATGACTATTTGACATGTATGACCTCTAGCATATCTCTCATTTCAGATCAAGTGAAGCACAAGGGGGGGGATTGCTCGACAATTCAACAAACAACCCTATCAAATTACTATCGGCACCTGAGTTATATGTTGGAGACCTAGACTTAATTAAGAACTTTACTCGAAGGTGGCATGAGCCATGTTTTAATCGTCCCTTTTGCATTGAGAATATAACTCCCTTGGCTGTGAAAGTCTGAGGGAGATGAGCTTGGCTTCACTTAGAAGATGTAAATGCCTATAAAGTTGAGACCCGTCCTCCCACCGTTGCCGATCCAGAAGCAAGACAAGAAGACGAATGTCAGCGTGTGCAGACCTGATCAATGATGAAAAAGGACGATAAAGCAACAAGCGGTTAATACAGATTTATTTTGGACTGAAATATAAGTGGACAGTCCTTATAGCTATTTTAGCAGTGAGTGAAAAGGCTTGCAGAGAATTTCCGTGGTTCGAAAATTAACTTTTGAAATACATTTTGAAACATTAGAGTTATGCCTAAACATTAGTTCTTGATTAGAAATTGGAAACAAGATCAGTATCCATATTCATTTAATGGAGAATACCTTTTATAAGCAGTTAATCATATGGTGCTTACCGATAGTGATGTGCATCGACTTTTGCTTGCTGTCTTTGTGTTTATACTTAAAGCTTACCCTACTCTTGTGAGAAGAAACGTTGATGTTTGTGCTTTCTTACAGGATCCTAAAAATTACCCATTGATAATGAGGCTACTTATTGCCATCATTAAGCAGATTTTGCAGTTACAAGTATAAAGAATTTGATGATTGTATTGAATATGATTGAAGAGGAAAGTGGCACAGTTCAAGGCGAAGAACAAGTGCAACAAGTACTAGGATGGCGTGAAAGATGGATGAATCAATATATATATATATGAGACAGAGCTACAAAACAAAAGGAGCACAACACAATAAGGTCAGGTAAAATTCAGAGCCTTATTTTTAAGTTTGTTTATTGGCATTTGTCATAAACAGTCTCAATGGCTGATCTCTCAAGCCATGTATTGCAAAACTCTTTGAAATAATAAAATAGTGAACAGAGGGGAGGGGAGGAAGGGAAGGGAGGAGAAGAAGAAGAAGAAGAAGAAAAAAAAAAAAAGAAAAAAAAAAGAGGAGGGGGGAGGGGATAGAGAGGAGATAAAGATCTTAAGAAAGAGAAAACATTTCGAACAATAAACAGTTAACATTAACATGAACTGTCTCCATATCTTGCTTTCATCAAGTATATAGCAAGTCTTTAGTGGGGGGCATTGTGGGGAAGGGGGGGACTCCTGGACGCATCAATTGCTTCAGGTGTTTGGGGATCACCCTTGCGGGTTACTAGGTGTCTGCAGTTTAGTATGGTCTAGATGGTGATTGTTCATGGGGGTTTGTCGTCTGAGGGGTATGTTATAGTTCTGACTATCTCCCGCCATGCTTCTAGGGTGGAGCTGGACTCATCTGTGGATCGGGTAACGTTATCCTCCCACGCCTTAGTCTCTGCATCAATCCATCTAATAAGTTCGCTGTGCCAGGCGTCACACCTAGGTCCTGCTGGCTTTTTCCAGGACATAGCGATATGTCTTTTGGCCAAAAGGCATAATAGATCCATTAGCTTCACTCGATGTTTAAGTTTGGCCGGTCTGGGATACGTTCCTAGGAGGCATTCCTCAGGAGTCCATCTGTAGTTGGAGGTTCCCGTCTTTTCAGATGTCAGCTTGACTCTTGCCCACAGGGATTGCACTGTGGTGCACTCCCAAAACATATGTATGAGATCAGCTCTGTCCGCTTTACACCATGGGCAGTTGGAGCTTGCATTTTTGTTGAATGTCGCAATCCTGTGTGGAGTGAGATATGTCCGGTGTAGGACATTCAGTTGTATAAAGCGGAATCTGTGGTTTCTTGATACAGCTTTAGGGAATGCCAGCTCTCTGGACCATTCCGTCTTCGAGAGTTCTCGACCAGTGTCTGTTTCCCATTTGCTTTTCAGGGTCTCTCCCTTCGGATTGGGGTTGTCGGTGAGGTGTCTGTATATTTGGGAGACCAGTTTCTGTCCTTCTCCTAGGTTATACAATAGTGTTGTAAGAGGATCTGATTCAGGTTCTCCAGGCCAGGTGTCCCATTTGTGTCTTGCTATTTCGCGTATTTTACGATACCACAGGTATTGACTACTGGGTATTCCATCCATGGTCTGTAGTGTATCGAACTCTTTAAAGGAGCCGTCATCGTATAGATCTCCCCACATGTAAACCCCTTTCTTCTCCCAGGCCCTGAGGTGTAGTAGGTCTGAATCTGATCTGCATAGATCCCAAATCATCGGTATTTCTGGGGAGTACAGGTGTGTTTGGTTTCTTAGTGACTTTGTTCTTTGCCATATTTGTTTCCCCAGGGTAACTATGAAAGGTGTGTCATTCAGCAGGCGTTGGGGAGCCCAGAGAAGTTCTTTAAGTTGTAGTGGTGAGATCAGAGATTGTAGCAGGGGGGTCTCGGATGTGTTCTCGTCAGCCAGCCATTTGGACACAAAGCTGAGTTGGGCCGCCAAATAATATTTTTCGAAGTGCGGGAGTTGGATTCCGCCCTGGGCGTATTGTAAGACTAGCGTAGAGTGTGCTATTCTGTGCCTTCTCTGCCCCCAGATGAATTCTCTAGTTAAGGACCTTAATAGGCGGAAGAACGAATTCTTGATGTAGTATTGCACATTTTGAAACCTATACAGGAGCCTGGGGAGGACTATCATTTTGGCTATCGAAATTCTCCCCATTACCGACAGTGGGAGTTTTGCCCAGAAGGACATTGATCTGCGCAGCGCGGGTATTGCTGCATTCGTGTTATGCTCATGCATCAATTGGGGAGTGTGCATGATCTGAATACCCAGATAGCGGAACTTGGTGGTCTGCCACTGTATCTCCAGTGTTGGAAGCTCCTCCAAGCATTTGCCCTTAAGGCCTGATAGTGGAAATAGGCAGGACTTTGCCTTGTTGAACTGGATGCCTGAGACTTTGGAGAAATTGTCAAGGACTTCCATCATAGTTGGGACATTGAGTTGCGGGTCTCTGACGTATAAAAGCACATCATCTGCATGAAGTGAAATTATGTGATCTATCGTCCCTAGCCTTATCCCAGCGTCAAAAAATTGTTTCCGAAAATAGATGGCTATGGGTTCTAATCCCAATATATAAAGCATGGGGGATAGTGGGCAGCCTTGTCGAGTACCTCTGCATATCTCCCAAACTTCTGACACGTGTCTCCCAGTCTTTACCCGTGCTCTTGGTTCGGTGTAGAGTACTCGGATCCACCTAATAAATCGTGGGCCGAACCCGAATTCCTTCAGGACCGCCAAGAGCCACTCCCAGTATATGGAATCAAACGCCTTGGTGGCGTCTAGTGATAACAGGGCGTAAGGTTCGGTGCTCGCATCTGTTTGTGCAATAATGTGTTGAAGTCTGCGTAGATTCATGGTCGTGTTTCGACCTGGAACAAACCCACACTGATCAGAGTGTATGATGTCTCCTATCTGTCTGGACAGTCTCTGGGCTAGGATTGTGGTTAATAGCTTAACATCTTGATTAAGCATAGCCAGCGGGCGATATGAATCGCAGCGTTCGGCCAGCTTGTTTGGCTTAAGTACTGGGATCACTAGGGTTTCCCTCATGCTGTCAGGTAGGATACCTCGTTCATATATTTCTTGAAAGACCTCGTGTAAGAGCGGTATCAGGGAGGAACTATATGTTTTGTAAAATTCCGAGGGTAACCCATCGCTCCCAGGAGTCTTGGCCGTCGCTTGTGCTTTAATCGCTTCGGCAATGTCTTCTGTTGTAATATCTGCTTCTAGTTCCTCTGCTTGTGTCGGGGTGAGCCTAGGTAGCCCTATTTCTTCTAAGGTATCCGCTATTTGGTCCCCAGGTATTTCCATTTCGTGGGAGTATAAATGTTTGTAATAATTCTTAAAAGTGTCATTTATTTCCTGTTGTGTCTGGTGTGTAATGCCTTGCTCGTCCTGAATCAGGGTGATAGTGTGTCTGGGATGTTCCTTCTTGCAAAGCCATGCCAGGAGCCTACTGGGTCTATCCGCTTCTGTGTGCGTCCTGTTTGTTCTAGTGGTGAAATCGAACTTAGCGAGTCTGCTCCAAGCGTCTGAGCATTTCTCGCGAAGTGTTCGAAGTCTGTCCTCGTGCCTTTGTGGGTCTATGGGGTCTGTGCTAAGCCTCTGAATTTCTGCTTCTCCCTGCTCTAGTTCCTTGCGCAGCGATCTTCTGATGCCGCCTGCTTTTGCCATGACTTCCCCCCTGGTCACTACTTTTAGGGTCTCCCATACCGTGCTTATGTAGTTCACGCTTCCCCTGTTCAGTTCTATATAGTCGTCTATCGTGTCCTGCAGTTGGTCTCTGAATGCCTGGTCCATCAGGGCCTCCGTTGGCATGCGCCACATAGGGATGGGGGGCGAAGGGCCAGCATGGTTCCAGTTCACCGTTAATGGGGAGTGGTCTGAGATCGTTCTTCCCAGGTATTCTGCTCCCTCCATCTGGGGTAGGTGTTCCCTTCCGACAAGGATGTGATCTAGTCTCGTATGGAGGCCATGTGGGGACGAGAAGTAGGAGTAGTGACGTGTGTGGGGGTGGAGTTCCCTCCACACATCAGCCAGTTCTAGTCTGTCTATCAGCGTGTTTAGTGCCGTCGTGGCAGCCATAGTGGTGGTAGGCGGCGGTAGCGACCTGTCTAGTATGAGATCCCGTACACAATTGAAATCTCCTCCCCAGATGAAGAGGCAGTCCCGATGTGGAGTGGTTATGTTGTACATCGTGGCCAAGTAGGCCGGGATGTTGTTATTGGGTAGGTATGTGTTCACTATGCATAGCTCCTGTTGCTCGAGATGTCCCCATACAATCACATACCTGCCCTCTGGATCACTAACAGATTTGGATAAGCGGAAAGGGAGCTGGGGGTGTATCCATGTGTATACCCCTCTGGCATATTTCGAGTAAGCAGTCCCAAATCCCTGTCCTCCCCAATGTTCCTGGAGTTTACCCATATGTATCGCTGTGCAGTGTGTTTCTTGTAAAAGCGCTATTTCAACCTTTTTCCTGTTTAGGTATGACTTAATTCTGTTCCTTCGGAGGTAGGTGCCAAGGCCCCTCACGTTCCATGTCATTATTTTCACGTTCCCTGCCATGCTGTTTTTGGCTGGAGGTCTCTGGTTACAGTGCTCCGGAGGAAGTTTGCCCTCCAGGTGTCCCCTCCCCTGACCCGTTCCCCCTCTTTCGAATTAATGCATTCTGGAGACTTACCAACTGTTGTAACTTTCATCTGAACGGATGAATAACCAAAAACGTTCAACTGCAAACTGCCCCTAGCAGTTGCTTCTAACTTACAGCGCTCAGGGGCTCCCGAGCTTTCTGGGCCTCTCCAGGTCTTTCGGTGCGGGTGGAGTGTAGGCATTTGGCCTGCACTTTCCGTGAGGGGGTGTGTCAGCGGTGTTTCTGCTCGTGGTCTTGCCCGATATAGCCATATTCTCAGTGTGGTCCCTTGCAATATCCAGTTAAGCGTCTCATCTTCAGTGTGGGACCTTCCATAGGTGTTCGTTTTGTTATTATTCACTTCGTTTCTATTTGTTCTTCTGAGGGTCCTCTCCGTTGTCCGCTAAATTATTGTGTTCCATCCACATGATCGCCGCCGCTGGAGTCTCCAAGAAGGTTGTCTTCCCCTTGTATAAAACTTTAAGGCGAGATGGGTAGAGCAGCATATATTTTATGTTGAGTATTCGTAGTCTAGCCTTCACCGGTATGAAAGAATTCCTGGCTCGTTGGACCGTTGGGGTATAGTCGGGGTATATGACTATTCTGGAGTCCTGTCTTCTAATCTCACCGCCTTCTCTGGAGTGTCGTAGTATTATTTCTCTATCTCGGAAGTTGAGGATTTTCGCTATTATCGGGCGTGGGTGGACCCTGGCGGGGGGCGCTTTTGAAGAGATCTGTGGGCACGCTCCACTGAGAACCCCTGGGAGAGTTTTCCCGCCCCTATTTCTTGTAGGAGCAAGGTTTCTATGAAGTCCGTAGGGTCCGAGCCCTCCATGTCTTCCGGGACCCCCAGGATCCTAACATTATTGCGCCGTGCGCGGCCCTCCGCATCTTCGGATCTCGCCTCTAGCCTCGCTACTTTCATTTCTAGGTCCGTTACCTTTGTTTTCAGGTCTGTGGTATCAGCAACGCTGTCTCGCAAGGTAGCTTCATTTGTGTTCACTCTTTCCGTTAGGTTACGGGCATCTTGCCGCATGAGCTGCATATCTGACCTTATCTCTTCAATTTTTGTTTCGATAGAGGTGCGTAGTGCTGCGATGGCTTGTAGGACTAGTGTATCTTTAGGTTCCGTTTCTGGCTGCGGTGGCGCCACATTGGGATTGGGGTCCTGGTGTAGTGTCTGCTTGGGTCTGACCGTCGTGTAGGAGTCCATTGTCGTTGACGGTATTGACTTTGCTTTGGTTGGGGACATCTTTGTATTCAGGTCCAGTGTACTGTTCTCGCAATAGTTGATTCAGCGGACGACACTAGTTAGGCGGGCGTCCTATCCCTCAATTGCTGCAAGGAAGAGCTGTGCTGTGGGTGTTGCTGGTCTCTCACCCGGTCCGGGGTGTTGTCGTGGGTCAGTTCCACTTATAGGTTCTTATGGCACCCAGGGTGATGCTTGTGGGGTATGATCTTCGTTATTTGTGCCCACCTTCTCAATTGCAGCGTGGGGATGCTGTGTCACAGGCGGTATAAGTCTCTCGCCCAGCCCACGGCGAGCAAGCGATCCGGCGGTATTATCAGCACGTCTGCCCACAAGGTGGCCGCGCCGGGGCAGGGGAGGCAGGAGCTGTTGTCTGTCCCGCTCCTGGGTCTGTCTGTAGTTGTGTACAAGGGCAGGGAGGGGGAATCAAGTCCGGGACTCACCCCTTTGCGTGTTCCCCAGTCTATGTTTTTTCCCCCCGGTGCCATGCGTCTCTCGAACTCTTCATCTGGTTCTGCGCGGCGGGGATCGCAGTATTGTGTCTCCCGTCTCACGCCGACTGCTTCCTCTGTCCGGGCAGGATCTTCCTAAGTTGCTGACTGGCGAAGGAGGGAGCCCGCTTCCACGGCTTCCGTTCGTCCGGGAGGCCGCCTCTTCTTCCTCGTTCGCACCCTCGTGTAGGACCGTGTGTTGCACCACCGGGTCCTCAGCTGATCTAGAGCATGTCGGCACCCCTCTGCAAACAGCGCGAGGGAGGATCGGACGTGAGGAGTTCCGTGTCAGTCGACCGAAGTCCCAGAGCCGCGTTGCTTCAGTTCCCCTCCCCCATTGATACAGTGGGGACCGCCATCTTGTAGGGCCAAGGGGCGCCTCTTCTCTGGTCTCGTTTTTTGGGTTGCTGGGTCCGTTTTTTTTCGGAGCAGCTGCCGAGTGTTGGGAAGGGGTCCCTCTGTTCAGAATCGTTGTTCTGGGCTCACGCGAAGTTATTTAACTAGCGCAAATTCACCCGTAGCAGGATCACGGGCAGGAGCTTCTCGAGCTCGCGTCCTCACGGCATGCGCGCTGGCCACGCCCCCAAATTCAGAGCCTTATAAAGTCAAACATTACAAATTTAATCAACATGTGGACCGGTTAAAATAAGTATTACATGACTAAGTAAACAACATTCATCAAAAAAAAATTCATATAAATCATCACATGAAACATAGGAAATCGTGATTTACAATTGATGGTAAATTCACAAAAAATGTGGATACAGTCAACATGAGTCAGACAATGTATCAGTTTCTTCTTATTGTCAGATAACACTGATCAAATTTTCTCCCTGTACATATCCAGGAAGGTGTCTCAACATGTTTCTGTTCTTAAGTAATCACTCAGAGAACATTCATCAGGAGAATTGTTAGAGTCAATGATAATCCCAAACAATCCTATCCAATGTGAAGAGAAAAGGAACTGTATACGTGCAACCTATGGGTTAAAAAAAGGGAGGACAAATGATCAGCTCTAGAGGTAGCTATTTACTTTGTCATATTCACTACTATGTGAACGAGAGGACCAAGAAAAAGGGGAAATTATCTTAAATGGCGCTCGTAGAGGGCTCACAACTTTAGAAAATGAGGTTTTGGTTGGCTGCTAAGTAGCTCCTAACCTGTAACCAATACAAGAAAAGCTCTCATTTATGCTTTTCAGAGAGCAAAAAAACATAGCGCTCAACAACGCTAGAATCGCACTGAATCAGTGTTTATCAGAGAGACAGGTGTACAACGAAGACAGGCATCAGGCTCACCTTCACGTCAAACCTATTCGCTCAAAGCGGGAGTAGGGTAGACATCCCAGGACCACGTCTTTACTCGGCAAAAGATATGCCAAAACATGGCTAAACGGCCTCAAAGCTGGTGGTGTGTATGTAGGAAAAAAACTCCCAACCCTGCGAAGGTAAAGAAAGTAGTGTTCAAGGCTCTCTCAGAGAACCAGTATTTAGACTTCAGTTACAAATATCAAGGGGTAGAGAGAAGAAAATAGTGGAAGAGAGAATCTCAGGACTCTAGGGGGGGGGGATGTAGCCAACAGAACGGTGTAAGTAAAAGAGCTAGTGCCTCACCCAGAAGACAAAATGCAAATAAAAGCACATATGAGTCCATTATCTCTCAATATGGATGGCTCATAATGTACAAATAAAAGGGTTAGTCTAAGGGTGAAGATGAATTAGGTGTACAAATCCCAGGGTCCTCAGACAAAAGATGGAGATGGGATAAGCATTAGTGGGCACGTTAACATCATCTTAATGGTGCCCATTGATTCTACATGCGCAAAAAGCCATATGTCGGAAAACACTAAAGAACTCACGTCTCCCAAACAGGTTGAGATACTGCGTGTCGGAAATGGTTCACTTAGACGATTGTCTCGGTACGACAAAAGGTGTCCCTGTCGGACATCTATACAAAGGGACAGCGGGCATTAACATACCTACGTTTTAAGAGAGACGGAACATCAAAAACGCCTATCGACCATAAGGAAGATGACTTACCTATGTGTATGTCCACTATTGTCAACACAATGCAATAGTAACCGAATTAATGCGGGAACGATGACTTACGTGTCTAACTACAGCGAGCCGTGTAGCTTAGTGTATGCTAGTAGTCAAGGACACCCGGCGCGCATCCCCAGAAGGGAGGAGAAGAGGGCTGCCACAACACAAGACATTTGTGTTGGCCATCTTGAAGTAGAGACACTGCTCAAAAATTAAATATGCTGGTACTCAAAATGCAAACTGTAACCAGGATATAGAGCATTCATACAGTGTCAGCCAGTGCTCGAAAAAGGACAATTCATCATAAATACCACACAAAATTAATATTCGATAGTTAAGTGCTTGCTCGAAAAACTTGTCCGATTCCGCCAGATTAGAAGGAGCGATCATACAAAGCTTGTTTGACAAGAAACGCCCGATGCTCACTAACAAGAATGTCCGCATAGGCTAAATGCTAGTTCCATTGCCTCAGTGCCCCAATATGTCATAACTAGATTCCTAGCTTTGTGAATGGGCGTAGGGGGAGGGACCATAAATGAAGTCTAACGTGAAGCAGTGCCTGGCTCATCCTGCACAGAGATATCTTGTTCGGGAAAGGCTAATCAGCCGAAAATCTGTAATGCACTTTCTACCTTCAGATAAGAATGGCAAAAGGTAATAGTGTCAGTACAAACACCAAATAACTTCACTTGTCTCAGGAGTGTTCATGTTTAAACATCAAAAAGCAGTATTCGGTGTTTAGTATCTGAGGGTACATATTTGAAAAATAGCAACAGTCTTGATTTAGCATAGCAATTAGTAATATTAATCAAGGACCTATATCTGTATAGCACTGGTGCATATACAAAGTACAATATACATAGGGAATTCTCATTATTTAAGAAACAGCAATTGGTGTGCAGTATCAGGATACATATCTTGGAAAGAATAGTACCCCTCGTGACCCAAAGTGTCAATTTTTGATATCGATCAGGGTTCTTCATCTGTATCAGACTGTACATCTACAACAGCCACGCATATCTAGCATGTTTGCATTATGTCAGAGCATTGATCTAATCAGTGACAAAGCAAGAAGGATGGGAAATGCAAAAGAGGACACAGTGGGAAGAGATGCAGAAAGAGGGGAGATAGTAGTGTATTAAGTAATCTATTACCCTCAAAGTTCTGGAAGGACAAAGAAGCCTACTGCCTCATAGAATAACAGTTTGTGAATCTACTTCAATGTCTGATTTTATGCCATTCCACAGACTCATTCATACCGCCTGTGTCACTATGCAGTCTATAAATCATTTCTTGCTCTTTCCTTAATAGTCTGCTTTCTAATGTTTGTGAGTTCCCTTCTTTAAGTGTCAGAAGTACAGTCCAAGTAAAATCCTCATATCCGTGATTGACCTGAGTAAAATGTCGGACTATGGGAGCATTTTCAGTTTTAGTCTTCAAACAGCTACGGTGCTCCATAATCCGTGTTTTTACTTTGCGAATAGTTTTTCCAACATACGCCAAGTAAAGACGTGGTCCTGGGATGTCTACCCTACTCCCGCTTTGAGCAAATAGGTTTGACGTGAAGGTGAGTCTATTGCCTATCTTCGTTGTACACCTGTCTCTTTGATAAACACTGGTTCAGTGCGATTTTAGCGTTGTTGAGCGCTATGTTTTTTTGCTCTCTGAAAAGCACAAATTAGAGCTTTTCTTGTATTGGTTACAGGATAGGAGCTACTTAGAAGCCAACCACAACCTCATTTTCTAAAGTTGTGAGCCCCCTAAAAGTGTCATTTAAGGTCCTCTCATTCCCATAGTAGTGAATATGACAAAGTAAATAGCTACCTCTAGAGCTGTTCTTTTGTCCCCCCTTTTTTTAACCCATAGGTTGCACGTATACAGTTCCTTTTCTCTTCACATTGGATAGGATTGTTTGGGATTATCGTTGACTCTAACAATTCTCCTGATGAATGTTCTCTGAGTGATTCCATAAGAATAGAAACATATCGAGACACCTTCCTGGATATGTACAGGGAGCAAATTTGATCAGTGATATCTGACAATAAGAAGAAACTGATACATTGTCTGACTCATGTTGACTGTATCCGCATTTTTTGTGAACTTACCATCAATTGTAAATTACAATTTCCTATGTTTTATATGATGATTTATATGTATTTTTTTGTGATGAATGTTGTTTACTTAGTAATTTAATACTTATTTTAACCGGTACACATGTTGATTAAATTTGTGATTTTTGACTTTATACGGCTTTGAATTTTACCTGACCGTATTGTGTTGTGCTCCTTTTGTTTAGTAGCTCTGTCTCATTGCAGGCAGCCAGTGCGAGGTGAGGAAGCCCATCTCTGGGCGTTCGTGAATTTATTTTTTTCCCCTTTCCCCAGCCTAAACTAGGGCTGCAGGCCCTGTAGCGTCCCTCAGCCCACCCCCCACCCACTTCCTGGTCTCTGTTCCCCTCCCGCCTCCCAACCCACCCATCCTAGCTCTGATTGTGCCACGGGCCCACTGGAAAGGGTCCATCGACCCTCCTCACACCGGTCCCTGCATCAATTGCAGGCAGCCGGTGCGAGGTGAGGAAGCCCATCTCTGGGCGTTCGTGAATTTTGTTTTTTTTTCCCCTTTCCCCAGCCTAAACTAGGGCCGCAGGCCCTGTAGCGTCCCTCTCACACCCCCCACCCACTTCCTGGTCTCTGTTCTCCTCCCGCCTCCCAACCCGCCCATCCCCGCTCTGATTGGGCCGCGGGCCCACTGGAAAGGGTCCATCGACCCTCCTCACACCGGCCCCTGCATCCATTGCAGGCAGCCGGTGCGAGGTGAGGAAGCCCATCTCTGGGCGTTCGTGAATTTATTTTTTTCCCCTTTCCCCCGGCCTAAACTAGGGCCGCAGGCCCTGTAGCGTCCCTCGAACACCCCCACCCACTTCCTGGCCTCTGTTCCTCTCCCTCCTCCCAACCCGCCCCTCCCCGATCTGATTGGGCTGCGGGCCCACTGGAAAGGGTCCATCGACCCTCCTCACACCGGCCCCTGCATCCATTGCAGGCAGCCGGTGCGAGGTGAGGAAACCCATCTCTGGGCGTTCGTGAATTTTTTTTTTCCCCTTTCCCCCGGCCTAAACTAGGACCGCAGGCCCCGTAGCGTCCCTCTACCACCCCCCACCCACTTCCTGGTCTCTGTTCCCCTCCTGCCTCCCAACCCGCCCATCCCCGCTCGGATTGGGCCGCGGGCCCACTGGAAAGGGTCCATCGACCCTCCTCACACCGGCCCCTGCATCCATTGCAGGCAGCCGGTGCGAGGTGAGGAAGCCCATTTCTGGGCGTTCGTGAATTTATTTTTTTCCCCTTTCCCCTGGCCTAAACTAGGGCCACAGGCCTCGTAGCGTCCCTCTCCCACCCCCCACCCACTTCCTGGTCTCTGTTCCCCTCCCACCTCCCAACCCGCCCATCTCCACTCTGATTGGGCAGCGGGCCCACTGGAAAGGGTCCATCGACCCTCCTCACACCGGCCCCTCCATCCATTGCAGGCAGCTGGTGCAAGGTGAGGAAGCCCATCTCTGGGCGTTTGTGAATTAATTTTTTTCCCCTTTCCCCTGGCCTAAACTAGGGCCGCAGGCCCCTTAGCGCCCCTCTCCAACCCCCCACCCACTACCTGGTCTCTGTTCCCTCTCCCGCCTCCCAACCCGCCCATCCCCGCTCTGATTGGGCCGCGGACCCTCCATCACTGGTCCTCCCAGGGCAGCCCTCTGCCCGGCAGCCCCCTGCGTCTAAGGACCCCGAGGCCAAGGGCGGCTCCAACAGAGGCGGCTCCAGGAAGTGTCTGCAGGTGTCCGCAGGGGAAGCCAGTGGCCAGCCGTCAACCAGCAACTACAAGGACCCGTAAGGTAGGGTGGCTTGGGTTGGGGAGAGGTACAACTCTACCCCAGATACCGGACCACTAGGCAAAACCAATATCGCTCATTGTAATCACTGCCCATTGCCCCAAAAACTCTGTGGCCAAATTGCATTATGTGACCTCCAGACTGCATTGATAGCAGGGTCTCTGTGCCAAAATTGCATTGTGTGACCTACGAATTGCATTGTTAGGCCTCTCTCCCACTATTCAGGTGTCACAAACTTAGCAGGGCCTCTGTGCCCAAATTACATTGTGTGATCTCCAGGCTGCATTGATAGCAGGGCCTCTGTGCCCAAATTGCACTGTGTGACCTCCGAATTGCATTGTTAGGCCTCTCTCCCACTATACAGGTGTCTCAAACTTAGCAGGGCCTCTGTGCCCAAATTGCACTGTGTGACCTCCAGACTGCATTGATAGCAGGGCCTCTGTGCCCAAATTGCATTATGTGACCTCCGAATTGCATTGATAGCAGGGCCTCTGTGCCCAAATTGCATTGTGTGACCTCCGAACTGCATTGATAGCAGGGCCTCTGTGCCCAAATTGCATTGTGTGACCTCCAGACTGCATTGATAGCAGGGCCTCTGTGCCCAAATTGCATTATGTGACCTCCGGATAGCAGGGCCTCTGTGCCCAAATAGCATTGTGTGACCTCCAAACTGCGTTGATAGCAGGGCCTCTGTGCCCAAATTGCATTGTGTGACCTCCAGACTGCATTGATAGCAGGGCCTCTGTGCCCAAATTGCATTATGTGACCTCCGAATTGCATTGATAGCAGGGCCTCTGTGCCCGAATTGCATTGTGTGACCTCCAGACTGCATTGATAGGAGGGCCTCTGTGCCCAAATTGCATTGTGTGACCTCCAAATTGCATTGATAGCAGGTCCTCTGTGCCCAAATTGCATTGTGTGACCTCCAGACTGCATTGATAGCAGGGCCTCTGTGCCCAAATTGCATTGTGTGACCTCCGAATTGCATTGTTAGGCCTCTCTCCCACTATACAGGTGTCTCAAACTTAGCAGGGCCTCTGTGCCCAAATTGCACTGTGTGACCTCTGAATTGCATTGTTAGGCCTCTCTCCCACTGTGCAGGTGTCTCAAACTTAGCAGGGCCTCCGTGCCCGGGTTGCGCTGTGAGATCTCCAGGCTGCATTGCTGGGCCTCTCTCCCACTGTGCGGGTGTCTCAAGCTTAGCGGGGCCTCTGTGTCCAAATTGCATTGTGTGATCTCCAAACTGCATTGCTAGGCCTCCCTCGCACTATACAGGTGTCTCAAACTTAGCAGGGCCTCTGTGCCCAAATTACACTGTGTGATCTCCGAACTACATTGTTAGTCCTCTCTCCCACTATACAGCTGTCTCAAACTTAGCAGGGTCTCATTGCCCAATTACATTGTGTGATCCCAAACTGCATTGATATCAGGGCCTCTGTGCCCAAACTGCATTGTGTGATACCCAAACTACATTGATAGTAGGGCCTGAGCACCCAAATTGCATTGTGTGACCTCCAGACTGCATTGATAGGCCTCTCTCCCACTAAACAGGTGTCTCAAATCTAGCTCACTCGCACCTTCAGCAAACTCTCAAGTGAGACAGTAACCACCAACGAATTACGGTGGTGGGTCACTCTAACCAGGGCCTCTCGCATCACAAGGCGAAAGTCCAAGCTACGCCCATCCAAGCCACCTAACCAGCGGATACCCTTCCTAACCCACACAGCCTGCTCACCACAGCAAACCGCGCTTCGGGAGACGGACAGTAAACAGAGCCACTGATAACACCCAACTTAATAAACCTTAACTCCCCCCTTCCACACAGACGGAGCCCAACCCACCCGCGGACACCCCCTCACCAACCACTACACCAAAAGACAACCCGACCTAAGCAGGACCATCTAGACGTCACCAAACAAAGACCAAACAACTCTCAGTCTTACAATGCCGCGCAAACGACCAATTCACGCCAGAACAGCAACCTAGAACAACCACAGACTGGACCCCCACAGGCAGGAACACAAACCGAAGGAACTCTGAGAGAAGAGCAAAATCCCTCTACCTAACTCCATACCTAGCAGACAACTGGCCACCACGGCAATCCAACCCAACATTAGAAACAGCAACATCAATCAACCTAACACAAGCAAGTAGAAGAACGATGGCCAAAACAAACAACAAACAGACGACCGACCCAATAAGCAAGAGGAACTTCCAATCAACAACCACAACTCCCAGAAGATGAACCCGATGAAAACACTAAAAATCCAAGACAAAACCTAGAAGAACTCTTCGAAGATGCTGACGCCTCGAACCCCACAGCCCAACAAGTGGCTGACCAAGAAGGAAACCTCAACACCGAGCGGAAGACGACCTCAACAAAACCCAAACCAAACAACACCTCCAAACTTCACTGCAATCTAATCAAACGCAAGATCCAAGTCAAAACACTCAACAGAGACCCTCGACCTACTCGACGACAAAGCCATTGACATCCTATTCATCACAGAAACATGGCTGGGCGACAACTACAAAATCACACTCCAAAGCTGCCTCCCGACCGACTTCAAATGCCTACAAATAAACAGAAAAAACAAAAAAGGAGGAGGCACATCGCCATAGCATTCAAGGAACACCTGAAAATAAAAACTGACGAACCACTCAACATCCTCAACTGCAAACCATGGTAATACACCTAACAGCGAGCCCAAAAACCAACATCACATTCATCCTGGTATACAGACCACAGACATATGATGCAAACCACCACCAACTTAGCCATCAACCACAAACACCTAATCATCCTGGGGGACTTCAACATCTGGTTTGAAGACAGCCACGCCAACTCCCAAAACTCACTAATTGATCAACTCAGCGCCATGAAACTACGACAACTAATCAAAGGAGCAACACACTCGGCAGGACACACCCTAGACGCAATTTTCGCCAAAGAAAAACTCATCACCACAGCACCTCTGATACAAATACTATGGAGCGACCATCTCATCATCCCATTTGTAATTACTCTGCCTACCCAAGCCTACATCCAACATCCAAAACTCACAACCACCACCAAAAGAAACTGGAAACACGTCAAAGAAAGCAACCTATTAGAACAACTGGAATTAACGAAACCCTCAACTACAGAACTGGAGCTAGCTGACCTAGCCGGAAAAGCAGAGATACTGCACAAATGGATCGCAGATACTATAGACAAGATCGCCCCAGAAAAACCGTTCACCCCATCAAAAAAAGAGCAATGGCTAAATGGTTCACCCCACAATTAAACGACATGAAAAAGGAAAACAGAAAGATGGAATTGGAATGGAGGAAAGAATATAACCCAGGGAAAAAAACACTGTACCAGAAACAAATCCATGCATACAAGAAGGAAATTCAAAAGGCAAAGAAAAGACATTACAATGACAGAATCAATAATGCCACCAACACACAAAAAGAAATGTTTAACATCATTGAAGAAATGAGAAACCCACCAGGCTGTGATAACACCCCAAACCCCTCAGAAAAACTATGCAACCACCTGGCAGATCACTTAAAAAAAAAATCAATGACATCCGTCAAACCATACAAAAGCGACCAACCAACCACAACATACAACCCAACAAACTCAACTCGGAACCACAACTCAAACTCTGAAGCGTTCCTGAAATATCAGCAGAGGCATTCGCAATGCTGGTTAAACGAAGCAAGAAAGCGGGATCACCCATGGACCCATGTGCCCCAGACATCTACAAATCAATCCTCACGCAAGGATCACCAGCAGAACACTACAGAAACCTTCTAAATCTATCACTTCCAACAGGGACTGTAATGAAGATCTTCAAATCAGCATACATCAAGCCACTCTTAAAAAACACAAGTGGTGACGTAGATGACCTTTCCAACTACAGGACGATCCCCAACATCCCCTACCCAGCAAAACCTCTAGAAACCTACGTATATAAACTAACCCAAGAACACGTAGAAAAATACCATCTGCTGGACCAAGCCAAAATTGGTTTTAGGCCAGCGAGAGGAACGGAAACAGTACTACTATCCATCTGGGACAACCTCAAAACGAACGCAGACTCAAACACTACCTCAGCCCTTATTCTGCTCAACCTCTCCGCAGCCTTTGACACAGTTAGCCACAACACCCTGACCAAAAGACTAGAAGACATAGGCATAACAGACACAGCACTACGCTGGACCAAATCATTCCTAGCAGACAGAACAGAGACCGTATGGATAAAACCTTTCTAATCCACTCCACGAGTCAACGATTGCGGAGTACCACAAGGATCCTCACTATCTCCACTATATTTCAACATCTATCAGACTCCAGTCATCAGAATCTTCAAAAAATACAACATTACATGTTACAACTACGCAGATGACACTCAGATCATCTACAAAATCAAAGACACCGATGCCGACCATCCAACCCTAACCGACTGTCTAAAAGAAGTCTTCAACTGGATGGATGCCAACAACCTGAAAATCAATCCAGGAAAGACAGAAATCATGATCGTATCCTAAGACCAATAGAACGAAACCACCGTCCCATGGCCAACAGAAATGGGAAACGCACCAACACCATCGAAGGTAGTAAAAAATCTGGGAGTCCTAATGGACAACAACCTAACCCTGGAACCGCAAATAAATGCAACAGTGAAGAAATGCTTTTTCCTCCTCCGCACGTCAAGAAGAATTCTACCTTTCCTCTCCTTCGCGCACGAAACACTCACTACCGTCGCCCTAATCATGTCTAAAATCGACTATGCTAACAGCCTCTACCTCGGAATACCAGAATACCTCCTTAAGAAACTGCAACGGATCCAAAATGCAGCAGCAAGACTACTCCTCAAACTATCCAGAAGAGACCACATCACTCCAGCCCTAAAAACATTACACTGGCTCCCAGTAAAACATTGCATCACCTTCAAAACAATGTGCATAACGCACAGGGCAATCAGCGGACAAGGAGCAGAATTCCTACAAAAGAAAATAACAGTTTACAAACCAACGAGACCCCTCCGATCAAGCAACGAAATCCGCCTGGAACTCAAACCATACCATAAGAAAAAACTTGGAGGCACCTCCTTCTACCACTTAGCCGCAAAAACCTGGAACAACATCCCAAAAGAAATAAGAAACACTGAAGATCACCTACAAATCAGGAAATCACCAAAAACCTGGCTCTACAACACCACAGATTAAACCAGGAAAGCAAAACTGGAAACGGATGAGTAAGCCAAAAGACACGGACATCCCGGACCTGAGAGAGTAACGCCCACGGCACCTGGACGAGTGACACCGGCTAGACTGGAACACAGGCGATACGCACGGAGACTGAGTCAACTGCCCTAGACAGTCTCACCAACACTTTCGCCCGCCCCTTAATTAACTACTGCCAGGTACCATATGGGTGTGGAATTATCGAGATATTGGCAATCGCCCACTACCTGAGAGGTTGTCATTGGCAGGTGCAATGGCCACAGGAGGATGAATGGAAGATAAGGGGAGCTATGAGAGAGCATGTCAGAGGCGGGGGCCAGAGGAGTAAGGAACCTGTAGGCCAGTCAGACCCAGTTCAGGACAGAGCCGCAACAGGGGAGACTACGCAAACAGAGCACAGCAATTCAGGATAGAGATGCAAACTAACCAACCCCTACTAACTATTTCCCTTTCTGCATACACCTCTCAAACTCCAAACCAAACACAACCAAAACCTACAGCACAACAAACCGCACAAACTTCACTTCACTGCAACAACAAAACAAAAACACACATAGCTTTGCACAACAGTACACAACGACTACCGGCCGCAAACACCCCAGGCCCAGCCAACGGACCCACCGGGCTGAGGCCGCCAACAGCACATCACTGCCCCCATGCACTTTTCCTGCTTCCTCCCACTAACTCAACCTCCCCTCATGTTTCAGAGCCGCCAGAGCACCAAGGGACCACTCCGGTGGTGATAGTGCACGGTACAAATGTCCTTTAACATTAACATTAACATATATATATTGATTCTTACTCCCCTCACCGGGTATAGACAGAGTAGAGGCCACTTCCACTTTGTAGTGGGAGGGCACCTACCGGGATTCCTCTCGAATATTGTTTTCCACGGTGAAAGATGGATGGCCACGTTCTTATGCATAATATATGCTTGCATGATTGTTCTCTTTGTCTTTCTGTTCCTCATCTTTCACACTCTTTATAATGTGGGTACTTCTGCTGAGGGAGAGGTCCCTATGGCTCTCCCTACTATGAGATCTACTTTTGATTTGCTTCATGAGTATTTCACAACCTTTGGAAGACACAAGAGCAATGCAGAGGAAGTTAGTGAGGGGATAAATACCTATCTAGATAATGCAGCACACGTAGGGAATAGCATGTGGTATCAGCAAATGAGAAAAGTGGGAGAAAGAACATCTATGTTGAGTTGCCATCTGCTCTCTCATACTCTATGCCATGAATATCGTGCAAACATTCATTGCCAGAGAAGTTCCAGAACACGATGCTAGGTGCCTCAGCCATCTTGCAGCATGCATGTCCAGGGGATAATATCAAGTAAGTTGGGCCACTTTGTGATGGAGATCGAAATAGTCGTTTCCATTCCAGGATAACTACATCAAGACCACACAGATGGACAAGGAATCTGGATGGAAAAGCAAGGGGCTTGTGCATCCTGTAACAGGACAGGATGAGCTGGTCATTGAAGAGATGAAGAAAATGTATTGTCCCGATGTGACACAAATAGCTTGATCACCTGGATGTTGGGAGCAACCCCAAGTCTTAGTCTAGGGACCAGTGAAATCCAAGAAGGGATGGGAAGAAGTGCTGATGTCCTGTGCAGCTCATCTACTGAAGCAAGAACATGTACAAGAGGTACAGAGAGTAAACGATGGGTGTTTGAAGTCATGGGCTAAGCATGCCAAACTGCTGACATGGGGACAAGATGAATCAGGCCCCATGGCTGTAATCCCATTGGCTAATGTGACATTGTGCTTCTGGAGACATGGAAAGAATCATAGGGCAGACAACAAGGACTGCAAAACTACAGCTGATGTTTCCAGGATGGGACAGGGACAGCCATCCTGATGGCTCGATATTGGGCTTGTGGGGCTAGGGCCTACATGGAGCTGCCCAAGGATTGGGGAGGAACAGGCTCCTTGGTGCTCATTCATGTTCTAGCATTAGTGATTCCTCAGAGTGACCTGAACATTGGAGAATATCCAAAAGCAGATGCCCATTTGAGAAAAAGAAGATAGCTTGAGTTTCTCAATCGGACCAGAAGAGAGAATTATTTCTTAGTCAAATCAATAGAAGCATATGGTGCCATTTCTTATGAACACAGGTTGTTCAGCAAGACTGCTTCAATCTGCACGACTAGCTTCATGCCTGGGATCCAAACGATGGCCAAAGCCAAGTGGTTGTAGATCACATGATGGGAGCTCCTGCAGATGATCAATACCACCATAAAAGGATTCAAGGCTATCAAGGAAGAGCTGTAGGCCATACAACTAATGACCCTGCAAAACATATATGTCCTTAACATGATGCCAGTGATGGAAGGATGAGTTTGTGCCAAAATCCCGCCTTCTTGTTGCACATTCATGCCTTCTCATGATGACGAGAATGGCACCCTGACAGAGGCCATAATGTTGTTAACAAGCCTGCAAAACAAGATGGAAGAAGATACAGAGGACATTAGGGATGACAGTTGCTTTGCCTCCATATTCTCATGGATTCCGCAGTGGTAGGCAAACACATTCAAGATCCTTGGAGCAATATTGGTCATGGTGATGTTTGGATTCTGTGTGGCCAGGATAATAATTGCCCAATCCAAGAAGACAGCAAATAAGGCAATAGGAATGAAGATCATGATCAATATTAATTCAGGGTTTGGACCCAAGGAGTTGATGGATAAAGATGTTAGAAAATAAATAGAGGCCAGCATTGTAGCACCAGAGGGAACAAAGCTCCTGTATCCCAAGAATCACAAGAAGTACATGGGATGATGCGTGTATTGCAATCCAAATAGACAGTGCAAATACATGACCTGGAATGTACACCAACATGTTAAGCCAGCCGGCATCCTAAGGAGGGGTGATGAAGATCTGGACTCCAAAGAAGCACTTCTTCAAGAGAAAATATCAAGATGTGGAAACCATTGAAGAGGTGGTCAAGGACTTAACCATAAGGGGGAATGTAGAGGAGCAGCTGCATGCCTCTGTAGGAAATCCTGCACCCTACCTACAATATGTTGGAAGCCAGAGACAGTGCCATGTTAGACACCAGCAGTTCTGCCAATACCGCAGCGAGTATTTGAGAGAAGGTATCCACTGAGAAAACCCTATCGAATGTATCCCTGAAGAGACAACAATCTGGGGGAGGAACTCCCTGAAGGAATATGAAAAGGAGTAAAAGAGAAGTTAGTAACATCACAGAAGATGAGCGTGACAGATGGAGAATATTGGCTGAAGAGAATGCATGGATCTTACAGAAACTGGTGACGAAGTTAAGAATTGAGTAAACTTCCATGTGCAAGGAGAAGTTGCACGCATGCAAAGTGCTACAGAAATGCAACCATTCATTAATTGTTCAGATGCTGAAACGCAAGTAGACTAAGTGATCATAGAAGCTGGCTATATGTAGTGAATAGACTACAGGCAAAACCGCCATTGTATAGAAGCTGGACATTGGTGTCATGAATTTTAGTAAGCTTTGATCCATGGAGTGGAAAGACCGAGAATTGTGTCACCATAAGAATAAGCTGAGATTGTGGAAGAGCCTGTAAAAGGTTGTCTGGCCTGGCATCAAAACTGAAGTAGCCAAGGTCAGTTATTTATTGCTTGAAAGCAGTAAATGTGCAAAGGATGAATCACCCCTCATTAAGAGGCATAGAAAGAACACCAAGAGTGCCAAGTTTTATTAATTTAAGACATTTAAATGCTGCAGAATGTTAAGTAATCTTCACATTTGATACTTATATCCCCACTCTGGAGATGAGGGAGATTACTCCCAAGTCTTTCTTTCGTTTCAATACACTTGATGCAATTACTGAGACGATGGAGATTACTCCTGAGACTTTCTTTTCAATACTCTTGATACAAGTACTGAGATGAGGTAGATTACTCCTGATGTCTTCTTTACCTTTGGTACTTTTTAGTCAATTACTGAGACAAGGGAGATTTCTCCTGATGCTTTCTTCCCATTCCAAATTCTTGATAGAGTTACTGAGATGAGGGAGATTACTCCCAATGTCTTCTTTACCTTTGGTACTTTTTAGTCAATTACTGAGACAAGGGAGATTTCTCCTGATGCTTTCTTCCCATTCCAAATTCTTGATAGAGTTACTGAGATGAGGGAGATTACTCCCAATGTCTTCTTTAACTTCAGCACTCTTCCCCAATCCCCTACTGGGTTTCCTGTGACTCCTTTAACCTCTTCTTTGTTGGAGCCATGTCGCTGGTACTTCCTGGAGTGTCGGGTCGATGCGTTTGCAAGGAACATTCTCTCTGCTCCTTTTTCCACTCCCAGCTGCCATGCTTTGGCTCCTTAGGTTCCCCAGCCTGTGAGTATCAGCACAGTTAATGGACCGCTCAGCCTACCTCCTCAAGGTAACGCCACTAGCTGATGGTTTCCAGCTTGCAGACAGTCCTGCTCTGGACCGGCCTGAAAAAGACTCCTGCAATCTGCTGTCGGCGTCCTCCCGACTGGAGGTTTGCTTCCCCAACGTAGTTTCTTGCTTCCAGGTTTGACCTTCCCGGGTCTGCCGGCTTCACACTTGCTTCGCCTCTCATTGGGTCCTTTCTCTATTTTTGTTTCCTCCTGCTGGGTCCTCCCCACGGGCGTGTGTCATAGTCCTTTTCTTTGTGTACATTGGTTATGTTTCATGCCTTCTTGAGGCCACCTCTTCCCAGTACATGCTGTACATGCCAAGAGAGTAGTTTTATTACCACCGCCTCAATGCCTTTGGGCTATTAGTGCGCTATACAAATAAATAAAATAAATAAATCCTCTTCTTCACAGTACTCCTGGAAGAAGACTTGAGAGAAGACTGTATGTCCATTTTAGTCTTCCTGATATTGGTGGTATCAATGTTTACAGGAGGAAAGGGAGTATTACAATTGTACAAAGTAGAGCTTTCAGATTGTTTCTCAGAAGACTTTATGGATTTCATAGACTCAAGGGCACGAGGGTTAGGGAGTTCCATCATGGAACAGGAGTCCTTGACCACATGAGGGGAGTCTGTCCGTGTGAGGCCTCACTTTCCGCCACCCGTAGGGGGGAATGTTTTGTAGCAGGCTCGCCTCCCTAGCCTCACATGGAATGGCTCCCACCTTGGGAGATGAATCGTCACAACATACACTAATATGTTGCACTGTGGAAGGGGCCTCCACCTGGCCAAAGAAGTTGTTACACTTTAAAACAAAATGTAAACACATCATGATAATGCATAATGCATAGTGTGCTGATGAGATATTGCAAGTAAGTTCATATCATATCAACTGAACCTCTAAATGCCCAGTTTGTGCATTCAATACAGCAATATCTTTGTGGCAACCCCATGTTTCTTTGGTGAATATAATAACATGCAATAATCAATCTTGAAATGAATATGGATAAGTCGGAGTTCCACCATAGTAAAGAAGATAGCTCAGTGAGTTAAGCAGTTGTTGCAGAGATCTGTGTTTGTGTGCTGAGGTTCATGTTTGTGTATATACATGCTGTTCATAGGAGCACTTACTGTGCTACCAAACAGCATACCTGCAATAAAAAGAACTAGTTGTGTAAACTAAAATAGGGTCATTATGGTGCTGGTCTAGTTAGTGGTGGTGCATGTCTTTCCTGCCACCAATATATTTCATAGAAAGAACAGTACTGCAAGATAATTGATAGCTGCTACCTTGCTCAGTGTCCCCCACCTACTGGTTTATGCAAAATGTGCACTGGGAAGCGATGTTAGCATTTCTCAAAGCCCCCTTATGCTTGCCATAGTCATCTCTTCTTTACTTTAATGTGTGCTTTCTTTGAGATATATCTTTCATATTACGGGTCCCATTTGATCAATGTCCTGTTTCTTTCCAATCAATTCCCAAGCATGACGTATGTCACATTTTAGAATGTAAACAGTGTGAAGAATTGCCATCTGGCAATGCTGCAAAGCCCTGGCTTTTTTGATGTTTTGTAATACATAAAATGATGCCGGTAATTCCATCTCCAACAGGGTCATCTGCCAACCAGATTCCCCTTTTTGTCAACTCCATGTCAAAAGCATAGTTTACTTGTGCCATGAAGCATAAGTAGACTGATTGGGGGCACATGCTCTTCTCATTGCATACAGCAGATTCAAAGATCATAGTGAAAGCCAAGTAAGTTTCTGCCTGCAGGGGTGTCATTTAAGATATGCCCCCGTGTACCAATACTATGATGTTCATGAGTAACCCATGCTGGTGGCAAGGACAACTCTAAATAAAGCTATGCCTGAGATTAGGCATGGTGTATGGTACTACATATGATCATGGCCACCACCTCCCATTTGGTATTACACATGTGTCAGCTCCCATGAGTCAGCTCTGCTGTGGAAGGGGATGTGTATTCTGGTCATCCGGGTGGAGACTGCCAAATGGCAGGAAAGGAACCAGGAGTACTGTGCCTCTTCTTTGATCTCTTTTTGAGGACAGGAAACACGCTCCACCAGAGGCAGCTGTCCTGCGCCCAGGCATCAAAGTATCACATCCTTTCAAAAGGAGTAGTCTTGCAACAGGGTGCTGCATCTCTACGGGCCTTTGGTCTTAGTGGAACGGGAAGGGAAGGGACAGGATTAGAGTAGGCAAGAGGCCCTGGTCAATGGAACAAGTCTTCCACCATCTGGTTTCTCTCTGTCTCTCTTTCACTTTCATGTGCCCTCCAATTCCTCTGGAGCAAAGCACTTTGGGTGTGACATCAGAAGGACAAGGTCCACTCCATTGAAGAACAGGTATTAGACCACTGAGTCACTCTTGCTGTAGTCCATTCACCTGGGGACTCTCCAACCCCTTCTTTAGATCTCAGACCCTCTCAAAACACAAAGATTCACCTGAGAAGAACTCACGGGACTTCCTTTGGGAAAGCCCTCAGCCTAAGATGAAGAGGGAGTCATTTAAGGCTGAAGGAAGGTCTGCCCCCTTCCCACTCCTAGGGTACATCGGGAGTGACCTGTGCTGTGGACCAGGACCTACCACTCTGTTCAGACCCCGAATGGAACCAACCTGTCCTCGACTCCTCCTGAGCGGGCTTCACAGCAGCTGGAGGGCCAGACCAGCCGAAGCTCTCTGTTCTATCAAACTGGTCGCTCTGTGTTTATTGCACCATGAAGGAGAGAGAAGGAAGCAGCGCTGGCTTTTACACGCCTCCGGAACTATTGCTTTCAATTCGAACCAGATTGGCGCTGCCATGTGCTCTAGCTAAGTCTGTCACCTGCTAGGCCTGAATTGACTGCTCAATGCCGGGACCCAATCCGAATAAATGGTGAGTCGCACACTGACAGGTCACAACCATGGCTCAGCCCAGCTAGCCCTTCAACAGCCACCTCATCGACCTATACATCGACGACCCAAAAGTTACCACTTCTATGACAATTGCCTGCTGACTCGAACCGCTGGAGCATCACTCAACTGACCCTTCCCAGCGGCTAAAACCTGACTCGGCCTCGCTCAATTGCGAAGCAATCCTGGGTTGCTCGTACCTGCATAATTGAGAGCAACTCTTCTGCTGCACAGAGCAACCACATTTGCCACTACTCGGCGCCCACCAAGAATTGAATCTAGGGACGGTTGACCCTGAACTGCCCCCTCGGTCCACTTGGGCTCTAGAAATGGTTAGGTCATGATCACAATCGTTTTCTACATCACCTTACCCTTTTTGTGGGTAGTAATTCTCCTACCACCCCTGGAACCACGCTCAGAGTGCTACTTTCTTCTTACATCTTCTCAGTTCTTCCGTCGGAGTGGGTGAACAGTATTTCCTATTCATTCTATTATGGTGTGTTTAATTAAAGTATATATATTTTTTATAGAACATTGATTAGACATTCCCTTTCATTTGGGAATGATCTCCTGTGTTGTTTGGATCAGTACTGGTTCACCTTCACACCCCTCTTAAGAGCATAACATTCCCTCAGCCAACTTTACCACAAAAGGCAAAGGTGGTATTTCTCTTAACTGTCCCTGTTTTACCTTTACGAATGAAGCCAGATTTAATTATTTGGCTTTATTACATGCTGAGTCTGGAATGGTTCAAGAGATAGAATGTTCTGACATAATTAATAATTTTGCAATATGCAAATCTAGATGGAAATGTATAGTTTAATCTTGGATGTGCTTCAGGCACATCAGACATGGGCAGTAGAAAACATATACTCACTGGGATCTTCTCATTACATTAATTTAATGAATTCTTGATTGTTGATGTTTTGTTACATGCCTTTTTGTTTTCTCTGCTGCATGGCCATGTCATGGTTTCCCAAGTGCATGCACTTTGGACACATTCAAACAGAAGAAAATGGCTAGGTTGAACTGTTAGGTCATCATGTTATTAAATAAATATGTGGTTAAAAAGAATGTTTCTTTATTTTCTTTAAAAATGAAAATATTATTAAAAAAAAAAAATGAAAATGTTTTCCATATAGCACCGTCTTGGGGAAAAAGGTCACTAAGATGTGTAATGTTTATATTTTACTAACCAGATAATTCATATAAAGCCTAGACGTGTTTCTGATGAATTTGACTCAAGGTATGTAATCCCTTCATGTTGCGGATTGGGAGGGAGCATGGGTTTCAGGTGGAGGGGGCGGCAAGAGTTTTAGGGGGGGTGGGAGGAGGGCATAGGGTTCAGGGGAGGCCTACGATGTCTGGTCCCCAGACCCCAGAAACTGTTAAGATGGCCCTGCATGGAGCACGGCAGCGGAAAGTCTGGAGAACAGCTGAAGAGGTGTTTTTGTGTCGAATCTGGAGAGAAATAGGTAATTCAAAAAAGCATTTAGTCTTTTGTTTTTGCAAATGTGTGAAGATTGTATGTATGTATGTATATATGAGGGCATGCAAGGGGGTGCCTGTGACCGTGCCTGTATGCATGTATGTGTACATGCGAGTGGGTGTCTGTGTAAGTGTGTGTGTACGAATGAATGCAGAGTGAGTGGTGTGCATGGGTGCGGGTGCACGTGTGAATAAGAATGGAGTGTGAATGACAGAGAGAAGCTAGATGGGTGTGTACCTGGTGGGGTGTGAATGTGTGCGCGTTTTAACATGCATGGCTGAGGCACAGGTGGCATTGGAGCATGGACATTTTCTTATGGGGACAAGGTCTGTTTTACTGGAATGTTTGGAGAGTCAACTTGATGTTTGTTGTTACATGGAGGCAGGGCTGGCGTTAGGGGAGGGTACTACAATGTTGCTGGCAGCCTGGTTTTTTTTATACTTCGGCATGGATTACTTCCTTGAATTAAAAGGAAAGTATACATGATGAGTGTTCTTACAGGGGCGGGGGTTGTGCAGCCATGGGGCTGAGCCATGAAGCTGAGTGGGGCTGATGGTGCAAGAGAAGGTCAGTGGTGAAAGTTGGTGGCCGTGATGATTAGGAAACATGAAGCAGCGGAAAGCAAGGGGTTCTAAGCAAGTGGCTTAAGGAGGAGGAGACGCTTGGGTAGCTTGCATCTCTAGCCAGAGATGGGGTCACAAAGCTGACTTAGTCACTACGCTATAAAGAGGGCACTCTTGACCTCGGAAGAGGATAAGTCTTGCTCAGACATGAGACTTTAAAGGAGGTATAAAGTCCAGTCCTCCAGTGCTGGAACACACGCGTCTCGATGCAGGGTGAGGGACAGTCCCCTGCAAGTTGAGTGAGGCCATAGAGAGAAAACATTGTCTGAAGACTTACTGAGAAGCTAGATCCAGTCCCTCTTACCAACTCACACAGTCTTGCCTATGAGAGATGTCCAGAATCTGAAGCCATCTGTGGACTACTTTAAACAAAAGAAATGCTATCTATTGGTAACTGCCTGGCAGTGCCCTCCAGTAGAAGCGCCAGCGGGATTTGTGAGCCTGCAAAGTCTTGACTGCCCAGAGGCCTATCCTTCTGAGCTCCACCCTTGCAGATCTTGTGTGGTACTGATGACACTATGGGAACCTGTTTTTGGTCTAAAGCATGATCCACCCACAGTTGATGATGCGTTGTAGCCAAGCAAGCTTGAGTTCTGGACTCTGACAAGCAGGTGGAGACCTGACACTCATGGATCTAGAAGCCTAGCTTGTGCGTCAGCACCCGGTCTGTGACCGGGGAGCTGCAGAGCACGTCAGCTAGACTCAGAGATGGCTGTGCCCTGATTGTTACCCTGACAGTATGGTGGACCGCCAAAGTATTATCTTTCTTTTTGTTAACATTTCTTTAAACCATTGACATGGAAATCGAGAGTGTCAACGGAAGTGGATGTTTAGGTGGATGAAATGTTGAAATTGGTGGTTATGGAAAGGTTGATTTATCGACGAAAGAAAGAAATGGTCTTTTTTTAAACATTTTGGAGTAGTTTCCTGGACATATACTCGCTCTCTTTTAAATGGTCTGTGGTAATGTATTAATTTATTTATTTTGGAGGGGGCTTTGGGAGGGAATTAAAGTACTATGCTGTTTTATAAATGGTTTATGAGAAATGTTTGTAATTTGATAAATTGTGAAAAAAAATAAAAATAAAAAAATAAACCATTACTTAGATATTGCTGAATAACCAAAATGTGAGGCAAAAGGCCCTGGTAATGTGTAAGTGATTGCCTGGCTGCCCCTGTAAAACTCTCAAACACTGGACTGTGGTACTCCATTTTAGCACGTGATTTAAGGCCCTATTCTAAACTTGGCACAGTGAAGGTGCTAAACAGCATGATTCATTGCGCCAAAAGAGGAAGCCCAGGCTCCACTAGTATTCTCAATTGGGCCTGGGCGTCCTCGTAGAACACGACAGTGATCTGTGAGGATTGCACCTGTTTTTAGTTCTAACGGGCGCAATCCAATCTCGGCAGCATTTTTGTAAAATAACGACATATTCGTTACTTTACAAAAATGCTGCCGAGGACACAGATGAACACGTTCCTATTCACCAAAGTGAGCAGCTTCAACATTGCAGGATGTTGAAGCTGCTTAGAAGCTGCTTACTTTGGTGTATAGGAAAGTGTTCATATACACCTCCATGGTGTATATGAACGCTTTCATTCAAAGCGAGCAGCTGCTCGCTTTGGTGTAAATGAAAGTGTTCATATACACCTGTATGGTGAATATGAAAACTTTAATTTAAAGCGAGCAGCTTTAATGTTGTAGGATGCAACGTTGAAGCTGCTCGCTTTGGTGTAAATGAAAGTGTTCACATACACCCGTGTGTTGTATATGAACACTTTCATGTACACCAAAGCAAGCAGCTTCAACCTTGCATCCTACAACGTTGAAGCTGCTTGATTTGGTGTATATGAAAGTGTCCATATACAACACACAGGTGTATATGAACACTTTCATTTACACCAAACAAGGCTTCTTGTGGCACTCCTCCAGTATAATGGCACCAAAAGGGTACCGTATCTGTGTGCTAGTTTAGTGCACATATTAAACTGCCGGAGTGCCACTAGAATAGGCTTCCAAAAAGCCAGTTTACAAATGTGGCGGTTGCTAGGTTGGTTTCCAACCCATCCAAGCGACTGCTACATGTATTCCGAAAGTGGCGCATTCCTTCTGACTTCGGAGGAATGGGCCACCTTCAGAATAAGTCTTAAGTACCGAAAAGGTTGTTAAGCCTTTTAACGTCCTTTTCGGTACTTAACACCTCAATGAGAATAGGGCCCTTAGTCATCTCACAGTGGCAGGATCTAGAACAGAATCGGGACCCTTTTAAAGAGCCTTAGTTCCTACATTTACTAGAGACTTATAACAATTGAGGGTGTTCAAATGCAGGTATTCTCAACGAGTATTGCCTGATCAGATTAGAGGAGTACGCAGGCTGTCCAGTGTATTGCAATTTTGCAATTGACATTAAAAAGAGCATAACATGGTCCATCGCTCATTAGCTGACAATGGGAAGTAGAAAGGGCAGCTGTTTTGTGCTTGGTTTACCAGGCTTAACCGGGGCAGTCCTTGCAAGTTGCATGGTGGAGCTCTTACACTATACCCCTTTCCCACTGATACACGAGGAGCAGGAATCCAGACAAGAGAACTGTTCCTGCTGCTGCAGCTGAGACCTGTCTGGGTGCAATTGCTCCAGTGTTGATCTTTGAAAAGTTGCATTTGCACATTTCTAGTCACGCAGACGGAACTAGACAGGGAGCGCTTTGAGTAGCACGCCTATGCTGTGCTTCTATGCTATGCTTCTATGTTTGTTTGTTTGTTTATTTGTAGGACGCACCAAATCCTTAGGTAGCTGGGCACACAACATCACAAGAATACTTAAAGCTTAGTTACAGGTATAGACAGGTACAGAGAATACTTGGAGGCTTAGTTGCAAATGTCGACAGGTACAGGTAGGAAGCATACACCTGAACATACAACTGCAGTCATTAGTCTAGTGGTCGTTAAGGCGTAGCCAGGTGCGGGTGTTGCGTCTGAAACTGTAATAAGACTGATCCCTTCTGAGCTCAACTGGTAGTGCCTTCCATTGCTGGGCCGCTTTTGCTGGGAAGCTGTTGCCTTCTGTTTTTTAAGTCTGAATCTAGGTATTTGGATGCTGTGCTTCCATCTGTGTAGGAGTTTTACAAAGTTTCAGTCGGTTACTTTGTGGGTTTGGTGAATAGAAGTTGTTTTGCAAGTGAATGGAGTAACATGGAGGGGTGGAGGTGCAGGGTCTAGGGTTTGAGGGCTTATTTGGAGGAATGGGGACATACCTTTCACTGCCTTGGACTTATTTGCACTCAATAAACATGCGCTATGTGCTCATTTAAACTCCAATAGAGTTGCTCCTCCAGAAAACATTAATCATTATGCAAAAAAGTGCTCTTTTCCACCATTCAGCTTAATAGACTTACAAAAACATGGATTCACCCACCTCAGAGATTACACATGTTAGAATGTATGCATGGGGTGTCAGGAATGGTGTTGGCGGCGGGTGAGGCATCTGGTATGGGGGTGCGTACCTCTCAATCTGTGAGTTCCCTCTCAGATGTCCTTAAAGGGTGACCCTACGGAGGTCAATGAAGATTCACTTTATTTCCAGATGGTGACAATGCTCTGCTGGATGGATGATCCCCCTGCAGCGCACTTCAAGACATTGCCCACACTGGGAGGATGAACATAATGGCAACGAAGGTGACATCCTTGGAAAGATGGTGCCTTGAGACTTATGGAATCAGGATGGAAGGCAGGGGGTTCTATTTGGGATGGAGAGATAGGCTGGAAACCAAGCAAGGCCTGTTTTGGAAAGGTTGGGCGTGGTACAACCAGCGATCATAATATTTAAATTGATCATTTATGTAAGCGCTTCAAGCAGGTTTCCTCCATCTTGTAAGTTCTGAATTAATGGCAGCACTGATACAAAGCATTTTCAGCCCTCAATTTATTGTTCTTAGTGCAATGAGAGCTAACTCAGCCAGACCGGAGGTGAGCACATTGCACTTGAACTATCCATTCGAGCGCGCGCATGCGTGTGTGTGCGTGGGCGTGTGTGTGTCTGTTTTAGTATTAGGGAAAGCCAGGAGGCAACTATGCCTTATTGTTCAGTGTGGGGTGCGGGAGTTGGCTTTAGGCTGTGTGTGTCTGGAGTGTGGGAAGCAGAACATCAAGTAGTGGTTGAGTTTGGTGGAATGGGGGTAGGCTTCCAGGTGTGTGTCAGTGTCTTGGAGGGGAAGGCATGTTCCAAGCAATGGTGTCAGAGGACTCCTGCCTCATCTGCCTAGGTCTGCACACCCTGGAAGGAAAGAGGAAGTGGTCTGTTATGCAGCGACCTCCAGTGCAGTCAGCACCTATCTAATGCTTTGCGGCTGCACGAGTCACTTCAAACCATTCACCCATTCCTGTGTGCAGCCAAAGAGAGGAGTCAATGTTTTCTTCCGAACCCCTTCCTCTTGTAATTCACAAGAGGTCACAATATTGACTTTGGGATTAGTTGTAGCAATTGCGACTTGCAATGCCACTTTTGTTCATTGTGAATTTGGATTTTGCATTTTCAAAGCCAGGACATGTGTTCTGCACTAGATTTGCAAATGCAAATCTACTTTATACATGGGACCCAAGGGTGTAACGAGAAAGAACAATTGAGAATGTTTCAATGCCATGCTATAAATATTATGGGCCCCTACTGCGCAAATTGTGGGTGCAATGAAAAGACACTTCGTGCCCCTTCTGAAACTGTGAAAGTGTGAGCTCTTTAGAAGGGCCAAGCATTCAAAAGTGGGCAATCCTTGAAAGTCCCGCAAAAATCGCAGACCCGGTTTGGTTCATGTTATGTTTACATCTGGCAAGCAGACTGTCTGGCAAAGGCATACAAAATAACGCGCCCAGTTGCTGGTTTTAATGTTGCGCCCCGACCGGGGATGCTTTTGAGGGTTCAAGGGGCCCCACGGACCTCAATGTCCCCTATATGGTGGAAATAAGAGTGTGATCCACCCTTTAGGAGTTCCTGGTCCCATCCCAAAGCTTATCTGGGGGCACCTTCACCGAGTCTGTCTATGTGGCATTTGCTTATGGCCATCCGGCACCTATTATTGGATGGGCACCTGAGCCCAACAATGCAGTGGCTATCTTCCCCCTTTCTAAGAATGGCGCATTCCCCTGCACGGTGTGACAGAGCACGTGAAAATATTACACACCACAGTGCAGTGTGGCCTTTGGCCAGACATTCATTGCATCGACATCTGCTGCTCTACAAGATGTTGCCTCTACTCTGGATCTGTTGCGCATTCAATGTTACAAAGCATCACAATGCAAACACGCATTGGCAATGCCAACATATTTGGCTTTGTCTCGGCACTCATATAAAGGTACTGCCTTGCGATAAGATTGCAACAACTGAAAAATGGAGTGATTACATGGGCATATGATTTCAGTACCTGGAAAATGCCGTTGTCATTGCTTGATTTTAATAGGTCTTCAGTGCAAGGGACAGATATAAATCAAGTGGCAAAAAGCAGACTTGGCTAAGGGCCTCATTACACGGTATGCGGTAACCATGGCGCTATTAGCGCCATGGCTGCCGCCGGTATTTTACCGTGTCCGCCTTGGTGGATGGCAGAATTACCTCCCTACTCCAAGGTGAGTGGAGGTGGTAATTCCCCATTCACCAAGGCACTTCCCCATTCCCATTTTTGCCCCCATAGGGCTCAATGTGAATGGGGAAGGAGCTAATTACGGTACCGCAAATTGTGGTACCGTAATTAGCACCAAGGTCCCTTTGCGGGCCCGTTCCTTAACGGCTGGTAAAACCAGCAATTGGGGTCGGGTCCCGCATAGGGACCTCGTAGTAAGGCGTTAAGGGTTTACCGGTACCGGTGCCCTTACCGGTAACGGTAAACCCTTACCGCATTCCGTGTAATGAGGCCCTAAGACTTTTTTAGTGCACTTCTAGCCATTCGCAGCTGCAATTAAGCTATTTGCATGTATTTATGTTTATGTGCAGGGAAGAACAATGCTCTCTTGATCACAAAAAAACGTACAATGGATAATATATCAGATTTGACGGAAAGCAGTGAGCTTCTCACAATGGGGTGAGTTTCAGTGACATTCTGACCAGGTTGTGGAGGAGAGTACATGGAACAGTACATGGGTGGACATACATAGATTAAGGACAATCGACATTAGACATTTTGGAGTGCAGGTAGGTGGTATGGCCAGCTGTGAGAAGAATGTGACGATGATGGATGAAGTGCTAGAGTTGAGGCAGAGAAAGTGAAGAACAGGCAGGTTGGAGGTGAGGGAAAAATGTTAGCTTGAAGGCAGACGAGAGGTAGGTTATGAGGATAAATTGGAGGTGAGGAGGTAGGATTAGTTTGGTTTCGAAGAAATCGGTGTGGACTGTTTCTCCCATCAAGAAGAGAGAAAGAGGGGAAGCACAGGGCGTCTGAGGTGCCACAAGGGAAGTCGCAGAGGCAGAGCAGAGATTGCAAGATGTCTTGTAGATTTTGATAGAGGAGGATAAATACAGTGGTGTCTTTTCGTGGACAAATTTGTGAACCAGGAGAAGAAATTTAAATCTGGCCATGTTTTGCATCGTCTGCCTTGCAGACTGGTGACGATAAGATGAAGTAGGTGTGAAGTGAAGGAGTTCAAAGAGAGTCTTGGTTGATCTTGTCACAAGGACAAAAAGTGTAGTTGGAGAGACTAAAAAAGGATGCTGTAGTAGTCCAGTTTAGAGAAGACAAGAGAGGTGCTTGGCAGTGTTGAAAGCAAGAAGATGCCTGATTTTCCGAATATCTATGAGGTTGAGTCAAGCCGTTGTTACAGTTTTGGAGATGAAAGTAGAGAAGGTGAGAGAAAGATCATGGATGACACCAATGTTTCTAGCTGAAGCGGAGTACAGGAAATGGATAGGCAGGTGGGAAATGTATAGGCAGAGGAAGGGATGAGAGAGGGTATTTGGTCAGGAAGAAGAGCACCTGTGTTTTGGCAGAGTTTAACATCACAGAGTGCAAAGTCATCCAAAACATATTGGCAGAGAGACAGTTGGACATTTTGATAGAGGGATTAGAGGAGAGTTCAGAAAAAGAGAAGAAGATTTGTTAAACAGGACATCATATCGTGCCTCCTTTATTGTATATATTGGCCTAAGCCCAGTCGCTCTTTGAAGAAAACCATGTTTCAAAGTTCCGATCTTAGATCGACTTAGCCGCCATTTTAGGTCCATCTGCCTTTTCGATTTCCACTCCAAAGTAGTTCTGTGTTCTAAAATGGTGGACAGTGTTTCCCGCTTGTAACTGAGTCGTCCTGACCTTTGTACATAAGTTAATGTCTAAACTGTCCATTGGCCGAATGTTTGGGTCAAGGAAAGAGAACTTTTACCATGCCTGACTTGTAAACAGAGGATTACCTGCACCAACAAGTTCGATCTGCGGATATACATCAACTAAAATGCTGTCTAAATACTGAACGTGGACACTTGCAGAACTACATTGTACAGGACTTGTGTTAAGACTTAATGTTAAATCCGAGAATACACTGTAGCCATTCTGACTTGTTGATATACAAACTGAAGATAATCCACATGCATATAGTTGGACAAACTAGAAGTGAACTCGGCACAAACCCTAGACCGAGTATCATTAACCTGTAGGGGGGCTGGACATTATGATCAGAAATGTATAAAATGTGTAAATGTTTAGACGTCCAGTACCTCTCACTTCTCACACCGTAAGGGCTGGTATTCGCTGTGATATACTGAGGGCCAGATAGCTATCTGATATCTTGTTTCTTTGTAAACTGTACAGTTATAGAATAAAGATCTGTTCATCTTTATAAAACCCCTGTTTGGTGTATTTCCTTTTGGGGTACTCAGCCTCGATATTTCCTTTTGCTTTTACAGATGGCGCCGAATAGGGACCCTCAAGAATGATGCCATCTTATTGAAGGTTGATGCGGCTATCGGACCAGGATTTGATGGTGTAAAAGGGGGCCCCTTTCTTGGATGAGAAGCAACACCACAGCAGCAGTGCACAATCCGATTCCTGGACGGTGAGCCTGTGGTCCGAGTCGGCATCTTGACGAGGGTCCATATATCGAGAAGGGCAGATTTGCCGAAATCACCAACCACGTGGGACCTTAGTTAGCTCTTTGAAATACGATCGGACCTCCTTAGGATTTGATCAGGTGAATCGTGACCCAATTCTTAAGTATCCTGATAATTTGTTTTGGTGCATTGCACTCGCGAGTACAATTATTGACCAGGTAACACCAGTATTCTGATATGCCTGTGAAATTGTTTGCCTGCTTCAGGGCGTTATTCCACAGTGACAGACAATCTTTGGAATTTGGCCGACCGGCACCAATGGAGGGGTTGCCGGCGTGTACTATGTACTGTAAATACGGCATTGGTAGTATAGTTTTTAATGATATTTGGCACAGACAAACTAGACATGCTTCCGAACTTCAGTGGCCAATCAATGGTAGTTTTGAAATTCCTCGTATTGAATATTTAGAATCCATATTATTAAAGAAAAAGGCTAGACCTGCATCATTCGATGTATTACAGAATTGGAAGAAAGAAGCTATGCAGCACTCGTAGAGGAAAGCATGCACGCCGTCATATGACAAACTCCGAAAAAGCGTTGTTATATGGCCAGAATAAACAGTCTGAGTCAGTTAGGAATATGGGTGTCCAGAAAATGTATCCTTCTAAAGACTTTCATGTATCTGATGAGCTGAACGACAAACTTTTAAATGAACGAAGGCCTTGTGCCACTGCGCCACCTCCGTATGTTCCTCTTCCTGCTGTTATTCTACCTCCCGTAGCTCCTCCTGCTCCTATTGCTCCTCTAAATGTTCCTCTTCCTCCGGCTGTTGTTACTTCTCTTGTCGTCGCTCCTCCACCTGCTCCTCCACCTTTGCCTGCTGTTACGGGTCCGGTGGGTTTGCCTGCTGCGCCAGTGATAGCACCTTTGTTTCCGAATGTACAAAATCTGCCTACTCTCCCTCTTCCAAGTGGTTCTACACCGCTTGTAGTAGATCGGGGAGCGGAATCAAGAATTATAACTCGTAATACTGTGTCTTCAGAGAGAAAGCATGAATTGACTGCATGGGCCAGACATTGTATGGAGAGGGGTGAACAAGCTGATGTTTTTGCCACACTTTCGAACTTAGCCAATTTTTCTAAGAAAAAAACATTTTCATTGAAGGATTAGGAATTCCTTTATGTATAATGTGGAATAGGATACATGACATAGATCTCCCACAAGGGTTAAGGGGTCTGAATACTTTAGAATTTTCTAGGGATACTGCGGAGAGAGTACATGAGCATGTCGAGAGGGTTTTTGAGTATAGAAGGGAGTTGGAAAGGTTACGGAATGAAGATGTAGATGGTAATAGTTTGGACGCTATGTCAATACAGACACATTTTTTTCCTAGTCGCAAATCGATAAATGAGGAAACACAAATTTGTATGAAAGATGCAATTAGGTTAATTTCCGACATGTCGATAACTCCCATTGAAGTATATGACACATATAGTCAGTATACGCCAGAAATGCAGAGGAAAGTTATACAGGTAATGGTAGAGTACCTGCAGGATGAATGCATAAAGAAAAAGATTTGTTGTCCCGCAGAATTATTTAATATTTATAAGAGGGCTTTTTCGTTTGACACTTCTTCGACTGCTTTAGCGCTCTATCTAGCTCTGTTGCTTAGTAAGCGTTCGGAGTTGCCTACATCTCAGTTGCCTATGAGAGAGGTTTCTCCGACATTTGTCCCAAAAGTTGAGATTCCAGCTGACCCAGCAACGGGTGCGGCTGCTCAAGATATTCCTGCACATTACGTGTCGCAGTTCGTTCACGTCCCATTTTCGAGACAGGAAGTGAACACCATAAAACCATCTATTCCTGATATTAGGAAGGATCCGACAGGTTTCTATAAAGAAATAGAGTCTGTTTTGCAATCATCAGTATTTACCTTAAGGGATATTGATTTTTCTATTTCCTGTACTCCTGCCTATTAACTTGTAGAAACAGATTAGGACTGTAGAAGATGGGTTAGGAGATACATGGGATAACATGGTTAGACTCGATAGAGAAAGGCCAGCTGGCGAGAGACCACCACAGTTAATACTAACTTTGCCTGATAGAATAGTTACAAAATTAAAAACTATAATTCCAGAAAGAAGGATTATTTGGGACAAACTTACTGCCTGTTTCCAAGGAAAGTCTGAGGGTGCTACCGAGTTCTTTAATCGGTTCGTAAAAAGTATTTTCAGATTTCAGTGGGCAAGACATAAGCACAGAGTCTGGCAAACGACTATTCGTGGACAAATCTGTGCGTGGATTGCTGCCTGACATCCAGTCACAAATTATGTCTTCAGAGAGCACTTGGCAAGCAAAGTCTCAGTCAGAAGTATTGCATATGGCTCAGTACTATGAGAATCGTGTCAATAGCGAAAAAGAAAGAGTTGAAAAGAGAAAAGGAGACTTAAAAACAAAAGTTCTATTACAGCAAATTGTTAGAGGCCCTAGAGGGGGTAATTCGCAATTCAGGGGGTCAGTATGTTCCACAGGGAAATGTGCCATTGGGTCCTGTAAACATAAACCATTTTGCTTATTGCAGACAAGAGGGTCATTGGCGTGCACAATGCCCTATCCTCCAGCAGAGATCGAATGACGAATTTGGGAATATGGGTAGATGATCCAGAGACCGCCCTGGGACAGGGGATCCTGGTAGAAGTCAGTTTTCGCAGGATTCATAGCAACCTTTTTCACAGGACAATCAGGCACCAAGTGTGGATAATAGAAACATTCTTCATCATCCTTCTGCTGCTTACCTTTCTGAAGAACTTCCTTTCGATGACATTCTGTTTCATTAGGATTGCCCGAAGCAGGGTTTGGAACCAACGGCTATTCCCGTTAATCAGAAAGGTCCCTACTTTGAGATGATAGTGGGAAATAGGAAGCATCTATTCTTGATAGATACGGGGGCACAGAAGTGTTCCATTGACCATTCACGGGTTCCAAACATTCCATTGTCAGGTCAAACCAATGTTTCTGTAGGGTTTTCTGGCACACCAGTTGTCTGTCCGATTTCTTCGCCGGTACCTATTACTTTGGGTCCATTTACGGACCATTGTCTATTCCTTTTGACTACGAATTGTGGAGAGAATTTGTTGGGGTTGAATCTGTTGAAGGAATTAAATGCGGTAATTCATTGTTCTTCTGATGGAGTGCGTTTGACAATTTCACCACAGCAACTTTCTGTCTCTCAATTCTTGACCAGACCTTTGCCGCCGGAATTCAGTGATGTTCCGGAGTGTTTATGGTCAATCGACGATAATAATGTTGGTGTTTTTCAAATTGAGCCCGTTAAGATTATTTTGAAACATGGAGTGAAGTTGCCACTTATTCCCCAGTATAAGATCTCGGTCGATAGCGAGCAATGCATAGTCTCCGATTTTGTGCATTGTGGGGTGATTGAGGAAATTGCAGGTAGTTTGTGCAATAGTACGATTTTGCCCATTTACAAAAAAGGTGACAATGCAATTCCCTTCTGTTTCATTATTGATTTACGTGCCATCAATAAGATTGTTGCTCCACAATTTCCCATTGTGCCTGATGTGACTACAATATTAACCATGATTCCAGCTTCAGCTACTCACTTTAATGCGGTGGATCTAAAGAACGCCTTCTCTAGTATCCCTGCGCATAAAGACAGTAGATACTTGTTCTCGTTCACATTGGGGGATGCTTGTTTACTTTCACCCATGCACCGCAAGGTTACACGGAGAGACCTAGCATTTACAGTAGGGCTTTGAAGGAAGCTAGAGCCTTGATAGGAATGTCTTCTTACTGTAGACAGTGGATCCCGAAGTTCTCCTTAGTTATTAAACCAATGTTGGCTCTGACGAAGAAGGGCATTTCTTCGCCATTGCCGTGGAACTTGGATCACCAGCAAGCAAACTTCCGGATGGTACCTCCACAGCTGCTTATGCAATCACCACATTGAGCACGGTCGTGGAGACCAAAAAAATCGCGCATAACTCCGTGCAGGTCGCAAAGATTATAGCATTGATTCGAGCTTGTGAACTTTCCGAAGGGCTTACCGTGAACATATATACTGGCAGACAGTATGCCTTTGGGGTGGTTCACAACTTCGGCAGACTTTGGGCAGAACAAGGTTTCTTGACCTCACATGGCACTAAAATCCAGCATGGCTCCTTGATAGTATGTTACTCTCAGCACTTGCACTCCCTACTCAGCTAGCAATTATGAAATGTGCAGCACATCAGAAGATTATAGATAATGTAGGAAAAGGGAACGCTTTTGCCGACCAGATAGCCAAACAGACTGCTACTGATCTCTCTTCAGAAATGTATACTTCAAGAGAAGCCACAAATACCTGTACTTTGGATGAGGGTATTGAATCTGTAAGAAACATTCAAGCCGATGCCACGTTAGAGGAATCTAAGAAATGGGCTGAGGGTTTGGCAAAATTGGATGATGATGGGTGTTGGGTGGACAAGGTTGAAGGGAAATGGTTACTGCCTGACACGTATATTATGATGATGGTCGCTATGCCTCATGGTCCCACCCATATTTGTGCTCGTAAAGTCACCAAAATGTTGCAAAATAATGATAAAATCCCTAAGGTAGATGAACGCTTCGTTCAAGGGTGTATGATTTGTTTGCAGCATAATGTGGGAAAGGGCACATCGACTCCTGGGGGTAGTTTTGGTCCACCTTATGTCCCCTTTGAGGTAATACATTTTGATTTCATTGAAATGGAGCGTTGTAACAACTACAAATATGTACTAGTCATTATCTGTGCTTTTAGCAAATGGGTCGAAGCTTTTCCCCTTAAAGATGCCACAGCCATGACCACGGCGAAAACCATGCTGAAGGAATATTTTCCTAGATTTGGGTTGCCAAGAGTCATCTGGTCGGAAAATGGTCCACATTTTATCGCTGCTGTAATTCTGCAGATATGCGCGGGATTACAGTTCGATAAACGGTTCCATTCGGCTAGACACGCACAGAGTGCTGGACTAGTAGAGAGACACAACGGCATCATCAAGAACAAGCTCGCTAAGACGTGTGGACCAAACTAAAATGACCGGACGCCATACTGATCATGTTATTGTCTATGAGAACGACCCCTCAAACTAAGACTGGGCTCTCTACATTTGAGGTGGTCATGGGTAGGCAAGCTAACATTTGGAACATACCAAAGCCCTGTTCTTTACGTGAGGTTAAAAATGTACTTCTTTCTGACTACTGTCAGGGCACAGGGCACCGGTCACAGCATACGGCCTGGAGACTGGCTCCTCAACAAGTCATTTGAGCGATCTTCTTGCCTTGCACCTCGTTGGCGGGGCCCCTACCAAGTCCTCCTGGTCACACAGACAGTGGCGCGAGGGGCAGGCAAGAAGCATTGGATCCACGCGTCTCACATCAAGAGGATTCCTTACCCTTTGCCACATGCTACAGAAGACACAGAACCCCTCACTAATGCTGTAACCAATGATCACGAAGCAGCAATCAGCATCAAGAGTGTGTCGGAGACTCTCCCTGAGCCCGCGGGGCCTGGGGAAACAGCCACTTCGTCTCCACACTCTCCAACAGTTCCAGTTTCAAAATTTGTTTCCGAATCTTGCGTCCAATCTCGCTTTGCATTCGTCGCTTCCATCAGGGAGTGACGACACGTTGTTCACAGATCATTCAGTACCAGGGATCAGAAGGTACAATCTGTGTCTGAGGAAGTAGATTTACTGCATGGTTCGACTGTGCCATCAAGGAAAATCATCGAAGGGCTTGTCTCTTTGGCCTGATCTTTTTGTACAAAAGGGGATTCTGTTGGCTAGGGTTTGTGAAAGGACAAGAAGACGCGCGGTCTGGAGAGCGCCAGCAAAAAAACTTTGGTGCAATCGTTTGAAGAAACAATGCCTGCAACCGCTCCCACTCATGTGGAACAGATAAGAGATTGTGTGACCAGCCGCGAAAAAAAACAATCGAATGTGTGGGCCCCGAAAAAGTATTGTTGTCTTGTGATAATGTTAACTGGTTTTACAATAGTCATTGCCTTAGGTTTCTGGTATCTGGAAGAAGTACATCCGCTTGAAAATGTGTTACCTACTGAAAATGTACCCACTGTTTCTACTCCTTTCGTGCATCTGCACACTCTATCTCCTAGAGACTCTCAGCACAGAAAGAGTTACCACAACAAAACTCTATTACTCATTATGAATGCTACACATGCCATTTTCAATAAGTCCATTTGTTGGGTCTGTTCGCATTTACCGCAACACGGGGATAAGGGGCTGGGTTGGTATATTCATCCTTTACCTTTGACAACTGCATGCTATGCTTCTTTAAGGGCACTATTCTTTGGCCGATGGAACAATAGCATCTCGGGGAACTTTGATGGAACTAACCTGAACGATTTTGAGAAACGAGTTCTGACGCCCCTGGGATGCTCACTCTTTGCGAATCGGAGCAAGCCTAATGGTGCTTCTATTAGGCCTTCTGATAGACTGTCCCGATCCTTTTCAATCTTTGATCTCTTTCAAGATGGCTCCTATAGGCAATAGGCATGCCACGCCACCTTCTTACACTGTTAACCAAAGCACGATTCAGTTTCTTTCTGCATACAGAGGAATGGTACTCAGTCAATGGGTGATTTCAAGGGTTGCTCCAACGTTGCAAATTTGACTCGTGAGGACAGACCTTTGTATGTAGGCGAACCTGTCTACTTTGTTTGCGGTAATGTAGCATTTCCCTGGTTGCCCAGGGATTGGCAGGGAACCTGTTATTTAGGGATTCTGTTACCCGGGGTATTCATTGCTAGCACTAGAGAAGTTTCAAAGGCTTGTCCATGGCGGTACGAGAAGGGCGATACTTCAGCACAAATTCTGGGCGATGTAGCTAAATCTGTTGTGCCATTTTGGGGACAAATGCTGAACTCTGAAGATATCAGGAGACTAGCGAGAGTACTGGAGAGTACCATCAACCGGACCACTGACATACTCTATAACATGACTTTAGAACAGAAAGCAATAAGGCTAGTGTCACTTCAGAACCGGATGGCATTAGATGTCATCCTGGCTGAGCATGGTAGGGTATGTAAATTAGTGGGGTCCGCTTGCTGTGTTTTCGTGCCAGATTCCTCCCCAACGATTTTCAGAGCAATACAAAATGTGCACGTCCTTAGTCCAGAAGTGCATGTTCTCGAGGGAAACTGGAATCTTAGCGCTTGGTTCTGGGACTTCTTGCGATCTTGGGGATGGAAGCTACTTTCGGTCTTGCTGATTATTTTAGGTATTCTGTTGTTTCTCTGTAGTTGTATACAAAGTCTTCCTGGTATGTGTTCGATGTTAGGAGGATGTTGTGCACAAGCGATGGGCACATTAGGACACAAGGTATAAGCCCCAGAGAAAATATGCAATGAATTTGTGCTGAAAGAAATCTCAGTATCTGACCTCATGGCAATTGATATCTCCGATAGTGATTCAGGATGTATGGACATTGAGCCGTGGAGTTACTCGTAAAGTGACTAGAAGTAGTTTAGCGCTTGGCTTGGACCAAAAGGAGGGTTTGTTAAATGGGATATCATATCGTGCCTCGTTTATTGTATATATTGGCCTAAGCCTAGTCACTCTGCGAAGAAAACCGTGTTTCAAAGTTCCGATCTTAGATCGACTTAGCCGCCATTTTAGGTTCATCCACCATTTTGATTTCCACTACAAAGTAGTTCTATGTTCTAAAATGGTGTACAGTGTTTCCCGCTTGTAACTCAGTCGTCCTGACCTTTGTACATAAGTTAATGTCTAAACTGTCCGTTGGCCGAATGTTTGGGTCAAGTAAAGAGACTTGTCCCATGCCTGACTTGTAGACAGAGTATTACCTGCGCCAACAAATTCGATATGCGGACATACATCAACTACAATGCTGTCTAAATACTGAACGTGGACACTTGCTGAACTACATTGTATAGGATGTGTGTTAAGACTTACTGTTAAATCTGAGAATACACTGTTGCCATTGTGACTTGTTGTTATACAAACTGAAGATAATCCACAATGGTTGGACAAACTAGAAGTGAACTCGGCACGAACCCTAGACAGAGTATCATTAACCTGTAGGAGGTCTGGACATTATGATCAGAAATGTATAAAATGTGTAAATGTTTAGACGTCCAGTACCTCTCACTTCTCACACCGAACGGGCTGGTATTCACTGTGATGTACTGAAGGCCAGATAGCTATCTGATACTTTGTTTCTTTGTAAACTGTACAGTTATAGAATAAAGATTTGTGAATCCTTATGAAGCCCGTGTTTGGTGTATTTCCTTTTGGGGTACTCAGCCTCGATATTTCCTTTTGCTTTTACAGATCTGGGAAGAGGTGGTAGCAGAACCCAAGGGAGGAGATAAGTGTCCCAAAAGCAGAGGTGTAGAGAGGAGAAGACCAGAACAGAGCCTTGTGGAACACCAACTGTTAGAGGAGTGAGTTGAGAGGTGCTGTTGTTCCAGGAGACAGAGAATAAGCGAGGTGTCAGGTAGGATGCAATCCAGGTAAGGGTTTAAGCCATGAACTCTCAGTAGACTGCTTAGAATAACACTGGCAGGCTGAAGCTTGATGTTACTACTTGTTGAGAGAGCTCAAAGAGATCCCTGGGGAATGTGTTTCTGGGCAGAAGGGGCACAGAGTAAGTGGGAATGGCCACAGGGATTGGCATTGCCAGGGACAGTCGGTGGGTGGGTAAATAACCAAACAGCACGTAAAGGCTGTGCATCCCTCCTCAAACGTCATCTCTCTCCTAATAGTACTCCCAGGCAATCGGTTTGGCTTACATGTGGTGCTTAAACTAGTTTCAAAATGGCTTACCTTTATTTAAAAAGAAAAATATTTTATTTGACATCTTCTAAAACCAAACACTGCTCCCCACACACACAAAAGTGTCTACGGCAGTTCAATGATGAAGCACCTGTCTCCAATTTAGAAAGTACACTTTTTTAAGGAAAAACGGTAAATTTAAACAAGATCAAAATCATTTTACGGCAGCCCTGTGCCGATGGAGTGTAGCAACACCCCAGTGCAACATGTTCAGGTTCAGAGACCTCGTTTACTTTATTAAGGAATTCATTTGCAGTGATATCTTTTCCAACTGACGCTTGTATCCCTTGAGGAGAGAGTGGTAGGCCGCTGCCTTTGTTCTTTGAGAGAATAAGCCCTCTAAGCACTCGTAAGGTACACAGTGATCACACAGAAGAGAGGAACAAAGGCATGAGTGATATCCTCTTCCAGGGATGACAGAGCCGCAGTAATGCATGTTCTTACTGGCTTCCTAACGCACCATTCCCAGCGCCCTTTTCTTTCCAACCCATGGACTCACATTGTACACAAAGTAAAGTCTTTGCATAGAATAGTCGCCCTTTAAGAAACATCAACATCTCTCTACTTTAAACATGTCATTCTTACGGCCTCAATAGAACAGCACACCCTTGGCAGCCCTGATAACTCAAAGTATGGCATGAATAAAGTCGAAGGCTTCCCTCCCTCGGAAAGCAGACTTTATATCGAATATTTTATGAAGAATGATTATATATCGAATATTTTATAACGAAAAATGCTATGAAAAATGCACTAAGGGATGGGGGAAAGGAAAGGGTTACATCTTGTGGGGAAAGGGCTGGGGTGGGTTTTTAGGGGTGGGAAACAGGGGTTTAGGAGGGACCCCCACAAAAAGAAGTGCATTCTTCATAAATGTTTCCATATAAAGACATGTAACCCTTCCCCGACTTGCAGATGGTTAGACATCAGCTTCGAAATTCGTTTTTTTGGGGCAAGTTACGGTATTGGTCTGTGTCTCTGCTTGTAACTGGCATTCCCGAAATGGGCTGCCAGACAGTGAACGCATGCTACTAGTGGGGACACACGGCTCATCACCCAATCTCTAAGAGAGCAGATGGTGCCTTTGTATTAGAAACTCTTGAAAGAAAGATGCTAGTTTATAAGAACATTGGGAAATTGTGTGGCGGGAGCCCGGAAAGGCCAGTGTAGGGGGACAAAGTCTGCTCAATGTCACCATTTTTATTAAAACATCTTTGTTTCTGCTTATATGGTGGCCCATTCAAGTAGGGGCGAGTGTGTTCTGCCCGGTACACCCGTGTGCCACTCAATGCCAACCACCTCACTTTGACTTAAGTCCTTGATCCTTTTCTTCTTGGAACGCTTGGACATAGGCCCTTGTAGGAGCCTTTTCCTTTGTAAAAATCCAACTTGAAGACTGTATTGAGCTCAGAAATGCCACGCAGCTTCGGGTGAAGGTGGGCACATTGGTAACATCAATCTCTCAAGGGACTCCCGCTGTGGGCAAACCCAGATCGGCTGACTTCATATGAGATCTGGGAGAGTGGGATGTGTTGCTGCCTCTGCACACCAGCAGTTCATGCACAAGGCTTTCTAAAGAGCAACCTTATCGAGGGAGTATTGGGTGCTGTACCATAAGAGGTGGAGATTTAATGGAGCAGGGCACGGTAGGAGGATGGGCAGGTAGTCACGAGTTCTACAAGGAGCCGAGGATCCACTAATGGCAAGATGCTCTTTCAAGGGAAGAGTCCTCATTTTCCTTAAGAAAGTCCATGAGTTCAGGAGCTGTTCTGATGCGCAACGCCGTGTTGCTTACACGTACTGGCGCATAGCATGAAAAGGCCTACTCTCCTGCTTTTTCTCTCTGATAGTTGTATGTAAAATCGTCATCTTTAAAGCTTCTTTTCAAATATTTTAGAAGGCAGGCTTCTGGTAGGACTCAGTTCGGCCCACCAACATGCATAACCCAATCCCTCCCCATCCACACTGACTTACTCTAGTAGAGCCAAGGGTGGGCCTGAATCATTGGGTGGGCTTCAGCCCACTGGACGCCTGCTTGATGTGTATGGTTCTATGTTATTTCAACAACGGTCGTAAAGTTGATGTTTTTTTATGAGTATTTTTTTTTACAAACAATCGAAAATAATTTATTTTAATTGTGGGGGGTTCCCCCCAACACAGCTATCCCCTAATGTTATTTTTAACTATTCCCGACCCCTCCACCCCTTATATGCACGTTCCCAACCTCCTATATATTTCAATTCGCTTTTTCGTCAAAAAATACTAGGAAAAAAAACCATTGAAATAGCGACCGTTCATGAAAGGACGTTGTACCAAATGTAAATACCATGGAAGGGGATAGGCGAAGCAGCAAGCCGAAAAACAGGCACCCAACACCCGATCTCATATATCTCACGGGAATGCCAAGGAAGGCACAACCTTGCACTGGTTTGTGTGGACTGCATCCAAACACAAAAAAAAGTACAAGCTCATTACATGTTGAATATAAGGGTATGCAATGCCTTTCAAAACACAGTGGTCCCTCAAAGGTCATGCGAAGGATCATGCGTTTAATAAAATTGACTTTTACATAGCAATTCATGCCCAACTCCAGCCTCTAAGCGCGGGACCAGGTATAGATCCCATGCTGCTCAGTGTTGTCTTGGTGCCCGTGACCTCTACTCCTGGCCCATATATAAGTAGACAATGGTGTCTGGCCACAGCCAATGAGTGGAAGCGATGATGCGCTATGGCCGGCCCATGCTGCATAGTACTCCTCTCCTTATTTGCTTAACTACCCCCTGCACGCAACTTCATTGTGTCAGTTCCAGATGCCATGGCAACTGGCATACCCTGCCCAGACTCAGCTTTAGTTCCCTGCTCTGGTCCCTAGGGAATGCCAGCCTGGCTTCGTCCACTAATGTTATTGGTAAAATATATAACGCTGCCACCTTCTCACAACCCCCGCCAGGGGCCTCAAAGTAGGATTTACGAATTTATAACTCAAACGCGTTTTTCAAATAATAATTGACAAAGTCAACTGTTTTTGCTTTTAAACAGCCATTGCACTGTTATTTGCCAGACATTTACTATTTGCCAAGCACTGCCGTCATATGCCACGCTACCATCTTCATTTTCTCTGGTATCTGCATCATGGAACAGGTGCTGCTATCATGTGTTACGTATTACCGTAATATTCCAGGAGCTCGCGGAATTGCCGGATTCGGGCTACAAATGGGTAAGGACTACATTAATATTGATTATCAACAAATGTCCAGATGTTCACATCAACTCTCAGGGATTATAGAGCTGGCGCGGGAAATGCGAAATCACCTCATGGTATGACCTTCATACTGCATGGGCCAACCCAGACGTTCCGTTGCCACGGGCAGCCTGAACTCTGCGACATCCTGTGCACTGTGCATGGCTCTAGAATGCACCACCTCCAAGGTTGGAAATCGCTTCTTAGACCAGTTCAACGGTATCCCCCCATTTAATCACTAGGGGGACACCAGGGTTTGTATGGCAGAGGGTCACCCCTGGATCAACAACACATAACAACCTATATAGAACCTCTCCCAATGTCTACGGCACAGGTGCACTATTTCACTTTGACACCAAGGATATCTATACAATTTGTTTGTGATTTATACCATTCTAGTAAGCATTTTAACATTAGTATATCACAACGAATTGCACCAATCATATTGCTGCTCTGTATCTGTAAAATGAGTTCATTCATTTTATTCATACATACATCTTTTAATAAAAAACATTTTCTAAAAACATTTGAAGTGTCATGTGCGCCCCAAAAAGTGACGTGTGCATGCCAAAATATTCTCATGACCCTCTGTGGATTTCCCTTTTTTATTTATTTTATTTTATTGGAGTATTGTGGTTTGGAGTTAGGAAACTGCTTGTTCTTTTGGGGATAAGGAATTAAGATATCTGTGAATTTGCAAAGTTTGTAACGAATACATGCAAATAAAAAAAAGACATTCACAAGAACATTAAATATTAATCTTTCTACAGTGTAATAGCTTACTGAGTACCTTGACGTATATATGCAATCAAGGCCCATGCGCAATGGTAACGTGTCACACTATCACTGATTCAAAGCAGCAATTTTCAGTATTGAAACTGATCATTTCTAGGCCTACTAGTGCCCTTATTTCCTACAACCACATCTTGTGCCTGCTATTTACCCAACATGTTTCCTCCCATTATCTATTACTAGGAGCTCCTCAACCATAATAACATTTGACATTTGTCGGCTGCGTCACTCAAACATGAAGGTGACCAAGGACAGAAAGGCCGCAATTAGTGTTGGAGAGCCATAGCATAGCTGGATACCGGAGCTCACGTGGATGAACGGTCATCGACATGGTTGGAGTAGACGGACCTGTTTGTCCCCATTTGCAATCAGTACCCATGTATTACAAAATTCAATGATGCTTTGAAAAACGTGGTCCACAACGATCCCTCTAGTGAAACGGCTAAATCGGATTATTGCCCCAGACATGTGAATGATGTTGCAAAAAAGGCCAGGGAGATGGCCCTACTCTGCTGAGATCTAGGTGTAATGATAGGTCACAAGCTCATATCCTAACCAGTTCAGATCAACAGTTATACCTAGTGATGTTAATGAAAAGAATGCCATTAGACTGTATTATTCATGTAATAGCCTAAGTCTAGTTCTCATAGCGAGGAATCAACTGAGCACTGACATGATACATGATCTCGCTATGGCTCTGCATGAGGTCAACAGACTCATAGCATGGAACCAACTGAGCACTGGCATGATCTCTCTATGGATCTGGATGAGGTCAACAGACTCATAGTGAGAAACCAACTGTGCACTGACATGATCTTGCTATGGCTCTGGATGAGGTCAACAGACTCATAGCATGGAACCAACTGAGCACTGGCATGATCTCTCTATGGATCTGGATGAGGTCAACAGACTCATAGTGAGAAACCAAGTGTGCACTGACATGCTCTTGCTATGGCTCTGGATGAGGTCAACAGACTCATAGCATGGAACCAACTGAGCACTGGCATGATCTCTCTATGGATCTGGATGAGGTCAACAGACTCATAGTGAGAAACCAACTGTGCACTGACATGATCTTGCTATGGCTCTGGATGAGGTCAACAGACTCATAGCATGGAACCAACTGAGCTTTGGCATGATCTCTCTATGGATCTGGATGAGGTCACCAGACTCATAGTGAGAAACCAACTGTGCACTGACATGATCTCACTATGGATCTGGATGAAGATAAAGATGAGGCCAACTGAGGGGCCAATAGATAATAATACTGCAAAATGGAATGCTGTACACATGGAGTACAGGAGTAAATAATCATTGGCAAAGCCAATAGGTTGTGGCTGTCACATGTCAAGTGCAGCCTCAAAGATCCAGCAAAATAATGTTTGGCCTGGGATAGACAAGATATGATAAGGTATAACACACACGTGTGTTTGCTGGTGTCATATGCCATGTGCAGCATCAAATGCTCCAATAATGTGCTATGTAAAATGTCTAATTTGATATATGTGGGAAATTCTTGAGTACATTGTGAGTTATACAAGTGCCCTTTGTTGTAGGTCAGTAAACTGTTGCATTTTTTGCATGATAGTATCTTCACTACAACCTATGAAGAAATATATTTTTAGGTTTGGCTATAAGGTGTCGCTTTAGCACCACCTATAAACCGAAACTAATGCATTGGAGTAAAGCTAGGGACCATGGCACATGAGGAGGGACACAATGCTTCTAGGTGTTGTTTGACTATTAACCCACTCATTGATTGCCCATGGCCATTCCAATCCATATGAGCATTCACATAAACTTCTTGTCCCTCCCCACCCGAAATACACCTTCCTTGGATCTCTTTGAGCTATGTTTATCAAGCCTTAAAATGATACTTTGCTATATGTGCCGGTTTTTTTTCAAAGCAGTCTTCTGGGAGCTAATGGGGTAATTGGTGCTGTAAATGCGCTACTGTTTCAATAAAAATGTCTTAACCCGATCTGATTTTAGTCACTTGATTTGTAAGTACTGTGCATGTCCTTCACTGAAGTCCTGTTAAAAACGAGCATTGACAAAGGCAACAGTTACAGCTTGTGTGTAATATATGCACAATGTTCAAGCTGCTACCATCAATGGCCAGTTAGTTCCATTGCAGCACTGCCTTGCAAATGCCATTCCCATATCTACACAAAAGCCAAAACTGTTGTCCTCGCCCATGCTTGTACAATCTGCTTTTATATCTTGTTTATTTATCTGGTGTTTTATGAAGCGCTGGGTGCAGGGGGGGGAGGGAAGAAATGGAGTTTGCAGGGCTCTGTCTGCAGATGTATACACAGGGAGAGTGGGGGTAGTGCAGCCAGGCTTAATCACCACTACACCTTCTTCATGGCGGTTACACCCAATACCCCACTGGAATGTGGACCATGGAATCAGGCCTTTAGGTCAAAGCAGTAAAAAGCAGAGGCTGTTTCCAGGGCAAATGGGAAATCTCAAGTGGACCCAGGCCAGCATCTGCTAAATCCAGATATTGGGCTATATGCATCTCTAGATAATACCCTGAGACTTCACTTCATATAACACAAGCACCACCGACCGACATTCCTTTGTGGCCATTCAATGACACACCCCAATGACAAGGACGTGGCAGTCCAACACCACATCAAGTGCCCTGCATGTTAGCCAAAGGAAACACGGAACTGCATGCACATCGTTTTGGCAGAGAGCATTCCTTCAGTGAGCAGGGGCAGCCATATTACTTTTTGTCTGTTCTCTAAGCCAGCTCTAATATTAGTGTTATGTGTGACGTTAAACAGGGAAATACTATTATGTAGTGAAACACACATTGTCCAGTGGTGCACACTAACCGAAGGAAGATCTGTTTCTAATAAACTCAAGAACCATGTCGATCACATTTAACCTACTAGCAGAAACATACATGTTCACCAATCATATTAGGCATATTAAGACATATTTATAATTTCCAGTTGCTGAACCATATCCGCAGAAATTGATGTATTCGATGTTCTGAATATGTCTTCAAAATACATACATGTGTGACTGTAAAGAAGAAGACATGTGTAACACAAGTACAATTAATCCAATACCCACAAACACGTTTGGATGTAATTCTTTAATGAAAAGTTCCAGTCAATGGATATGTTGCAGTATGTTGGCTGCTTCCTTTTGAAATGCAAATAAATATGTCATCAACTTGATGCTCAGTGCTTTTCAGTAATGATCCCCTTACCAGGGGAAAGGGTTTGCAATAAATTGCACCTCAGAACTGGTATGTTACACAGCAGAGTTATTATCCAAAGCGCGTGTAGTCCATCCGCAGGAAATCCATTAATGCAACATGGGTCTGTTAGATGAAGAAGCTTCAGTCCATACACAGAGGTCTCTCCGGTGCCTCACCCGTTGAGACTCTGAAGGAAAGCATGAACAAGCCTATGGCACGCCCTGGTGTGATGTGGTCCTCAGTGGCTGCATGGCATTAGTGTGGAAAGGGTGTGTACCTGGCCAGGGCAATGACCAACATTATTATTCACAGAATGTGTGTTTGGCTGCATTTTGTGTTGCTATGCAACATTAATGCGCCCGAATGTAAGGACGCAGATGTATGCACTCTGGGGCTAAAATAGAATACTTATTGTTTACAAGAAGTATGACTATTTAGGGTGCAGGGATTCATATACTCTGAAGTGGAAAGTTAATATCACTAGCGACATGCGCGTGTGTCTGCTGTCCCACATTTTGCTTTGCATCTTACATGGTATTCAACCCACATACCATATGTGCAGGAGTTAGGCCTTGCCCTACATGGGGTTGTACATTAGCAGTTGGATCCAGAAGAGAACTGTAAACAGAAGCAAATGATTCTGGGTATCTCAGCAGGTACTTCAATCTCTGCAATGCCCTTGGAATTAGGTATGCCACCACCCACTGATCTAGTTGTGCCCGCCCTTTTAAAATGGTGGCTCTCCTGTGGAGAAACCCTAATTTCTCTCGAACTTAAACGAGTCATACTGATCTTTTAATGAGTGATATCTTTGTAAACATTCCATGGGTGAATTATGGCAAAAAAGAAAATGATATTCATAAAGCATGAGACTGAAAAGCATTCTGAGGAATGGAATAATCAAGGATGTTATATATGCCTTGTTATGTTGCATTTGAATAGCACCTCCTGCGGTTACCAGACATTTGGTCGAAAAAAAAAAGGTCGACAGGACAAATGGTCGACACCATTTGGTCGAAAGCCAAATGGTCGAATTTTATTTTTTTTGTATTTTCACTTTTTTTTTTTTGGGGGGGGGGGGTCCCCCCAATCCCCTTTTTTTTCTAAAAAACCCTTTTTTTCCCTAAACGAAAACCTAAAAAATATATATATAAATCAAAAAACAATTCGACCATTTGGCTTTCGACCAAATGGTGTCGACCATTTGTCCTGTCGACCTTTTTTTTTCGACCAAATGACTGGACACCACCTCCTGCCATACGTAATAACTTTGAAGCACTCTCGGAAGCATGGACCTTCTGCAGAACATGGACTGAAAGGCAAGAGAGAGAGAGGGGAGCATTGCAGTACATGCCAAAGAAATTGTAGACTAGGCAGTGTGCAGATCACAGAGATGTCTACTGTAGAGACGTTGGAAGCTGAAAAGTGTATAGAGAAGAGTCAAGGAGTGTTTAAACATATCAGTGGGTGACCTCACGGTACTTCTCTGTATCCGCCAAAAAGTGTAGCAGTGTGGCCGAGTCCTGTCAATAACCACTGTGTTTCCCATTGATGTGTATATATAATGGGAAACCAGGTAACCACTTGCGGGTCATTCCAAATGCAGGGAATAACCACAGAAGGGGAAAAACCCTGAGGTGCTGAAATTCCTTGGAAGAAGGAATGGGCAGAAGTATTAGAGGCCAGTCCGCAGTTGCTTAGCAGTAGCTTTCCACTGGACAACCACGATTTAGAAAAGGAGGAGGGAGAACAGGCAGCAGACTCAGGAGGATCAGCAAGAGCAGTGAGACCGCAGGCTTGGAGGGACGAGTGGGAGGAACAGGGAAGTGGTGTATGAAGGCGAAATGGAGAGCCGGGGCCAGGAACTGGGACAAGGAAGGGAATGAACAGAAAGCATCAAGGATCTGGGTTGGAAAGTCACCAGCATTACGATGCAGTGTTCCTCCATTCTGGCTCCATTAAGAACACTGGAACGTCTATGAACACCTGCATCCAAAAAGCAGGCCACAGAGGCACATTCAAAAGAACTTGCCGGCAAGGTCATGCTTAGTGGTAGGGAGCTGCACGCATCCACACAAAATTGGGAAGGTTTTCCATCAGTGTCACAGTGCGCAGTCCCTGACAGTGTGCCCCCTTCCAGGACCGTGCTTCCCGGGATGTAAACGGCGTAGCAACTACGGAGTCTGGTTGGTAAATGGACTAGCAATATATTTCTTCAGCAAGGAAACATGGAACACCTTATGGATACGTTGCCATATAGGAGGAGGCTTAGGTTTGATGGTGACTGGAATGATCATGCATAGTATCCAGAAGGATCACCAAAACGGAGTGATAGCTTGGGTGTAGAAAAGGACTTAGGAGATACTTTGTGGCTAACCAGACTAGATCCCCTGTTTTATCTTCTGGTGCCTCAGCATTATGTCAATCAGCATACTTCTTGGTGGCCAAATGGGAATCATGAAGGTGTTGTAGGGTTTTCTTATGCTCTTGGTTAATAGTGGTGATTAAGTTATACACAGTTGGCGCAGGAGTCACTGGAATGACAGCAGTTTGAAAGGCACAGGGATGCAAACCATATGTACAATAGAATGGGCTGGTCCGGATAGAGGAATGTAGTGCATCAATACAAGCAAATTACACCAGAGTAAAATTAGATTATGGTCACTAGGAGAAGCCAGAGAAAAACAGCATAAATACTGCTCGTCGTTGGATCGGCCCATTTGTTTGAGGATGAAAACCAGAAGACATGGCACTTCTAATACCCAAGGCTCTGCAGAGCACGGACAAAACCTAGACGTATTTTCAGAACCTCTGTCAGAAGTCACAGTAGTGGGTAGGCTGTGAAGACGGAAAATATCATGAAGGAATATGCGAGTCATATCTGGAGAAGTAGTAATTTTGCAAAATGGTGTGAAATAGGCCATTTCAATCAAAGTGTCAATTTTGACCATAACAATGGTAAAACCATTAGAGGGTGGTAGGTCAACCACAAAGGTGGTAGAGGTGATCTGTCACAGGGCTGAGGGTAAGGTGGGTTGATGACATTTTCCCCAAGAACGAGATGTAGAACATTTGGCCTGGACACAAATGGCACAAGGGCGGACGTAGGTGTAGACGTCCTTCTTTATGGTGGCCCAGCTGAAGTTCTTATGCATCAGATGGTAAGTGGTGGCCTTTCTTTGATGACCCACAGTCAGACTGTCATGTCCCAGGAACAGAACACTTAGTTGAAGGGAGGTAATGGTCAAAGGAATGGTTTACCTTGCAACATCTTACCAGGAAGTGGGGGCTCATGGAGCAATTTCTTATTTCCATGTATCGGCTACGATGTTCAGGGATCCAGGTATGTAGATAATAAGAAAGCTGTAAAGAGCAAAGAAATAGCCCCACAGGGCTTGCTGACTGTTTTCGGCATTTACAATTCTCTATATGCTGAAGGTTTCTATGATCGGTACGAATTGTTACAGGGTGTTTGGCTCCGAGAAGTAGATCTTGCCACTCAGAGCAGACTGCTTTAACAGGCAACCATTCTTTTTCTAGTACAGAATGGTTTCTTTCACTTACCGTGAATGTTTTAGAAAGGTAGACGATAGGGAGCTTGTCCCCATCTTCGGACAACTGTTTATTAACAGCTCCCATAGCCCATTCCGATGTGTCTGCTTTAACAATTAAGGGTTTCTGATTGTTAGACTGACTGAGGATAGGCATAGATGCAAATGCGTGCTTGAGGAACAGAAAGCCAGCTTGTCGTTCCAGAGACCAATGGAAGCTAACACCTATTTTTCAGCAGATGGGTCATGGAAATTACAATATTGGAGAAACAGGGAATACAATTCCGATAAATGTTCGATAGTCCCAAGAAGTGCTGGACATCCTTCACTGACTTAGGGGGAGGCCAGTCAAGGATTGTGCTGACCTTCTGATGGTCCATATCCATTCTGGATTTGGACAATATGTAGCCTAGATAAGAAACGCAAGTGACATAAAAAAGGCATTTCTCAGTCTCCACACGTTATTTGTGTTTCATCTTTGTTGTGCCGTGAAAAGATTAGTATATCATCAAGTTATATGCCTACAGAATGGAACAACAGATCAGGGTAAATGCTGTCCATAAATGGTTGAAATACAGCTGGTGCTTTGATTAATCCAAATGGCATTACATGATATTCTAGGTGGCCATAGTTTGTCGGGAAAGCCTTCTTTCACTCATGACAGTCCTTATTCTGATCAGATGGTGGGCTCCTTGAAGATCTAGCTTAGTATAGTTGGTAGACTCACGTACCACTTCCAGTATGTCTGGTATCGGGGATGGGGGATATTTGTCCTTTATGGTTACCTGTTTTAAGCCACTAAAAACCAGGGAAGGTCGTAATTCTTTGGCATCCTTTTGGGCACGAAAATATGGAAGCTCCTCCGGGTGACATGGATTTGGCTATTAGTTTATGGTTTAAGTTGAGGGTGTGGTATTCTCATAAAGCTTTCTTTTCTGGCTTGAACAGTAGAAACATCTTGCCAAATGAACCGTAGAACCAGGTATCAAATCTACGGCACAGTCCAGAGCACAATGAGGCAGTAGAAACCTCTCCCCGGAGTCAGTGAAAATCTCCCAAAATTCATGGTTTTATGTCAGTACACAATAGAGGTTTGCCAAAAGAGATTCAGTTTTCTCTCTCAATGAAAGTGTAGCTATTTCTGTTTCAGGTTCAACAGGTTTGCCGAGACACTGTTCCACACAAAACAGGCTTCCCAAAAACATAGTCCTTGAAGACCGAGTGATATGTTTGTTTATTTATGTTTGTTTGTTTAATTAGCTACTATAGTGCTTCACTCCAAAGCGTTTTACAATAGTTAATGAGATGGTACATAAATGATGTGATGACAAAAATGAACAGACAAAAAGAAAAGACCGAACAAAGAATGTGAGAAACATTAAAGAAAGAAAGGCAATGCTGAACTAGAAAAACAGAAGAAATGAAAATCCAGCAATAATGGAAACATGCAGGACAAAGTCAAAACAACCCCTCTCCAAAGCTTCAATGAGAGCCATGGACGGAAGGTAAAGTCTAAAATACAAAGTTCAATGCTGCTGTCGTTAGAAGCAGATATAAGTCCTGGTCCCCAATCGAGGTTCTGCATCATCCATAGTTCTTCCACTTAAGTGGTGACCCCCTCTCCAGCCTGGGTGAAAAACAACATGACCAAAACAAACATCTTCAGGGCCAGTGGCAGACCGCCCACCAACTCCTCCTCTGCCAACTCTACCACACCCCTCCAGGACAATATTCGGTATTAAAACTGGGCCTTCCAATGCCATCCATGCCTCCTCATCTCCATGCCACTGCCAGGCTTGCAAGCCATTGGCCATCCACCACCATCTCTCATGCCATTGCTCCTCTGTATGCTGCATGGAGTTGGGTATGGTGAGCCCACGCGAGGGAGCGGCTACGATACCCCAGCAGGTGCACACTACGGGGCTGCCTTGGGAAAAAGAAGCCTGTGCCTCGGCCTCAGGCTCCAACACCCGGCACTGGCATCAAACAAATTACATCTGCGCTTACCTTCGCCTATCACGGAATTCAGCATTCAGGGGAAAGGACCTCACAGTGTTTTTCCAACAGGCATTGTTCCCACATGACATCTAACTTACGCATGGGCAGTCAGGTTTTCATAAGTCACTTATGAGCAGCAAAAGTGGATGCCAGCATACCTCCCAAAATCCCTTGAGCGGTGCACATGCAGGAGGAGAGCTCGGACTTGAGCAGAGAGAGCACAGAGATATGCCACGGTAAAAGAGCTTCCGCCTGATCTCAAGATGACGCAATAAGGGTCATGTAGCATAAGCCAAGGCTTTCATTAGGTAAAATACAGCTTGTTTTCGATAATAGACATTGGACATGATTACGAATAAGATTTGTTCAGAAATAGGCCAGACGATAAAGGATTGTAAGATATTTTGGCTTATTGGGGTACATTTGGGATTTGGCCGTATTTTCTTACCATAAAAATATTGGCAGTAATTTGGTGGTAAATTAGTCTTGCATTTAGATTGGCTTTGGCATCACATTATTTTAGTGACCATACCTTGTTAGCTTATATTTGTGGTAATTTTAGTGGTATTTTGTTTTGCAGTATTTATTCCTGTGTTATAGTGATGAGCATGTGTTTCTTCCTTATACCATAACCCCATCATAAAAAAAAATCCTTTTTATTAGAATACCTGCTAGTTGTCTGTAGAGAGATCCGGACCTAAGCACTTTATAAGAACCCAATGATTTTATTTAGAGTGCCACCTATAGTTTGTGGCTGGTATCACTGGCTTATATACATCCAGTAATCTATGTGTCATAAAGTATCACTGGCTTATTTACATCCAGTAATCTATGTATCAGATCCTTTCCCATCAGCATGCAAGGAGAGAAACATTCACCATACCGCACACAACCTCTGCATTATAACTGTTTATTACTAGTTTTCCCTGGTTTGTTATTTTTCCTGCATTATTAAATTGGCAAATGCACTACTGAACAGATATGAACCGCCACTGTATACTTCCTATTTATATAAATGAAGTCACAGATGCAAAAATGACGCCAAAATCCCATTTGTTTTTATATACACTCATTATATTATACACAAATCTTATTCACACGTCATTAATTCTTACCATGGGTACATTGCATCGTCATCTGGAATACAAAAAGAAAACAAAGCAGAACAAGCAGATCTTTTGAAACATGGGTTAATTTTCCCACATTCTGAACATGGCGAAAAATAAACATGCAGTGACTTCCTGTCCTGTAATAAACTTCAGTCACTCATATGGTCCTCACTTGGCACATCTCTTACCAAGATTATTATTTCTTGGAAGTTCCCAGCACAACCTTGCTATTTTCGCAAATGCAGGCCCATTGTCAGCGCGAAATGCTTCTGTAATCTTGTGTGGGGAGCACCAGTGAGATATCTCTCACAGCCAGCGCTATGACCCCTTTGGAACTCTGTCAGTCTTCACAGCGCAGCTTTAACTAACTCCTCTCCGTAATTTTTGTCATCAAGAAAGCTTGTATCCTTTCTCTTTTGACGTAGCATGTCTGCTTATAATTTCCCCCAATCAGGTTAACAAGAATGTGGTCTGTATCAACTCTCATGTTCAGAACAATGAGAGCTTTAGGCCTCCCTGTATTAATGTTTCATTCTGTTTCCTGCTGTAGCATTCTTTCTGCTCTCCACAAGCTGAAGTAAACGCCAGTGTGTATTTAAAAATGAATTTCAGTAGTGCCACCAAAACATGGATTTTCACCTCATTTTGCATATGAGCCTGCGTTACCATGTTAAAGAGGTTTGAATTAGTATTTTAACAGTGTTAATTATGTTAGTCAGTTACATCATTTAATGTAGTCTCTATGTATGAGGCATCCAAAAAAAAAAACATGGTGCACTTCATTATTTGCCGTGGCAGCACTAAGCTTTTCTATGCATGCATTTCATTATCTGCAGTTTCAAGTTGGGCTTGGCTGTGTTGTAAATTCTGTACTTTGCATACTACCAATAAGGCTATATTATACTGGCTAAAAGAAATTCTATACTACTACTGGCAGCAAAAATGGCACTACATTTTGCAATAAAAAAATGCCATCACATTTGGTAAAACGCTATATATGTCCTTACATATACCCTCCTTTTCCGACAATTCTGGCTACCCAAATCCACAATTGGAGGAAACCCAAATTGTTTTTCTTTCTTTCCATTATATGAATCACAGTTGAAATAATAGCAACTTAATAAAATTAACATTGAAATATTTCATAATAAACCACTGCTTAATCATAATAACAGTAAAACATATCCCAAAAGGGTCCATGAGTCCTCATACACATGTGCATATGCATGTATAACCTTTTTTTTCTAACCGAAGTGTCCGCCATCAACATTTTATGTATGATAACAAAAACAATAAAATAAAATAAATAAATAAAATAAATGACTAATATAACTAACTAAAATAAATAATTTAAATAAACATTTGATTCTCCACCACATTTCTTTTCAGTCCCATATAATCTTCATCCGGAACGCTGTAGAATTAAGTTCAATTCACTACTGTTCCATTGATGACATTCACCATCTTTATAACTGCACCTTCGAGATGTCCCGATCAACTTTTCATCACTTGGTTCATTCGGTGAAACTCTCTCATTCTGGCACTCTTGGATGCTTTTCCATAGAAATCATCTCTTTAGGCATCCTTGTCGTTTTGTCTTCACCTCCATACTTCGGTCCGTAGGCTTTACTCGAGCTTCATCCCGTGGACTCCAGGACTCGCGTCCTTTGATCCTGCGACTTCCAACCCCAATCAAAGATCAATTATTTTTTCAAAATTAAATAGAAAAGAGACAAATTAAATATGTAGCACAATACCAATTTTACCCTTTCTACTACACAAAAACAAAATGTAGTCCAAAACATTCTGCTTAGTCTTCTAATTTCTGAAAATAAGCACATGTTAGAGAGCACCAAAAACAAACATATGACATCATCATACATCAAAACAATTTTCATGTAAAACATTTCAGCATTGTACCATAGTAATTCAACCTGATTCACTACCTTATATCAATGCTTAACACCTATGGTATTTTCATCTACATGTATCTCTACAAACAACATTATGTCCATATATATTTATTTTTTTGGCGTGGGACACTATGAAGACAACCACCATGTCTTTCTCTACATGTACTCAGGGCACTTAAGCTGTCTCAACTTGCTCAAGTCTCCTGGTTTCATGTTTGGGGTGACAGGGCTTGATTTGGTTAACATGAACAAATTGTTCAGTCACCATTTCACCCTCTGTCTTTAGTATTTTGTAAATTACTGGGGACACCTTATACACTATCCGAAATGGCCCTTGCAAGGCCGCAAGAAATTTAGAATTTTTATGTTTACCTTTTCCAAAATGGAATTTATATACCTGATCCCCTACATTATACTCTTTTACAGACGTCTTTCTATCATAATAGGACTTTACACTGTCAGCAGCTCTTTCCAAATTTTGCTGCACAAATGCAAATGCATGTTGAGTGCTTCCTCAATTCTTCCACATATTCATGAACTGTAGATGCACTTACAAGTGTCTGCTCATAATAAATGTTGTGTCAGTACCATTTTCCTTCCTGTTAACACCTCACGAGGACTGATACCTGTCGCTTTGGCAGGAGTCGATCTGATTGCCATCAATACCAGAGGTAATCGTAAATCCCAACTGGAACCTGCCTCCGCTATAAACATCTTTAATATCTCCACAACAGACCTGTTGCAACGTGCAATATTCGCAGAAGAGGTGAGTCGGTACGCAATATGCAGATTCCGTATCACCCCCAATATCTGCCATATCTTACTCATCAAGGTGCTTGTGAAATGACTTCCTCTGTCTGACTCTATTCTTTGTGGTAATCCAAATCTTTAAAATATATGATTTATCAGTAATGTAGCTGTGGTTTGTGCACTACAATCTGGTGCAGGGATACACTCTACCCATACCAGGAAAGCCCTAGTGTATAATTCCACATCTTGGTACATATGTGGCCAGTAAGCATAATATTTCAGCATCTCTAAAGTCTTTTGTGAACCTCTGTGTGCTGCAGTTATTGCATCATGTGCATGATGTAACATTAGCCCTCTGAATGAAAGGGGTAGCACCCACTGTATCTGTCCTGTTATGGATTCCCTGATCATAAATCCATCCTGTAGTCTAATTCGTCTTGTATTCTTTAACAACACCCTCAACTCTTCTTTCCTATACTATCATTTTCAGTTAAAGGATTTTGTTCGGGGTCCAACAAATGACTATAATAGATCCCCAATATTGGATCCTCTTTTTGCACTTTAATCAGATCTTGATCTGGAGTATCATAACTCCATTGCACCACTGGTCGTTCTACCTCTTTTGGAGCCTTAGAGCGTGTAACTGCATCTATTTGTATTTCACCAATTAAGTGTTCAATGGGTAACAACTCTCCCATGACAGCCCCAATCTTGGCTAAGTGGTCTGCTTTATCATTTCCCTCCTTATCTTCTCCTGGAGTTTTTAAATGTCCACAAATGTTTCTCCAATATATTGTTAATTCATTCTCTGCCACTAATTTGTCTATAGCCTGTATCATTTTCCCATGCTCGGGGGGCTTTTTATTATATGTGATCATGCCTCTTGCATTCCAGCCAGGCAAATATTCTACAAAACTATTTTGTGCATAATCAGAATCAGTCACCAGGACAATTTCACTGAATTTATTATCAACTGCAGTAGTAATTGCTTTATAAATGGCTGCTAATTCCACTACCCGGCAACTCCTAGCCCCAATTCTCATCCCTATACTAGGAATGTCCTCATATTTCAACCCTACATTTCCTATCCCTGATACCAACTGTTTATTGCTGTCATTCTCAATATGAAAGGCACATCCGTCAACATATACAGTTGGTAAATTCTTACATGTATTTTCATCAAAAGCATTGTGTGGTGATTGTTCAAACTCGTGCAAACTGGATTCCACCTCTACTTCGTCTGATACACATTCAGCTGCACAATCATGTAAATCTGCTAATCCTTGAGCAACTGGGCTCTTTTTATTCTGGCCAATACTCACTTCTACAGGAAAGCCTTCCAATGCCAATGTCCATGAAGTAATTCTGGACTGTGCTACATTGCCTGACCTAATCCTTTTACTCTGTAAAAACTGCAATGGTTGATGATTTGTCTGAATGATTACCTTTTCTCCTTGAACAATGGGGTGGAAATGCTGCAATGCCCACACAGTGGTCAACAGGGCCTTTTCCCATTCACTGAATTTAATTTCAACTTGAGAAAATGCCTTACTTGCATAAGCAATAGTTTTGTGGTTCAAATCATGTTTTTTGAGATAGCACTACTGACATACAATGTTCAGTGAAACCTATTTCTATAAAGAAATCTCTGTTTTGTATGGGAAACGCTAAACATGGTGCCTTTATGAGACATTCCTTCAATTTAGCAACTGCCTCAGATTTCTCCTCTTCCCATTTCCAGGGAGTATTCAGCTTCAATAGTTTAGTCAATGGTTGAGTAATTTCAGCATCATTTTGAATACATTTCCTGTTATATCCTGTCATTCCTAAAAAACTTTTTAAACCTTTAAACCCTTCACATTTCTAGGATCTTTCAATTTCCGTATGGCCTCCACTTTTTCTTTTGTGGATTTAGCCCATGTTCAGTTACCTCAGGGCCTAGGAAATCCACCTTTTTCTTGCACCATTGGGCTTTCTGCAAAGATACTTTGGCACCCGCCTTTTGCAATTGGTCAAGTACATGTCTAATTTCATCAAAATGGCTTTTCAAACTTACATTTTTTATCAGGACATCATCTATGTAAACTATAGTTCCTCTTTCCGGTGCATCAGGCATGGCCTTTCTCAAAAATATGCCAAATTCACTCCCACTATTGACATGCCCGAATGGTGTTCTAGCCCATGCGTATTGTGTTTTATCAAATGAAAATGAAAATAAATTCTGAATATCCTCTGACAGTGGCACACACCAATATCCAGATGTGAGCTCTAATGTGGTAAACAACTTTGACCCATGCACTTGAGCAAAGCCTTGATCAATGAATGGCAGCGTCCATCTAGACACTGGCACTCTTTTATTCAACTCCCACAAGTCTGCACACAGATGCCATTGACCATTTGGCTTTAACACACCCAAAATAGGAGTGTTGGAGGTACTATGAATGGGCCTCATAATTCCCCTAGACTCCAAGTTTTTAATTATCTCTGCCAATGACTCTAAGCATGCCAGTGGCAATCGATATTGGCTCACCAATAATGGATTTCTACCACACCCCTCTGGTAATGTGGCAACATGTAAATTAGTAAGGCCGCGATCATATGCATCTTTGGCAAAAACATCTTTAAATTCCATAAATATTTTTCTCAATTCATTCTTATCCTCTTCACTATCACATGCATCTTCTAACAGAATCTGCTACTCCACCATTTTTGAAAATTCAGGGAAATCCTCCAGTGGAGGAACCTCTGTGCTTCCTTCCAATTGTGTTGCTGTATCTCTCTGTAAAGCTGCCACTTTAAATATGTTGGCATATCAGCTTCCATTTCAATGCACTGATTTTCTGTTTCATTTTCATTCAACTTAAATACTATACAATTCTCCTGGTGACAGCACACTGTTTCATTGGAATCATAAGGGTACACATATTGAATTTTGAATATCCCTTTGGGCTGAGAATCCAGATACTCTGGCAACACACCCTGTGCATCCACATATCTCTCAGGTATATTTCCAATCACCATGTTATTGAAATCTACAGAATAATATGATTTTTGCATAGCCATTCCTAATAAAGAATTCTCTTTTAAATTAATATCCTGACATCCTTTATTATTCACCATCATTTTGACAGACCCTTCCCCAACATCTATCAATGGAGTATATCCATAATTCAGGCCTTGCTGTTTCATGGATTCATTTAAGCACACAAATGCATCAGAATCTTTCATTTGTTGTCCATTCTTGCACTTTAGAGTTATAGCAAACTGCTTGGTGAATGCAGCAATAGTAATATCCTTCTTCACCTGTAATTCAATTGCATGTGGTAGCAATTGTGCACAATGATAAGCCTTTCTCTTATCTTCAAATTCAGGTGCAGGTCCGCCTAGCTGGGACCATACTTTTTGGTTAAGGAAATCTAGCACCATACACAATCTGTTCATGATATCATTGCCCATGTAAAAATCATTTTGTGTTCCACTCACTATCCACACATTGTGGCATATGGTTTTTTGTCCAATGTTAATCTTTAGCATGCACCTTCCTGAAATTCGATTTTCAAAATCTGGATTGTCCAAACCAGAGACATATTGGTTTCTAACTCTAAATTTTGGGATCTCCTCCCTTTCCATTATTCTCTGCAGTAATTTCTCATTTATAAAACCCCTTGGCTGTTCAAGCGCCAATTTAGCTTTTATCACTTTAGAATGGTCATTTATACCAATGTGAATCCATGGCTGTTCATCTTCCATATGTATATCAGCAAGGGTGGTGATGTGTTTTTCTGTGTCTGCTATAGGAATAGTGTTCTGTTTGCATTTCTTCTCTTTTAAATAGAAGTGCAATGTGTGTTCATCTACTTCAGTTTGCCATTTCTTCCTAGGATCCAAATAAATCTGCACAGATTGTTTTTCTTTTTCACTTTGCATTTTATCCTGACACATCTAAATGACAGTGACACTAGGCACACAGCTATTCTGTAGGTATACCTCCACTGCATCATTCATTTTGGCAACAGTATGGCATTCACTTACATTGCTGTTTTGGTACTTTATTTTCTTAGGTCTTAATGGTTTTTTGGTTAAGGACCACAGTACTCAATTGACCCCATCAATGAGGAGACAATCTTTTCAGGCAATATTTTCCCATTAGGAATGGACTTTCACAAGTAGATGTGATTAACACTTCCGGCTTCATTCTGTGTTTTCCTATCTTTATGTCAACCTCTGTAACATCCACGATAGGCACCTCCTCATCGTTAAAGTTATGCACTGGGCCTTCACTGATTCTGTGGAGATCTCCCTTCATTGATACATCTTACCAATTCTTTGGACATAATTGTGGCCTGTGCACCTGTGTCAATCATGGCAAATGTATTGCATTTTTTTTCCACAGTAATGGGAGCATAATATCTGTCCTCAACTTCCTCTAACACGCACAAAAAGTGTGAGTTCTTACTAATTGCAGGATTCACTTTTCTTAGACTTTTTCACTTTTGGCTAAGTACATTGGTAAATGAAAGGACATTTTTCCCTCCTTTTTGTCCATTTCCGTTTGGGAAACCTTACTCATTTGCCCATATTCAGGGGTCCTTTGGAGTGCGGCCACTGTTCGCCCTTCCATCCAGGGATCATCAGAGTTCACAATACAATCCTCCAACTGAATATGCGTAGAAACATCACTTGATAATTTGTCATTTTCCAATTCTGTAGAAAAAGCAATTAGAGCTAGGGAGTCCTCTTTTTTAGGGGGCTGTGTGGCTGAGGACCAAGTGTAAACATATATATGAAGAAATGCCACTGAGAACAACTACCCGCCTACACACGTCGTGGGTGTGTCTAGTTGCAACAGGTGCTAAAAAATCATGTAAGTCAATCGATTAGAACATGAAAGATAGAGATAAACATATTTTAATTTGTAAGTATAAAAACAATCAAAATATTTCATAAAAAAGACAAAAATGCATTTTGTTTACACGAAACATCACATAAAACAATACACAATTTATGAAAGTCAATATTTTCTAACAGACCAACGCTAACAAGATTATTGAATTGAAACAATGTAGTGAGGTTAGTAAGAATCTGAGGTAGACATGTTGCTATTACATATATCCTCAATTAATCATTCATTTGTCCTTGACTCTGCCGACACAGAAAAATGTGTTTCTTGGTTCTAGCAGCAATTTTAGACCACACTCTGTAGCTGGTTTAGACTGCTATGAGATGTGTGCTGGACCCGTCTTCAGGACGTTAAGTAATGGCATCAAAATTTAGATGGCAGAATGAAATTCATTGGTTGACCTTTCACCGTGTAGCAATCTAAAAACAAAAACAAACAAAAGTGTTTGGTGACATAATTAAAATCTGGATGGAAGTGTTGTGTCTCTATCGGTGTGCACATGCAACTATTAACAATAACCTTTTCATTGCTTCTTTGGCGTGTGTGGCATCGAATTAGATCGGCATCTAAACCAAATTAAATTGTGAAAACTGTGGGATCTCACAGTTGTTGGAACTGAAAGAGAAATATGAGGCAAATCTTAGCTAATCATATTCAACAAGCCTGTTTTTACTTTTTTTATGGCTTAACTGTTCGTATTGAAAAGTTATTTGTTTTTTTTACTTTTTGTGCAACTTAATGCATGTGTCATGATTACAGGAAATGAAAGCATGAACATTTGATTACATTTAAAGAAAGACCCTGAGAGTCGGCTACTATAAGTTATAATGCCGTATGGCTGTGGCCACTGTTTAGAGCACTTTTAGACCACTGAATGGTTTGTTGTGGTTGTTTTAACCAAAATTTACTTATTCAATTGCATGTAGCATACAAAATGGATTTTACCTTGAGGTGCAGTGGAAGTTGTAAATGCGCGAGGCTTTTGGGTGTCTCGTGTTGTATCCGACACTTGGATGATTTGTGGACAAACGTATGGTCTGCGAAATATAAATGCTTAGAATGAGTGATACACAGCGACACAAGTGCATCTAAAAATTTCAAATGCACCGTGAACACTCATGTGTATTTAAAAATGAATTTCAGTAGTGCCACTAAAACATGGATTTCCACCTCATTTGAGAATTGGTATTTTAACAGTGTTAATTATGTTAGTCAGTTACATAATTTAATGTAGTCTCTATGTATGAGGCATCCAAAAAAAAAAACATGGTGCACTTCATTATTTGCCATGGCAGCACTAAGCTTTTCTATGCATGCATTTCGTTATCTGCAGTTTCAAGTTGATCTTGGCTGTGTTGTAAATTCTGTACTTTGCATACTACCAATAATGCTATATTATACTGGCTAAAAATTATTCTATACTACTTCTGGCAACAAAAATGCCACTACATTTTGCAATAAAAAAATGCCATCACATTTGATAAACTCGCTATATATGTCCTTACAGGATGACCATCAATCTCTTCCATTGGTTAAATGACCTCCTTCACTGTCCAGGGGAAATACTGTGTTTTATCGCCCAATTTCTGTCCATAATCAGGCCTGCAGCGCCACAATCAACAGGTGCTGTGAGTATTTCCACAGGACTTAACCAAAAAGTGACTTGAAGAATCAATAATATTTGACAATTGTCCTGCCTCCCATAGCCCTCAGCTGTAGCATATGGTAATTGACTGGAGTTTACAGATTGCCCCTTCCCCCTCATCTGCCAACTCGCAGATGCTGGTTTTATTGCCCATGGGATACAATGTATTGTTGTGAATGAAAGAGTGAGAGGGATTCCCAGGTGCAGTGTGAGCTAGTGAAATGGGACCTGTATGCAAGAGGCCAATGGTGGGAGTGCAGGGTTGCAGGTCCCCTCTATGATCTCCTACCACCTTATACTACACACAGAAACCCCCCCACAGACAGCCACCACAGGCTTAGCCGTGCGCACATCCACACTAACTGAGCCATGACTAAGCTCTCCTCTCTAGCCCTGTTGCACAGTCTCGCATCAGTGGCTATCCACACCCCAAGCGCTGTCGTCTATCAGATGTTGGGCTCTTCCTTAAGGATATCCTACTCCCAAGTATCGCCGCCAAACCCATATAAATTATATTGGGACTCCGAACTGGGTACTTCTGACCTGAACCCAGCAACACCATAGTTTTACATCTGCCTTTCCCACTGTCCCACTAATGAACCCCACACTCATTTTTGTCATACAGAGCCAAGCACAGTGAGGCCACCAATAGTGGCAGATGGGCACTACACAAGACCACTTGCATTACATTAGATTTACCACAGTGGTGTGAACATTCATTTTAATCGAATGACTATGTACTGCTGGTCTTGTGTCCCTTTTAAGAACAGGAGAGAGTGTTTCCCAACCATCGATTACATCATAGGCTGCAAAGTTCACCGACTCTAAGAGTGTGCACATGTGCAGCCAAACTTATTCCTGGGCCCAATTACCTAACAACTGAATTGCAACTGAGCATTGTATGAGCCAATGGGCAAGAGGTTGACTAATCCACGTGCATATCGTTCTTGTAGTTTCCTATAAAGTGCTGATAAGGCACCATTGTCTTAGGCAAGTAGGATAATCTGAACGCCTATCATTTGATTTTAGGTCTATGCTCTGGAAGTTAAAGAGTTCTCTGGAATAAGTGCACTAAGCTAACCCTGTTTTCTTTCACCAGGAATGACATTTTATCATGCACAGGTAACAATGCCAAATTCCTATGTAGAATGAAAGTTCATGCACTTAAGCAAAATGTTTAGCCAGACTTCAGAGTAGTTTCCACTGTAGTACTGCAGTAAGAGTAGATGGGCAGGTAGAGATTATTTAGTCACCGCTCCGATGGCAATAGAATACACCGTAAAGTGAACTCTGGGGAACTGGTGGTGGGCAATGCAGCACAGATCACTTCCAATCAATCAGTGCATCAAGAGACATATACATCGACGCCGAGGCGGGAGTCAAAACGAGAATTTGAAAGCTCTCCTACTTGTCCTGATGGGGCTGTCTTGCTCTGGGAGGCCAGGAGTCTATGCAGCGTGAGAACCTTCTCTCCATAAGCTCAGTGGCAGCTAGTGGTGAGCGGAGCGGCAATGCCTACGTGCCAGGGACAATGTTCCGAGGGAGCCAATGGATATTCATCCTGGGACAGCACTTTACCCCCAAAAGGCAGTTCATCCCTTCAGACGTCCTCCTATATCCTGTAGGTTCATCTCTTCAGCCCTCCGTAGTCACCCCCAGGCCATCCCTTCAGAAACTGACCATCAAAACAACTGACCATCAAAACAACTGACCATCCAAAAGAACAAAGCAGACATAATCCCTTGTGAATGTGATAAGTTACGGTGAGTGATAATGAGTAGAACAGTTAAGAGAAAGATGGGGGGTGATGGTAAAGGATTAGATCATGAGTTGAACTGATTGTGAGGAGAAATAATGAGTGGAGAGGGGGATATGGGATATGATTGTGGTACTGAGGTGAGAGTGTGATAACTACAAATGCTATCACTGTTAATGTGAGAGAAACTGAGGGATGAGGATCTGTATTTTGATGGAATATCAGGACCTGCTTAAAATGTGGTACTGGGAACGGTGGCGTGTGGTCGTATCATCAACTTGATATGTACTCAAGCATGCCTTAGTTATTTGGTGGCTTTCACCTGGTCGATTTACAAGAACAATTAACCAATTAACCAATTAACGCTGATTGTGGGAGAGCACTGGCTTTGTCAAGGCAGCTGATAAAAGGTATCACCACCAAGAATTAGGTGTGAACGGATAGATGCATGGGAAGACATGGGGTGCGAGGGCAGAGACAAGATGAACATAGGATCAGTGAATGTAAGGTTCAGCCTCGGTATAGGAAAACTCATCATGGGTTAGATGTATCTTATGCTAAACAAATCGACTTTACTCACTTTCATTAGTTGAATTGTGATGAGGCTAAATAGCTCCTGAGGTTCAGGACCTTATTAAAAAAGATATTGACCCTACTTGGTAACTGGTTGCCGACTGTAGGCCTATGCGGAGGATGGAATAGCTGACTGTGTGGAAGAGGGAAACAAGCCTTTCAGGCTTTCCATGATATATATGATAACAGAGGGATGGACATGAAAGTGCTACAAAGGCCAAGAGGGGTGATTGGGCAAGAGTGGCTAAGATTAAGGGGCAGGAACTGAGTGTACAGGCAGCTCTTCAGTGAAATCGAGGCACGGTAACATGTGTCACACAAGGCCAAGCACAGAACCAATGGGAGAACGGGAATACTGGCAGGGAACCAATGGGAGAACGGGAATACTGGCAGGGAACCAATGGGAGTTGCCACCGATGTTGAAATCACAACTGCAGCACATGTTTCCATGTGCCCGGAATAGAGGCCATAAGTGGATGCTTCAAAGGCTCAAAAAACGCAAATTCAAGCACCAAAATACACAGGGCATCAAATACAAAGTGATAGAGCACAAACGGTACAAGATTAAATGTCAAATGAGCAGAACAGGCCCCTCAATGGTAAAGCAACAAAAGAAGGGTAGGATTGCCATGACCTCAGCGGACTCAAGCTAGACTATCCTACCCCATCCCAGAACCACCGATCAGCACATGTTCATCAGGAACACACAAGACCCTCCTCAACTAAGCATGAAGTTACCATGGACCATGAAAACAAAAACCACGACTAAAGCCCCATCATTACAATGCATCACAATAGGGAACTCCCTCCTCCAACGCACCCTCTCAGGAGCAAGCCCCTCCAGAGGCAGAAGGCCTCCACGACCTCCTCTTGCAAGCATGCCCAAATACGGGCCCTGTGGGGGTAGCTAGTTCAAAAAAGGCCTTGTAACCTTGTCCGGACCCGTGCTGCCCAATTGTGAGATCACAGCACCTGCGCTCTGGTCCACCCATGTGCTACTTCACGCAGGACCCTCACACCCAACAAACCATAAAACCGCCAATATCCTATTTCCCACCGGCCCACCACACAGCTTGATGCAGGACACCTCTGCACGCCGCATAAGGATGCTCGGTTTCAAAATAATGACAAGGGACCAACAAGGAAGCTTGTAATAAGGTGAGAACTTTATGATGGAATTGATACAACAGTGAAAAGGGACTTTTATTGGCCCAAGGCAATAACCACGGGCTATCTACAATGGATTGGGAAAGTCATCGGTATACATCGCCTTGCTTGACTGCATTTGCCTCTCACATTTACTGATCCCAGATAGTTGGCCACCTGCTCTTGATTGGGAAAACTTTGCGGGATTTTTATTCGTCTGCCCTGTGTAAATGCATATCAAAGGGAAACCGCTGAGACCACTTCTTGGGATAGCAAATTGTTTAAATTTAGGTGGCATTATGCTATCTATTACATCTGCCAGATATTTTTCAGAAGCTCAGTTCTAAATATGCTTAACAACAAAAATATGAATTCTCCAGGTTATTGCTATAGATGAATGGAGTGATCTTATGTGTTTGCACTCACATTGGGAGCAAAGTTATTGTCACCGTCGAATAAGGGGAATGAAGTCTATCAATGTACATGTAACAATTTTGTTTATTCTAATGCCTATTTATTACATGATGATTAAACACAAACTTGTTGGGAATTTCTTTTGAATTAACATTATTACCTTCAAATAAAAGCATAGTAAGAAACACCGCAGAATCCCTTATAGAACTTCAGAATTGCAGATCCCACTTGCCAGATCCCAGCCTTTAAACAAATGAAGGAAATAACAGCACTTGACAGCACCAGACAAGCCAAGCCATTTAGAGAAAAGTGCAATGGCCGCCACTTTATCTGGTGGATAATACCTATGAAGAGAAAAGTGAACAGACCTTCAATGTCTTGGCCCTTTAAATGTGGCTTTTTAAAGTAAAGAACAAGAACAAAAAGTCAATTTCACTAAAGAAGCCCTTTCAGAAAAAGCACAATTAATGCTGTTTCAGAAACGTCTGGCTTTTGTGGCAATCCAGAAGAAAGACTCGGACCAGAGGACATGTTGACAATGTGTTTTATTTAAATTAAAAGAAAACGCCTTTCTAGCCCTATTTCTAAAAGAGGAGTTCCCTTCCTACCAAATTATACGAAGGTACTCCTCAATATTCAAAATAAAGAAAATAGTCCTCTGTCCTAACATAACCTCTAATCTAGCCCAAACACTTAAAAATAAAATATAACCGAAAACTAGGCACTGTGCCCTGCCCTTACAGTTGGTCACCCCTATCTTTCTCAAGGCTTTCCGGAATCCCTCCTGGTCCCAGAACCAAAGGATATCCATTTACAAACAATTCTTCCAGCTTTTAGATCTCTTGGAAATCGGTCAAAGTTTCAAATGTTTCTCAAGTTCACAAAGTAAAGTCTCAAGTTCCAGAAAAGAATGACTGTCCAAGTTGTCTTAGATGGAGGGATAGATATTTCTGTGATCTCTCTCCACCACTTGGATTGCTTTCTCACCACTTGCTTCACATCTTGGGTGCCTCCATACTCCCCTCAAATCCATTCTTCACATGTGTTATTGGGTCCCTCTGGTTCCCTTGGGTCTCCCTGTCCCAATGTCTCACTCCCTGAAGTATTGGTAGCTCCTCTTCCTTTATGCCTCTCTTTGTTCTTGGGAATTTGTGTGAGCCATTTGGCTGATCACATTATTAAGGTTTCTTGGGCTCCTGCAACCCTTATTGGTATTTGGTTCTGTCTCTTTCTCTCCAGGCCTTCATGCCCCTGGTATGGGGTGAGGGTAATCATTCCAGCTTCCCCTTTCACTCTCTCTTCTCTCCTCCTCCCTACACTCTGAGCAATCCAGGTATCTTCTGTGTCACAGGGTTTGCCCTCAGTAGCGGCTGTATTCTCCACATCTTTCTGGTCGGCCAAATGGTACAAAAGTGGGTTATGTGTTTTTCTCGCTTCAGCATTTCTTATTTCCTTGGCTCTCACATTGCGAGCAGGGGATTTGTTCCTTCCTTGCTTCCTAGCTTTGGTGGTGGATATCGGACACTGGGCCCAAAACGTCTGTTGCGTGGTTGTGCCTCCAGGTAAGGCTTGCGTGGCATCCTGTTGCCCTCGCCGACTCTCTGTGACTCTCTGCCCTGTCGGCAGCATCTCTCTTTCTGGTGTCTCTCTGCACTACAGCTGGCTTAGCAGTGCAGCACAGCTCTGCCCCTGAATGACGTGCCCACGTCAGAGGCTCGCCTCTTCATTATGCTCCTTCTCCTCCATTGAAGGCTGATTGGGTCTTTATTCTCTCTCCGTGATCCAAAAAAGGGTATGTTGCTTATGTTCTGCTGTCAAGCCCATGGAGACACCATCATTGTCTTGAGCCAAACATCCAAAGTCACTTTCAATATTTGAGTCCTATAGCTGAATTTAACATCAGTTTTTCTGAATGCCATGTATGCAGATAATGCTTTAGGAGCAGGGAGTTCCTCATGAGAATGGGAGTCCTTGTCCCATTCAGGGGAGCCACTCCCAGAGAAGTCTGCGTTCCCAAACCCCTACGGAGGGTTTTGATAAGCAGGCTCTCCTCCCAAGCCTCAAAGGGGTGGCACCCCCAAAGAAAAATGAGTGTAAAACCTCCAGATTCAACACACTTTGCAAATGGCCTTTGTGTAAAAAAAATGGCCACAGTAGTACAGATCAATGATGACTTCAGAGGCTCCCTTGCAGCTACTATGTTTGTGAATAGACCAGCCAATGAGGTGGCCCACTATTAAGAATTTGATTTCAATACAGTATACATTGTATCAAAATTAGCAGTTATAAATCCCTCTTCAGTCAACCACACGCTGCCCATTTTCTCCATTGGTGAGGGTCGTGTTAAAATCCATAACGTTTTATGAAGGCTTAGAGTGGCTCATGTGATGTCATGAGTAACAGAAACAATATCAGTTGAAATGAAACATTTGTTTTTAAAGTGTCATTACAAAGTGCACAATATGTGAATAAACAACAATTTGCAGGGTAATACTTTACCCCTCAACTAAGACAGTAATATTCATAGATTTTGAAGGCACCAATAAATACTGTAATGTAGCTTGGCTAAAATAAGAAACATTAGTGGCAAATTCCCTGTCTTTCACTTGCCCTCTTCCAAAACAGGTTGTGCCTCCTATGCTGCTGCTTTCCAGCTATAATTGCTAGAGACGCTTAGACAAATTTGCACAAGAACACAAGTGTTAAAGGAGTGGAATTTGATGGATGATATACATGACTGTGCAGTTTCCTTGAATGTGCTGAACCACCTATGACCATGACAGTAACAAACAGAAGAATTAGGCAAATACATTTACAGGAACGCGTGTGTATACTTTCCAAACCCGTCCCTATACAGCAACACAAAGAGGACATCCATTCTGGTTCATTGATTTTAAAAAGAAATGCAACCAGGCTGGTGCAAATCTCTGTGACAAATAAGGAAGCCCAGTTTCTTAACATGATGTTGCACTGCATCAAACAGAATAGATGCACAAGCTTTGTTCGGCAGACCAGCCAATACTTATGCCAGACTGCACAGTGCCACTTATTAACAGCTTGTTGTAATACATACTTCCAATGATGGTGTCGTAGTGCACAACACTGCCTAATAAAAGCCTGCAATAGTGGACTATCCTGGCTGGTTCAAAAGGCTGAACAATTTAAAGAAGCAAAGATTCAGAGCCCAATCTTTCATTTGGATATAAATGACACAAGGGTAGCTTGTCTGCAGTTATGTTGCTTTTTCTGGACTTCACAGTGTAATCTATCAATCATGTATGTTACTCCACTGTTTTAGGTCTGTATTGGTGCCAGATTGCATAGCACCGCCAATGACTGCATTCTCGGACATCAATTGCTAGTGCCTGGCTCCACAGTATGCATAATGTCATGGCAGATCATGTGGTTTACCCGTGAATGTTACAATGAACAATGGGTCCCTCAACAAATATTTTCTGGTGTTCAGCCATGCATTATGGAGTGGCCTGCTCCTTTTACAAAACAATAGGTATAATAAATATGAATGCAGCACAACAAATACCACTGCACAGCAAAAGCCTGTAGGAAAAAAAAGAAGCACTGATCTATAGCCCTGTGTTTTTTAACCCAGACAAAGGTGACACATGTGTAGCATGACTGCAGTTACATTACTTGTGCCATATTGCAAGCACAACCTTTTAACCATGTCTGGTAGTGGATTGCTGTAAGCACATGTTAAAGCCAGATTGCATAGCGTCACCAATTACAAAGGTACTCCCTGCATCTGTAATACTTACACCTGCAATGGTTCACCCCTGCACACCTAATGCTGGTGCCTGTCACCACAGTATTGACCAATGCCAACGTACATAGACTAAAATCGGGGTGTACCCATGAACATCAAAATAGCCCTCTTGCTAAAAATGTGTCCTTGTTTAGCCATGCATCATGAAGCGGCCTACTCCCTTCACAAAAAAATAAGAATACAAATAAATGCCGCACATAGGTTGAACAAAAATAAATCAAAGAACTATGAGGAACTCTTTCGATACAACATTTTACAACTCTAGCCCCAACGTACACAGTACATCTGCCTTTTACAGAATTGACCTTCCTGTGCACTCAGAAGCCATTATGATCATACTTGAAAGAGCAAGCATCTTCATTGGATTTGCACAGTTTCCTCTTTAACTTTATCAGCTGTTTTAGCAAGTGGTGGAGGGAGGACATGTTACATTTCTGTCAGTGTTTAGCTATGCATTGCTCGTGCCAGACTGCTTAGCACCAGCTATTAAGACACGTGGTGCTGGACTGTGCAGGCAGCATACAAACAACCAATGCACATGAAAGCATAATTGAACACATCTTTCCCTAATCTAGACAGTTCCACCAGCAGCACACATGCCAAGTGCCAGATGGAATTACCAATACTTGATCTCAGGCTCAAATAACCGGACAGACCCAAAGAATACAGCAACATACTACTTATGAGCTCAATAAAGTAGGGAAACCTGGCAAACAAATAGATCGTAGCTCACACACTCTCGAATATATTTTGGTCTCACAAAAGCTGTACGTCAGCTATGACGTCATCCTACGTGGCAAAAGGTTGAAGGGATTGGTTAAGGGAAAATATGTACTTATAATTTACTTAGGTATTAATAACATTATTGACTGCCCCTTATCTACCCCTTATCTGATAGGCATGCCTTGAACTACCCTTAACTTTGTATAATATAGATAATAGCAGAATAACAGCAGTGGATTGGCTTCTGCAACAATGTATGGTACATCATTACATAGGCCCTCATGATTGGTCGGCATTCTCTTCCACCCTTGGACATTCGGCTCCTTTAGCAGCACATAAGCAAAATGAAACCCAGGTGTGGGGAACAAGATCAAAGAACTGCTCACTTGGCTAATTAGCCTACCATTTCTCATCAGTTAGGCCCTAAAACAAGGCTTCTTCTTTGTTGTTGACCTGACTGTTCTCTTCTTCTGAATTTTAAAGGGAGGGAAGGTACATTGCTATCTTTGCCTGGAGCTTTATGAATAGGTCTTGTTTCCTGGTCTTGCACCATGTGTGAGGAGACCACGATTTTGTCCATCCTAACCTTCTATTTAGTGCTATGTGAATCAATTATATTGGGTGCTATTACTTCTCTTGGCATCTGGAGACTTGGTTGCACTGTCCAGCATATGGTTTCTGCATTTTTGATTGTTCAATACTTGGTACTTTCAAATGTTCACTCCTTTGCTTGATCTAAGAGAAATATGTTGTGTGGATGTAGCGTATCCTCTTTGACTCCTTTTGTGCCTTGCAATTGCTTCTTGCTGAGGCATCCTTGATCCGTAGCCAAACAAATATTTGTTGTTCTTTCACATAGCTGTATTCCAGCAACTGTCATATCTGCCGTCTTGGTCTCTATCCTCAAGGCTTCTCAATTACTATTTATTCAGAATCAATGTCAAATGTTCTCATCACGGCTGCGTTACTCACATTCTAATTTTCAACTGCAGCAAGCTTATATATGTCTCATATGCCTTGCTTTTCTGCATGTATAGATCTACTGCATCGCTTTGCATTTATCGTCTTAGTGTATATGATTTCTTCATATTCGCATATATGTTCACTTTGTTACTTCAGTCTCATCTTCATTCTTTAGGTATTTGTATATCGTTTCAGTGTGTCCTTATGCTTTCTCTTCATTAAGCCACTTCGCACTTGTCAGACTTCGCTTATAGGTCTTCTATGTTCAGTGGTGTCTGCACACACCCTTCTAGCACATCAGTTTGAGTGTACATTCGATCTGGTTTTCTGAGGCGCATAATGTCTTTCATATCTTTGATGCAGTATTGGGATGATATCTGGTGTCCCACACAGTGTCTTCTTGTTCTTCCAATATGACGGAGGTCAGGGGGCAGGCACTATAGATGACATGTACATCTGCCTCTCTACAACAGTACCAGGCAGCACAAAAACAAACGCAAGCCTTTTAAGGCCAGTTTCAGCACCTTCACAAAAGAATTTAAATACATAGGTGGAATAAATATCAATAAAATCTTGGTGGGGCTACATTGTAACTCTAATATCCAGGTGCATCTTAACACAGATGGAGCTCTGTCGAGGAACATTCTTACATCATCAGGTTTAAGTTTAGCCGGTCAAATGGCACAGCGAGTAGAGAGCTCGCTTTGACATAGGTGCAGAGCTTGCTAACACACATTTGAATCCCGGCAGGGCCAAACTCAGACTTTCATCCTTCCGAGGTCGATAAATGAGCATCAAACACCATGGGTAATAATAAGCAGCGCTCAGATACCTGAGGGTTCGTAGCGCTATATAAATGCCAAATTATTATTATTAATATTATTAAGACAGGGTTGCATTCTTGCACCCTGCTTTTTCAATCTTTATGTTTCGGACCTTGAGGATTATCTAACTAAGGAATCTTTTGTCCCACCAAAATTTGGGGATCTTAAGATCATTATAAAAATTTATGCTGATGACTTTCTTTTATTTGATCTGGCCCCCTCTGACTACAAAGGCTGATCGTTTCCTTCTCTGGGTATGCTGAGAAGAAGCTCATCGAGCTTACTCTGACAAAAACCATGGTGATGTGATTTTCAGCTTCTCATAAGTGTTGTAAGCATTCTTGGTTTATGAACAAGATAAAGTTGCAATATTCTAGCAATATGATTTACCTGGGATTCCCCATCCTGGACAGTTCTCGCAGATTGCATTTACTTGATTTCCTTAAAAACAAGGCAACAATACTTATTTGTCAACTGCTAAAGATTGGATCCAAATATGGGAAATTTTCTGTCCAACTGATGTTGAAGTTCTATGAAGGCATAATAGTCCCAAAATTGTTATACGGGGTGGAAATTCCTCCTTCTTGGATTTTGGGCCTTATCTGGTGAAAAGCACTCCATTTACCAGATTGTATACCCATATCAATAATTAGAAATGAGCGAGGGTTGGCATTTCCTATAGTGTGTGCTGATTAGTATATTTTATCAATATATCAAACCCTCATAGATCCACCCAAGGATACCCTGTACGAAAATCTGCAATAGTATATGTTGGACAAAAGGAAGAAATGTGTTAAGAATCTCATGTCTTCTTGCAAAAATGTGCTTTCGGGACTAGGTTTGTGTGTGACTGACCTTACTGATAATCCCTGTCTCTTAAAGAAATGGCTTTTAAGGCACATTGAGTCCATACAGTGGATGACTTCCATGCATATCGATCTCTTAGTCACCTAATTAGAGATCATAAGGAAATGTGGACTGTTGCACCTTATGTGAATATGCATCTTTGTAAATCCCTAAGTAGTGACGTGCTTAGATTTAGATTAGATATCTGCCCTACCAGGTAAATTCTGTCGCGTAGAGGTATAATCACGAAGGATAAGGCATCCTGTAGATTTTGTCAGAGGAAGAAATGATGCAGCATTTGCTGCTTAAGTCTTTGACTGTTCTCCAGCAATTGTATTTTGGGAAATTGATTTGTAGACTGGATTGAATGTATGTAAAGAATTCATGGGCTAGACTGTTGAGGGGTCATTCTACTTCAGTAGTTATCGCTGCTGTGGGCTCCATAAAATGTTTAAATCTGGATCAGGACTCTCCAAGTTAATTGAATGAAATTTTATGGCTGTAAGCTTATAATTGTTGATTTATGTATTCATACATTGCTATTAATATTGTTTATTCTGCATTATTTTTATTTTAGTTATTTATTTCTTTTTTTTCTTCTTTTTATCTTTTTCTTTTTTTAACCTATCTTTGTAATATGTATGGAATTTGATTGGTTTGCAAAAGGTTGTATCATTGATTTAGCTAAACACAAATAAATAAATAAAAATAATAAAAATGTCAATGAATCAGGCAATGTCGACTAAAGGAGATCTTCAGGCAGCATTCCACAACTCTAGCCACAACGTATACAGTACCGCAAACCTTCGCAATTTGCTAATGCTATGTGCCCAGAAGCAGTTTGGCGTATCTCTGAGGAAGTTGTAAGCTTATTTTTATTCCACATCTTGTCCTTTAACTGTATCAGCTGTTTTAGCAAGGTAAAGAGGGAGATCAATGTTGGATCATTTATGTGGTCACAAAACATAGTTGTCAGTGATTAACCCTGTATAACGTGTGCCAGATACCACAACACCACCAGTGCAACTGGACTGAAAAAGCAGCACATAAAAATGAATGCACTTAAAAACATCATGCAACAAATTGAAATATTGCCCCAGTACAGGCAAATACACTGAAAGCCCTAAAGTGAAAAGAAACATCACTTTACCAGGCATAAAATCTTACAGCATTCATCAAATCCCTCACCAGCTCAAACAGCTTCACTTGCCTGCCAAAATGGCCACTGACATAGCAGACCTGTGGGCCGAATGAACTGGTAAAGCATAACCTTGCTCCAGCCAGACCTAGCAATGGTGCCGACAGGGGAATGGGTAGGAGAGGGATTCAGGACATGAGGGTACACACCCTGATTGTCATCTGCATTGGATTATAGTAAGTGTGGTGAACCAAGAGAAAGAGTCAGATGCACTGAGGACATTTTCAAATGGTTCTTTATTAAATTATATAAGAAAAGGCCTGTCTATCCCTATCGCTAAGGGTATTGTCCCTGCCTAAGAAACTAAACTATGGGCACTTGTCAGTCATCCAAAAACCAAAAATATGTCCTCTGTCCAAAACCTAATTATATCTGGCCCTGCCACTATAGAAAAAGATCCTACTGACCAGAAAACCTTGCTTCTGGTTAAGACTTCCCTTATCCGAAATCAGTGGGCTTCTTCTCAAGGTAGTGTTCTCAGTTCCAATGAAAATAAAGGTTTTTATTTAAAGTCAATAAAGAAAGTTCCTTAATCCTCCATGCACACTCCTCAAGATATTCTGTAATTTGTGATAAACATTTAAACGCATAACATCTTTACACCTACTGAGCCTTCTCATAGTCTTTCCCCATTTATTTGTATGGTTTTCTTGAGCTTTCTCCTGGGATAGATTGAATCCCCAGATTCTATTATATTAATTATCTTCCCAGTGTCTCTGATAGAGCCCACCAGGCCTTTGTGATTGCTTAAACCTGACGACACTGGTGCATCTCACCAATGTTCACACCTTGGGTTTCTCGGGCTCCTGTAACCCACATTCACAGTTACTTCACGTGTTTCCAGTTGCCTCCCCCTTGCCTGGGCCACTCTGCTACCATTGTCAGCATTGGGCTGGCTCTCAGGGTTTGGTGCTTGTTGGGGCATCTTCCCCTGGCTTCGCTCTCTGGTCCCTCCGGCCTCTCAGTCTCTGTGGACACAGGCTGAGCAGAGGACTCATACCACCCGATATGCTCAGTATTGGCGTTCATTCGTGGTCTACAAGCCCACCACGGAAACCCCATGGTCAGGCCACTAAGCAGGATGGTTTCACAATCCCTCCCTGCAGCGGTTGTTCCACTGCTCACTTTGCCAGCCATCTGGCGTTCGACTCTGCTCCTTTGATTATCTTGCCCTACCATTGGCTCCGCGGCCCAGTAGCATTACGCCCATACAGGCCATTTCTTCATCAGTGGCTCTCCTCTGCATAAGGTTCTCTCTTCCTCTCGTTTGATTCTTTGGGCCTCATTACACGGTAGGCGGTAAGGGTTTACCGGTACCGGTATTTTACTGGTACCGGTAAACCCTTACCGCCTTACTACGAGGTCCCTTTGCGGGTTGGTACATTAACACCTGCTTTTAGCAGGCGTTAAAAAACCAACCCGCAAAGGGACCAGGGTGCTAATTACGGTACCGCAATTTGTGGTACCGTAATTAGCGCCTTCCCCATTGCCATTATGCCCTATGGGGCAAAAATGGGAATGGGGAAGGGCAATGGAGGAAGGAGGAATTATCGCCTTCCCAACCTTGGAATAGGGCGGTAATTCCCCTTTCCTCCAAGGCGGTACCGGGAAATTACTGGCATGAACCATGGTGCTAATAGGGCCATGGTTTACCGCCTAACGTGTAATGAGGCCCTTTGTCTCTGTAATTAAGTTTGCCACCAACACTAAAATGGCTGTTTTGTTTCTCTTTGTTGGTTTGGTGAAATCCAGCATTGCCTATTGCCAAGGAAAGGGGAATTGTATTACTGGTTGTTGAATGGGATACAGCAGTAAGGGCAGGCATAATAATTCCCATATAAGCTGACAGCGTTTCTCCCATAGGGTGTTTCTCATCGGGCATGGAAGTCCTTGTCTCGTAAGGGCAGTCACTCCCAGTGAGGTCTGACTTGCCCAGACCGCTAGGGGAATTCTTGCTTAGCGGGCTCGCCTCCCTATCCTCAAAGGGGGTGGCTCCCTCTAGGGGAGAAAGGGATGAATACCGTAGATTCATCATATAAGCTTTAGGGTCGCCACGTGGAGAGGAAGGAAAGACTACAGATTTTGCTTAACCATTGGAGCCCATTATGATTGGTTTCAGGAATCTGTAAGATCCCAACTATGGAGAAAAAGAAAGGAGCCATGAAGGATTGAGAAGATTCTGTAGTTTCGCACCACAGAGAAAGCCGTAAGTAATAATACAAATAATAACACCAGAACAACGTATAGCAGCACTGAAAAGGAAAAAGTGTAAACATGTACCAAGCAGCAGGGAAATCACACATAATTTGGAAATCATATTTCACAAAACTCTTCCCTTCTTAGACATCTGAGCTGGCTCTTAAAAGGTGGCTACTGTTGGAAATGAGCTTCCAGCAAGACACGCAGGTCATGCCGGGCCTCCCTCTAAACGCGTACCTGCAATAGGCTGGCTGAGAGCAAAATAGAACTCTTTCCCCAATGCAGACAGCTACATTAGCAGCCCAGAAGTGAACACAACTGCACTGGTGGGAGGAAAACAAGCCTTAAGAGTTTTAAAACAACTTCCAGCAAATCTCTAACTGGCTTAAACAGCTCCGCTGGGCCTTGCAAAAGGACCACTGCAATAACAGAGCTTTGGGCAGGGTGCACTAGTATGGCATGACCGAGACAGCCTTGCTCCATCCAGACCTAATTAACAGTGCCGGAGGGGATGAGTACAGGGTGTTTGGGGCATGAGGGCACATACGATAAATATATCAGGACTATAATGCAGCTCCTTCTTCCCATCCCTACACATGCCCCCTGCTTGCCATCTGATCCAGGTCTCAATAAGCTACAAGGTCAGTACTATGGAGATGAAGGTAGGACTGCAGAATTTGCTCACTTATTATGAACTTGTAATTTATTATGTAGTTTAACACATGAACAGAGAAAGCCATAAGCAATAACATAAGACACATAATATAAGAGGAATCAGGAAAAAAAAATATGATTAAAAGAATAATATTTTAGAAAACTCTTAGACACCTTCACTGGCTCTTAAAATTGGCTGCTGTTGGAATGGAGTATACAGCAAGATGCACAGGCCATGCTTGACCAAGCAGTTAGCCTTCCTCTAAACTTTCACCTGAGATAGTCTGTCAGAGAGTAAGCTTTCTCTAGCCCATCTTAATAAAGCAGCCTTTGAACAACAACAAAAAGCACAATTAGCACCTGGGCGGGGGGAGTCAGCCAATCAGATGGCTAGGAATGCTGACTTGAACCGCTGGTACAAGGCTGCGTTCCAAGCCAGCTGACGGCCGTCTACCCCGCTGCCATCTTCTCCCCAATCCTCTGTCCCATTTTTTTTGTCTTCCCCTCACCCTTACTTACCTTATTTCGGCAGCGGCCAGTGTCGCTGCCACACTGGAAAGGTAAGAGGGGCTCGGTATGGAGCCCCACCTTGCCTTTCCATGGTGAACATCTTGGAAAAAGGTTTTTCTTCCTACAGCAGGACGCCGCGCGCTTCCCATTGTAAGAAGAGAAATCCTTTCTTTTTTGGCACCTCGGGATACCGCTTTGGCAACCTGAGGTGCTAATGGCCTTCACCCACCATTCCAGGGGCTGGACCGCGGGATAACGGCCCGGAGCCCACGTTATCGCCCTTGCTTTGGTTGGCCCGGTAACTTGGGCTGCCGGCCCGTTAGCCGCCGTTCCAGCCCCTGGAACGGGGAATGAATGCCACATTGTTGCTGCATCACACGAGAGGCACTTTAAGAAAGTAAAACGAAGGGGTGTCTGGGAATCTCTCTACCAGCACGAACACAGCCCAATGACCTTTTCTTGGGTGAATAACCCCTGGGAGAGACTCTACCAAGTCTTTAGCTCACTGTCACTTTCACAGAGAAGAAATTTCCCTGTATATCAGCCTTTGTCCTGCCCAGGGGCAGTCCAGCGCCAGAATGCTAGCCAATTCTCCTCTGAACAAGAGTACCAGCAGTAACCCATACACATGTTTCAGCCTTGTTGGGCATCATCAGTGAGGTGAAAATGTTGCCTCTCTAAGAACAGTGAGCAAGGGGTCCACGTCTGGATTGCCCTGTTAACTTAGGGTGAAACCCAAAGTTAATTTTTGCAAAACAAAGGGGTGTCTGGGAATCTCTCTACCAGCACGAACATAGCCCAATGACCTGTTCTTGGGTGAATAACCACTGGGAGAGACTCTACCAAGTCTTTAGCTCACTGGCCCTCATTACGACCCTGGCGGAAATCGGAAAACGATGGCGGAAATGCAATACCGCCATCGAATAGCGCTCGGTGCGACTATGACCCGTCACCGCAAAGTACGAAGCCATTAGCGACACCGTAGTGAACGCCAACGCTAACTGCACCAAGTACGCGCGCGCGCGCCATGCCAAACCGTAAATACCACCATGGCGCAAGGGTACGCGAATTCCGACCCTGGCGGACATGTACCTAACGCCATCAAGCATGGCGGAAAGCACCATTCCGCCATGGTGAGAAGTACGGCATCGCGAATCAACCGTAAACGGCCCCACTGAGTGCCTGTACACCGCTCCCTGCCCACAAAGTACAACTCCCCGTAGGTGCAATGAAGTCACAATGCAACCAGTGAAATGTACAAGTCACCCATGCATGCCAACGAACAAAAGAATCACAAGAGGGGCCAATGGGAGCTGCAGGGCACAGATGGCACGAATACAGAAGCCATTCCAATGGACATGACCACAGTCCCCCCCCCAGAAACGCACGCAAACACAGGCACCTGTGACCAGCAATATTCCGAAAATCACAACATTCCACCAGTCCACCTGGCTGACCGGCATCTGTTACACAAAACCCAATCCCCCGCCCCTGAGCATGACAACATTCAAACAGTCATATTGGCAGCCCCCATCCCTGACCTCACTGGGCTCCGTAGGCAAACGCGCCCAGCACAGTACCACGCGACTATACTCCGAAGCTGGAACCCAATGCAGATCTCCTCACAATACATCGCTCCCCAAATAGGAATATGCCACATCACTCGCAAAGAAGAACGCTACACGGCCCATATCAGAATAGAAATTTAATGCACAACAAAATCACCAAGCCCATACAGCCATTAGTCCATGAACTCCAAAACACATATCACCATTGTGGGCTGCATCCGCAAGGAATGACCAGCTACTACTTGTGTGACGCCCTGTTCCATCATGGTACACAGAGCCACATTCACGTACGAAAAGGCAACATGGAAGCGCACAGAACCGCAGGGCCGTCCCAATGGGGAGGCACTAGTCCAGCTGAAAGGCCGAAATGTTGCTCCGAGCCACTAGTACTGCGTAAGGGCATGTGGCCCATTGGCGATCGTCCCATAAGATCGTAATGCTGCTCCACTGATTAACACGAAGCAGCAGGTGTCGGGAGTAAACGCCATCTGCAGGAGTGGCATACAGATGGCAGTGGCAAAAGGGGAGGAGATACCTGTCAACCAAAATAAAAGAAAAAGAACAGAATGGCCATCAGAACTACATTCGAACAACTCACTTCAATGATCACACTAAATCCACAGTCATATGCATGCTAGCCCACTCGAAAGGATCATCACCACCCCAAAACCACTTGCGACTCATAACTATCTATATCGAGGTGTAAACACCATCACAAACGAGTGTACCTGTGCATGCGTCTGTCAAAACAGATTCCATCAGATGGGAATGTTAACGTGCATGGACACAAGTGTCTGAAGGCGCGTCGAGACAGGGAGGGCTCAACAAGGCCAGATAGACGATGGTCCCACTATGGCAGCCCTGCATCACATAGCGCAGGGGAGGCGGATAGATTCCAACAAGCCCTGTACATGGCAAACCCTGTATCAAATCACCTGCCCATGCATCCATTCATCATTCCCTCATCCTGTTATAAAAACGCCTGAATATTTACTCACAAAACATTCGAAATTTCCATTGAGTCTGTGCGTTATGCAGCCTGCAAAATCCACAGTGCCCCAGCCCGTAATTCCAGTGTTGTGAAGTTACATGTATTTGGGAACGTCCGGCCTCATCGCCCACGTCACTATTGCGCATCCCAAACTATTCTTATCAATCATTGCTTCCTCGCCATGGCCCCTGTCTCAAGGACATTGAACAATAGAACGTTATATTTGCAGTCAGACCTGTGGGCATCTCCTCGCCGCTAGCTGAAAACCGAAAGCGCCGCCCTTCGAATTCCTCATTTGCAACATCACGTCGAAAAGGCATCTGTGGCCGTTTGAAATCACAAATTAATCCATCTAGTGCGGCTGTGTGTGAAAATGGCAACTGCCATCACCCACTAATGGGACGCCCCGCCCGTCGTTGCAACTCGGTACAGTGATGCATGAGGGCCCACCGTTACTCGAGTACTACGTTCCACTGACCCATCACAAGTCTGTTCGCGACTGCAAAGATTGTATGTGAAACAATGGGACCATAGCCGAATGTACATATCAACAAATGTTACACGGCCATCGGGTACAAATACATGATTGCAATAGCAAGATGCCATTCCTCGAATTGCAGCGTTGTGTGCGGGACGTGCTCGGCCAAAGGGGAGAGCAGCTTGCACAGGAGGAATGAATCACCACAGGTGGAGGCCATACAGCCTGAAAACACATAAATTGCACACCCAGTCTCCTCCCACAACCACACCCACTCCGAAATGCTAGCGGCAGGACTCGCGATGTTGGCCCTGGGGGACCTGATAGCACTGCAAGTACTCCAACTCCAAGAAGAAGACGAACACCAACTACAACCGGCCGCACGGAGGAGATGCAGGAGGAGGAGGAGGCCAAGGCAGGGCCAGCAAGGGCCGCCAGCACAGCCACTACCACCACACAGGCAGCCCGCAATCCCACGCCTCCGAGCACATCCGTTCAACCTCACTGATGAGCAGATCCACACCCTCTACCGTTTGGACCGGGACACCATAGCCGCCATTGTGGACATGACACAGGCTGACCTTATCAGCATGATAGATAGCCCAACCGCCATCCCACCCCTACTGAAGGTGGTGTCTGTACTACACTTCCTGGCCACAGGCACCTACCAGCACACAGTCGGACAGTTGCATGGCATTTCTCAGCCACTGTTCTCACGGACACTATTGCAAGTGCTCGATGCCCTCCTGCAGCACGCAGACGACTACATCTCTCTACCACGCTCGGAGCAGGAAATTACCATCACAAAAGTGGGATTCCATGCACTTGGCGGCATACCGGGTTGCATTGGTGCCATCGACTGCACCCATGTGGAATTGGTCGTCCCACATGCCATGGAGGCCCAGTACCGCAACCGAAAACAATTTCATTCCCTGAATGTACAAATGGTGTGTGACTCCAACAGGATCATTACACATTGTTGTGCCAGATTCCCTGGATCAACCCATGATTCTATGGTCTTGAGGAACTCTACTATACCACGCTACATGGAGCGACACGCAGGGAACAGATCCTCGCTACTCGGTGAGTCTCATTTCATGCATGATGATGTGGGGTATGTGATGCGGCAATGACCTGGCAGGAAAGGGGGGGGGGGTGTGCGTACGTAGCAATGGCATTCCACATCATACGTTTATCGTCCACATACAGGTGATGCTGGGTATCCACTGAAGAGATGGCTCCTCACACCAGTCCGGAACCCACGGGACCAGCATGAGGAGGACTACAACCATGCCCACTCACGTACCCGTGTAGTCATTGAACAGGCATTCGGCCTACTGAAGACTCGTTTCCGCTGCCTCAGCAGGTCTGGCGGGGCACTCCTGTACCGCCATGAGAAGGTTGCTAAGATGGTCATGGCATGTGTCATGCTCCACAACATGTGCGTACGTAGAAATGTGCCCATGCCCCCTGACGCAGAACTGCAAGCACCTGATGATGGTCATGATGAGGGTGGGGATGTGGCAGCACCTCAAGGAGTCTGCGAGGCACCGGAGGGCCGTGACATTCGTCAGCATCTCATTGATGCATGCTTCTAGCACTCACGCCTGGTGGCTGATACATGGACACGGGACTCGTGGCACTGTGTGTGTCTGGTACATGCACAATATGGACTGTACGCCTATGATGGCCTAGTACACAAAGATCATTGTCCACACATCTCATTGGTTGATCGTGCACTGTTTATGGCATATGTGATATCATGTTGAACACCCTATCGACCCGCCACCCAAGTGAGCCCAACACACCCCCTCCCCCCTCCTACCTCCCCCCCGAACACCAGTGTCCAAAGATGCTCATTGTCAGTGGGCTGTCGCTATTGCAAGCCCCCTCTGCGGGTGTCAGGGGCACCCCTGCCTGTGGAGCGCAGGTTCCTCCCAGATCTACGTTGGGGGCTGCCCTGGACGGAACTTGCAACGGATGATGTGTCTGCCTGCTCACGTCCATGCATGTCCCTAAGGGTTTGTGAGAGCTCAGTGAGCACACGGCGCACTGCGGCAAGTTCGGCACATACGTCTTTGGACGTCGCATGCAGTTCCCCCCTCAGGCTCTCGGTGCTTCTCTCCATTTGTGCCCTTAGTGTCTCTGTACTTCTCTCCATTTCTGCCCTGAGTGTCTCAGTTGATGTTTCTATGTCTGCCTTAGTGCGCCCACATTCATCGGCATGGTCCTTGAGGAGCGTGGCCAGTTGCTGCTGTTGCACGATTAACTGGTCGAGGGACTGTTGCCTCTGCTGGGCCATGGCCATTTGCGGGGGTGTCACAGAGGGGCTGTTGACCTCATGTTGCCTTGCCACAGGGCTTGTGGGGGATGGCCAGTCGTCGTCTTGTGGGTGCCCCTGCGTGGTATCCTCATGTTGTATGGGATGGGACAGACAGGGGGAATGGGACAGGCCATGGATGGATCTGACTTCGACATCCCCGTCTTCTGTGTCGGAGCATGCTGCCATCAATGGGGTGTCACCTATGGTGCTGCTGCCACCAGAGGCAGTGCCTTCTGTGGCATCCGTTGGGGGGACCTGTGGTGGTGGTGTTGTGGGCATGCTGGCTGCTGGGGTGCCTGTTGATGTTCCCTCCTCTGTGCTGCCACCTGATGTGTGCTGCTGCCGTGTCTTGATGCGTGCAGCTGAGGTGGAGGGTCTTTGGCCGTTGGTCTTGGCCCTCTTTGCAGGTGCGCTGGTAGGGGTGTCCTGATGCTCGTCGTTTGGATCAGACCCTGTGGTGGAGTAAAGGAGGGTGAGGGTTATTAATGGGTCTGTGGGTATTGGAATGGCATTGTATCACATGCATTGGGGTGGTACCTGAGGGTGATTTGGGTCGGGGCCTTGGAGGTGCTTTCATTTGTGTGTGGAGTGAGGGTGCAGTTGTTTGGCAGCCTGCAGTTAGGGTGTGCCTGCTGCACGTGTAGTGGGTGTTTTAGGGGTTTTTAATTATTTATGTATTTATTGTGAGTTTTAAAGTGCGCTATCAGGGCGATGTGTGTGGACGTTCTCCTGGACATGTGTTTCTGTTGCACTATGTGGACACATGGTACTTCACATGATTGGACATTGTGGATTTAGCATTGTTTTATCTGGCCCACCTACCTGAATCTTCGGATGTCTGCACTCCTTTCTCCATCCCTCCGACTCCCTCTATGCTCTCCATTCCGATGGTGGAGGCACAGATTTCTTCCCAGGGGGTCAACTTGATGGGTGATTCAGGACCTCCCCCGGTGGCTGTGGCAATGTTGCGGTTGGCAGAGAGTATGCTGCGGACGCGTATCCGCAGGTCGTCCCATCGCTTTCTGCATTGCTGTGGGTTGCGGGGTGCGGTCCCCACCGCACTTACCCGCTGTGCCACCAGAGCCCATATGGCCTTCTTGTTCGCAAGTGCCGTCCTGGTCATTTGCGTGGAGAAGACGACGGCAGCATTCTCCTGGAGGGTCTCTGTTAGCACGGTGAGTTCCTCACGGGAGAAGTGGACCTGCCGCTTGCGGTCGCACGCTTTCTTCGCTACTTTTCCCATTTTTCTTGGTTTCGCTAGGGTGGATGACGGGTTGGGGTGTGTCTCGGGGTAGTGTTTTTAGTGGTTGTGTGGTTTTTGTGGTTTTATAGGTGTACGGCGGGATGTTTCCCATTCCGGGCCCATGTTTTTACTTCCGTTTCCGTATATTTCCGGTCACCGTACTTTCCGGTAGGCGCACTCTGCGGTGTCCGCTGTGATGGGTGGCGGTATTGCACCTAGGGCGCCGTACGGCGGCGGTGTGGGCCGTTTTGGGGTCATTTCCGCCATCGCGGACTTTGCACTTCCGCCATGCCGTGGTGCTCGTGCCCGATGGGTCGGAATGGGCCGCACTTTGCTCCTTCGTGCAATGGCGGAAACGCTATTTACGCTGTTGCGGTCCGGTCAGTCACTTTCCGCCAGGGTCGTAATGAGGGCCACTGTCACTTTCACAGAGAAGAAATTCCCCCGCATATCAGCCTTTGTCCTGCCCAGGGGCAGTCCAGCGCCGAAATGCAGGCAATTCTCCTCTGAACAAGAGTACCATCAGTAACCCCATACACATGTTTCAGCATTGTTGGGCATCATCAGTGAGATGAAACTCTTGCCTCTCTAAGAACAGTGAATCAGGGGTCCACGTCTGGATCGCCCTGTTAACTTAGGGTGAAACCCAAAGTTAATTTATGCAAAACAAAGGGGTGTCTGGGAATCTCTCTACCAGCACGAACACAGTCCAATGACCTGTTCCTGGGTGAATAACCCCTGGGAGAGACTCTACCAAGTCTTTAGCTCACTGTCCCTTTCACAGAGAAGAAATTTCCCCGCATATCAGCCTTTGTCCTGCCCAGGGGGAGTCCAGCGCCGAAATGCTAGGCAATTCTCCTCTGAACAAGAGTACCATCAGTAACCCCATACACATGTTTCAGCCTTTAAGAAAGTAGACATCCGTTTTGCAAATGCTTTAGAAAAAAGCACACATTGTTAATCACTGGGTAGGCTCTGCAAAACAAGGGGACATAAATGCAAAAGTTCTTTATTAGAGAAGCTTGTAACAAATATGAAACTAACATTAAACGTGTTACTCATCTTTATCAAGCATGTAATTATACACAAGGGCACAGCCTAACAACGGAATACGACAAAATACTATCTTACACAGAATGTGCATATATATGCTGTGTATGCACATTTTAAACTATGCATACACAACCTAAGCTGATCATCAAGAATGAGGCTGAATGTGTGCAGGTTGTGCTATGCAAACTGTGAATGGCACATTAAAAATGCAGTTGAAAAGCAACATAAGAGGAGAATCAACAAAAGCGAACCACAATTCACAAAGAATATCTGTTGACAAATGCGATCTCAGTGTTGTTACAGGGCTGTGCTTCAACCACACTCACTGCTCAGAGCAGCCTTTCCTAGATATGGAAGTTGGAGGTGCAAGGCCAACACTCACAAAGGCATAGGCTGGAAGGAGACCTTTGAATAAAGGTGTGAGAAGACTATTAACGTGAGCAGGCCCCCATCCCTCTGTTCGAGTGATGTTTATAAGCACATCTCGGCTTGCAGTGCTCAAAGGCCCACGACTGGAAATATAGATTTCTTATTTGCACCCCTAATTCGGCGGAGGGAACAGAGGTCTGAGCAGATATTGTTCTGACTTGCGAATTACCTTGCACCTGGCATGCACCACTTCAGACATTGCACAGGGGAAACCTGTGACAGGGAAAGCACATTTCTGGCCGCGCTCTTTCTGGATCAGGACTGTGGGCGACACACAAATACATATGTTATGTCCCTCCAGAAATCATGTGCGTCTTAGAAGCGCATTACATGTGCAGCATGATTTACACATGCCAACCTTCATCAGAGATCGAAGTGTACGAAAAGAAGTAGTGGACCCTGCTGGCCTGTCATTGCCACGCCCCCTCCCACACGCAATCCAAACCCCCCAAAAAAACACACCTGCTATTTAAGGGAATGTTGAGTGCAGTGCACTGAAGTGCAACTGTCTACACTTTTATTTTAAAAGTAAACCATTCTGCAACAGTTTCTTTTTAAAATAAAATATAGGAACAGTGAAACTTAAAAAAAAAATAAGTGTAGGAGCACCGCTATCAACCGCTTCCGCCCACCTCGGCCACTGACTTCCCTAGTGAATATGTACAGATGGAAATAGTGTCTGCTTAGTAACTTGCATGCAACAACAACAAAGAGTTGATGACTGCAAAGTATAGAATTAATCTTAAACCTCTGGCAATTGCTCTGGACAACCCTCTAGATCATCATCCATTGCCTGCCAAACCATTACAGAAAGAGGAAAGACCATATCATATGAAAATCAGGCTTGGTCCCATCCCCAAAGTGGCAGTTCAGCCCGAATTGCTAGGTCACATCCCTTCTGCATAAAACCACAAGCATCCCCAGACATGTTTTGGCCTCATTGGGTATCATCACTGAGGAGTAGCTTGGGTCTCTATGCCCACCAGGCATGGGACCCACGTCTAGTCATACCCTACCCACTCGGGGTGACAAAGCAACAGCAAAGAGGTGATGGTTGGAAGGTTTAGACGTGGGTCCTAAGCTGTACCAGGGATTCCCCTGATATTCCACTGATAATGGCAATGGACAACACATACAGCAGCATTGAACTACCCTTGCCTGTCATCACAGGCACTCACCAAGTGCCCCCTCCTCTTTTCATGGCCCTTCCAATCCCCTCAATTGCTTTTTCTCTCCCTGGTCTGCTCCTTACCATTACCCCATACCACTGTTTGGTTAGTGTGATGTATTTTCTTCTCCGAGGTGGACTTGATTGAAATGTGAGTCCTGAAATTCCAGAGTTTTGTTGCATTAAATCTGATAACCTTAACGCTCTCTCATTGAATGATTTTTCACTGAATTTCAAGGGTTTTTCAATACCATCGTTTCCTCAGGGCCCATTAGCCTTGGTCTTTGGCCAATGCCAATGTATATGTTGTACCAATAGTTTTCTTTTGGTCCATCTAGAGATGGTTCAGCCATGGCCAGTGGCCACGGCAGAGCAGGTTCTATAGTTTCTAGATCTCTTACTTGCTATGGTCTTTGGCCAAGGCCTCTGTAAGTGTTGCACCAATATCTTTCTTATTGCCCCCACCCAATAGATGTAGGCACTGCAGATATTAAACCTTTTTTTTTTCTAATTCCTTAGTCCCACAATAATCTTCACAGTAATCATTTACAATAAAATAAATGTTATGCCTCTGGCAGTGCCCACTGTCTATTTTAGAAAACTACCATCCCACTAGCCATGGCCTACGGACGTGCCCACTTTATATTTTATAACAGTTGCACATTCCCATTGATCACCCCAATAATACTATATACCTCATAATGCCATTTTCAATGGCATTGTAAATCCCTTCTCTTCTAATAAATATGTCATCTTGGGCTTTGCAACGGGAACACGCCGAGTTAAACGGTTCCTGATTTCCCTAATGAGTTGAATATCATGCTATACATTTCTGACCTTAACTGATCAGGGAATATGTTTCATTGAATTTCAAGGGTTTTGTTATTCCATATATGTTTACCGCACTACTGGCCATGGCCAGTGGGCACGGCCAAAGACCATGACCACTGTATATTTGAGAACAGTGCTAGACCACTAGCCCTGGCATTCAGCTGTGCCCACTGTACATTTTAAAACAATACCAGACCACTAGCCATGGCCCTCAGCTGTACCAACTCTATTTTTTACAACACGTGCAACCCATCACTCAAAGAAATGACCGGGTGGAAGAATAACATATGCCCAGATACTTTTGCCCCATTGCAAAAATCAAAAGCTGGCACCCATGAATATATGCACAGTAAGTGAACATATATCCTAAAGTGCAACTTACTTACGAATGTAATTCAATTGAGCTTCCGCTTAGAAGAAGGTTCTCAAGAAGAGGTGTTGCCAGGGGTGGGAGGTGGGGCTGAGGGGGCTATAGCCCCGGGTCTTTCGGTTGAAGCCCTGTATAGAAGCTCAGGGGCTACAACCAAAAGTCTAGCTAGTCCTGAGTCCCAACACTCCCGACATTAGCGTAGATCCAGATCTTTTCCAGACCTAGCAACAACCCTGTTTGCAAGACAAAATAGCAATGGACTGTAATAAAAGTAATGAACACCAGAAAAATAACTTGAGAGAGGTTTGTTACAATAAATATGCTGGCAAATTGTAAAACGTGCTCACCTTTTAAACCCAGGAATCTGTGGTGAAAACAAAATCCCAAAAGGAGACATGTGCTTGTGGTCTTGTGGGTAAGCATCTGCACAGGGAACATGACAACCTGAGTAAAATCCTGGTAGCCAAATACTTGAGCAAGCTTGCCAACCAAAAAAAAACAAGGTGTTGCATCCACCCTCTGAAAAAATGATATGCTGTCCACCCACATGTGCACTTTACTTGTGCCCTGAAAAGCAGCCACAATCAGGGGAAAATAACTGCACCAGTGTCCAGGACTGCAACCTCTCTTGCCACATCCTGGGCAAATACTCATGGCTTACTTGCCCTCTCATCATTTCGCCTCTCTGCCCCCATGTCTGGTTTTCAACAATATTCTGCTGTATAAATATAACTTGAAAAGTACACATACCATAACATCACTCAAATATATAAATCCTTATAGAACTAAGTTAGGTATAAAGTGTACCATTGTGGCATTTTCCCCCCATCTTGACTGGGAGACCACAATACCAGAATGCAATTCAGCAAAAGGCATATAAATGGCCTCTCAGAGCTCTAAGAAAGCACTGGGAACAAGGAATATCTTTAAACATGTAGATATATATATTCAATGAAAAAACGTAGTTGAGGGGACGTTATGGTTAAGCTGCATTAACAAAAACCAATGAAATTCAATGGAAAAACGTTGTTACAGGGACGTTATGGTTACAGGTAAAACCGAAAAACCTCAGAAATTCGCCAGTTATGGTAAGCTAAGCAGCCACAACTCACACCACAATCGTGCACTACTAAGACACCGAGGGCATCAAAGATGACATCACACATCATTGATGACATCAGTGATGGCATCAAATATCTGGCTCACTTATTTTTGTTCACTGAAATATCTAGGCCAGGTGGTTTTGTTCAATGACATTCAGAATATAAAAAATCAAAAGGTGCTGTATATCTAGAAGTTAACCTTGTCATATGTTCTTAAAGTACTTTCCTTAGAGTTTGGTCTCAGCTCATGGTGCACATACATGGAGCAATAGCAGGCCTCTAACACACAATTCATTTGTATACATGAAGATACACTTTAATGCTATTAACATTTTCTGATGATGCTGTTTCTTTCTTCCTTACTTTAGTTTCTCTATATGTGCCTCTGTATACATTGTGAGTCTTCATATGTATTGTTTGTACTAGCACAAGTGTGTCGTAAGTCTTGAATTGTTGTCTAGTTATGACATGTTTAACATTACACAACCACCCCTGACATCTTGTTACCAACATTATAAACACAACCCCTTGTAGGGACTTTTCATCAAAATTTATTTCACATGTGATGTCATCAGTGATGTCATCAATGACATTTGTGATGTCATTTTTGATGTCCTGGATGTTAGTCTCAGCAGTGCACGCTGGTGGCGTGAGTTATGGTTGCTTAGCTTACCATAACTGTCGAATTTCTGAGGTTTTTTGGTTTTACCTGTAACCATAACGTCCCTGTAACAATGTTTTTCCATTGAATTTCATTGGTTTTTATTAATGCAACTTAACCATAACGTCGCCTTAACTACGTTTTTTCCATTGAATTTCATAGGTTTTTACTAGAACAACTTAACCATAACGTCCCTTTAACAAACACTTTTCGTTGAATTTCATAGGTTTTTATTAGTGCAACTGAACCATAAAGTTCCTTTAACAAAGTTTTTTCATTGAATTGTATAGGTTTTTATTGGTGCAACTTAACCATAACGTCCCTTTAACAAACATATTTCATTGAATTTCATAGGTTTTTATTAGTGCAACTTAACCATAACGTCCCTTTAACAAAGTTTTTTCATTGAATTTCATAGGTTTTTATTAGTGCAACTTAACCATAACGTCCCTTTAACAAAGGTTTGTCAGTGAATTGTATAGGTTTTTATTAGTGCAACTTAACCATAACGTCCCTTTTACCAAGTTTGTTCAGTGTACTTCATGGGATTTTACCAGTGCATGCTATTTTCCTACAACTTACTAATATCATACGTACCCAATATAGCAACATTTGTGTGCAATTTGCAAACGTTCACCTTAAAACTCTGCCATTTCCCACCTTGTAGCATAATTTTTAACACTTCTATACACTTTTTGCAACTTTTTCAACTGATTTTCCATCCGTAGATGTCCACAAACATCTGACTTCATCGTGGACATTCCGGACAGTGCCACGTGACCATACACTGGTGCGTGGCATGATGACATGTCCGAGAACGTGTCTGCACTTCACGATCAGATCCGTGCTTCGCGGTTCGGAACTGCGTTTTCTACTGATCTAGGAACTTTCAACTTCAGAATTTTCCTTGCACAGCTCCTACACCTATTCTTACTCATTGTCCATTAACATTCTAGTACACCTTACATACTTGGAAGCATTGTATTATTATTGTATTTAGTTTTTTTAAACTTTTTAACAATTCTTCAACAGATAGTTTTCTCATGTTTCCAAATATGACATAACACAAAATTAATTACATTTAAAAGGATAAGTAGAGAAGAGAAGTGGATATGCATGGACCTATGATCATTTTGGCATTCTTTAGTTGAATAGATAAAGGTTCGTCCAAACACATAAATCTTCAAAGTGTTAGACGACTCCATAACTTTAGTTGTTCAGAGATCATTAGAGCCCAGATTTCCCATCTCTTTTTGACATTTTGTCTAGATAATTCACTATGGCACATATTAGCATATTATTTTGACCAACTAAAAGTGCATACCATCAGTCATCCATATTGTCATTATTTGGGGCAAATTTTCCCAGGGCAACAGTTTGCTCTGTTTATAAAGCTAAGCAATCAGCTACCAAATGTCTTAACGTTTCCACGTGGATTCCACAGTGCCGGCATAGGTTGTTGTTCATTTTGTTATCTTGCATTTGCCATAACCTCTCTTTTGTCAGCGGCAGGTTCAATCGTAGATGCAAGAACTGGTCACGATGTGGTCTCGACAGAAACTGTTGCAGATATTTTGGAACATGATTTACCAGATGGATGTCGCTTATTGATGTCATCACTGATTTTAACTTAGACCGATCATCCAGAGTCTTACTCCAATCACTCTGGCTCCCCTTTCTTTTTACTGCACAGGGATTTGAATGCAAGAGGTTGATGGAGGCGCCTATGTGGGTCAGGTTATTTAAGATTTTAGTCACCCAGTCCTTTAGTAGACCATTATAAGTATAGTTTTCGGGGTTTCTTTCAATATTAGGTACGGACAGCTTGTGTTGGTTCCGACATCGCCGAAATAAGGTAAGAGATTTCCATAGGACCATGGCACTGAGCAATTCTAACTTCAGCTCATATCTCACTGCTACTATAGAGATGTTCAACAGGAGGCATAAAACCTTCTTCCAAAATTTCCCTTCAAGCAGGATCCATATCCTATAGTCGATGTTTAGGCCTGCTTCATAGCCAAAGGTAACAAATGGTATGATTTTCGGTTGATAGAACTGGATCACCGGTAAAAGTGTACATTTTTCATATTTACAGTGCAGTTTTGCACCTTGAAGGGCAGGTGTGTTTGCTTTCATTTTCAAGGCATTAAACCACTTCCATTCTCTTATTGAAGTATTGAAACAAATCCCCAAATATCAGATGGTTTGAGTTCTTTGGACTTGTTTGGAAGCATCAAACCATTTAAAGTTCTTCAGTTTAAGTATGTGTCCAAACTGGATAGTACACGTTGGAGGCCGATTTGAGTAGAGTGAACAAGCACTCTCAGGTTCTGTCTGATCTTTAATAGCTTCACCAACCCCCTCCTCACCTGATGCCTTTAAGGTTGAGGTATCGTCTGTATCTGTGTCCCCAGAGTCGTCCGAAGCTCTTTCCTTCTCTGTCTCCAATTATCGCTGGGCTTCATACACGTCCTTTTCCCCTGTTTGGAGTGATGGGAGTGAGCGCCACCAGAGGCCACTTTGCCAGAGGGGCAGCTTGCCTGGCAGCGGGGTCCCCGGGGAGCCCACCCCAAGTCAGGGAAAAGCTTTGCCGAAAAACCCTGGCAGATGGTTATGGCTGAATGGACTACGAATCCCAGAATGCACCTTGTAGTTGATTAAGTGTTCCATGTTATCTCCGGGAGAAGATCTGAATGCTTGAATAACACGGACAGATGGAAACTCGGAGTCTGGAGGTGAAAGGAAGAGTAGCGTGGCGTGCACCTCGTGAAGGATAGAACGAGCGTGCACAGGGAAAAAGGGGAATACAGGAGGTAGGCGAAGTAGAAGGCACAAGGAGTACGAGCCGTCTGAGAACGGCAGAAACGAAGGATATGCCGTGTGGGAGCGGCAAAAGAGAACACACACAGGAGCACTGGATTACCTTCCGTAGCACTGGAAGTTGCAACGCAAATGCCTTACTCGCTTCCTGGAAGATATAGGCCGAAATGACTTCAGTGCGCAAGTGTTACATCTCCCGCACCGAGTGCAGCTTGTACAGGTGCTGTTTCTCCGCCCTCGAACACTGTCTCTCCCACTACCCCACATACTCACCTTGGCTCACGTAACCCAGTGCCCTTCGCCCATCCTGTTGGATCGCAGCAAAGCAGACCCGGCGTTTATCGCCCCTCCCGTTCTTGGCAGCTAAACTGGAGGTTGACATCTCGCTACAACGCAAAGCGTTGCCCACGGAGACCCGCGCGTCACGGATCACGTGATCGTCCTATGCACAGCAACGCTCCAGTGTCACGTATCACGTGACCCCTGACAAGGTATAAATAACTTCCGGAAACAAGGAGCGTTGCTTCACAGCTGTTTCCTTCCTGGATCACGTGACGCTGAATTCTACGTTTGGACTTACGGATTGTTTTTCTCGACCACGCTTTTGTTACACGGATTGCTTCGCCTTACCCTTCTGCTAACCGAACTTTGATTCTCCAGTTGCCGAACCACGATTTGCTCCACGGACTGTTTTTGCCTCATCCTACTGTACTAACTTTGGTCCTCTTGTTTACCCGACTACGGCATCGTCCCTGGATACCCTACGGATCACGTCTGTCTGTTTGATAGCCCGGCCTCTGGCCCCACGCTAGGTGTTTACCTATCCGGTTCCTGCCCCGGGGTCCAGTCCTTCCCCACACCTCTGGGCCACCTTTGTACACATAGGTAAGCAGAGCTGAGTTGCCTGTGTTCTTCTGTTATCCTGCCTGTGTTGTGCATAACTGCCTAATCCTTTGCCTTACAGCGTTCAAGGGGTTCTTCCGGCTGTTCCCGAATCGGCTCGACGGACTACCACCTTTGGCCTCAAAGACCGCACAGCCAGTATTTCTGGTGTTGTCTGTGTGGTACTTGGGGACGGAGGTATTCATACTCTGCACGACCATCAAGTCCATAACAGCAAGGCACTCCTGGGAAATTAGTCCTTCCTCTATTTCTCATGGTGACATGGCCGGCAAGCATCTAACATCTATACCGCGTACAGCGTTCTCAGGTAGTAGTCCTTCCTCTATTTCCTCCATATTCTCCATGGCAGGCGAGCCGTGAGTTTCCATTCCATGGTCGGCGAGTCGTGACAAGCACTATATCATCTGCGTATGTCACCCACCCAATCTCTTGCATTCTGTGAGTGCTTCTGGTAAATCTGCAATGTAGAGCTTAAAAATGAAGGCAGCCAGCGGACAGCCCTGCTTAACGCCTCTTTCTGTAATGATGTTTTCAAACAGGTCACCATCGTTGTTTAAGCAAACGTTTATTGAGGTGTTTGTGTGAAATTGAATTAACATCTGCAGCATGTCAGGAGGGCATTTCATTAGTTTGCCCCACAGAAGTGCTCGATCAGCTCTATCAAAGGCCTGACGGAGGTGCATGAAGACCAAGAACAATGGTCTATTTCTCACAATGTTTTAGGAAGAGCGTTTCAATAAACGACGCCCACTGAGTCTTATGTTTATTTAATGCCAAATTCGTGAGACCATCAGGTCCTGGAGCTCCAGAATTTTTCAATTTTGTGATATGTTCTTCAATCTCTGAGCTGTTGTAATGAAAGTTCCAAGGCACTGAGGGGTCTAGGTATTTCGTCGAATTATATGTGGAATTTGCTTTGAAGACAGTTGAGAAATGATGCATCCAAGCCTTCTCACGAACACCAGCTACCATATTGCCAGCTAGGGATCCTGATCCAGCATTTATAATGGCCCAAGTATCTCGCCTTTTCCTTGTGCAATTAATCTGAACATCGTTTTGGCTTGCTCTTGTTCACGATGATTTTTTAGCATTAACAGCCAATTCCAATATTGTTGTTGCAGCTTCTTTTTTCCTGTCTCGAAATTGACATTAGAGTTTTTGATATCCCTCTGGCGCTTTTTCTTTTTGTCGTTTATTTTCTGCTATGTGGATATTTGTGTTTGTGCTTATTACTGCAATACCCATTTGTCAGTTGTTTATATTGAGCGAGTAGCGGCGTGTACTCAGTGTTTCAGTCATTAATCAAGGATTCTGCATCTAATATTGTAGTGATGTTCTTAATCTCTGCTGGTCGAATTCTAAGGTGATTGAGTCCTTGATTTAACTCAAGAGGGGTATTGTAGCATTGGGTTCTGTAAAATATCTTTGTGGTCCATTGAATATTTACGGCATTGTGATCACTAGGCTGCATTTCGAGAATGTCCAGTGTGTTCATTTTTGCAATTAGGTCACATGTTAGTTAAAGAGCTGGATCCCAATCTGATAATTGCAGAGGTCCTCACGGAAGCAACTCAAAACCAGATGGTGTTTATCACATGAATATAGGTAGCCCCCTGCCAACACGGAACTACCATTCATTTTGAGGAGGAGACAGTTTCCAATCAAACTTGCCTTTAGAATCAGCATTAGCATTAGCAAGTCACAATGTCAACCTTTCAAAAAAGTTGGACTATTCCTTCCAGAGCCAGTGTTCAGCCACGGACAACTTTATGTTGCAATGTCTCAAGTTCGTACATCATCGGATGTCAAAATTAAGATGCTTCAAGGTTCCAAGCAAAGAAAGATACTACCTAGCAGTGTAAGATATTTCCAAAAACATTGTTTCAATGAAAGAATCTTCAAATAAATATATACGTTATGTCAGTTATGTCAGTTATTTAGTTGCAATGTACTAATATATATACCACATAATATATTAACATTCTGAAAATGTCTTCCTTTAAGCACTTTAGGCCGCCTACACCGGTTTTTACACTAGTATAACATATTAGCATCTAGGAAATTATGAACATTGACAAATGAATCATAGGTTTCGATAGTACGCCTATTTGGCTGTGCTTACATGTGATGGAGGAGTCAGAAGCGTCGTTAGGCAATGCTTCTGGAGGAGCTGTTCTACTGCTATGAGTGCCCTACTCTTCTCTGACATCACTTTTGGCACACATGTCCTCTTTATACACACCAGCCTTCTGCAAGGTCCTACGTTTCGCTGACATTCAGTGGCCTCCCTGAAAACATATCTGGACTGAGAGCGCAGTGTCACAAGACACAGAAACACACAGGTCAGGACAACTAAAGGGACAGTTCTGACATTGTTCTTGGGCACATAGACTGCAGTGGGCACAATTTGGACAACAAGGTGCAGGACGTTTCCTGGTACACACAGTGTACTGTTTAACTTTTGAGCACTATTGGAAAATGAAATACCCCGTCTTCTTTTGTTTTTATAATTTTCAATACTGTCTACTCGCACAAATGTAATAAAACAAATACATAACCAGGTTACACGTCACTAGGGGAAGTATTAGATTATGCTTTTCCAATCCCATTTTCTTAGCTCCCTACTCCCTACTTCCTTGTTTCTCTGCTCCCATCACCATGTTCTTCCTCCATAATTGTAAAGCACTCAGTTGTTTCTTCGAAGCTAGGTCTGCACTCAATAGAAACCTTAATATTAGTAATAATAAATAAGACAAGACGGCTGGCAAGAGTTGGAAAGAGGTACAATTGCTGTCACGGAGTAAACAGTGGATTTAATTATTTATTTATTGGGCATTTGTAAGGCGCTTATACAGCAAGAATTGTGGAGCAAGGTGAAATAATGGAGAAAAGGAGGGGGCGGAGAAAAATGAGAGATGATCAAATCAGAATATTAAAGAAATTATGAAGAAGGGAGGGAGAAGAGGCAGAACAGGTAGAAGGTACATTGAGGGATGTAAGCAGACGTGGCTACATAGAGAACGTGGGGCATGTAGGGGCGCTGTAGGGAGATGAGATTCTTCAGAGAATGAGATGAGAATTAACTACTGAACAGTGCAGGCGAGTGCTGGAGCCGTCCGAACTGTGGAAGGATAGAGAGGGAAGACGGGTGGTCGGAGACATAAACAGGAAGAAAAGGATCCTCTGAGTGATGACCTCGAATTGCTGAGGGGTCAGAGGTGGCAGTCAGGGGAAAGGGTAGGGACAGCAGGGAAGGAATTCAGTCTAGCACAGGCATTGTAATGGCTATGTACTCTCATGGAAATGGAGATGAACATTATGTATATATCGTGGCAGTGGATGTTAAGCGACTATATAGTGGGGAACCCACCATATTCAACCCCTGAAATTATTCTGGTGTGCAATGTCCCTTACCACTCAGTAGTTAGGTTGTTTCTGCAGGATTCCCAAACTGTCTGAGTGAAAGCTGGGCCACGCAGATCGAAACGCATGGACTGAAGCATGCCCTCAATCTGGGTCTGCTGGCCAACCGTTGTCTACCTGTGCCGGGCAGCAAGCACATGCAGTCCCAGTGATGAGGAATGGTGGGGTCGCTCCATTGCTGCTACCAGCTGCACCTATTCCAGGCCCAGCACCATTAGAGCCTCCTCCACTACTTCCTGCTCGCCCGAAGGCCCGCCCACTCAGCCCACGTGGTGTGTGAGCACCACAGCATGCTATTCACGCCTTTCACTGGCCAGGCCCTCTTGCTCAGATGCCTCTATTTAATGCCCATAGGGCTCATACACTTCTCTTTTGTCAACAGTGGAGTTTCCAGTCACTAGGGAAGGTGTGGGCGGGGTATTGGCATCATATTAGGTTATTAGCACATTGACTTCATAATGTCCACATAATAAAATTAATAATAATAATAATATAATGATAATACTATAATAGTGTTGTATATAATTTGGCACGCCAAACCCACCCTGCTTAAAGATCAGTAATAATAAATGTTAATATTACCAAATGTAGCAATACTCGATTTATTGCCCTCAGAAGGATAAACGGATGTGTCAATTCAGCCAGGATTCAAACCTGTGATAGCACACACAGATATGCCACACAGATATCCCACGAAGCTGCTAGTTCAGTTATCGGCATTCATTCAGATAATAAGCACCAGCATCAGTCTCAGATTGGAGGACCATAACTATCCTCTTTTTTTCTATATAGGTTTTGGAGCGAATTCTCTCAAGACAGCTGAACAGCTTTGTGTATCACAATAATATCCTGGGCCCCCTGCCAGTTTGGTTCCATCCCTGTTTGCAGTACTCAGGAAGCAACAGTGTAAACCTGGATGAGGGCTGGCGCATGCTGGATAACGGTGCTTGTCTCGTAATTTCGCTGGATTTCTAAGCAGGCCTTTTATACCATGAATGGTGGGCTTCTTCCTAATAGGGTTACAGGGGTTGGGTGCCGACCTGGTTCTTTTCTTTCCTCTGGGATTACCGCCGATTGGTCAATAGAAACTGTCAGTCTACCTCTTGTGGGGCCTGTTGATGTTCTTTAGGGGAAAACCTGCTGTCAATATAGTTCAATCCATGCTTGGACCCACTCCAGTCTCCAGCAGATGGGTTCCCCCATGTACCAGTGTGTCGATGACACTGAGTTGTACCCATGGGTATCCTCTTTTGCTTCTCCTAAAGCTCGGTCTCCAGAGGATAAATCCTTGGTTGGTAGCTCATTTCATGAAACCTAACACTTCTGAAACCAAATGCCTTCTGTTCCCTTACTCCAACCTCCTCACATCTCCTCAACATGTCTGGTTGCACGTATAGTGTACATTTGGTACATCTTTCTCTCTGTCCGCTGCTAAACCTTTGGGGTTCTCTTGTTATATTCCTGCTTCTGATTTGTATTCATTAGATGCAACTTGGGTTCTGTCTCGCCTTTTCACTGGGATCTCAGTGCTGCACGGTCTGCCCTAATTCTTCCTTAAGTTTCTAAAGCGGTGCCCCTTCCGACAGGCAGACATGTTTTGGGTGGCAGTCTTCCCCGGGCTGCTTAAACCATGTGAGGACCACCACACTGGTTCTCTTTGCATGCCGCAATGTGGATTACGCTGTCCCACAAGTAAAATGCATGTAGCTTGCTAAACTCCACACGTCTGCTGGGTCTCATGGCCTAGAAGGACAGGATTCATTCCAACTAAAGATTGCTGGGTGCCACAGAGTGTCCACTCTCAAACGGGCAATTTCTTGGTGTGCTGTATTCTGCTCGAACCATTTCCCCATCGAGCTGTGTCAAGCTTCTGACTGGCCCTCTTAAGACTATGTTCCAAAACCTGGATCGGAGGCAGGACTTCACAGAGACCAGTCTCGGGAGGATAGGTCAGGGACAATTGCTTGACTTGGCAGCAAGACGACTCAGAGCAACACAGGTTCGATCCTCGATTCGCGCTTAGAAACCTCTGGGTATTAAGCACACTATAAATAACCAATCATAATCATTTGCATCTTCAATTTCACTGGCAATTTGCCATTTACCTGCCACTGGTTTTGTCATTGTTTTCAAATACATTTCTGCTCTATTGTGTACATGTAGACCGTGTATTTGTGCGGAGCTGTGGTTTATTTCGAGATTCTGCGCACACTGGATCAAATATTCTAATATATCAAATGAAAACGAATAATAACTTCAATAGGTCCTCATTGCAGGTTTTAGCTGCATGTGTGGTTCACCCAAGTCTACTCTGAAAGTTTGTATCAGAGCCTCGCGCATTCAGTCTAATTCCAGCTGTTGTAAGCATGGTGTGCCAGACAGTTTGAGTAAGCCTGGCGTGTTTGAGAAAAACATTTCTAAATGATGTGCTGTGGTTTTTGGTAGATTGTGTGGGCGAAAACCGACATATGCCGACACATTAAATCAACAGAATTACTCATAATAAAGCTAGTTTCACATCCTATGGCGTGCTTGTTCAACTCTTTCAGGTGTAGTTTAGGGAGCTATGGTGTCAATCAGCTGCGTCATGATGCAGAAAGGGCTTTGCATTGGTTCATTAGTTTAAAGTTCCACGTCCTACCTTTCTTTTCTCTGTATCTCCCTGTCGTCCATGTCTTTACAGCAAGTCTTCCCTCATCAAGCGTCATTAGTGAATGCAGCATTATATGTGCCCGTTTCATCGTTTCCACCTACATATTCCCACGAGGAGTTACACAGCTGCTGGAGGGGAGAGCTGTGACGTGCACCACTTCCCTTACAGCTTCCTGTGATATTCCATGACAGGGCATTGGACTGAAACAAGTGGCCCCACATATAATGCATTGCTATATGTAGCGCTGTTTCTAAAACATGTAAAACTGAGGGTGATGTTTTTCTTCTCATGCTACTGCCATCCACTCAAATCTCTCCACTTGAGCCTTTGCAAAATCACTTACAAAAGGAATGCGGTGCCACTGCGTGATCCCAACATGGGTCTTCATGGGTTTGCAAAGAGGTGGAGCCAAGTACCCCCTCCTAAAGCTCATCCCCCATGTTGTCTGTATGTTGGGAACCAGAGTGTGAGACAAGGGCAGTACCAGTGTAAATAGCTATACTAAAGAGAATCTTGGAAGTAAGGTTCCCATTGAGGAAGCCATACATGCATTCTCTACTATATGATGGCCATTTGAATGAAATCCCGGAGGAAGTGTGAAAACCGAGCAAAAGAGAAGATTCGTGATGTCATGAAGAAGAGGAGCTGACACACCCAGAAGAAATGCAGAGATGAGAAGAACATAAATATTCCATAGGCTCTAAAGAGGGGGTGTTAAAGATGAGCAACATTTTGAGCTCGAGATGAAGATGTTCATGCTACAGAAATAATGAAGAAGATATTAAGTAATTTTACAATTGTACAGATGCAGTAACCAAGTAGACAAGGTATGCTTAAAGGCTGGCTATGTAGTGAATAGATTGCAGGGATGCGCCAACGTATATGCATAGGAAATGTATGGACTATGAATGATTCCACAAACGTACTTTAGCAGAGCTGGACCCCCGAAAGCAGGAATGGTTTTTCAGTGTGTTGCAGTTAGAAATTGAAAACAGAACCATGGAGGTGAATCAAAGAAAGGCTTGGTTGGCCCAAGACCAGGAGGTCGAGGCCACCGTGGGCCTGAATGTTCGAGCAGTAGTTACAGAACGTGTTAAAAGAACAAAACTCCTGTCTAAAGTGAGGAGCGAGAACATCAAAGACGTCAGAGGTTCATCAGTTAATAGTATTTTAAATGCAGAAAGACTCTAAAACGTGGTTTGCAGAAACGTGGTCAGATGAAAATAGACATTGGCACGAGCTGTATCGAAACTAATAAGACAGAGTATGCCTACACTCCCTCATATTCTCCAGCACAGAGAACATTTCCAAGGCCAAGTTCAAAGCCCTAATTGATTAGCAGGCTGCAAGAGTGATGATAGATGACAGGCTAATGGGTGGGGAGCTATGGTTATGACCAGCCCACCAGCACCTGGATGCCAGCCTGCGTGCTAGTTGCATAGGTGGAATATTACAGAGGGGTACGGGGGTGCCAACCAATTATAGAGGGCCATATAATAGAGAGCCCTATATTTTGTATAACCAATGGGATGTCCCCTGCACTAGAGGAGGGCTTAGATGCCCAACCTGATGTTAGAAACCCAATCAGCTTCCCTGACAAGTATGAAATGTATACCTAGATGTTCCCTGTAAGCCTATAAAATTCCCCAAGTAGGTTTGTGTAGTATGCAACGTAGGTTGACATCAATGATGACAAGTTTTTACTATAAATGTTTTTTTTAATGAAATGCATTTGGTGTGAAGATCGACCAATTGATGTTTGTTGAATTCCTTGTTTTAGATAATTGATATTAAAACAGATGCACTTTGCCAACTTCCTGAGTCCGTTTGATTATTGATGTTTGAGTGTATTCTGCATCTCCATCCATCTCAAAGTATTGCTACCTCGTCTTAAAGGGCTGGGTTGGACACCCCAGTTCAGGAGGCGCAGCTGATTCCTGAAACATATGGAAATGGAAGCTGTCAAATAAATTAAAGTATGAGTAAGGCAGCGGAGCAAACAGTGGACTTGGCAGTCTGAAAGACACTTCGTAGTGGAAAAGCTGGGAATTCTATCTGGCTTTGCCAATGCGTGTTTTACTTCTGAATAGTGCCTCTCCTGGATACTCACCTGCACATCACGTATGTTAGTATTAGCACCTACAAATGCCACCAAAAGGAGTGTACCTGCTAGAGTAGAGGCTGGCATCCTAAAAGGCAAGAGCTCTCAATGAGCGAGGGAGCAATCTTCACATTCAGACGGTAACCAACAGCATTGTGGGCCCGCACTGCTAGGGGTTACTCTGCGGCAGCAACATGAGAAAATACAGATTCCAACGAGACCATCATTCACAACATCCAGACCATCCACACTCCCCACAAATAACACTTCAAATTGTCCGAAAAATGAGTTACTATTATAAATCATAGAAGAAACCCTCCCTTTTAATAGAGTGCTCCTTAAGTAATTGCAGATAGATATATTGAAGGCACCCACTCATACACGTGTCTCAATAATAATACAAACTAGGATAACACACCCCGTCAGGGAATGAGACCACAAGATAGGTTGCAAGGATAACAAAGTTTATATCATATAAACAATGCCAGCAAAGAACTCTCCTGCCTGAGAGCATTCTGCCAAAAATTACATGCGCAGCACTTTAAAAAGGGACTAAGTGTCATAAGTGATCTAATGCATAGGGTACAGGTTCGACAGGCTTGATTGGCTGCAGACATATACTAAACCCTGCCTCATAGGGGATGCCAGGACATAATTGGCCGAGGCTTTCCAGATGATCGTGGTGCACGTGGGTCAGCTGGGCTCTTCTCCGCAGTGAAGGTCAGGACGAACGGATGACACATTACTATATAAGCCTAACAGGCACTGATAATGCAAGAATAATGGTTGACACCGGATCATTGCATGAATGGGGGTAGATAGAGCAAAAAGGGAATACTATATTGGCATGCTGACATCCACATTCAGGGCTCCTTTGATACTCCAAATCCCGCTCCCAGGTGCCTCTCCAGGGGGGCTTCATCTACCGCCTGCGTGCCTTGGTGCACCATGATACGAACAGACGTGTTTTGTTTTGGGAGAATATACTGCTGCACAGGATTGGATCTCGGGTGGGTGTTGCTGGAATGGTCAAGGCGAGGAGGTCAGCTGTGTATCAGCATAAGAGGGATAGTGGGTCGGAGCTGGTGGTCCCCAGCCTGGTGCGGTGGGTGTTAAGAGGACATGTACAGTTTAGTGGAGATGGATGGGCACTTGTGCTGGGGCCTGTCTCTCTGTCTCATGCTCTTCGGACAGCACATTCTTCAGAGAAGATACTAAGCATTTGCAACATTAAACGGCTGGACTTCCGTGATATCAATGCTCATGGGGAGGTGGTCTGAGGTGGTGTGATCTTGGTCCCTCTGTGTGAGATGCTGGGGATGGGAGAACTGTGGTTTTACAGAGAGATGGTTTTCGGGTCTGCCCCATTTGCTTGCAGGTGATAAATTGAACACATTTTGTGTTTTATCCCTAGTAGTGGTGTCACTTCTTTGAACAGATCGTTGACAAAATGAGTTGCATTGTCTGATCGTTTGACATCTCATGTCCCCCATTGGGCTAAAACTTCTCTGACCAGGAACTTTGCTGCAGACTTTGCATCTGGGTGGGCACAGGGCCCTGCTTGCACCCATCGAGAAAAGGGACACACCACCACAATAAGATATCTTTCCCCTTTGCATCTTTCTCCCATGTCTGTGTAATCAATGTGCAGCTCACGGAAAGTGCTCACAGGCAGGGTAGGGTTCCTCGCAGCGTTCTTAGTGTCATCCCTGATTTGAATACCTGGCATGTTCTGCACTCAACCACCATCATGTTGAGATGCTCCTGGAGGTTTGGGATGAACCAATCTTTCTGGAGATCGGCTGCCATGTGCTTTTTTGAACTATCGGTGGGAAAGTGCAATTGTTCGAATGCCACATACAACAGCTCTACGAACATGACAACGTTCCCCGTTGTGTCCGGTCTCCACAGTGGGTGACTGTGTGCACCCTCGTTTGGTCCACAATTCCTGCTCTGTTGGCGGGGCACTACTTTGCAGCTCTATTATTTGCACAATGGGTAGTGCATTTTAACCCTCTGCTTTTTGCTCTTCCACTTTGCTGGTTAGGATGCATTCTGCACTCATAGGTATGGGGAGGTATGCTGCTTCTTTTGCTGCTGTGTCTGTGGCTGCATTTCCCAAAGAGATTTCATGCATGTTATGTGTGTGTGCCTGGCATTTCACTATAGCTAATACGCTAATACAGAGGGTTCTGCGAGGGCTTCAATCAATCTATTCAGTAGCTCTGACTGTTGCACCGGGGACCAGTCAACTCTTCTGAATTCCCTCATTCTCCATCTGGATAGCCCAGCATTTACTGTTGTGGTTACATATGCTGAGTCTGAGTATATTGTCACTGCACATCCTTTTGCTACATGGAGGGTCTCAATCAATGCTACTAGCTCTGCAGCCTGGGCGGAGTAGTGCATGGGCAGGCGTTTTTTAATTAGTGTCTCGTATTCCCCATCTTCCATCCTTACTACTGTTGTCCCTACATGTTTTTCACCTGTTTCTTGCCTAATGGATGCTGACCCATCAAAAAAGAACACTTCTCCCTCCTGTAAGACATTTTCCCTGGCTTTTGGAATGTCATCCCCTTCTCCCTCATACGTGGCACAGTCATGTTCCTGGATATCTTGGACAGTGCATGGCTCAGTGAGGAACGTGACAGGGTTTACCGATTTACATTTTACCACATGAATAGTGGGGCTTGAGAGGATTATTTTGTATGCTGACACCCTTTGTGTCGTGAGGGTGGATTTTGATCTTTCTAGTATTGCAGACAGAGAGTGTTCCACATACAGGGTGACTGAGCACCCCATAACAATTGTCAAGCTTTTTTCAATAGCAAGGTGGCAGCTGCACAAGCCTGTTTGCAAGCGAAGGGGTCTTGCATCACTGAATCAAGCGTGCCACTCTAATAGGCCAGAGGTTTGTGACCAATTCAGCTTTTTTGCTTCAGTACTGCTGTCATCAGAGTGCCTTTGGACTGCGAGAAAATATAACATTCTCGCTCATAATAAGGTGTGGCTAGGTAGGGGAAAGTGTGTACAATAACATCCCATTTCCACTTGCAGAGAAATGTAATTAGAGGGAACATCTGGGTTACTGAGATTCAGTGTTCCTTTAAGGGAGAGATATGGAGTGGGCACAGGAGATAAGCAACCAGAAATCCAGTCCGTGCTCTGTGTGGGTCCATGTGTGATGCTATCGAGAAACACAAATATCACATGAGCAATATATTAGGCAGACATTTTGGAGGAGTACAACAGAGAGTTACTCGAGGATGGGGAGTGCACGGTATGAACAGCAAGGTATAGGTGTATAGGTGAATATGGGTCACCGTTGGAGAATAGAAACACCAGTAGGTGATTTGGGGGTGTTATAGTATGTTGAAGGAATGGCTATGTATTGCCCTTGACCATACAGATAATGCACAGCTGTCAAGCAATTTACCACCACACTTCTGAAAAAATAAATGGCATTTACATTTTTTTTGGCTGGTGTCATTTTTAAGCAAAGCTTTTGGCATAATCCAATTGCAGAGAAATGCAGAATGTGGACTTGTGGTTGTTTTTCACACCACAGCGGGATACAGTTTGATATATAACAGTATAAACAATACTGTACTAGCCCAGGGTTGTCCAACTCCAAGCCTCGAGGGCCGGATCCATTTTCCATGATTTGCAGGATAGCCCTTGTTAATATTCATGAGACAAATCTGCATGCAATGATTCTAAATATGTTCACATTTCTGCTCATGAGGGATGTCCTGAAAACCCGTCAGGTTTCCAGCCCTTGAAGCCTAGAGATGGAAAACCCTGTACTAGCCACAGGTTTCGCACAACATGATTCCCTATGCAGGCTGCTTCAATGTTACACACTGACCTGCAGAACACAGGGGCATAGTAACTGCCGTCCTATTGAGTGTGCTTAGAACGTGTGATGTAGTCGGTCTTCCTCGATCCTTTCTTGACTTCTTTAAGCATACACCTTGGTAGTGCACTGCAGTTTGCTGCATTTCGCATACACAGTGTGGGCTGCGTTGGCTCCTTTATGGGACGCCGGCGGCCCAGTCCTCCTGGTCCTCTGCTTTGCCTGGGTGGAGAAGCGAGGCCTGTTTTCTGAATGTGAATTGCTTAGGAATCCAGACTATAACCAAACATCGCTTTGGTGATCAGATGTTGCATCTGCGGCCGTCCAGGTCACATTGCCACAGGCAAGCATTGAGCGCAGTCACTGAGCTATGACTGAGCACACCAGGTACCACCGTTTCCCACCACCCTCCAATGCTACAATGAAACACTTGTGTATGAGCGCCATACAAATAAAATATCATATCATATCATACAATGAGAGGATTGGGAGGGTGGAGGGGATTGGGATAGATGTTCTACGAATGCTACTGCTGGTCACGTGCGTCATCGTTGGGAAGGGTTGCCAACGTGAACATATGACTCTAATGCTAATACCTTAGCATGTTTCAACCCCTGCAAGATACAATACACCAGGTAATAAATACAGTTGCAAGAATGCGCACATATTTTTGCTGTTATCCAATAAATGCAGAAGGTGCAGTTCCTGCCCAAAAACAAATAACTCACAGAGCGACACCTGGTATCACCAACCCCACTGTTAAACGCGGCTGTCACCAACGTCCCACCCTAGAGCAGGATTTCTGCCGTAGTTACGCCCATATCGCTCGGTATATCCGCAGTCTCAAAAGCCGGAATAATGGTCACATTGGGCCAAATTCTAGGTGAAATTCACTGCCAATTCGGCGCAAAGTGAAAAGCACGCTGGTGCACGATCTCATTAAACTAAGCAACGTGGTTGAGTTATATACGTGAATGGGACCAGAAGTTGCTGGACGAGGGATTGCTTTCCGTTTCTGAAGGCTCTGTGATAAATAATGCAGCAGGCCACACCTACTACCAGTAAGAGCAGCAGTGCTGGATACAGCATCACCTTACACAACAACCTCCCTGTGTAAAGCGCATGCCTGCAGCGAGGGCCCTTCCCTGCCGTTTGCCGCCTCAGATGAGGCAGAGAGTCCAGCATATGGCGCTTGGGAACCATTAGGGGCGGGGAGGGCCTTTTCGAGGAAGCATTTAGAGCGCGACAACATAGTAAATGAACAAATGGTGCACGTCTGTGTATTGTTACATCTCTGCTTGTCTTGTGGCGTCCTGCAATATTTATTGATTCCGTGTTAACAGCAATTTTTTATGTATTTTTTCTCTATATTTAAAATGTGTGACAGGCTTTCGGCGGCTCTCCCAATGCAGTAGGACATGAAATGAGAGGTTGATTTTTGACATCAAGTTCAATCATTTTTGATGGCACAGGAGCGGCCATTTCTGGCAGCTTCTACCATTGTTGTTTTCCTCCCTTGAGGCCTGATCGACTGGAGCCCGCTCCCACCCCTGCAGATCCCTAAATACCATATCTAGTGTTAAGCTTTTTTATGAATTCACCCAGACCCATATGAATAAAAAAAAATGTCTTTGGATCTGGACAATTCTAAAAAAAAAGTCTTATAACACTTTGAAAACAGTACTTAATGGTGGTTCTTTAAAGGACAGTGGTGTAACATGGATATACGATGGCACTATACAATGTGGGTACAGGCCACATGATGGTAACGATTAGCATGTAAGGGTAGAACCAGGGGAAATGAAGACACAAACGCATATGGTGATTGGATAGCGGCATAGCCCAACACCTGGCATAAGGCGTTTAGAACTGGATATATCATGGAGCTACCTGTTTTATCGTGTGAGGATGTAGGCCCAACCTACCAATACCTCTTCTATGACAGGAGTACCAGAGCCATATTATGTATTATTGTACAGCACATCAATCGATAACCACAAAAGTGATGGGTGGGAGGTTTCAAATGAATCTGAACCACTGGCATTGCTCTGTGCAGCCTTCTACACCACCGTTTTTTAGCCTTTCTGCGCCATTGCAAAAGGGGTACAGCCATATGCAAATCAGTCAGGTACTGCCACCAATGGTAGCGGCCCAGTCTGAACTGCTAGGCCAGGTCCCCTATGCACGGAAACACAAGCAATGGCAGACATGTTTTGGCCTTGTTTGGCCTCGGTGCAGCCTGGTTCCCTATGACGCAGCAAGCAAGGGACCCACATCCAGGCATACCCTTTCTCACATAGTGAGGGGAAACTATAACCACAAAAGTGATGGGTGGAAGGTTTTGAATGAATCTGAACCAATGGCATTGCTCTGGGCAACCGTCCACATCACCATTTTTTAGCCCATCTGCGCGGGAATCCGTGGCATGGCACGGGACACACGTTTAAACCTTCCAGCCATCACCTCTTTGTTGTTGCTTTGTCCCCCTGAGCGGGACGGGTATGCCCAGACGTGGGTCCCGTGCCGGCTGGGTCTAGAGACCCAAGCTACTCCTCACTGATGACACCCAATTAGGCTGAACCATGTCTGGGGATGCTTGTGGTCTCATGCAGAAGGGATGTGACCTAGCAGTTTGGGCTGGGCTGGTCCTTTGGGGTGGGACCAAACCTGATTTCCATATGGTCTTTCCCCTATTCTAATGGCTTAGCAGGTGAAGAACGATGGCCTGGAGTGTTGCCCAGAGCAATGCCAGAGGTTAAGATTACTTCAAAACCTTCAAGCCATCCCTTCTTTTGTTTTGACTCAACACATCAATCATAGACACATCCTTTCAGATGATGAATCATATACAAATACTGCTGCACAAAACAAAGAATCACCAGCACATTAAACATCCCAATCCATATACCATTTCATTTTCCACATGAAAGCTAATTTGTATACAACATTAAGCACATTTAAACAAGCAAGACCTATTGGATTTGCCACTGCTTGTTAAGTCTGTGCACAGGACCCACAAAAGGCATCATGCCTTTGAAGTTGGATGCACTGTAATCTGGCTCTATGAATTCATATGGCGCCAAGCCGCATCCCATGACCTGCCCCTTTCAGCAGGTATATTGAACACTTCAGAGTGGCACAGGGATGGGTGGAAGGACTGGGCACTAAAGGGCATCCCAACTTGGACTCTGAGTCTCACTGTATGTCAAGATATTCCCGGACGACATTCTCCTCATATGCAAGCGCTGCCTTTTAATATGGTAGATGGGAGTGCCTCTCCTGGCATTCAGCCGTGTCTTATGATAGTGGAGACAGGGTAATCATTTAATGGAGGATTTAATGGAGGATGGAGGATCAGCATAAACTGACCTCAGATCCCTAGCCCAGAAGCTGACCCATCTCCCTGGGACTGGACTGAGTCCAGTCCCAGGGAGAGGGTCCGAGTGAGGGAGAGGGTCCGAGTGAGGGACTGAGTGCAGTATCACTTGCTTTATGATGGCAGAACACTCTGGAGATCCTTGGGACACAAAGACCGAAGGGTGGCTGCTGTTAGGAGGCCAGGGGTCCCAGCCAGAAAGGGGTTTCTGGTTGGAACTCGCTGAATATCTGACCTGCATTCACCGATTTTTGGGTGATCGAGCAGTGGTCACATCAGAAAAGGAAATGTCCTTGAAGCACATGAATGAAAGGGAGGTGAGGACAATTTCTCTTACATTTTCTCCACCAAAATAATGAGGTTGGAGAATACAGAGGAGGAAGAGAGGGTACAACCCACATTATCAAAGGAGACTGAGACCAGGAATCCCCATCTAGATCTATGGGCCCGATGATACTTTGATACTTGTTTGGGGATCTGCACTGGGAGACAGTGATTGGAGTGGGGGGATGATTAGAAGGAACAGAATGATTATGGTGGGTAATAAGCACACACTGCATGAAAATGAGGACAGCATGGAGAATGTGGAGACCAAAATGAGAACGAAAATGAAATCCTTAAAGGATTTCCTGTCCTTTTAGTGCAGTGCTGTGGGTTCCCGCGATCAGTGGAAAACATGCTAGAATCCTCAAAGACCTAACAACGCCCAGCAAATATCAGGATTATGGCGCTGTCTGAAATGGAGGACCTTTAAACAGTGATGCAAATGAATATGGCAGCCTATTTTGATATTCAAGGTTTTATATTGTTGCCCAGGAAAAGATAACTGGCTGACATCTGCACAATTGATCTTACAACTTGAGCAGGGGGCGAGAAAAGTGGCTCCAAGAACAAACCCATTACTTTAGACAGGCTCAAAATTTCAGCTATTCCCAGAGTATTGGATCCATAAAATTAGAACTCCCTAATTTGGGTGCCCAGTCCTCCTTCCAATATACTGTAAAACTGGACGTGCCATTCAAGGGGAAGTCATTTGGATTTGCATGGCCCCAAGTGGCTCAGTTTTTCAGGGCAATCTAAAGGGGGACAGTGAGGGCACTAGAAGGCATAAAATCTGTAATGATGTCTCTGGACATAATAGACACATGTTGGTAAATTCATTGAAATGGGATAAACAACATCAATCCTCGTAGTTAGATGCTGCTGTGTGAGTGTTCTTCACAAAGGAGGTATTTCCATTGTGCTATCTCCTCTCTATTCCCCTTTACCTTCAACTTACCCAAACCTCTTGTTCTCCCACCTACCTTTTACCAACCCCACTGGTGTAAACATCCTACTAAATGGAAGTGGAGAGGCGGGAATTGAGAATGGGCTTGCACTGCAGCCATGACAGTGGGCCTCATTAAGAGGTAGGAAGTAGCCATGGTGCTATTAGCACCATGGCTACCCCCTTACGCATTATGGGTCCGGGTTCCCGAAATAGGGGCTTACCGGGTCATTCCAACCTTGGAGGACCCGGTAAGTCCCCATTCCGGGAACCATTCCCCATTCCCATTCGAGCCCCCATAGGGCTCAATGGGAATGGGGATGGAGCTAATAACAGTACCGCAATTTGCAGTACCGTTATTAGCTCTGAAGTCCCTTAACGGGTGGTAAGGGATTACCGGCAGTGAGGCCAGCTTACTCTTTTACCCCTTTCCTTCCCCCCCCCGTGCCTGGCAGGGTGCAGGAAAGTAGCAGTACAGAGTGTGCACGAAGTTCATTAATCAGCACTATCATTTACAGGTCATGATTTAAGCCCATACATGAACATGTAAAGTGACTAAAACATTATGTTGCAAACTACATTTTACTAAGAGGCACAACAAGAATCTATGAAATCTGCACCTACATTTCACTCATTCAGTGCAAAAACTAAATTGACAATTAGGACATGTTAGATGAAGAAAGAACAATGACAGAGCATGTGAAACAATTATCTTAAACACTTCTATTTATTTTTAAATGAAACAAGTCATATAAGATATTTTAGTCTAACATCAACGTATGAGACACACACAAGATTTCATACATTTAACAGGGAATAATGTTGCATGGATGCCATAGCATATAAAACCTGTGTATAAGGGAGGGGCAATTGCAGTCATAGAAACAACTAGATATGAGAAAATGGTTCAAGATCTATTGAATGTGTAACACAACTACACAATTCTTAGGAATGGCCCTACTGAGGCGACACAAGGATTAATTTATGATACCACAACCCTTGCCGTGCACAGAAACTGGATAACTAACAATGAATTTGATTTTCTAATTGCCTCAAACCCAAGTATACCTAACTTCTATGCATCCACAAAAACCTAAAAAATCCCAATACATCAGCTATAAATACCTTTGAGAATATGCCATTTGATGTTGACCATGAATTACTAGTTACAATGGATATTCAATCTCCTTATAGGAGTATCCCAAAAGCTTAGTTAATTTAGGGTGTAAGGCATACTTTATCTAACAAATGTCAGTTGGATATGATACTTAATGAATGTATATTTGAACCTATGTCCATAGAATTAGAAAGGAATTATTTCCTATTTAAGATTCCATACTATTGGCAAATTAGAAGTACCAGTATGGGAGAAGTGTTTGCCCCTAGCTTGCAATCCTGTTTATGACAGATTTCTAAGAAAGATATATTTTTTCCATAAGCAATCATTTTTGTGATATAATCAAAAATTGAAAATATATATTGATGATGTAATTATGAATTGGAAGAGAGAGGCAGGTGACTACTATTGTTTTGTGATCGGATAATCTTTGTAATAGAAACATTCAGTTCACAACAGAACATATAAATTCATATATACATTTTTTAGACATGATAATCAAAATAGGATGTGAAAAACTCATATGTACTCTGTACATAAAGCCAACTGACCGCAATACACTCAACAATTATTGGAGTAATCATTCACGAAATGTGCAAGATAATCTGCATACAGGTTTTTTTTTTAAGATTGCATGAGAACTGTATTTCTGTAAGGGGTTTCCACTTCCAACAGATTATTCAAGATGTGCGTATGGCAAAGAGGGGCTACCCGAAAAACATATATGTCACTCTAGAAAGAGAACTAGGTACACTCCAAGACAAGATCAGCTACAGAGAGAAGAGAACAATCCTAGAAAAGGTAAAATAGCTTGTTAAACAATACTGACAATTTGGCTAATTTAAACGCCCTGAATAAGAGATAGCGATGTTTGCCTTAAAAAGATCTAAAAATATTAAGGAACAATTAGTTCATTCTAGACATCTCTTAGCTAAGAAGTATCAGACAGTTTGGAATGTGTGCCCATTGCTGGGGCCTTTCCCATGTTGGACCTCTTCAGTGTGTAGGTTCATTGGAAATGTTAACATGTTTAAAGTATGTGAAAAAGACTGGACAACAAGAACAATGACTAATTATAGCACTACTAAGTTAATACATTGCATTAGATGCCCTTGTGGTCTTCTGTATGTTTGTTAAACCATGGAAGCAGCATGTATAAGTATAGCAGAACATATAAATCTAGAATCCAATGTTGCATTAGCACTGCTGACTAAATACTGCAATAACCCAAGGGAACCAGGGTCTCTTAGTTATCCTGGAATTTACCAAACACTGTTTACATTAGTAGGATACCTAAATACCAAAAATAATGTTTACTATAAATCTTTTTTATTCAATATGCATTAATAGTCTTATTCATAGCAACAGTGTATCTGTTCTGTACCCCTATATTCTATATATATGCACACTTCTAAATGCAAACAAGAATATAAAAATTGTACAAATCTAATATCAACTCCATTATATCCATGACATGTTCTCATATTTCATGTTCCACAGTTCTTCTAGTGTAAATGTGGAACAAATAGACAAGAGAAAAAAGTGAAAAGCACAAAAAAACACCACCCTACCATCCATGTGTAGTTATTAGAGTCGGCTATGACAACACACAAATGTATACATCCTAGAGCTTCAAACACACATGCATTTCTCGCAAATTGTTAATATGTGACTCTATCCGTTCTTGATCTTAATGTACTTTAAGGTCCTGGTTCACAGAAGTGTTTTTATAATGGCCCAATCCCATAGGAAAACGTTCTGTGAATCAGACCCTTAATTTTTCAAATATAGATTGCCTCTTGAAACAGCAATATTCAATGTTTGTATGTAAAAAAGAGATGAATACATTTACTTTTTGCTTATGTCGGCAGGAACATTGCCTTGTATACACTGATATTGTTCTGAGTTCCTGGCCAGTTAGGGGATAATCTTTGGTAGAAAAGTAATGTTTTTTTGCCTTACTATAGCACTTCCATAAAACAGATGCCACTAAAATAGGTTGAACTGCTTTGGAATTCTTCTCTACATATTACTATCGTTTTCTAAAGGGTTTAATACTTTTGAGTCTTCCATGTAACCTATGGTTGCTGCTTTTCGCCTAGATGGTATGGGTCAAGGTCATAGTCCTATGTCTGCCCTAACTCCCTTGAGTGGCAAGCCCACTGAGGTAGTCAAATTCTGGAACCTCCGAAATATTGTGTCTGTCCACCTACATTAATGTTTTCAAACCTATTCTCACCCCAGATAGGCAACTGCTGACTTTTGCATATTGGGGCTAAGTTTGTTTTGTTGCTGCGTGTCCAACATGTTTCATGACAAATCTCTTTACGGCTGGTAATGTACACACAGGTAAAAGACAATCCTCTACATAAAGCGGGGTAAAAAGATCTTTCCAATCTTTTGAACAGTGACTGTAAGTGTTACTAGTTCTTCTGCCAAGCCATTTATATGAAAATTAGAGGTGGGGGCAAGTGTGCATCCTTTCTTCTCTTCACAGGTTACCTTACACCAGTCTCACCCTCATGATCCAATCTAACTAAGGCTTCCTACTCAGAGATTGAACTGAATGATAACGCTCAATAATCTTTTGTCCAATCCTAAAATATTCAGGGATTCTCAGAATGTTATTCTGTTCACACAACCAAAATTAGGTCCATAATGGCAGGACCAAAGCAGCCGCCCTTGACTCACGTGTATTTGTCTATTAACAGGTGGAGGGTTACTATTTGCTTGATGGTACTGAATGTTCTCTTAACCTGTATTAACCATCCACTGAAAAGTTGTTAGTCTTAAACCAGCTTTCTAAATAGCTCAAAAATAACTTGCCCATCACCTTAACTGTGATGTTGATCACCCCACCTGAGTAATAGGAATGGATTAATTAGTATCACCCTTTTTGAAAATAGGGATGACAATCTTTCTATCCAGGTTTTAGGAGTACTCTTACTATTCAAGACTCCTTTTAAGAGGCTTGAACAGGTCAATTCAAACTCCATCTAGGCGTGGTACTTAATAGCTCTACTAAATATTGCAAATCTTTATCACATCATCAACAATGACTGATTCTGCCAAGACAATTACAGGAGCCAGATTGAACAAGATGGCTTAGCTTGCCAATCATCTACCTTGTTAAACTACAGAGACGCATTGTTGGTGAGCCTGCAATCTTCGCAATATGCACTTTTTCGGCTTGGGTGTTAGTTACTCTGCCATCTTTTACAATGGTCTAAAATAGACCAAAATGATTTACTATTCTGGGCTATCACTGCTACTTCTAAATTATTCCAAGGCCATCATTTTCCCTCATGTGTATTTGTTGCTCTGTATATTTTTCAGTGGAATCTAAGATGTTGACTCCAGTGATAATCCCTATATTGGGACTTTGCAGCCTGTAAGTGACCAATGAGTAATGCACATCAATGCAATTATAGTTGTTGGTTGTACTTGTATTTACATTTATGTTAATCATACATTTCATGCCGGGTGTAACGGGGCTCGATTTCCCATGAAAATACATCTTCTTTTGATAATACTCTCCTTCATACCATCCATGATGTGGTGTCATGAAATTGAACATTTTGCGGCATAACAAATCACATTTTGCAACACAAAATCATATTTATTGTAACATTTATATTGACCGGAGGGTGTAAGATTGGCAGTTTACAGGAAAGAGGAAGTGTGTGAGACAGCAAGAGTCATCAGTTGCATCGTTTGAATCAATTTAGGAGGTAGATGTTCCTGGCTTAACAGAATAGTGTTTGTTTTGCTCTACTTCGTTATTTTAATGTGCATGCCTATTTGTTATTGATCATTTATCATTTATTAATCATTTATGTATTGATCATTATCAGTTAGAATGGTGAAAATATTCCCTGTCTATGTTCTGCTATCCCCCAAACACCCACACAACGACACATCAACACCCCTCACAATCAACAATTTTCCTTCACAACTTACACTCACAAACCCCTCTCTGCCAGTCATGTGCATGCTCACATGCACTGCCACACTGCCAAGTCACAACCCACACTCTAAACCATGCTCCCGATTCACACCTTACCAGTTTCCCCCGCTTTCTACAGTGCTTCATTCTTTCACGCTCCTTCTGCACTTGAAATCCTTTGTCCCAGTCTCCTGCACTCTACCCCCATCTATTCTTCCAATCTGCAGCTTACTGGCTCCCTTTCTGGCCAGCCTGCTCCCTCTCTGCTTTCTGGCCCATTGCTCCCCATCTAGCCCACCACGCCCTCTGCTTTCCGGCCCTCCACTCCCTCTCTGCTTTCTGGCCCATTGCTCCCCATCTAGCCCACCACGCCCTCTGCTTCCCGGCTCTCCACTCCCTCTCTGCTTTCTGGCCCATTGCTCCCCATCTAGCCCACCACGCCCTCTGCTTTCCGGCCCTCCACTCCCTCTCTGCTTTCTGGCCCATTGCTCCCCATCTAGCCCACCACGCCCTCTGCTTTCCGGCCCTCCACTCCCTCTCTGCTTTCCGGCCCTCCACTCCCTCTCTGCTTTCTGGCCCGCCCACTGATTCCCCCTCTGGCCCAATGTTCCCCCTCTGCTTTCTTGCCCATCACTCCCCATCTGGCCCATCACTCCCTCTGCACCCACGTTACCCTCATATTGTCACTGTTATTTAATTTAGTTTAAAATGTACTTTTTGGCCAAGATCCTCATAAAAAAGGTCACCTAAAAATAGAAAGAGAATGTGCTGTTTTTGATATCCCATGTTTGGAAAATTAGCGGGTCACCATATTCTGAAAGGTGTTTTTTATATTTCCAGGCGGATGCGCTGGCCAAACTCCTTACACTAATGTTCTTTAGACACCCAGAAGGTTTCACTGTGCCGGGCCCTCAAATGGTCGATCGCTGTTAAATGTAATCCAAAAGAAAATGCATTTCTATATTATTTAAGAGATAGGAATGCAAGTAGATACATTGCATAAGGTCAGGAAAGACCCTGTCATGCAATGTGCAACCCCTCTGTGCCGATTCCAAGCAGGCTCACAGGGTTGCTTTAGATTTCTGCACATTTTAAAAGTGCATCCTGTTTTTGAATTCGGGATACACGTTTGAATGCATAGAAATGTCCCCTGATTTGCGCAAATGCGTGAAAAAGGTGAAAAAGGCCATCTGAATGAGGGCATATAAAATATGCCCATTCTGATGGCCTTTGTGGATTAGACTGTTCCTTTTGCCTCTGGGCTTATTGCGCTGAACAAATGCAAAAATAAATAAATAAAATACATATGCTAGTGCATTTCATTACTTACACCTAAACAGGTTTTGATAAACCTGGCTCTTCGTATATTTTTTAAACAAATACGTTTTTGCAAAAACTGCCACTTTCACACGTTGCAAGATCAGGAAACCAGGATACGGTGGAATATCTGATTATGGGATAAGGGAGGGGGGAGTATTCAACTGGCATTTTGGTGATTACATGTGAAAGAAAAACTATTGAGTTTATATTATTAGGACCCTGGGAGGGACGCCAACCAATCAAGTGGTCTAAAATGATGGTGAATCCACCAGTAAGTGCCCATATTTCATCCCAGCCACCTTTGACTCTCCCCCAGAACCTCCATGTTTCTTTTCTTCAGCCAGAGTCATGGTGCACCAGACCACATTCCTCCCTCATTCTACCTCCTCAACACCTTTAAGTCCCTAAACAGCCCTCTTACAAAGACGACATCCTCCCATCCTCCCATCCTTGACCGTTAAGTCCATTATAGGTGAAGCACTCACACTACTTTTCAATGTCACAAAGACATCCCTCAAACAAGGCGCCGTCCAAAATGCACTGAAAATGTGACAAATCCTCCCCCTAGGGAGGAAGCTGAAACTCGATCTTGAAAACTTGGCCAATACATCACCCCATCATGCATCTCCATTTCGTTGTCATAGAGATCGAGAAGACCATCGACACCTTGTTGCATGGAAGGAGTTTCTTAAAGGACTACCAATCTGACTTGCGAGTATGATGCAGCACAAAGACTGCCATCCAAGCTATCAACGAAACACTCAGTGGAACACTCCACGTATTGGCATAGGAGACCCCTACTTGTGCATCCTATTCAAACTCTCTGCCACCTTCAAAACTGTTGACCATGATGCCCTACCCACCATCCTCACCAGGTACATGGGTTTTGATGGAACAGTCCTGCCCTGCAGTGGTCTATCTCCTACCTCTCCATCAGGTGCCACCTCATCCATGTGATCCCCAACGGATCACAGCACTGCCCACACACCATCACAGTTCTACAGGGCTCGATCCTTTCCTCTGCCTTTTTTTTCCTTTTCATGGAACGTCTGGGAACTCCTCGTCAACCGCAACATCAAGATACAACATTACAGAGATGGCACACAACTTTACCTAAAGTTCAATTGTATAAACAAAATCCATTGACTCAAGCAGTATCTGTTCCTCATAAAAACCTTGGTGTCAAGCGCCTACCTGAAGTCCAACCTGACAAAGACAGGACAATTCCACCAAGCGTCCCCAAGTCCAGAATTGGCTGATGGACATGAAGTTTGATGGATTAATGACACAACTCTCCCTCAGTGCAAAGTCACTCAGCTTTACCATCAACTCTGACCTGGCGTTCAAAACTCACATCATCAAGAAGACCCAAACAGCATCATATCAGCTTGCACTACTATGCAAATGTTTAGTTTTTCGAAACAGTTGTCCAAGCCCTGATAATTTCCCAATTGGTCAGTGGCACTGCCCTACTCACAAGAGTCCCAGTTGCCACCAACCGGCCTATGAAAACCATTGAGCATGCTGCAGTACGCCTCATCACAGGACTAAGAACATTTGACCATATCACCCCCATCTTCAAGGAGATGTACTGGATACGCCTTAAAGCACCCAGCTTGTTCAAAACAGCTTGCTCACCTACAGAGCAGTCACAACCAAAACACTAAAACACCACTCCACCGGGCCAAGTAGCCCACCATTTGCAAAGGCCAATGCACCACAGGAAGCCTCAACATTGCTAGTCTGGAAACAAAGAACTACAAACAATTGTAAGTGGAAAAACACTACGAACCTTCCTTTAACAATGAAACTAAGATTGAGATCCTCCAACCTATACTTCAGATAGGTATACGGACCCTACTCCTCAGATAACATCTCACCAATCGCTGATCGCTCCACGCCACCATTCCGCTAACCTTTGGAACTCCACATATGAAACATTATATGTTCATTTGACTCTGCAAATAGATATGCAAGTCTGCGTCTAGTATAAAATGGGTGTTTCTGTGCATATACCAGCTGTAATTCAGCTTAAATAATCGCAAAACTGCCATATCATGTTAGTTGCTTTGCACAATCATCATAGGACACATGGTCTACATCAAGTTGCTGCCCTTTACCTGGCATGTGATGTCAGATGTCAGTGCATGTCATTCAATAGTTGTACTTTGAGATATGATCACGGCATCTGAGTATTTGAATACTCTAGCGTGTTTGGGTATGTGAGGCTGTACATGCAGAATTGAGGTGCCACCTGGCTATATGGGTTAATATGAGTTACTAATTGAGCATATTGTACCCATTGCATGATGGCTGCACATGTACGATGATGGCAATATTTAGAATATCAGGAACATTATGCCAGTGAAACTATAACTAGGCATGTGGTCTGTACCCGTGCATATGGTGGTTTTAGCTGGTTGTTATGTGGCTGGATTAGACAAACCATAGGAAAGAAGTACCCAGGTGTCTGAAGAAGTCCCGTGGCATGCAATGGGAGCAGGCTGTACCTGGGCATGAAATGCATGTTAGGCTTACTAGCTAGCGAGCCTAGGGGGACTGCACCTGAGCACATGGGCTTACGTCTGACCATGTAGGCTGTACCTTTTCATATGTTCACTGTAGATGGACATGAAAGGATCCACCTGACATAAATTAAATCTAGTCTTAGTGACTTTGTCACTGGCTATTCCATACAGCACTCCTATTGCTCAGGATTAAATGTCTTCCTCGGCCACCAGCTACTGTGCAGGAATCTAGAACTTCACCTCCGCACGTGAGAACTTCCACTTTCCCTGGTCCCCACCCGTGCCACCTGCCTGAATGTCGTGAACACACAACACGTTTCCTAGATGGCAAACAGGAAGTGAGTGGGTGAATGGAATGAGCTGGAGGCCTAAAATAGTCCCTGTACTCGAGCGGAGCCAGTCATTTCGGGGGCAAAATGTGCAGTAGAATTGCATTATGTGCCTCATTGTAGACTCTGGCATCTGCATTGTCTTTGCATCCTTGCTCTGGTAATATCATAATCACCTAGGAAGATAGGCAGTGCCGCAGTGAAGCAAGCCCCACTGAGTTACCCTATGGCACCTAATGAGGGCCATACGCATGAACGACGTATTGGGCCTCATTACGACCCTGCCGGTCCGGAAAGAACGGTGGTGGTAAAACCGTTGCCACCGTTCTTTCCAGACTGGCTGATTAAGAGTCCTGCAGGTGGGAGGTGTCACTCCCGCCAGGTCTGACCTGGCGACCCGCCTGCAGGCGGACATAAAAACACCGGCTCTGTCAAAGACGGAACCAGTGTTTCCACGTTCCCCATCCCCATGGAGTCGTACGGGACTCCATGGGAATGGGGACTTACAGAATTCTACCTCCGGAACTCCCAGGTCACTGGGGTCGTAATGCCCCGGTAATTCCAGGAATCATAGAGGCGGAATGGTAATACAAGTCCGGCGTTAACCTGCCGTTTTTTCCGGCTCGGTTACCGCCGGACTCGCAATGAGGCCTATTGAATCGTTATCGGAGACGAGCACTTGAAGTCAATGAACAAGGCCAAGGAGGATGTGATAACTGGGCAGGTACTGTCCTGGGCTGAAACATCTGTTTCCCAGCCATAATCTCGCAGCAGAAAGAGTGAGGATGGCTTTGAAAGAAGGAAACTAAAATTGGAAAACATTGTGAAATATGTATTTCGTACAATTCCTTAGTTTCTCCATTTATTAGTCTGAAGCTGGTGTTATTGTCTGACTGCTGCACTGCTTATCAGTTTGCACTCGCTGTTGTCACTTGCGATACACAACACACTCTCCCCAATGTGAGGCCATATAAGGCGAAAACTGAGAAGGCCTCACATTCTGCTCTCTTTCCACGCAGAGGAGGATAGATAAAGAAAGAGGCCCGTCGGCCTCACTGCTTAGGGTCACTTACTTGAAAAGTGTTGCTAAAAAGCGAACTGGAAAGCCCCAGGCACCCTGTTTTATAAAACGGAATGTTTGTATGAAAATGCTATTTAAAATCTAATTAAAAGACCAGACGTCCTTACGCCAGATAATAAACATGCTTTAAAAAAAACTTCAAAAAAGCCACGTTTCGAATGCGCATTTGAGAATACTCTATATCGGAATGGCTGTTATTTATTTGTAACGTAATGCAGAATGTATGATACATATGTGCAATGCCACTTTACACATGACAAGATGGTGGAATAGCCATGTACGGATTCAAACCTTTAAAGCTTTTAAACTTGAAATGTATGGGCCGGAATTGGAAGTCCTGTGCATTTATTTTTCGATGCACAATTCTCGAATAAACTATTTGGTAACCGGCTACTGTGGGAGCATGCGTGTCACTACCGCGCACATTTGCCTATGTGGTGGAAGCGATTGTCCACCACTGACTATACAAGATCCCAGCAATACAGGCACGGTGCAGAAATGAGCCTTCTGTCTCTAGAGCCTTGTCTTGTAATCGATCTGCCCATGCGCAGGGCAGTTTCCAGCTGTGGGTTTTGCACTTTTGGCAGTTCATTCCTTTTAGTTTTGACTGTTTGGGGTTGCAACCACCAATTGGCAACTTGCCAACTATTGCAAGGTTCACGGTAGAGGGTCATGGTTATGGACTGTCTGGACCAAGCACTACATTCCAAACTCTCCACGCTGTGAGTATCTTGAGGCATGCAAATGAGTTTGTGCAAAACAATAAACATATTGAGTTCTTGCTGCTCATGGCGGGAGCGGGTGACCGGGATTTGCCATTACAGAAGAATGGGCGTAGCTGTAGTGTATCTGCGATGGCTATTCGGCCACTGGATGTCAATGACAAACTCAAGGAAGAGGAAATCCATGCAGAAGAAAACCCAAGCCCATGTCAATGCCATCACTGATGTTCCCACTCATTGAAGGACATTACAAAAATGCAAAAGATAATAAGCTGTGAGTCTGTAGCCTGGTCTATGCAACAAAAGGATTCTGTGGTGACTGGAGGTGTCATGGTCCCAGATCTTGGCATGCACCTGTGGGAGGAGCTGGACCTTATCATCTTTGAAGTAGTCATGCGCCTCATGATTTAAGACCCAGGTTGTGGGGCCTGCTGCCAGCAAAGGCGAGAATAGGTAAGGATTGGTCACTGTTGTTGCATGCAAAGACAGCAAGTTTATCAATGTATGCAACTGCATTCATGCACAGAGGGTCACTGCAAAATGTAACGATAGATGGACACGGTACACCCACACCAGGGGCCTCATTACGGCGTTGCCGGTAGAACCCACTCACTCCCTCTCAGCTCTTTGCCTTGAGTGTAGCCCTCTTTTTTGTGTTCCGGCGCGTCGCTGGCGTCCGTTCTAGACACCTGTATTTATCTGTATGGTGCAGTGACAAGCGATACAGCATGAGAAGAAGAGATTACTGCTAAGTGAGTTGGACAAGAAGCATACAGTAGACTTGCGGCTGCTGGAGGAGGACGACAAGTTTGAGGAGTTTCCAGCTGAAGGTAAAAGATCACATTACTCCTTCGTCTAGAAACTGAGTTGCATTTTGCTTTCCTTAGTCAGTTATCTGTCAGCACATGTTTGAGGTGCTCCTGATGAAATAATACATGTTCTCTTTAAAGTACTCTGCTGCTCTTTTGAGCCCGGCGTCATATCGAGAACCTAAATATCACTAATTGGAGTTTGTGATATACAGTTTACCTGCCACTGACTGCTGCAGAAAATCTGCTATTTTGGAGCCGTCATGGCTTGTTTCATCAGAGGGAGAGTCCGAAGGAGTAATTGTGTGCTTGGGGGATGAGCTAGAGAGCTATTATTGCGCAGATTGCAAAAAAAGCTGCCTCGAGGCGCTGAATTCATGGAGCAACATGTACTGTGCGTGCACATGCTACTGCCTGAGTTTATATTTCATTCTTTCATTTATTTATTTATTTCTGGTTTGATTTTCTTTCCTTATAAGGTACATGCCAGGCGTGTGACTGGATGCTGTTTTTCCATACTTACACAGATCTATTTCTTTACTTTGTTGGGTTGCTTTACTTTTCATTTAGTTTGTATTTGATTCCCTATATCAAGACTTGCTCGGGTGGAGGGTGCCTGACCTCCCGTGGCATTTGGGGACTCGGTCACGACCGTCGGATATTATTTTATTTCACATCCTGCATGCATGCCTTTTCTAGCTGCCTATTGGCAGGCCTACTCACTCCTTGGGTAATATTGTAGATCTTAATTTTGAAGTTGACTCGTCCATCTCTATTTTGTAGAAAGAATGTAGGCTCTGCATTTCAACATCCAAACTACACATTTCATCATTCAAATTTTAGCAAAGGTTTGACTTTTAACTAGGGCCAAGGGTGCGAGACTCATAGATGGACTCAAGAGTATGAGACTCAGGCATGCAGGGTACTTCATAGAAATTCCCACAAAAGTGGCGCACGCGGCTGGCGCACAGTGTGCCCATGCAAATGTCTGCGCCAGCCGCGTGCGCTAAAATCGATTTCCGCGCACAGCGTATTCATGGATTTTCGCATCCAAAACCAGCCGTGGCGCAGCGTGGCGCAGCGACCCTGCAGCAGCGCCAATTACTCCCCTAAGAACGCCCTCGCGCAAGGAAAAGTTTTCACAATCCCGAAATAATCGCAAAGGGCTGCGCTAACCCTGGACCAGTTCACAGGGCTGGCAAACGCCAAGCGGGGAACATGTATTTCAGTGGTTCGCGGGAAGTTCCACACGCGATTGTCCTGTGTACGTGTGCATCAGAGGTGCGTGGGAAGTAACACACGCAAAAGCAGCAGGGTACGTGTATTTCAGGGGTGCGCGGGAAGTATCACACACAAAAGCAGCAGGGTACGTGTATTTCAGGGGTGCGCGGGAAGTATCACACGCAAAAGCAGCAGGGTACGTGTATCTCAGGGGTGCGTGGGAAGTATCACACGTGATTCCATCAGGGTACGTGTATTCCAGGGGTGCGCGGGAAGTATCACACGCAAAAGCAGCAGGGTACGTGTATCTCAGGGGTGCGCGGGAAGTATCACACGCAATTCCATCAGGGTACGTGTATTCCAGGGGTGCGCGGGAAGTATCACACGCAAAAACAGCAGGGTACGTGTATTCCAGGGGTGCACGGGAAGTATCACACGCAAAAGCAGCAGGGTACGTGTATTTCAGGGGTGCGTGGGAAGTATCACACGCAAAATCAGCAGGGTACGTGTATTTCAGGGGTGCGCGGGAAGTATCACATGCGATTCCATCAGGGTACGTGTATTACAGGGGTGCGCGTGGAGCACCACACGTGAATTGCACGTGTGTGTCCGCCCAGGTGTTCCCTCTACACCCTCCACGGCCCCTGCAGGTGGCCCACACCACAGGGGCCTACCCTGCACATGTCCTGCAGGCACCCCATTCACCATGGCCATGCCCCCCCAGCCAACCCACATGTCACCTTGCACTACTGCCCATCAACGCATGTCCCCCTGCACACCCAGCCACCAGGGGCAGCCTACACCAGGCCCCCACCCATGTCTCCCTGCACCCCCACCCCCCAGCCACCAGGGGCAGCCTCCACCAGGCCCCCACCCATGTCTCCCATCACCCCCACTCCCCAGCCACCAGGGGCAGCCTCGACCAGGCCCCCACTCATGTCTCCCATCACCCCCACCCCCCAGCAGTGCAGGGGCAGCCTCCACCAGGCCCCCACTCATGTCTCCCACCACCCCCACCCCCCAGCCACCAGGGGCAGCCTCCACCAGGCCCCCACTCATGTCTCCCACCACCCCACCCCCCAGCAGTGCAGGGGCAGCCTCCACCAGGCCCCCAACCATGTCTACCACCATCCCCACCCCCCAGCAGTGCAGGGGCAGCCTCCACCAGGCCCCCACTCATGTCTCCCACCACGCCCACCCCCCAGCTACCAGGGGCAGCCTCCACCAGGCCCCCACTCATGTCCCCTATCACCCCCACCCCCCAGCCACAAGGGGCAGCCTCCACCAGGCCCCCACTCCTGTCCCCTTGCACCCCCCACCCCCCAGCAGTGCAGGGGCAGCCTCCACTAGGCCCCCACCCATGTCTACCACCACCCCCACCCCCCAGCAGTGCAGGGGCAGCCTCCACCAGGCCCCACTCATGTCCCCCTTCACCCCCACCCCCCAGCCACCAGGGGCACTCTCCACCAGGCCCCCACTCATGTCTACCACCACCCCCAACCCCCAGCAGTGCAGGGGCAGCCTCCACCAGGCCCCCACTCATGTCTACCACCACCCCCACCCCCCAGCATCCAGGGGCAGCCTCCACCAGGCCCCCACTCATGTCTCCCACCACCCCCACCCCCCAGCAGTGCAGGGGCAGCCTCCACCAGGCCCCCACTCATGTCTCCCACCACCCCCACCCCCCAGCCACCAGGGGAAGCCTCCACCAGGCCCCCACTCATGTCCCCTATCACCCCCACCCCCCAGCAGTGCAGGGGCAGCCTCCACCAGGCCCCACTCATGTCTCCCTGCACCCCCATCCCCCAGCCACCAGGGGCAGCCTCCACCAGGCCCCCACCCATGTCTACCACCACCCCCACCCCCCAGCCACCAGGGGCAGCTTCCACCAGGCCCCCACCCATGTCTACCACCACCCCCACCCCCCAGCCACCAGAGGCAGCCTCCACCAGGCCCCCACTCATGTCTCCCTGCACCCCCACCCCCCAGCCACCAGGGGCAGCCTCCACCAGGCCCCCACTCATGTCTCCCTGCACCCCCAACCCCCAGCCACCAGGGGCAGCCTCCACCAGGCCCCCACTCATGTCTCCCTGCACCCCCACCCCCCAGCCACCAGGGGCAGCCTCCACCAGGCCCCCACCCATGTCTACCACCACCCCCACCCCCCAGCAGTGCAGGGGGAGCCTCCACCAGGCCCTCACTCATGTCTCCCACCACCCCACCCCCCAGCCTCCAGGGGCAGCCTCCACCAGGCCCCCACTCATGTCCCCTATCACCCCCACCCCCCAGCCACCAGGGGCAGCCTCCACCAGGCCCCCAGTTACGTCCCCTATCACCCCCACCCCCCAGCAGTGCAGGGGCAGCCTCCACCAGGCCCCCACTCATGTCTGCCACCACCCCCACCCCCCAGCCACCAGGGGCACCCTCCACCAGGCCCCCACTGATGTCTACCACCACCCCCACCCCCCAGCAGTGCAGGGGCAGCCTCCACCAGGCCCCCACTCATGTCTCCCACCACCCCCACACCCCAGCCACCAGGGGCACCCTCCACCAGGCCCCCACTCATGCCTACCACCACCCCAACCCCCCAGCAGTGCAGGGGCAGCCTCCACCAGGCCCCCACTCATGTCTCCCTGCACCCCCACCCCCCAGCCACCAGGGGAAGCCTCCACCAGGCCACCACTCGTGTCTCCCTGCACCCCCACCCCCCAGCCACCAGGGGCAGCCTCCACCAGGCCCCCACCCATGTCTCCCACCACCCCCACCCCCCAGCAGTGCAGGGGCAGCCTCCACCAGGCCCCCACTCATGTCTCCCACCACCCCCACCCCCCAGCCACCAGGGGCAGCCTCCAACAGGCCTCCACTCATGTCCCCTATCACCCCCACTCCCCAGCAGTGCAGGGGCAGCCTCCACCAGGCCCCCACTCATGTCTCCCACCACCGCCACCCCCCAGCCACCAGGGGCACCCTCCACCTTGCCCCCATTCATGTCTACCACCACCCCCACCCCCCAGCAGTGCAGGGGTAGCCTCCACCAGTCCGCCACTCATGTCTCCCACCACCCCCACCCCCAGCAGTGCAGGGGCAGCCTTCACCAGGCCCCCACTCATGTCTCCCACCACCCCCACCCCCCAGCCACCAGGGGCAGCCTCCACCAGGCCCCCACTCATGTCACCTATCACCCCCACCCCCCAGCAGTGCAGGGGCAGCCTCCACCAGGCCCCCACTCATGTCTCACATCACCCCCACCCCCCAGCAGTGCAGGGGCAGCCTCCACCAGGCCCCTGCTCATGTTTCCCTGCACCCCCACCCCCCAGCCACCAGGGGCAGCCTCCACCAGGTCCCCACCCATGTCTACCACCACCCCCATCCCCCAGCAGTGCAGGGGCAGCCTCCACCAGGCCCCCACTCATGTCTACCACCACCCCCATCCCCCAGCATCCAGGGGCAGCCTCCACCAGGCCCCCACTCATGTCCCCCACCACCCCCATCCCCCAGCAGTGCAGGGGCAGCCTCAACCAGACCCCCACTCATGTCTACCACCACCCCCACCCCCCAGCATCCAGGGGCAGCCTCCACCAGGCCCCCACTCATGTCTCCCACCACCCCACCCCCCAGCAGTGCAGGGGCAGCCTCCACCAGGCCCCCACTCATGTCTCCCATCACCCCCACCCCCCAGCAGTGCAGGGGCAGCCTCCACCAGGCCTCCACTCATGTCCCCTATCACCCCCACTCCCCAGCAGTGCAGGGGCAGCCTCCACCAGGCCCCCACTCATGTCTCCCACCACCCCCACCCCCCAGCCACCAGGGGCACCCTCCACCTTGCCCCCATTCATGTCTACCACCACCCCCACCCCCCAGCAGTGCAGGGGTAGCCTCCACCAGTCCGCCACTCATGTCTCCCACCACCCCCACCCCCAGCAGTGCAGGGGCAGCCTTCACCAGGCCCCCACTCATGTCTCCCACCACCCCCACCCCCCAGCCACCAGGGGCAGCCTCCACCAGGCCCCCACTCATGTCACCTATCACCCCCACCCCCCAGCAGTGCAGGGGCAGCCTCCACCAGGCCCCCACTCATGTCTCCCATCACCCCCACCCCCCAGCAGTGCAGGGGCAGCCTCCACCAGGCCCCTGCTCATGTTTCCCTGCACCCCCACCCCCCAGCCACCACGGGCAGCCTCCACCAGGTCCCCACCCATGTCTACCACCACCCCCATCCCCCAGCAGTGCAGGGCAGCCTCCACCAGGCCCCCACTCATGTCTACCACCACCCCCATCCCCCAGCATCCAGGGGCAGCCTCCACCAGGCCCCCACTCATGTCCCCCACCACCCCCATCCCCCAGCAGTGCAGGGGCAGCCTCAACCAGGCCCCCACTCATGTCTACCACCACCCCCACCCCCCAGCATCCAGGGGCAGCCTCCACCAGGCCCCCACTCATGTCTCCCACCACCCCACCCCCCAGCAGTGCAGGGGCAGCCTCCACCAGGCCCCCACTCATGTCTCCCATCACCCCCACCCCCCAGCAGTGCAGGGGCAGCCTCCACCAGGCCCCCACTCATGTCCACCAGCCAACATGTCACCACAATGTAGATCCCTGGCCCTTATGGTCAGCCTCCAAATGCCAAACACCCACCCGAGTATTGCATCCACCCACTTAGAAATGGCAAAAACATGATAGAAGCCCAATTGCAAGTTTGGAAATGAACACATGTTCCTCACATACACCCAATGGGTGTCAGTGAATGTCAAAACCCATATCATGATATGCATGAAACCAATGAGATGATACTACACATTGAACTTTGAAGAAAACATATGTATTAAAAGCAACATAAATTGAATCAAAAATAAACAAACAATAATAGAAATTTAAAAAAAAAGAAACCAGCAGGTCCGTGAAATAATGCAAAACCACAAATCATAATGCAAAGGAAAGGTGTCCAAAGTCACAGTCCACAAAAGTAAATCCAATGGAAAATTAAAATCGAAAACCATTGCTCCATGGCTAAATCATAATAAAAATTGAAAATCCAAAAGTCAACTATGTACAGATAAACAATCCAGGGTCCATGATCCCAACCGAAGAAATGAAACCTATCTACTAACACTACCTAAAAAAAATAACTATATTCAAAAATGTGGCCCATTGTCCAAAAGGTCCAAAAAAAATGCTAAACCAAAGGAAACCTAACACTAACTATAGAACTATTTACAAGGGCAGCGGGCTAGTCCGACGGCTCACTTCGGGATGTTCCGGGCCATGGCATCATCGAACTCCTGCTCAATGTCCCGGAGGCGCTCCTCCTCCATGGCCCCGCGGGTCCGCAGGGCCGTCCACATGTTCCCCCCAAACTCCCAGCGGATTGCCTCGAGGCACTCAGCACGCCTCAGGGCCCTCCGCATGGAGTTCTCCGCCCTGACCATCGTGAGCCGTGCCTCTTCCGCCCGCTGCCGCTCCGCATCTATGGCGTGGCCCAACCGCTGCCACACGGAAGACACTTCCCGTCCTGGGTCCTCCTGCCCTCCGGCCGATGCCTGCCCCTCCGATGTGGAAGGCCCCGAGCCATCATGGCTCCCACCACGTTGCTACTGCTGCTGCGCCTCTGCCCGTGCACTGCCTCCTGCTGCCTGCACATCCTCTGCTGGCTGGGGTGCAGTCGTTGATGTGGCCACCCCTGCTGGACGTCCGACTCCCGACTGTGGCAGGGATGCCTCCTCCACCAGCCTGGCCGCACCGTCAGAGGCAGCTCCACAGGGCACCCAGGTGACTGATGGGTGGGAAGATGGCACGGAGGACGACTGGCGCATAGGGGGTTCAGTTGAGGAGGGGGTCGTAGCAAGCCCCATCAAACAGAGGAATCCTGCCTGGGTGACCTGTCCCAGTAGGACGACGCGGTCAACGAGCCATTCGAGATGACGTGCAGTCTCCTCATGAAAAGACTGCAGGTCACCTCGCATGGCCCGTTGACGCAACGCCACACCAGTCAGGACAGGCTCAACCTGGACCCGGTTAGCAACGTCCGCAGGCAGAGGAAGGCCAGTTGTCGTGAGCTCATCCCCTGCCTGAAAACGGGTCTGGACGTAGGCATCCCTGCTGGTGCAAGATGATGCAGTGACAGGCACAGGATTGCACACAGGCACCTCCGCGGCGACCTGTGCTGCCTCCTGTCCCTGGTCCTGCACTGCACCACTAGCACCAGTGGAATCCCCACCTCCAGACCCCGTCTCTGTTGCTTGCACGGCCTCCTCCTCAACCAAACCCCCCACCAACCTGGATGACTCCGTGCCATCTTCCCCCGTTGGGCCCTGTGGGGTCCCAGCTGCCCCTTCTGATGCCGAGGAGTCCAACTCCGACCTCCGCCTCTTGGACCTCCCCCCGGCAGCTGCGGCCTGGGACGCGTCACCGGACTCCTCACTCCCCGACGAGATCACAACCTGGGAGGGGAGCTGGGCCTTTCGTCTCCGGCTGGCGGTGCGATCCCCGCCGCTGTGCTCCACAGCACCTTCTCCGCCCTCTTCATCAGTTGACGCTACAGAGAGGGAGAAATGAAACACAGGCATCAGGGCACTGTACAATGGACACATACACACATGACAGTTGCACATGAGTGGCATTGGCAAACCTCAGACATGGCATCACAATCGGCAACACACATGTCATTTCAACTTGCACACATGAGCCATACCACAGCCACATCGCAACTGCCAGCACCATCCATACACATACAACAGCATGAGCAGGCAAAGGTGAGCCGGACATCACATGCAACACAGGGAGTGCACTACACATGCACGCACACCACCACACTTGCATGCATGTGTACACCTCAACCAACTGTCGCAGTGTTCCGATGGGCATCCATGTCACATCTGCCAATAAGGATTCCACATCCCGCTGTCACAGGCATCCATGTTGCATCACTGTTGCACCCTTGTCAAATACACACACATGCACATGTACACAGTGCGGATACATGCAGCTGAAAACAACATACATGCGTGACATCACGACCATGCCCACTTGCATACACATTCATCCAAACATGTGTGCCCACGCAACTGCATTTGGCATGCAAGCCTACACACACAAGCACCATCCATGTCTCACACATGACAGCCCTCGCATGTGTTAGCCGCACGGCCCTGTACACCCCCACCCATACTCGGCCCCATACAAACATATGTGCAACCGGCACACTACTGGCACATCACCACACGCACAGCTTACAATCATGATGCATGTACACTTACCGCTCGACTCCAGACGGGTCTGCCTCTCAAGGACCTGGACGTGGAGCGCTGGGGATATGCGTTCCAGGACCCTCATCTGATCTTCCAACAAGTGGCCCTGGCGCCCCTTAGCTTCCGCTGCCTTCAAGAGGCGCCGGGACTTGTTCAGGGTCCTGGACCTGAAGTCCTCCCAGCGCTTCTTGACATGTTGGAAGTCGCGGACTGCCACCCCCTCCGCGTTGATGGCAGTCACAATGTCGGTCCAGATCCGAGTCCGTCCTTCCTTGTCGGCGCGCACCCTTCCGTAGAGGACATCATACTGCCCCAGGACTTGCTCCACCAGGACACCAACTTCCCTGGCACTGAAGCTGGTGCCCCTCTGCCTCTCTGGCCGGGGGTTGTCAGTGGTGCCAGATGTTGCAGTGCCCATCATGACAACCCCAGAGGCAGGAGTGGGTGGGCAACTGGGTCCTGGGGCTGGGCTGTGGAGTGATGGAATCCCAGTCGGGAGTCTTCGGTTCCAGCAGGGGTGGTCACAGCAACAGCACCCCTGGCTGATGTGCAGGCAGCAAATGGCAGGGCACATGGGCAGCAGGCAGTCAGGCAGCAGCAGATGGCAGGTGGGAGCGTGCTCGGGGCTCTGGGGGGCAGTAATTCGGCCTTGTGGGCAGGAGCGTGGTCTTCCGTGTGCTTACACGTGGCCAGCTTGATACGGAGTGATTTTGCACGTGAAAATCCTGCACGTCTGCGTGTAAATCGAGGAAAGGCCCTTAGCACGTGTGCACGTCAGCACGCATATGCGATTTCATTGGACCAAAGGCCCTTAGCGCGTGAGCGCGTCTGTGACGTGACGCGCGTGGGTGTTTCCCTCATTACACGTGGTCACCCAGGCAGGATTCCTCCGTTTGATGGGGCTTGCTACGACCCCCTCCTCAACTGAACCCCCTATGCGCCAGTCGTCCTCTGTGCCATCTTCCCACCCTCAGTCACCTGGATGCCCTGTGGAGCTGCCTCTGACGGTGCGGCCAGGCTGGTGGAGGAGGCATCCCTGCCACAGTCGGGAGTCGGACGTCCAGCAGGGGTGGCCACATCAACGACTGCACCCCAGACAGCGGAGGATGTGCAGGCAGCAGGAGGCAGTGCACGGGCAGAGGCGCAGCAGCAGCAACGTGGTGGGAGCCATGATGGCTCGGGGCCTTCCACATCGGAGGGGCAGGCATCGGCCGGAGGGCAGGAGGACCCAGGACGGGAAGTGTCTTCCGTGTGGCAGCGGTTGGGCCACGCCATAGATGCTTAGCGGCAGCGGGCGGAAGAGGCACGGCTCACGATGGTCAGGGCGGAGAACTCCATGCGGAGGGCCCTGAGGCGTGCCGTGTGCCTCGAGGCAATCTGCTGGGAGTTTGGGGGGAACATGTGAACGGCCCTGCGGACCCTCGGGCCCATGGAGGAGGAGCACCTCTGGGACATTGAGCAGGAGTTCGACGATGCCCTGGCACGGAACATCCCGAAGTGAGCCGTCAGACTAGCCTGCTGCCCTTGTAAATAGTTCTATAGTTAGTGTTAGGTTTCCTTTGGTTTAGCATTTTTTTTTACCTTTTGGACAATGGGCCACATTTTTGTATATAGTTATTTTTTTTAGGTAGTGTTATTAGATAGGTTTCATTTCTTCGGTTGGGATCATGGACCCTGGATTGTTTATCTGTACATAGTTGACTTTTGGATTTTCAATTTTTATTATGATTTCGCCAAGGAGCAATGGTTTTCGATTTTAATTTTCCATTGGATTTACTTTTGTGGACTGTGACTTTGGACACCTTTCCTTTGCATTATGATTTGTGGTTTTGCATTATTTCATGGACCTGCTGGTTTCTTTTTTTTTTTTATTTCTATTATTGTTTGTTTATTTTTGATTCAATTTATGTTGCTTTTAATACATATTTTTTCTTCAAAGTTCAATGTGTAGTATCATCTCATTGGTTTCATGCATATCATGATATGGGTTTTGACATTCATTGACACCCATTGGGTGTATGTGAGGGACATGTGTTCATTTCCAAACTTGCAATTGGGCTTCTATCATGTTTTTGCCATTTCTAAGTGGGTGGATGCAATACTCGGGTGGGTGTTTGGCATTTGGAGGCTGACCATAAGGGCCAGGGATCTACATTGTGGTGACATGTTGGCTGGGGGACATGAGTGGGGGCCTGGTGGAGGCTGCCCCTGCACTGCTGGGGGGTGGGGGTTTATAGGGGACATGAGTGGGGGCCTGGTGGAGGCTGCCCCTGGTGGCTGGGGATGGGGGGGGGAGACATGAGTGGGGGGCTGGTGGAGGCTGCCCCTGCACTGCTGGGGGGTGGGGGTGATAGGGGACATGAGTGGGGGCCTGGTGGAGGCTGCCCCTGGTGGCTGGGGGGTGGGGGTGCAGGGAGACATGAGTGGGGGCCTGGTGGAGGCTGCCCCTGCACTGCTGGGGGGTGGGGGTGATGGGAGACATGAGTGGGGGCCTGGTGGAGGCTGCCCCTGCACTGTAGGGGGTGGGGGTGCAGGGAGACATGAGTGGGGGCCTGGTGCAGGCTGCCCCTGCACTGCTGGGGGGTGGGGGTGATAGGGGACATGAGTGGGGGCCTGGTGGAGGCTGCCCCTGGTGGCTGGTGGGTGGGGGTGATAGGGGACATGAGTGGGGGCCTGGTGGAGGCTGCCCCTGCACTGCTGGGGGGTGGGGGTGCAGGGAGACATGAGTGGGGGCCTGGTGGAGGCTGCCCCTGGTGGCTGGGGGTGGTGGGAGACATGAGTGGGGGCCTGGTGGAGGCTGCCCCTGCACTGCTGGGGGGGTGGGGGTGATAGGGGACATGAGTGGTGGCCTGGTGGAGGCTGCCCCTGCACTGCTGGGGGGTGGGGGTGCAGGGAGACATGAGTGGGGGCCTGGTGGAGGCTGCCCCTGCACTGCTGGGGGGTAGGGGTGATAGGGGACATGAGTGGGGGCCTGGTGGAGGCTGCCCCTGGTGGCTGGGGGGTGGGGGTGATAGGGGACATGAGTGGGGGCCTGGTGGAGGCTGCCCCTGCACTGCTGGGGGGTGGGGGTTATTGGAGACATGAGTGGGGGCCTGGTGGAGGCTGCCCCTGCACTGCTGGGGGTGGGGGTGATAGGGGACATGAGTGGGGGCCCGGTGGAGGCTGCCCCTGGTGGCTGGGGGGTGGGGGTGATAGGGGACATGAGTGGGGGTCTGGTGGAGGCTGCCCCTGCACTGCTGGGGGGTGGGGGTGCAGGGAGACATGAGTGGGGGCCTGGTGGAGGCTGCCCCTGGTCGCTGTGGGTGGTGGTAGACATGAGTGGGGGCCTGATGGAGGCTGCCCCTGCACTGCTGGGGGGTGGGGGTGATAGGGGACAGGAGTGGGGCCTGGTGTAGGCTACCCCTGCACTGCTTGGGGGTGGGGGTGCAGGGAGACATGAGTGGGGGCCTGGTGGAGGCTGCCCCTGCACTGCTGGGGAGTAGGGGTGATAGGGGACATGAGTGGGGGCCTGGTGGAGGCTGCCCCTGGTGGCTGGGGGTTGGGGGTGATAGGGGACATGAGTGGGGGCCTGGTGGAGGCTGCCCCTGCACTGCTGGGGGGTGGGGGTGATGGGAGACATGAATGGGGGCCTGGTGGAGGCTGCCCCTGCACTGCTGGGGGGTGGGGGTGCAGGGAGACATGAGTGGGGGCCTGGTGGAGGCTGCCCCTGGTGGCTGGGGGTGGGGGTGATAGGGGAAATGAGTGGGGGCCTGGTGGAGGCTGCCCCTGCACTGCTGGGGGTGTGGGTGATAGGGGACATGAGTGGAGGCCTGGTGGAGGCTGCCCCTGGTGGCTGGGGGTGGTGGGAGACATGAGTGGGGGCCTGGTGGAGGCTGCCCCTGCACTGCTGTGGGGTGGGGGTGATAGGGGACATGAGTGGGGGCCTGGTGGAGGCTGCCCCTGCACTGCTGGGGGGTGGGGGTGCAGGGAGACATGAGTGGGGGCCTGGCGGAGGCTGCCCCTGCACTGCTGGGGGTGGGGGTGATAGGGGACATGAGTGGGGGCCTGGTGGAGGCTGCCCCTGCACTGCTGGGTGGTGGGGGTGGTGGTAGACATGGGTGGGGGCCTGGTGGAGGCTGCCCCTGGTGGCTGGAGGGTGGGGGTGTAGGGAGACATGAGTGGGGGCCTGGTGGAGGCTGCCCCTGCACTGCTGGGGGGTGGGGGTGATGGGAGACATGAGTGGGGGCCTGGTGGAGGCTGCCCCTGCACTGCTGGGGGTGGGGGTGATAGGGTACATGAGTGGGGGCCTGGTGGAGGCTGCCACTGGTGGCTGCGGGTGGTGGGAGACATGAGTGGGGGCCTGGGGGTGGCTGCCCCTGGTGGCTGGGGGGTGGGGGTGGTGGGAGACATGAGTGGGGGCCTGGTGGAGGCTGCCCCTGCACTGCTGGGTGGTGGGGGTGGTGGTAGACATGGGTGGGAGCCTGGTGGAGGCTGCCCCTGGTGGCTGGGGGGTGGGGGTGCAGGGAGACATGAGTGGTGGCCTGGTAGAGGCTGCCCCCGCACTGCTGGGGGGTGGGGGTGATGGGAGACATGAGTGGGGGCCTGGTGGAGGCTGCCCCTGCACTGCTGGGGGGTGGGGGTGCAGGGAGACATGAGTGGGGGCCTGGTGGAGGCTGCCCCTGCACTGCTGGGAGGTGGGGGTGGTGGGAGACAGGAGTGGGGGGCTGGTGGAGGCTGCCCCTGCACTGTTGGGGGTTGTGGTTGATAGGGGACATGAGTGGGGGCCTGGTGGAGGCTGCCCCTGGTGGCTGGGGGGTGGGGGTGATAGGGGACATGAGTGGGGGCCTGGTGGAGGCTGCCCCTGGTGGCTGGGGGGTGGGGGTGGTGGGAGACATGAGTGGGGGCCTGGTGGAGGCTGCCCCTGCACTGCTGGGTGGTGGGGGTGGTGGTAGACATGGGTGGGGGCCTGGTGGAGACTGCCACTGGTGGCTGGGGGGTGGGGGTGCAGGGAGACATGAGTGGGGGCATGGTGGAGGCTGCCCCTGCACTGCTGGGGGTGGGGGTGATGGGAGACATGAGTGGGGGCCTGGTGGAGGCTGCCCCTGCACTGCTGGGGGTGGGGGTGATAGGGGACATGAGTGGGGGCCTGGTGGAGGCTGCCCCTGGTGGCTGCGGGTGGTGGGAGACATGAGTGGGGGCCTGGTGGTGGCTGCCCCTGCACTGCTGGGGGGTGATAGGGGACATGAGTGGGGGCCTGGTGGAGGCTGCCCCTGGTGGCTGGGGGGTGGGGGTGATAGGGGACATGAGTGGGGGCCTGGTGGAGGCTGCCCCTGCACTGCTGGGGGGTGGGGGTGTAGGGAGACATGAGTGGGGGCCTGGTGGAGGGTGCCCCTGGTGGCTGGGGGGTGGGGGTGGTGGTAGACATGAGTGGGGGCCTGGTAGAGGGTGCCCCTGCACTGCTGGGGGGTGGGGGTGGTGGGAGACATGAGTGGGGGCCTGGTGGAGGCTGCCCCTGGTGGCTGGGGGGTGGGGGTGATAGGTGACATGAGTGGGGGCCTGGTGGAGGCTGCCCCTGGTGGCTGGGGGGTGGGGGTGGTGGGAGACATGAGTGGGGGGCCTGGTGGAGGCTGCCCCTGGTGGCTGGGGGGTGGGGGTGGTGGGAGACATGAGTGGGGGCCTGGTGGAGGCTGCCCCTGCACTGCTGGGTGGTGGGGGTGGTGGTAGACATGGGTGGGGGCCTGGTGGAGGCTGCCCCTGGTGGCTGTGGGGTGGGGGTGCAGGGAGACATGAGTGGGGGCCTGGTGGAGGCTGCCCCTGCACTGCTGGGGGTGGGGGTGATGGGAGACATGAGTGGGGGCCTGGTGGAGGCTGCCCCTGCACTGCTGGGGGATGGGGGTGCAGGGAGACATGAGTGGGGGCCTGGTGGAGGCTGCCCCTGCACTGCTGGGGGTTGGGGGTGGTGGGAGACATGAGTGGGGGCCTGGTGGAGGCTGCCCCTGCACTGCTGGGGGGTGGGGGTGGTGGGAGACATGAGTTGGGGCCTGGTGGAGGCTGCCCCTGGATGCTGGGGGGTGGGGGTGGTGGTAGACATGAGTGGGGGCCTGGTGGAGGCTGCCCCTGCACTGCTGGCGGGTGGGTGTGGTGGTAGACATGAGTGGGGGCCTGGTGGAGGGTGCCCCTGGTGGGTGGGGCGTGGGGGTGCAGGGGGACATGAGTGGGGGCCTGGTGGAGGCTGCCCCTGCACTGCTGGGGGGTGTGGGTGGTGGGAGACATGAGTAGGGGCCTGGTGGAGGCTGCCCCTGCACTGCTGGGGGGTGGGGGTGGTGGTAGACATGGGTGGGGGCCTGGTGGAGGCTGCCCCTGGTGGCTGGGGGGTGGGGGTGCAGGGGGACATGAGTGGGGGCCTGGTGGAGGCTGCCCCTGCACTGCTGGGGGGTGGGGGTGGTGGTAGACATGGGTGGGGGCCTGGTGGAGGCTGCCCCTGCACTGTTGGGGGGTGGGGGTGCAAGGGGACATGAGTGGGGGTCCGGTGGAGGCTGCCCCTGCACTGCTGGGGTGTGGGGGTGGTGGGAGACATGAGTGGGGGCCTGGTGGAGTCTGCCCCTGCACTGCTGGGGGGTGGGGGTGTAGGGAGACATGAGTGTGGGCCTGATGGAGGGTGCCCCTGGTGGCTGCGGGGTGGGGGTGGTGGTAGACATGAGTGGGGGCCTGGTGGAGGGTGCCCCTGGTGGCTGGGTGGTGGGGGTGCAGGGGGACATGAGTGGGGGCCTGGTGGAGGGTGCCCCTGGATGCTGGGGGGTGGGGGTCTGGGAGACATGTGTTGGTGATCAGTAGTGCAAGGTGACATGTGGGTTGGCTGGGGGGCATGGCCATGGTGGATGGGTTGCCTGAGGGACATGAGCAGGGGTGCAGGGTAGTCCCCTGTGGTGTGGGCTGCCCGCAGGGGCCGTGGAGGGTGTAGAGGGAACACCTGGGAGGGCCCACACAGCCAAATCACGTGTAGCATTCCCGGCACCACCTAAATACACGTACCCTGCTGAAATCGTTTGTGAATCTTCCCGCGCACCTCGGAATACACGTACCCAGGCCAATCGCGTGTGGAACTTCCCGCGCATCCCGAAGTACACGTACCCAGGCCAATCGCGTGTGGAACTTCCCGCGCACCCCGATGTACACGTACCCAGGCCAATCGCGTGTGGAACTTCCCGCGCACCCCAAAGCACACGTACCCAGGCCAATCACGTGTGGAACTTCCCGCGCACCCCTAAACACACGTACCCAGGCTAATCGCGTGTGGAACTTTCCACGCACCCCGTAGTACACGTACCCAGGCTAATCGCGTGTGGGACTTCCCGCGCACCCCGAAGTACACGTACCCTAGCCAATCGTGTGTGGAACTTCCCGCGCATCCCAAGGTACACGTACCCAGGCCAATCGCGTGTGGGACTTCCCGCGCACCCCAAAGTACACGTACCCAGGCCAATCGCTTGTGGGACTTCCCACGCACCCAGGTACACACGCACACGCTATTTTTCACACAGCGGGTGTCTGTGTTTGTCGGTACCCCTTTGCACCTCATTTGTCCTAGAGGGCCACTGTATGGACCATTCATCATGGCTGTATATGGGTGCTTTTTGTTATCGCACATTTTGGCGCACATTTTTTTCATGCGCAGGGACGCTACCGCCTGCTTTCTTGTGGCGTACTTGTTTGGCCCTGTGCGCGTCTTTGACCGTGCGCTGGTTTGCCCCATTCGATTCCATGAATACGGGTTGTAGGCGAGCGTGTGGGCGTTCCGCGCACTTGCCCCCTGTACTTCCCCCGTGACGCCCATATTTTCACGCGTTGTTCCCCATTCCGAGTGTTACGCCCCGTGTTCCGCCTACTTTTGTGATGTGCGCCGCGCTATGTGCGATTTCGCAGTGGCCGTAGCGCACGCTGTTGGATGACGTGTGCGCCGGCGTGCGCGGCGCACATTTTCAGCGCACATCCAATGTTTTACTCGCGCACGGACTTCCATGAATCGATGTGCGCTGGTTTCCCTGCGATTTTCGCACTTGCAGTGTGATTTTCGCACTTTTACTGCGAATCCCACGTTTTGGCACCTCTGCGCGGGAATTTTCGGCGCACATTAATTCCATGAATCGACCCCTAAATCTAAATATATGCCAATGCACAGAGCACATGCTAAAAACGTATCACTTTGCTCCACGATGCTATGCTAATGGGCCGAATTGCACTAAAAAAATGAAACTAACATGAAACTAATATACTAATTTACCCCTGCCCATTTAACATACAATTCCCATAATAACATGTAGTACAAATCAATCCATTATATGAAATAGATGTAAGTTAATGGAAATGCATGATGATCTGAAATGGAAAACCTTAAATGTGCAGCATGAATCTGTGCTGCGTTGTAAGATGTAGAATGTGAGATATGTTCTCCTAAAGACGTGGCATTGTCTTGGAGCAGGAAACGCTGGAGAGATGTATCATTTTCTCTTCAGCAATGCATCTTGCACAATGAGAAAGGCACAAAGGAAATGACGTGCTATTTTAGTGGGATGATCTTGTCAAGGGGAGTTTTTTTTTGAGTGACATAGGGTTTTGTGGATAAGGTTTGAGGCAGAGAGGCAGAAGGATGGTTCCTGAGCTGACTGTCTGGTGGGCTGAGGCTGTCTCTCTTCTGGGTTGGTAATCCTTAGAAGAGCTGTGAAGTCTTGAGCAACCTTATCTATCAATGACCATCGGTCACTGACAAGCTGATTCAGGGAATATTGCCAACAGATCTAGGAAATTATGCAGTAAATTAAGGAGAGTGAATTGTATGAGAGAAATATTTTTCGGGCTGTTGTGAGATAGAAATATATTTGTTTTCTTAAAGTAATTCACAATCTATATTTTATGTGGATTCCTCTTTATGAAGCAGTTTTTTTGTCAAGATAAGAAACTTGACAAGACCCTCAAGCAAACCTTCTCCTCTTTGATAGATGCTTCCCGCACCTCATCAAATTCCTTTCTTCTCCTGCTGTCTCCTCTCTCCCCTCCACTGCTTCCTCACCTCTCCCTGCTGTCTCCTGGTTAGTTTCCTTGCCCTCTTCTCCCACCTCTTCTCTGCTCCCCCTGAGGCTTCTTCTATACCTCCGCAGGGTTTACCTCTGATTTGTACCCCTCCCCGGAACAACTCTCACTCAGCTGTCAAACACTCCTCTGACATCTGCCGCCTCCACGCAGAACTAGACCTCGATGTCCTCGGCCTCACTAAGGAACAAAAGGGGGGTTCCAACCACAGATCTATTTGTAGACACTACCCTTATGTTCGGTTGTCTGAGTATTTATGTGTAAATTATTTGTAATAACAAGCTTCAATTAGTAAGCCTAGTATCTTAATGAATATGCAATCTCGTCACTTAGTATAACAAATAACGCACAAATCCCCTTAATCGTGTGAAAATATTAATAAGGTTCAATTTATTGGTTGTACAAATTGTACTTATTTTTTATGGAAACAGAAATCATACACATTATCCCACTTGGGACAAGAGATAAAATCTCTTAGAACACATTTTATCACAAAATCAGTGGTCCATTGACCACTTTTTTACAAGAGTAATCTTAAGATAAATCTTGAATACCTACTACAGTCAGACTGTACCTTGATACTTGGTAATGAAAGGGATTGCCCCTAGTGTGGATGGATAAGGGCTAATATACACTAGGGAACAAAAGGGGGGTTCCAACCACAGATCTATTTGTAGACACTACCCTTATGTTGGGGTGTCTGAGTATTTATGTGTAAATTATTTGTAATAACAAGCTTCAATTAGTAAGCCTAGTATCTTAATGAATATGCAATCTCGTCACTTAGTATTGCAAATAAGGCACAAATCCCCTTAATCGTGTACAGAAATTAATAAGGTTCAATTTATTGGTTGTAGAAATTGTACATATTTTATATGGAAACAGAAATCATACACATTATCCCACTTGGGACAAGAGATAAAATCTCTTAGAATACATTTTATCACAAATTCAGTGGTCCATTGACCACTTTTTTACAAGAGTAATCTTAAGATAAATCTTGAATCCCTACTACAGTCAGACTGTAACTTGATACTTGGTAACGAAAGGGATGGCCCCTACTGTGGATGGATGAGGGTTAATATACACTAGGGAACAAAAGGGGGTTCCAACCACAGATCTATTTGTAGACACTACCCTTATGTTGGGGTGTCTGAGTATTTATGTGTAAATGTGTAAATTATTTGTAATAACAAGCTTCAATTAGTAAGCCTAGTATCTTAATGAATATGCAATCTCGTCACTTAGTATAGCAAATAAGGCCCAAATCCCCTGTAATCTCACTGAGACATGGTTCATGGCCAGCTTTGTGACGAGCTTTGACACTCTCCCCCCAGACGGTTACAAGATCCTCTCCACGCCAAAATCCAATTGTTCTGGAGGGGGTGTAGCCCTGATTTTCGTTGAGTGGATTCCTGCCTCTGTCATTCCTACACAGGCCTAGTCCTCTTTCGAATGCCTTGTCTGCAGGCTCTCTCTCTTTCCTAGCCATTCCCTTACTGTGGCTACCATCTATTGGCTACCTGGTCAGATCTCCTTCTGAGTGGGGTGACCTCTGCTCTTCCCTCCTGGTCTCAACCACATCCACCTGGATGCTCCATGTCCTTCCGCTGTACTCTTTCGCGGCCTCTGTAACTCTTTCTCACTCTCTATACTCCCCTCTGGCCCGACTCACTCGGCAGGGCACACTCTGGATGTTCTGATCCCTACGGACCTTCCCCTTTTTATCCCTCTCACCACTCCTCTCTCCTGGAGTGATCCCTTTCTCCTTTCCTCCCAGCTCACTCTCTCCACCCCTGAGGCCAAGCCAACTCCAGCACTGCCACCTACATTCTCGGTTATCCGACCCATTTCAATGTCACCTGGCCTAGTAAGATCGTTGTCTCAGTCTTCCATCTTTTCCCCCTCTCTTGCCTCGTTGCGCTTTGAAACACTTGTGTATAGGCATGTTATAAATGCCACATCATATCACATCATAAATCATAGTTGCCAAGAATTGAGAGAGAAACATTCAAGGTTACATCAGACTGTGCGTTAGCCAGCCAGCAATAAATATGTAATTGAAGTTTTATTATTAGAAAAGCTATTTAATGTTTGTGAGCTCTCTAAAGAAATACATGTTCAAGTATAAGCCATTGTAAAGGAGTACAGCATAATGCAACTATTTGGTCATTTTCTGAATTTTAACATTTTACAAAGCCACACAAGGAAAAAAAAGTTAGATTCAGTGTTCTTATTATGTGTCTGAATTATTGTGTTAGCACATAGACAGAGGTCCAACAGGTGGTAAGTTCATTTTACTGCAGGCGATAATACACATTACTATGTGTGGCAAAGCATAAGGTAAATTGCTCATGGGAGTTGAGTTTTTCAGAAGTGCTATGCGAGTGTGTGAGTACCACTATTTTGTGATGTGAAATCATCAATGTATTCTGAGACAAAGCCAAAAGGGCATAAAAGTGGATTGTACATAAGATACACTGAGCAGATAAGAGTGTACTAGTCCAGTAATTTTGTACCATTAGTGATCCTGGTGAAATAACTATTAGGCAGTATTCTGAAATTAGTCTCACCCCTACAAAAATATCCCAATAGGTTTTCCACAATATATTGCAAAGAGCTAAGAAAATACCACCATACAAAAAATACTGCAAAATATCATGAGATACTAAATATAACCCACAAAATCTCCTCAAATTCCTCTCTCTTTTCGAATCTCATGGTCAGACCACTTGGTGGTGTCAATACAATCCCAGGCTACACGTGTTTCTCAGATCCGGAATATTTTTAAGCGCAGTTGACATTCAGTAAATACAGACGCTATGATTTCCTTTGTTTGAGTCAGACGTATCATTACCTATTTGGTTGATCTGTCATTTTATCTCGGGTGTTTAGCTTATCAGCTGATTATTTTGCTCCTTTAAAATCTGTTAGACCTCACAGACGGACCTCAGAGCCATAGTTCAGAGATGACCTGAGAGCTCCTTGTCTTAAATAGAGGCAGGAGGAACGTAAGTGGCTCTCCTCCTATCAGAAAAATGACAAGCTACTGCTAGATCAAATCACTGAACAATCCCATTAAGCCATTCATGAAGCCAAATGTGTCTTTTACCCTATGAGACCACCTTGAATCAACCTAAAGAGTTATTTTCATTGGTTCGGTCACTCTCATCTAACGCTACCTCCTCGGCAGGTATGGCTCATTCCCAAATGCTTTACAACACCCTTTCTTTTCTACCAAGATCAAGTTTATTTGTAATAAAATTCGAACATCTAGTTTGAGTGGGGACAACCTGGCTCCAGCTATACAAGAGGTTGCTTTTTCTCACTCCTGCTCCCCTTTTCCCATGTTCACTCCTGAGGTAATATTAACTGCGACCAGGGGTCTTAAATCTGCATCCCCACTTGACTCCATCCCCTTAGGTGTGCTCAAGGCTATTATACCAGACATTGTCACTTGGATGACACCCAGCAGTGAACCATTGTGTTCATCTGGCTCTATTCCAGCGGAATTGACGCAGGCTCTCGTTATTCCCCTTCTTAAAAAACTTGCACTGTTCCGGCTAACTTTCACCCAATTTCACTTCTCCCTTTTCTTATGCAGCTTTTAGAGTCTTTAATATTTCCTCTTCTTACCCCTTTTCTGGAAACTTCTAACTTTCCTGACCCGTTTCAGTCAGGTTTTCACCCTGGTCAGGGTACGGAAAGTGTCCTGGTCTCTGTGGTGGAGGACCTGGCCTGGCTGGCTGACCAGGAGGGAGGGGGAGCACTGATTTATTAGATCTCCCTGCTGCGTTCGACACCATTGACCACTCCCTCCTGTTGGACAGCCTGGCTTTGGCAGGACTGTCTGGTCCGGTTTTGTCCTGGTTTGCCTCTTTCCTGACTGATAGGGGCCAATCTCTTTCTCTTCCTCATTTTTGTTCACAATCTTGTTCTCTTCTTTGCGAGGTCCTCCGGGGCTCCACTTAGTCTCCCATGCTATTTAACATCTACATGCAGCCTCTTGTTCATCTCATCCACTCCCACGGCCTCCACTGTTACTCCTTTGCCGACGACACCCAAATCACTGTATGACTTAATCTTACCCAATTTGATGTGTTGCCACGCTTTATGGAGAGTCTGGCGGCTGTGTGTTTTTGGATGAGCAACAACTGGCTTAAGCTAAATGGAGACAAGATGGAGGTTCTGGTAGTGGGCCCCCCTTCTACCACTTCTTTGTGGACTCCCTATTTCTAGCCATCTGCTTTGGGTGTCTTCCCTACACCGTTGTCGGTTGTTAAAGATCTGGGCGTTAAGATTTTTGCCTCGCTCTCTATGGAGTCCGAGGTCAGCATTTATGTCAGGCTGGCCATTTCATTCCGAGACTTCTCTGCAGAGTACTACCCTATTTTCGGGCACAGCTTTGTGCCTTGGTCATTGCTTCTCTTACTCTAAATCGTATTGACTATTGTAATTCACTCTTTCTGGCTCAAACCCTTTATCTCATACCCCGTCTACAGCTCCTCCAAAACCTGGCAGCTCGTGTTGCAACTAGCACCCTCTATGGGTGTCATATTTCCCCTGTGCTCCGCTCTCTTCACTGTCTTCCAGTCGCGAAAAGGGTTGAATGCAAGTCCCTATGCATAGTTCATTGTGCATTTTATGGCCAGAGGGCTGAAAATCTACAGGACCAGTTTGAGCCCTATATTCCTGGGCGTTTTCTTCATTCTCAGGATGCCCGTTTGATTTCTGTCCTTGGGTTTGGTTACCTACGACAGGTGGTCGGGCTGTCTCTGTTTCTGTTGCTAAATTGTGGAACATTGCCATTTTCTCTCAGGGCCTCTCAGAAACATTGTAAAGTGTACATTTAAAACACTTTTATTTTAGGCTCAGGGTGTTAGTCTCTTAGTGGCATCTGTTGTGTTTCTATTGCCAGGATGCCGTTGGATGGATGTGTACTTTATAAATGCATATGACATAACAGAGAGAATATATGCCGGCGGGGTGTGTGGCTTGGAGGGTGATGGGGCAAGCTCTTTATTCAGAGCTGACAGCAATCTTATTTTAACATAACAAATGAGTTCTGATCCGTGGGCTCTGATCCTTTGGCCTTTGGCCAGTGTTCTCGACTGTGCAGCACAACCAGCAGCAGAGGTTTTCTCACTGCAAGTGACTCATTCATCTCCCTCCATTTGCAGATGGACACAGCTTGGGGGACCTCGCCGAATCGGTGACTCTAGGAGTGGGACTCACTGAGCCCGGGGTCGACTCAAAGCAGTCTTTTGGAACTGAGAGCCCTTAGAGGGACATGGAGGCTGGTGTGGAAAAAGGAGACACATAATTAGCCCATCGCTGTCTACAGCGACAATACCATAGGCAGTCTGGCACTGCTTGCCCCCCCACCCGCAACCGGATCAAACCTTTGCCCTGCTGACACCTTGTTTATTTGCCTGCTCTCAACATCCTTCAAAAACTTAGCCCAGTCATATTTGTGGCAAAACAAGGTCCCAGAGGCTGTAGTTTATTATTTATTTACACAACAATCAAGATGTAAGTCAACATAGACGATCTGCAGCATATGTACATCCGCCCTTCTTTCACCCACCTTCCTTATTATTCCAAATGTTATTTCCCAACGTTATTTCATCAGCTCTCTCTTTTTTTAATCTCTGTACCAACTGTTTCTATTTTCATAATCGAGGTCTCTCTCCCGGTCAGGATGACTTGTGGGTCCCCGGTATTGGGCTGCACGCAGCACCGTTATTTCCTTGTTTGGACACGCCGGGGTTGTAAGCTAAAAAACAGTGGGTGTCATTCTTGCACAACGTTTCCACCCCACCATTTCAGGCTAAACAAGGGGTGAGTTGTTCATGCTCGATCGTCTGTGTGACTGCCATCTGCGGCAATACACATTTTTTTTGTATGCCTGTAGAGAAAACCTGCTGCTTGCAGGTGAAGGCGAGAAAGAGGCTGCCCTGGTTTTTCTGCCCTTATTGAAAGGGCCGGGCCCCAGGCTGCTGATGTCACCTGGCAGGTGCGAAGAGGTCTTCGACCATCCAATGCCCTCTCCCTTTCCCTAGAGACCATATCCCCTTCCTTTCCGCCATTTCCTCCCAATGGTCAGTTTTCTCTCTGCTTCTTCGGGGTGATCTACTTCCTGTGCAAGAGCCGTGGGCGCCTAGGCCCTCTTCATGTTATGGCTAGGTGCCCTAGCACCCCTCTTTCAGGGGGCTGCGCCCTATCTCTTCATTGCACACGCTACAGCAGCTTTGCAGTGCCAATGCTGAGTATAGTGACTAAGTAAACCTGATCCCGCCAGCACTGCTGTTGATTTGCTGTCCACGTACGTGAGGACTGAAAGCAGAGCTGCAACCGCATTCCTGAGCTAAGAAATGGCTAAGCAGATACGCAGGATAAGAGCCTACTGGGGTGATACAGAAGGAAGGCGCTTACTGGGTGATACAGAAGGAAGGCGCTTACTGGGGGGTTACAGGAGGAAGGATCTTACTGGGGTGATACAGAAGGAAGGCGCTCACTGGGGTGATACAGGAGGAAGGATCTTACTGGGGTGATACAATGGTGTCCTTAGTCACCCAGTGCTTGAAGCGCAAACTATTGGCATTGCCAATGCTTGCTTTACCTTGCAAAGGATGCTCATATATAATGGTTCCACAATCTGCACTAGGCAACACAACCAACCATGACTCCTGGAGATCTAGAGTTTCTTCATCTTTTAAAAAAATCATAAAGAACGCAGCATTCAATGGCCTTTTAGGGCCACCCAAATTCCAACACCCCATTTTAATGGAATGTTTCTTAATTGTTTCAGATTGGATTTTACATTTTGCTTTGGTTTCCAACTGATTTTGAAAAAGTGTATTTGGGATGCTGTATTATCTTGGATTGAAAAATCCAACCCCATGGGGCTCATTACAAGTCTGCCAGTCTGGTAATAAAGTGCTGGTAACACTGTATACCGCCACCTTTACTGGACCGGCATATCATAAGTCATCTCGCCAGAAACACCAGCACGGGTAACACCACACATGGCGCTACTGGCGCTGGTAACACGGGCAATGGTAGAAGCGGCAACTGCACAGACACCGGCTGGTAACATGTGTATAACAATAACACAGACACATAACGAGCATGGACATGCCAGTAATACAGGCAGAAACAAGCCGGTATTACTTCGAAATCCATGCCGGTAACACCACCACCTCAAAGCAGCCCGTAAATGCGCCCAGGTGGGGGAAGTAAGGCAACAGGTGCACCCAACCCACCCAGGTGCGCCCAATACACCAATACACACTGGAACAGTACTAAAGGGACACACCCACCTCAAGAACACTTCCAAACACAACCAGGTTGGCACTCATTGTCAATGGACATGGAGATACTGCATGCTAGAGTGCATTTGATTGAGCTGGAGCAGCTGCAGTGGTGTCAGGAGGCCAGGGACAGGAGGAGCGAGAGGAGGCGAAGGAGAATTGGAATGCAAGTGGCGAGGCAGAGGCGTGTAGTGCTTCCTTGCACAAGGGCAACACCTTAGTCCCTGACAGACAGCCAGATTCACACCCTGTACCGCCTAAACAGGGAGGCAATAATTAAACTCCTGACCATAATCCAGGATGACATAGGGAGCTTGATCGGCATTCAGACCGCCATACCACCGCTGTTGAAGCCGGTGTCGGTCCTGCACTTCCTTGAAAGAGGCACGTTCCAGCACTCTGTGATTCAGCTGCATGGCATATTGCTGCCTGCATTCTTCCGAGTGCTAGTGCAGGTACTGGAGGCCCTCCAGCGCCATGTGGACTGGCACATCGTCCTCCCAACCACCCAGGCACAGGTGAGCGCCACCAAGGCCCGCTTCTATGCGATGGTGGGCATGCCCAATATGTTGGCATCACTTGACTGCACACATATCGAGCTGGTGGCCCCCCACACCTCAGAGGTCTACAGGAACCGTAAGCAGTTCCATTCCATCAATGTCCAGGTGACATGTAATGCTGACCTCATCATCATGCACTGCTGTGGGGGATTCCCAGGATGAACCCACCACTCCATGGTCCTGCAGAACAGCACCCTGCCGGCATACATGGCGCATCATGGAGGATGAACGACCTGGATGTTGGTGAGTGCAGGTACATTGACACCCACATAGCAGCATGTGTCACAGTCAAAAGGCGGGTTATTGCCACAAATGCATGTCCATCAATCACCCTGAAAATGCAGGACAACCAGTGCATGCCCGTCTGACAGGCCAGAACACACAGGAGTAGCCCAAGACTGGAGAAGTCTCAATCAATGACCAATCCATCCCAAACACAAAAGGACAACAGCATGCAATGCACTGCAGGTACCAGAATGCAACACTGCCACTCCTCCTAATCAAGTGTATCAGTAGACAGTGCCACCTAGGCCCATGAGTGGCATGTCCTAGTGAGACATGTGCATGCATGCACTCACTGACTGTTGAGAATTCACTGTCACAGGCTTCACCACTGCTGTGCACATCTCTCACACGTCAATGTCAATGTCAGTGGATCCTCTACAGTGCACTGTTGCCACTTGCGTAGTCTCCTGGTGCCTCCGGTAGGTATGCAGTGTGATTAGTGCAGGCGTTGATAGTCAGTTGGATTGAGAGGGAGAGGAGCAAGATGGCCATAATGTGCCGTTGTCGACATGACAAATTAAGGCTGTCCTTCCACATGCAAGAGAAGGCTAAACTTGTGCCCTCCCCCCTTGCAGGTGATTCTGGATACCCACCACTTCCATGGCTTATGACACCTCTGAGGGATCCTCAGACGCAGGAGGGGATGACATACAACAGGGCACATGTACAAACCAGGACCACCATAGATTGGACTCTTGGGCCCTTGAAAGCACGATTCAGATGCCTTACCAGTCTGGGATGCACTCATGTGCAGGCCTGAAAAGGTGGGGCAGAAAGTCCTGACCTTTGCAATGTTAAGTAACATCTGCATTGGACGCAACATACCCGTTACCCCAGATCTGCATATTCCATCGCCAGAGGATGACGATGATGAAGAAGGTGATGCAGCTACAGCCAGCCCAGGCGCAGGCACATGCACATGGATGCCAGGGATGGGCGCGTTGGCCATCAGGAATGCATTGACAACTTCTTCTGAGTATCCCGTCCACAATGAACAACTCATGCAATTCACAGCATTTGAGGTGCACACTCAATAAATAATTGCGCAGAAACAAGGAATGACCACTCAAAGATGTATTGAATAAAATGACACAAACTACTACTACCCTGTGCCCCCATTCCCCACCCCACACAACCTATCCCCCCACCCACACCCCTCCTCCTCCCCACACACCCTGTCCCCAAACTGTTGTTGGCTGGGATGTGAATGGTGTGGTGGTTCAGCCGTCCTGCCTGCACTTGCCCAGCCTACAGGTGGTCCAGCAGTGTCGCTGTCAAAGGATGTCCCTGTTAGGGTGAGATGAGCATGCAGTTAGTCTCCTGTGAGTCACGTCTGCAGACTTGCATTCTACAGATACAACATTGTGTGTGCCCCGGACTGGACATGTGGTTTGGTAGTTCTATTTGCTCAGATGCGTGAATCTACATGTGTGTGGTGTGAGTGCACATTGGGTGTTGATCTGCCTCAGTGGCTTATTTCATCCTTTCCACTGAAACAATCTTAAGAGGCGACATTTCAAGACCTCAGTCTCCCTAAAGCGGCCCCAAGTAGAGTTCAAAGGGCATGTGCTGTGCAGTCACCATACATTCAAGGTTAACCATTTCTTGTGCACGTGCCAAGAGGCACAAAGGGTGGAGGTTGAATAAAATTGACAAACCATTACTCAGCCACAGTGTTCTGAATGCCATCTCTTAACATGCCGCAAGCCCCCAAGCGTGCTTTGACTTTGATGAAAAAGGCCATTGGCCACATCCATGTTGAAATTAGTTGAGCCTCTGTACAGACACACAATCATCGGCAAGTGTTTGCTCTTCTTTTTTTAACTGAGCTCCAACTTGGATGAGCGGCGTGACGCTCACACAAAGTAGCAATTGCTCTTCTATCTTTGGCCTCAACATGGTTTATTAACATTTGTGCAGTTCAAAATGGTGGCCACGTGCATCGAGGCCGCCTTCAGCCCTCACACATCGGTACATCTCAAGCTTCCCAGCCTCACTTACAGAAACTCTGCATAATATCTACTACATCAAATGATCTTGTTGCAGCCACTGCTGACACAGAGGTTATTAGAGATGCACAAACAACCAACCTTGATTCATGAACTGCAAATAACACAGAGGTAGCTGATCAAGGTATGTTTCTGTGTGTTCTAGGTGGTGTTTTTCAATCCACAATCCTGCTGCAAATTTTCTCAGATTATACAATATCTTTACTGCTCCACACAATTTATCTTAAGTTTTGCCTAATTTTCCCAGCATTTTCTATCACGTCTACCTGATTTGTGATGTGGGTGGTGTGGTAAAACATGCACAAAATTGTGGTAACTTGTGCACTACCTATCAAGTGTCCTTTTTTGGTTTTTACCATTCGGTGTGTAGTCGTTGCGGACACACAAGTACTATGCATCAATAAAATACAATCAGCCAATAAGCAATTGTCCCCTGTGCAGCCTGTCACCACTTGAGCAAAATCAAAGAGGAATGCAATTCAAGCCAAGGACTCCAGTGCCTGTTGCACGCGGGGGAGGGAGGGCCTATAAAGCAACATCTGAGCTCCAGTGGCTCGGCACCAGGAGCTATGTTAAGCTCCCAAGTAATCAAGTGTCATGATTTACTCCACACCATCCCGGTAGAGAGACATGGCAGAGTGAGTGCTACACACCATCAGAAAGAGTGCGTGCACGGGCTGCAGGGAAGGAGTTGCTGCCAAACCCATCCATCTTTGGTTTATAGGCTGCCGCCCCTATCAGGGGAGAGGCAGACCCAAGGACTGAAAGCAAAGGCCAGAGCATAGCTGATGGATCGGCTTCCTGGGATCACAGCCAATAGCACCAAGTCATTTATCAATGTGGATTGCATTTCCGGAACTGAGCAGGCGTTCTGCGTCATCATCACAGGCTGGTTTGAAAGGGCGTTTTGGAAGAAGAATGCAGCAGGGGTGGGGGCTATTACAAACTAACACTCTTAATAGGACCCGGTCCTTATCACACATAACACTAAGGTTGAGAATGAGATGTGATAGGTCTTATGATTTAAACAAAGCAATTCATCCATTGCAGACAATGCAGAGTCAACAATACATAGCACTATGAAACATAGTTCAAGAATGTATTGAACAGAACATTTACCTTTAGCAAGGTTTAAAAATTACACATGTGAAGATTTTAACTGGTTCTTTACTTTCAGCTCGTAAGTCCCACTTTTTCCCACCTTTGTCAAAACTATTGATATGGAGTGTAGATCGGGGAAGATGTCCTTTGACCCATGTTGCTCATTTTGAAAGTTCTGTAGGCTGTGTCCGTGGCAGTTTAGTTTGGTTACCCTTACTGTCACTTCTCTTAAAGTGCTAAAGACTTACATCTCACTTCGTGTCACGTTAATTGGATTTGTGGCATGGTAAAGTGCTGCAGAAGTGGGACCTTCCAGGATGAACTGTCTACTCTGAGAAACATGAAATATGTCTCAAACAACAACAAAAAGAAGGGAACGTCCACAGTGAAGTGAAACAGAAAACAAACAGTGTTTGCTGTACTTTAAGTCAGAGCCTCCAGGATTTTGCGGCATGAAAAGGCAAATTTTGCGGCATGAGATGGCAAATTTTGCGGCACAAACCTTTATTCATGGCAGCATTTTTGCAGCACAATTTGTATTGACTGGAGGGTGCAAGATTGGTACATTGCAGGAAAGAGGCTGCGTGCAAGGCTACAAGAGAGCAAGGGTGTCAATATATGTATCTTTTATATCAAGTAGGAAGAGTCCTAGATGTCTCTGGCTTGGCAGAACAGTGTTTGCTTTGGCTACGTTTTTTGGTTTAATGTGCATGCCTAGTTAATATTATTAATGTTATTAATCATTATCAGTTGTAATGCTGAAAATATTCCCCTTCTATGTTCCCCAATTCCGCAAACACCTGCACACCTCTAGCACCCAACACACCTCACATGTCTCACCAATTCCCCATCTCAACTTGTATTTCTGAACCTCATGCTCAGTCATACACATACTCACATGCTCTGTCACACTGCCAAGTCACAATTTGTGCTCTCTAGTCCCTGACAAACTCCAAATCATACTCCCAACTCACACTGTATGCTCCCCAATTCCTCCCGCAGAATACAGTCCTTCATTCTTGCATGTTACTTCTGCATCTTTCATCCTTTCTCCCATTCTATCTCACTCTTCCCTCATCCTTTCTCCCAATCTGCAGCCCACTACTACCCCTGAGCCCACGTTCCATCCACTTTCTGAACCTCCGCTCTCTCTGATTTCTGGCCCACCGCCCACTGCATCTGGTCTGCTCTCTTGCCCACTCCTTCCCCCCCTGACCCACTGCTCTCCCTCTGATCTCCCTTCGCTTTCTTGCCTACCACACCAGAGATCACCCATCACTCCCTCTCACTCCTTTCTCTCACCTATGTGACCATTTTTCAATTTTTGAACTGTAGATTTTGTCCTTAAAAATTGGGCATCTAAAAATAGAGCAGAAGATGTGCTGTTTTAGATAAGCCATTTTTGGAAATGAGCAGGCCATCTTAATCTCAAAGGTGACCTGCGCATTTCCACGGGGCAGAGCTGTAGCGCAAATGATGCGCTTGTCAGCCATCTTATATACATTTGTGTTGGAAACGCTCTCCCGACAATGGTGTACAGGCTCCCCATGCATTTCACCGTGAGTGGCCATTAAGGGTCCTGGCACTGTAAAATGCAACCCAAAAAAACACATTTGTATCCCATTTGGGAAACATAAATGAAAGTGAGACAGTAGGGGTTTTTTTTAAGTATTGCATGAGACAGTAGGGTCAGTAAAGACCCTGTAAAGCAGTAGCACCCCTCGTGCACGTATAGTGGGCGCATAGAGTGGCCTACAATTTCTGCACATTTAAAAGCGCATCTTGCTTGTTAATTTGGGATGCACTTTTAAATGCGCAGAAACACCCCCAGATTTGCGCAAAGGGGTGAAAAAGGACATCTGAATGGGTGCATATAAGAAGCGTCCATTCAGATGTCCTTTGTGGATCGGACTGCTCCTTTTTTTTTTTTGCTCAAGTGATGAAATGTTCTTGTGCATTTAATTTCTTGAATCCAAAAAATAAGAGTTGAGCCCCTTGGCCCCGTGAGTTTTTTTTTTTTTCAAAGACACATTTTCGTGGGTGTTTTTGCAAAAATGGCTGTTTTTGTGCTTTTTTGTAAAAATCACAATTTTTTGCGCCATTTTACGGGATCTCAAAATCGCATCAAGCTGGAGGGTCTGTTAAGTGTGAATAGACAATGGGCCTCATCACAAATTCTGCAGTGCAGGAACAAACGGGTGGTAATTCCGTTATGCCACTTTCTGGTGGTAATAAAATTGCCACCATTTTTCACACACCACTGAACTACAGGTTTGACCTTAAAGTAGAGCATTTTCCACCATTCAAATACAGGGAACCATTATCTTGTAAAGTTCTATAACTCTGTCACCAAGGAACCATCTATAACACACAAGGGTGAGTCAACAAACATTTTTAATGCTAGGATTGAATCGATAAAAATAATGCCTTTGACGGGATAGTGCATGTGCGCATGAAAAATGTACAGACTGAGCACATATGGTAACTGAGCACTATCCTTACACATACCACCTTATGCTCCCATACCGGTGGTGCTGGCTATCCCCTGAAGGCGTGGCCCCTCACTCCTGTCAGGAATCCACAGAACAGGCACGAAGAGGACTTCAATCGTGCACATGCATGCACGTGTGTGGTCATTGAGCAGACCTTTGGCCTTTTGAAGGCACGGTTTCGCTGCCTCAGCAGGTCGGGTGGCACCCTCATTTACAGGCCTGAAAAGGTGGGCAAGATCATCATGGCATGTGCAATGCTGCATAACATGTGCATGCGGCGGAATGTTCCCCTGCCACCTGACATGGAGCTGCCACCACCTGATGAAGTAGAAGGAGAGGAAGGAGTAGATGTTGGACAACGGCCAGGACACGATCCACTTGAGGGTCGCGCAGTGCGCCAATCGGTCATAGACCAATCATTCTGATGTACTGGGATGCAGAGGGTGCCATGTATGTGGGACTCTGGGCACTAGGTGTGGGGGTATATGGGCACAGTGCAATATGAAGCAATACATTGACACACACCTAAGAAGCAATGTCCACCCATGTGAGTTTTTGTACACAACGGGTGTATTTAAGTGATGATTTGTACAACATGATTTAACACTCCACGTGCCCAAAAACTGCTCCCCCTGACACACCCCCACACACCCCCAAACCCTGCACACACTCCCCGTACTAAACCCTCCCTCCACCCTCCCCCTAACAACCCAAGTCACCAATGGCACAACATGTGTCCAGATGCGGTGCAAAACAGAATGTACAGGGTGGCCCTGCTACTGTGGAGCCCCCTTCGGAGGTGGTAGTTGCATCTCTGAGCGCCGCGCACTTCGCAGGGACATGCGCACGGGGCTGGTCAGTGTGGAACTTGCTGGCCTGGTAGATGCAGATGAGGTAGATGGTTGTGTCCCCAAAGCTGCAGTTTGCCGCTGCTCCATGCTGTCTGCAATCCTGGTGAGGATCCGACCCAAAGCATTGAATCCATCCTGGACTTGCTGATCTTACGGCCGCAGTGCTGTCAAGGATTACACGGTGTGTTGCCTTGCCTGCTGCAAGGTACTGTTTAACATAGCCATGCATCTCCTCCTGCCGGCCCTCCATCCTGGACAGACTTCCTTCAAGGTCCCGTATAGCAGTGTTGGTGGTGGATGGTGGGTTTGGTGGTGTTACTGCAGCCAATACAGGGCTGTGCAATGTTGGAGACCACTCTCCATGGCTGCCCTGTCCTGATGAATCCTGGCAAGGGGTGTCCTATAGGGGTGACTTGCGGGCTTGGGGTTTGACCTACAAGCTCTGAGTGGAGGACTCCTGCATAAGTGTATTCATTAGGGACACCTTCCTCATCACCACTATGCTGTGCTGATGCAGCCGTCTCCCCTATTGAGCTTGCGGCAGCAGACTGTGTGCCATAATTCTCCACACCAGCATATGTGTCCTCGCCCTGTGTGGGTTGTGTGTCCAGGGGTGCAGGGGCAGGTGTCTGCTGGTCCTGTGTAGGTGGCAGCGTGGCTGGTTGGGCACTGGTTGCTGTCTTGCGTGCCGATTGGCCCATCCTTGGTCCCCTGGACGCAGATGGCCTGGTGCCATCATCTTGGCCCCTTGGCCTTTTTGCTGGTGTTATGGCCTGTGCACTTCCATCAGGTTCTTTGGTGCATGCATGCATACCTGTGGGGGACAGAGAGTGGCAGGGCATCAGTGATGGTGGTGCTTGCATCATGCATGCGTTGGTCTTTGTGCAGTTGGCGCCATGTGATCAGTTGCATGCCTGGCTTTGCAGCGGGCTGGGTAGGTGCAAGGTTGGGTGGTGAGTTCTGCAATCCCGCAGAGGTTCACGTGTTCACCATGGTGTCTGCTGTGGGGCCTTGAGGTGTGTTGTGACTAGGGTGCTGTGTGACACGTGCATGTCATCTGTGTGTCGGGTGTGTATTCGTGTATGGGAGCGACATGCAGCATGCATTGGGATGTAATAGTGGTGGGCCCAGCATGTGTACATGGATATGTGTAGGTGTGTATGATGGGCCATGTCTTGGCTATCACCGCTGTCACATTTGGCAGTCAACTGTGGTGATTGGTTGTCAGGTGTTTGTAGGGACAGTCACCTTCATCTGCCAATGTTGGCACGCCAAACTCCACTCCAAGACTCCAATGGACTCCACATCTATCACTGAGCTGCAAGTTTCCTCCCATCTAGCCAATTTGATAGGTGAGTGAGGTCCACCACCTGTTGCCAGCCCCTGGCTCCGATTGGCCGACAAGATGTTCCTCACTCTCAGCCTCAGGTCATCCCAGCGCTTTTTTCAATTGTGCACTGTGCGTGCAGTGGTGCCGACTGCACTTACTTTCCTTGCCACTTCCTCCCAGATGGCCTTCTTTTTCAGCTGTTCTGGACGCCTAAGGTCACTGCAGAAAACCACATCCGCATTCTCTACTAGGGTATCAGCTAGCATGTTCAGCTCATCATCCTTAAATCATGGTTTCCGGAGGCGGGCAGTGCCTTTCTGGGTAGCCTTTGACATTTTGTCCGTGGTGTGCATGGAGTTTTGCCTGTGAAGGTCCAGTCTGTGGAGGATGGCAATCGATTGTGTTTTTGAAGATGGCCGCCAATGCATTTCCCATTCCGGCGCAATGACAATACTTCCAGGTCCGGTAATAATGGGCCCGTTCTTACCACTATGTTAATACCAGTACCGCTATTTGAGGGTTGCCGATGGCGAAGGTGTTACGTGCGCATTCGATGATGCCGCTATCTGGGGGTTTGAGGGTCATTCCCTGCATGCCAGTACGTTACCGGCATGCAGGGGTGCGCATGCTCGCACACTCGTGATCAACCGATGTTTGCGGGATCAAGCCGACACGGACATGTTATTACCGGCATGCCGGTAATGGGAGATTTTTAGCGCCATTCTCGTAATGAGGCCCATTATCCCTTATCAGCCACTAAATCCATATACCCATTTGGATGATCAACCTTAAAGGCAGAGATACATACATAAGGAAGTTTTAGGCACAGCTGCCAGACTGGATATCTTCTTTTGAATGTGAGAATAGATCATAAAACAGATTTGTGAAATAAGAAGACAGTTACAGATACAAACATTTCACGCATTCATGTTTTATATTATCAGGCAGAGATGGACTTCTGGAAGAAGACTTAAGGCCTCAACGCTTATAAGCATAGTACACAAATTGGGCAGTGATAGACTGACGCCATGTGAAAATTAAGAAAAAGATAATGAAAGACATTTATTTGTGATGTGTATTTTAAAAAAGGTTTTGCATAGATTATCCCACTTAACAGGTATACTCTTTATTCGCTAAGATGAGTAGATCAGAGTGCATTTGAGGCAGGACAAAAAATGAAGAATAGTTCTTGAGGAAGGGAAGGGAATTCCTGAAACACGCAGAGCAGAATACATGATTCATGGATTACTGTTTTGAGAATCTTGATCACTGTCTTGTTAAAGCTATTGTTGTTTAAAAAGTAATTGTGCCCAATATATCTTTTACTTAAAAATCGTGATTGTTGATGTATGAAAACTATTGAAGTTAAATTATTTCTGTGAGTTAAAAATAGAATAACCTTAAGTAACTAACCAATTTGTGTAAAACTGTTAATTGGATCACAATTGAATTAGATGTGCAAGGGACGGGGGTGTTCCGCGCATTTGTGGACACCGGTTTGTTTCTCTAATTGGTAACGCAACCTTTTGTCAGGGTTGTTTTTTCTCCCCCGCACCCTACTAGGTATGCTCCTTGAAAATAGAAATTAGCACTCTCAAGTCCACTGGCATTACTCATAAGGTTGGCACCATACTAAATGGCATTTTTTGGTAAAGCCCCTATTGGTTTTGCAGAATAAACCACCATGAGGGTACTAGAATAAGTTCAAAGATTAAAACATGCACAGGTATAGCCCCTGTTTTCCAGGCCCGGTCATGTAAGGGCTTACATCTCCCTCACCCCAGACCAGTGACATTCCCGATGCGAACCACCACGCCCACCCTTCTGCCCGCTGAATAGGGAGGAGTGTTCCACCTGTAAATTGCTGTTTACAGGAGGTGGGCTACACCCTGAGTCCTTACCTTAGTAATGAACACAGACACCAGAGTGTATCTTGTAGGGATCCGAACGGGGATCTCTTTATGTATAAAAAAACACTTATTACGTTTACCAACATTGAAAGGGCAGTTGTCCATCTCTTCTGGTGCCCACAGTTTGTAAATCACTTACACTAATAAGTGACCGGATATCAGTACCACAATGACACACCAACCTTCTTAACGGTGTTTCTATCTGGCAGAGTGCACCTGAAAGATAATGCACATATTTGCATCTGCACATTTGCCCAGGCCTCATCAATTCAATCTGCTTTCACACAAAAAGGCTAAATGATGTGGTATTATTGAACTCATAATTGAAAGGTGCTCCATGGGTGATTGTTGTTAGGTTTGTAAAGTGCTTTCATACTACCCACGTCACCCCTTGGCACTGTCATCCAAGGGTAAGTCTCCCAGTTTTCTAAGAGAAACTAACCACTCTAAAGAGCAACTTACATGGACTGCAATGTCCTCTGCAGACTTCACATTAAGCTGTTAGCACAGGGGTAACACGAACAGTGTAGGGTGTAGGCAGACACAAATTGACATAGACATCTATGGTAGCAAGTTCCAGAGATCATTGCTGCCACAACCGGGAAAGCTCTGGCTCCCATTTTAGCTTGGTCACCACTTATATGTGACCACTCGATGGATTTCAGATGTCCGGTGGTGCGCTATTGAGTTAACAAATTAATGCGGCATTGAAGGACAACCTTGCATGTCGTTTCATACAGTCATTATACAGATTCAAGTGCACACTGTAAAGCACATAAGCATTTACGAGTCCATTTAGATTTAAATTGTATGGGTACCTGCATGTATGAAGTTACCTGATGGTAATGCCTGCCTGCTGTAGGACAGCAATACCTGTCACATCATGGGCAACATCAAAGGCGTACCTTGGTGCTTGGTGGTACTACCAATTGACGTGGTGGCAAAAACTGGACAATTGTATGAGTGCCATGGAATCTGGTGGGAGTGCCTGTCAAAGGCCAGTTTAAAGTATAAACAAAAGCAAATACAGCCAGCTTTGTCAGTGATGTTGTTTTGTATTGTTCCAGTCAAGCCAGGAATTCTAAACTCTAATCCCAGCTTCTATTGTGTTATTTTCAGAAAGGTTTCTACTCTTCCAAAGGTTACTACTGGCCGGTGAAGATGGAATAGTATTGTCAACAGATCTGTCGATGAGATAAGGGTATTGTAAACTGCACTTCCATTAGGAATGTGTGTTAACATTTAAACATATTCTATGTCCCTTTATAGCTTTTTGTCTTTGTCAGACCCATTTGACATCCCTCTCCCCCCCCCCCTTCATGGTATTTGTATAATGTGCATCCATCTCAGAGTCAGTGTATAGCTTTGCCACACTACTTCCCAAAGTTTTCCTCCGACATGGTTTGTGCTAGGTCTGTTCTCACTGGCCATGATCCCCTTTTCGCCCCTATTAAATGATGGTGGCTACTACAAACAACCTTGAGATTCTCTCCTTGAATGTAAACGGCCTCAGACGCACTGTGAAAAGAAGAAAGGTCCTTACGTACAGCAAGACACAGAATGCTCAAATCGTGTTCTTCCAAGAAACACATTTAAATAGTCATGGTATTTCCAGACTAAAGGCCAACTGGGTTAATTTGAGCATTATTTCTCCAGTCCTTCAGCAGAAAGCGAGGCATTGCTATCTTCTTTGCCAAACTGGCTAATGCGAAATTGTTTTCCCTTGCTATCGCCAGGGAAGGTACCGTGGCACATGCAGACGTGCACCTAGCTGGGTTACAGGTGAAGTTTCCATCCATCTACAGACCTGCCTCAGATCACTCCACATTGTTTTCAAGACCTCACTTGGCTGTTGAAAATGATCTGATAATCTTAGGAAGGCCGCTCAACATGATCAACTATACTGTTTCAAAAATAGCAATCAATGATCCAGAGGTGGCTCTCCTAAACTCACCCAATGGGCAGGCTTGTAGGGAATTCTCCAACCCATAACGGTAGATTTCACCTGAGCGTAAGCGGAGCTTCTTCGGAGCTGGACAGGGAACCACCGATGCTTGACAGAGTTGTGTGGTCAGTCACAGAGATTAAGTTTCATTTTAGGGTAAACAAGTTACTAGTAAACTGAAGAAAGCAGTAGGTCTGGTCAGTAATGCTGTATGACACAAAAAGATATTGTTGGGATCTGGTAAAAGCAAGCACGGCCTGATGTTTGCTTTTAGTCTGGTAAACTATTTAAATCGGGTTAGGTGATGTGGGTGGAGCATGAATGTTGTTTTATCCTTTTTTGGACCACTTAGTGGAGTATCTCGTACCCAAATTCCTTTCCTCAGCAGAACAGTGGAGGCTTCTTTGTCTATAAGTGTAATTAGGGGTGGAAGTGAAATAGTAGGTGATAACGTCAATAGTATCAGGTAGGGCAAAAACCCACAACGAATAATAAAACATGCTTACGAAACAGACTAAAGAAATCCTATACCACATAAGGGCTCGCCTGCACACTATATGTATGCCAAAAGTGACTGCAAAACATGCAAGTATTTACAAGAAGGGCATAATCTCTGATGGGCGAATTGGCATACAGAGCTATAGGTAGAAGGTACCTTTCATGCCGACTGGTTTGCCGACTTAAATGGAGCAACGTAATTCCGGTAATTCAAGGACACAGTAATTCCACCAGTGGTAAATCCACCAAAAATATTCATGGAGTGCTATGGACTCCAGAAATGGGGAATTACCACCACTTGTTTTCCCATGGTAACTCCACAGGGCCAAGTGGTGGTAACAGTAAGTGAATTGTGTGGTATTTTGGTGGATTTACAGACAGAATACCACCAAAAGCTCAATGAGGACCATTTGCATTGCCATAATATCAGTAACGATATTGAGCTTTAAGTTTAGGACCTCGAGAACCCTCTTAACTACCACTCTCAGTCAGACGCTCCACTTCTATAGCCTCTATCAACACCGGATCTATAGGACTGGATGGCGGTCGGTTTGGATTTACCATGAGCAGTATTTTTGGCTTTAAAGTAGAGGCTTTGGAAGAATAGCCTCTACTTCAAGGACACGACTAACAATCTGCAGTGTTTTAAAAGTGGTAGTCATTTTGTTACCACCAAAAAATTCTCAGTGATCGATTAATTTTTCCAACAGTGCCACAGTTGGAATGAGGTGCATGGCTGTAGAACAACCAGTGCTTGGTGGGAACTATTTTTAAGGAATAATAATCACAATAAATTGCATCAGCAACTTTCGTTCTAATGTTTGAATCTTTCTTAACTTCAATGTTGGTGTTGAAAACTCTCCATCCATTGCTCAAATATTTAAAATAATTAACGACACCACAAACAACAAAGTCTGCACAATTTGTTCTACACAAAAAATAAGCATCTCCCACTGTGCAAATTCACCTCAAAGCAAATAATGACGGAAGACATTGCTTCTTTTTGAAATGCTCAGCTCCTATAAGCAGGGAGTATAACAGGTCCTCCCAGGATTCTGGGAAGAAAAGATACTTATTGCTAGATATTTTTCCTACTTTCCATCCTGTGGTAAACTGATTTAACATGTCGACACAGCTTTGTTTAAGGCTTTTAAATGCATTCTTAATTATAACTGTTGTTAATTCAGGTCTCTTCCACAGTAGTGACAGTCCCAATTCTACAATTAAATGTGTTTTCACACTAAAACCAAAACAGGTTCCGTGCACCAGAACAGATTTGAAAATCGTAACGGCTCGCCTACGAGAAGTACGATATGGAACATGCCATATCCTTTATCCAGTATGAAAGTGGTCTCCACTAAGCATTAGAAGTGATTTCTCTAACACCCAATTCCAGCTTTAATGGTACATTTGGGGTAATTAAAGGAAGGCTTCAAAGGGATTCCAAGATAGAATGTTCTACCCTACTCCCCTTATAGATTTTACATTATCAGATCTCTATATTTCCGTGCAATAAAGTCCAAAAGTGTCCAAAAGTGATTGGGCAATGTATACCTCTACTGGTGGTAAAGTTCAGGGAACTGGCCTTGTCCCATATCATCTCCCTTTTTTCTGAGACCATGTCCTCCACCTCTTGTCTTTGTGGACTATCTAGCTATCCGGACAAGAAGTCTACATTTGCTTGGTTTAGACGTGCTCTGAGTTTGATTGAAAATGAGAATGATTGCAGAGGCAAGAACCAACTTAGGACTCACATATTTGTACCTTGCTTGCCAGAGCCTCCAGTTATATATTGAGTTTTTAATGTCTCGGAACTGTAATTTTGGACAATGAACATGATTGGTCGGTCTTCCCCATTTTCCTTTTATGATAACACAGCCCTTAAACCGATAGTCGAGGCATCCATCTGTAAGATGAACTCCTCATCAGGCATGATGAGGGCAGGGCTCTTTATGCTTATACATCCCATTTTAGCAGGTTGGGGTGTTCATATTTTAGCCTATATTTTAATGGGCTACCTTTCCGTCTTATAGATCCTCGGTATAAAGTGCCTTTAATAGCAGACAAGACCTAAATAATGTTCTATGATCCTCGGTATAAAGTCCCTTTAATAGCAGACAAGACTATTCTATGTGATATTTCCGCATTGTGAAAGACGCAAACAAAAAAGACCGTTATTTTATGGGGGATTTTGTGTGGTCTTCAAATGCAGAAATGTCACATCTCTTGGGGTGGGTTTCAGACTCCTCAAACCCATGGGCATCTGATTGCCTGCCCATCCCCACCCTTTCCCATACTTGCAGGATTTCGTAGAACTTGGGGGTTTTACCCCCAAACCTCCTTTCTTTCCCTGCCATCTCCCTTTGCCGCACAAGGCATTCCCCGCAACCTAACATCACAGACTCACTGACACAGAGGTCACAGTCACACAAACACACTCACGTTTACCCACTACTCCACCACCTTCAACTTCCTTCCCTGTTGAAAACATTCCCCCTACCCCCACAGACATACACACATACAGACACACAGAAACACACACGCCCACGCACACACACACACACACGCAGAAAGATAAAAACCTCTCATCTGGCATGCCCACAACTTCCCTCTTCTGGCCCTGCTGCACCTGTCAGCCCGTACCCGCACTTGTGTGAGTCGCAGAGACTGGCAATTTGTTTTCAAAAGACAGCTTGAAGCAGTCTCAGAGAGATCTTTCGAAATTGACCTTTTTCCTTTTCGGGAAAGTGAAAAAGACAATTTCACTTAATACCGTAAAAAAGGCAGAAATTCCTTCTTCATAATAGGCCACTGTGATAAAATGTTCTCATTCCCCAGCTGGGAGTGCAAGTATGTTACACTAGATCAAGCCAGGTGACACTTGCCCAGGTTCGCTGTTAGGTTGGCTTTCCCCAGTTGATTGCACATGGCTGTTGAGTGATGCAGTTGTTCCTCCCAGCTTGAGCTGAATATGACTATGCCATCCAAGTAGGCCCCAAGAAAGGCTTGACAAGGTGTCAGGACATTATCCATTAGGCGTTGGAATGTGGGGGTGCACCAGGATGCCCCAAAATAGGGCTGTGCACTGGTATACTCTCTCTGCGGTGGAAAAGGCAGTCTTAGGTTTGGCGTATTTGTCCAATCGTACTTTCCAACAGCCTTTCGTAAGGTCCAACGTGGAAAGGTTTTTTGCCGGACTTGCTTGTTCCTCCAGCACATCAATGCGAGTCATTGGGTAGGCATTGAATTGTGAAATGCCGTCCAACCTTCTGAAGTAAATACAAAGCCTCCAGCTCTGGTCAAGTTTTGGTACCAACATGACTGGGATGACAATTGCCTGTATGAACTTGCTATTATGCATAGTTCGAGCATCTTCTACACCTTCTCTCAGATGATCGGCTTACTAACTTCAGAGAGTCTTTAAGGTTTTAAGCTTATAGCCGTTCTTGGAGGCATAATGCTTTGATGTATGATCCTGTGGACTCTTCCGGATTGTGTGAAATTATTCTTTCATGCTGGGAGGGATAGTTAACCTATGTACTTTCAGCGGTAATGTTTCTCTTCTAGTATTATTAACAAAGATTACTAGAAGCTGGGAATTGGTATAATATTTCCAAGCCTTCAGCGTACTGATATAATACAGCTGCAAAGGTTTACGCTGATCCGCTTTCTGTACTCTGTAGGTCTGGTTGGAGACATTCTCTGTGATGGTATGTCGTCCATGCCACTGTACCAACAGTCTGCTTTGGGTTATAAGTAGTAGGAACATTATTTGATCACCCAATTGGAAGGTATGCAGTTTTGCTTCCATGTCATAAGCCTTTTCTTGCCTACACTTGTCACATATGGGAATTTACTAATGGATGGACCTTTTCCATGTACTAGATGGTATTCCAGATGAATTGATGATTGCTGGTTTTATGCTGGTTGGGACCTTCCCACTCCTCTTCCAACATGCCCAAGATATCCCTGGGGTACCAACCGTACACCAGCTTGAAGTGAAAGAATCTGGTTGATGCTTTGTGAATCTTCTTCATTGCAACCAGAGCCCATGCAATGAGGTTGTCCCAATTCCATCTATCCTCAGTGACAAGTTTACATGGGATCTGTTTGAGAGTCTTATTGAATCTTTCCACAAGGCCATCAGTCTGGGGCTGGTATGCTGATGTCCATAGAGTTTGAATCTTCATCAATTCTTTCATTTCTCCCATCAACCGGGACATGAAGCCAGTCCCCTGGTCCATTAGGATTTCGACTGGCAATCCCACCCTTGTCAAAAAGGTGATGATTGCCTTCAGAATGCCCTTGGTGGTGTTGCCCTGCATAGGAAAGGCTTTGCGGTAATGTATAGCCTAATCTTTGATGATGATGATATACTTGTTCACTGACCTTGAAGGCTCAATTGTCAGAACCACACCAACGCCTATCCAATAAAATGGTACTTCAAGCACTTGTAAGGGTTCCAGCGGGGCTCAGAGTACATCATTGGGAGAGGTCTTCTGGCATATGGGTCAAGAAGTGCAGAACTGCTTGATTTAAGCATAGTTGCCCAGCCAATAGAACCAATTCATTAGGTTCATTTTTGCTCTTCCAAAACCAACATGTTCATCTGATAGGTTACAATGGGCAAGCTTCAGTCCAGCGTTCAGAAATTCTTTCGGGACCAGGAGATGGTGGTGGTGGCTCACACTGTTGCCCCTCAGGTACACATTTACTCAATCCAAGAGCCCCCCCTCTTTCTCGATAAAGTGAGGCATCTTCATACTTCAGTTTTCCCTTCCTCCCACCACGTACTTTCTGGCCTGTTCTAATAGTGGGCCATTTCCGTGGGCTTGTGCACATGTTATGGAAGCTAGATCCAGAAGGTCATAGGGAAGATGCTCCACCTCTTGGGCTTCAGTCATCTTCTTTAGCCAGGCTTCAGCCCTAGGAGGGTTTCAGAACAAATGGGGAGTTACTCATATTCAACAGGATGACTTTGACCTCACCCGAATAGCATTGGTCAATTACACCTGCTCCTACTCCAAGCAGAACTTGTGTGCCAACCAAGACTTCGGTGCTTCCCTTCCACAGGTTCCCTCTCGTAAATCGAGATTAAGTCCAGTCTGAACAATGGTTTGTCCTTTGAGGGTACTGCAGTGGTCGAAGTGGGCGAAAGCGGTTGGGAGCGGTGCTCCTCTAATTTTTTAAATTAAGATTTACTGTTCCTATACTTTTATTTGAAAAAGAAACTGTTCCGGAATGGTTTCGTTTTAAAATAAAAGTGTAGGAAGAAGTTGAAACTTGCCCTTTCATTGCACTGCACTGAACATTCCCTTAAACAGTAGTTGCATATGTTTGGGGTTTGTTTTGTGCGTGGGAGGGGGCGTGATGATGAGGTTTGTGGGGAGTGGGGACAGGATAGTAGGGAACAAAGTTCCACTGCTTCTTTTCATACACTTCAACCACTGGAGTAATGTTGACTTCTTCATCTCTGTGTAGATCACAGCCTGCAACACTGGCTGCGGCCCAGGTGGGAATCATTGTGGTCCTTGTCACTCTCACAACCTTCAACATGGTGAATGGCAATAGGTGACTTCTATTTGATGTCTGCTCAACCCCACTTCTAACACCAAGTTTCACAGATGACACTCAAATCACTCTCAGGACTCAAGAAAGGTTTAAGGGTTTTTATAGAAATATTAGTGGGTCTGGGCGCTAGCCCTCTCTCTTTTGTCTCCTGTTTAATATCCTCCCTCACCCATGTTAGCGACATTGATCAGTAACTCAGACTGACTTATTGATGGCTTTTGCTAATGATGATTTTCTAAGTGCCAGATGTCTGAATTCCCTCTGTGGCTTTCTAACTTTCGCTACCCTAACCTTAGGTTAGTGTCCTAATTTTGTTTGGGATTATGCCTTGCACTTTCTCTGTTGGGCTCTAGCTAGTTTACTCACACTTACGTATACCTCTCACTCTCTACACTCGTCCCTTCTTTTACATCTCCCGTAAATCATTAGTCCCTCAGATGTTTTACTCCGCCTAGGTTTTTCCTCCACACTTTGATGTTACCGGTCCTTTCTTCCACCTCTATACCTCTACTCCCCTTCTCACACTACTAGTGCCACCTCCATACTACATGTTTCCTCGAAAAACTGCTGCTCTGCCCTACCACCACTACTCTGCTCTCCAACAACTACTCCACCCTCCAACCACTTCTCCACCCTCCAACCACTACTACACCACTAACCACTACACCACCCTCTAGCCACTATGCTGCCTTTAACCACTACTCTGCCCTCCTCCTCCCACACTACTACTTACTTCCACACTACTACTCCTTCTCCTCACACTACTTTTCCTCCTCCTCCCACACTACTACTCCTCTTCTCCCACACTACTATTCCCCCTCCCCCTGCCACACACTATTCAAACACCTGCCTTCCACTCTGTACCAACCGCCTCATATGCACTGTTTACACTAGCCAACCTACACACTCACCACACAAACACGTACATTGCAGTATCCTTGCAATCATAAAATCAATAGCTCAACTTCTGAAAGAATACCCTCCACAATCCATTGCTTTCTCTTTCCTCCTTCTCGTCCTCTGACCTCACCCGGATAACCCACAGTTCCTGTTTCCTTTCTCATGCTTAAGTTTCCCTCCCCTTGTCCTGGATAGCCAGCTTTCCCTATCCAGTACTGTCCTATCTTCCCATCCTCTGTGGTGTTAGGCTTTAAAACATGACAAAGTCCTACCCGCGTTCTTTGTGCAAGGTCGCAGAGAAGCTGCCATGGATGACCGGAAAGTTGATTATCCATGTCAGATTCTGAGGACCCCCAAAGTAAGTCCATTCTCACAAAGGGGATCCAAGCCCCCATTTCCTTGTTGGTATGGGGATTTAGTCTTTACGTGAGTGTGTTCTGTGCTAGGTTTTCATACCATTGGGGAAGTTTGATTTTTCTGAGCCTGATTCTGTGATTGGGCTTCTCTTAGGCGAGTATGGGCGCCCTTGGTTGAAGTTGTCTGATGTGAGGTTCAGCTGCTTTGCTTGCTCTTGCATTTACCTGGAACAAGAAAAAGACGTGGGCCATTATATTGGAAAGGAGGCATGGCTTTAGGCAAAGGATTACTGCTCCACATTACTCTGGCATGAAAGGAAGGATAAGGGTTTGGCTCTCCTTAGTGGTGTCTTCCCTCAGGGCCATGACTGGCTCTGGATTACTTCGAGGCAGGTCTCACATTCCCTTTACCAACAAGGCCAGCAAACTGGCCTTGTCACATTAGATAATATGAAATGGAGCAAATTGGTGTAGCCCAAATATATTCTAAAATAAAAAATCGCTACGGCAAAAATAAAGGCGACTATTTTATTTTGCTGCATGATGTAAAAAGAAAGGTAGTAAACACATATGTTTCTATATTTTATACAGCAAACATGGTTCAAAAACAGTCTGAGCAATTATTTTCTCTATGGAAATGTTTTGTAATACAGTGTGACAAATCCTGGTTCCTCTATTCAATATTATCTAAGCATTCCCTCAATTTCTATCAGTGGTGCTATTGTTAGTTAATCTGGTCCCATAGGTTTTACTAAAAGATGTATATTGTTTCCAATGTCGCAATCAATACTAATTCTAATCCCCCCGCTCGTGTTTGGACTTGTAATTCTTTGGTGGTTATTCTTTTTTTTTCTCACTTTAATTCTATGTCAAGACGGGAGGCTCGGATTATGCTCTTCTTTCTTTACTTCAGACTCGAGCAGCATTATAAAAAGCAACAACAAATAAACACAAACACAAAAAAGAAAACTACATTTCCCAACAAAATAATCTTTGTTGTAGTTCATTCATGATAGGATATGAATGCAACATGTGACATTTCCATCCAATCTCCTCTCCACAAATCCATAACCCTCACTTCCCTTCCTTGTCCTTCCTCTTTCTTTGCTGCTCGGGCAGCAGTTAAGTACTCATCCAATTTCATTATACTATTTTGTGTGTGTGTGTGTGTGGAGTGCTTGTTTCAACGTGAATTATTGTTATTATATTATATATTAGGAGCGAGCACACGCATGCATTCTTTGTCACAGGGTTTACCACAGAGCATCTCTGTGTAGCCCCGGAAGACTAGAGGCGCGGCCTGGAGAGGGGCCGGCGCCAAAAACAAAATAAAAATCTATAACCGAGAGGACGCTCTCTAATGAAACACACGGTGGTGTGATGGGATACCAATTCCAGCACCACACCAGTGTCATTTCTGTGAGAGAAGCGCGTGAGTTGGAAATTACATTGCAGATAGCCAGAGCACTGTAGCAGCATCAGGGGGACTGTTCTGAAACCAGAGGCCCTGCATTACACAGCAAGAGCACGGTGAGTCAGTCAGAGCCCACAGCAAGGTGAGGCAAGCTCAGTCTTGAGTCGAGCTAGCGCCACCTGGAAGCACACATTAATAAGACATGTTGCGTTGGTAAACAAATTGCCTGCATTGAAAGCAGGGACCAGGCAGTCTGTAGAAATACAGAGAGTGTGCACAGCACTACATACGGGCACAGACCCAAGCCAACCCGCAACATAGTGAGATACCCCAGATTCACATTAAGCTGCATACTGACGGGAACATGCTCAAGATCCCCAATGAGACCCACCAGAGTGTCAGGATGCACAGCTCCAGTGACGAATATGAGGAGCCTCATGCCAACAGAAAGTGGGCAGAGGACAATCAGCACAAAGAGTACTGAGTGCAGGCTTGGGAACAGTAACTCAAGGCTGGAGCTTGGTGGAAGACTTGATCTCGTTCTTCCAGGGGATGCATGGCCTGAGAGGAGAAGCCCCAGAGAGAATTCATGCAGGGCAAGGGGGAAGAAAGAAAGTCTGTAAGGCTTGCAGCATCCAGACCCCCCCAGGCACACCACGAAGAAAGAGAAGTGGTGAGAAAAGAGTGAGCTCTTGAGGAAGGAAAGGCAGGTATTACACAGATGAGGAGTCCACTTCAGAGGAACCGGACAATGGGGATTGGGACGAAACGTCCGAAGAAAGCTCTGAGGAGCGAGAGTTAGTATCCCGAGGCTTCTAATAAAGCATAAGGCTGCCAAGAAAAGGAAAAGGCAAATGCAGGATGAAGAGCTGGGCGAGTGGTTCAACCTGGAATCTCTCATCCATCCCAGGTCGGCGGAGTGGGAGCCCCCTCACAAGATTGCCAATTACATTAAGAAGAGGATTCAAAATCCTCTGTCAAAGGAGGCCAGGAGCAAACTCCTGGCGGAATGTCCCAGGCCCCATGTGCCAGACGTTAGGCGGAAACACCAGACAAGGATGAAAAAAGGCTATCCTTCATGGGAAGGCATGGCAGAGACATCAAGAAGGGCATAGACAGATCCTGGTGATCATGCCACGATAAAGGCCCTTTAACCAAGATATGGCAGATGGCTGAAGAGGCGAAACAGCCGGAACAGAAAGTGTACCCTGAGATCCTGGCTGGATGGGCGCAGAGTACAATATGCTTACTCTGCAATGCCAACCGCGCACTGACAATGGAAAGGAAGAGGTCTATCTTGGTTAAGATAGACCCTAAGATGGGTGAGCTGGCCACCTTAGAGTCAGCATCAGACAGGAAAGGTAAGCTCTTTGGGATTGCCTTCATTAAAGAAATGGCAACATTTGCCAATACTTATGTCGCTATTGACAAGCCTCAGGCCTCATTGAAAAGAGTTTTTGGGCAGAAGGTTTTTGAAAAGGCTGGCAGAGGAAGGGGCTGCTCTGCCAGCTGCTATTCCTCATACAGGTCCAATTACAATAGCAGGAGCAACTGGAGAGATCAAGAGAAGCGCAGACCCACCCCCTCATTCAGTCGAGAGGAAGGGTTAGTGGCAGAGGCTGGAGAGGCAGAAACAGAGGCCAGCAAACAAATGCAGGTGAGAATGAGCCTGAGAGTGCTGATACAGCGAGTGAGGCCAGGGACCCCAGAGGTATGGGGGAGGACTGCACTATTCTTAGAAAAGTGGAAAGTGTTATCAGGAGAAGCATGGGTCGACCCGACTGTACAGGTTTTCCAATTAGAATTCTGTGACAAACTGGTAAGAACAGATTACCCAAGACCTAAAGTGTTCAACAAAGAACACAAGACAATGTTAGACCTTGAGTAAAAGAGGGCCATTGCACAGGCGCTAAACTCCTCGGTCATGTTTATAAGCAATATGTTCATGGCAAAGGGCAGATGAAAAACCAGACCTGTGATAAACCTGAGAGACTTAAACACATTCATCATTTACAGACATTTCAAGATGGAAGGAATCCATCTTTTAAAAGATGTGTTACATACAGGAGATTGGCTGGTGAGGATAGACCTTAAAGACGCCTACTTAATGATCCCTATCACAAGAGAACATTGTAGGTTCCTTCAATTCTGGTGAAGAGGACAGAAGAGGGAGTTGACATGTCTCCCATTCGGTCTGGCATCGGCATCTTGGGGTTTTACGAACTGATGAAGGCAGTAGTCACTCACCTGAAAGAACAGGGCATCAGGCTAATAGTATATTTGGACGGCTTCCATCTGATGGGACAGGGCAAAGTAATGTTAGAGAAACAGATGAAGGTAGCAAGTGAACTGTTGCAGAGCCTGGGATTTCTAATAAACTGGGAAAAGTCAGAATTGGAACCAGCTCATTCACTGGAGTTCCCAGGTTTCATGATAGACGCGAAGGTGGCCACGCTCCGTTAGCCAATAGCAAAGGTTAATCTGATCAAGAAGGAGATCAGGACAATATTAGCAAGGGAAGAGATCTCACTGAGAGATCTGGCCAGATAGGTATGGAGATTAGCCACATCCATTCGGGCGATCTTTCCTGGGCCCCTACATTACAGGGCACAGCCACCCCTAACATCCAGCACCTACGGAGAGGCTTATCTTACAAACAGAGAGTACTGATCTCCATATAGGTATGGACAGATTTATGGTGGTGGTTCAGGCACACTGATTCCTGGAACTGGAGAGTGACATTGGGCTCATCCTCGGACCTCATCATGGAATCAGATGCCAGCTGATGGTTCTGGGGACCCCATTGCAGAGAGATGACAACAGGAGGCAGGTTTTCAGAGAAGGAGCTAGAGCTCCACATCAATTGCTTAGAGCTAATGGCGTGGTCTGACGTGGTGAGGTGTTGGACCCAAGACAGAGCTAACTGTTGCATGTTGCTGAAAATGGACAACGTCTCCGTAGTATGATACATAAACAGGTTGGGCGGGACAAAGTCCAGGATGCTAGCAGAACTAGAGAAAGATTTTTGGCACTTGTGCCTACAGAACATGATCAGTGTTATAGCAGAATATCTCCCAGGTTTGCAGAACAAAGTAGCAGACTGGAACTCGAGACACTTGAGGGATGCCAGCAATTGGCAATTGTACTGGACAATATTTCAGAACCTAATGCATCTAGGGGTCCATACAGAATGGATCCATTCGCATCTAAGCTGAATACTCAGCTAACTCGTTTTATTCAGCTGGAGACCAGAACCAGCTGCGGAAGCGTTGGACGCCTTTCTACAGAAGTAGGGTCCGGAGAGAGAGTATGCATTCCCACTGCAATGATTCCAAGAATAGTAGCTCCAGTCAGAAGACAGTAGGGAAGTTTAATTCTGGAGACGCCAGACTGTAAGAGTCAGGTATGGTTACTGGACTCTCTGGAATTATAAATCGACAAACCACTGTTACTCCTACAATTCAGAGAGATAAATCAGGGTCCAATGGGCGAGATTCATCCCTTGTTAGAAGAGGGCAACATGAGACTGATTGCTTGGGTGATTTCCAGGGAGCCTGGAAGAGGCCAGGACCTACGGGAGATGCTGGGAAATTCTTCGAAGCAGCATGGGCAGCAGGTACCAGGAAGTCCTACAGGTCAGCTTAGTCACGATGGAACAGCTGGTGTGTGGCATGGCACATACATCCCACTGGAGCAAATATAATTCAGATAGGGAATTTTCTCGTGGCTTTGGTGGCTCAAGGAACAGCCTACAGGACAATGAATACCTATAGCTCAGCCATATCAGCTGGACACCCTAAAATAGAGAACATAGTAGTAGGGGAGCACCAGCTAGTATGCAGACTCCTCAGAGGGGTAAGGCTTGTGAAGCCACTGATGCCCATGTATTCCCAGATATGCGATGTTAATGTTGTCCTGAATTTGTTTATTAACTGAGCAGATAATGACCAGCTTTTGAGGAAGGCATTATCATGAAAGCTCACTACACTGCTTTGCCTCATATCATGTAAAGGGTGTCAGATGTTAGAGCACTAGAAGTGGACTGAAAATCCTAGAGCCCTGTGGGTGTCACATTTTATGTTAACAAGAGAAGTAAGACAGGTATCAAAACCATTTCATACACAGCTTTTCCAGATCAACCCAAGTTATGTCTGGTTCGTTGTGCAAAGACTTATGAGGATATGACAAGTAGTCTTAGACCGGCAGGGGTAACTGAATTGTTGATCGCTTTAAGGCAACCATTCACTGCAGTGTCTGTGGTGATCCTGGCTAGGTGAGTCAAATGGACTATGCAACAGGCAGGCATTGACATCGGAGACTGTGGGGCTTATTCAATTAGAGGAGCTATGAAGGCATATAATGCAGGAGCTCAGTAAGAAGACATGTTAAAGGCAGCAGACTTTCTGAAAGAGTCAGATTTCAAGGATTTTTACTTTCGACCGATCGATTAAGTGTTTACGGTGGTGGTGAATAAGCTTTGAACAAGCATTATCCGCCCCTCCATCTTGAAATAGAATACTGATTTTCCATACTAGCGTTATAGAAAGTCAAGATTCTATTAAAGACACAGAGGCAAGGATTATCCCACCCAGTCAATCGTTGTATGAGTTAATTGATATATTGATGTAATGTTCATGGATTCATGTTGTTATGAGGAATTTTGTTCAAACGATTGCCCACCATATCATAGCTAGCCGCAGCCTTGTTTATTTGATTATTTAACAGGTACAGAGACTAAGGCAGCAGCATCCTTAGACAAGCAAGAGGAGGATATCTTTATGTTTCAGCGTCTACCGGTTGGGAGCACGATTTAAAGTTTTCGAGACAGACTAAGAAAGAGGAAGAACAAGGGAGAGAAGTGAAGGTTATGGACTCGTGGAGAGAAGATTGGTTGGAAATCTCACATGTTGCATAGATATCCTATTATGAATGGACTACAAAAACGACTGTATAATTTGGAAATGTAGTTTTCTTTTTTGTGTTAGTGTTTATTTATTGTTGCTTTTTATAATGCTGCTCGAGTCTGAAGTAAAGAAAGAAGAGCATAATCCGAGCCTCCCGTCTTGACATAGAATTAAAGTGAGAAAAAAACATAAGAATACCACTTAAAATGTGCGTGATGACAAGTCCAACGTTTAATTTCCTTAGACCATCTCACGCGCTTCTCTCACAGAAATGACACTGGTGTGGTGCTGGAATTGGTATCCCATCACACCACCGTGTCTTTCATTAGAGAGCGTCCTCTCGGTTATAGATTTTTATTTTGTTTTTGGCGCCGGCCCCTCTCCAGGCCGCGCCTCTAGTCTTCCGGGGCTACACAGAGATGCTCTGTGGTAAACCCTGTGACAAAGAATGCATGCGTGTGCTCGCTCCTAATATATAATATAATAACAATAATTCACGTTGAAACAAGCACTCCACACACACACACACACAAAATAGTATAATGAAATTGGATGAGTACTTAACTGCTGCCCGAGCAGCAAAGAAAGAGGAAGGACAAGGAAGGGAAGTGAGGGTTATGGACTTGTGGAGAGGAGATTGGATGGAAATCTCACATGTTGCATGCATATCCTATCATGAATGAACTACAACAAAGATTATTTTGTTGGGAAATGTAGTTTTATTTTTTGTGTTTGTGTTTATTTGTTGTTGCTTTTTATAATGCTGCTCGAGTCTGAAGTAAAGAAAGAAGAGCATAATCCGAGCCTCCCGTCTTGACATAGAATTAAAGTGAGAAAAAAACATAAGAATACCACTTAAAATGTGCGTGATGACAAGTCCAACGTTTAATTTCCTTAGACCATCTCAAGGACTGCCTCCTGTTTAAAGATGCTAAGAAGAGAGACAATCAAAATAGCAAAACATCCTTCTCAGACATATAAATGAGAAAGGGGAACAATGAAGATCATGGAAAAAGGTCCAAAACCAAGATAATGTGGTTGCTTTGATAGAATATTTTAGATATGTCTGCAAATAGATTATCCAGTTAGATCTCTTCTGAACTCAGAAGGCCACCTTAATATCTTGCTCTCTAAATCTTTCTCCCCCGCGTATGATATGGTTGCCAGGGCTCAAATTCATGAAAGAATTTAAGGGAATGCTTAGAATCAAGTACTCCACTTTTGTAGGGGTCAGACCAGATACTGTCACCATTCAGAAAGTAAGTGAGTAAGTAAGTAAAGTGGTCTTGTATAGCGCTTTTCTGCACATGACACTATAAAGAATGAGGGGAGGTTGTTTGCGGGCCAAGTGGGAGACCCAAACGTGAAACCTGTGGTGTTGATGGGTGTGTTGTGCTTCTCTTGGTGTGGCAGAGACTGTAGGAAATGTTAACTGGAAAAGAGAGCCCAAGGTCTGAGAAGCTAAATGTGATTTGGGTAGTGATGCCCGCTGATGTGGCTGAGTAAAATAGGATTTGGGAGGAGTGCTTAGTAATAGCTCTATCGTGGTTATGTGGTGTTGGCTATGCTTGTGATGGCTGTCTGTGGGGATGTGAGTGTGTAGTGCAGGGCAGTAGGTGAAATTGTAGAGGGGAGTTGGCTAGGTTAGGAGCTCGACAAATGCGGGTACGAGCAATGAGGGAGAGTAATTGCGCTTTGGGTGCCCCCTGTGAGTGGTGTTGTATGTTCCTAACATTGAAGTGAATATGGGAAGTCAAGGCCATTCGATTCTGTTTCAGTCACAGGGAGTCTAACCCAAGTGAACCCATGTGTGATAGGTTAGCTGTCAGGATGCAAATGGCTTTCCGGTCCTTTTTATAGATTAACCCCTAAAGTGCCATAAAAGGCATTCCCCTGTGTCCAAGATAGAGGCACACAGGTGCGTAGTTGAGTGACAGATTTGTTTACTGTTGAGTGATGGTTGGGTGGTCTTCTTCTGTATTGATGTGTTTTGGTGAGGTGTGTCATAGTCTATTTGATAGGAGCAAGAAAAATCCACCCCTTGTCAAAAGTAACAATGATTTGACTTATTCACTGTTGTCATAGTGATCTTTAGGTCTGTGATGATTGATTGAATTAACCAGATGCATTGAAAAATAGAATTAATCAATAGTCATTGCAACTGCAGTGTTGTTACAAAATGTGAGTCTTTGTAGATGATTGTTGTTGGTTAATTTTCATATGTGTGGCAAAGTACGATTCCTGTGATTTCAGAACATTGTTTAAGCTAAAAATGCTTGTGAAATTGACATGGTTGGTTCTTTGTGGATTTTCAATGGCAATGTACATTGTCTGGTGTTTTGAGGGAGGATAACATTAACTTTTAATCGGACTTGAGCTGCATAATTTAGTATGTGAGCTGACTAAAAATGTTTTCCCCACAGCTGAAATCCGTCAAATTACCCCTATTCTGCACCACAACATTTTGTTCATAAAATGCACATTGATTGCTAATCAATGTATTATGTTGTTTCAAAGTACAAATTAGAATCCTCTCTTGAGAATTGAAGATTATAAAGTATAGGCTTTCTTAAAAAAGCAATTATCAATATCCATCTATTTGTGATCAGGTGTTTATAGTCAAAATTGCCAAGCTCCACTACTCATTTATTTTGTGAGCTAAAAGTCATATTCACTGGAACAATATTTCACTTATGAAAGTGTTTTAGTGTCTTCAACATATTTTAGACAAGTGAAGGTACTCAGATCCTGTATTCTGAATTAGAATGTTGACCTGTCATTCTTTCTCTCAAATGTTATCAATGCTGTTCTCTCTGTTTCTAGAATTCTCCACGGGCTGACCTTGAATCTGATTGAACTTCTCAAGTGTAAGGAATTTTAGAATTTTGCTATCCAATATGGAGAAGCCTTTGTTGTCGGAGGTGGCCTTTATCCTCACTGTTGGCGAGGAAGTGCCTTAAGCATATTTTTGATTACTAACAGTTAAAGTGATGTTAGGTTCTTGATAGTTTGGAAAAAGTTTTGACAACCGTTTTTTGCTTGATCAATTAAGTGAAAAGTACCCTTGAGACTTAAATAATCACCACTTCGTTTATGTTTCATGTGCCTGTGGGTTTGCTCTCTTGACAATGAAATCCTAAGGACTGTTCTTCTAGTGTGGCCTTCAGGACCACCATTTTGGGATCAGGCTTCCAACAGATAAGGGAGCCCTAACACACAACCTGGTTGACTCTAAATGCATGGCCATTTCTGTCTGTTAGTGTTCCTGAAAGCAGAGGTATTTCTGTTGCCTCCCCACCCTCAGTCTCAAGGCCCAGTTCACGTGAGGCTTTAGCCTCTGCCACCTTAATGGCTTCTGGTGCTGGTTTAGTAGTTTTTGAAGGATTTTTTGCATTATTTGGATTTTGTACCTAATATATCATTGTTGCTTGTCTAATAGCCCACTCATATGACCTATTCTCAACAGAATTGGTCACAACCTCATTCACAACATATTTTGTGGCATCTGAAAATAAATGTTTTTCACATCTCGTCTGTCAATATAACAGGTCTGCAGATTTTTTTGAATGCACACTTCAGATTCTGTGCAAAAGCCCTATGGGCCTGGTGCTCAACAGACATTAGATTGTATGTGTCTTCCTAGTCTGTTGTGGAATGCTATAAGTGAAAAATACTATAAAATGTGAGCCTTTTAGGGTGATCATTTGTAATAAATCTGATTCTCTAGCCCGTCAAAACAGGTGGAGAACTCAGGAGAGACGGCCCATTTGGCACATTTCAATCTTCTTTTGCCAACCTTTAGACTGAACGAGACCATCATTTGTTCTTACATTTCAAGGATTCCTGAACCTTTTCATAGCTGCTATCTATCAGAAAGGATCATTTGCAAAGCTAGGGTAAGACGTTTTTTCCCTCTGTTTCCAAATCTGCAACCATTGCTTCATTCCTCTGCTCTCTTAGTGCTGCATCGCCCCCTTCCACTGATGGTGGTGGGAAAGCCTTTTATTTGCTTCTTTTTCAGGTGGGACATTGTCTACTCACTTCTTGCTCATCCTAATTAACAGTTAATTAATTTTGTGGATCAGGGTCAGAGTTTCTTCCTGCTGAGGGTCTAGGAAATGTGTTTCCTGATGTTGTGTTTCTCTTTCTCTGCATTGTGACTGTCTGTGGTGTGATCCATTGTGCAGCATCTCTCTGTAACATGCCTCCCCAGGCCTTGGGATCTGGCACAGGTCCCTGTACTCATGAGGGTCTGAATTCCAACTGGAAATCATCTGTAAAATGGTTTTGTTTTTGGATTAGGCTCCACACTTCCTTGTGTCATCTCATTTGGATTGACTTCATCACCCAATCTCAGTGCAGGTGTGTTTTCTATTCCTCCTCAGTCTATGCCTGACACGCCCACTTGCCCACTTTCCCCAACTCTAATTTAAAAATGCATGTACTGTCTTTCACTCTCTTCATCCAACAGATCATCTGTAATGCCTACTAGGTGGGTAAGTATCTCAGAGGGGAGGTGTTGTATCTGTCAACCCCCTACAGCAATGATTTCCACACTTTTTATTTTGAGCCCCATAGGTGCTGTTGTCCCACCCCCCACAAGCCAGAACTGCACATATTTTCTATTGAAGCCAGTTAGCACCTTCTGGACAGCCTCTGTGCCACCAAGGAGGGGCCAGCCCCACAGTTTGAATACCACGGCTAAAGGCTAAACGCTGGGTAAAATCAAGAGTAGAAGATACTGTGGTATTACTGAAGGGGCAGCTGAGAGCTGTGCATTGGTGCTTAGCACAGCGGGGTGTCTCTCTTTTCGTAGGGCAGCTTTTTCATCTTGGTTCTCAGAATGTTCTTCTATAACACGCTGCTAGCCATTCATCTGTTCTCGAGTTTTGGAAAACATTAAAACCCTGGCTTTTCTGCGCCTCAAAAAAACTAAGATGTGAGCTGATTCTTTAGATCTTTGGTGAAAATATACCTTTTTGAGTGTAGCTGCACTCAAAATAAAAATGCCCTGCAAGCCATAACCATCATTGTTGCTTGATTTTAGTTAATGGTTCTCTGCTAACATGAAGACTAGCTTTAGCTCTTTCCAATGCCCTCGTATGAGTGTCATGTGCTCTCCTTTCGTCACACAGCCCTTATGTCAGGCTTTCTGTATCTGCCTGGCAGCTTTGTATTTTTCCTCCTTGCCCGGCATTGAATTGCCCTCTGATCTGGATAGAATCTGCAAGATCAATCAATTATCAATCAAGGTTTTGTTTCTACGTTTTTTCTCAATCTTATTTTCCGTTGATACTGTTGGCATTTTCTGAACATATCCTTTATTCTTAGGTAAATAATTAATAAAGCCAGATGTGCTGCAAGTTCCTGTTTTTCTGTACACAGCTGTCTGTCTCTGCTGCTACCTGACCTCTGCTCTGCTTCATGTTTGTAAATGTACATGCAACGTGTTAAAATCAGATAGAGAATTCGTTTCTTTGCTCGTCAGTTTTGCAGTTTCTTCTTGACTACATTGTGTGTCTTTATTGACATAAGGTTATGAAGCTATCAATGGGCCTCATTAAGAGTATGGAGGTAGCCCAGCCGCTTTTAGCGGCATGGCTACCCTCATGCCGGGTACTGGGTCCAGCTTCCAGATTTAGGGAATTACCAGTCCATTCCGACCTTGGAGGGCCCGGTAATTCCCTTTCCTGGAAACAGGACCCGGTACATCCCCATTCCCATTTGAGCCCTCATAGTGCTCAATGGGAATGGGGAGGATGCTAACAATGGCCCTGTTAATGACGGGCCCATTGTTAGCATCCTGGTCTGCTAGCTAACAATGGCGCTGAAATACTTGTATATGCAGTTCAAGGCACTCCCTCTTAAAATCGTGTGGTGGTCCCTTTCGCAACACCTTACATGATTGGGTTGGGAAGAAAAGTGTGGCATGAGAAGACAACAGAGTGTGAAGAGAAATACATTAGCAGTTGTCACATTCACTGCAGTGAGGTCAATGTCCTTGATGGAGCCCTATCACTTCATCTGGTCCCACCATCCACACCTACAACCCTAGCCTTGTGCTGGAAAGGAAAAGGCGTACATTACTCGTTTTGGTTGGGGAAAGAAATGCTTCAGGGCAAGAAATAGAGAAAAAGACATTGGTGTCAGTCATGTCCGCTGACTTGGCCTTCTATCCCTTCTGTGAAGTCCCATCACTGCCACTGGTTCCCCGAGTACCACTGCCGCGATGCGACAAATTACAAGGACTTGCTTGTCCATCATCTTCATCATCACCACCTTTAATAAGTGGAGTGCCTGCTCTAACACCCACCCGGCTCTGTATTATTACAGACACGGTCACTAGGGAGCTCTAGAGTCAAGATGAGCACTGCTTCTCCACCCCACAGCATCACCTTCCAGAACTGAAGAGAAATATTTGCCAGATGCAGGAAAAGCTTCCAGTTCCCATACATGCAGCTGGGTAGTGGGCGAAATACTGCAGTATACACTTTAGGGCATGTGAATTCTCTAGGAGAGGCGAGGTTGTTACATATGTTGCAATCTGTCTATGTATTATGCAGTCCTCACCTATCGAGGCTAATGGCCCTCTAAATACTGTTCATTGTCTGAGCCCCTTGAAAACACTGCTGGTGTAGGTTTCAGCCATACTTTCTGATCATCTGTGTCAAATAGCAGACAGAGGAGCCTACAATACTCTAATCAGGTGGGTAGTGCTGGTACAAAGAATTCCACACCCCTGAAGCTTCCTGTTTCCAGAGGCCTTCCTTTGTCATCATTACACCCATCTTTGTGTGGTGATGCCCTAAGCCAAGGGGGCGAAGGTCTGCCACTGATCACTGTAGAGGATCCTATGTTGCAGGTGTATCAGCAGGGTGGGACTGGAGCATACAATCCATTCAGGCACCAGTGAAAAAGTGGTTCCAAATCACATCACATTTTACAATTCATTGCTATCCAGAACAGACTGTTGGGTGCTCTACAAGCGGGGGATTGATCAAATGTGTGCATTTGAGAACAGATTTGCTTAGTAACATTGGATAAAACTAGCGTTGTAAATTGTGAAATTAGCCCACTGTGGCCAAAAAAGTTGTCCATTCTGCCAACTAAAACTGGCCCATCCTAGCATCACAAGCTGGCACTTTGGGCATTTCTCTATTGCCCTGTAGGCCAGTCTGAGCCTATGTATCGGGTGGAGCGAGGGGAATATTTACATATAGAAATATGGTACTTTATACTTAAAAAAGCCTGAAACAGACTATTCAAAAGGGCTAACCCTAGGCGGCTGGTGAGTCTGCAGACTGCTCAAAGTTTAGTGGACATTGGGAAAAGATAGAGAAAGAGACTGGAGAAAATGAAGTCAAATCAAGAAAAAGACAAATTGAATGGCTGCACTGAATTGTTTGCTGAGAGCTGCACCTGCTCTCCTTAGATGTTGACGTGCACTCAAACACTGTGTTGGTTGCTGTGGTGTCCTTCTTCCCATGAATGTCCTCCTCCTGTGCTTCTGCATTCCCTCAATATCTTCCATGATGGTAATGCCTCCCTCCCCCTTAAAGTCTTGGGATTATTCTATGGGCTCTGCGGCGGCCATCTTCTGTAGCAGGATGTCACTGAAGCCAATCTACGATGGTGAGAAGTACAGACCTCAATCGCCATTGTTGCCGGCTCAGAAGTTGTGCAGCTTTGCTGGCAGTCGCCACTGTGGGGTGCAATGGCGTCTCGTCCTTCAAGGCTTCACTGGTGACAGAGATGGATACATCCAGGGAGACGAAGGAGGTATGGGGGGGTTCAGAAAATCCCATGACTGGACCGTGATAAAAGAAACAATAATCTAATATAGTAAACACACATATTAAAGGAGGAAGGGTAAAAGCAATGGTGAAAGAGAGGGTGAAGGAGAAAAAAAGAGGAAGATAAAGAAATGCATTTTAAAATGACAGTTGAAGCAAGGGAGCAGGTAGAAACGACTCAGGGGGGAGGTGAATAGAAAAGAAGGGCAGAAACGGCGAGTTAGTAGAGTCATGAAGAGACAGGCGGAAAGAGTTTGGAAAGGAGTGTGCAAAAGTCTGGAGAGGGAATTAACAATAACAACAACGGTAATGACAACAACTGTAATGACAAACATTAAAAACCTAAATGTAAAGTGTTGGCGTAGCTTCCCAACCTTTCCCAATACAGTAAGGCAGCTCTAAAATTCATGAACGAAAGTGCGCGTTTGGTAAACTATACAGCTTAAATGAACTACCAACTTCAAGAAAAAGCTGGCTCATTTAACCTGCTTTGCAGGCCCTTAAAGATGATGAGAAGGGAAGAGTAGCAGGATCTGTGCAGATGATCTCCCGTTCTGACAGGTGGAGTAATGGCCCTCATTTCAAAACATAGCATGTTTATCAACAATGGCCGCCATGTTTGTTCTGTCATGCTGCGCAGCATATCCAACTGACCATAATTCTGCCTGTGCCGGGGGAAAAACGCATTCGCTGCATGCTAGCTTGTGCAAACAGCACAAGGAAAAAATGCTATCCGTCAGTTTATCCATCAACACTGCTCCATTTCACTGTCACACTGATGACTCACATTACAGCCCAAATACACAAGGCGTACATACCATTAGCGTGGCCAATATCATGTCACCACAAGTTGTGAAGTTTTTAATGTGCCTTTCCCACTTAAAAAAAAGGTCGAAACTTTGCAAACGTTGATGAAAACACTAATTATAAATGTAAAGAGGCCATTGTGGTTTGCTCGTCCAAGGTAACGATTAAAATATGGGTTTGTACGCGCCTACAAATGAGGAACTGCCCTACTCCGTGGAGGGATACGAGGAACTGCACGTACAGTCGTTGTCAGCTATTTTATTAATCCTGAGTTACATTCTTTAACATTCAAATAAACATTATACATCTTTAATTGTCATGAACTTATGGCCTCGTTCAAACAAAGGCGTGTTCCAGAATTGCTCCAGGGTCTCCCTTTTTTGTGCCAATTCTAGCAGAACCCCTTATTAAGCAATGATGAAACAGCCACAAATTGCTCCAGAAAAGTAGAGCAAGTAACCGGCACATGTCTGCTCCAACGTCATGCATGTCGTACAATGCACGTATGTGGGGGGTGGGCTCTATCTCGCTTGGCTTTATTTTCAAATGTATGGTTCGTTAAATTAAGACGTAAAAGCAAGGCACATTGGAGCTCATTTTATAGAATCTCGTAATTTGACACTGGGGACTACGTTTGCAGTCAGACGTAAGCAGGTCCCCACCGCAAAATTTTCATCATTTAAACGGTAAGTGAAAATGCGCAGAGCAAAATGCGGCATACTCCACTGTGCAATTGAGTAAATGTTGCCTACTATGCTCGCATGGTAGGCAGCGTTTCATTGTACACGCTGCCTGCCACATGAGCATGTCGGGAAGCGTGTACAATGGATCTTTAAGGAGTCCTCCTGCTTTATGTTGGCGCATAAAGCCGGCAGGCTCCATAGCGATCCCCAGCATTTGCGCTGGCATGAAAATGTGAAAATGCATTCTGGTGCAAAGGGTCATTTATATGGCGGGAAGGAAGGGAGGTGGCATAAAAAGGAAAGTAGCATCCCGCCGCTCCTCTACGCCATACAAAATGATGAAAATGGGGCTCACTGTGAATTGAAAGCATAAAAAAGTCCTATGCAGAACTTTAACGCTTTCAATTCATGATACGCCAGGTCGAAAATGACCGTGCCAATGTGTTCACACCTCCATTTAATGCTGCAGCTCATTTCTGTGCTGACACAAGGTGGAAGACAGCCATGCAGAAGAAATAAGCTCTCTGCCAGGCTGAGCAAGTCTTTCTTGTGTGATTGCTTGATTTAATGCCTTTGATATTTTCATACAGGCACACACAAAATGGACTCCTATCAGATTTGCCTCAGATTTGCACCTGCTCAACACCTGGCGGATTCAATAAGAACTCATTAGTAAACACACTGCGCCTCATTACGAGTCTGGCGGTGCCACCGGGAGATTACAAGTCCGGCGGCGCGGGAAGTAAGGCGTCAGTAAAATGTAAGTACCCTTTCTTATAGAGTCCTATAGGACTCTATGGTAGTGGGGACTCAGGAGCACCGGCACCGTTGTTGACGGTGCTGGCGCTTCCATGAAGGGTCTGCCTACCATGGCTGCTGTGCCCAGCAGGGTCAGACCTGTTGGGCGCAGCGGTCACGGCAGGCAAACACATAGTTTGCCGGTATGGAAACAAGGGTGCCGGTGAGTTTACCAGCACCCTTGTTTCCGAACCGGCAAACTTGTAATGAGGCACACAGTCTGCAAAGCGTAATTTGCAGGTGGTGTTCGCTAATTCATGAGACGGAAAGGAAAAAGGAAGAGTTAAAGCAAGTTCGCCTTGCGTTTACTCTTGCATTGACCCTTCGCCTCGTGAACATTTAAAATGTTCATGATGCAGCCTGTAAGAACAAGAATTATGGTCCCCTGCATGCAATTTAGATTTCTTAGAAAATATATTTCTTTCTCTCTTTTCTCTCTCTCTGTCTTGTTCTCTCTTTTGCTCTCTCTCTCTTTTTCTCTTTTTTTCCAAGCTTTTTCCAAACTGCCTTAATGGTATGCAAACACATCGCCCATTTAACAAGGATCCAGATAAAAAAAACAAGGAAAGAGCCGTCTCTTTATCTTTGCCTAGCCTCTCTACAGACACAATGCAAATTATGATGACCTGGCAATCCGGCACTGATCTCCAGAGGTTCACAGGTCCACCTTGCATAGAGCCTACCAGAATAAGGTTTTAGTCTCAACATATGTCAATACCTTGCTGCCTTTTATCTTCATAGCATTTCCATAGGTACAGAACTCCAAGCAAATAACAACATAATGCGTGCATTCAAAGGAGCGTCCTTTAAATCTTAATGCTGTGTACCGCTTCCACTCATTTGAGAGGGACTTCTGCGGCCTTCCCCCCTGAGTCGCCCAACGTGAAGCCTGAAGTGTTACTTGAACTGTGGCGAACAGCTCAATTTCTCTTTTTTCGTGCATTGATTCGTGAGCTGTACCAACATGGCAGCAACTCATATTTGCTCTGTAATCTACTTTTTGTTTTGCCATTTGAGTCCTCTTCACAGGATGACGTATTTTATCAGTTATGTACTTGGCAGGTTTAACATTCCAGTCCTGATAAAGGTGCACATAAGTTTGCATTGCACCAAAACATGGTTGACTTTTTCTGTTTCCACATTGTCCACAGAGATAACGCTACAAGATGGAGAATAGATCATCTGGTCGTTTTGTAGGATTTATAGTAAAGCCCTTTATCATCTGGTAATGCTTTTAAGTCTGACCGAAGTCTTAGAAGCAGCCCCTACACATCTGAAGTGTTAGGTCATTCTCTGTGAGATTTTCTGAAATCTCCCTGCAGCTGATACAACTCAATCTATGAAAAGGGATAGAGCGGTCGTTTCTCAGTAATTGGGGGAAGTTATGTTTTCTGTCTTTAGCGATCCAAGTAGGAAATGTGAAATGTGTCTTATTTTTAGAATTCCAGTGTAAGAAAAAGGTTGGATGTTCCTCCAAAATTAAACGCAACATAGGATGCAATGTTTTCCTTATGTAATCTAGCACATGGCCTGATTAATACTGCAAATACTGCAAATGACACCATAAAGAGCGTGTTGTTCAACAGCATTTCATTTTCAAAATGTTAAATGAAAAACAAAGTAAGCCTTTTTTTAACAAATCTGAATTTGCAAAATTCTTATTGCAACGTTTTAATTATTAATTAAAAATACTAAAATGTTCAAGCTGTTATGATTACTGATTACAAACCCTTTTTTGACACATTAGGTAACCTTTCAACAGTTTTACCTACAAGACCAATACGTTTTTACACCTTATTACTTTCTGATATTGAAGTAGACTTTTTTTGTGAGGAGAAAGTGTTTTTTTCGTGTTTCATTATATGTTTTTGTGAGTAAACCCTGTGTCCTACAAAAGGAGTGCTTAAATAGAGCTGCATTCCTACTCACTGGCTCATTCTTAAATGACCATGTGAATGGCCTCTTTTCCTTTGCAGGTGGGGAGCCGGTGCAAGTGGATCTAGGTCACCTGGCCTAATCCTCGCCCACCTGATGCCTTCCTCGTTGCCGTTCTTTTGGCCTAAGCCCCACACACCTTTGTAGCCCTGCCTCTTCCTTTTGCTCTTAACTCTTAGATCAAGGGCGTCTCTCGCCCGGGCGTCCGAAGCGAAGGGCAGATGAAGAAAAGGAAAATTCCTGTTTGGGGCCTGTTTGGACCAGAAGGGCCCAGGACCCGAACCCCTGCCCAGACAGCAGGTAAGCATGCCCCAACATGTGTTTCTTCTTTCTGTCCCCACAGGCGATCGCCACCTCTGGTCCCCTGTGAAGTTCCGTCGTGGCCCCCCCCTTCTCACATACAGGAGTTGCCCGTTTTGCTTGATTCTTCTACCCTGCTTCCCCTTTCCCCCCTTCAGCCCTCTCCTCCCTCCCTACATCTTACCTCTGCAGAAGTCTGTCCGGATACATTCTGGTTTCACCATCACTGTCTTGCAGCCAATGCTTGTATCTGACTTTTATGGACCTCACTGACTCACGGTGCGTCAACTTCTCTCAACTCTCATGCTTCCCCTGCATCTTGTACTCATGGTGGCCCTGAATCATGCTGTTCCATCTTCATCTTGTATCCTGGCTTGCAACATTATGTGTTACTACTGACTTCTGCAATTGTAGTCGCTCTCCCGTCTTGCTTCTCCACTTTTTCACTGCTCACTCTCTGTTCTCTCCTCCTCTCCCTTTCTCCCTTTTCCTATCTCCTCCCCACCTCCCCTTACTTCTTATACGCACTTACTCATTGTGTTTAGGCGCTATATGAATAAACATATCATATCATATCATAAAGTGGCACATTTATCTCAAATTAAAACCAGACACCCAATAATACAAAATCAGAATAATGCCTGTGTTGCCCAATGCGGATGTTCCTGTGAAGTTGGGAAGAATGTTTTAATTTTCTACAAACGTGATTGGACATATAGGAATTCTAGTTGCCTTTAATGGGGACTTTCATGTCTGGGTAGACTCCCTAAGTGATAACTTAGCTAGCGAACTGCTTGGCTTTCCACAGGTGCTTCTTTCTGCGCCAAACAGTGAGCGGATAATTAATCTGGGAGGACACTGCATCCCCCAATGGTTTAATAACAGTAAGATCTGTATAGATGATCGACTTATCTTTTCTGAGATCTGGACAGATGCCTTTTGATCCTATACAGGCTAATGATCCCAGATGTTTCCATCTGACCTACGTCAGCCGGTGAGACTTTTAAAAAAGGAATACAAGAAACATTCTTAGGAACCTCCTTACTGATTTTGGGCATGCCTGCAGAGGGGTGAGCCTGAGGTAGATTCTAGTTACCTTGTTTTAATCCTGTCTGAGAGGGTTGTTGATGTGGATTATTGTGAGAAATCAACGTCCCGGGCAGCACTGGTCCAGGGATGATATCGGTTTCTAAACAATCAATCAGCCCCACACCGCTAGTACACTAGAGGGGACAGATTGGAAGCACAAGTAAATTATAAACCTCCTTGTCCAATTTTTGACGGAATGGCAGGCTTATCTCTGCAAGGTCGTGGATCGTTGGTTAGTTGCAACACAGGGAAAATACAATTATTACCAACTGATAAAGGGACTGTCCAGGCAAGGTTTTATAAAAATACCTACTTTATTATTATTACCACAGACAGTTCTAGCACACTGCAAAATACAACCCACCCTGTAAAGGAACACAGAGGACAGACAGTTTCATGAAGGAAATGGATGCACTCTGGATACTGACAGTACGGTAGTTGGTCAAGCAATAAGTCTTTACTGTTCAATGTTATTTGATTTCATCACCAAGGGTGCAATGGGTCGTAAATGTTACTAGGGGCCATCGGAGTGGGACCAGGGAGACAGAACCATAATGTACCTGTTACTTTAGATGATCTTGGTGCTCAACAGCTTCAAGTCGGTTCAGGACGCTTTGCAGCTCCTGCAATAGAGTTCAAGATGGAAGACAGCTGCGGGTATCAGGCGGCAGGCATTTTGGCAAGCGAGGCAGGACGGACAGCTGCAGGCTGCCTTACATGGTGGTAGGGGGTCAAGAATCATTGTCTCTGTGCTGGTTGGCAGATCTGGAGTGTTGGTCGAGGCGTCTCAGATGGATTTAGTGACTGCAGCATGACAACAGTCACTGGTGCAACTGGTCGCGGTTCGAGGGCTGGACTGCCTCAAAAATGTCCTTAAAAGATGGATGCTGGTTGCTGCTTCTTCTGACAAACCTCCTAGCTTCTTCACAGGGCTTATATCATCCTTTAAGGCGGACGGCTCAAAGCTGAGGAGAGTGTTTGCATGCAACAGCCTTGTCCTTTGTTCAGAGACTCTCTGGCACTTCCCACCTAGGAAGCTTGCTGGCAGAACCTAGGAGGGCATGCTGTGTGCTGGCTGGGTACCGGTTTGGAGCTGCTGGATGGGTCCTCTGAGGTCGTTATCTTCCTCTGTTCCCTTGAAGATGTTTAGGGGAGGGATCTTGCTTCCTTCTTGGAAATCCTGGCCTTCCTTCACTGGTGGAAGCTGTAAGGCATACTGCACCTTCAACCAGGGTCCAAATTAGTCCTTCGTCTTACTCCTTTCAAAGTCATTGGATGATCTGCTAAGTGAGCAGCTCAGCCCTCTTTTAAAGCCAAATGGGCTCCAGCGATTGGTGCAGGCTAAGCCTACCTTAATGAACCAATCCTGGGTCCCCACCAACAATCTTCTGTTATGCGTGAGGTCATAACCAGATTGCTTTGCAACAGGAAAGATAGGGGGTGACAACATATACTACTAAGTCCCACCCATCTTCCTGTCTTTCGTGAATCAAAGTGTCTCTCTGGTTAAATGAGCACTTTGTGGCTCCGGAGCAAAGCACAGGTCTCCCTTGAAGTTTGTGGCAAGAACAGACTTTCTGTCTCCATCAAATCACATACTTCTCCCATCTAAAAGGGGGTTCCCTGCAAGGTTTGCCTACTCTAAACAGTTGTCCCAGACAAGACATTCACTGCTCTTTATACAGAGGGGTGGGAGCTAGCTTCAAGCTGATACATTGCATATCAAAGAGGTGTTTCCTGTCCCTTGTGTTAGTTCTTTGACACAGGCCTGCTTTCATTTAACTCTCATCAGTATGCCATGCCATCCTACAGAACCTTGACAATAGAAAAGGACAGATCCATGGAAGCTTTGATATTTTAATTAGGCTGGACATGGCCGGAGGAAGGTGTTGCCTTCACCCTTCATGCAATGCTTTGATGTACCCATGGCTGTCACATTCCAGCTAACTGTGACAGGGAGGACTGTGTCTGTAGGCTGTGTCCCCCCAGAGTACAAATGAGGACGTGCTTATTGTGTGGTTGCAGAGGAAAATGTGTGCGGATTAGCCCCACACATTTTCTGAAGTTGATCTCCCACCATTCATTTTAATTACAAAGCTTTAAAAAAGCCTAGGCGAGCGCACATTCCCCATGCGGATGATCAATACTAGTTGATACTGTTTGTTTGAGGAAAGTAGTGATTCAGACCCGTCCTGTTTCTTGGATCTCGGCAGAGCACCAGACCTTATTGCAAAAATGCTGGCAGGTGAAATGAGCTTCAAGAAGAGTATGACAAGGCAAAAGATTTGGATACAGTGCAGATTTAAAATATGATCATCATGGCATTTTGGGAGAAAAACAAGCCTACTAGCATAAACCCACCATAAATAGAATTAATCATCATTTTGGGCTGAGTGATAAGAGTTTGGGTTTTATGTGAGACAGTAAATCTGGGCGAAATGAGCTGATATTTTGGCACCTGCCCTGACCAATCCCCTGGTGAGCGCCTGACAACTGCCTTGCCCTGCCTTAAAAGGTCTTATGTCCCAGCAGGCCACTGAACATAGCACATGAGCATGTTAGAGTAAGGTTTCACACATCACTCATCCTGCTAACCAACGTAACAAGGAAGGTGTAATTGGGTGACTGTGGACCTCATATTTTAATATACCCTTCCACTGAACCTTAAATGTGTATGTCCCATCGGCCTTATCAGATTATGGTAATGTCTTGAGTTTCAAGACCAACCCATTCCCTCATCTGCCAACTCGCAAATGCCTTTTTTGTTCCTTATGGGGTGCAATGTATCTATTTGAAACAAAGGGACAGAGGAGGCACTGAGAGCTAAAGAAATGAGATCTGTATGCAAATGCCCCAGGGTAGGAGTGCAGGGTGGCATATCGTTCTGCCTTGTAAACCTACTGCCCCTTCCCCTAACTAACTGACTCCCTTCTGCGATCTCCTACCACCTTACACAAACCCCCCACAGAAGGAACCACAGGCCTAGCCATTAGCAGATCAACACTAACCGAGCCATGACTAAGCTCTCCTCTGTGGCCTTGTGCACATCAGCAGCTAACCAGACCCTGGGTTCGGGGAAGAAATATGGGATAACATACCCCACAAATGTATTCCGCCAAACTCATAGAAAGCAGATTGGCACTCAGGAACCAGGTACTTCTGAACTGCATGTGTACCAATACCACAGGTTTGGCATCTCCACCCCCCTTTACTCTTACCAAGCCAAGCACAACAAGGCCACCAATAGTGGCAGACAGGCGCTACACAAGACCACATATATTACATTACATCCAAATGAAATGTTTAAATCAGTTCAGATACTCTTGTCTCCTCACGGATTTCAGGTGGCTCCAACCAGTAGAGCCAAACTTAAACAGGAATTACAAACGTGCACATGAATGGAACTCTCACTATAAGGCAGAAGATTGGTGTGATTTATGAGCTCGAGGTCGTCCCAATTATCCGGCCCCTGATGATTAAGTTCTATCACAGGCCCACTTTTCATTTTCCCCCTGTTCCTCAGGAAGAGATGTGTCTGTCCTTCGCAAAACCTGAAGCAGATTCCTTAAAAGATGAAAATCGCAGGTGGACTTAAGAGTTAGTGCCGGGAATATTGCACCTTTCATTGGTATTATCTGCAACTAGTCTTTGGAGAAAGGATTGGCCCTTGCTGTTTTAAAGCAAGGTATGATTAGGCAATTTCTGAAGAAATCTTCACAGCAGCCGGGTGTTCTTGGTAACTACTGCGCTGTTACAATCTGCATTCTATGGCCAACTTTTGTGAGAGGGAGGATGTGACTCAGCTCCTGGGTCACTTGGAAAATTGTAATCATCTCCAACCTATCCAGTCAGGATTTAGACCCTTTCATGGAATAGAGATGGAATTGGTTGAAATATGTGACAATTTACTGGCCATGGTGGACACTGGAATGTCTTCTTTGTTTGTGCTATTGGATTTGTCTGCTCTTTCAGTACCATTGATATGGTATCTTATGTCACGATTGGTCGAGGTTGCTGGACTGCCGCCTTTGATTGACTCCTGGTTCGGGGGAATAGCTGCAGCAGTATGGCTGGGGAGCCACATTTCATCCAGGAAAATCTCCCTTTGTTGGATGGCCAAGAGTCCCTTTTCTCATCTGTTTTGTTCAACATCTACATATCCCATACTACATCTGATCGGACTGTTCGCTGTGGCCAATCATTCATATGCTGATGACACCCAAGTGTATCGGGCCATGGACGGCCGCACTGACACAGCAAATGCTCCGTCCACTTGGTTGATCGGGGTGAGAGGCTGTATGTGTGACAACTGGTTGAGGTTGGACACCAGTAAGAACAGGGTCAACTTTTTTGGCTGTCCTGCAGTGCTTAGAAAATTACTTCTACGCTCCATTTGACCACATTTCTCTCCAGTGTAATCCTTATTCAGGACATGGTGAAGATTGTGAGTATCATCTTGGATGCAGAGATTTTCTTGACTCCTCAGGTGTAAGTAATGGAGACGTTTCGTTTTCCTGCTACTCCGACTTAAATGTGTGCTCCCCTTCATTTCTACAGGTTTTCGAGCCTACTGCAATCTCACACTTTGATTGATTTTGATTAGTGTGACACCCGTTCAGCTGGTTTAAGGAGATTAGCAGATTGCAAATGATGCTGCAGTTAGTTATGGGAGGTGGCCTTTGAACATTGAGTCACGCTCTGATTTAGGAACGATTCTTCATCGGCCCCTGATTCAAGCCTATGTAAAGTTTTAACTAGGTATTTTAATGCAGCAGTGCCTGTCTGGGATGGAACCTGCCTATCTTGGTCAAGAGATGCATACCCTGTGTTACCAGTCAAATTCTTCATTCCCAGTCTGGATGAGAGTCAAGATTGGCTTGAGAAGTTTCAGAGTGCCCTGTCCATGTCTCTGGAATAGCCTGCCTTTAGAGTGTAACAGGTTTTTATCTACTACCTCTTATCGCTTGTATGTTTTAAATCAGCTTTTTTCTGCTATGCAATCTTTTATGGCGGATTCACTGAAATAAACTATTACTGCCTGAGTAGTGTGCATTTTAGCAAAGAAGGATGTTTGTGTTATTCTGCAGTATTTAAAAAGTGTGACGGTGGAGAGGGAACTAAAGAGAGGTGTTGAACCAAGGTAATTGGATTTGTGGATGGAGTGCCTCAAATTATCCATCATTATTGCACAGTCAAACGAATGCCCTTGGCTACCAAGACATAAGAACAATTCTTTCCCCAAGTCTTAATACGCTTGAAATTTATATTGTACACGGTATGTTTGTTTTTGATGAATTTGTCAATGGATAAATAAAAGGAACAAAATTAAATATAAAACAATTCCCATTCAAAAAGCCATTGGAGGAGAGTTTCAACCCAGCTCAACACCATAACTATGAATCTGATAGAAGTGTATATATATAAGTGTTAACACATCATCATATAATATCATGCATGTGCTTCTGCCAAAACCTTGTACATGGCAGCACAGTTTCAGGCTAGTGCGAGACCTGGGAGGGAGTGGGCAAGTACTGTTAGTTTACCTGTAGGCTTATAGAAAAAATTAATCATCCAGAAGCCCCTTGCCAAGATGAAAGGTCTGATGTGGGAGCAAATGGTGTGCTATAATATTATTTCCTTCATCTTTTTTAGATGTATATACGAGACCCCTAATTAATCGATTATGACCGTGTGGAACCTTAACACTACGGGTCATCACTAGAGTCATTAGTCTATACCTCTATTTTCCCAATTCTGCAACGTTGATCCATATATGAAATCCTGTGGCGTTCATGACTGCGTGATCTACATTATTTACATTATTTCAGAATGACTCTTTGAATTAGACGTAAGCCACGCTAGTCACACTGTACCATCTTATTCTCTATGATGAATCTTGCAATGCTAAGTGCCTGCATATGTATTGATTTCACTCATTTACACTTACACAGAAATACCAGCACACAGAGGGTGTCACAGACTGTCTGGAATTGCATTTCTCCCGTTTCCTGAAATTTTTCTACAGGATTCTGAAGGTAACCATTGGTTAACACAAGATTCTAGAGCACAATTACTTGTGCCGAATTGTTTCTAAGCACATTATCATTCCTTATAGATTCTACTTTCTCATCGAATATTCATCGGACTAGAGGCCAAATGCACATATTGGCATTCAAATACTAGACACAACCCATGTAGGATCCAGCTGCCAAATAGGAGGTAAGCTGATTTTTGCCATGTATTGGCACATAACGATATGAACCTACATACATAAGGATAGACTTTATTCTAAGTTGAACCATGTTTTCTTGCAGCCCAAGCGTGCTGCATAGAAAATATACTCAGATAGTACACCAACAAGCTTTTGCATACAACCACGACTACTTCTATGTTGTCCTGCATTTAGCTATTTGGAGTCGGTGACCAGCTCCACTCTAGGAGGTATGTCCTATCCCCGAATATGAAATAATCTAATAGAATATGGGGTATTTTGAAGGCCATGGAACATAAACAAATGTATTTATTAACATTTCAGGTGTACAGAGTTAAATATTAGCCACTCCTGCCACGAAAATGGCTTCTTATTCAGCACAAATACAAGCAGATACGAGCTGGGCCACCTGTGAGAGGTAGGGTTTCTCTCCAAACTGTGAGCATAATGTAAGCTCGTGATTAGCAACAATAATATTGATATATATCTACTTGCTTTGTGGCACACAGATGCCTGAGATTGAGTTGCAGAATATATAAAAGTATCAACAAGTAACTACTCCTGACGAAGGAAACTTGTTTCCGAAACGCGTTGAGTTTTTAATATGAACAACTTTTTGATATTCACAAAGAAATACATATACAACATTGTATCAATATAAAACGAATATTGTAACTTTGTGTATTTGTGAGGTTGTTCGCCCCTCTTTTTGATTAAATTATTTCTAATACCGTAATTTCACTGTATTAAATTGATTGGATATATTGAACAGTGGTGATGAACTCTTGTTATATTAATCAAATTTGAAACTGGTGAGTCCACTCATGGACTCAGACCCGTGAACATTCTCTCTTTAACATGGTTTGAAAATCTATTGGATTTGCGTCCAATCTAATATTATACAATTGAATAACCCTTAACTATTTTTTGTCTGTGTACAATCATTCGAGTGTGCAGGGGACATGAGTGGTCCACTGCTCACGGACACTTTTCATTTGTTTGTATTGTGACAAACTACCCTACCTAATCTGAGGGAAATCTAGTTGGGTGACCAAAAAGAGTCGAGTGTCTCTTCCGATGCCAGTAAATGATGGGCCCGGGGCCAGTATGGAGAGCATTCTGTGGTCACCCATACTTAGCCCCCCACTGCCACCTTTGCGGAGACCAGTCACACTGCTAAACGGAAAACACCTAATGGGACTACTCGTCCTTTAGAATCCTTCCAAGATAACCCAAGGAACACATAGCTAAATAGTCCAGCCTTTTGTTAAACCCTTGTTCTGATAATGTTGTCCCTTTTATTTTTCATCTTCACAAGTGAACTTATAAATGACCTGGAAAGTGGATGTGTCTCATCTCCTGTAATCTCCCTGCCCCGAAACCCCTCTCCAAACTGAAACGACCCACAATATGGGAACCTCAATATGCAAACAGAGTTTATAGTATTGCATAAAATATACAAAAACAAAGCCAAACCTAGATAGAAAGAAATGTAGCGCAAATCTCCACAGTGACATAGCCACACTCTTCCTCTTTATAAATCTTTTCTTCCTATGTGGCTTTGATGGCAGTCAAGTAATTCTACACTTTACACATTCCCTTAGATGCTTGCTTCCAATGGCGCACCATTAGCCTCCTAAGAAAGGCCAATGCTGTGGACCTCCAACCGAGCCAGGCTTCATTAAAGTCCCTCGCATAAATGTCTACCCAGAGCAGGGCCGATTCGGGTGTTAGTACAGCCTGCACCCAATCCTTTCCTTTATCCTAGCTCATATTCTAGCTCAAAAGGTTTCAGCGTGCAGCAGTCGCGCAACTTGTCAATAAATGCACCACCATCGGGCCATCTTCCCACGCGGAGTCAAATAGATTTATGCCCAGACCTCACTCCCAATTCTCTCTCAAATCTTCCAAGGGAGGTCCATCTGGGGGCTGTAGAAACGCATATACCCAGAAGACGATAGGCTTCCCCAGAAGGAAATCTCCCATATTGTTCAATAATTAATTTTTTTGGAGGAAAAGCATGCTGGGTGGCCATTTTCATCACCACAGTGTCAGAGTAGCGAGTGCCTCCAGAAAGTGTGTGTGTGTGTTGTGCGTTGGTAGGAGTGAACCAGTGTGCCTGTCTATACGAGGTTGGATGTGTGTGTGTGTGCCACTACATATGTTGTTGGCACTTATGCATATGCTCATGTCTTTTTTTAAATGGGTTGGTGTGAGTGTACATGGGTGGGTGAATGACCAGTTTGTAAATGCATATGGTGGGGGATAGTTTGTGCATGCTTGTATGTGTTTGTGTTTGCTGTATGACATTGGCGCTTGAATTTATGTTGTCTATGTGCTTTTTCCTGTGTGGAGCTTGCATGTGCCCAATTCTACATGGTTGGGCACATGTAGACAGCTGCGGAAATATGTGAAGGAGACCCTGAGCCTATAATGGCAGCACCTGTCATGTGATTGGCGTGCCTGTGCACATCATGTCACTACCTAACCTATGATGGGCACCATGGTATATAAAAGCATTACTTGACATTTTATGTGAGGGACTGGACCTATGCCAATGCCTAGCAACACATCGCAAAGGCTTTTAACGTAAGCTCCTGGTCATGGGTTAGCCAAAACCAAGTATGGTGTCCAGTTTCTGCCTCTACTAAACTGTAATTCTTCTATTAAAATAAATCCTCACAGTTGCAGCATGTGCACTGATCCTCTAGCGTGATTAAATTGCTACGGTTCCATGTCTTTATAACGAATACCTAAATAGATAAAAGTTTTTCAGTGAAAGAAAAATAACAAAACATTTTGATGTTTTTTCTCTTTTTTAATTTTGGGGGTTCTGCCCCAAGCCCCCCATTTCCCCAGCTTTATTACCCCCAACTCTCCTCCACCTTTTTTTTTATTCACTTACCCCACCCTCCATATATAGTTTTACCAAAATGTTTTCGTTATTTATTTTTCACTGAAAAAGCTATTTGTTATTTTTGTTTTCATTATAAACACTACCGATTAAATATTACATTCAAATCAAGTGGCTCATCTAGATCAAACACACATTACACTCTTTGTAAGTGAACTTAAGCCCAGTAGCCCATTGGGTTTGGGACGCAGCATTCCACGTGGTAAGAGCTTTGTCCTGAACCCAACAGGGCACTGGGTCTAACTAGCCTGGTTAATGGCTTAACAGCAGCCACTGAATGCAATAATGGGTAATTACCGTTGCATTAATGAAAGCATTTTTTGAGTAGAGGTTATTTGGCATAGCAGTCCTGTTACATTGAGAAACCAATGTAACTAAGAATATTAGCTTCAATATTGTGGGGATATTAATATCTTTAAGAATCTAATGAGGATTTGCCCCGAGGAAGACCCTAAATAGGTTAAAACACGTGTTTGCTGTCCATTATTATGTTCAAGTGTTGATTATTTGATTATTAATTCAATGGGGTTTTCTGATGTGATGTTCGATAAGTGTGGCAAGGCGTGGTGCAGGTGGCTGGTGTTGTTGTATCCCGCATCTGTTTTCTATATGGCTACTTTACTAACTTCAGTAACCCTATGCACATTTTATGTTTCCCAGTGATATGTCCTGTCGTTGGTGGATTGTACATACGAGGGACTGCTGACTTGTATGGCACTATTGCTGAATCATTCTTTATCCTTTGGAACAATATCACAAACTACTTACACTTTGTAGATGCAATTATACTTCCCATCTGTGGATTATTATACGTATGTCTTTCTGAGGAATTATAGGGCAAAATAACTCTTAAATAGCTTCTTGAAATTGCGTCACAAAGCTAGATGTATTTCTCTGATCCCTTGCTCTTGTTTCTCCTTATCTTATTATCATTAGGATACACCTTACCCTTTGCACATTCTATAAACCTAGCCTGCAGGGATAGCTCAGGTTCTATATTTCTACAGATGGCTACCTATGACCACCATCATTCCAGGGGGCTTTTTCACTACAATCAACAGTGCAACATTACCTTTGTATCCAATATAAAACATTGTACTGCAATAAGCTGATGGTCTGGACAAGAGGACATGTGTTGAATGTATCTTAGACATATCTGACGATCATGCATGCCCTTTTCATGTGACTGCATGTTATCAGTGTGCATGTGTTCTGCACTTAAAGTATAGCAAAGCCCTCCCCTGTAGACAATGGCCTGTGGGTTGATAGACTATTTTATAATACTGTTCTCACTGTTTACGCTGCAACCCATAGAAACCCCTGAGTCCCATGAAGAATGCGGTCCAGCTGTCACATAGTCACTGCACCTGATCACAATGCTTTGCATGGTTTTTGTAATGTTTTAAACCTGTTGTCTCTGCTAGTAATTGAATGGTCATCTAATTTCTAACTAGTATTTGCATGCAAGGTAATGCTATTTATTTTCATGTTTGCCCAGGTCTTCCTAAGGGCCTTCCACCACACAGTGGTTTGAGCCATAACAATGGCAGTAGGCACTATACAAATAACATGTAACATACCATAACATAAACGTATTTCAGAATCCCTTTATCAATAGAAAAATCTCCTCTGTGGCATATTTTCTTTTTCTTCACCTTTTTCTTTAAAAAAACATAATATTTTCATATTTTCTGTAATTGATGCGTTTCACTTTCATTGATTGGATGGCTTTCTACCTGTGTGATTGTTCGCCATCCAGGTGTTCTGCCCCAGTAATCCTCCTAGGGTGTTGAGCATTTCATGCTAAAGCTAAGGCTAGTTAAACAGGCTTGTAGATCCACCAGCACCATTAATTGTCCTTCCACCAATGTGATTGGGGCATTGGGCGGTACAAATAAAGAGATCTTCCAAAAACCTTGATGCTTGTATTCAGTGGTGCAATGGTTTAGCCTCTAGGCCCCAGAGAGCAGCTCCATAGTGCACGATACAGACTACTACTTTGTGGAAGACCTGCTGCAAGAAGGTTGACGATTGGTAACAAGTTCCCACGATTCTAGAAAGTTCCTTGCATTCAACTATGTATCATTTCACAATAATAGCTAGCTTATCATTTGAGGAAATAATTGTTCACGAGGTGACAGTAAGCTTAGACTCCTGAGCCACTGAGAAGGCGTTTGTCGTAAGCCATGCCCACGATTGGTCAACAGAAGTCAGAGACATTGCATGGATTGAGGGCACGCCATTGACCTTTGAAAAAAACACATTTGGACTCATTGTGAGTTTAGCATTAAACTGGTGGTAAATCTGAAATATTTGCCAAACCCATTTACTGTTATCTCCACTCAGGTGTATGGCATTACCATAGAATTGCAAGTGGTTTATCGTGGTATAAATCTCCATTTTTGGAGACCATAAGACTCCATGGGGATTTTTGGCAGGTAATACCGGGCGGTAAATCCACCTACTTTGGCCGATAAAGTGGAGGTTTTTACCTCCAGCATTTTACTCAATGTGACTGTACCTCAAAACTCGGAATGCGATAGTGTAGGAAAAAGTGGCTCTAATTCCGTTATTGCCCAAAAAATTGGTGGTAAAGGAAATACTGCCACTTGTTTAGCACACCACCAAACTGGTAATGAGGTCCATCATATATTTCCCCCATAACTCTGCGTTGAGGAGATTCAGCTTGATGTAATTGCCATTCCTCAGTTTAGGGAAGTGTAATACTGGAGAGGTGAACATTGCATAGTCCAAACACAGAATGGACTTAGTTCAATCATTTTCTCCAAAATAGTTTGCAAACAACAATGTTTATGTAAAGGACTATTTGAGAGTCTGCATTCATTCTGTCGGACGGTGCCTTCCATGAAGGTTAATAGGGAAAAACACATAAGATGTTGTACACTTCCTGAAATAGTATGTCTTAACAAAAACAAAGCCGAGCTCGTGATGCCACTCAGGGCCTTCGACTGCCCAATTGAGAAACCATTTTTTCCTATTCATGTCCTTGCAGAGGCCTAAAACAAGCACCTAAAACAGTACTGCTAAGGAAAATATTGCAAATAGTTTAATTATGCATTGCTTGTCACCAGCAGCTCCCCAGTGTGTCCTTTGTTCCTAATGCAAAACGGAATAGAGGACATGTATTGAATTAGTATAATGACACAACTTATATATTCACTGCAATTGATGCTGGTACATGAGGATGCCTATTAGAGAGGGGCCCCAGCAACATTCAGCTCTTCCATTGTGCATAATGTGAGTCTCCTGGAGAAAGCTCTGTTACAGCAGCAGCTAGTTCTAGGAGTGAGTGAAGCTGTTTAAGTTTGTCACAGATTAGTTGAATCTTGCTTTTGAGGGCCTGTTTTGTTTCCATTGTGGTGGATGTTGTGTTGCGTGCCAGCTACCACTACAGGACAACAATGATTTGCTCAAAGGGTGATGATGCAGATGGCATCATCGTGAAGTTGGAATGAAGTAGGTGCAGGCACCAGGGTATGACCCCCAGTAACTGCAATGAACACTGAATGTTGTGAGTTAGTACAGAGGCATTTTGCTAATCAATATTCAAGATATTGACATACATCGGTCCCACACTCTTTCCAATTGGACAGTGTATTGATGACAGAAATACGTCATGGCCATGCATCCCGGCCCAATCCTATGTCACATCCGAAGCAAGAGAGACCCTTGTCAAGCTAAAGCTCTGTCTGTGGAGTATATGACACTGATATGCAGGACAGGCAGGTGTAATACAATGATATGTTCATGCCCCTACCTGTTGGCCCGACAGTGCAACCTGTCCACCTACAATGAAAAGTAGACGTGGAGCGGGTATTGCTGCAAACAGAGGGTATTATAGAGATGCTGGCAAGCTCATCACCATGGGTCTCCCCGAAAGTGATGGCAGAGAGGCCAAAAAAAGAGAGCCTGTTTGGAATTGCAAAGACATGCACTTACCTAACAGGGCAGTGAAGTAAGCGTGCAACCTAATGCCCAACATATACGACATATTGGCAGATCAGCAAGCCGCAACCATTCTTTCTAAGATAGACTTAAGAGCAGGTTAGTCTCATTTGCACCGACATATGGAATCATGTTATGTAACGACATTCCCATCACATGCAGGACTGTGTCTTTATTAAAGGCTCAGCTTTGGGCTCTCCTCAGCAACAGAGCTATTTCAGCACATGATCAGGGCAGGCTCCTGTACTTCCCAGAGAAAGGAATGTCAGTGATAATATTCCTTTATAGAAAATGATCACCATTTGCAATGTGTATGGGTCTTCAAGCGTGTTAGGAGGCAACATGGCCTAACACTCAGTAGGGAAAATGTGTTTTCGTACCAAGGCAGATCAATTTATTTAGATGCATCTTTGAGTCAACGGGCCTCTTGACTTTCCCTAAAAAGTTGCTGACACAAAGGCTGCTTCTGCACACACATTAACTTCGAAGGTCTGTAGCTTCCTGGGAATGGTACATTTCTGTGGAAGGTTCATCCAATACCTGGTCATGCCCACGGAGCCACTGCATGCCTTGGCTTCCTACAGCGACTGTCTATTTGAGTGACAAAACCCTGAACAGGTGTGTTATGACAAAATCAAAAAGGCACTCATGCCCGATACAACAATGGTGATCTTGGAAATGACAAAAACTCAGGGGAGTGATGATAGATGCTGGCGCGTGCTACCGGGGAGCTGTACTGGTGCAAGTGGACGCCCGCAATCTGAGAGTCCTGATTGTATTTGTATTTGTATTTAGTTTATTTATAAAGCGCAGCCAGGCCCGGGGGCATAAGGGCGCGTAAATGAGGAGCTAGTTACAAAGGAGCAATTAAATGAGTTACGTTACAGTTACAATTACAGGAAGGTTACATTTACATAAGTGTGCAATCACAACAATACAGTAAGCCAAGTTCCAAAATAGTTACAGGTAGGAGCTGGCATAGTAAGCAAGTGCATATTCCAAGTGATTGGCCATGTCCAATAGGCTAAGGTTTAAGCTGTCATGAGTCCATGTTATGGAGCCAACACTTCGTGCTATGTTTGAATCGGTTAAATGAAGGTTCTGCACGTAGATGTGGGGGGATGGTGTTCCATAGTGTAGATACTTGTACCGGGAAGCTAGCTCCACCCGAGTTGTGGAGTTTAAATCTCGGAATGGTTAAGGTGTTAGTTTGGGCTGCTCTGAGAGGTCTCGAGGCGGAGTGTGGTGTGAAATGGTTAGTGAGGTATGGTGGAGCAAGGTTAGCCCTAACTTTGTGTGTGAGGGCAAGCGTTTTCAGGGATATTCTATGCTTGACTGGGAGCCAACGTAGGTTACGTCTGGTCTCAGGTATGTGTGCTTTTTTGGGGATGTTAAGGGCAGCTCTGATTGCATTGTTTTGGACTACTTGTAATTTATTGATATTTTTGTAGCTGGTGCCCAAGTAAAGGGCGTTGCAGTAGTCTATTTTGGAGAGGACTAGAGCTCTCGCGAGAGTGATACAGTTGGGTGCGGATATGAATGGTCTACATGCAGTAATAAGCTTGCAGGTGTAAGCAGAGGATGACGCTACTGCGTTAGTTTGTTTAGAGAGGGATAAGGTAGCATCGATGTAAATACCAAAAGTTTTAGTGTTATTAGAGACTGAAATGAGGTTGCCATCTATGGTAAAGGCTTTGAATAAAGGATTGAGATTTTTAAGTTTGGCATGAGTGCCCAGGATGATCAACTCAGTTTTATCGTCATTGAGACACAGGCCATGATGTGCCATCCATGCTTGTCTGACGGAGTAGATTTCGTTGAGGGTTGTGCTGTCTATTCCGTAGTCACCCGTGATAGGAAAGAGTATCTGGTGTCGTCCGCATAGTTGGTATACGTAACACCCAGATAGTCTAGGATATCGAAGAGGGGTTTCGTGAATATGTTATAAAGTGTCGGGGACACGCAGGAGCCTTGCGGGACACCACAAGGTACTGGAGCCGGCTCGGCGGAATCTGTGGGAGAGAAGACCCTCATGGTTCTGTTCGCCAGGAAGGAGCCGATCCATGTCGTGGCTGCATCTGAGAAGTGGGCTGCAGATTTCAGATGTTGACAGAGTGTTTGATGGTTAACCAAATCAAACGCTGCTGACAGGTCAAGCAACAAAAGGAGTGCTAGTTTGCCATGGTCTTTCAAGGTTTGGATCTGGGTAGTGAGGTCAATATGTGCGGTTTCCGTACCGTGTCTTGGTCGGAAGCCTGATTGCCTGAGCCCTAGGAGATTATTAGCTTCTAGATAATCCTGTATTTGTAGGTAGGCTGCTCTGTCCAGTATTTTTAATAGGAATTGTCTTTGCGAGGAGAACTCTCACAGAGAGGAGATATTCCCAGATTGAACAGAAGCCCCTGGCAGTGGAGCTGCCAACATTGCCGTTTGTGCATATATCGCCACCTAGGTCAGGTGACAAAGACACTGTTATGTTATGTACACTTTCAGCTCCTAAGGCCTTTCCTGACGACAAAATACAAAGAGTACAAACATGCACAAATAAAATACAATAAACGTCCTTGCAACGATTAAAATGCAAACTCTGGCACCATACATACCAACCATAAAACACTATTAAAAGATCACAACCATAGCCCGCCTTATGAGTAACTACTGCCTACTGTGGAGAGTAGGAAATAGGACAAGACAGTCTTTGTCTTCCTGTCTCGCAGCCCCAGAACCAGAAATGCCAAAACGCCCAGTGCTCAGCAGCTGCTGAAGTTCTCTTTCTCCCTGCCACCAGAATACATAGATGATTCTTACAGTTGCCTGGGCAATGTCTCTCTTGAAAGATCCCAGAAGAAAAGACAGGGTGACAATTGAGTTGTCTGCAAGGCCCTCTTTCCTTATAAGGGGCGTGATGCTGTAAGACCTTAAGGGGTCATAAGCTGGACATATAACAATAAAATGAAGCAGGTTTACACCTTTGCCTCCCACATCTTACATATGGAACTCGAGCCATGCCATATGCCGGGGTCAAGTCCTAAAAATTAAAGTGGGGGGACTCATCAACTAATGAATGGGAGGTGATCTAACCAGAAATGATCATATCAAGGTAAAATGTGCATATTTCATTAAATTGCTTTTGCATAACTACCCAAATTGCACAGGAGGAATGGCATTTGCCTTTCATAAAATCAACACACACACAAAATCAAGAGAGGATATTTTCTTCCAATAGTGTTTTTGAAAACGTTAAAAGGTGTGCATGTTTTAAACTCCTAAAACCAATACAAATGTTTTCCGTGGGACTTGCAGTACCGAAATGGGACCTTTCACCTTTAGTTGTTTGCTATTCTCCATCAGGTTACATAGTGCAGTGGTGAAGTGTCCGAGTACTGCGGTTTGATCCCCGAGTGTGGCTTAAATTCAAAGAGCATATTCAATGTTTCTCATTTTAGCTGGAGGGACTCAGTCCGCCCTCTGAATAAAGTGGGGGACTCCGTCCCCCGTGTGTACCCTCGACTTGAGTTAGTGTTAATGGTAGTGGGTAAAGGTAGAATACCAGCTCAGCATAGGGCAAAGAGGTGTCTGGTCTGGGGGTAGGTAATGCTGGACAGATACGGTTGGCGGCCTCCACCCATGACAAATACATCCGCCCAGCCTACATGATCCAAACCAATCAGCACGGCCTCATCCAACCTCTTTGTTCTTATCCCTTGGGCTTCTTTAAGTTGTGACAGAAGAGATCCCTGTGAAATCGTGAGATGGCTCTGCGGGTCCAGAATACAGCCAACACCCAATTTAGCAAGGTCAGATAAAAATTGTTTTCTGTTCAAGAAAATAAAAGAATGAGGAAAGTGTTCTTGCCATGCTAAATCCACCCGGTGGTGGAGCAAGGAGGCGGTCAGAGAGCAGCTGCCCCCGCCCCGGTACCCAGTGTGCCCCCCAGCCTCTCGCTGGTGCCTTATTATCTAGCCCCCCTGGCACCAAAAGCTGCCTCTGCTACTGAATCCATCATCTCGCTTGTCTGTGAAACTGCCTTTTTGATGGCATATCTGGCCGGGAGTCCAGTACCCTTCTCTGCTGTTTCTGAAAAACAACATCTGCATGTAAAACAGTGCATGGAAAGAAAACCTTTAGGTAAATGTAACAGTTGTTTCCAAAAATTGTGTTCACAGTAACGAACTCGGGTAGCAGTCTTATCAAGACCCCATAGCTCAGCCGCATAGACGACTGAACCTCCACATTTCCCACTTAAATTGTCTCTAATTCAGGGCCAGAATTATTATTGAATTTAGGCGCAAGGACTATGATGGCTCTCCTGGCAATTGTTGCTTTTTTTTTGTAGCTGACTCCACATGGGCTTTCCAGGTGAGGTCAGAATCAATAACTACACCCAAGTACTTAAATCGATCAACCACCTCAATGGATTCACCATATAAATTAAAGCAGGGCTTAGATGTACTGCTGCAGTGACCATCACATTGGACTTCAATGTATTCAGTATAAGACGGTTTAGGAAGTCGTAAATTGTTACCTCCTTTTTTTGGGCTCTGAGAGCATTTGGTGTACTGGCAAGAAGGGCTGAGTTGTTTGCATAACGTAACATGTCAACCTGCTTTCTTCCTATACTGAGAAAATCTTTTGCTGCAGATTCTACTTATGTACAGACAAAAATGGACCGGGGCAAGCTGGCAAACCTGCTTGACACCTTTCCGTTTGTTTTTCGTGCAGATGGCAATGAGGACCAAAGCTGATCTGTAGCGAGGTCTTTAAATATCAGGCCCTGATAATGTCAAGTAGAGATGTGTCTATTTGCATATGTGAAAACTTTACCCAGAGCCTGCTCCTGACCACCAAATTGAAGGAAGACAGAGGAAAATGTCCTCCACACAAGTAGATGAATTGTAGATGAAGAAACATGAGGATGTTCTCACTGTAGCTTGCGGATGTGAACACAGCAGGAATTGACTTTCCAAAGTCTTAGCAAGTGTAGCTCACCTTATGGCAAATTGCCTTATAGTTGTGCTCACCAATGAAGATTGCAGCCCTCAAGCTTTCTCTTGCTTTCCACTCCTGTAGAGAAAGACAGGGAGAACCAGGATTACTACAACTGCAAATATGGAAACCAAAGATGGAATGCCAGTGCCCAGTCTTGACAGGAAGTACAGAATGCCTGATCCTGTACTGAAGACAGAGTGTGTGACCCAATATGTGGCTGTTCCTTGAAATGAAATCACTCCAAACAAGGTAGAGCTTTTCGGGATTATGCTCATGCCCTCTGAACAGGTTCAAGTGACTTCAAGGATGGAAATTGTCAGGTACCTTGCTTTCTCAGCTGCTTCCTGAAATGTTTCAGCAGTGCTCACAGTTGTTATTTTAAAGTTCTTGAGGTGTGTCATCCTCGGCGACAGTAGTGGAAAGTGAAGAGGCCGGAGTTTGACTCCAGGCCACTTCAGCAGAAACTGGTGATTGGAGAATGATTCCACAGTAATTGACCACGTGGGAGGCAATGATCAAGCTGGCAATTTGCACAGGCACACCACAGCATAAATCCCCATGTGGCACACAGACATGTGTGCAGGCGACTTCATGCAATGTTTGATCCAGTGTTGCTCATTTTGATGTAGGCTACCCCAGAATTATACTGCCTAGCAAAAACATAGAGGGTTTTGTAGGTACTGGACATAGCAATTCTAAGTGGATTGTAAAAAGGGACATATCTGTAGTCCAGGCTGATGGTGCAAAAAATCATTTACTCACTACACTAAAAAAATGTGTGTGTGGTGTCCGATAGGACCTGCTTTCATGCTTGTGTAGACAGATTTAGCTCCATCATTTGAGTGGGTAAAGTCAGTGAATTCCAATATGTAATACCCCTTAAAAGTGTGTCTAACAGTGCAATCACTTTTAAAAGATTTGCAGAGGCCTGTTGGTCAATCTTTATTATAGATGGATCATGATGTATTATGGCAATCATATCGACGATTACATCTCTAAGGAAGTAGATGTCCAGTTGTAGCACATTGAAGTTGTCATATACATCATAGTACACTATGTCCAGATGCTGTATAGCTGAGACAGAATCCTGCCAGGACTATAAAAATAATTCCCTGGAGCATTTATATCTGGGCTTCCCTGTTGGTGTAACTATTTTTTTAATGGAAGTCCATTTGCTGGATGAAGTCCATGTGGCAATGTCAGGTATGACTGAAATTAACTTTGCATGTTTAACCATTGACTGGCAAAGCTTTCCAGTTAAGATTTCAAAGTTTTCTGGTGTTGTGCAAAATCCCAAACTTTTTTTGGATTGACACTTGATCCAAAGCATCTTTTATTGCACTCATTGGATTGTATACCTCATGATGCTAACATACCTGGCACATATATGATCTGACTTGTATCACTTAGCATGGCCTCCTTCACTTTATTTTCATCCTAGAACTTGCCTTCTTCGACTTCCGAATTTTGGTAAAAGGATATGTTTTTCTTGTTACAGTTTTTTTGTAAATTGGAATAATAAAAAAAAACATGAGATGAGGAAACCTACATGCTAGGTCTAAAGTGTCATCTCCATGCACTTACCTATAATCACCCCCTTTTTGTGGTTATAGGGTTTATATTGTGTTTTATATTGTGTCATAAAAAATGCCATCAAATAATACAGTGTTCATAGACTAATAGAAAGTGCCCTCATTTGTAGGTGCAGTACAGTGAATATTAATTCTTACAATTTTATCAACCTTCTTGATGAGGTTCCAGTGTGATAGAAAGAAACTGGGCCTCATTATGAGTTTGGTGGTAATGTGGCTGTAAATCCACAGGAATAACGCCTGTAGAGGTGGAGCCAAGTACCCCCACCTCAACCACCTCACCAGGGGTGTTGCTAGGTCTGGAAAAGACCCGGGGCTACGCTGATGTTGAAACTGTTGGGACTGGGGGCTAGCTAGTCTTTTGGCTGTAGCTCCTGAGATTCTATCCGGGGCTACAACCAAAAGACCAGGGGCTATAGCTCCCATAGCCCCCGCCCCAGCAACGCCTCTGCACCTCACCCATATTGCCTATATGTTTGGAGCCCAGATGTGAGAGATGTGCGATACCAGTGAAAATACCAATACCTAGGAGAATCCTGGAGGCAAGGATACCATTGAGAAAACCGTAACTGCATACAAGGAAATATGATGATCGTTTCAATGAAATCCCAAAAGAAGCAGAGCAAATGAATGGTCAAGACAAATGTTGACGTAACACAGAGCTGAGCTGACATACCTAGAAACTCGCTCTCCGTGCACAATGCTCTCCATGCACAATGCTCTTGTTAATCCACTGTATTAGGAATTGTTTGTAAAACAAAAATGTATCAGAGTATCTAACAAAACAGACATGTTCAACCATGTTCTCGTTAGGATTTAATAGAGCACTTTGCCTGAAGGTCTCAAATCTAGCCCTTAACATATCCCTATTTACTTCTGAAACAGGGACACTAGGAGAAATAATGATTGACTCATATTGACTCATATATCACTGATGGGGATGTACTTTAGTTTTCATGGTAGGTCCACTGCATGTTCTGTATTGTTTTACCCAGAATTGAGCCAAATGAAGTGGGTGAATGCTTTTGATTGCATGCACTCTACCTTGAATATTCCTCTTGTAAGGATAGGAATGTGGGTCAGTGGAGTGATAGCAGGATGTGTTGCTGGAGATGTCAAAAATGTTCCAGTGGTTGAAATGTTGAAAAATGATAAACAATGATGAGGTTCATCTATAGCAAAATAATAAAACAAAGCTATAGTTCCAAAAATAATTTCCCATCAGCTGCCACAGAACTTGCTGCTGCTTGTTTGCAAAAACAATGCTTCTTTCTTTAGGTCTGCAAGTGTCCTTCAGTGTGTCAATTAGACAGCAAAAATTGGATGTTTCTTCCTTAGTCTCCGTCATCAATGATTCTACCTTCTGTCTACATTGTTCAAGGTGAAGAATGTTGTCTTTTGGGTACAGGGGAGTAGCCAACTGGAGCTGGTTTCAGGTGATCAATTAAAACCTGATAGGCTCCTTTTTTTACGAACAGATATGGACGGAATGTTGTTCTTGTTCTCACATGCTTGATATCCTCCAGTGGTTGCTTGTACTTAGGGCCATCCAGTTTCTCAAAAACCCAGGTGCCCTCCTCAATAATAAAGCTCCACCTTTAAAGAATCTCTCAGTAGTGTGATGACAAATTGTTGATCTTGCATGCTAAGTTCACTGGAAGGGTTGTACAAGCCACACATATACACTGGCCTTCCCAACAATTCAAATCGTTTTTTACCATCACGTTGTAATTGGCTTGGTAAATTATGTATACTTCTCATTACCAAAGGCAAGTGATCCACCTAATTACCTCCATAGGGAAGAATGCATTTAGCCATGGAATGTTTTATAATCCCATTCGTTCTTTCAACAACTCCATTAGCTTGAGTCTGAAACAGGTTTCAGAATTTCAAGATACATGCCCAGCATGACAGGTCTTCTCTTACGGCTTTCCCGGAAAAGGTTGGGACATGTTCAGCTTGGAGTGTTTTAGGTGCTGTCATCACTGCTAGAGATTGCAAATCCTGTATGACTTCTTTACTGTTCGCTTTCCTCTGGGAAATTATCCCAGGGAAACTTGCACACATGACTACTACAATCAACAAGTATGTGTACGTGTTTACTAATACCAAGTGGCCAATGTGATCCATGAACATGGGTTCAAATGGTATTGTTGTGCTCAGTAGAGGAGCTTCAAAAAGCTTATTGGTATGATCCACAGGGGCTTCAAAGCATGTTGAACAATTAGCAATATATTATTTTACCCCTTTCGTCAGCTCTGGCCATAAATATCTGTCTAGCGAAAGCTAAGTAGTTGCTAAGATCCCCAAGTGGGCAGAGCCATTCTTGTATGAACAGCAAAAATTAATTTTAATCTGTCCGGCTTGTTTGGAAGTATCCTTTCAATAGGGCCTCCATCTTTTTTAGATATTGTGACTAGTATTGTGTTGTCTTTCACACAATATGTGTATGTCCTGAGGAATCCTTTCGGGTCAGGACAGCTTGCATTAAAAGCATCTTTAATGTCCTCATCAATAAGTGAAGTAGTGACTGTTAAAGCTGCTACCACTTGTTGTCTGCTGTCCTGCTGACAAGTCTGCCTGCTCATTACCAGAGCAGTGCACATAATCCATTATATGTGCTTCAGTGGGCATTGCCCAAACTAGAGGATTTACCTCTTTGATGTTCCAATCCTTCAGCCAAAGCTTTTTAGATACCATTGGTTTCACTTTATGATCCTTATAACATGTTGTACACATCATTGTAGCTCAAATTTGTATTTCAAGACTATGTATTCTTAATCAGAGACAGTAAGTGTGGGCTTGTGAGGGACAACCTGTTGGAGCACCATTGGAATAGGTTGTAGCTTAGCTGTCTGGGCTGATATATCTCCCAAGTGTTTTGTTTTGGTATGGACAAATACCAATACATTATTATAGTTGAAATGACCCTGAATAGAATTGCATGCAGCTGAGTAAGTAAATAGTGACTCAATGGTTGGAGTTGCAAATCCGTCACCATATTACACTTCAGAAAACATCCAGAGTGGAATGTTTAGTACAGCTACTTCTGCTTCTATTTGCACTGACCCCTCAAGAGCACACATTTGCTTCAACGTCAGTTTGTAATGGTACTGCACATCAGGCACGGCCTGACTAGCAGCCCATTGAATCCATCTAGTGTGTAATGCTTTAGCATTCAAGATGCTTGAGGATGTTGCTGCTTCCAGCTGAACTAATGGAGTAAACAGGTGAATAGTTGTATTGGCTGCTGGAAACTTTTCTTTTCATACTATAGCTTGTACTGCTGTTAGGATTGTCTCTTCTGGAGTGGACCATTGTTCTGGTATTGTATGAACACCTGAACAATATGCTATTGGTTTGGTTCCACCATATGTATGCCCTGCGTATGTGAAACCATTTTGACCATGTAGTAATATTAATGTTCAAGTATTCTGCTCATTTGCACACTTTTCTAGAAATTGTGAGGAGAGCCCCCTTGCCTCAACTGTCAATTAATATACCTTGTCTAGATGGGTGTTTAAATCTCCATCAGTACAACAGATGTCACCTACTGAAAGTGAGCAGTCCCCAAAATACAATACAAACTCCCAATGAGAGTCAATAACGGACACAGCCCAGGAGGGAATGAGACCAAGACCAAGTGCGGGTGAAGTTAAGAGATGAAGTTTATCTAAGTCAATTTAGGGCACGCAGAGGACTCTGCACACTCCGAGAGCACTCTGCCAAACAATACAATGTCAGTACATTTTAAAGGGTCACAGCGTCATTGATGGCGAAATACATACAGTAAAAAAGTTACATTTCGATTGGTGGAAAAGTAGGTCCAGTATAGCTGTCTCTGCACCGGCTTCATGCGATTGGATGGTGGCTTGGCGGGACGTTAGACATCACGTGCGTCAGCTGGGCTGGTTGGTGCGAGGTGAAGGACATGTGGTTCTGGATGAGGTGATTAATGCTAACTCTCTAATCTAAACACTACTTCCAAGTATGCAATAAATGAACATCAGTTGTATTTTGACAGTTGGGGAGAAGACTATGGACCTCATTCCGAGTATGGCGTTAAGGGATAGCAGCCACCGGTAACGAGACCGGTGGCGGTGATCCCTTACCGCCATACTCCGAGTTCCCTTTGCGCCCTCGCCCTTAACGCCTGGTTTGAGCAGGTGTTAAAGTCGAGGGCGCAAAGGGGCCTCCAAGCTAATAACGGTGACCGTAATGAACGGTCACCGTTATTTGCATCTTCCCCATTCCCATTGAGCCCTATGGGGGCTCATTTGGGAATGGGGAAGAGCCTTGGTGAATGGGGAATTACCGCCCCGCCAACCTTGGAATGGGGCGGTAATTCCGCCATCCACCAAGGCGCTGCCGGTCCGGGTACGGCGTCAACCAAGGCGTTAATAGCGCCATTGGTTAGCGCCGTATTCGGAATGAGGCCCTATGTATTTCCCATGTTGTATTTTATACGTTTGTCACTGGTCAGGTGAGAGGGGTGGGGGTCATCTCTGTCAGGGGGCATAGGGGTGAGCTCTCGGTGCAGACCCAGAGAAGGATGAAAGGATACATTTGTTGCGCTGAGACATCCGTAAGAAATGGGCCTTTGGCAGAACAGTCATCAGGAGAAAAAAGGTGGGGGCCCGTGTGCTTGCCGTGCGTGGTGCTGTTGAGGAGAGAGAGGGCCTTGCAGTTCCCATAGTGTGGCCAAATTCAAATAATGGAGTTACAAGTACACAAATTGGGGTTTGAACAAGTTTTGCATGATCTCCTCTATACAGGATACGTGGGGGTGGGTGGTTGATTATAACTAGGACTGTACATTTATATATATATATATATATATATATATATATATATATATATATATATATATATATATATATATAAACAAACGTAGCATATGTCCAAATCATGTGAGATTTTGAATGATTTTTATTTTCCAAAAGAACAACAGCTGACACATGTTTCGACCCCTGGTCGTTGTCAAGGCTGTATACATCATATGTATAACATAACAACATTGGTGACAATGTACATGACAGTGAAATTATCATTAGATCATAGAGTTAAACATAGAACCATAAACACATTACAAAAAAGGAGATAAATCATACCATATTGTATCATGTACCAGGTCAGGATTTGATGGTAGGAGTCAGAGCAGGATGAGAATTCAATACCAAATGATAGAAAGAAAATATAAAGTTGCAATAAGCAAATTGGCAATTGTTGTCCTTCCATTGTATTCAATATGCACTAATATATGGTCTTAAGAAATGTATCCTTGATACATAAACACAAGGCTTATGCAGGGTTTGTGAGGTATTCCATCTGTCAGTACCCAATATGACCAAAATAACAAGAATTTAGAAATCTAAATAGTGTATCCTGTATATACTAAAATAATTAGAATGAAGTCTACTCACCCTGAAGTTAGATCCAATGTCATTGACGACTATTAATTATAATTCTCTCATGAGACCACTGGGACATCAAACGTATTTCCCGAAGAAATGATTATTGGTAAATCTGCAGTGAATTGTAGGGTTTTTTGTGGAGATTTGGGGCCTGACGGTATTTTCTTACCGCCGAAAAATAACTTAGCAACAATCACTCCTTGTATTCAGATTGGGCCATGTACAACAATAATACAGTGGACATGCATTATTTCAGCACCCAGACATGCATATTTGGTATGCGTGGTTGGTATGCATGGTTGGTGGTGTTTTGGTGAGCATAATTCCCTTGTTTTATTTGTGGCCCCAATGTCCAGAATCCCTTATCTTTGCTTAGATTTTTCGTGTAATCACTAGAGAGACCTCAGGCCTACATTTCAGGAATACCACATTTTCAGTGTTAGTGTTAGTGTGCCACCATGGGCGATCTCACTGACTTATTTACGACAGAGAGCTATATGTGGTAATTTTGTGGTAATTTCCACTACCTTATATACGGTAGGGAACTATGTCCAGAGAGTCTCTCTTCCCGTTGGCTCATGTACCTCCAACGAGCTATGCTACAAACAGTCACTCACAACTGTCCATACTGAATATGATCATGCACACATCTGTCTTAAAATGACAATTGCACTGTTTAAAAATCTCCCCACATCATCAGCACTGTATTGGTAAATATAAAACACACCACCCGTCTGCTTTCAAATATTTTTCTGTATTATAAAAGTTGCATTTAAACACGATCTCACTCTTTACAGAAATAAATAAAATAGCACAGTAACAGCATTATCTGTGATACACTGAGAAGAGAGTGGCGGAGAAAAGAACTCGATTTGCAACATTAACATGTGATTAAATCACAGGAATCTCCTTTCCTACACTGACTGAATATTCTCGTACACGCTCAGCCCCCACACTTATGTAATTACCTTATCTGTTCAGCCCGAGTTTTCTTCAGCTGTTCTCTTTCTGAATGTGGCTCCCTTGAAGATTAACCCCAGTGAAAATGAGCGCCTTTCGTTCTCAAACCGGGGTTATTATCTGGAATTCTCAGCTTTTGCAGATAGGAATGCTTCTGCCAGGAAACAGGTCCTTCGCCCAGCTCTGCCAAATCTCGACTGTCCTCCCCCTCTCTTCAAACTCCCCAGCAAAACCCTAATCACTGCCTCTAGCATGATACTTGCTATGACGCTGCTCCAATCAGAATCAATCATGCCATCTCCTCCCTCTCTACACAATGGCTCATTTTTATAGTAATACTTTGTAACCAACTGATTTCCTGTTCTTCGAGCCCTTTTGCTTCCTGTAGTTATGTGGACAGAGCAGCAGAGAAAACGAAAAAAAAAAAAAATGAATGTGCGTTTAAAAGTTCACTTTCAGAACAGGCCTAATTCTGCAGTGGAGACACATTTTTATTAGTGGGTTATGTTAAATGAATTTTTATTAGTCAGGTTGTTTATTAATAATGTTAGTTATTAATTTTCAAATGTGTCTCTTGCACCATAGGCATTTCAGGTGAAAAATAGTGTGCATTTTTGAATGTGCACATGTGCTTTTAACTGTAAAAATAGATTTGCATCTTATATGTTAAAATCGTTTTTGACTGAATAGCCTGTCTTTCCATGTTAATCTGGTAACACATATAGCAATGCACCGCACCCATGTGGTTGTGCTGCATAAAATAATTGCTACCTGTTCAGTAGTGCTGTACTCTGTGCTGTAACACGCCAAATATCTTTACATACTCTCCTTTTGTTTTTAGAACCTGGCTACAATCCAAGCCAATTCCTAAAAACAACTTGTTCTTTCCTTTTTCTTTTAAAATGCATGTGTATTGGGATATCTTTCTCTTCCTGACGTAGCTAGTAAAATCAGTAACATTTTCATTTTTACTGATAGCACAATCAACCATCGACCCATGATTAGCACCAGGACAGCCAAACCCACTATTGAGCGTTCCCCCCAGGTTCCCCAATTAAATCTTTCCACTTCTATTATCCCCAGATTACTAATTGTAATATTGTTTTTTCTCAAATTCATTTTTATAACATGTCTTTCTTTGTGATTCAATAAATATTCCACATCCGGGTCTATTGGAAAAGTATCCCTTTGAAAAAAATCGATATTTTCCACTTGGCTTTCCCAAACATCATTTGTTACATGAAACAATGTTAACCCCCCAATTGACACAATTGTATCCTTTGGAACCTGTAAATAAAAAACATTATATTTCACCTGTTTAACCACGTATGTTCCATGGTTTAAATGTACTACCGTCATGTTCTTTAAACAGGTGCTGATCAACCATTTACCTCTGACCATCTTAGCCTGTGCCATTTCTTCACTCCCCATATTGCTAATAATCACTTCACATCCCTCTGATATACTTGGGTCAGATTTCAAACCACAAATAGCATCTGTGGCATCAGGAACAAACGGTTTACCTGGACACATATAATTTTGTTCTTTAAATTTTACACATGTTTCCAGGCTTGGTATTAAATAAACTTCAGGTTCCCATGACTGAAATGCCACCACTTCTGGAGTCTTAATCTTAATAAATTTGTCCTCTTGCCAAAATCCCACGTTGTGAACCCACTTCGTTTGATAAATAAGTTCAGGGGCTACATATGGGATGCATAGCAAAAATCCGATCTCTATTCTTTCCAAGTCCACATATAACGGCATTGCATTACCCATTTCGAATGCAATTTTTACCTGTATTATATCAATTTCCCTCCTGGTCAATCTTTCTATCATTTGACGAATAATATCCTGCGAAACAAAATACAAGGGGATATGTCCTTGAATCAATTGTGAAACTGCAGTTTGAACTTCTCTCATATAATTCGTTAATAGTCTATCAACAGGACTCATTATGTTCAATATCTCATTTAAAGTTCTGTCATGCTTAAGTATTATTTTAGTTGCCCGTTGCATTACATCCGCTTGTTCATTTAGAATGATTGCAGTTTCATTTATGAATCTTACTTGTTCATCCAGTCCCCCTCTAATTCCATCTAATGTTTTTTGTATTATTTCTAGGTCAATACTCAGTTGTTGCGCTTTAGTACTCAGTGTTCCTACCGAAATAGAATTGGCTGTTGATATTGTGGTACCTATTATGGCTCCAACTATAGACATTACCATTGATATCGCGAGCATCACCGCACCTCTCTTTCCTCTCTTCTTCTTAATGTCTGCTGAATTCACAAATGTTTTTTCCAATTGCATTAACATATCTCTTATTGACTGCTTAGTGTCCTCTTTTCTTATTTCCAGCCACTCTTTAGTCTGTTCAATCTTAATTCCGGTATTGTTCAAGTGTTTTTCAATCAAAATCTCAGGATTCAATGGTATGTATATATTTAGGAAAATCATCCTTCTATCACTCATGATGAATCCTGGTGCCTCTTCCACTGCGATACCAGATGCTGGTCCAGGTTCAATGACAACCTGTGCTTCTGAATTCTTGAAGATCCCTCCAAATATCATCATCATTAACCATATCATCGGTATCATCTTCAATGCTGATCGCTTTGCAGCCTTGGTCTTCACCCCTCTTTGGGGCTTTCCCGGAATCCGTCCACGTGGGCTCCAGGACTCCATCGTCTCCCGTGGGCTCTGATCCCGGAACCTCCGACCAAATAATGTTAATTTTCTAAATCAAATAGAAAATAAACAAATTAAGTACATAGCAGAATACTAATTTCACCCTTTTGCCAAAAATAAAACATGCTTGGTAAAAATATTTCGTTTTTTTTTTTTTCTGAAATTAAACACAAGTTAAAAGAAAACAAGCACATAAAACAGCATTCAATATTTAATACATTTTCTCTCTGCACACCAACCATGAGCTTCCATTATATATTTTTATTTATTTATTTATTTATTTTATATTATATATTTTTACATATATTACAGTGTTTATGTGCCATTATAACAATCAACTTTTTAACTTCTTTGTCACTGCCTCCTGATTGCACCCATTTATTTTCTCTTTTTGTGTTCAAGTGACTTTATCTGTTTCTACATGCTCAAGCTGCCTGATCTCATGTCTGGGATGGCATGGTTTGATTTGATTTACATGGACAAACTGCTCTATTGCCGTTTCACCTTCATTTTTCAAAATTTTATAAACTACAGGAGATACCTTATCTATAATTCGAAATGGCCCCTGCCAGGCTGCTAGAAATTTAGAATTTTTCTGTTTACTTTTTCCAAAATGAAACTTGTACACCTGATCCCCTACACTGTATTCCTTTACTGATGTCTTTTTGTCATAATAAGACTTTGCACTGTCAGCAGCTCTTTCCAGATTTCTCTGCACAAAAGCAAATGCATGTTGCAAATGCCTCCTCAGTTCATCAATATATTCATGAACTGTGGATGCACTCACAAGTGTCTGCTCATGTGTTCTGTATAGTAGGTGTTGTGGTAACACCATTTTCCTACCTGTCAAGACCTCATGGGGGCTAACACCTGTTGCCTTGGCAGGAGTTGATCTGATTGCCATCAAAACCAACGGTAAACGTAAATCCCAGCTGGAACCTGCTTCTGCCACAAATTTCTTTAAAATATCCACAACAGACCTATTGCTTCTTTCAACTGTACCTGAAGACGTCGCCCAATATGCGATATGTAGTTTCCTTTTCACACCTAGTATTTGCCATACATTACTCATTAGAGTACTTGTGAAATGACTTCCTCTGTCTGACTCAATTCTTTGTGGCAACCCAAACCTTGAGAACACATGGTTCACCAGCAATGTGGCTGCTGTTTGCGCACTACAATCTGGTGCAGGAATGCATTCAATCCACTTCGACATCAAACATACCACACTCAAAATATAACGGTGTCCCCTGCTCGACCTTTTTAAAGGACCTACATAGTCTATTTGCAAATCTGACCATGGGAGAGTTAGGCCTCTTTTCATCAATGGTGCTCTATGCATTGGTGAAGCAGGTTTAGATTGGGCATACTAGACATCCTCTAGTATATAATTCCACATCTTGGGACATATGTGGCCAGTAAGCATAATCTTTTAGTATTTCTAATGTTTTTTGTGAACCTCTATGGCCTGCAGTTATGGCATCATGTGCATGGTGTAGCATTAGTCCTCTGAATGAAAGGGGTACTACCCACTGTATTTGTCCTGTTATGGACTCTCTAATCATGAGTCCATCCTGTAATCTAATTCGTGTTTTGTTCTTTAATAACACCCTCAACTCCTCTTTTCCCATACAATCATTTTCTGTCAAAGAATTTTGTTTGGGATCTATCAAATGATTATAATAGATTCCCAAAATTTGATCATTCTTTTGTGCCTCAATCAAATCTTGGTCTGGCGTGTCATGACTCCACTGCACCACCGGTTGATCTACCTCCTTTGGTGCTTTAGAACGTGTGACTGCATCAATTTGTATTTCACCCATTAAATAATCGATAGGTAGCAATTCTCCCATCACAGCCCCAATCTTAGCCAGGTGGTCTGCCTTATCATTTCCCTCCTTATCCTCTCCTGGTGTTTTTAAATGCCCACGAATTTTTCTCCAGTATATTGTTAACTTATTCTCTGACACCAATTTGTCTATGGCTTGTATCATTTTTCCATGCTTAAGTGGCTTTTTGTTATATGTAACCATGCCTCTTGCTTTCCAACCAGGCAAATACTCCACAAAGCTATTCCGTGCATAGTCAGAGTCTGTCACCAGGACAATTTCACTGAACTTTTTATCAACTGCAGTAGCAATTGCTTTATAAATGGCTGCCAATTCCGCCACCTGACTGCTCCTATCTCCAATCCTCATCCCTATACTGGGGACACCTTCACATTTCAACCAGACATTTCCTATTCCTGCCACTAACTGTTTATTACTGTCATTTTCAATGTGAAAAGCACAACCATCCACATATACAGTTGGCAAATCCTTGCATGTTTTTTCATCAAAAGCTTTGTGTGGTGATTGTTCAAATTCCTGCAAACTAGTTTCTACTTCCATTTCATTTGGTATTTGTTCAGCTGCACAGTCATGTAAGTCAGCTAGCCCTTGAGCAATTGGGTTCTTTTTATTTTGTCCATATCTCACTTCTACGGGAAAACCTTGTAATGCCAGCGTCCATGAAGTGATTCTGGATTGCGCTAGATTACATGATCTAATTCTTTTACTCTCTAAAAATTGCAAAGGTTGGTGATTTGTTTCAATAATCACCTTTTCTCCCTGAACAATGGGGCGGAAATGTTGTAGCGCCCACACAGTGGTTAATAGGGCCTTTTCACATTCATTAAATTTCATTTCAACTTGGGAAAATGCCTTACTTGCATATGCAATGGTTTTGTGATTCAAATCGTGTTTTTGTGATAACACTGCTGACATACAATGTTCAGAAAAACCTATTTCTATAAAGAAATCCCTGTCCTTTATGGGGTATGCTAAACATGGTGCCTTTACAAGACATTCCTTTAATTTAGCCACTGCATCAGACTGCTCTTTTTCCCATTTCCAGGGAGTATTCAGTTTAAGCAGTTTAGTCAATGGTTGAGTGATTTCTGCATAATTTTCAATGAACTTTCTGTTATAGCCTGTCATCCCTAATAAACTTTTTACTCCTTTCACATTTTTAGGATCTTTTAATCTTTGTATGGCCTCTATTTTCTTCTTTTGTGGATTTAGCCCATGTTCAGTCACTTCATGCCCTAGAAAGTTCACTTTTTTCTTGCACCATTGTGCTTTTTGCAAAGATACTTTGGCGCCTGCTTTCTGCAATTGGCCAAGTACATGTCTTATTTCATCAAAATGGCTTTTCAGGCTTTTATTTTTTATCAGGACATCGTCCACATAAACTATTGTTCCTCTTTCCGCTGCATCCGGCATGGCCTTTCTCAAAAATATGCCAAATTCACTCCCACTATTGATGTAGCTCTACGGAGACGGAGCTCTAAGCCAGGCATATTGAGTCCTGTCAAATGTAAAGGAAAATAAATGTTGTATCTCCTCTGCCAATGGCACGCACCAATATCCAGAGGTGAGATCTAATGTGGTAAATACATTTGAACCATGTATCTGAGCTAAGCCCTGATCAATGAATGGCAGTGGCCATCTAGATACTGGTACTCTTTTATTTAACTCTCTCAAGTCTGCACACAGCCGCCATTGACCATTTGGCTTTAACACACCTAAAATAGGTGTATTGGATGTGCTATGAATGGGCCGGATGATTCCCCGCGATTCCAAATTTTTAATAATCTCTGCCAATGATTCTAAACATGCCAGCGGTAGTCTATACTGGCGTACAAACACTGGATTTCTGCTACACCCTTCTGGTAGTGTGGCCACATGTAAATCAGTTAAACCACAATCATAAGCATCTTTTGCAAATACATCCTTAAACTCCATAAATATCTCCCTCAGATTGTCCCTCTCTTCATTGCTTTCACACGCATTCGCTAAGGAGATCTGTTCTTCTACCATTTTGGAAAATTCTGGAAAATCTTCTGGTAAGGGAATCTCGGCGCTTTCCTCTAACTGTGTGGCTGTGTCTTTTTGTAAAGCTGCCACTTTTAAATATTTTGGCATATCAGCTTCCACTTCAATGGGCTGATTTTCTGTTTCATTTTCATTTAAATTAAATATTATGCAATCCTCTTGATGGCAGCACACTGTCTCATTTGAATCATAAGGATACACAGAATGAATTTTAAATATTCCTTTGGGCTGAGAGTCCAGGTGTTCTGGCAACTCACCCTTGGCGTCTACATACTTTTCAGGAATATTTCCAATCACCATGTTATTTAAATCTGCTGTATAATGTGATTTTTGTATGGCCATTCCTAATGGGGAGTTTTCCTCTAAATGAATATCCTGACAACCTTTATTATTTACCATAATTTTTACAGATCCTTCACCAATATCTACCAATGGAATGTATTCATAATCCAGGCCTTGCTGTTTTATGGACTCATTCAGGCATACAAATGCATCAGAACCTTTCATCTGCTGTCCATTTTTGCATTTCAGTGTTATTGCAAACTGTTTTGTAAATGCAGGAATAATAGTATCTTTCCTCATTTGTAATTCGATTGCATAAGGAACCAGTTGTGCATAATGATAAGCCCTTCTTTTGTCTTCAAATTCAGGTGCCGGACCACCTAGGCGTGACCATATTTTTTGATTAAGGAAATCTAACACTATACACATTCTGTGCATGATGTCATTTCCCATGTAAAATTCATTTTGTGCTCCACTCACTATCCATACATTATGGTAAATTGTTTTCTGCCCAATGCTAATTTTAAGCATGCATCTGCCTGCAATTCGGTTTTCAAAGTCTGGAATGTCCAAGCCAGAAACATATTGGTTTTTAATCCTAAATCTCGGGATTTCTTCCCTCTCCATTATTTTTTGCAACAATTTCTCATTAATGAAACTCCTTTCATGTTCAAGCGCTAAAGTGGCTTTTATTGTTTTAAAATAGTCATTTATACCAACATGAACCCATGGTTGCTCATCGTCCATGTGTATTTCTGCCAGAGTGGTAATGTGTTTTTCTGAATCTGTTTTAGGAGTAATATTCTGTTTGCATGTTTTCTCTTTTAAATAAAAACGTAATGTGTGCTCATCTATGGCAGTCTGCCAATTTTTCCTTGGGTCCAAGTATATTTGTACAGGTAGTTTTTCATTGTCGCTCTGCATTTTGTCTTGACACATTAATATAACAGTGACACTAGGTATGCAGCTATTCTGGAGATATACCTCCACAGCATCATTTGTTTTGGCAATGGTGTGACATTCATTTATATTGCTGTTTTGTGATTTTAGTTTCTTAGGCCTCAATGGTTTTTTGGTTAAGGACCACAGCACTCCATTCACCCCATCTATTAGAGGAGACAATCTTTTCAGACAATCTGTCCCCATCAGAAATGGAATTTCACAAATAGATGTGATCAATGCCTCTTGTTTCATTCTGTGCTTTCCTATTTTTATGTCAACCTCAGTTACACCTATGATGGGCCCCACTCCCCATTAAAGTTATGCACTGGGCCTTGATTTTCCTTCACTTTGATCTGACTCCGTGGGGGTCTCCCTTCATTGATACTCTTTACCAGCTCCTTGGACATAATTGTGGCCTGTGCGCCAGTGTCAATCATAGCAAAGGTGTGGCATTTTTCTTCTACAGTGATGGGTGCATAATATCTGTCCTCAACTTCCTCTAATACACATAAGAAATGTGAATTCTTACTGATTTCAGGGCTCACCTTTCTCAGGTCTTTTTCACTTTTGGCTAAACACATTGGTAAATGGAAAGACATTTTTCCCTCCTTTTTACCCATTTCTGCGCGAGAGACTTTATTCATTTCTCCATGATCAGAGGTTTTTTGGAGTGTGGCCACTGTTCGCCCATCCATCTGGGTAACATCAGAGACCACATTACAACCTTCCAACTGAACATGTGTAACAACATCATTCATCAATTTGTCATTTTTTAATTCTGTGCATTTGTGATCATTTAGTGTGATACCAGCCCTTTCAGCCTCTTCAAAAATATGTGGCTCAAAGAATTCTTCAGGTGATTGACTTGTACCCTCCTTGTGAGTATTTCCTTTTTCTGTCTGTCTTTGGTCATTGTTTTGCCTGCCCAGGGAAGGAGCTATAGCATCCCCACTTACTCCCTGTCCACTGGTATTCCCCATGCATGAGTCATTTTTCTTAAGTCTGTCCCTTTTTTCTTTTGGAATTCCTAATGTTTCTTTTTCATTTGTACAAATCTTTACTGTTTTATTTAGCTCTAGATTAAACCGTACCTCTTTTTTAGAATTATTTGCACTTTCTGTCACAAGTTCATTTGCTGGCACTTTCACATTTAATCCATTAGGCATCTCAGAGTCGTTATGCAAAATTGTATCAGAGCAATCTGTCATTTTGGCACTGCAGTTATCATGAGTACTTAGTCACTTTTCGGAAGCCCCCCGGTCATTGCTATGGCCATCAGCCCCCTCTTTGGAAGGTTGTTTTTGCGCTGTACAGAGCTTTCCTATTTGCTCAGCTAACATTTTCACTTGGGCCTCAAGGCACTGGAACCTTTCCATCTCTCTAGGATCCTCTTTCTGTGGTCTAGGTCGATATTGGTTGTTTTCCCCCTGATTGGATCTATTCTGATACCTCTCAGGTGAATGATGTCGGTTGGGATGGTTTCTGAACTCTTGATTCATTTGTGGAGGGGAGCGGGTTGCACCCATCCTTTGATTATAATCCCCTGGTGGGGAATCATTGTACTGACGTGGATTGTAGTTCACGTTTTGCCTCATGTCCTGTCTCTCAGATTGTGGGTACTGGCCCCTAGGTTGATTTCCATTATCAGTAAATCGATCCACATATCGGGGCCTATCCTGATTACCATATATCATGGTGTTGGGATCAAATCTGCTCTTTGTCCCCAATGACTCGTAGGGACCATCATTTCTTTCATCTTGATTTTGTCTCTGGTTATTGTTCATACCTGCCATATCAGGCCGATATCTTACACGGGGTCTGTCCCCTAAATACCTAGGGCTGATGTAGCTCTCTCTATTACTAGGATCATGTGATTGGAACATTGGTCCAGGAAATGGCGATCTTTGTTGATTACCCCTTTGTTCAGGTGTCACATTATTTTTACCTTGGCTTTGAGCAGACTCAAGGGACATTTTGGCTGACCTGATTTCCATTACTGTGGCTGAGGGTTCTTTAGATTTAGGTCTAGTATCTTTCATTTTATCACTTTCTCTACCCTGACAATAGCGTACCTCATATAGTTTTGTGCTTTGATGTACAATCCATTCAAGGGACTTGTCACGGTCAAATTCACGGACCAATTGGGATATGATGTCTTTCTGTAGCCCATAGAAGTATGCAGTTTTAAACCCATTGGAATTTGAGTCAAAAGATACATCAAAGCGAGAAAATGCTCTTTTTAAGTCTTGTAAAAATTGGCGAGGGGATGTATTAGGTCCAGCAGTAATTGTGTAAGCGACTTTCTTTGCCTCTTGCAATGACTGAAAAGGAGAAAAATGACGCCTAATTTCTTTTTCAAACTCCAACCATGTCATATTCTGCTGTTCATTTAATCCCCTTATGATGCTGGCCGTCGGGGCATCTAAAGTTAAATGAAAATATTGTCTGTACTGTTCCTTAGGTATCTGGAGTGCTTTAAAAATGTCATGCACCGCTTCTAAGTGATCCTCAATGAAGCATTCACCTCCCTTTTTAAATGGTTTGATCAGGGCTTTAATGGATTTCATTATTTTTATGGGGCTACTTGTTGCAATGCATGGAATTGCACTATTTTGTGATTCAATCCTGTTTTCAGGTGTATGAGGTTGGTGGCTGCCCCCAATGGGAGTATCAAATCCCCCAAGGGCGCTGCAACCAAGTTCAGTCACCGGCCCAGTCACTGGGGCACTAGCTCTTTGGGCAGAGCTAGAATTCACCTCCACCCCATTGAATGTGGTACCCTGCCGCCTCTCCTGGGACCTGGGAATGCACATTTGCTGTTCTAAGTCCTTACACTTTTTAAGGAGTCTGTTGGCTTCATCTTGCAAATAGTTGTTTTCACCATTCATCTTATCAATCTATGATGAACTGTTTGGTGGCATGGACTGTGAAGTGATAATACAATAATTGTCTTACCTTATTATGGAATGGCGGATTTACAAGCAAACTGAGTTTCAATGGGCCATTTCTGGCATCAGTATCTTTATGTGGCCTGTGAAAAATATATGTAAAATTTTTTATGATCATATGATATAGCCCTTAGATTTAAATCAATACCCATAAAAATATTTTTTACTCTGAATATATGTGTGCACAATGCTCCATTTAGCAAGAATAATACTGTGTCCTTTATAGTAATGTCTTGTTGGTGAGAATTGGATAAGTGAAAGATAACATTGAAAATGTGGCCCCATATATCCATGAACAGCACCTTGTTCCCCCAAGGAGACCCATCGAGATAAAAAAAAACAATTCAAATAATTTGCATCACAAAGTTCTATACCTTCTATTTGTGGGGATAAATCCCTGATTCCAGTTTGTGAAGCAGTCCCTTTCGACTCCTTCAGCAATGCTTTTCGGCCGCGATTGCGGCTAAAGTGCCACACAAAATGGCGCCCGTAACGTGATGGCGTCACACGTATACGTGACGCGTGACATCATCAATGTAAACATGATGACGCGCATTATCAGTGCACTATATCTGTTATTGGCAACAAAGGATGTATATGTGATTATTGGTGAAGGGTAAACATGAATCCCTTGGTGGCTTCCACTCCTAATATAGTAAAAGGTATATTATATTTTGGAGAAAAAAGGACTTGTTCATGTGTAATGGGGTCAAACAGTTACGTTAGTGTTATGGAAAATTACCCATGTATGTCTAATATCGGGTTACTGAAGAATGGCACCGCACAACCACTTAAGAATGGTTTTGTAACTAACCTATATATGGTTAAAGAAACACATGCATTTCATGGTCGTAATTCAAACCCACTTGGGTTCATCTTAAGAAACAAATTAGTTTACACTCCTGTTGCCTCAATTTGAGCATAACATTGCCTCCTCTTTTGCCTAACTTAGCCTTCATTAGTCCAATGAAACGAATATCATTGCTATTGTGCATTTGGTGACATTCTCGCCAATAAATGTCCAACGGTGATTTCGGGTCATTGTTTCTTAAACTAGACAAATGTTCCCTAATCCGAACTCTCAGTTGTCTAATTGTGCTCCCTACATACAGCTTGCCACAGACACAAATAATAACGTACACAACATTGGTTGTGCGACAATTGATAAATTGGTTGTTTTTAACCACATTCCCATTCATGTCTGTGAAAGATTGACAATTGTTGTGCGCATACTGGCATTGATTACAATTACCACATTTGAAAAACCCAACATTTTTCTTCAACCAATGTTCTCCTGAATCATTAACTTTGGTTTCTAGAAAAGACGGACTAAGCTTTTGTTTTATTGTCTGAGCTCGTGTATAAGTGAAAAAGATAGGGAGTTAAATCATTGTCCAATTTCATTATATTCCAGTGTTTATCTACAAAGCGATAAAGAGTGGATGAGTCTTTTGAGAACTGAGTAATAATTGCAATGTGTTGCGATACGTGTTTCGCACTAGAACGCTCAGAAAGTAAATCTGACTGTTTGTATTTTAGGTATATATTCTCTGCTTTGTTAATGCATGTTGGTTTGCATCCTCTGCTCAAGAACCTAGATTTCAAAACTCTAGTTTCTTCTTCATAATCAGAATCCCTACTGCTATTTCTTCTGGCCGTGTAAAATTCACCGGAAGGAATATTGTCAATTGTAGAGCGCCGATGGCTACTTCGTGCCTGGAGTACAGAATTAACTTCTGTCGGTTTGCGAAAAGTCTTGGTTTGGATACTGCCTTGTTCAATGAAAATGTGCAGGTCTAAAAAATCAATTGCATCTGCATCTGCAGTGCCGACAAAATTGAGCCCAAAATCATTCTTGTTGACAAACTGTACACAATTATCAAATGACTCAGAATCTCCTTTCCAAACAATAAGTATATCGTCTTTGAAACGTCGCCAAGCAATCAGATTGTTCTTGTATTCAGTGTTGCTGTATATATGAACATCCTCAAATTGTGCCATGAAAAGGTTTGCTAAATAGGGCGCCAACTTTGCCCCCATGGCAACACATTTGGCTTGAACATAGTACTGTTCATTGAATATAAACACATTTTATCAAGTGTGAATTTCAAAAAACTTTTCAGTAAATTGACATGGTCTAAATATGATGCATAAAAATCACGAAAGATGTAGTCAATGGTACGTATTGCCAAATCATGATCAATGCTAGTATAGAGGGCTGATACATCCAATGTTGCTAACAAATAATTGGACTCCCATTGTAATGATTGCAAAAATTGTAAAACATGAGTACTATCTCGTACATATGATTTCATCGCAATCACATGGGGTTTGAGAACTTCATCCAAATACTGTGAGAGCCCTTCTGTGGCCCACCCTATACCACTCATTATCGGTCTTACAGATGGGAAATCAATATAGTCTTTATGAATCTTAGGTAGAAAATACAGGGTTGGCATCATGGGTTCTGTGTTGATCAAAAATTGTTTTTCATCTTCTGTCAAGAAACCCTTTTCATACCAAAATGTATTAAGTTCCGAGAGCTCAGCAACTACTTTTTTAGTTGGGTTGGATTTAAGGGGGATGTAGCAGCCAGGTGTGTTAAGATGTAACATGGCCATACTGATGTAATCCGAAGTATTCATTACCACAATATTGCCCCCTTATCTGCTTCTTTGACAGTGATTGATTTGTCTCTTGCTAGATCATCTAAAGCTTTAAACTCTTCTTGACTCAAATTGGACCTGATGTTTCTCCCTTTGTGGAAATGTTGGTCTAAATAGTCATGAATGTCTATGGTCACAGCTCTGTGAAAAGTCTCAATGATATTGTCTGATCCAAACTGCGGTGTAAATTTCGATTTGGGCTTAAATTCTTTAATCTCTATATGTCTAGTGTTTATTCCCAAATCCTGACAGATAGTATGAATGTCTGTGCTACTTTCTGGATTGAGAGACATTAAAGTCTCAATATTCTTAATATCTTTGATGGTGTAAGTGCTAAGAGGTTCAAGTGAGGCTTTACGCTCAAAGGTACGTACTTCTGTGGAGAAGTATTTTTTCAATTTGAGTTTTCTCAATAATTTAAAGAGGTCAATTTGAAAATTAACAAAATCAGTGCCCATACTGGGTGCAAAAGATAAACCTTTATTCAATACTGAAATTTCAATTTTATTCAGCTGTCTGTTTGACAAATTAATTACCAAGTCTGATTGTATCACTTGATCAACCGCTTCTTGCTGGTTGAGCGGGTTAGAATCCCTGGACGTGAAATTTCTTCATCTGAGCTTCCACTCCCGCTTCCGCTTCCCCCCTCTCCCCCCTCTCCTGCCCCTGGTGTGAAATTTGGTGTTGAGGTAGGTGTTACTGGTGGATTTGCAAATCTGACTTGTTTGTTGATAGTATATTGTTGATTTCCTTTTTTGTACCTCCTGATTTCTTCTAAAAAACTTTGCCCTCCTTGAGAGCCTCTTTCAGGCACTTCTTTGTCCCTACCATTTGTGGAATTACTGTCCTCTTCTGATTCAGGGTCTGAACTATCTGGGGTAGTGTTGGATGACAATGATTATAGAAAATCAAGGGTATATACTTTTCAACCAAAATATGATATTACCATCAAGCACCAATCCAATTCATCCAACACTACCCCAGCTAGTTCAGACCCACAGGTGGACAAGAAAGGGAGGTATGCATTTGCTAACCTCACGTTAGATGGTCTTAGGCTTACTCTGGCGTCCATATACGTGCCAAACACGGGACAGGATGGTTTTCTGAGAGACACTCTGGGGAAACTAGAGGGATTCGCGAAGGGGGAGATAATACTGGGAGGAGACCTAAACCTAGCCTGGCAACTGAAGCTGGATAGGAGCACGGGGGAAGTCATGCTCAGGGAGCCCTGTCCAAACAATTGAAAAAAGAAATGGAAGACTTGGCACTACATGATGTCTGGAGAGTAAAAAAGGCCAGGCCAGTGAGTTCACGTTTTATTCATACGTTCATAACACAATGTCAAGGATTGATTACTTCTGGGTCTCGGTGGGCCTCCTGGGGCAGATCCGAGGTATTGATTTGGGCGCTATTACAATTTCTGACCACGCTCCACTGTGTCTGGACTTCCAGATCCCAGGCAGAGGAAGGGGTCTATGGAGATGGAGAATGCCTCCAGACATCCTGGGGGACAGACCCCTGGGTGGGACCGTGGGGGAATAAATTAGTGAATACTTTGATCTGAACGACAATAGAGAGGTACCTCTGGCGTTTGTTTGGGAAGCATTTAAGGCGGTAACACAAGGGCATATAATAGCCCTAAAAGCCACTAAAGATAAGCAGACCTATCAGTGGGAAAGGACATTGGAAAGAATAATAGTGGACATTCATGAGGAAATGTTAGATCACCCCAATAGAAGCCTCAAGAAGGCGCTGAGGCATGTGCAGGGCCAATTAGATATGCTCGGAAACCAAAAAGCAGAGAAATCCCTTCTGTACTTAAGGCAACACTACTACATCAAGGCCAATAAGGCGGAAGGATACCTTGCAAGACATCTCAAAGGGAAACAAAATGCATTGGCGATTCTGAAAGTGATGGATGCCAAAGGAGAGACTCAAACATGCAACAAAGGCATAGGAGAGACCTTCAAAGCCTTCTACCAAGACCTTTACAAGGCGGAGCACCCGAACGTACATGAACAGGATAGGTTTCTGCGTTCTCTCCCTATTCAAGCAATAACAGAAGAAGAAAAAAAGCGCCTGGATGCCAGGATTACAGAAGAAGAAGTCCACAGGGCAATAAAGGGCCTCCCGAACAATAAGGCGCCAGGGCCAGATGGCTTCACGGCCCCCTTCTACAAAAAGTATGCGGACATTCTAGTCCCGAGACTAACTAGGCTGTTCAATACATTCAAGGACAGCGGTAATATAACCCCATCCATGAACGAGGCGAAAGTCCTAGTTTTCCACAAAACAGGTAAAGACCCAATCCTCCCTGGCTCGTATCGCCCCATTGCCCTGATTAACTTGGATGCAAAAATGTACACTAAAATACTTGCTGCCAGGCTGTCACCCCTCCTCCCATCCCTAATCAACCCCGATCAATCAGGCTTTATTCCTGGCAGACAAACACATGATAATTTAAGAAGGATTATCCACTTCGTGGAAAAAATAGGCTTTACCCACACTCCGGCAGTATTGCTTTCCCTAGACGCCGAAAATGCCTTCGACTGGGTGAAATGGTCATTCCTCTTTCGAACGCTGAAACACATGGGGTTCGGGGACCAATTTATCAATATGGTAAAGGCCAACTACAACTCCCCGTCGATAAGAATCGCAATAAACGGGGAAGTAACGGATAAGGTCGAGATATCAAGAGACACGATACAGGGGTGTCCCCTCTCCCCCCTCCTCTATGCTATATTCTGAGAACCCCTCCTAATCAAAATAAGGGAAACAGGAGGAATAAGGGGATAGAGATGGCGGGCAGACAACACAAACTCATTGCATATGCAGACGATATGCTGCTGGCTTTGGAAGATCCCGAGAACTCCTTAGCACAGACCCTAAAAGAACTGGATGTATTCGGGGGGCTGTCAGGTCTAAAAATAAACAGAAAAAAATCAGAAATTTTGCTCTTGGCGGGAGATAGGGGGTCCTTGGACAAAACCATTCTTAAGTGGTTGTGCGGTGCTAGTCTTCAGTAAACCGGTATTAGTCATACATTTGTAATTTTCCATAACACTAACGTAACTGTTTGACCCCATTACACGTGAACAAGTCCTTTTTTCTCCTGTAATATAATATACCTTTTACTACATTAGGAGTGGCAGCCACCAAGGGATTCATGTTTACCTTTCACCAATAATGACATATACATCCTTTGTTGCCAATAACAGATATAGTGCGCTGATAATGCGCGTCATCATGTTTACATTGATGACGTCACGCGTCACGTATACGTGTGATGTCATCACGTTACGGGCACCATTTTGTGTGGTGCTTTAGCCGCAATCGCGGCCGAAAAGCATTGCTGAAGGAGCCGAAAGTGACTGCTTCACAAACTGGAATCAGGGATTTATCCCCACAAATAGAAGTTATTGAATTTTGTGATGCAAATTATTTGAATTGTTTTTTTTTATCTCAATGGGTCTCCTTGGGGGAACAAGGTGCTGTTCATGGATATATGGGGCCACATTTTCAATATTATCTTTCACTTATCCAATTCACACCAACAAGACATTACTATAAAGGACACAGTATTATTCTTGCTAAATGGAGCATTGTGCACACATATATTAGGAGTAAAAATTATTTTTTATGGGTATTGATTTAAATCGAAGGGCTTTATCATATGATTATAAAAAAATGTACATATATTTTTCACAGGCCACATAAAGATACTCATGCCAGAAATGGCCCATTGAAACTCAGTTTGCTTGTAAATCCGCCATTCCATAATAAGGTAAGACAATTATTGCATTATCACTTCACAGTCCATGCCACCAAGCAGTTCATCATAGATTGATACATATATGTTCATTCACTGCAGAATTACCAATAATCATTTCTTCGGGAAATACGTTTGATGTCCCAGTGGTCTCATGAGAGAATTATAATTAATATTCGTCAATGACATTGGATCTAACTTCAGGCTGAGTAGGCTTCATTCTAATTATTTCAGTATATACAGGATACACTATTTAGATTTCTAAATTCCTGTTATATTTTGGTCATATCGGGTACGGACAGATGGAATACCTCACAAACCTTTCATAAGCTTGGTGTTTATGTATCAAGGATACATTTCTTAAGACCATATATTAGTGCATATTGAATACAATGGAAGGACAACAATTTCCAATTTGCTTATTGCAACTTTATATTTTCTTTCTATCATTTGGTATTGAATTCTCATCCTGCTCTGACTCCTACCATCAAATCCTGACCTGGTACATGATACAATATGGTATGACTTATCTGCTTTTTTTTAATGTTTTTATGGTTTTATGTTTAACTCTATGATCTAATGATAATTTCACTGTCATGTACATTGTCACCAATGTTGTTATGTTATACATATGATGTATACAGCCTTGACAACGACCAGGGGTCGAAACAAATGTCGGCTGTTGTTCTTTTGGAAAATAAACATCATTCAAAATCTCACATGATTTGGACATATGCTACGTTTGTTTGAAATAATCTTTGCATTGAAAGGACTGACCTTGAGCGCAAGACACTCCCCCGAAGCTTAATTCTCAATCTTCAATGTTATATACAAACATTGTGGGAAGTTTGAGGGGGTAGTATTTGTTCTGCTGCCAGGATAATCAGAACTCATTTTAAAGGCTGGTTCTGGAACCAATCGAGAGTGGTCACTAGCGCACCAACAGGGACTAATCCCACATTTACAATCATTTTCCTATATATATATATATAGTTACAAAGGTCTAATACTGTTCAGTCTACACCAAGATTGTTCAGGTTACATCTGTCTCATGGGCCACACGTATTACATCATGACACATAATTCTTCTATCATCTAACATCTTGCATGTATATATATATCATGTGAAGATAATTGACTTTCATTGTGAGACAAGGGTATGTGGGCCCGAATATCTTATCTTCTATAATCAGATAGCTAACACATTCATAAAACATCCTTTTAGATCTCATGAATGCAGCTTTTAACATACGTTAGCAAAGGATAGGATATATGATCACACGCAGGATTAGTAACAGGGGTGACTCTGGGAGACACACAGTTGTGGGGCATGCATCTGTTACATCAAATAAGTTGAGAGGTTAGGGGTTGTGTGGGTAGTATGTCTTCTGACTAGGGTCTGCGAATACTGAGGTAGGTTTTTGGAGATGGATGGTTTTTTCCATACCAGGCCCTGGCCCGGTCATTCACAGGGCAGTGATGTAAGGAGGAAGGAGAGAGATACAGTGTTTAGTTTGTAGCATGTCATGCCCAGTCTTCTGTGAGAACAGGACAGTCGCAGAGACACCAGAGGGGATTGGGAGGGGGGAGTAGTTGTGCGCGGACCCAGGGGAGAGGTGTGGGCCTGCAGGCTGGCATTTCTGTGAGGCCTACTAGAGCTGATACAAAATGGAGTCAATGTTCATACAAAATGGAGTCAGTAATCAACTGATCAGTAATCAGTAATCATGCACCTATATGTGTTGTCCCGAGGCTGTCCGGCACCTTTGGCCAGAGGCGCATGGCCAGCCGTGGCACGACCATAGTGTGTCCACAGGGACAGGAACGGAGGGGAGGGGGCCTAAACAACCTTTCCTCACATACATTCCCCCCTTTAGTTACTTAAGAAACGAATATTGTAGTTCTCCAAGCCTTTTACGTTCATTCTTTACGTTCATTCTCTTCCTCCATGGCTTCATCCCATGCAGGTGTTCCCTTTCGTGACATCCAGGCCCTGCATACTGCCCTCAGGCTTTCCCCTGCCCGGGCATACTCATCAGGTGTTCAGGTCATGTTGATGCAACCCCCACCCCCTTCCAGGTCCACACAAACCTCATCATACCATTACAATTCATGAGGCTCCTTGATTGTTGTGTAATACAATGTGTCTACAATATACCCTGTGTTATATTTAGCGGTCATTCTGTATTTTGGCTCTGAGTCATCCCCCGTTTGTGCTTGTGCCTTGTGTGTTATCTGTACCACTCCTTTTGTATGGTCCATCATCACCATCATCATTGCACTATTAGGTACAGCATTTGTGCAGCACCTAAGGCATTATTGGCACACACACAAAATTAAAAGAAGAAAAATGATGGTTGTGCACTGCTGCTATCATGTGGGATAGTGTTCCATTGTCCATGTCTGTGGAAGGTACAAATGTACAACATGCACTCCCGATTTTTTGCTAAACACCACTGTCCATTGCTGTTAACAGGTCTAGGACATACCTGTTCTGCATTGTCATCAGCTGTAGGGCCTGTAGCTCCACCTTTATCACATTGAACGCCTATTCTGTGTCATTGGCCAGCTGGATCAGCTCCCGGCGAGTGATCTGGAGCCATTTTGCATTTGCTTCCGCCTGGATGCTTGGAACGAGGGACGCGAAAAATATGTTCAGCAGATGGAAAAAGTTTGAACCGATCAGGTCCTTGTACCAAGAGTTCAGAAGATGCTTTGGAGATGTAGTTTGACAACCTTACTTTTTCGTGATACTGTGCTTTGCAGCTGTTCTTTGGAGAGGGTATAGGTGGGGGGATTCTTCAGTTGTCGGCGATGGCTCAGGATACTTGGTTGCCGGCAGCCCCCTCCCCTTGGACGTGGCTCTCCGGTATCATCATCAAGTCGAAATGCAGCGTTGCCAAGGCGCACGTGCCCCTCCAAGACTGGGGAAGGGGCAAGTACGCCTGTTTGCCGCAAACCCAGTAAGTGTCCATTAGTGCAGCCGTGCCTTTCTTCACATCAGGGATGATGAGAGTCTTATTACAGCTTTTGTTGGTGCCCATATGTGTTTTTCCTTCTCCATAGAAGCACAATTCGTACGGAATTTCTATCTGTAGCTTGAATGATTTTTCAAGGGCTGCAACCCATCTAAGTTTTGTGATATTCTGTGTCCACATCGGGGCGCATGTATGCTGGATCCATTGCAGTTTTTCATCTGACAGTCCTTGCAGCGCTTCTGCTTTGCATGTTATTTGCTCTTCTTGCCATCTATTGTCCAAAAATAATGTTCCTTTGATTACGAGGAAAGGCTCTTTCAGGCAGATCACCCCTTGCCGTTTGCTGTAGCATGTTTTCTCATTTTGTAGAATTTCAAATGAATCTGTGCACTAGAAATGTTGCTGCACATTTTGCATCTGGGTGTGCGCAGGGGCCTGCTTCCACCCACCGTGAAAACGGGCAGACCACCACTTTCAAGTATTGTGCTCCATTGCACCTTTCTCTCATGTCTGCGTAGTCAATGTGCAGTTCATGGAATGGCCCAATGGGACGGTGTTGTGATCCTCTCAGTGATCTTAAGGTCATTACTGAATTATATGTTTGGCATGTTGTACATTCTATTACCATTTTGTACACATGTTCATGTAATCCTGGAATGAACCAATGTTCTTGTATCTCTGCAGCTATGTGTTGCTTTGCATTGTGGGTTGGGAAGTGGAGCTGTTGAAATGTAATTTCTAGGAGCTTTACTGGCATAACTACTTTACCTGTGTATTCTGTCTCCATAAGAGATCTGTGGATGACTCGCTACTTCCCCTTTTCCCCCATAATTCTTTCTCCTCAGGTGGTGCTTCTTGCTGAAGTGGAGATATTGGCATTGAGTTGTATCCCTCACCTTGCTCTTCCTCTAAGTGTTTTTGTAATACAAATTCGTTAGACATTTCTTTTTTATGATAGGCCGCCGCTTTTGCAGCAGCATACGCTGCTGCGTTCCCTAGCGAGATGACGTCACTATTTTTTGTGTGGGTTTGGCACTTAACCAGGACAACCACTGTAGGTTCCTTTAGGGCCTCAATCAATTCCACCAGCAGTTTGGCATGTTGTACGGGTGACCCATCTGCTCTCCTAAATCCTCTCCTTCCCCACCATGCCAGAACCCCATGCACTGTAGTAGTCATGTACACAGAGTCCGTGTATATTGTTACTGCGCCTCCTCAGGCTGTATGTAGAGCTTCAATCAGGGCAATCACCTTGGCTGCTGTGCTGAGAATTGTGCAGGTAGTCATTTTTGCACATTCACCTCGTATTCCCCCTCCTCTAGTCATACGACTGCTGCCCCTACATGTTTTTTCGACTGTTTCAAAGTTTATTGATGCTGACTCATCTACAAAGTATACCTGTGCCGCTGAGAGAGCATTTTCACATACTGTGGGTGTGTCTTCATCCTTACCCCTTGCATGTCTTCCACTCTGCAGGCTTCTGTGATAAACATTTCTGGGTTTACTGCCTTGCATCGTACTATGTGTATGTTTGCACTGGACAAAACATTTGGAATGCAGTATCTCTCTGGGTTGTTAGTGTACTTTTTGATCTCTCAAGTATTGCAAACAATGAGTGCTCCACGAACAGAGTCACTGAGCATCCCATCACGATTGTGGCACTTTTTTCAATGGTGAACACCACGGCTATGAGAGCTTGTTCGCAGGTGAAGTGTCCTTGCATAACTGCATCAAGGATGCCACTGTAATATGCCAGAGGTTTGTGGCCTAACAATGTTATTTGCGTTAGCACTGCAGTCATTAACATTCCATTGCAGTGTGAAAACAAATAGTATTCACAATCATAGTCTGGGGTTTCTAAAACGGGTGCTGTGGAAATCAGTTCTTTTAGCATTTTGAAGGCAGTGTGCATTTCTGGTGTCTATGTTAAAGCTACATTTTCTCTCTGTGCCTCCTTCAGTGCATGGAGTAAGGGTTTTGTGTATGAAGCATAGTCTAATATTCAGGTGCAGCAGTAATTGCACATGCCGAGTAATTTTTGCATTTCTTTCACTGTTTTGGGTTCATTCACAGCCTGTACTGCTGCTGCCCCATTGGGTATTATCCGTTTGCCATCTTTCGGTATCAGTTGACCCAGCTATAGTACTTCTGTCAGACAATATTGCATTTCTGCTTGTCCACCTTGTATCCTTTGTGTGCTAACAAAGTGAGCAGTGCTATTGAATCTTTTCTACATGCTTCCTCATTCATACCACAGACCATCAAGTCGTCCACATATTGAATAGTGATGCTCTCAGTATCAACATTCCCAAGATCCTCATGTAGTATCCTTTTAAATATGCTCAGGCTTTCACAATATCCCTGGAGCAAGCCTGCAATGTTCGTACCTTTTCCCCGCCCAGGGTAAATGCTGTCAGGTATTGTGATTCAGGGTCCAGTGGTACTGAGAAAAAGGCATTTTTCAAATCCACCACTGTAAAGTGCGTTGCTGTTTTTGGAATGCTGCACAAAATTGACACAGGATTTGGGACAAGTGGGAACTCCTTTTGTATGAGGTCATTGAGAGGGCGTAGGTCCTGTATCATCCTCCACGCCTCTCCCTTTGCCTTCTTAATAGGATAAATATACGTATTACACAGAAAATGTGATGGTATAATGATCCCCTGCTGCAATAGTGTGTGTATTGTCTCTTTTATTTCCTCTTCCGCTTCTCTTGACAGGGGCTATTGTTTCACACGGGGCAGCAATGCTCCGGGTTTGAGTTTTATTTTTACAGGGTCACTTCTCGCAACAACCCTACATCATGGGGGCCTGTACTCCACAATATTGGTGGCACTTGGTACATGTCTTCACTGAAATACCCTGGCTTTGAGATGATTATGGCCATCAGTGGGATAGGCACCTGTCTGTTTTGGATCATTATCTCACAGGGGATTGCTATTTCTGTGATTATCTCCCCATTAATACCGGCATCTGTGAACAAGTCTTCATCAGAAACATCTCGTAATACTATATCGGCATTTATACATAACACTGTTCGGCACTCACATCCATGTTCATCCATGCCAATCACTGTAATATTCTTTGAGTTTACACCTGCACTCCATGTAAGTCTATAAACATTACTTATCCTGCTTCTATTTCTGGGGGTGCTACAGGACGGAACACAAATTCAGATGGCACTCGCCACTCATGGCGGGTGAGCTTGGGCATCACACGTGCCAACACCTTTAGTCCCTGTATAAACATATCTGGATCAACTGGTACCGCATGCACTTGTTGTGCCGTGGCCTGTGTGTGTATCGTCAGCATGGCGCACATGGCATATATTCCTGGTGTTGAGCACACTACTCCTCTCTCTGTAAAAGCTATGGTCATGTTCAACTTGCTGAGGCAGTCCCTCCCTAATAAGTTTATTGATCAGTCTTCATAGTACAATAGGGGTGTTTGCACTGTCTCCCCTCTTACTGTTACATCCAATTCTTCTCTGTACGGAACCTCAACCACCGCCCCAAAAAACCCCTGCGTCTCCATTTTATGATTTTACAATGGAACCTGACCTTCCCACTGGCACACTTTTTCTGCTCCCAAATCCACCATTTGGTGGATTCAGGATTGTTTGTTGTTTGTTTCCTATCTCTGCCCCCACCAGTGGTTCCTCGGCTGCATTGATGGTCGTTGATAGTGCTGGACACGCAAGTGCTCTCTGTGGGCTGTCCTATGCTGAGTATCTTGTGTTCTCACCATTGTCGAAAACATTACCTCCTACTACTGCTGTTCCGCTGTATGTTGCTGGTGCACCGTTTGCTGTAGTGGCAAAGGGATTTCCGCATGTCGGGGACATGTGTTCCTGTGATTGTGGGTGCTGTTGTACGTTTTGTGTGTGTGCCCTGTGTTCGTTTGTGTACCCTTGATCGGGTTGCTCTTCTCTCCTGGAACCACCCATAGGCAATCCATATGGGTTGCCTAGGTGGGGGTGGCCATAATGTTGTTCATTTTGATAGGGGCCCATGGGACGACTTTGACACTCTCTCGAAAAATGCCCCCACCTCCTGCAGTTCCAGCATGTGCCTTGTCCTCCTCCCCTAGGGCCCTGTCCTCCATACCCGTACCCACCCCCTCTAGACTCTCTGTTCCCACCTTGTCCTCCTTTCCCAGTTCTCCCTTGCCATTGTGTTCCTCCATATTGTTCTTTGCCTGCCCATTGCTCCTGTCCATTTCCTACCCAGTTTGCAGTCATCCTTGCCTGTATAGCTATCAGCCCTTCCTCCTCCTCCTGTTTCTCTCTCTGTGGGGAGGGAAACTACTGCTGATGCAATCTTCACTAGCTTTGTCTGTACTAGTTTATCCTCATCTGCCAGTCTCCTTTGGGCTACCTCCTTTTCGCGTCTTTGATCCTTTTACAATGGTGCACTATAATGCTCTGTATTTCTGCCAGCCCTTGGCTTCTATCCCAGCTATTTTGTCAAGGGCCGTCTATACCTCCTTCGAGAGCCCTCTTTTGATTATGAAATAAAACAGGGATGTGGATTGCTCCCAAGCAGTGCCCGTTTCCATTCTCCACATCTCTTGCAACCGGAGAATGTAAGCAGTCACATCCTCTTCCTCCCCCAATGTGCACTGCATCACGGACTGTAAATCTGGTGTATCTGGGAAAGTTTCTCTCAATGAATCCCATAATCTTGCCCTTACTGTATGGAATAATGCCCCATCATGGCGATCACAATTTAGTGTTATTCCAGGGAATCTTGCCTTTGCCCACACCCTGTTAGCCTGGTCATCTACCGCAGAGACCTGCAGTATTTTTCTTGAGTGCAAATATCTATTTACTTGCTCCTTCTGAGAACGGGGGCAACGTCTTTAGCAGATTTGCTTTGTCCATTTGGGCCCAAGGGACATAATCGGGCCTTCCCGCCCCTCTGTGTATCAATAGTAGTTGTAATTTGCTCATTGTCCTCCCTGTACTTAACTTTACTCCCTTCTTCCTCCATTCTTCTCCTTCTAACACCTCCATTCTTCCTGTTCTATTCCTTAACCTTCCTTGCCACTCCTCTTCCATCACCATCCCTAGGGGTGCTGTTCTATTCCTGATGGTCCTCCACCATTTGCACCCTCTAGTCTCCTTTCTTCTTCTTCTTGCTCCTCTCTGTCGCACCAGTATTCTTCCTGCCTATCTGATGCCATGTCCCCACCATCCGCACCCGTCTCACAAGCCTCTTGGTCTATTTCTATTATTCTTGTGGGGGTGTCATTAATTCAGAACAGTATTCCTCCCTTTTTCCAACCTTCCTCCATTGATCTATTAGGTGTTTGGGGCATTGTTGTTTGTTCTGCTCTAGGTGTGCGCTAGAAGCTCAGTTCGCATATACCTCTCAGTATTGTCAGTTCTGTTTGGGCCATTGTTAATCTTGAGTCTAAGGCCCTCATTACGACCCTGGCGGTAAGTATGCGACATTACCGCCATGGCGTAATCATCGTTTACGCCATGGACCGATGGCGTAAAGAGCGCCATATTCCGACCCATCGCGCCCTAGCATTACGCCATGGCGGTAATGTAAACTACGCCATGGCGTAAACAGCCCTTACCGGCATCGAACGCCGCGCAGGGTGACCTACCGCCACCCATCATTGCGCCGACCGTAATCAGTGGGCCCCGTAATTAGCGGGCACCGTAATTAGCGGGCACCGTAAATAAGCGGAACCGGAAGTAGCGTCATCGCGGCGGAACGGGAAAGAGCACAGTGGCCATCTTTAAAAACACAATCCATTGCCATCCTACCCAACCACACTACATTCGACCCTGAAACCCTGTGAATCCCATTACCCACCCATTTTCTCACCTAACCATGCCAAAAGTTGTTAAAAAAGCCTGCGACAGGCAGCGGCAGGACCGCTTCAGTCGCGAAGAACTAAATTTTGCTGGCAGAAACGCTGCAGGAAAAGGCATACATCGTCTTCTCATCAGAGATGACGAGACCAGCCATAGCCCGGAAAAAAGCAGTATGGGAACTCGTGGCACAACGCGTCAGTGCCGTAGGTACCACCCCACGTACCGCCAGACAGTGCCGCAAAAGGTGGGATGACCTCCGGCTCCGAGTAAGGGGCATACTGTCAGCAAACCGCAACCTGGGACTGGCAACTGGCGGTGGAGCAGACTCCCCACTGAAGATGCAGCCATGGGAGGAGACATGTGCCTCATTGATCGGCATAGAGTGCATTGAGGGCGTCGGCGGAATGGAGAGAGGAGCCCCGACATCAGGAGACACAGGTAGGTGCCTCCAATTCAGCCTTGCAAAACACCCTGAATCACACTTACATGGGAATCACAATGTCGCCCCATATGGCAAACGCAACACATCAGCAGAAGACCCACACCCTGCACACATGCAGCATGTACACTCTACAGCAGGCACACACATTCCTGCATGCTCAACCCACCCAAAAGGGAGACCACCTGTATGTCACGGCCTACAAAGTCCACCATCTATCCATCTAAACCATGGCACTCATCACAATGCCTGCTCAATGTCCGCTGAACCATCAATAACACTTTCCCTCCTCTGCTCCACCACAGGCTCACACTCGGACACCGGCAGGGATGAGAGTGGCACCACCCCAGCCAAGAAGCCCAGGACAGAGGGAAGAGGCCACCAACCATCCACCTCTGCTGGACCCATGGCCAACCCACAGCAGGCCAAAATTCCTGTTGCCAAACAGCCCAGGGCAGCAATTCCCCCCGAGGAAAGGGACATGATAGCACCCACAGCAGACACACAACCACTGCTGCCCACTGAGGGGATTGTGTCTGCGGGGAGCAGTACAGTCGGGGAGACTGCAGCCATCGCAGCCTGTTCTGACAGCGATGTGGCGAATGTGGATGATGACATGGAAGGTCCCCCCAACACCCAACTTTCCTCCCCACATCTGTCCCCATGTAGCCTGCATGGACAGGACACACAGGGGCAATCCCCTGGAGATTCATGGCCAGCCACTCCAAGCCCAGTGGGAGTAGGGGAAGAGGGGAGTAGTCCTATTGGGCCTGCAATTGCAACCTCCATTGGGCCTGATTTCAGGCAGGTGCTGGACCAAATATCAGCGAGGCAAGCACAACTGGCGTCACTCCTAACGCAGCATGTTGCTGATTGTGGAGGTGCCAGTTCAGGCATGGAGAGGTGTGCTGAGAGCATCAAGGCAGCCATCCAATCAGCAAGCACGAACATATGCACAGAACTAGCCGCAGTGCGGAATATGATTAGTGAACTGATACGGTGAATCATGGACACACGGCGTACCGAGCAGGCCGGTACCTCCTCAGCTGCAAGTTCGGCCCCATCCAGCCCCGTCCGCAGGTCATCCAGGACCCGGAGGAGTACAGGCAGGGGGGCCCCAGGTTCCGGGACAGGGGGCTGGCAATAGTGCCCGCCCAGTGGACCACTGAAACATTACCCACTTCACCACGGGCACTGGCACTCCTTTGCAAGGATTTCTGGGGGGAGGGAGAGGGGGATTGGGTGTGTTGGGGTGTTCAGGGGGGAGGGAGGATTGGGTGTGTTGGGGTGTTCAGGGGGGAGGGGGAGGGGGGATTGGGTGTGTTGGGGTGTTCAGGGGGAGAGGGAGGGGGGATTGGGTGTGTTGGGGTGTTCAGGGGGGAGGGGGAGGGGGGATTGGGTGTGTCATACCTTTTCAGAAGCACAATACACTTTTTCGTTTATCACAAACCAAATGTGTGGACATTGCTCATTGTGTATGTGTGCTTTATTGTTGTACGGTCTACAGTGTGCATATAGCAGACACACACAGTGCCCCAAGTGCCGTCCACATGTTACACGCACACGCTGTGTGTGCTAGAAGTATTGGTCAATGAGATTCTGACGCATTTCACGCCCCTCCTGTGCATCGCTGCCTCCTTGAGGTGCTGCCCCATCCCCACCCTCATCATCCTCATCATCAGGTGGTTGCAGTTCTGCGTCAGGGGGCAGAGGCACGTTACGTCTGACGCACATATTGTGTAGCATGACACATGCCATGACGATCTTCGCAACCTTCTCATGGCGGTACAGGAGTGCCCCGCCAGACCTGCTGAGGCAGCGGAAACGTGCCTTCAGTAGGCCAAAGGCCTGCTCTATCACCACACGGGTACGTGCATGGGCACGGTTGAAGTCCTCCTCATGCTGGTTCTGTGGGTTCCGGACTGGTGTAAGGAGCCACCTCTTCAGGGGGTAGCCTGCATCACCTGTAAATGGGCAACAATGTATGTGTCAGGAATGAGATTGCTTTCTGAACATGACGCGCCACCATGCCTTGCATTCAACTGTTACTTTGCACCAAATTTAGTTGTGCTAATGGATTCACACTATGCAACCGGTATATGTTCATGGCTCTCATGTACTGTTTTGCATGCCAAGACACAATGCAGGGGGGACAATTGCCTTGTGAGTGCCCATCCACTGTGTCCGTTCAGGCCGTTATTTTATGTGACCTGGCACGTGTCCTGTGAGGTCAAAGCTCACATGATTGCAACATTGCTGTCTGGCTCATTATGACCCCAGGGAACAATACTGGTGTCAATGGGGACAGTGTGTGGGTCTTGCTGTCTGTGTAGTGGTGCATTGATGTTCCTGTCCGACATGTGCCTCCTTTGTGCGCAGTTATGGGGGACAGGCCTTTCAGTAGATGGTGTTTGGTGACGTGCATGTAGGTGTGTTCCTTTGGAGTCAATGTGGTCACATTTTGTACAATGCACTTGCAGATGGTTGTATCATGGTTGGGGTACACTTTCATTCACATGTTAGGGCTGATTAGATCAGGCATCATGTATACAGTTGTCAGATGATGTGAGTGCTGCCTCAGGGTATGATCTGGCTACTGCTAGTCGCAGCCATGTGACATATGCATCATTCCCCCCCCCTTTCTGCCAGGTGAAATGTGCATTGGTACGTCGATCACCTACACACTTCGCATTTCCATGCTCATGACATTAGACTCACCGAGTAGGCAGGATCTTGGGCCTGCATGTCGCTCCATGTAGCGTGGTATTGTGGAGTTCCGAAGGACCATTGAATCATGGGTTGATCCGGGGAATCGGGCACAACAATGTGTGAAGATCCTGTTGGAGTCGCAGACCATTTGCACGTTGATTGAGTGAAATAGTTTACGGTTGCGGTATGGTACCTCCATGGCATGTGGGACCACCAATTCAACATGGGTGCAGTCGATGGCACCAATGCAACCAGGTATGCCAGCTAGTGCATGGAAACCCACTTTGGTGTTGACAATCTCCTGGGCAGACCGTGGCAATGAGATGTGGTCGTCTGTGTGCTTGAGGAGGGCATCAAGCACTTGGATCAGTGTACGTGAGAATATTGGTTGGGATATGCCATGCAAGTGGCCCACTGTGTGCTGGTAGGTGCCTGTGGCCAGGTAGTGGAGCACGGACACTACCTTCAGTAGGGGCGGGATGGCGGTGGGTGTTTCTATCATGCTGACAATGTCGTTGTGTATCATGTGCACAATGTTGGTGATGGTGTCCCGGTCCAGTCGGTACAGGGTGTGGATCTACTCTGCGGTGAGGTTGAATGGACTGGCTCTGATGCGTGGGATTGGGGGCTGCCTGCGTGGTGCCACTGGCTGTTCTGGTGGGACTTGCTGGCCCTGCCTTGCCCTCCTTCTCCTCCTGCGTCTCCTCTGTGCAGCCTGTTGTTGTTGTTGTTGTTGTTGTTGCAGTTGTAGCACTCGCATTGCTATCAGGTCCTCCAGCCCCAACATTGCTAGTCCTATTGGTATCATTGTGGAGTGTGACTGGGGCTGGTAGGGGTGGGGTGTGCTCTTTTTGCACTGGGAGAGTCTGTATTGTCTCCACCTGTGCTGATTCTGTTTACCTGTGGCAGCTGGGAACACTGCACATGGCCAATTACGGTTGGTTCGCGATGGCGGAATTAGCGCCATGGCGGTAAGGTACTTAACGGCCTTGGCGATGGCGTTAGGGGCATGTCCGCTTGGTTTGTGATCTGCGTAGCTTTGCACCATGCCGGTATTTATGGCATGGAGGCTCGCGCGCGCGCGACCTTGGTGCTGTTAGCGGCAATGTAAACTACGATGTCGCTAATGGCACTTTCGCGGGTCATAATCGGACCTAGCGGAAAACGATGCCGGTATTCATTTACCGGCATCGTTTTCCGCTTACCGCCTGGGTCGTAATGAGGGCCTAAGTTCGGTAAACTGCTCTATGTCTATATTTGGGGAACTCACCTGTCCAACTGCTCCTCGAAGATCATATGGGGGTGGCGCTGAGGCTGTTGGGGCTGTTGGTAGGAGTTGAGGGGGTGACATGGGCTTTGACACATGCACTGGATCACTACATCCCTCATCTGGCGCAGGCTTCGGCAGGAGCGGGTACAGCCTTGCTATCTCTACCCCTTGCTCCTTGTTTTCCCCTTCCACCTCATTGCCACTTGTTGTTAGGGGAAACGTGCCCTGCCCTTTGGTTTTGTTCTGGGGTATTTCTTCAAACAGCCTACACAAATCTAATATTTCTCTCCTGTTTTGGAGCTGTTTTCCTTTGTACTTTACGAACAAGCATGTTGCTACCATATCCAAAACACTTTTGTAAAACGACCCCCCTTGCGGCCATACCTGGGGCAAACCTTCCCCCTTCAATTCTGTGATCCATTGATCATGGTATTTGTTCATTTTGTCTGCATACCCTGGCAAACTTGTAAAAGTGGCGTCTCTGCGCCCATTTTTATTCTATCAATAGCTTTCTCTTCTTCGTGGGTCAAATCAAGACAATCAATCAATAGACTACAATACTTCAGCACCTCTTCCTTCACCCTCCGTGACAATACCTTTGACTAAACACAGTCTGTCACACTTTCTTTAGCAATGCATGTGTCAAATTACTTATATAGGTAAACCTTTTCGTTTTCATTAATTATTCACAGAATCCAGCACACAGCAGACACAAACAACATACATTATACACCACGGGACTTAAACATACCACATTTAACATTGAAACACAAATCCTCCCTACTTGTCCCTCTCCCCTCTTGTAATATTCCCTCCTGGTACCCCAGCCTGTCCATATATCAAGGTCCCTTATGGACTGCCCCTCCTGTCTATGAGTGTCTTTTTTACTAAAGAAAGAAGAAAAAGAAGAAGCTTTGGTAAATACTATTCTGAGTCCTCTCCTTAGATATGACTCCTACTGTTTCCACTTATTTTCCTCGTTATACCCTGTACTAGTCGAGATAGTACTATGCAGCGCCACCTTCTGCCCCCTCGCGGAGCTAGGTTCCCGTTCCTCTTTTCACCTTAGCTGTCCTAATAGTCATATGCAGAAAGAAAAGACCAGAGTTAAAACAAGAATTCCTCCTATATTCTGTTAGCCTTCTCCCCTCTATGTTCCCACTGTTCAATCACAAATATCCTTTTACTTGACTCCCTGTGCCACTGTTTCCCCCCCTACTGCCTTTTAATGTTGCTTGCACTTGATACTCACGTGTCCGTCTTGAGCTGAAACCCTCCGGACCCAGTCAGTCAAAACGCCGCCCCACAATCAATGGCCGCACCCAGCTCTGGCGAGTGGTACATGGGTATTTGCAAAGCCGGGACCCGTTGACCCTCTCGTCCTATTGCGTGCGCACGTCTAAGGGGTACCAGTTGCCGTAGGAGGGTGGCTCTTGAGGGGGCGCGCCCTGGGTCTCCTCTGTGGCCGGGGGACGTCTCGTGTCAAAGGAACAGAAAGAACGTTATCATGTCCAGGGGTCACCAAATGAAAGTGAGCAGTCCCCAAAATACAATACGAACTCCCAATGAGAGTCAATAACGGACACACCGCAGGAGGCAATGAGACCAAGACCAAGTGCGAGTGAACTTAAGAGATAAAGTTTATCTAAGTCAATTTAAGGCACGCAGAGGACTCTAAACACTCGAGAGCGCTCTGCCAAACAATACAATGTCAGTACATTTTAAAGGGTTACAGCGTCATTGATGATGTAATACATATAGTAAAAAAGTTACATTTCGATTGGTGGAACAGTAGGCCCAGTATAGATGTCTCTGCGCCGGCTTCATGTGATTGGATGGTGGCTTGGCAGTATGTCAGACATCACGTGCATCAGCTGGGCTGGTCGGTGTGAGATCAGCCTGTATGGCTTGAGCTTGTATGTAAATATATTGACAAATTTTATATTGACAAATTTTTGCAGCCTCTTAGCCAGGAAACTAATACCTATTTACGTGATAGTTCCTCAGTGATTAAATTGGTTGAAGGTAGGCCATTTAACACTGAGGAAGAGATTCTTGTCACGTTAGATATATGTGCATTATACACGAGTATCCCTCAACAGGAGGCGGTTCAATGTGTACGAGAAATCCTCACCACTGAAAGATCGCCTCGGAACACTCCTGGAGAATTCATCTTGGAGCTGCTCACGATGGCCCTCGAAAAGAACTATTTTCAATATAAAGATCAGTTTTTCCTGCAAACTCATGGGACTGCTATGGGTGCGGCCTTTGCCCCCAGTCTAGCCATATTATACATGGCTATGTGGGAACATCATTTTGTCCTCTCTGAAACCAACCCGTTTGTGGGCCACATTAAATTATGGCGGCGCTACATTGACAACATTCTTTTAATCTGGCATGGTTCGGCTTCGGCACTCCAGGAATTCTTTCTGTGGATCAATAGGCAACATACAGAGATCAAATTCACGATCAGTTCCAGCACAAAAGAGATCCAGTTTTTCGATCTCAGAATATACGTAAGGAATGGCAACTTAGAATGTTCATTATTCAGAAAACCTACGGATAGAAACACATTACTTCATTTCTCGAGTTTCCATCCGAGGGGAGTGAAAGAGTATGGCCAATTTCTGCGATTGCGCAGAAATTGCACGTCAACTACTGAGTATACCACCCACGCGGACAACCTTAAAACACGTTTGGTGGCAAGGGGTTATCCTAGCAAACTGGTCTCCAAGGCGGCAAGAAGAGCAAAATTTACCCCTAGGGAATGCCTTCTCACCCCCAAAGTACACACCATGGAAGAAAAACTTGTCTGTGTCTTGCCTTACACTACGCATACTTATGCAGTAAAGAAATTGATCAAGAAATGTTGGCCTTTGGTCAAATTGGAACTGAGCGATGAACCTATGCCACTATTTGCGATGACCAGACAGAAAAATCTGAGGGATCTGTTTGTGCATTCGAAACCTCAGATTTCGAGAAACAGAACCACGGGTTGGGATCCCCGTCCGCTGGTAGGACACTTCCCTTGTGGAGGCTGTTCAGTCTGTAAGTACACTAAGAGAATCAAATAGTTTCAGGGCAGAGATAGGAAATGGGACATTCGTGCCATGACTAATTGCAAAACCCCTAATGCTATATACTGTATCCAGTGTCCATGTGGCCTTAAGTATGTTGGCCAGACCTCGAGACCTACTCATATATGGATTGTGGAACATAGATCTCGCATTAGGTGCAAGAACATCAATGCGCCATTAGTATCTCACTATATGGAACATGGTCACTCCCCCGAAGACCTATATTGGTGGATCTTGGAAGCATTCCCAAGACAAAATATTTCGTCACGTAGCCTGAACTTGGCTGAGGCCAGGTGGATACATCGGCTTGATACTATCGAACGGGGTTTAAATGAAAGTAACCCTCTACGGTGGTGACTTTCCCCTGTTCTCTACTTTAGACAGGTCTTTTAGCCCCCTTTCATGATCAAAGTGCGTTTCGCCATGGCACATATTTTGTGGGTCTTTGGCGCCGCTTTCTGTGTTCTTCGCTTCAGGTCCTTTTACTTAATTTAATTTATTTTATTTCCTTGGTCTCTCTCTTTTTCTCCTTTTTCTGTTGGTTTTCTTCCTAAATTTTGGGTTAGCCACCCGGTTACGGAGTCATGTCTGGGGGCCTCTGACGGTTGGTTTCTCTTCATGGATTCTTCCATTTTTGGGTTCTCCGTAGACTGATTACCATTTATTTTTGTTTTCTATCCTTGCGGCGGCATGAGACATTGGACTAATATTTTAGCCTGTTTAGTGCCTCATTATTACCATTTATTCCTTGGCCTTATGAGGGGCCCGCTTTTGGGTTCTATTAGCGATTTTGAGGGGGCCAGTATGGGCCCTTACGTGACTTTTGAAGTCTCAGTCCACCAGCCTATTCTTGGCGGCTGGCTTTAGTTTTTAGTCCCATTTCTTTCTCCATGAATGGGCTGCCTACGCCGACATCAGGCCTGAGGTAGCCGCGTGTCCTTTCTCTGTGTCTCTGCTCCTACTCACGGGATGCACATACCACATTTCCGGTAGCAGTCTGCGCGGACGATGGAACGGTCGAGGCGCGGGCTGTAATCTCGAAGGCTCTGCAGCCTCGGTGCCATCAACGCGGCGCTTAGGAGGCATGTGTAGGTAGATGTTTAGTCCACACGCTGCGAGTTGTGATCATTCCATGTTGACATATGGAACACGCGGTGGCTGGTTCTGTACCATGCGTGCTGCGAGGACACCCATGCATGTTGCTGAACATGCATTCTGAGCCGAGGAGTGTCACCCACCTCGAGCTTTCTAGATTTTAGATCCTCCGTTATTGTATTTATGGCTTGGCCATTCTGGTCCCTTTCTCCCTTTTCCAGCTTGAGAACGGTGATCTGAGGACGTTTGACTGCATAGTCACCCCGCACCTCTACATTTGGCTATGCGGACTTTTGACCAATGCGACCGTCGTTAGAGGGACATTTACCCATGATCTGCCTAGCCCTCCGACTAAGGTGAGCAACTGTGTGGCCCCTTACTGGCATAAAGGGGGTGTTAGGTCGGGCTTTCTATGCTGCCATCCCCTTCCGAATAGGTTTTCATTGGAGGGGACTATTTTGTTTCTACATTCGCAGGCTCGGAGGCTCTTTCTTCTCTTTGCCACTTCCGTGGCAGCGAAAATCCCTCTGGGGGATCACTCTATCCCTTCAAGTAAGTTGAGGGCCTATATAGCCCTTCATGTACTCTGTTTTTGGGCACTGCTGACTTTTTCAGTCTTGGGCCCAGCATCCTGGGGCACTTAGCATGCCGGCACTTGGACACAGCACCACCATACACAGCCATTTGGGGGTTTAATATTAATGTGTTTTTTATTTCCCTTTTTACGTTCTTCGTTGATCGTTTATCTTTTCGCTGCCCCCTTTCCGCCCGGTGACGGGGAAGGGTATAGCGAATGATACGTTCAGGTGGAGGATGTTTTTTATATTGATGTCACCACCTTGGCTAGGTGCGGGCCTCTGCTTACACACAGTAGTTTGGTGTTTTGTTGGTGGAGGATCTCTCTTTCTTCCTCAGGTCTTCACATATTTCCTTTCCAGCAGCTGTATTTTTTGGCTGCTGGGTTTTTAATATGTTTTTATATGACAGTAATATTATTATCTATCACATCCACAGAGCTCCATTTCCCTTGGGGTCCTGATGAAGGCAGTATAATTGATGTCCTGCCGAAACGTCTCTTGCATTACTCCGTGTCATCGAGTTATGCTACATGGTTCATCAACGCCACCATGGACGTAGACCTGGGATGTGTTTTTTTCGGTCATGCATAATTTATTTCGTCATGTATAATCAATTTTAGAACATGAAATAGGTGACACCGCTTTATGGAGGATATCTGTGACTTGTTAACCAGATAGGGCCAGGAAGACAGTGCATGTGCCCGCTTTCCTCCTATTTAAGAGAATTTTTTCTGTGTCACCTTGGGTTTTATGATTAAATCACAAAAATGCTATTAGGTGGATATATGCATCTTCCATATTGACATATGTTTCTATGTGGTTCTTTTTATTGTGTTAACGTAGGACCAATGGCCTATGAAATAAAATTATAACCATTTTATAGAAAATGACAAATACGGTGCACTGTGTGTAACATTCTGTGTGGTGATTTTAATAGCCTATGGAGTGCGGCCCAATATGAGTTAAGACTGGGTCATTAAATTAGTTGTTGAATGGTTCATCTGGGGGACTCCTCAATGTGTGTCGGTGTGAGGTGAAGGTCATGTGGTTCTGGATGAGGTGATTGATGCTAACTCTCTAATCTAAACACTACTTCAAAATATACAAAAAATGACAATCAGTTGTATTTCGACAGCTGGGGAGAAGACTATATATTTCCCATGTTGTATTTTATACATTTGTCACTGGTCAGGTGAGTGGGGTGGGGGTCATCTCTGTCAGGGGGCATGGGGTGAGCGCTCAGTGCGGACCCAGTGGAAGGATGAAAGGATACATTTGTTGCACTGAGACATCTGTGAGAAATGGGCCTTTAGCAGCACAGTCATGAGGAGAAAAAAGGCGGGGGCCTGTGTGCTTGCTGTGCGTGGCACGGCTGAGGAGAAAGAATGTCCTGCAGTTACCATAGCGTGGCCTAATTGAAATAATGGAATCACAAGTACACAGAATGGGGTTTCAACACGTTTTGCATGATCTCCTCTATACAGGATACATGGGGGGGTCGATTATGACTAGGACTGTGCTTATATATATATATATATATATGCTGAACCCTGCATATTTGCTTTCTGCGGATGAGAGGAAGTTTATATATATATATAGTTACAAAGGTCTAATACTGTTCAGTCTACACCAAGATAGTTCAGGTTACATCTGTCTTCTATAATCAATTAGCTAACACATTTATAAAACATCCTTTTAGATCTCATGAAAGCAGCTTTTATCATCCGTTAGCACAGGATAGGATATATGATCACATTCGGGATTAGTACCAGGGGTGAATCTGGGAGGCACAAAGTTGTGGGGCATGCATCTGTTACATCAAATAAGATGAGAGGTTAGGGGTTGTGAGGGTAGTATGTCTTCTGACTAGGGTCTGCCAATACCAAGGCAGGTTTGTGGAGATGGATGTTTTTTTCCAGACCAGGCCCTGGCCCGGTCATTCACAGGGCAGTGACGTAAGGAGGAAGGGAAGAGATACAGTGTTTAGTTTGTAGTGTTTCACGCCAGTCTTCTGTGAGAACAGGACAGTCGCAGAGACACCAGAGGGGAGGGGAAGGGGGAGTAGTTGGCTAACTGTGCACAGACCCAGGGGAGAGGTGCGGGCCTGCAGGCTGGCATTTCTGTGAGGCCTGCTAGAGCTGATACAAAATGGAGTTGATGTTCGTACAAAATGGAGTCAGTATCAGCCCTCTTGTAGATGTTGCACCTGAATGTGTCGTCCCGAGGTTGTCCGGCACCTTTGGCCAGAGACACATGGCCAGCAGTTGACCAAGCATAGTGTGTGTGTGGGACGAGAAAGGAGGGGAGGGGGCCTAAATGATGTTTCCTCGCATACATTACGTACTGCAAATAATTTGGAATGCCTTCTAGAAAGCTCTGTATTCTACTTGAAAATGTTCCTGGCCTGTTTTTGTAGACCTTTGGAATTCATTTGAAACAGTAATGTTTCCCATGAAAGCTAAATGCTCTTGGAACTCTTTGTGTCTAAAGGTTGTGTGAAGAATCCATTACCCAAATCTAATACTGTTTTTTATTTTGCACCTCTGGATGATACTCAAGCATCCAGAAATGTGAAGATTTTAAACTGCTTCAGTGAGCAGGGGGGGGCTTCAGTATTCTGGAGTCTAAAACTAAATGATAAGTACCTTCTGGTTTGGCCACTGGAAGAATGGGTGTATTGTATCAACTTGCCTATTGTGTTACTACTCCTTGGTCTAATAGTCTACTATCACTTTTAAGCAAGGGATAGCTTGTGCTTTATTGGAGTATTGTTTCTGAGGGCTAGGTGGTGAGTATGCCAGAATTGTGTGTGGTGGACAGTCAATATCATGATGAACATGGTTCTTGAATAGTTGAACTGCTCATAGAGCTGCCTAGAATTTAGGATTTTGCGTAAGCATTTATTTGGTGTTCCTTAACTTCTTTTGAAAGGGCTAACATCTTATCCCCTTGGACTTTCTCTGATATATAGTAGGGAATTCTCTAGCTGCCAAAAGATCATCTTGTTTTAAATGTGCATTGTGCCAGAAAAGGGCCTCATTTTCTTTGGTTGCTCCACTCTAGATGAATTGCAAATAAATGCATGTTATTGTTTTCTACCACCTGTCCTGGGGGAGTAGTTTTTTGCACTTGCTTTTGTGTTGGTATATTAAGTAAATGGTATTTGGGTTTCTCCCTAAACATGGAACTGTCCGAACCAGAATATAAAATGACTTCTGTCCAGTTACTGGCATCTTTAATTACTGGAATTATTCTGTGGTATAGAGCTTTTCCGCAGTCTGCTTTTTCTCCCTTTCTTATTTTGCTTTTTCACTGGTTTCTTCTCTCCCTTGGATGCTGAACCCTGCATATTTGCTTTCTGCGGATGAGAGGAAGTTTAGTCTTTATCTCTGTACCTTTGTGATTCTCTGAGTTGTGTTCTATCTCTGAAACTATATGTGATCACTATTGGACCTTTATGTTTACCCCCTGATCCTTTTGTCCAATTGGATCCTTGTTTAACGTTAAATAAATTCCTTACAGAGAGGAGTTCTCTGTCCCGGTTGGTTTCATTAGCCCTATAAGCTTCCTTTGAGATATTGGCTAGATTTGATTTGTGCTGCCCCTCCCCCTTTTCCTTGATTTGAGAAGGTAGATATTGCTCTGTCAAAAGTACTATAGGAAGCCTCACCTTTCTCCTGGTTTCTGTTTTTTAGTTCTTTTCTGGATCCTTCTCCTGGGAGTCTGCTCAAGTGATACCTACCTAGAGGCTCATATGTAGATGATGCTATGTCTCCAAATTGGAGTTTCCTCTATTATTCATGGGGAAGTAAGGCCAGTCTCCTTGCAACCTCTAATTGTACTGGTTCACCTTTTAGGACTGGCATTATTTTCCCTTCAATCATGGGATGGTCACCCCAGGTCTGGCTAATCCTAAACCCATTGCTGCGGTTGCCCCTGCAGTGTTTATTTTTCCCTTAGGCTATTGGGTAATGCTGTAATTGATTGAGTACCTATGAGTTCCAACTTTAACCAACTACAAGCTGAAACCCAGTTATCACAGTTTTCTAATGGTGAACTGCAGGATGCTGGAATGAACTTTGCTAATGACCTATGTCTTTGTTGTGGGATGAAATCAGAAAATGCTGCCTCAAGTTAACTCAATTTAGTGGGGTACCATCTGGGTATCTCCTCTTGCTTTGTTAGGCATGAATCCAGCAGCTCTTTGAGGGTATGGAATTAAAGTCTCCCTTCTGCCCTCGCTGGAGCTGCTATCTTCACAGCACATGCCCTGACTGTGTCTCCTCAGGATTATATACTGTTGTCTAGCATAAGGATCAGGAGGCTTTTTGTTAGGGTCAATATGATTAGTTGTTCTAGTGTTAATGCCTCCAATGTCAAGGGCCCATGTCCAGGAGTATTTTCCAGATACCTTAAACTGCCCCCAAAACCATGGTGATGGTTTATGTTTTCTAGGGATATTTCAGAATACCTGTATGGTGCATATTCTAGTTGGTCTAAATCCTTCCTTACTCAAAGGGTTTCAAATAAACCTCTTGTATTTGCAGCAGACAAGTTCATGAATGTGAATAATGTTTCCCTATGTAGTCCTTCTGGTTGTGCCACCCCCACGGTAAATGAGTGTTAACATTTGTAATCCCTTTGTCCATCATCCATTGATTGACTGCTTGATGGCATGATGGCATTCAGCAGGTATTGCAACATCAGTATGTTGTAGGTTAGCCATTGGAGTGTCTCTTTTTTACTATATTAATAGGGGAGTTTACAAAAAAGAAAAGACAAATCAACTTTAATCAGAGGTTCTAGATTTTTTATCTAGAGATATTTGCCTAGATAGTATGAAGCAACAGTAGTGGCTACCTTGAGCCCATTAAAGGGACAAATTGTCATGGTGGTCAATATTTTAAATGTAATGGGTTTCTGGTTTCACTGCTACATAGAGTTGCTATTTAGGTTAATGGGTGGCAATGGCTGCTTCTTCCCAGGGCTCAAAACGGCTTTTAAATATGTTGGTGCCAACTTGTATGGCTTTCCAAGACTCAGAATAGGTGTTTGAATGTATGGGTGCCAACTGATCTGGCTTTCCAAGAGCCTTTGCACACTTTTGGGTTGCAACTGTCATGATGTTCATCATCCCTGCATTCCAGAGGGTAATCTCCACCACAAATGCATTCTAAATGGCCACATGGGGCTGTGGTAGGTTTTGCGGCACAGAAAAGTGATGTACCCGAAGCAAGACTCTCATGAAAGTTGGGTCTCTGCGCTTTAGTGCAAGAGCAACTACTACTCTAGAGCACCTGACAGGCTCACTTTTGGACCACAATATTGTCGAGGTTCCACCTTCTGCGTGAATCTATGTATTAATGTGCATTACCCTTGTCTGATAAACCATAGATGTTATCATATCTTCCCTACACAGTTTTCTTAGTAAACCAACAAGTGTTTGCCCTTGTCATATAGAGTATGTTATGTTCATGAGCAGAAACATATTAATAATGCTCTCACTTTCTTATTTAGGATGTATGTATATTGATTCTCTTGTAGAGATGATATACAAGAGTTAAAAATAGAATAGTCCAGCAATATACAGCGCCTAATATTAGCAATAAAGTAGTGGAGTACCCAAACAATTTGCTACTCTTCTAAAATGTTAAAAATGACCTACTACCAATCAGAGATGTGCATGTAACCACTATGCCCTCAGTAAAACATAAAATAATACTCACAATTGCGATGCTGCGGCTAGTCAAGCCAGGTGACAGAGGAGATTATACAGTCCAATCTCAACATAACCCCTTAGGTGGGATAGGATAACAACTCTATCAAAAAGTCCATAACTTCTATGGGGTAGTTAATTAAGAACAGCCTAAAAGTAATCTAGAGACATGGATCAAAAGGATTGCAGGTAAAACATTTCAAATCCCCATGCAGAGGATTTTTCTTGCCCCTTCCTCTGTGATTTTATGGATCCACTTATCCTGGCCAAAGACGTATGAGCTGCAAAACAGGTTATATATGGACCCTGTACTCAGTACTGCCCCTAAACTCAGTGGGTCACCAGCATCGGAAAGATTGAAAGGCTAACCTAGCAGAAATACACCATGGTGTTGCTAATTAGTCCTCCCATGGAAAAGAAAAGTTTATGTCAGAAAAAAACTAAAAATGTCTTATTTTATCCACACAAATAGTGAATCAGTTTACAAATCAGAAAGCTGGACAAGTGTCAATTGTTAGCACTGTGGGCAGTTGACTGTTTGAGGGTCAAGGCAACTGAAAGCTGTTTGCTGATTACTTACAAGGCATTTCAGCTTTGAAAAATGTAATTTGCCTCCAACCTATTGTAGCAAGAATTACACATCAGAATTTGGGAAAATTGGCAAAGTGCCAAAGACTATAATTGCAGTCTTGGCCTACTCATTAAACTGCTTGCTTTTCTTACCTAGGCAGGTCAAGATCGCGTGGGCCAGCAGTGTCTTCTGGCCCTGCACTTTCATGGTTCAGCGTTGTGTGGCCTTTGTTGAAATCTTATGAACTCCACCCAGACTGCTAAAACAGCTTCTTTTTAAAAGGTAAGTGCCACCCCTGTTTCCCTGATAGGCAATCACATTCTAGCAGATGGCTTCATTCATGTACTCAATAGTAACAGTGAAACAAAACATCTTGTTTGTTTATATTTGAATTGAAGATAATCTTGTCATTATCTGTAACTTATGTATGAATTTACGGCTTTCAATACAATGGGCTTTGCCATATGATTAAAAAAAAGACATCAATGCTGTTTTTCATAACATGTTCTACTGTCAGAGTGTCATAATTAAGCATTCAACATTGGCTAGTGTGTTATAAATGTTGCCTTGGACCTGTGTACTTTTAGTTTATAAGAATTCAAGCACACTCCTATGTACAATGCAATAACAGTACTGATAATGTGACCACACACTCATGAAATCCTAGCAAGAAGATTTGCTTTAAAAAGCAATGTAGCAAATTGGACTAGGTTAGCAGGTATACTTGTTGCTTAAAGGATAGTTCCGGGACTTTTTTTTTATTGTTCCTATGGTTCGGCCATGTGTTTTCAAGCATAAATCGGTAGATCGTAGAAAACTTTCCTATGGACCTTACCCGACTTTTCGTCCATTAACGCACTCGAAATCAGCCGCCATTTTCTGATAATCCTATCATTTCCCCCCATCGCCCTGGCTCACCTGCTTTTGCGGCACTAAATCAAATCCCCCGCCCCTGAAACAGACTTGATCAAAACATTCATATTCCCCGCCTCTATCCGTGACGTGACTGAGCTGCGTAGGCAAACGCGCCCAGGCGTCTTCTACGCGACTCCACACAGAACCAGGAAATCAACACAGATGAGCTCACTCAACACAGCGTGCCACAATTGGGAATATGAAACTGTACTTTTAAATTAAACCGCAAGATTGTAAATTTGGTAAAGTACATTTATTTGACATCAAATGTTTTGAGAATATTCAGCGATTTGCATTTTTATTTGCTCACGTTCCAAAAAGTTCGTTTTGAGGCACGCGATGTTCCTTTGCTGTACACAGGGTCTTAGATCATCTCACAATACAGCGCCACAATTCGGAATATGAAACTGTGGTTTAAAAGCAAACGGCAAGATTGTACATTTGGCAAAGTACATTTATTTGACATCAAATGTTTTGAGAATATTCAGCGATTTGCATTTTTATTTGCTCTCGATCCAAAATAGTTCGTCTTGAGGCAAGCGATGTTCGTGTGCAGTACACAGGGTGTTGGTTTACGATAAAATAAGCTCTTCGGTCGCACTGATGATCGCATGGCTGTTCCAACAACGAGGCACTAGGCCACCACAACGGTCTGTATGTTGCATCTAGCCGTTAGTACCGCGTAAGGGCATACTTGTACTTGGCGATCGTCCCATAAAATGGTCAGGGTGGTAACGTTGTTCACGCGGAGAAGCAGCTGGCGGTTGAAAAAGCCATCCGCCGGTGTCTGGTACTCGTGACACATACAATAATGGATGATGTACCTGTTTGAAAAACATAAAAAATGAAATTAGTCTCACCATCAGATCTTTATTAAAATTATTCATTTTATATATTAGGTCGGGAAATTATTTCATAGCTAGGACAGTGCAACTGGGTATTATACGTCAAGGGGGGGGGGGCTGTAGGATACTGAGACAGTCCCCCAGTGCAGGGGTTGACAGGGAGGCAGTGCAGGTGGAGAGTGGAAGGGCCCAGGACCGAGGTCGCAGACAGTGGACCAGTTGTAGCAGGGGAGAGGGAGAGAGAAAGCAGAAGCAAAGAGGAAGGTTTTGAGGTGCTTCCGTAAAAGGAGATGGTTCTCCTCAAGATAGTGTGCGGTACAAAACAATATGCCACATAGAACGAACAAGTACAACTTAACCCGTCTTTAAAGCTACTGTATAGTAATTAAATTGCGGTATAAACTCATCTAAAGAGTTACTTACATTATATTTGCATTTTCCATTGTGTCTGTGCGTAGGGCAGCCCCGAAATACCACTCCTTCTATGCCGACGTTATTTCTTCTAATGAACGAACATGAAATGGCTTTCGTTTCTGAAATTATATTCATTATCGTTTCTTACGTTATTGCCCCACACCCCCAAAAAGAAGTCTTTCGGGATGGTCCCGGCCTGTCAAGGTCAAATAACAATAGAACCTTATACTGAGTCGTGGGCCATTCCGGCACCCGAGCAAAAAATCAAAGCAGCTGACATTCACTTTGAACGAGCACACATTCCTAGTTAGCTACATTCAGTGTAAGGCCATCTCACAGGACTTGAAATTTACACTCCATCGTTGCATTTTGTCTGCGTGCTTTGCAGCCCCAGAGAACCATAAATACGGAGACATTCTATATTTTTTGAAAAATGATTTATATTACTGTTTGGTTTAAATAATGCGCAAATGAACAAGGTTGGATAGACACATTGCATGTACACTGAGCAATCACTTTTATTTACACATTACATAGATACACATATTCAATGGGCCTGCGACATGAGGAGACTCGAGAGAACAGACAATCAAATTACAATCATTTAAACCGTGATGTGTATTTCTCAATGAGCTCTTCTTTAGGTGGACATGGAACAGAGGCAATGTTGGGTGGCAATGCAGTTGTCCCCTGCACAGGTTCGTTCACAACTCCATTTATGTGCCTATCTAGGACGTCAACAATAAGTCTCTCAATAAACTCATGTTGCATATCCTCAAACACTGGTTTGATCACCCATTGTTTACTTCTTTTAGTGAAGGCCTTATTGTAGCGAAGCGTCCCTAAAGTTCCGGTCGTCCTACTTTGTTGACGGCCAACATTATGGTTATGTGCCAAGACCGCTAGAAGAGTCCGATTTATCATGCCCTCCATGCCAAAATGCAATCGTTTTGGCCTGTACTTTAGGCACATATTGTGGAACACCTCCAAATCTCCTGTGTGGCAGAATTCCGTGAGTCCCCTCAAATCTCTTGTTATAGTTTTATCAAATACAATCTTTTCAATGGCTTTGTGAGTGGGTGATGAAGGAATCAACCACTTCTTCTTCCGTGCCTCCTCTGTGGACAAATGGCCATGTTCACAATTGTGGAAATGTTGGTTTGTGTTCCAACGGTGAACGTTGGTACAGTGTAGCATTACTGACCGCCATTTTTCCAGTAGAATTTCCAACGACCCTCCACATGTTTTTGAGCTCCACCAAAGATGGTTGCTGATTGACTTGGACCACTGTAAAATACCTTGCATTTCTTTTTTTTTACCTGCAGCCGACATTTTTTTATTGATTGTTTTTGCAAGATGCCAAACGTCAAATTGGTGATTTATATTTTTGTACTCTTCTCTCATTGTCTTGGCAATTGAAACGTGTCTGTCCGTGGCTATCAGGTCGATCACCATTCCCCGCGATTGTAGTTCTTGCAATGATTCTACAAAGCCAAATTTCTCCATGGCCACTGAGGATGTACTTTGTGACACCTGCACGACCACCAAACTCACAATTTTCTTACTTTCCATGTCCTGAAAGTGGTAGGTGCAGTACTTGGCTGAAAATCCTGGGCTGTCGCACTGTCCATCACCGGCTAGCCTGAACCGTTTGCCCGCGAATGTACTATCAATAGACATTTTTTCCATTCTCCAAGCTTCGCTAATGGCTGGAAATAGATAATCGGTTTGGTATTTGTAGAACTGAGTTTTCGCAATGAAATGGATTCCCACAAACTGAAAGAAAGACTCTAACTTTTTAAAACTTGAACCACTAAAAAGTGCAGCCGCTGCACAAAGTAGATTGCCTGCTGGCAGTTGTCCCAGCATGGGTTGTGCAGACCATGAGAAAGGATGATATTTTGTACAGGTGGCATGTATTTTAAGGTTAGTGCCTCGAATTGCACGAGTCACATTAATCAATGGCTCCCCACATACTTCCCCACCTACCGAATGCCCACATTTCAACCGAATAATAATATCAATCAAACAACTATCGAATACAATGAATTTGGCCTCTTTCCTTATACTGTCACTCTGCATCCCAGCTGGTTCGGCCTGTAACGTTGAGGACATGTCACTCACATGAAAGGTAGAATCTCTGATATCGTCTTCCGCTATGTTCAGTGATATTGATGGTGTTTCATTGTAGTCCACTTCATTCTCTTCCATTGCAACATCTGTTCCTTCTCCGGCGATGGGTGAATAAGACAATTTCTTCAACTTTCTCGCGGTCTTAGTTTTTGCGGGTGTGGATTCTGTGAATTGATCTCCGACTGCATCCGAACTACCAGGAGGACATTCACTATCAATGGCTGGTGGTGGTATAGCTCCGTTGTCAATCACTTCATATTCTTCCCATTGGCACGATGCATCTCCAGTCTCAAGTCCCTGCCAAAAGGTTTGACAAGCAACATCTCTCGTTCGTTTCACTGTCTGTGTAGATCTAGTTCGTACACCCACTCGCAACTAGAGGACAGATTGGAAAAGGGATGTTCAGTTTAAACACAACTTACAGTATTGAACTATTAACAGTGAAAAACAACATAATATAGTGACCAGGACACTAACCTTCTTTTGCTTTCTTTTCTTTGAAACTTTCTTGCCTCGAACTTCAACATCAGGACGCTGTTGCTCCGACTCGTGTGTGCATGTCTCCACTTCCTCTTGCGCTGCAACGACTATATTTTCATGATAAGCACATCCATCACGCACTGACGCTCCATCGACTCCCTGAAACATAGAACTTTCATTAGTATGTATAATAATATCGAAAACACAAAATGTACTTGGCGACCAATACCCACGTACATCTCAATTGCAAAACACGAATGAACGCTTTGTGTAGAACATTCAAACGACAATTATTCACGCATAGTTGATCTAGTTAGATGGAACTGTCAAGATCCATACCTTGTGCTCCTCATAGACTTCCATTGATGATATTATTGAAGATGATGCTTCAGTAACTCCCTGAAACACAGTAATTGCATTAGTATGGTTTTCTATTTTGATAAAAAGAACAGAAACTTTGTGCAGGCGTCAACGGCTCATCTAAATAGACCTGCACAAATGATCAGTTGTCTAAAATAAATAATGGATATGTAAATATGATTCGATTTGCTCGATCGTTGGAAGTGTCACCACCCAGAGATCTGCATCAACTACTAGGGGCGATGTTCTTGTAGAAGAAGCTCCGTCATCTCCCTGAAACAAAGTACTTGCGTTAATAAAGAAGGAAGTATAGCGGATGTAATCACGTCATATGATTTCGCTTGATCGAACTGTCAGTATCCATACCTCGAAATGCATAAGAACATCAAGGGACGATGTAACTGCGGTGCACACTTCTGCAAGCTGTTGCGCCGACCCGTAACTGCATGCTCCCCCTTCTTCTTGGACTAATGCTCCATCGACTCCCTGAAACATAGGACTTTCATTAGTAATGAACACAATATTGAAAAAAGAAGACACATAGGAGGGCGACGACAGAAGGACATATCAATGGCTAAAAACGAAAGAAACATTGTGTGTAACAATCACGCTACAAGAATGCAATATCTGATGATCTCCATCGATGGAACTGTCCGGAAACGTACCTCGAGCATCTGAGTGACATCAACGGTAGTCGTCAATACGTTGGACTCCTCAGCATCTCCCTGAAAGACAGTACTTGCATTATTTTGGATAACAATAATTATAACTGAAAAGAAAGACTAGAGGACGAGTACAAGGGTGTACCATTAGGTAAAATAATTACACGATAAATTAAAACTATTGATTTACATGCCTAAAACAAGTCAGTGGCAGAATAGCCAAGTAAGATTTCCCGATAGGCGCTTGAAGTGGCTGATGACTGCAATAACGACACGGATGGAGAATATTCCGCCTTCATATTGAGTGGATACATAAATGGGGAAATTATTGTTAGCTAATGCTACACACTACCGCAAGGCCGAGAGATAAATACGTAAACTTGACTCACCAGTGGAGGGATGTGGACGAATAGAGTGGGAATAGCGGTTGAGAGCAATTTTCGCCTCGCTCGCGGTGTGTTCTTCTTTATTAGCAATGATGTGGAGTACATGTCAGAGGTAAAGTGCCTGCTGCAGATGCGGTATCGATCACCCCTCTTGTCCGCAAAGACTTCTAGGACTCTACTTTCAAGCTCAGACGGTGGATATCCGCAATATCGGACCCATTCTCTTATCTGATCTATTGTCTTAGGGAAAACATGCATTATAGTACCTTCAGATTTATTATGGGTCTTCGAAGGGCAACCGCCAATGGAACAGGCAGGCATTGTGGAAAGTTCTGAAAAGTAAAGATCAACAATTCTCTATGAATACCAATGTAAACTCAGAACATGTGACTAGTTCCTTGCATGTACTGTCTTGAACGAAAAGAAATTGGACGCAAAATGATTATGGTACATGGCCTTACCTTGACGAACAAACAGTTAGATGCAGGGATCAGAGTAGTTTCTTGTCGTAGAACAGGGAGCAGTTCACAGGTTGCAAACTGAGGAGTTTCCTCGAAGTGGTCACGGAAGTTCACAGAGACGAAGAGCAGATAACCAGCACCTTCACGGGTTGACTAGCAAAGCGCAAAGAAGTGCTCATTAGAAATATGAAGTGGGTTATAAAGAATTCGAAACAGGGGTGTGTTTGTGAATGAATGACGTGTATATGTCGTGGCATTATGCGGTTTGCAGGGGGGCGTCCAGCGTGAGGGGGGATGCTTGGCAGGAGACACGGGGTCTGGAGGTAGACATGGGAACAACAACCCATGCTCTATAGACCACTTTGAAGTGTACATGGTCTTTGGCACCTCTTGGCCTTTATCGCTCCCTGACAGCTCCACTTGCCAGCACAAGTACCCCGGTGCGAACTGCCTTTGATAGGGCGGGGGGTGGATTGGGGCGGTGGTCGTGCAGACAAGACACAGGAAGACTCGTGAATGGAGACACACTTATGTGGATTGCAAGGGGGCGTCCAGCGTGAGGGGGGATGCTTGGCAGGAGACACGGGGTCTGGAGGTAGACATGGGAACAACAACCCATGCTCTATAGACCACTTTGAAGTGTACATGGTCTTTGGCACCTCTTGGCCTTTATCTCTAACTGACAGCTCCACTTGCCAGCACAATTACCCCAGTGCGAACTGCCTTTGATAGGGCGGGGGGTGGATTGGGGCGGTGGTCGTGCAGACAAGACACAGGAAGACTCGTGAATGGAGACACACTTATGTGGATTGCAGGGGGGCGTCCAGCGTGAGGGGGGATGCTTGGCAGGAGACACGGGGTCTGGAGGTAGACATGGGAACAACAACCCATGCTCTATAGACCACTTTGAAGTGTACATGGTCTTTGGCACCTCTTGGCCTTTATCGCTCCCTGACAGCTCCACCTGCCAGCACAAGTACCCCGGTGCGAACTGCCTTTGATAGGGCGGGGGGTGGATTGGGGCGGTGGTCGTGCAGACAAGACACAGGAAGACTCGTGAATGGAGACACACTTTTGTGGATTGCAGGGGGGCGTCCAGCGTGAGGGGGGATGCTTGGCAGGAGACACGGGGTCTGGAGGTAGACATGGGAACAACAACCCATGCTCTATAGACCACTTTGAAGTGTACATGGTCTTTGGCACCTCTTGGCCTTTATCGCTCCCTGACAGCTCCACTTGCCAGCACAAGTACCCCAGTGCGAACTGCCTTTGATAGGGCGGGGGGTGGATTGGGGCGGTGGTCGTGCAGACAAGACACAGGAAGACTCGTGAATGGAGACACACTTATGTGGATTGCAGGGGGGCGTCCAGCATGAGGGGGATGCTTGGCAGGAGACACGGGGTCTGGAGGTAGACATGGGAACAACAACCCATGCTCTATAGACCACTTTGAAGTGTACATGGTCTTTGGCACCTCTTGGCCTTTATCGCTCCCTGACAGCTCCACCTGCCAGCACAAGTACCCCGGTGCGAACTGCCTTTGATAGGGCGGGGGGTGGATTGGGGCGGTGGTCGTGCAGACAAGACACAGGAAGACTCGTGAATGGAGACACACTTATGTGGATTGCAGGGGGGCGTCCAGCGTGAGGGGGGATGCTTGGCAGGAGACACGGGGTCTGGAGGTAGACATGGGAACAACAACCCATGCTCTATAGACCACTTTGAAGTGTACATGGTCTTTGGCACCTCTTGGCCTTTATCGCTCCCTGACAGCTCCACTTGCCAGCGCAAGTACCCCGGTGCGAACTGCCTTTGATAGGGCGGGGGGGGTGTGGATTGGGGTGGTGGTCGTGCAGACAAGACTCGTTTGCCGCAGGGCCTCACCAAGGAGAGGCCATCTAACTGCATGTAAGAGGCAGGCTGCAGGATCTAGTACATGGAAGGCAGGGGGTGAGTTTATAAATACCTCACCCTCCTAGGAGAATATATGGGTGCAGTTCACCCTGGAGACCCTGGATGCCTAGGCAGTTAGTCAGCAGCAGGCTGGCCTGTGGTGGCAAGGCGGCACGGGCCAGAGGGGGTCATCTCTGTACCCGGTGCCCAAAAGGATGATTTATTATGATCAACCATATTGATTATTTACCTATAACCATGTTTTGTGTCAATAAAATCCAACGGCCTTCCTTTTATTGCCAACGCTTGAACAAAGTGGTGTGGTAAGTATTTTTGGGGGAGGAGGCAAGGCCGGGAGGCTTGATGCCAACCCGCAAAATAACATATGTATGTCTGCTGCATATGGGTTCAACGGTTATGTGGATTGAAGGTGGGCGGCCTGCGTGAGGGAGGATGCTGGCCGGAGACATGTGGTGTGACAAGACAAGGCACAGGAAGACTATTCAATGGAGACACACTAGATTCATTTAAAAAATCAAAACAACCATTGTTAAAATATATGTTGGGTTTTATTTTAGATCTTAATTTCAATTGAACATAAATAATAAACATTACACATTGTAAAGTTCCGGTTGCAGCACATCCAGGGAAAATCCGCGGTATTGTCCACTGTCGCTGGGGAAATGTTGTCTAATGCCAAGTACCGCATAGGCAGGTATTACTCTCCGAACGCGGTGTCCGAGCCTCCCGTGAAGCCACCAAGTGAAGCAACGATAGGCCACCAGCCTGTACCACCTGTGAAAATGAAAGATGCAAACTGTATTAAAATGACAAAACTTTCTTATCACTGTCGATTCAGGTAAAAAATGTCATTCTGCTTTGAAAAAAAATCTATCTAGAAAATGCACAATATGGAACCAATTTACATGCATTCGAATGATATGTAGATGTAATTTTATATGTGGGAGACGACCATGACATAGTAGTGGCATCACTGACATCACAACCAGAGTATACTTACTCGTTACTCGGATTACGCGGACGAACAGTGCCGCGAAGTTTGTGCATAAGCACCATCATCATCCTCAACACGGTCCGTGAGAGGCAGGCTTCCCTGAACTCTGGCAGCTCGGTGATGCATTGCAGACTTGGCTCGCCTTCCGAAATGTAGGCCAAGCACCCGGAATTTTCACGGCAGCAGCAGTTCTCCTCCTCAGTTGGCATTAGCTCGCACCGATTGCACGTGCACCAGGTGGAGACGCCGTCCATGCGACATGGTCCAGGCTCTTCATCCGTTGACTGGTCCTCCCAACTGCCGTCCGAATCCCCATCGTTTCCGCGTGCTTGCCTTTCCAGTAGTTCCTCCTCGGTGTACTCGGGCTCGTACATATACGGCATTATTGTAGCCATTGTGTGGTAAAGAAAGTAAAATAATTTACAGAGATGGTACAGGTGTTCACAAGGCCTAGAAGCGGCGAAGGTAGCTGACCAGAGCACAGAAACGAGTCACAGAATACTCAAAGTAACACAGAGAGAGGAATGGAATCGAAAATCTGCTGCTGTGTGTTGTGAAACGGTGTGTTTATACTTATTGAGGAAAGAGGCGTCCTGCCATTTCCATGGCGACACTTCATTAGCTGAGGCGCAGCGATTGTTGACACGAAACGTGCTTTGGCGTTGGGAAATGGGCGGTACGCGTCTGCTGATGTCAGGCTCAGGGGCGGGGGATTTGATTTAGTGCCGCAAAAGCAGGTGAGCCAGGGCGATGGGGGGAAATGATAGGATTATCATAAAATGGCGGCTGATTTCGAGTGCGTTAATGGACGAAAAGTCGGGTAAGGTCCATAGGAAAGTTTTCTATGATCTACCGATTTATGCTTAAAAACACATGGCCGAACCATAGGAACAATAAAAAAAAAGTCCCGGAACTATCCTTTAAGCAATTGCTTCTCTCGTGCAAGCAGTATGGAAAAAAATGAATGTATTTTCTAAACGCAGCAAGCTTTGAATCCTGTAATGCATGCTGAAGAGTTTCAGTAATGTTCAGTATCAGCCTAATTGTGCTTGAGAAGATAATGCTGGTAAATGAAATGTAACTCTGTGAATGCTAACAGGAATGTTTCACATTTGGTGACAGGCTGATGTGGCCTGGCTTGGAGTTTAGTGCTGTTCATATTATAGGCATATATTGTAATTCATGACAATACAGAATGAATGTATTCCTGAAATGCTATGCTCATGAAAATGCTTCTACCGCAGAGGCTTCAATGGCTCAGCTGTTAAATGCATTACTTACTGAAATCATTCACCAGGCTTCAGTACTTGTATCCTATCGCACCCATGCAATCAACAGATCGTGATAAAAACACAGACAGTGAAATATTATTTGACAAGACCTAATACTGTACACTGGTACTGTACATTCAGCCCTAAAAGGGGGAATAACTAAAAATAATAAACAATGAAGAATAACCTGGGATGCAATTACTGGTGTCCCAAATTAATTTTGGATTAGCTTGAATGAGTTGACGCAACAAAACTAATATTAGTTTCCATAAAAACACACCCAAAGAAAGACGTAGTCCACTAAAGCAAGAAATACAAATGAAATATCTACAAAATACAATAAGCTAATTAGCGTATAATGTTCATGCCAAAATAGCATGGATGGGGGGAACAGAAACTGGTGTCCCTGTTATTGAGGGGTTCACCCAGTGATGATGGGCCCGCCCAGCGGAAGAGGTATTCATTAGGCTCAAACTCTGGTCCTCAATGTATTAGAGGTAGAGAGGCATGCGTTCAGCCTCATGCTTGCAAATGTTACACTGGACCTCAGGGTGCCTGAATGCCAATGTCCTTGAAAAGACATTTACACCTCCTGTTCTCAGCATGTGTGTGGCCAGGGACAGAGCATACAGGCGCAGTGCTTCAACCCGGATTGAATGACAAGACATCACCTGGTAGTGAAATGATCAAAATCACCAGTGATAGCTGTGTCCACTGGGTATCACAGATACATTGGGGCAACAATAGTGGTGAAGCATTTCGGTGCAATGGACGATTTGGCTGGTTAAATGAACAATTCACAATGATCCACTCTCAGGTAGAGTCGTGATTCTCATGTGAGGCCATTCCCAAGAAGCTGAGTTGCCCTGCGACTGGTAGTATGCTGTCAAATTCCACAAAGGGCATCCAATTTGCAAACACAAAGTCTGAACCATATTGTCTGTGATGCAGGAACGACTGTTGCTGGGGCACAGAGGACACTTAATCTGTGTGGGTAACAGAGCACTACATATAAATTGGCATCTTTTCTCTAATGCGGGGCGCATACAATGGATCATGTCATCTGACATTTTAGGGTAACATGGGTGATACAGTGTGGGAAGAAGCAGAAGGCACCACCGCCCCAACAAACATGTTAGTCCTGTAGCATACACTTCCTGAGCTAATGAGTGTACCCTTTTGGGGTGAAGGGCACTCAGCTTGTAGCAGTGCAAGGTCTAGGACACAGGAGGGCAAAGCATGGCTAGGGCAAGATGGTGTCCCGTAAGGGGCATACAAACATGACCCATCTATCACATGACTCTGTAGTCTTGGGTACAGGTCATGCCGCTTTTAACAGACATATGAGCGGTTTTGCAATAGGAAATGTGCTTGGTTAGTGTCATGACCATTCTCTTTGACACAAGACCACACACTATGGGCACAACCTGAGCAGTCTAGGGCACAGTGGTGCAAGGAAATTGGCACAGAACACCATTAAATTAATACTGTTATTATTAATATCAGTTTTTTATACTTCACCACCTGACACTCATGGTAGTCTCAAAGTGCATAACCCTTGTCTGAGTTAAGGTACATTAATTCCAACCCAGTAATAGCAGCACCTTAATCTGCTTAGGATGCATTGACTGGAAAATGGTGTGATATAAGAAGAGAGATGTGTTAAAGTAAGATCTTGTGCCGAGCATCACAAGGTCCATAAGCGGAATCATACCGAAATGTCACCCTCATTTGGGCGACTTTGGAGGTGCACAAAATGAGGGCGATATTTAGTGCGCCCAAGCAAAGCGGGGGTTGCGGGGGTGTCCTCCGCTCTACTTGGGCAGCGCAATGGGAGCTGTGGGTTGCGGGGGTGTCTCCCGCTTACCATTTCGGTAAGCGTGGGACAAGAAAGAACAAAAAAAACAAAGCACCCTGCAGCGTCAGCTCTAACCCACGTTAGTGGGAAGAGCTGACGCTGCAGGGATAGCAGGGTGTAGGCAGCACACACAGAGGTGTGCCGCCATAAAGCTAAGTGGGGCGGGGGTGTTGGGAAGGGAAATGCGGCCCTGGGGATGATGGCACAGTGATCTAGCTGCTGCTTATATGAAAAATAAATGAATCAGTTATAAAGGGTAAACAGAGAAGGATGATATAAAGAACAGAATAGGCAAAATGATTGGTGTCATCCCATTCCAAACTCTGCCAATCCTAATGCTTGCAAAACCAACCTCAGGCAGTGTCCTATCGAGTCAATGAACTCCACCCCTCCCCCCTGAACACATGCCCAAGCCAGAAGGGTCCACTACGCTGCCCAGTACAGCTCTAATCTTTGGAGTGTCCTGCATGTTCTTGACCCATCCCCTGTGCCTTATTACCTTTTCACATAACCACATTTCACCCTCAACTTCTTTTAAATCACACCACCACTTTTGAAAATGAATGTTGTATACATAGCAAACTTATACTGAGCCAACCCTCTCCAATGGTGTTTCTTTGTAATCCTTAGGAAAACCTACATATAGGTTGAAACCCAAGTGCTGTAAGGGTGTAGGGATGAAGGAGGAGGGAGAAAGTAGAGAGGGGAGGTGGGAGACAAGTTAAATACCTGGGTGGAGAAGGAGTACAAGTGAGAGAGGAGTAGACAAAACCAGAGTGGGGAAAAGGGCGCAGAGGAGAAAGAGAACATGTGGGGAGAGAACACACCATGGGAGAGAGACAACCAGTGGAGGAGTTAAAAGGGGAGAGGAACCTGAATCATACATGAGTAGCCAAATTGGGAGACAATAAATGAATATGGAGGAAGAGGGAAAATCAGAGATACTAAAGGAGGATATTAAGGTAAAAAATCACGAGACCACAAGGGAAAAGGATCTCCTCGAGGAGGTGTGGAGTCTCTGATCGTTGGTAAGGTTAGAGGGGGAATCTAAGGGAAGTGACAGAGAGCGTAGAAAAGTACAGGAGACTGAGGAAAGAGAGCAAGACATTCTGGGAGGAAGCACTTGCACAACATTTGTTGGAAACAACTGTTGCAGAGTTAATGGTAAGCATTTCAGAGCACATCCAAGCAGCTCTCTGAGCCCAGTGAGATCTGGAGAAGCCTCACACGGATGTTGCAGTGTCTCAAGCAAGCAAGCCTAGACCCCTTGAGCTCAGAAGGGTGACAGGCCCAACTAGCTGAGAATTATCCTGACCAAACCAATGATGGGGGCATACAACAGCCAAGCGAAGAAAGAATTGTGAGGGACATTTTTTATTGACCTCCAGAAGACATAGCCCAAAGGAAGGTAGGGATGGGCTAATGGACTGCTGTCCTGAAGCAAGATAAAATTCTTTCTTTGTGATTTCCCACCCTGGAGCTGTTTATTTTGTAAAATAAAGATGTTTGCATTCCATGAATCGAGTCCTTAGATGTTTGTTTTATAGAAATTATTGAAATAAAGATAACATGATTGATGAGACTGAAGATGCCACTTGGAGGAAATAACTTCAGTGTCATTAAAAAGGAAAATTAAATAATATGAATCTATCTGTGAACTTAGAACTCTCATTCTAAATTACACTGGGATTTTAGTTATATGTTGATAGACAAACATAATGTTTGATTACTATTAAAAGTTAACAATGTTTACATTGGACATGTTCTTTTTTACATTTTACAGAAAGACAGCATGTGAAAGTTTTAGCTATGAACCTCAAGAGAACTAAACCGACACGCTCGTGCAAAACATCCACTAGTCAATTCTTAAGCAAGAATTTCCAGACTTCTGATAACCTACCACTTAAATCAATGCATGGCAGATGAATCTGTGTTCATTTAAGACAATAGGCCTTTGTAACAAATTACAAAAGCAAGTCCAAGTATTTTACCCTAAAAATCAAATACACTGATGTTCTTGTTTTTAAGATAATGTAAAAGTCCACCAGAGCCTTTAGTAATGGATGTCTGGCTGACAAGTTAACTGCTTTTCTGAAACAGATTCCTAAAGTGGCCCATTTGACCTTGGAAAGAATTAAGCTACAGAGAAAAGATGTGGACTTATATTAGTTAATGGAGAATACATTACTAAAGCAAGTTAAGTAAAGTTAAGTAGAATCTAAACAACTGATGGCTACTAATGATCATGGTGAATCAAAACAGGAAATGTAGCTGATGTACAGTACAAATCTACTTTACAATGTGCACAAATTCCATGAAAATTGGAAAACAAATGTTGACTGTAACTTGTGAACAATTTGCCACGCTGAAAAAATGAACACAGATCTGAATTTAATTTTATATTTTGTGCATATTCAGTATTTACTGATCACTCAATTGTGTACAAGTGACAGACACATAAATGATATCCCTGCATTCAAAATATTTTTGCAAAACTGAATATTTATTTTCCCCATTATCACTTGCTCATGTAAAGAAATGTATAAAAAATGAACTTTTCAGGTTCTTATCAGTCTTCACTCTAGAGGTCGGCTAGTTTGTTGCTGGCCATTCCTCCTATGACACTTCAAATTCAATGACTAATGGAAAGAAGAAGTAGGGCCTGTGCGGGTGTGAGTAAACAAATTAAAACAATCTCCTCAGCCAATCTGAAATGGAGCATCAAATGATGTTTCATGGGTCGGGTTTACGCTAATATAAAAAGTGACATTTCCTAAAAGGAAAAGAAGAAGGCAATGGATTTTTCCTCACTGCCCTTCAACACCCAATTTAGCTGAAGGTCCTTATAACAAAATTTGCGGAAGCGGGAAAGCGCTATGACAAAAAAAAAAAGATGTTCATATGTACCGGAAGAGGACTAGTGTAGGGACACCTACCTATCTGGACTGAAAGAGACTGAGAAGAAGCAGATGACCTGGTTACTTTCCAATAGAACCAGAAGACAGTGCCAAACAAAGAGGTGTCCTAAGACGTCTTAGGCAAATAATTGCTGTCCGTGCAATATAATACAACAAACCAAAAATCTAAGTGACATTATGTCCCACTGTAAATATAATTCCTTCAGACTTAGACTTCTGAAAAAGGGGGTGGGGCATCGGTCTCTCCCAAAAAGTAAGCAAAATATCTAATTCCCAGTGCTCATTTCAGAAAGTGCAGCACCTCCTGGAATTTGTACGTATTCTGATTTCGCTGATTTGGCAAAGGTATTAAACAGGGTAATAGCCTGCCCTTTGTATAATGAAATGTCATGAAATAGAATAATTCCCCAAAATGATGAAATCGAGGGAGATCATTATTATAGGAAATTCAATTTTAGAAACCTGGTATCAACGTTTTAATGTCCTACATACTCCTCCTGATTTTAAAAGAACACAAGACCATTAGAAACGTACCCTCTCATTTATTTAAGACTTAAGATGCCAAACACATTCCAATGTATCTATCCATGTTTTTGACAGATGCCCTTATGTTCCTAACAGAAAAACGCACACATTTGAATTCAATGATATTATTTTTTCCAATATACTTATGTTTTGATAGAATTTGTTTTGCACAGTTTAAACGAATAGTGAATTAATATGTGTAACTACTTGTTTGAAATTATAATTGCCAATTGTTCTTTTATATCCATAATATTTAGATGGGAACGGTATAGTAAAATATCTTAACATATTTTCTAGAAGAGCCATTTATTTTTGTTTTTCTCTTAATGGATGTGTGTCTGTGTGTACGTTAACTATATTGGATTATGTATGTTGAATTAAAATGTTCGTGAGACAAAGGTAGGTAGGGTGCAGTGTATTGGGTATCATTGTGATATTTTTTTGTATTTCTTATTTGGTTAAGTTGGCATTAAACCTTTAACATAACACATTTTAAAAAAGAGAGAAAAATATTTGTCAGTACAAAAAGTAAAAACATACAATATGTAACAACAAGGACAATGTATAAAAACAGGTTACACTTCCTCTTCAAATGTTATAACAGGAAGAGGACTTAGTAAATAAAACTATGAACGTGATGAAAAGTTCACCTATTTAAAAAAGAAAGAATAGTTCATAAGAAAACACTCTGACATTTCCCCAGTAATATATGGTTAGCAGTTTTTTGGTATTATGTATCTTAAGAAGTGCAAGACAGCAAGACTCCAAGCCTTTGGCCCATTTGAATTCATAATGTTTTGCCACACCACTCCACTAGTTAAGATACTGTGGCCCTGATTCATGGATTATTTGCGCCAGAAAAAAAACAGGATTTGTGCGCCATTCTACCTGCAAATCCCTGTTTAACAAATGGGGATTTGCGGGCAGAATGGCGCACAAATCCCATTTTTTTCGGCGCAAATAATCCATGAATCAGGGCCTGTGTCTTTCTATAAGATCTTTAAAGTAAAAAGATTGCGGATCATTTAATGCATGGAGTCCAAAATTATATGACTCAAAGTTTCTTTTTGACCTTGAATGCAACAAAATGTACACAACATCAAGGCCCTCTGTACATTTTCTCTTGCGTCCAAAGTTTCTCTGGTCGGGAGAAGGTTTAGACTTAGCCTCCGTAAATTACAGCGCCAGTTCGGGCTTGGGAATTTTATCAAATAGTCTGGTATTACTCCCACAGGTCTTACGTGAACCAAGACATCCAAGTACATACGATATGTCCTTCTTCGATTATATGGATCCAGTCCATTTCCCACAACTTCTGTTTGGACTTGGATGCGGAGACGTTAATCGACTCGAAGTTGACATTATATCTTTGCATGATGTCATAGCAGCTTGCTCCCCAGTGGTTAAACTGTGGGCTGTTTTTTTTGTCAACATTAACCTTTTTAGTTCCGACAAGATTGTTTTGCCCACTACAACGTCTATTTTAGACAGCATTGTCCAGTTTTTCCGCAGTGCACGTATTTAAGTGAAGGAAGGTCCAGCTCATACCTGAGGACTGCCGCCGGGATGCCACAAGGATCTTTCGCCAAACGCAACCCTCAAGGCATGATGAATCAGTCAAGGCAGACAGAAGCTGGGTCTCACCACCATAAGTAATCACAGGTACAACCTTCTTGTTCTAAAACTCGATGACTGGTATTAGTGAGAAATGACGGTGTCTCTTATTTAAGCGGCTTTGGCAGATAAAGCAGTCGTTGTTTCCCGATTTATAATAGGCTAGCAGTTATTTTATTGTATGGCTCCAATAGGTAGAACCCCAAATATATGGAGGTCGACACACGCTTGAGTTCCACATTACACAAACTCCATTTAAGGTTATTATTGTGTGACTTTGTGCCAGGTCTAAATTGAAACACCTTCATAATAAGATGGTTTTCCTTAGTCTGAGATTCCAATGCACCAAGCTGACGATGTAGCCCAATGGGTGTATAGTCCAATAGGACCATATCGTCAGTGTATAAAAGGTAATTCATAGGACTATCTGCAAGACGAGGGGGGAAACAGCGAACCCCTTCAAACGCAAGGCTAATGTCAGGGGAAAAAAAGACTTAAGAGTAAGGTGGCCAGGATGCAGCCTTGTTTAAGGTCACGCCCTGTCTTAATAAGCGATTAAGGTTTCCCCTGTCCATTCAGCCTCGCTCTTCCAGCGGTATCAGAGTTAAGGGCAATGATCATATGGAGCAGGCACCCCCTCCCCGGGGTATCCCCATAGATGATGTGTCCTGAAGAGACGGCTCCGGTCAATGCTGTCGAAAGCCATGGAGAATCTGTACAAGCCGATAAAAGCAATCTGAATGCGTGTGAAGTGCTTAGTGATGACTTCTGCAGGATTGTGATTGTAACTCCCTGATTTAATAAATATTTAAAGGAAGCCAACATATTTATCAGGTGTGATGGTTGCGGCAGGGATAATCAGATGGCTGATATTCCTGCACAGTAAACAAACCACTATAAATTATATATACACTCATATGGGACGCCATCCGTTGCCTGGCGGAGGGAGGGATGCTCTCCTCCTCTGCTCACCGTGCACTCCTTTGTGGCAAGTTCTCTTCCTTGTCCTTCATGGTCACCTGGGCCCACAAAGGGAATGGGGCGGGAAAGCGCTGGGATGGCTTTTCTGTGGCCCCTGCCCTCATCCATGATAAACTGTCGGGCCCTGTTTATTAAGAAAAGCATATGAACTATGCGCTGAAGCCCTAACACATAGAGTGCATTGCACCCGCATGCATGGTATACCCGCCAAGTACTGATGAGCGGTGCATTGCAATCGCACAGGAATGTTAGCATGTTCGCAATGATGGGCTCCTTCAAGGGACCGGCCGGCAGGATGTTGCCATGCAGCTACTGGCTGCATGTGGGGATGAAGTGCATGCTGGGGGATTGAGTGCTTGAGTCTGGTGCCAATATTAAAATGAGCTTTTTTGGCAGCGGTCATCCTAAATAGGGCCCATGTTCCTGCAGTGAGGTCTGGAGCTCAGCAAGGGAGAGGGGAGAAGAAATCAGTGTGCCCTGCTTCGCGTGTTTGGACAATTGGCACAACAAGCAACGCTGTAAGCAAGTATGTCTCCGTTTTCTTAAAAAGAAAACATGAGTACACCAATAGCATGTTCTGGCGTGTTTCTGTATCCCTTGCAGCTCTGTAAGGATAGGTGTTATTATCTAGCATGATGGCGCCTAGTTTTTCGGCATCAGAATGATGAAGGGCTGCACAGCGTGCTGCTCGTCACACCTGTATCCTGCAGGGTAAGCTCATTAACTCGCTCAGCTATCTCGGCGACAGTGCCAGCTACTTTGAAACTGTTGCGGAATTCTTTTAATGGTGCCTCGCAATTGTGATAGCAGTAACTTCATCTTAGTATGTTTTTAATAAAACGGTGCTTTGTATTTATTTAATTGCAAACATGTATTTGTACCATCTCAGGTTAGGTGCCTTGTCAGAAGCGCATCCCAACTGGACACGACGTACTTGGCAGAGCCACACAAAGAGAACCCAACACCCCCCCCCCCCAAAGGGGTTTCCACGAAGTGCCCAGTTAGCCATGCAAAGATGTGGGCCAGTACCGGGGGCTCCATATCAGCTGCTGGATTCTTCGAAAGTCGAGTGATGAGTCCTGAGTCAAATCTTGAAAGATAAATCAGTAGGTTGAGTGGCAGCTGCTGGGACCTCATGTTTTCCGAACCGCGTGTACATTCTATGGCTTCTTCCAGATACTTGTAAAACAAAACATGTTGACAGGTCACAGTTTCCGTCCATTATTGAAAAGGAAATCTAGGGAACAGATACCCTTGGGCGGGGGTCAGGGTCTATCGCTTCGCTCTGTCCCTCGCTCCCCACATTTCAAGGCAGGGGGTGATTTCTGCCTCGTAGTGAGACACCGATTCGAGCAATCACGTTCTCCAGTGTCTAGAAAAGTGATTGCAAACAAGTGTAGTACGGATGTATTTCTCTGCAAAAATAGTACCTGTAAAACGTTAGCCATGCACCATGCAAAAGGGATTAAAAACAGGTTTCTTTAGGCCACGTTGACGTTTGCAAGAGCATTTCCCGTGCATTCTGTAGGTGTGCTTTTACGTCAGCCTACGTCACCACGAATGCATGAGTTGCAAAGTATGAATCGCCTCGGCATAGTACATACAGATTACAGCAGCTTTTGTTTGTTTAGTGGTGATATAAAAAGCATATGATTTCAACTTTCCAGAACATACATTTTGCTAATGCAGCTCGGGGGAAAATGCTGCTCAAGGCGCAATCGGGGAAAAAAGGAAAGTTGTGCAATCTCACGCAGTTCATAATCGTGAACGCCACATAATTCCGCGGAATTAAAATGCTGTCACCGCCTAATTACAATAATAGGGCAACGGCTATTGGCACTCGAAACTGGATAATGAAAATAATTAATATAATGCTACTCGGTGTCATGCTATTCATTTATTTCACAAGTTGATCTTCCTGTCTCAGTAACAATTATGCTGCCAAATTATGTGCCTGCCTTTTTCCGGGTTCAACATCAGAGCACAAACAAGTTATCCCTGCGTGATCCGCGTCTTTTCACCCCTCCCTGCTTCGGGAACTAACTTAGTATTAGAGTTTGTGAATTAAATCGAGATTTGTGAATACATCCATTTTTATGATTCCGAAATATGAAAAAGATCGGTAAGTCGAGGGGTGCGCGTGTGTATTTAAAGCATCCAGAGTGGCTTAGACATACACTCACGGTGTACTTTGCTTCAGAATTAATGGCAGCCTTTTTTGCCACCCGTGAATGCCCCGCAGCTGTCACCGCACACAAATGCAGTTGAACACGGTCAAAACAGCTTCGTGCAGCTATGCAAAGAAGAGGGGCTGCGTCTGGACGCCACTCCCATTTACCTCAAATGTTTGAACCAGGTGTGTCCACACGGGGAGAAAAAGGGCTGCTGCGCATGACTGTATTGCGACTGTTTGTTTTGCAGCCGGTGGTGACAGACAAGTGACCTGCCAGCAAAGTCAATAGCGGGGGAGTAAGCGAGCGGCATTCCACCTCGCAGGCGGAGAGAGAGAGAGAGAGAGGACTGGACCCAGAAATATGACGCAACGACGCAATGGGAGCGTTAATGCCGCCCAAGATGTCATTTCCTGAGCTTCATAACCAGACTCTCAGCTAGCAATGCACTTTTAGCACCCCCGTGCGAGGTCGTTAATGCAGCCACTGTTGGCACGCACAAAGAAACTGCAATACGTTAAAATACCTTATTACTCAGTAATTTAGTTGTGTCACAGCAATTTGGACAATACACATATTTAGCAAACCTTGCATACAGTTTGATCGGAATAGTCGCATATGGCGTTTGTGCGCGCTCTGGGGTGCAATAATTGAAACACCTGAACAGCTCTCCTTGGCATGCCCGTCTTCAGGCCCGGCTATAGATGTGTGGGGACCCATATCAACATGATGTTTGGGGGCACCCTGCTTAGAGCAGAAACAGCCTGAGGCACCGGTAGGGCACATACATTACAGTGGTGACAAAGATAAGGTTAATGACCATTGGTTATCATGAGATGGCCAGTCAGCAGGGAGTTTAAACACAGTGCCTGTGCAAGGAATTTTGCCACCCTAGGCAAAATGTCATTTTGGCGCCCCCTCGCCCCCACTCCACTCCAGATCCTAACTTTTCTCAACCAACTGTCCTCATTTTGTTACCGATTGCCACAAACCCATTACCACCACCTAACACATTGCTCACGTCTTCTGCTGTGGATGGATCCCATTGCACTTTCCTTGCCCTCACATCTACCCGGAGTGTTAGGTTTCAGAAGTCAAATTGCACACTTTCCCAAAAATATATAGATATGCACACGTGTTTAAATATAATGTATGCAGACATACATATACATAGATGTATATATGTTAAAGTGATTGTAGTGACTGAGTGATCCTGCGCCTCAGTGAGCTTACAGTTCCGTCATTCAAGACCACACACATCTCCCAGCAAACCACCTGACACCATTCCAGTTAAGAAACCCATACCACAGCTCTCCCCCAATGCACCTCTAGCCTGACCTGTTCCATCCCTAGTCGAAAGCATACACAGCTCTGTCATATCACCTCCTGATTTTACAACACAACACCTGCTGTTCCTATTACAAATGAGTGCACGCTTTTAAAAGTAAAGTTGAAATGCTTAATTGCAGAAGTGGTGCTCGTTAACCAATGTGAGCCTGGCCTGCTAAGTGTTGAGGAACCATCAACACACAGAGAGGAAGGGAACTCAAGCCCTAGCATGCAGGAGGTGATCTGCACACATGACAGTGCACACGCAGCAGACTTGCCACCATGCTCCAGCAGAGATCTCCTTGATATCAATACATGTCCTGTGTCATGAGGGTCATCTATGGTAGTGGTCTGCAACCTGCCATGCTTCATATGCTCAGGTACATAGAGGTGTGGGCTAGCAGGGAAAAATTGGGACGCTGGTGTTCTTTCTACCAGCAGTGGGAGAAGAGCACAGCATTTTCGCTCTCCCCTCAGATTCCCCCTGGCCACTCATGTTGGGCCTCCCAGAGAAGCTGGCCTAAAAACCGCCAGTTTCGGGGAAAAGCTTCCCTCACCTCTCTGTGTAACAAAATGCAAGGGCGCACAACCAGGAGTGCACCTAGGTCAAAATTCCGGCGGGAACTAACCCTTCAAATGTTAGGAGAGGCAAAAACTTCAGAGATGGTGGAGGAGTGGCAAACTTACTTGTGTAGGGGCATCTAACTTCATTACTCATTGTAATGAGACTATTGTAGTGCAGCTTCAATGTTACAATCAGTTAACTCTCTCCTTTAAGTCTGAAAGCACCCACTGCTTGCCGATTCTGAAGGTCCTAGAAAGTGTGAAAATGGCAGGTGGTGTGCAATGAAAGACTCAATATCATAGCATAACAGGACATTGCAGAGTGTGGGGGCAGTACTCTGGACGGCCCAAGCAACGTCAGTGGCTGTGAGCAACAGGGGAGAAAATGTAATGTTGCTTCTACCACAGTTACTCCACCATAGAATCTCTGGTGCACTGACTGGCTGGTGAGACTATGGGCCTCATTCCGAGGTTGAAGGTAACCATGCTGTAATTTGCGGCATGGTGACCTCCTTACCGCATATCGGGTCCGGGTTCATCAAATGAGGACTTACCGGGCCATTCCAACCCGGACCCGGTACATCCCCATTCCCATTCGAGCCCCCATAGGGCTCAATGGGAATGGGGAGGGAGCTAACAACGGGCCCGTGAATAACGTGACCGTTGTTAGTTCCCTGGTCTGCGGTTTTACCAGGCGCCCTTTGCGGGTCCCACAAGCAGACTCGTAATAGGGCGGTAAGGAGTTAACAGCACCAGCACCATTACCGGCGCCGTTAACACCTTACCGCCCACCTAGTAATGAGGCCCCATGTCTGCCTGTCAAATTAAGTGTTACGAGACTGGGGGGCAGAGGGGCTAGTGCAGCAATAATGCAATTCTATGTGACAGTATTGAAGCCACTAGCAGAAGACAACCAGGGTACACCAATTTGTCCCTACACTTATTAAAACGGTCCTATTGTAAGGGTGTAAATGTAATCACTTATAATCACTCTAATTTCTGCATTTGAAGTCAGGGTGAGATTACATTATTTGCCCGGGATCACACACTTAAACTAAACAGTGAAGCATGGATTTTAATCCACTCTGCAATTTGGGCACGGCCGCCTTCTTCCACACTTTACTTGGAAACATTTTCAAGTTCTGGGTGTCAAGAGCTACAGTAATACTGTCCAATAGAGTTCACTTGCAAAATACACAAATGGCATATTAAATCATCATGAAAGCATGTAAATCCTTATAGCAGCCTATTGGGTCAAAATAATATTAGTGTACCTTTATTTTCCACATCCTGAATGGAAACTATAAGATGCAAAAGGCAAAATATCTATTTACCCACTTTATTTTCAGTGCTTTAAGACACAAAATAAAATAAGTGGTGTCATAAACTCACTTAGGTTTGGAGATTCGTCACAAACTCCCAGCATGTTTTGTATGTATGGTTTTAAGAACATTCAATTTAAGGACATTAAAGCAAACCTTACTTTTTAGCATATCAAGCTATTAGACGTTATGGGTATGAACACATTTCAAAGGTTCTTTTATTGCGTTGCTCGCTGTAACTGTCACAGATTTGCAAGGTGACTGGTGGTCTTTCAGTTGGAAATGTATTCACAATCATGCAAAGAAAGGCTATGCTACGTATAACAAAAGAAATGTGTTGTGGAGTTAATTACGGTACTGGCTGCAGAGCCAGAGTCACAGCCTGTGTGTCTTGAGGGGGCTGTGACTCTGGGAAATGGGCAGTGCTTGAATATCTGAGCCGAGCAGATAGTAGATTTGCATCGGAAAAACAAAATGTGCCCAGAAGCATGTTCCTGATCCTTGAACTGTTAAAGGGCACAGAAGCCCCGCCCCTGAGCCAACATTTCGGGGGTCGTCAGCCCGGTCAGCTCATTGACGTTGCGCGCCTGCCTGTCATGTATGTCCTGTGACATATGTGTGACAGCTTGAGCCGCAGAGCTGCATCGGTTGCGCTGCGCATCCCATCTGAACATACCAGCTATAGCACACTTTTTGCACCTGGTGAACATGGAGGCAATGGAAGCCTGCATGCTGCACCATGTGTACATCACAGTGCAAGCACCTGTCCATTGTGATTTATGGGAGCCATGTTGTACAAGGCGAGAACATGGTTTGTGCTCCCATAGCCAAGGTGGCCCACAGAAACATTACATTGACATGACATTTTCATGAATAATCAAACTGCGAATCGATGCATAGTGTTGTCGTACTGAGAATCCTCAAAGATGTTCGATTCAATTTTAGTCAACGTTATGAAGGTGAAGTGACACAAACAGAATTATTGAAGCTATTCAAGTTCTTATTTACAAAAATCATGTTATGTGCAGTTTTAAATTCCACAAACACGGCTAATCCAGCTCTCCAGCCTCCAGGCTAGTTGCTCTGCACATGTGCCTCAATGAGAGTGCAAGTCCTGAATGCTGTGGGCCCTGAGAGGTTTGGCAGCAGCACAGCCACATCCAGAGAACATGATTTCAATTTCATTAAGAAAAAAAACACAGAATGCAAGGAGGAAGACGCACCGAACATTACATTTCATTTACTGACTAGTATGTACAACAATTTAGGCCTTCTGACTTGGCACCTACTCACTGACATTCACCTGCCTCGAGGTGTGTCTCATCAAGAATTGACCAAGGACAGGGGCCTGCAACACCGGGGCCTTCTTGCTATGCACCACAGGGAAGTAAGGAAGGCTGCGCTGCTGCTGCAGACGTGTGGCGGTGGAGCAACGCCGGCACGCAGCAGGCCTCTGCTGATAAACTGATCGACTCATGTCGCAAGAGCAGTCACGAGGTTCGAGGACATCGCACGTGCGACGTTAATGTGCAAGTGCAAGACGAGTGCCTGCCACGCCCACACGTCCTGGCACACGTGACCCAGCTCGGCTGACCCCAACCTCGCGGTGCCTGCCTAACATTGCCTGCTGCTGTGAGTGACTGCTGCAGAGTGCAGAGAATAGTTAAACATAAGTTATACATATTTTTATACAAAAGTGTTCAGCGCCGGCAGAAATGCCACACCTAACATTTGCACATATAAGAAAGTGCCTAACCTTGCCTAGTGGACACGCCAACCCTGATTAAACACTGAATGCCCACTGAAGAGCTATAAACCCTTCTTTGCCTGATGTGGTGGAACCAGTGTTAGAAGGCAATGAGGTGATTCACTTCTGTATATCCCATGGGAATTGAGTGACAGATGGGCTCCTGGAAACGCAGCTTGTAATGCGAGCACTACAAAATGCACAGTTTAAGCCCCAGAACAAAAATAGAGAAAGTAATATATTGCTGTGTTACAAGACTGCTGACTGGTAACATGTGGGCAGTTACTGGGGGCCCCGCTGAGGTTCGAGGCACCTTTCATTTGAAAAGATTGAAAGGCCCGGGCGCTGTCCATGCCTGTCTTAAAGAGGTTAAGCATAAATCTTTTTAAAATGTGTGTTTCGCAAACAATCACCAAGTTAACACATTTTTGTCAAGATGCCTGGGTGGCACTCAAGTGAGTCTACATTTAGCCATTATCAAATAATGGGGGACGTACAGAAATTACTTCCTAAGATAGTACTGTAAGATGAATTTAATATTTGTATGATGTTTTATAGTATAATGCATGAATTGGTAATATGATATATTTTCTCGATTTATTTCTCTTTCTTTTGACTTTTTTCTTTTTTTTTCCTCTTTTTTTTCATGTAATAGTTGGCCTTTTGAATGGATTTTTATACATTCGGGCATAATGTTTCTTGCTAACCATAAATGCTTGTTAAATTAAAATAAAAAATTGAAAACAGATTATATATCAATAATCTTTTATTACCTCTGGTCCAAGTGTTCCTCGTTTTTTTGTTTAGGTGTTCCCCGCTGCCACACCACCAGACATAATATATAATCCTATATTATGTATGTAGAATGGTCTTATATTTCCTCTATGATGTTGTGAAGTCAGCCTGGCATTTCTGACTGCCCATTTGTCGTGACTGAATGATGCAAAAGCTTGCAGAAGTGATGCAGTCTACCCCACCCCCAACACGTCGCTGTCCTCCCATAGCATAATGAGGAACACTGTACTTTGTCCGGCTGTCCAGTTTTGTGGTTTATGTTTTGTGCCAGTGGCGGCCTTCACATGGGCTTATATAAGCATTTTGATGCTGCAAAGCCAACTCTGGAGGGATGCTGGTTTGTGGACTGGTGCCCATGGGCATGGGTGGCAGGTTTAGACTGCTTTTGGAGGGCCTTGGCACTCTTGCTCTCCCTGAATGTTCTGTGAACCTTTTCTTCCAAGTCATGCCCAACAGCTTACCACTCACCGAGGTCCCTTTGAGGGCTAATGTCCTTTGTGATGAATTGTTTCCTAAGTCTTTCAAGTAAGGTAAGTTAGTCTACGTGTGATCACTGAGCCCCGGACGGTAAGACTGCTGCCCGAGGAACGCACCCCATCGTATGCAGGAGCTATATCTCACCAGGCATCCTTTTCAGGATGGGGCACCCTCTGCACCCTCCTCCACCACTGTACACCAAGACTGGAAGTCTGAGAGTAGGAGGTGCAAGTCGAAAGGAGCATAGATGGTTGGTCTGAAGAAGAGACTGTCCTCAGCGCACCATCTGCATTGTCTGCTGCGGCCTAAGCGTCCTCTGATCTTCATGTCGTGACAGAATGGAGTCCTTCTGCAGTGAGGCCGGCATGGAGGGTTCCCCACCCTCGAGGAGGGTAGTGTCGCCCTCTGAGGATCTTCCTCTTAACTCCTGGGATGATGGGGAAGCCCAGGCATTGCCTAGCACCAGATGAAACCCTCCTGGCGACTTCTGCATGATGAAGATGATGGGATAAACTCCCTTCCCCCTCAACTGGCCTCTCCTGGATTGCTCTCTTCACCTCCAGGTTGGGCCACCTTGAAGCTGGGCTGCCCTCATGCCAGCGTGCACTGGCAGTGGTGTTACGTTTCCCTAATGGAAGACGGGAGACTGGCAAACTCATCTAGTTTCGCTGACTTTTTTGTAGAAGTTTTGCTTCCTTCGGGTGAGCATAATAACGTGAGTACGCAGTCAGTAAAAGGCATCATGTGTTTTTTTTGTTGTTGACGTTAGTGACTCAGAGGCATGAAATGCAAAGGCAGTGGCTTGGCTACACGTGGGAGCCTTCAGGGGGCTGGACGGCGGGTCCAGGCTACAGGAGAGGTGCAGACCAGAGTGTCACAGCTACCCGTCTCAGCCAGGGTTGACTTCCCTGCTCGTGTGTCCAGGGAAGAAAGAATAAAAAGTAAACAGGAGTGGCGAGAGCACGAATGGCGCAGGTGGAGGCAGTTGCTGGGCCCGGTGACTCCCTCGGGAGCGATGAAAGGCCCCGCTCACTCAATCACTCGTGAGCTGGAACTCCCCCAACCTTGGCCAATCACAGGCAACGCAGGAAGAAGAAGGCATTGGGCGGCTGCCTAATATTTATCTTGGGTCTATTATATTGCAGGCTAGCTGTGATTACTTTCAGTTTGCTGCAGGTCTCACTGTGTGCTGTCCATCAATCACACTGCTGTGTACACTAATTCGTTTGCTAATTTCTCCTCTCTGGCAGCACGTGATCAATCAGAAAGGAACGTGTCTCACTGAGAAACTCACATTTTACACAAAGTGTGTCTCTGGTTTTGGAAAGGATTGCCTTGTCTGCACAGGGTCGGACTGGGCCATAACATTATCTCGGGCACCAATGAAAAAGTGGCCCACAGTTGCCAATGGCAATTCATTCCTTTTGTGACAGTTTGAATAATACCCAAGGGGTAGGTTTTTGATAACTTGATGCAAATTGTGCATTATAAAGAATATTTATTTTTTAACACTGGTCAAAACAACTAGTCGCATGGTGAAGTAAGTTATCAAACTGGCCCACTTTGACCAAAAAAACAGGGCCACGCTAGCATTTTGCGTTTTTGGTTCGGCCATTGCCCTATTGCCCTGTAGGCCGGTCCGAGCCTGCCTTGACACCTCTCTTGGTACCCCAGCTGTGCACTTCCCTTGTGATCTCTGCAGTTGCGAGAGCGCCGTGAACAAATAATCAAACACTGGGCTGCGCAGGAATGACAAAAAAAGCAGAGGTCTATAAGAGCACACCAATTTTGGAAGGATCCCATTTAAGGATACGGTATACATTAGCTAAACACTTAGGGTGCAGAGGAGGAATACAGGCTCTGTCACAGAGTCTAGAATATACAAAGAACAAAAGGTAAGTGTCTAACTCTAGAGACACTCCCGTCCCCTGCACACCATCAAAGCTGAACAAATCAGTCAGACAGAATTCATAAAAAGAATCAAAGTATGTATTTTTATACTTGTGAACAGTTGCAAATTAACAAGAGACATTAGTGTATATAATACAAAACATTCTAATAATGGCAAATAAATCAAGAACATTTTTGAAATGTTTGTAAGGACGGCCGTTGACCTGTGGATGACGGTAACATTTGATACAAGAGAGTTCCAAGCTCAATGCGTTTCGGGGTGACGACCCCTTCTTCAGGAGCAAAAAGTCTGTAAAGGTATATGTAGAGAAAACCTATCACAACATAACAGTAGTATTCAGAGAGCCATATGAGTCCAATACATCATTCGTTAGATCTCTAAACAGAAAACAAAAAGCTAAACACAGAGACATCATCAAATAGCACGCCAAGCGTATAAAACCTAGCTTGTGAAATGCATACAGTAAATAACGATTTAACAAACATAAATAGCGGTGTTAGCGATACACTAATGTCTCTTGGTAATTTGCGACTGTCCACAAGTATAAACATATATACTTTGATTCTTTTTATGAATTCCTTCTCATTGATTTGTTCAGCTTTGATGCTGTGTAGGTGACAGACGTGTCTCTAGAGTTAGACACTTACCTTTAGTTCATTGCGCAGGAATCCCAGAGGAGGCAGGTTTGTTAGATAAGTCTCCCATTTACATCAATACACTAAGTACAGACTAGGAGCTTCCTGCAGTGGACCAAAAGGAGAAGGCGAAAACTTCAAAGGCAGGCCGGCAGCGAGAGTGGGTAGAACACAGCCATTATGCCAGAAGCACAATAGTTCCATCAGTATGCAGACACGGCAAACTTGGGTCAAGAAGTTCACAAACTTGCAAAGGCGGTACCCACAAATTGACACCTACATTTCCAACTATGAAGACACAAATGAATCAACTGAATTAAAAACCATATGGAAGCCATTGCCAATATAGATAAGCAGGAGACGTGCTCTTTTGATAGTTTTACCGATCAAAACTTCCCCCAGTCTATGGATTGAAGTAGATGCCCATTGGTGGACTCCCTTGTCTGAAAATGTACTGAATGGGCTCATCCCCCAACATAGATCCCAACATTGGAATAAACGAACACACCCCAGTAGGGAATGAGACCAGGAGATAGATTGCAAGTTGAACAACGTTTTATAACAGATTAAAGATGCACGCAGAGCACTCTGCTGCTCTGATAGTGCTCTGCCAAACATTACATGAGCAGCACATTATAAGATTGAAATGCGTCACTGCTGATGATTTTATATAGGTGCATAATACTTGAATGTCATAGGCTCAATGTGTAGGACTAGTATGGATACATAAGCAAAAGTTGCACCAGACTTGCTCGAGGCTTGGGTGTTCGTTGAGCAGCACGTGGGTCAGCTGGGCTCATCTCCGTTGGGTGAAGGTCAGATACACACGATGAAACATAGCTAACTAATCTATCTTAGCAAAACAGGAACTGAAGGCATGCAACAAATAACAATTGGAAAAAGTGGATAGTCATGGGGATGCTGTGGAGTTCATTTTGTTCGCTATCTGATTGATTTTGCTCTTTGAACCCTGGGGCCTGTTAAACTCTGATGCCCATGCACCCACCTTGAACGTTTTGCTCTGTTTGATGCCTCATGATATAAGCCGATATGTGTAAGGTTTACTAGTGAAATACAACGGTAGGGGATTAGTTCTGGGGTGAGTGGTTATCCTGTTCATAATATGGGGGTTAGATGTGTATCTGCATCAAGAGAGGTTGGGAGACTGTGGCCTCTCAAAGTGGGGGTCGACAGATCATAGACAGGTTTGTGGAGAGGGATGAGCACAGAGGCGGTGGTTCTGCTCCGGTCACACACAGGGCAGTGAGCTCAGAGGAAAAGAAAGAATGCAGGAAAAAAAAGTATCTGTTTGCAAAAATTTGCACCTGGGCTTCCGTGAGAAAAGAGTGTATGCAATGCAGACAGAGGAGGAGGCGATGGGGGTAGCTGGGCTGGCTGTTTGCGGCACTGGACAGTGGGAGAGATGGCTTTTGGAAATCATTGTGTGGCCTAGTAAAAGGATGGAGTTTGGGGGAAGTATAAAATGGAGTCTTTGTGTGTCTTCCAATGGCTCCTGCCCTCTGTCTTCAGAGGGCAGAACATGAGGACGTCTCCCGCGATTGGATGAGCATGTGATTCATTCCATACAGAATGTACACGGGGTCAAAAGGACCCTTCCTCCCTTACCGTACATGGAGGTTCCTTGTTATATCAAATGTAAGTAAATGTATCACTCCCCGTTCAAGCATATGGGTTTGTAATCCGTTGAGTGGAACTTTCTTGAACAACTTTGCTTGACCAAACTTTGGGTCACCTAGGACTCTTGTCCATCCTATTGTCCATCAGAAACAATAAATGAGGGACAGCCTACATGTAGTTCCTACATTATTTTGAATACATTTAAACATGTGTAGACCACTTATACCCTTAGAGTTCTGGTACATCGAACCTCCATCTTCTCAGGTACCTGCAAACAGTGCTTAATTTGTGGGGGTGTTTGCCAGAGCTACACCCTGGCAATTATTTTCTCAGATCACGTTAATTGTGAAGTGGCGATAGTCAGTGCATCCATCAACCACAATGAGCAGATGCGCGCTGCAGTTTAACCCCAAATATGTCAACACTGTGGGGAACACAGTGCTAGAAAATATTTGGGCCCTGGCAATTATTCTTTTTCCAAATTAAGAACCGCCTGCACATATTTTCCAAGCTTTTCCTGGGTCTCTTCCAAAAGAAAACTAGTTATCACATTTAAAAAAAAAATGTCAATGCATTTAAAGTGTGATGAAATGGGCATGGTTTGAATATATAAAGAAATTGGAAGGAAAGTCGTTTTTATTAAAATTGGCCCCACCTATGTGCAGAGATTGTCAATGCCCAACTGAACTGAAGGCCTTAATGGACACCTTGAAGTTGCTTCCGTCTGTCTTAGCTGGATTTGTGCTAAGGTTAATGCCCAGGAATGTTACATTCTGGTTGAATGGACCACAATAAATTAAATAATTTAAAAATATGCTCTGAGTATTGTCGATGTTTATTCTGTACCTGAAAATAGACCAAACCTCTCAACACATTCAAGCAGCCAGGGACTGACCAAGTAAAGTCAGAGGAACAAATAATATTTTCAGCTTAAAGGACTTGACTGATCTCGTCACCTATGTAAGGTGAGAGAAGAGTTATTTTGTTGTCCTAGCAGATCTTGCACATAACCGGTTCTCCACAGATGTGAATATGGTGCCAGTAAGATGGCTCTGTGGGTTAAATGCTTGTTGCTGTGATCAGTGTTTGATCTGCAGGTCGCAGGTTGAAATCCCAGCAAGGCCAACTCAGCCTTTCATCCTTCCGAGGTCGATTAATGAGTACCATTTTCAATTGGGTAATAATAGTAATGTATGTAAATATGTCCTATGTAAAGCGCTTTAAATTAAAGCGCTATATAAATAATGAATTATAATTATTATTATTATAATAGCAAAGACATTCAGTATGATGGTAGCTATAGAGGTGAGAGGAAAGGATCACTTTTCCTTGTAGGCCCTCTCTTTTCTGTGCAAAGAGACCAGCATAATATTACCAAAATTCTTCCCCGATTGATCTTTTGATGAGTGAGGAACTGTCCAGCTTATTTTTTACTCTCTTATCTCTGTAATTGCTTCAGACTGTATTGTGTTTTGTTAACACATTTTTTATTCTCTATCCTTTTAGGAGCAGCAAAGTACGCCCAGCTCCTAAACTACAGCATAGTAGGCTGTATATTCTGCCTGGACTTTAATTGATCTCAGTCAAGGATCGTCTGCACGAACCACCATGCGGACCGTTCCGAAATCTTAATGTTGTCAATTTTTGAACTTTTCATGCAGACCGAGTATCACCTGCAGCGCCTGTATATTAATAGCAATATCCTAAAATGTGAATGTTCCTTGGATATATGGCAGAAGTGAATCCCAAATGTTTGAATACTTAGTGGATCCGTGTTGATTACTATTAAACCATCAAAAAGAACAGAAACTTGAATACTGAATTGTTACGGATCCAATAGCCTCTTATCAATAGTCAGGAGATGTATAGCCCTTACACGCACGATAAAGAGAACATTTAAGGGAAGTGGGCAGAAAAACAGAGTCCCCAAATGCTAACATTTGGCATATGTTATGTTACTTTATTCAGTATTTATATTGCTCCCATCACCATCACCTAACCTTGTCCAAGAAGCAGTGTATTGCGATCCCACTAGGGTGCCATCAGACCGTGGGGTTTAATGCAAGGCCCCAACCAACATAACTGAAGGGACCACTGGGAAAAGGACCTGCCAGCATTCAAAAACCTTCACGCTGAAAATGGGCCTATTTAGGCAGACTATGTGAGTGTACCTGCAATTGAAAACCAGAGAAAGCAAAAACAAAAATGTAATCCGACTGCAATTTGGAAAGGCACATCATTTTGCTGGCTGAGAAATAAATGTAGCATTTTCACTGAAACGGTCACCCATCAAAAGATGGTGCACTGTGACTATTCAGACCCACTTTTCAGCATAAAAACAAACAGCATATAATTAAAAGTATATTTTATTAATGACTGGAAGAAACAGCCCTGTACTTTCAGCTGTCACCATTAAAAAAAACAATGTTGTGTGAAAAGAAGAAAGAAACCCATTGATGCAAAAGCAAAGTGCACCCTGATCAGCAAAACACACAGTATGTCAAAGAATAAAGGCTGATTTTAGAAAATGCAATATAACAGTTCATTTTAGCCAAGGACAATCGGTGGGCCTCTGGGCAGAAATTGAAAATGGCTTACCCCACTGCAAGCCTGGTTTGTGCATCCCAACTATTTACAGATGCAATAAAATGTGGCCTGTCTGAAGGGTGTTGAAAATAAACATTCCCCAGACCTGCTGTCTCTGAAGGCTGATTTTTGTGTAGGACAAAGGGCCCTAGCCAGTGGGTGAGTGGAATGTGGGGGGGAGGGGGGAACCACAATCAAGGGAAGCTGAAACTCTGAAGAAAATACAAGAAAATAGAAGGTTTAGATCAAAATAATGATCCACTACAGATAACAGGAGAGGATGCCAGATGGCAGCAGGGTCTCTTGACATCATAGGGTCAGCCTAGCTCCTTATCTGAAGTGGGAGATCTCTATATTGCCAAGGCCTCCCAATTATTTACACCCGTCAGCTTACCAACTTCATACAGAATGGCAAATGGCCTGGAGAATGGTGAGCGCACATTTGCATAACATGAAGATTACCTATTAATTTAAAATGGACTATCACGATTGATGGATTTTCACAGCAACCACAAGTCACACTGTATACCTGTTTGTTTTATATTTTAGGTCATTTCAGGGCGATGTGTTGAAATAAAATGTGTCCACCTGCGACTTAGGGGAATGTAATGACAAGCTAAAATGTGTTTCTGGCTGCTCTAAACATGTCCCGAATTTCAGAATTGGGGTGCTGGTTGAGGATAAAATTAGGTATGCAGAGAGTAAATTGCATGTGCATAACTATTATGCGTTTTGGAAAAAGAGTGGAAAATTGCCAAACGCCCATGCAACATGGGGCAGACCTCTTCAACGTGCAAGAGAATAAAACGGACACTCCCCGGACGGGGAATAAGGCAAAGAGAGCAGGCTGCGAGAGTTCAAGGAAAAGTTTATCTAGATCTCTGAGAGCGCTCTGGCAAAATTAATGTTACAGTACATTATATAGGTACAATGACAAGTCTAACATATGATGCTACGTTGGACCCGGATTGGTCAGCCAGGGTGGTGTCTTAGGTGTGGCCATCATCTCTTCCTCCTGGTTGATTGTTTGTTTGGCGGGAGGATGGGCGTCAGATATCTGTGCTCCGAATGGGTGAAGGTCAGATCGCCATGAAGCAGGATGGTCACTATCTAAGCTAATGAATACATTATTTTTTTTTCTTTTTTAAAAAAAAACTTTATTTATACATTTAATATTACACATTGACAACAAAATGCAATACAATAACACAATGTTCAAAGAACACTTAAGCCATTCCATCATATTAACTTTATCCATAAACAACAATCAAGAATTGAAATTAAAATGAGAGAGAAAGGAAGAAAAGAAGAAAAAAATTAAATTAAAAAAGAAAAAGAAAAGAAAAATAAAATAAAAAATAAAAAATAATAATAATTATTGTTAAACCTCTCCTAGACTACAATAGATAACTAAGCGTAGAGATAATTAAATGCTCCCCAAATCCTCTCATATTAGTCAAGTTGCTCCTTTGCTTTTAAGGACACCATCTCTCTCCTAGATAGCAGGCACAAACCTTGCCACCAATCCTCAGTATTCGGAGAAGCATCACTTTTCCAATATTCTAAAATTTGCTTTTTAGCCAGGAGAAGGGCTCTATATAACCAGAACATTTTGCTGTTAGACAATCCAATACCCAATGGAATCAAACCTAGCACACCAAGGAGAGGCTCTCTAGATATAGGTAAGCCCAAGACTAATTCCATCCTCTGGAAAACACTATCCCAAAATATCTGTATTTTTCGACATAAGCACAACATATGGAGCGTGCTACCCACCTCTCTATTACAGTTCCAACAAGTGTTAACAGCATTCAACTTGCAAGATTTCATTCTCAACGGTGACCAGTATAGGTAGTGATTAATTCTTTGTTGTGTATACCTCAAATCCAAATCCACCTTATACTTAACAGGACCCGCACACACACAATTCCATTCAAAATCTGATAATGAATTATTCAAATCACCAATTTGCCCTTCCACATTGTGGAACCACCTGAGACGCAGAAGGTGTAATAAGCTTATACACGGTAGACGCAGATAAAGGTACAGACTTAGAAAGAAGGAAAATCGCCAGTGGTGCATGTATAGCAGCATTCAACGGCGAAAACAATAAACCAAAAAGCTCCTTCAAAGCATTATAATGACAAATCTCAGTTGCTTTGAGCTTATATTTAAAGTGTGGAAACTCAAAGTCAACCATATTCTGACCATTAAAGACCTGCCCAATTCTCCAAATACCTGCATTCTGCCACGTGACCCATGATATAACCTTATTATTCTGCTTAACAGCCTGATTTTTCCATAGACACAAATCTTCACACAATAAAAACTTTGCACCCCGGATCTCATTACCTTTATGCCATTCCTTCACAACATGTTTTATCAAAGGTGGAGTGGTATCAATCGGTAATCTTTTATCCATGAACAAAAGCATGTCTAGTGGTGTGGGAGAGATAGATTAATTTTCAATTTTAATCCAACCCATGCCATTAATCTCTGCATCCGCCAACCAATGATGCAGTGCACGCAAAGTAAAAGCCGAATGATAACGCCTTATATCAGGAAAACCAAACCCACCCAGATGTACTGGTCTATGTAAAATATCTTTCGGAATTCGCCCCGTATTTTCTTCTCCACATAGAAACCTGCTCATAGACTTATTATGTGGGATGTTTTTACCCATGCACCCGAGCCCCACAACAAAAACTGTGCAGTACTGGCATGGAAAACATCATGATGGCCAGAACTCCCCAGAGAGTGCACAGGGAAAACATGAAGAATAGGCTGCCATCCATTTTTGCCTATGTTGTGAGCGCAGGAGGGCACTGCCTAAAACCACCATTGGGCTACACACACAGTAGCCTGAAACCATTGGGAATGGCAATGCTGATTGCCAAGAAAAAGCAACTCAGAACTGTGGGGAATTCATTTTCTTAATCCCAAAAATGGTTGCATTACCAGTACTCACCACTATCAGAAAGCCGGCGTTTTAAAACCACCAGACTTTTTTGTAAAACTGCACAAATTAAACAAAACCACACCAAGGAAAGACTTGCTAAGAGGTGGAAGAATGTAAAACCATATTCTGAAATGACTTGAAGGAAGTAATTATTTAATGTATAGGTACAAATTGTCAGTTTGATTTGAATGTAGAAAACTGGGAACAAAAAGTGACATTTAGCTGAAACTGTCACGCTCACCTGATTCCCACGGAGGCGCTGGTCTGGCTTCGAGTGCTGATGAAGCGCAGGACTCTGAAGATGGCCTCACTGGTTCGCAGGAATATTCCCCTGTGCGTGAAAAGGGAGTATTACCTACTGACGGAACAATGCTCAAGTCTCCCACTCCCTTCCAACCCTCCACGATACCCTTCCTTGATTCCCCGTGAAGTCTCACCTTAGGGTCTGGAAGGATGAGTTCTCCATCCTGCTTCTAATGCAGGGGCGCGTTGAAACCCAGTTACTTCACTGGATTGAGGTTTGATGGGAGTTCAAATAAGCTTGACTATTCAGGTAAGGCGCTGTAAGAGTTCTGTAGCAAGTTCAAAAGTTCAAGCTTAATAATAATGTTCATTGACTTATTGCAGCAAGCGCTAACGCTTATGTCTTTTTCCCCTTAGGGGCCGGGGTTCGGAATGCCGGAGACATGGCGCCGACCCGAAGTGAAACGTGCAGTTCCAGTAAATGACAGGTAAGTTCTGGATGAGCGTTCGGGTAATGTCTTTGCATTCGCTCATTCAATGTCTTTGTCTTTTTTCCCCATAGGGGCCGGGGTCCGGAATGCCAGGATGCGGCAGGACCCGAAATGAAATGGGAATGACCCAACAGGTAAGTCTTAGAAGGAAACTGAGCTTTTCCTATTCCCTTCCTTCTCTCACCTTGTGTTCTTCTCTTTTTCTCTCTAGGCTCTGGGAAGTGGCTGCGGATCCGGACGATCGCTGCTGAAGATGGAGATGCCCTGGAAAGGTGAGTGAAATGCAGCGCTGCAGCGATCGAAGCGAAATGCTTTTAAAATTATGTCTTCCCTTTCAGGATCGTCGGTGTGAAGTCTCCATGATGCAGCTTTAGCAGGTAAGGTCTTCTTTCTCTCCAATTCTCTCTTAGCAGGTGACCCAGGATGCTGACAGGCGTGGCTGAAGTCCAGATGCAGGAGCTGACACGGTGAGCGTCCAGCTGCGAGGAGCAGAACAACGCAAAGCGTGAGTTGCTGATCGGGCGTGGTTTAAATAGCTTTGGAAGAAGTTCCAGGTATCCTTCCACCGATCAGGTATGTATTCTTCCCCGACCACACCCAGGGGAAAGTAGTTCCACAGGTAAAGTAGTTCCATTCAGGCCTCAAGAGGGCCTGGATGTAGCAGCATGGTCTGCATCAGGTAAGTGCACCTTAAAACACTTGAACACATGTCTAGCTTTATGAGCCTGGCGCCTAAGGCGCCAGGACAGGGGTCCAACATGAGCCTGGAGCCTAAGGCGCCAGGACTGTGTCCAAAGGGCCCCAGCTTGGGTCCGCTGGCATTTCCCTGGTGGAAATGATGCCTGCCTCTGGGGTTGCTGGGTCGAACCTGGCTCCTTGGAGGTAGGCATCATGACAGTACCCCCCTTATGGCCCCTCCCAAGGTTGTTCCCTCCGGGGGTCTTGGCTTGTTCGGAAATCTCCGGTGGAACCTTTGTATTAATCCAGGTGCGTGAACATGGTTACTAGGCTCCCACGATCTCTGCTGAGGTCCATATCCCTTCCAGTCAACAAGATAGAAGAGTTTGGACTTTAACACCTTGGAGTCTAAAATGTCTTTAACTTCGAATTCTAATTCCCCTTCAATTTGAACTGGGTCTGGAGGCTTGGACAGTCGGGTCCCAGGTTGTACTGGCTTCAAAAGTGATGCATGAAAAACTGGATGAATACGCATGTTAGACGGTAAATCCAGTTTAAAGGCCACGGGATTGATTATAGCCTTGATGGGATAAGGTCCTATGAATCTGGGATTGAAGGTTCACGGGCCCTTGAGGGGTAAATGTTTCGTTGCTAGCCATACCTGATCTCCTACTTGGTAAGGAGGAGTTTTACTTCGGTGCAAATCAGCGTTTTCTTTATACATTTTCTTGGCTTGCTGTAAATGAGTTGCAGCTTCTTTGAAGGCTTGGGTAATTGTGGAATGCAGATGATTTACTGCGGGCATTTCCAGGGTCAGAGGTGGATCTAGATCAGAGGTCCGAGGATGATGACCATACAAAGTATAAAAAGGAGTTTGTCCGGTTCCAGAATGCACTGAATTGTTGTATGCATATTCTGCGATCCAAAGGATGTCTTTCCAATTTAACTCGGATTGGTGTAGCATGCACCGAAGATATTGCTCGAGAGTCTGATTGGTTCTCTCGGTTTGTCCGTCGGTCTGGGGGTGGTGGCTGGTGGATAGCCGCACATCTATTTGTGCTAGTTGGCAACACTTCTTTCAAAAATGGGAGATAAATTGACTTCCACGATCCGAGACTAATATGGAAGGGAAACCATGTATGCGAACTATATTCTCCAGAAATTCTTTGGCCAAGGTGGAAGCTGAAGGCAAACCTTTTAAAGGGATAAAGTGGGCCATTTTGGAGAATAGATCCACAATTACAAGAATAGTGTTGTAACCAGCACAAAGAGGCAGGTCAGTTATAAAGTCCATTGACAAGGTGTGCCATGGTGCCGGTGGAATATCCAAGGGTTGAAGTAGGCCGGCTGGCCTTTTCTTTTGACCCTTGTTTTGGGCACAAATTCCGCAAGACAATACAAAAGACTTAATGTCTTTTCTCCAAGAAGGCCACCAGAAGTGGCGTTGGATTTTTTCCTCCGTTTTAGCGATACCAGGGTGTCCTTCCATTAATGATTCATGATGATGGGCAATAACAAGTTCTTGCAATTCTTTACTAGGCAGAAACAACCGCTCCTGGAAGTAGGGTAAGTCATCCTTAACGGTGTAATGAGGACCCTTTTGACTCCATTCCAGTAAGGCTGAAGAGTCTAGAAGTTGTTTTACTTGCGTTCGGATGTCCTCAATTGTTTGCAATGAAGTTAGGCCTAAGATTCTTTGTTCAGGTATGATTGGCACAGGTTCTAAACTCGAATTGGGTTCTTCCATGCCAATCCGGGATAAGGCATCCGCTTTACCATTCTTGCAGCCAGGGCGATAGGTAATTACAAAATCAAATTCTGCAAAGAATAGAGCCCATCGGAGTTGTCGTGAAGATTGAGCCTTGGCCGTCTTTAAATACTGTAAATTTCTGTGGTCCGTAATTACGGTGATGGTTTGTCTTGCCCCGAGAAGGTAGTGACGCCAAGCCTTGAAAGCAGATTTAATAGCCAGTAACTCTTTGTCGGTAATTGCGTAGTTGATTTCAGGAGGAGAAAATTTCCTGGACCAAAAGGCCACAGGGTGTAGTTGGTTAGTTTCTGGGTCTCTTTGCGACAGGACAGCTCCCGTAGTTGGTTAGTTTCTGGGTCTCTTTGCGACAGGACAGCTCCCATGGCCGAACTGGATGCGTAGTTTTCCACAATGTAAGGGAGATCTGGGTGCGGGTGCTTCAATATAGGTGCAGAGGTGAATTTGGTTTTCAGGTCCCGAAAGGCTTGTTCGGCCTCAAGAGTCGATTCAAAGCATTTGTTTTTCTTTAGGAGAGGTGTGATGGGTTGGACTGTTCGGGAAAATTCCAGGATGAATCTTTGATAGAAATTGGCGAAGCCGAGCATGCTCTGAACTCCCTTCACCAAGCTAGGAGATGGCCATTTGAGGATGGCGTCCACCTTTCGCGAGTCCATTCGGACTCCTTGAGGTGTCAGGATGAATCCGAGAAACTCCACTTCTGTGGTATGAAAAACGCATTTTTCGAGCTTTGCAAATAGTCTGTGCTGGCGCAATTTCTCAAGAACTGCCCTGACATGTTTTCTGTGATCGGATTCTGAAGAGGAGTACACCAAGATGTCGTCGATATAAACAATGACACAGACGTCGATAAGTTCCCGAAGAACATCATTCATAAAGTACTGAAAGGCGGCAGGTGCATTGCACAAACCGAAGGGCATCACCTGATATTCGAAGAGCCCAAATTTGGTGCGGAATGCAATCTTCCATTCGTCGCCTTCTTTTATACGCACCAGGTGATAAGCTCCTCGGAGATCTAACTTGGTGTACACACAAGCGTCTTTCACCTGGTCGATAAGCTCAGGGATCAGGGGCAGAGGATAACGATTCTTAATCGTTATTTGATTTAGGGCGCGATAGTGTATACATGTTCTAAGGCCGCCCTCTTTCTCGTTCCTTCTGTGTTAATGGTCCTTTAACACCGCCAATTTGCATAGGTTCGTATACGTCGGTACTCTTGGGAGTTAGCTCTCCGCGCAGGCCTCGATGAAACAATGTGATCCTTTTGTTTTCAGGCCATCCAGTCTCCACAACCAGTCTATTAAAGATGGCAACGTAGGACAGAAGATCCTGATTACCTTGTCGTAAGGATAGCAGTTCGTTATCAAGGGCCTGTCCTTCAGAGTGTCGAGCAAACAATCTTTCCATGCTGGCCTGGAAACCCTGGAAATTCTGGAGAATGGGATCATCCTGATTTACCAATGGAATAGACCAATCGGCAGCACTGCCACTGAGGTAAGATAGTATAAAGGCTACCTTGGTGTGGTCGTTAGGAAAGGCCCCGGGTCTGCATAGAAAGTGTAAACGACATTGGTTCATAAAGACGGCATATTTCTTGGGATCCCCTGCAAAACATTCAGGCGGGGCCAAAGGCATGTGTCCGGGTAGATTGATTTGTACCGGGTTATTCAAACCCATTGATGTGGAAGTAACTCCGGAATTAGGTAAAAGAGTGTGCCCTGCCTGGGCCTGCAATAACCTTTTGGCCAGGTCATCTGTTCTTTCCTTGGATAGGATCAGTTCTCTTTTGAGAGCGTTAGTCTCCTGGCGGGCTGAGTGCACTTCTGCCCGTAATTCCCCCAAAAGCTGGGCTAGCTGATCTGTCTCGACAGGGGTCCAACATGAGCCTGGCGCCTGAGGCGCCAGGACTGTGTCCTAAGGGCCCCAGCTTGGGCCCGCTGGCACTTCCCTGGGGGAAATGATGCCTGCCTCTGGGGTTGCTGGGTCGAACCTGGCTCCTTGGAGGTAGGCATCATGACAGAAACCTGGCTTAGTAAAACTGGATTCTGCCTGACAAATACCCCCGACAGGAGAAACCTGTTCAGCCACTCTTCCAAGGTCTAGCTGCATCCTGCTGCCCCTTGCCAAAAGGAGTTGTCACCTCTCTGATTAGATTAGGGGTGGAGCACCTGGGAACTGGAAGGAACAGAACAATGCAACTCCCTTGACTCAGGCAAATGTTATATTGGGGCGTCGTAAAGTGGCTTCCTCTTAGGGGAAACTGGGAGGGGCAGTGCCTCTGCTAGCAGCTGAGCTTGGGGGAAGTGGATAAACCAGTTATTCCACCTTGTGATGTGGGAAGCCACACCCCTTTTTGACCAGGGCATAATTTTAAAAAGATAGATAACTCATAGTGCGGACTTGTCAGAATTATATAAGTAATATCATTATTTTTGTGATTTTTCTGTGAACATTTTAAGAGGCGTGAGGACCCTGTGGTGTATTCTGGGGGGTTGCTAGCGGAAAATAGGGTCTTACTCCAAATGTCTGCATGTTAAAAATCTGACACTTCATCAATTAATGTCCATACTCCTTGCGCACATGTGTGTAATTTTGGGTAAATGTCCGATATTGCAAAACCAGGTAAAAAGCGCAAAATGTTGTCATTTTTTAATGCAAGCCCCCAGGAAGATCAGAGGCGGACAAGCATGGACCATAAGGAATATATAATGTGCACATGTAATTTGAACAAATTGTATATCTGGGAAAGATGTATTTGAATCAAATATAGATTTGTGGGCAAATTGACCAGGGGAGGATCCTCTGACCCATAAACAGAGCTCATCATGATGACAATCCATTTCCTTCCCCCATTCATGGGAGAGGGGAGAATTGGGCCAATGACAAGTAGAGAGGGGCAGGCTTAGCTAGGCCCAGGCACACACCCATTTTCAAAACACATAAAAAGAGACTGCTGGGTCAGGTAGAGACATTCAATTCCATTTGCTGCGGAGCATGCTGACCGACGACTTCACATCCAGAGATCCCACACTTAGACTTCCAAGCTAAACAGAGACTACAGAACTTTGAACCAAGAAGGCCCAGTGCAAGCAAAAGTATTTGTCAGCAGGCCTCAAAATCATTTGCAAACTATTCCACAGCCGGGCGAGCTGTCTGAATTCTTTTGCCAAGAACTCTTGCCAGTAACCAGAAAGCAGTGTTACATCCAGAATCCACTTGATCCGGACCGGAAAGCAGAGCAGTATCCAGAACCAGAGGGTGCTGAATCCAGAGAGGCTAGACCAGCAGAGCAGAGCTGACCCAGATTGCTGTGAGCAGAACCGGTGCCTGATTGACCCGCCGAGCAGACAGAACCGCAGCCGGACGTGTTGACCAGATCCGTGACGAGGCCTAGTTCAAATTTATATTGTGAGTACCTAGAAGAACTGTGCAAAACCAATCTCTTAGTTAAAATAATCTAATCCAAACTATTTTAACCTAAGTAGAACTGCCTCCTAGAAATCGTGTCATCTGTCATTTTTAAAGCTGCACAACTGTCGCCTGTCAATTCTGCAGCTGCAAGCTGTCACCTGTCATTTTGAGTTTACTTTAAATCCGAAAAACTACCTTTATTTAATCGTCTGTATCTCTGGAACCGTTTGGGCTAGGAACGAAATTTAGAATCTAAGCTTTCCAACGAACCTAGAACCGACTTCCTTATACTTTTTCCGCAATCACGATTCACGCACTTGCGAAATTTACCGCGATTTGCGATTTTGGCTCAATTTCTCCACTTGTCAAAACAGCAGCTCCATTCTTTCTTTTGTTAAAATCCGTTGCAACTTGCTAATAACTCATAGAGCATTTTTAAAGTGAGCCTGAACTAATATAAAGTAGTCATCACCTACCCTGAACCTCTAGAGGGAATTAAAAGCAATTTTAGCACCTTTTCACTTCCTTGCAAACCACATTAAAGTAATTCGCCTGTGTTTAAAACTCATCCCTGTTTTCTCTAAGCTCGCTGGGGGGGAACTGAATTTCGTATTGTATTTGATTGCATTCCTGAGAACTGTGTGCTCCTCTTTCCATCTCCTTCCATTTCTTACATTGCATAGGGGAGGGGGATGAATTGCCAGAAAAAAAGTGATTATCTTATCTTTTGCTAAAATCATATCAAGTATTTCTGTACTGCATTTTATTCCTCATTGCTTTTCCCTTGAAATCATAAAAGTATTTTTGCTACTTTATCCATCCTATACTAACTCCTTATTGATTGTAAAGAAGTGTGCTAGTGCCAGATTACCCATTGTTGATCAACATCATATGTCTAAGTGTACTATCAGATATCAATTTATTATAAAGTGTGATATATATATATTGTTTAAATTGTCAAATAAACCTTTTAATTTGCAAAACAAACCTACTTCTTGGCTCAGTGGGGTCGGGGGGATTCTAAGAGGGGGTGTTATACAAGGGTGGTCATCCAGAATACTGAACTAGACATAAAAATACATTAATAAGGGTTTTCCTCAGCATCCCAGACAAGGCATTGACTTGGCTGTAGTGTTGATTGAATATCGCTTACAAAAGTGGGGGCTCGGAGCCGTGATATTCTGGGTTAGATTTATCACTTGTGCAGATTAATACAGTGTGCTAACTGACAGGAGACATACATCCGGTCAGATCACCAAGCTGTGTTACGCTGTAAAGCACTCCTCAAAGGAACTCTCTAAGGAAACGGTCTGTTTTGCAAAAATAAAATACAAACTTCTGTAAGTCAGGCAGGAACTCAAATTCCAGAATGACGACACTGGTAGACATCAAAATAGCCAGAGAGCACTTCTTACATAAGCTATTTGTGAGAGGTGAGTGGACTCATCAGGACCAAACGGTCAGGTTGCAGGCAATCGCGCAACAGGTCACTGAAACAGGGTCAGATATATGGAGAGATCAGGGTCCCCTACATGTGGCCCTGAGTGAACTATATATGACCCCTAAAGCCAAAGATGAACATAATAGGATTGCCAGGATAGAGGCATATTTGTACCTATATATGGGAGCCATGCAGGACAAATGTGCTGAAGGCCAAGATCTGGCAAATAGGCAACAGATGGCGTTAGAGAAGGCCCAATCTGATCTGGACTCTTCTGAGCAGATGCTGCTCAGGAGCCAGGAATCAGAAAAGGACAGCAGACAGTACATCACTAAAATAAAGGAGGATATGGATGTGCTGCAACAGGAAAAGGCGGACCAGGATACCAGATTTCTGGCCTTGCAGAAGGAGTACAAGAAGGTTTGGACTCCCTACTGCAGAGCCAGAAAAAGCTGGAGCAACAATTAGATTTCAATAGGGCATGTGCCGAGCAGGTAATCACCCTGCAAAGCCACCTAGATAGGGAGAAGGCAGAGAGCAATAAACTGATTTTGAAAGACCTGGATACCCAGGCAGAGTTTGACCAGGAGTGCCAGAAAGCTGGTGCCTTCCAAAGGCAAAGGGACGACCTGGCGGCACAGATGCAGGCTCTTAGTCAGGAAAGGGATACCTTAGTCCAGGAAGTATGCCACTTAAAAAGGAAAATGGAAGAAAATCACCTGGCCCTCCAGGGCCTGGGTGACCTCCAAAAAGAACACCAGAACTTGTTAGAGCACACCAGAGGGGTGGAGGATGCTCTGGCAAGAAAGGATCAGGCCAATAGGGACACAGCTCAGGAGGTAACCCTCCTGCAGCAAAGACTGGCCCAGTACTCCAGGACCAATCAGGAGGCACAGAGAGAGAATGAGGCTCTCTGTCAGCACAATGATAGGCTCCAGCAACAGGTAGCGATGCAGGAGAGACTGATAGAGTCTAGTAAGGCCTTAACTGAGGAACTGAAAGCGCAGGCTCTTGCATTGCAACAGGAAGCAGGGGCGGATAGAGATGAGGTTCGCTGGGAAAGAGAAACTCCTGAGCATAACCTCAGGAGCCCTAGTACCAGAGGCCTTCATCTCTCCCAGTCCCTGGACTCTGCCACCCCCATGTCCCCTTGTGCACATGAGCCCAGGGCCACGGGGATGGCAGATTACTATCCAGCTAGAAGTATGGGGCTCATAGGCCAGTACCTCCCAGGAATGGATGGGCGGGTATCCGGGTATGGGCACCCAAGCACAGTGCAATTTAGTGGGGAACGCCAGGAGAGTAGGCCCATTAAGGGCATCCTGAAAACCTCTGCCCAGATAGGTCGGTGGGGGGGATACCCAGCAAATCCTGGTAGCAAGGAGGGATCTGAAGACTCCTCTGAGTGTCACAGGACACAGGAGACCAGGTCCCCGCATTCTGCCAGCCATTCCCAGGCTCGCAGAAACCCGGAAAACCTGGAAGATCAGACGGGCACCTCTGGGAGCAGCGCTTCTGAGTCGGAGGATGAATGGACCAGGGTTACCCGAACCAAAAAGGCAAATAAGGCAAAAAGGGCCTTGCTTAATGACCCATTGAAACAAATAAAGGCAATAAGGAGTGTCATCACGCCTTATCATAAGAACGCCAAGCATTCTGTTTGGGAACACTTGGAGCTCTATGAGCAAATGATGGAGACTTTCCATTTGAAGGACAGCCAAAGCTGTATTCAATATGTAAAGTGGACCTTCTCACCAGAATACTCCAGTTTCTTTGCGGGGCTGGAGGATCAAAACCATTCAAGGTGGTCCACATACAGGGCGGCAATCTTGAAACATTTTTCTGTGCACAGAAATCCTCAAGAGGCTCGCAAGGCAGCCTACAATTTGCAATGTGGGGAGGATCAGGCCCCACAAGAGTTTGTGCAAGAATTAAAGCGTGCTTTTGCGCAGACCACCAGAAGGGTGCGCACGGATAGCAGAGAATTTATCAATACGTTTTTCCATGCCTTACCCAAATACATAATGACCCAGCTCGTGAGAGATTTTCATGAGAAAAGATCTTTAGACTGGGTCATTGAACAGGCTACCCGGATCTATGAGGTGCAGAAGCCCATCGAAAATAAAAATAATGCGCCGAAAAACCCCAAAACCAACAGCACCCCTGCTGCTGCCAAGGTGGCAGAGGTAAAGGTTGCCCCCGTTTTAGATTTGGAGATGGGGGGGCCTAAAAACCTGCCTGCACCAAATAATTCACAGCCCAGAAGGCCCTCGGGCCAGTCGCAGACAGGGAGTCGAGGAGGTAGTCCCACAAATGGGGTCCTCCGCTCCCCTGACTATGTAAGTCCCCGCTACAAGGGAAACCGACCCATCCTGGGTTATGTGTGGACTCCTCCCACCCAAGGGGGGGGGATCCAGCCAAGCGCCTAACAAGGGGAACTTCCCTCCTAACTTCCCCCAGGAGGGCAGTAATTCACCAAATCCTGGGCAGAACTTTTTTACCAGGTATCCACCCAATTTCCAACCCCAAAACCATCCATCCTTCTTTCCCCAATTCCCTGAGCCCAGACAACCTAATCCGGGAGAGGGGAGGCCAAGGGTGGAGGGGTACCCAAATCTTCCCAATCCGGGGTATTACCAGAGAAGGGATAGCTACCCTTCCCGGATCAGCCAAGGGGAGAAAATGGAGCCCCGTATCAGCCTGTGCGGGTTTCACAACTTGAGCGCCAGGTCCAAAATATGGCACGGGATCTGGGTCACATACTGAGGGCTCAACTGAACCCTCATATGAGCATGCCACTGCAGAATGCCCCAAACTCTGGACCTGGTGCTCCAGAACAATGACGGGGGCAGCACCCCGATAACCCACCGGTTCCCAGGGAGGAGGCACAAGGGGAAAGGGTGTGTAAAGCCTTGGAGGAAGCTTCCTTCCCAACTTGTAAACAGCCCCTGGAAAACCAGGAACCGGAAACAAAATCTCCTACCCCTGAAAGCCTGCCTCCCAAGGAGCAGAGGGGAGGTAGGAGAAACAAAGGACCCAAACAGACCCACTTTGTGGAGGAGGTACAGGTCTTCCAATTCGAGGGAGGGGGATCCTCAGAAGATCATGGGAAAAGGATCTTCTCCTTCAGAGATGGGGGAACTCCTCCCAAGGAAAAATGGGTCCCAAGGGTTTCCAATCCAGACTGGGGAGATGTGGAGACTGAGCTACCGCCGCCCATCATCTCATCCCAGAACCGACAATACCAAAATCCCCTGGTTCAAACCCACCCTGGTGACTGCCTCCAAAAAGGGGGGAGGGGCGGCCCAGAACCGGAACCAGGGGAACCCACAATGGCTCTGATCTCCAGTTGCCAACTTTTTCTTTCAGATTCCCAAGGCTCTCCACAGAATTCTGCCCAAATCTCTTCGCTAGCAATGTCCAAAACCAGAAAGTTAGCCCACCAGTTGTCCAGAAATGTGCATTATCTGTGCCCCCTTGAGGAGAAGGAGGGAAGATACTATGCCCCGGTACAAGTACAGGGGCAGGGTACAATTTTGGCACTGGTGGACACTGGATCCCAAGCTACCCTTCTGTCCAAAAGGGCCTTTGAGGAACTAAATGCAGGATGGGGGAGAATTACCGAATTCCTCTCACCTCTCTTCCTGGACAACTGCAGAACTTTGACGGAAAGGAAATTCCCGTTGAGGGGACTGCAGACTTGGACATTAAAATTGGGCAACACAAGGTGAAACACCCGGTCATAGTAGTGACTCCAGACGGCACCCCTTGTTTACTAGGGAATGACCTCCTGAGAAGGTTGTCACCCCTAATAGATTGTGTAAACAAGGTCCTCTGGACCCAGACTAGCCGACCAATAAAATCAAAACAGAGTGTCAACCATGTTAGTTTAAATGGTACATGCCACATGGTTGAACAAAAATCTGACCAAGTAGAATTTCACTTCCAGAACAACCAAACTCCAGACGTGACAGTAATAGCAGTAGGACAACAGACTGGTGATGGGGGGTCCTCTCTCTTTCTGAAAATCAACCTTCCTTCCAGTATAAGGTGGTATTCCACATTGGAAGGAAACACCCTGAAATTCTTTACTAATCCACAATCAGAAACTCCCACTCCTATAGTCCAGAAAGATGTGAAATCAGCTCAGAGCCTGGCTGATATTCAGCAAATTGGAGAGCAGTTGTTCATCCCTGTTCAGTTAAATGATGGGAAGGACTCTGTTCTTGCTCGAGTGTGTGTGAACAACGGTAAGAGCTTCATCAGCGAAGCCATGTTCCGCCAACTCCCAAAAGATCCAGCCATTCCCACATTCAAACTGATATACAAATGTGAAATGGACCTGGAAGCACCTAATTCCAAACATCTCCTGCCAAGCAGGTATATGCTCAAAATATCCATTGGCAACAAGAGCATAGTCCATAATTGTTGGGTCCTGCGAGACGTCACTGCCGCCTTTTACTTAGGCAGTGACATTCTCAATCGCTTTGCCATTAGTTTGGACCTAATAAACTTCAAAGCTTGGTCCCGATTAGCGGATAATCCCATGGGCTTTGATGATCCAGAAAAAGCATTTAGGTCAGCTCAATTGCTACCTTATGCAGTTGAAATTCAGATTAAAGAGGAAGTCACCATCCCAGAAAGGATCCGACAATTCTCCCTGGGAGTGAAAGTTAAAAGAGGACAACAATTGAAAAACCCTGATGCTTATGTCCATCTAAATGCTTCTCTCAAACAGCAAGGGTTAGGGGTGAACCCAACACCATTAGTCAACATAGAACATGACACCATTCCAATAGAGGTGGATAACAGTGACTTAAAGAGTATTAGTCTAGCCGCAGGCACCATTATTGGAATGGCGATTGATGACCGACATTTCTCCATTGATTTAGGAAATGAACTGTTAGGACCAATCCCCAAGGACTGTTTTGACAGTGACAGTGATGACAATACAACACCAGGCAGGATTTTCACCCGGCATGGGGGGAACTTCCTGGTGTACACTTCTTGCCCTTATGGTAAGGAAGATGTGACAGGGGGGGGGGGTCCAGAACAATCCGAGGCAGTAAGACAACTCAAAAGAAGCCTCTCACAAGCGCCTTGCCTAGCTTACCCTGTCAGAAACAAGGAGTTCTTCCTGGAGACGGGGTTCTTTAATACGTGCTTGACAGCAGTATTATACAAAAAGCATGACAAGGTCAATAAAGTAATCTCCTATGCGAGCAAAACTTTATCCGCTGTGGAGGAAAAATTCAACGATTGTGAGAAGGCACTCCTGGCAACGGTGTGGGCATTGAAGAATTACCGCCCGTTTATCCAGGGTGAACACATCATAGTGGAGACTCCACACCAGCCTCTGCAATATCTCCAAAGTGACAGAATCCGGGCCGGAAATGTGAGTAATTCCCGAATTACTTCCTGGATTCTGTCAATGCAAGGCTTTCCTGTGGAGGTCAGATATGGCCAAAACAAGAAGAGTCCCCTCGCGCAAGGTCTGGCTGACTTGCATGATGTGCCAGAGAAAACTGTCTCGAGGACGAAAGTCTAAAAATCAAGGACAACATGGAGGCATACCTTAATTCCCCACACAAAGTCTTTGAAGAAGACAAGTGTGAGGGAATGCCCACTGTCTATGTGGATTGATGCTCGTATCATGTTGACAACAACGGGGAGAAAGAACTGGTGGCTGGCGTAGGGAATGCATGGGTGAAGGAGTTCCCAGAACCCTCCGCTGGATACAAAATTGGTCTCCGAAGTAGTCATGTGGCAGAATTAATGGCTGTGCATCAGGCCATCCTCACTGCTGCCCAGCATCAACTCCACAAACTGGTCATAATCACTGATTCAGATTATGTACGGAACGGGTTCGTGGAGCACCTGGTCAACTGGAAAACCAGAGGCATGTTATGTGCTAATAACAAACCCTTGAAACATGGGAAGTTAATTCAAAACATTGATGATCTGGTCACATCGAATGGGATGACCATCTACTGGAAAAAGATCAAGGGTCATTCCAAAGTAGAGGGACCAGACAAAACTGGAAATGACTTAGCTGATCAGCTGGCCAAAACCGGGGCCATCCAAGGGGATCTAATAGAAATAGAGTCCCTGTTGGGGGAAATCCAGGTCACTGCTATCACTAGGTCCCAGACAAATGCTCACAATGATCTTTCAACTGCACAATGGAGTAAGGAGACCCCTGATGCTGATTTAATTACAGCTCAGAAGGGGGATCCAATTATTGGTAAGTTTTACCAACACCTTGGGGACCCTGAGAACTTTCCCCTGACGGATACCGATTACATTGGGAAAGAGCACCTAAGAGTGTTGATGAAATGTCCAAAAATGTTCTGAATCCAAGACGGTTTGCTGGTAAGGAAATCCAAAGCTGGCCACGATCAGTGGGTGGTTCCTACCTCATTCCGAAGCCTGATGTTAAGTCACGCCCATGATGCGGCCACCGCCGGTCATAGGGGGTTTCACACAACACTGGAAATCTTAAGAGAGGTTGCATACTGGCCACACATGGGGCAGGACCTCGACCAATACTTGAAGGGGTGTCTTGTGTGTGCACAATTTCAGCCATCATCCCTCACACACCGTGCGCCTCTCCAAAAGAGGGGGATGACACTGCTACGGTCAGATTTGCAAATCGACTTTGAAGGCCCTGTAATCCGCTCATCTAGAGGAAACAAGTACATGTTGACCGTTACATGCTTGCTTACCAAGTGGGTGAAATGTCTCCCAGCCCCAAATTGCAAGGCAGAAACAGCAGCTGCCCTGATGATTAACCAAATCTTTTCCCATTTTGGTCTACCTCAAAGGATTGAGTCAGACAGGGGTAGCCACTTTACCAGTGAAGTAATGACAAAGATGTGGGAGATACTGGGGGTTAAAAGGAAGCTACACATTGCTTACAGGCCAGCTTCTTCTGGAGCAGTGGAGAGATACAACCGAACCATTGTGAGCATATTAAAAAAGTTTGTGCCAGATTCTGGGCCAAGTTGGGATATCCGATTACCTCTGGTCCTAATGGCCATCAGATCTACCCCTTCATCTGCAACTAAAATGTCACCATTTGAGTTGATGACGGGGCACAAGATGGTGCTTCCCCAGCATTTGCTCTACAGGACCCAAGAGCAGACACTGATAAATGCCTCCACAACTCATGAGCATGTGGAGAATTTAAGGAAACACCTTCAACATCCTTTTGCCTATGCTCAGCGGAATCTAGAAAGATCAGCTGATAGCATGAAAACCCACTACGACCTGAGGACCACCAAGAAGGAATATACTGTGGGGGACCGGGTCTATCTATACAATTTCCAAAGGAACCAGGCCAAACAGCGAAAATTCTTGCCTACATGGAAGGGACCGTTTGAAATTATAGACAAAATATCCCCTGTGGCCTACAAGATCTGCATCCCCAAAGGCGGTTTGGCCGAGGGGGAAGACAAGTGGGTCCATATAAATCAGCTTAAGTGTTGCCATCGCAGGCACACTCTGCAACAACTGGAGGAGTCCTCTGCAATACCAGAGGGGGCCGCTCCAGAGTAAGTCAGTTCAAACTCTAAAATATTCCACATATCAAAAATATAGTAACATAATGCAAATGTGCCCTGTTATATATTGTTTTTAAAATCAGACTGCAAAATGCATTTGGATGTATAAAATGTACATGTTCGCCACACCATTAATAGTGGTGGAAAAATGTCTAGGAATGTGTATTGCCGCTTTGCTTTATCATCCTAGGAGAGATGAAACCATGGAGACTGATCAAGGAGGACGACCGGGGACCGGGAGCAGAGACCCGAGGGGCCCAGGGTACCGCCCAATCCTCCCATCAGGACCAGCAAGGAGAACTGATTGATCCACTGGAGGGAGGAAAAGATGCTGAACTGTGCCATCCATGGAATTGGAAGAAGAGGAGGCGAACATCCCAGATCTTGCGAGTTCCATCAGCGAAAGGACAGAATGGCCATCGCAAGAGGGGGGGCTTGTGGGATGTTTTTACCCATGCATCCGAGCCCTACCACAAAAACTGTGCAGTACTGGCATGGAAAACATCATGATGGCCAGAACTCCCCAGAGAGTGCACAGGGAACACATGAAGAATAGGCTGCCACCCATTTTTGTCTATGTTGTGAGCACAGGAGGGCACTGCCTAAAACCACCATTGGGCTACACACACAGTAGCCTGAAACCATTGGGAATGGCAATGCTGATTGCCAAAAAAAAGCAACTCAGAACTGTGGGGAATTCATTTTCTTAATCCCAAAAATGGTTGCATTACCAGTACTCACCACTATCAGAAAGCCGGCGTTTTAAAACCACCAGACTTTTCTGTAAAACTGCACAAATGAAACAAAACCAGACCAAGGAAAGACTTGCTAAGAGGTGGAAGAATGTAAAACCATATTCTGAAATGACTTGAAGGAAGTAATTATTTAATGTATAGGTACAAATTGTCAGTTTGATTTGAATGTAGAAAACTGGGAACAAAAAGTGACATTTAGCTGAAACCAGGCTTAGTGAAACTGGATACTGCCTGACAACTACCCCCGACAGGAGAAACCTGTTCAGCCACTCTTCCCAGGCCTAGCTGCATCCTGCTGCCCCTTGCCAAAAGGAGTTGTCACCTCTCTGATTAGATTAGGGGTGGAGCACCTGGGAACTGGAAGGAACAGAACAATGCAACTCCCTTGACTCAGGCAAATGTTATATTGGGGGCGTCGTAAAGTGGCTTCCTCTTAGGGGAAACTGGGAGGGGCAGTGCCTCTGCTAGCAGCTGAGCTTGGGGGAAGTGGATAAACCAGTTATTCCACCCTGTGATGTGGGAAGCCACACCCCTTTTTGACCAGGGCATAATTTTAAAAAGATAGATAACTCATACTGCGGACTTGTCAGAATTATATAAGTAATATCATTATTTTTGTGATTTTTCTGTGAACATTATAAGAGGCGTGAGGACCCTGTGGTGTATTGTGGGGGGTTGCTAGCGGAAAATAGGGTCTTACTCAAAATGTCTGCATGTTAAAAATCTGACACTTCATCAATTAATGTCCATACTCCTTCCGCACATGTGTGTAATTTTGGGTAAATGTCCGATATTGCAAAACCAGTTAAAAAGCGCAAAATGTTGTCATTTTTGAATGCAAGCCCCCAGGAAGATCAGAGGCAGACAAGCATGGACCATAAGGAATATATAATGTGCACATGTAATTTGAACAAATTGTATATCTGGGAAAGATGTATTTGAATCAAATATAGATTAGTGGGAAAACTGACCAGGGGAGGATCCTCTGACCCATAAACAGACCTCATCATGATGACAATCCATTTCCTTCCCCCAATCATGGGAGAGGGGAGAATTGGGCCAATGACAAGTAGAGAGGGGCAGGCTTAGCTAGGCCCAGGCACACACCCATTTTCAAAACACATAAAAAGAGACTGCTGGGACAGGTAGAGACATTCAATTCCATTTGCTGCGGAGCATGCTGACCGACGACTTCACATCCAGAGATCCAACACTTAGACTTCCAAGCTAAACAGAGACTACAGAACTTTGAACCAAGAAGGCCCACTGCAAGCAAAAGTATTTGTCAGCAGGCCTCAAAATCATTTGCAAACTATTCCACAGCCGGGCGAGCTGTCTGAATTCTTTTGCCAAGAACTCTTGCCAGTACCCAGAAAGCAGTGTTACATCCAGAATCCACTTGATCCGGACCGGAAAGCAGAGCAGTATCCAGAACCAGAGGCCGCTGAATCCAGAGAGGCTAGACCAGCAGAGCAGAGCTGACCCAGATCGCTGTGAGCAGAACCGGTGCCTGATTGACCCGCCGAGCAGACAGAACCGCAGCCGGACTTGTTGACCAGATCCGTGACGAGGCCTAGTTCAAATTTATATTGTGAATACCTAGAAGAACTGTGCAAAACCAATCTCTTAGTTAAAATAATCTAATCCAAACTATTTTAACCTAAGTAGAACTGCCTCCTAGAAATCGTGTCATCTGTCATTTTTAAAGCTGCACAACTTGGTAATAACTCATAGAGCATTGTTAAAGTGAGCCTGAACTAATATAAAGTAGCCATCACCTACCCTGAACCTCTAGAGGGAATTAAAAACAATTTTAGCACCTTTTCACTTCCTTGCAAACCACATTAAAGTAATTCGCCTGTGTTTAAAACTCATCCCTGTTTTCTCTAAGCTTGCTGGGGGGGAACTGAATTTCGTATTGTATTTGATTGCATTCCTGAGAACTGTGTGCTCCTCTTTCCATCTCCTTCCATTTCTTACATTGCATAGGGGAAAGGGGGTGAATTGCCAGAGAAAAAGTGATTATCTTATCTTTTGCTAAAATCATATCAAGTATTTCTGTACTGCATTTTATTCCTCATTGCTTTTCTCTTGAAATCATAAAAGTATTTTTGCTACTTTATCCATCCTATACTAACTCCTCATTGATTGTAAAGAAGTGTGCTAGTGCCAGATTACCCATTGTTGATCAACATCATATGTCTAAGTGTACTATCAGATATTAATTTATTATAAAGTGTGATATATATATATATTGTTTAAATTCTCAAATAAACCTTTTAATTTGCAAAACAAACCTACTTCTTGGCTCAGTGTGGTCAGGGGGATTCTAAGAGGGGGTGTTATACAAGGGTGGTCATCCAGAATACTGAACTAGACATAAAAATACATTAATAAGGGTTTTCCTCAGCATCCCAGACTAGGCATTGATTTGGCTTTAGTGTTGATTGAATATCGCTTACAATTAATACCCATTAACACACTATTTGAAAGTGGCAGGGAAAGCATGCTAAAAACATACAATAATTTCAGAAGAAGTGACATTTGAACTACACTAACTTTACCCCATAGAGTCAGTTTCAACTTCTCTAATTTGCAACAAAGCTTATCTATTTCTGTAATCTTCAAGCGAATATTGTACGCAAGTAAAGTCTCAATATTCCTATTTACATGAATTCCCAAATATTTAAGACCCGAATCAGCCCACATCTCCCGAGCAATATCAAACAACCCCCTATGACATGCCGCAGAAATTGGATAAATCAAAGTTTTGCCAACATTAACTTTGTAATTAGAAAATCTACCAAATTCCTGCAATGTCAGTAGGAGCTCAGGTAAGACCGTTCAGGGTTTGAGACCAGAACTAGGAGATCATCTGAATATGAAAGGACTTTCGATACATATTCTCCAAAAGGAATACCCATTATATTAGGGTTATTTCTAAGCGTAATGGCGAGGGGCTCAATAAACAAATCAAAAAATAGTGGGGACAAAGGGCATCCCTGCCTAGTACCTTTCTGAATTTGGAAACAATCAGATCGACTACCATTAACAGTTAAAAACGCTTTAGCACGTCCATATAGGGTTCTGAACAGCCTAATGAAAAGTGGTCCACAATTAATTTTAAGCAGAACCTGGCGTAAAAAACCCAACTCACCCTATCAAACGCTTTCTCTGCATCTATACTAATTGCCGCATACGCATCAGCTGAATGTCTCTTGAGATAAATAACATCAAGGAGCTGGCGCAAGTTATCACAACTATTCCCTACGCACACCAAACCTGTTTGGTTTCTATGAACAAGCTTTGATAGTAAACCATTCAATCTTCTTGCAAACATTTTTGGCAAAATTTTAACATCCACATTCAAGAGTGATATAGGGCAATAGTTCCCACATAATGATGGATTTTTCCCTGGTTTTGGTACAACCGTTATTAATGCCGTCTGCATTGATTCAGCAATTGCTTCATTTTCTAGCATTTCTGTATATAACTTTACAAGAAAAGGCGATAAAATATGACTAAAGGACTTATAAAATTCTATGGGAAAACCATCTACCAGGACATTTACCATTTGCCAAAGCATTGATGCAATCTTGAACTTCCTCTATTGTTAAAGGCGCATCCAGGCCTAATCTTTCTTGCTCGGTAAGCCCCGGCATATCTACTGTACTCAAGAAATCATTAATTTCCGTTTCAGAGACTGTTCTATCATCCGTATACAACGAGGCATAATATTGCTTAAATACCTCACAAATTTCCACATTCTTTCTCCTCTTCATTCCTCTTTCATCCATAATAAAAAGCACCTGCTTATTATTCTCTCTCTGCCATATGCGGCTTGCTGACAAAGCCCCAGATTTTTCACCCCTCTCCCAGAAAGCTTGCCTAGAATAGAAAATGTGCGTTTCTGCCTTATGATGAAGCTCACACTGTAAGCCACGTTTTGCTCGAGTCATGGCCAACATGTTCTCATCACTGGGACAGCCACAATAACGCACCTCACACTCTTTATAATCATCCTCTAGTTCAACCATAAACCGTTCCCGTTGACTTTTACGATAAGACGCAAAGCTTATAATTCTACCTCGCAATGTTGCCTTCAGTGCATCCCAGACCGTTGTTAAAGAGTCCACTGATCGCAAATTATCCTGCAAAAACAGCGATATTTCTGTTTCTAGGTGTTTCACAAACTCACAGTCCATAAGCAACTGTGTATTGAAATGCCATTGCCTTTTAGGCCTCAAACCACAATCCTCCTCTTCCAATGTCATCGTTACTGGCGCATGATCCGAAATTACAACCTCCCCAATCGAAGCATTACAAATGTCCCCACACAAACTCCTACTAGCAAGGAAAAAATCAATACGCGAAGACGACCATGAGCCAATGAATGAAAAGTATATTTCCTACTTTTTTCATTATAATCCCGCCAAATATTATGCAAATCCCACTTGTCAAGCAATCTTATAAGCCCTTTCCTTGCTTTTGACTCAGCATAGGAGTTAGCCTGAGTAGTCTTATCTTTAACCATATCAATTGTGGTATTGAAGTCCCCTCCAACTACAATATCCGTACAATCTAAGTTAGCTAAAACTCCATCCAATTTCTCAAAGAATATATCCTGATTCACATTGGGCGCATAAATATTCAATATTACCATGCATCTATTCTCAATGTGTAGATTCGGAGCCACATACCTCCCTTCCTGATCAATACATACAGTATCAGTTCTATATCTTATACCCTTCTTGAAGAGAATGGACACACCACAAGAGTTACTTGCAAAATAGCTTGAAAACTCCTTTACATACAAACCATTTAAAATATACCCCACTTGATCTCCTATTAAATGAGTCTTTTGCAGAATACAATATCCGGTTTGTGCCTACTTATCATTGACAATACTTCCTGCCGCTTAATAGGATTATTGACACCCTTGACATTCCAACTCATAAAAGTTATATTTACTGCCATAATCTCAGATGAATTAGATTTCTAGGGCCAGATAAGCTGCTCCTTTCGACAATCCCCTTCAACACTGAGCATATATTCCCTTTTATACTCCGGGCCCCCATCCTTCTCCTATACCTTTCCTTCACTCTCCCCATTTTGATAGACTACACCAACCAAGGCATTTTAATCAATGATCTCTACATATAAGGAACATACTAGGAAATCAAATGAAAAAGGACAAGAAATAAAACATAATCAAATAAAACAACTACAAAAAAACAAAACAAAACATAAAGGTTATAGGAAAGAGCATATAAAACCAAATATTGACTCAATAATGCATGCACTAAATAATGAGTGTTCAAAAGACTCTAAGTAGTTTATCATGTCACTGTACAAATCACACAGGTGTCTATATCATCTATACATTTGGATTATAAATGTCACAGGTTAAGGTTCTTGACCACTATAATACACTGATTGAACTGTAGGTTTAGTTTCACAAGAATCTCAGGTATGTGGCATTTGTTAGTATTAGGCATGAGATACTGCAGCAGCAGTCTAATGTTATTTGGGAGTCTGCTGGGTGGGCATCATGGCATGGTCAGTGGTCTGGCACATGAAAGGAATATCTTGCAGGGACACAGGGTCAGAATGGCAGTAAGTTTTCATCGGTGAGGGTGCAGGGCAAGGACACGTTTGTGGAGATGAACGAGCTATGTGCTTAGTTCATGCTGGTTCACATGCAGGACAGTGATCTCAGAGGAAGACTGATGTGATACATTTATTCGTTGTTGCAAATACCTCTGGCTTCAGCGTGAGAATGGAGCCGCAGAGTTTTGCAGTCATAGTGGGAACGAAGGTGGGGGCCATGTGCTCTGTGTGCCTGACCGCAGTGAGGAGAGGGAGAGAAGCATTTTGTACTATCGCAGTGAGGCCTGGTCACCAAGATGGAGTTGAAAGGGGGTACACAAAATGGATGCCCTGTGTCCTGCTCAGTGGCCCCATCTACACGAAAGTCAAGAAAATTTAACATTGCATAAGGGCAAGGGGCGAACCCACTACTGTAGGCACTTGGTCCAAGTTCTGTACTGAGAAGTGACGGCAGAGAGGGGCCTGCTGGCCCCTCGCTCCCACACACAACATGGTGCAGACCTGCTCGTTGTTTTATTTAATTCGCCATGATTAGCTGATTCAGAAAATATATCCATTATGGCAGTTACTAGTAAATCACAAAGGTTTGCCATATAGGTAATTTCTGACTAAAGTTGACATAATAAAACAAAAAGGAATTTGAAAGAGTTGCATTCTTTCTTTTCTAGACTCCTGATCCTATACTTAGACAGAGGATGGGCTGGGGGTTGGAGAGAGAGGAATGTGAAGGACCAATCAAAGATAAAGGAATTCTTTCAGGGCATTGCCCAATATTGAAATCTTGATTTGTCATCACTGGTATATAAAGTGTATGCACTATGAGGGAAGGGGAGATCTGCTAAAAATTAACCATCTGACAGCGACAAGGAAACACTAAAATGAGATTTTGCTGAAATTGCATCTGGGTGGGGCTGTCTGTTTCTGGGGAGGCATAAAAGCTGACGGGACCCTTTGGCAAAGAGTTGGGGACCATCCTTGAGAATGGAGTGACCAGACCCCTGCCCTGTCCTGCAAGAGGGTCCTGAAATGCATCTGGCACTCCTGAACTTTAAACGTAGGTTCTCAGTGTAAGTATAATTGAGCCCTTCGAATCCAAAAGGTGGGGGAATCTGCTTGCCTTAAATCCTTTTCCTTTGTTTATAGTGGGTGGGTGTAGGTGGGGGGGTCAAAATTGTGTACATCCTTAGCCTATTTAATCAAAAATATTAATTTAATTAATTTACCTTGGCAGATCACCACAGGGGGATTTTTGTTAAAATTCTAAATTAACAAAGCTAATTCCCAGTGTGCGCTGAAAACCATAGACTGTACTGTAATTGGGTAATCCTATTTTTCCTATGGACCCAACTTTTTTTAGGAAGAGGGGTGTCTTTGTCCCTATACTAAAACCAAAAAAATCCTCCCATTTTACCGTCCAGCTTCCCCAACACAGGCCTTTAAGTGGAGGGGGGTTTGAAATCCAAAATTCCTAATTCATCCCATTTTGTTCTGTCCAGCTTCCTCCACACAGGTTTTTAAGTGGAGAGGGGTCTGAAATCCAAAATTCTTAAATCAAACCATTTTTTTCTACACAGCTTCCCCAACAAAGGCCTTTACTTCTACCTCAAAATACCAGAATACCTCCTGAAGAAACTACAACGAATCCAAAATACAGCAGCCAGACTACTCCTCAAACTATCCAGAAAAGACCACATCACTGCTGCCTTAAAAACACGACACTGGTTCCCGTAAAACATTGCATCACCTTCAAAACAATGTGAATAACACACAGGGCAATCAGCGGACAAGGAGTAGAATTCCTACAAATGGAAATAACAATCTACACACCAACAAGACTCCTCAGGTCAAGCAACGAAATGCGCCTGGAACAAAACCCATACCTTAAGAAAAAACTTGGAGGCGCCTCCTTCTCCCACTTAGCCGCAAAAACCTGGAACAACATCCCAAAAGAAATAAGAAATACCAAAGATCACCTACAATTTAGGAAACTACAAAAAACCTGGCTCTTCAACAACACAGATTCAAACTGAAAACCGAAACAACAGAAAGGAAAAAGGATGACTAAACTTAAGGGGACACTGACAACACCCAGAACAGACCAGATAAACTCCCACCACAACTAGAAAGGTAACGCCAAGTCAAATAGAACACAAGCGTCAGCCATAAGGACAGACTCAGCATCCCCAGCCAATCCGAGCCAACACCCTCACTCGCCCCATAATTGCTATCAGGTACCGAACTGTTATAGAGTTGTCTGAATGTTAGCAATCACCACACTCAAACTAAGTTGTGGACATTAGCATGTACACTGGCCGTATGAGTGGCAAAGGAAGGCAGGCAGGGTTATGAAGGAAATTGATGGAAGTGTAGGCCAGGTGAGAAAGGGACTGTGCGTACCGGACAAGCCCAGATCAGGACAGAGGCGCAGAAATGCGCCCGCACCCCATCTAGGGAGATTACGCAAACCAAGCAGCTCACTTCAAGACAGAAATGCCAACTAACCAATCCACTAACAATTTCCTCCTCTGCATACACCTCTCAAACTCTAAACCAAACACAACCACAAACCTACAGCACAACAAACCACACGAACTTCACTACACAGCAACAACAAAAGAAAACAGACATAGACTCACACAACAGTACACGACGACTACCGGCTGCAAACACTCCAGGCCCAGCCAACGGACCCACCGGACTGAGGCCACCAACAGCACATCACTGGTGTCTTGCACTTGTCCATATTCCTTCCACTAACTCACCCTCCCTTTTGCCCTCTTTCAGAGCTGCCAGAGTGCCAGGGGATCACTCCAGTGGTGATAGTGTGCGGTACAAATATCCGTTAACATTAACATTAACATTAACATGTGGAGGGGGGTCTGAAATACAAAAATCCAAAATCATCCCAATTTCTTTCTGTCCAGCTTCCCTAACACAGGACTTTAAGTGGAGGTGGTTCTAAAATTCAAAATTCTTAAATAACCCCCATTTATTTCTGTCCAGTTTCCCCAACACAGGCTTTTAAGTGGATGGGGTCTGAAACCCACATTTTTAAATCATTCCAATTGTTCTGTCCAGCTTCCCCCAACGTAGACCAAAATTGGTTGGGGGTCTGAAAGACAAGCTGGTAAATCACCCTGTGGTTATTTTGTAAGCAAAAGTGTGAAATAATAATTACCATAGTCTGTAAACCAATCTGCTAGCCTTTTAAGTGTGCAGGAAAATAAAAACTGCACAGCATTGAATATGTAAATTGATTTTGTTCATTGACCATTGTCAGTTTATGAACTTATTATTATTGGACTCAAGTTAATCATTTGTCCTTATTGAACTAAAGGTCAGCCTCTTCTCTTCCTCTCCCCTCTATCATCTCCCTCTTGTTTTTCCCTTGAATTCATCTATACATGTCCAACTCTTCGTGCTGACACTTCTGTCAGCTGCCTTGACAAACCCAGTTTTCTCTTTTTACAGGGAGGGTTACGTACAAACTAAACTGGTGAAAGCCTGCATATCACGGGGGCCTCCTTGAGCACCTCTCAAGTGCATCACACAACCACACACCTACCATATTAAGCGCCAGGTATCAACTGTTCTAGATCCTGCCATCACAGTGATGTTTTGCTTGTAAACAGGCTGCATAATCCTTAGAATTTCTCTCATGCCTACAATAACTAAGCACAGCTAAGAAACATGCATACCAGCTTACACAACCATTATCCCTCCTCATAGCCTCATGTGTTTTTTCCACAACTAGGTTGTTTGGCAAATAACTAACCCCCTTTCGTATCACCTCTTATACCCCCAACCCTTCTTGTATATCCACAGACCACAGTCGTGTAACAGTTTATGGAGAGGCCACCCTTCACATGGGGAGTTCCTTCCCTCCCTCACACAATCATTAGTGTACACGGAACATTTTAAGTACTCGGAAAGCCAATAATAACCAGCCATGAAGTATACGTTTCCCCATACAAGGTCTAACCAAAAAGGTGCAGGGGCCTATGTGTATCTTCAATAGCGCTGCATCCATAGATCTAAGCAAGCACAACGGGCCGTAGCATTGTAGTATATCCCGAATAGCCAGGCTACCCTTCCCATTCAAGGCCCGGTGGATAGTACATGGGGTTTTAAACTTGATTTGTGCTGAAACAGGTAGCCAGTGCAGGGACTGGCAAGCTGCCATGACATGATGGGCATAAAGAATGCCCCTGACCCGTCGAACTGCTGCATTTTGCGAGACCTGTAGACGTTGTATTAGGTATGCAGGGTGGGAAAGATAAATAGTGTTGCAATAATCAATGCTACCATTAAGGGATAAGAGGAAAGGCTTTTTTCAGCTGCTTCAGTGTAAGGAAACCTAGCCCACAGATATTGTTGATCTGGCTCTCCATAGCTAAAGACGAAGATATTTCTATATCCAGATTTCTGAGCACACCCAGTGGGACTGGCAACTGGCCCAGCAACTGCATCCAAAAATCTGAGGTCCAGCTATCGTAGGCCCCATCGGCATCAATTATTAAAACTTTGGTCTTCTCACCGGTGAGCCTTAGCCAATTGGTTTCCATCCAGCCCCTAACAGCATCAATGCACAGCCTCAGCTGGGCTGCAGTTCCTGCCTGGTCCAGGTCCATCCTCAACAAAACTTGGGTATCATTTGCATAGGAGAAGAAATGGAACAGAAAAGACCTAATAAGCGTGGCCAGGGGCTGGATGTACACATTGAGAAGCAGCGGGGATAGGGCTGAGCCCTGTGGAATCTGGCAAGTCACAGCTGCAGGTGGGGATGTAAAAGGGGGGAGAGAAACCATTTGCACCCGGGAGAGCAAGAACGCATGAAACTAGTCCAAGAATGACGCTGACATTCCTACACGCAGCAACCTGGATGCAAGGATAGTTCCTCAATTAATTCTGGAGACACAAATATCGATCAGGGAAAGATATTATGCTCTGATTCAGCATGTATGCTCAATAAATGTTTCTTCTGGGCTCCTTCTAATATTGGATTGCTATGTCATGATCTTGTGATTTCGTCAATCCATTAATAACTTCCCGAAAATTACGAGAGTTATTCTGTGTTATTATTTGGAGAATCGTTTCACTTTTGTTTTGCAACTGAATAAACTTTATCCCTTTAACAAATTCCTGTATTTTTGCTGCAAACGTCTTTCCTTATGATCAACTGGGGCTAAACCGTTTCTCATTAAGTCCCTACTATCCTTCCTTAATCCTCTCTTTCTTTCTTGTATTACCATGTCAAATGGAAGGGCAGTTGTTTGCGTAAAATTCTTGTTACATGTATACTTTTTTTCTGAAATCTATCAACAAACAACAGAAAAAATTCTGGTGTATTAACTTCCATTTTTAACTACAAAGGAGCCGCCAAATAGAACTGCCCTGTTATATTTCAAAATATTCATGATGCCCCTTGCGATTCGGTTGCCACCTGAATTTACCACCAAATTAGTAAAACCTTCATTAAAGGTATTTACGACCACAGGTTTCATTTGAGCTCATATCATACTAGGATCAGTTAACAGTGAATCAAGCGCCATGATCTCTTCAAATTGAGTAAATAAGAGGGTGATAAAACCAGGTGATCTAGAAACAAGGTCTTTAACTGATTTTCCCATGTGGGCTTTGGAGGAACATCCCCCGCAATCGATATAGTCACCTTTAAGTGCCGAAAATCAAAGAAATTAACCAACTCTTTACCTTCCATAATTGTTCTACTAGTGTGCTTACCCTTTCAGTTATGAAATACATCACTCTCATATAAACCAGCTATACAATCAGTGTTGAAGTTGCGCAACATCAAAATATGCATGCCATTCTCATCACCCAGATAAACTTCATATATATCTGACAATTTCCCCAAAAATGTACCCAGAGTGTGACACCAAGGATTCCTATAGATGTTTACAAGAAGTGGTTTAGACAAAATGACCACTTTCAAAACTATTTTGACAACCCACAGACCATACATTGTGTCATAAATAACTTCAGAACTTTCCAAAATAGAGTTCCTAACTGCTGTTAGTAAGCCATCTTCATGAGTGACCACACATACCCGATAAAACAATTTGGATCACAGTATATCCATCCAGTACTACTTGCTTAGTCAACCAAACCTCCTTAAGGTGTATTAAATCATAATTATATACAACTTTTGATCTTTCTAAATTACCCATAAAAACTGTTAAAACCACATGAATTCCAACGTAGCATGGTTCATTTCTCCCTCTTTAAAGACTGAACTAAAGGCCGTCCCATAATCACCAAATTTCTTTAGAAAGGATTGGCTAATGTTTTCGGCAACCACTGGCAATCATATAGGCCATTTTTCTGAGCTTCCCTTTCTGGCCTTAAACTTCCACAACCCTCTTCCTCTGCAAGCCCATAATGCATGTTACTTTCATAGGTTGACGAGACGCTAGATAATTTGACCCAAACTTAACAGCAGGCAATCATCTATTGTGTCTAGATAATTTTGATAAACCGATGATAAATCGTAACCCATTGCTCTGAGAGAATACCTTTCTGCCAGAATCACATGAACAACAGTCTGAAATTTAAAATCAAATTGCACCAAATCTGTTCTTTCTTCATGGGGGACATAAACCATACTAAACTCTCTTGTTTCAAACAGTCGCAGCTGCGGAGGTTCATGTAGCAATTTAATTACATTGGATCTATCTAATAAAATACTTGTGTTGACACTCTCCAACCTTTCCAGATAGAATCCCTTAATTTTATCTGTAGAGGGACCCTCGTTGGCTCTCAATAAACATTGAATAGAAAGACCAAAATTACTCCCATCATTGGGTGTAGGAGCAGGTGTAACTCAACTTGCACACTGAAGAAACTGACAGTTCGTAAGTGACAGCGAGTCAACATTAGTAGCCTGTTGTTTATTTAAGTCAGCAGAAAAGCCTTGCCTAGACCCATCGCGAGTATCCCCAAAAGAGGGGTCTACAGTTTAACACCTCCTTGAGGCTCCTTCTGATGATTTTGATTGATCGACCCTGACCAAATCCCAAAAGGTGGGGCCTGTGAATGAGAATCTTGATAAGACCAACACACATTTAAATGTTTGATACCAATGGTCCTCGCTACGTGCGCAAGGTTGCTGGTTGGAACTCTGGCCTTTCACCCATCATCCTATGGAGCTGAGCACTCCAAATGTAGTTTGATCTTGATTATCAATATCAGATTGTAGGCTGATCTCTTTTTTTTCCAGGGTACTTTTTTGTTTGTCTTACACAGGGCCTCCACACTCCCCTCATTCATCGATGGTACAGAAGAGAAACCCAGCCCTAGCGCAAATTGCATATTCTGATCCATCAAGGGTGATATAACTAGCTCTGTGTATATGGCAATAGATTTTGAGCCAGTGGGATCTAATATAATAACTGAGTCAGTTGCAGGGCCAGAGATATTCTTCTCACGAGATGCCTGTGCTAGTTCCTCTGTTAAATGAATATTTCTAAGAAATGATCCTAGAACTTGCTTTTTGGAGCTTTTGTTTCTTATTTCCCCCTTTTTCTTATTCAAAGTTGTAGGGCCTGTTAAAGATGATGAAGTTATTAATTGCAAGTTCGGCTCCACTGGCCCCCAAGCCCGAGTCGTAAATTGGATTCAATATCTCCTTTTTTTCCCTTCAGGCCCCTACTGCAACAGACAGCTGTGATACCGAGCTATGAAACATTTTCAAATTGACTTCACGTCGCTTTGTGGTTAATTCTAGTGTAATGTTATCATACAAAGTTGAAAAAAAACTTAATACCATCTTCAAAGCCCAAACCTCAGGTGCTGTCAATTGAATTTGGCTATCCAGGTCGCTTAAGGTGTAATGCAGAGATCGTGGAGATGCTTGGGGACTAGTTTACTCATCCTTTTAGATCTCCATGCCACTCTCTCCTCTTCACTCTCCAGGGCCTTGGGTATTACAAATCTACTCTAGTCTGGATTGCCTCCCACTTGGAAGGTTGCTTTTTAAAATCTCCTCGAACTCACAGACATCTGACCCCACCCACACGATCTGTGTTACCTAAGGCTCACAAACTGGACCTCTTTTCTTCGCCCTCTATACCTTTGCCTTGCTAGACTTATCTCATCCTTTAGTTTTCACTACCACCCCTTTGCTGATGGCACTCAAAACCTGTTCTCAGTTTCCTCCTTCATACTAGCTATTTCAGAACAGATTAGTAACTGTCTCACTGCAATCCATCATGAATGTCTCTCCTTATGCTGAACTCGGAAAGGAAGTCCTCTTTCTCTTGGCTTCCAATGCCATCCCAGCCCTGCCCTCTTCCAGCTCTTTCCCTAATGACCTTCTTGTTAGCTCTCCCAAGGCTCACAACTTTGCGGTCCTTGGGGACCCTCTGTCTCCCATCTCCTTCCCTCCTTATGTTTGAGAGCGACCTCCAAATTCAATTTATCGCCACCACCTCTGCTGCTTGTACTAACCTGCTCAACTTTCTGAGAATGTGTTAATTTCACACTCACCACTTTACAAAACTCTAAGCTCCACCCTCATGCGCAGTAATATCTAAAACTGCCCATCCTACCCACTGGCCTTCCTCTCTATTCCCCTTCTCCCTCTAGACAAAGTCCACAACTTTGACACCCTCAATCTGTACAACCTACCCAGTTCCTCCCCCAATTCTCCATGCTTGTTAGCTCATTATGAACAACTTTCCCTTTTTCAATCCCATCTCCTAATCTACAAAGTTACTCTCATTACATGCATAAATGTATCTCTGTCTACTCAACATCTCATTCTCTCCACTCCTTATCTTCAATCAACCTCTTGGTCCCTTATCCCCTATGCTTCCTCTCGCTTTTGCTCTTTCTTACCCTGCTACATTGGAACCTGCTCCCCATCACAATCATAGCCAGCTCAACTGTGGTTCTCTCCAAAGCTCAGTCTAAACGTTACCTACCGACCAATGAGGGATCTCCTTCCACTATGTCCCTATGTGCTCTACCTGACTGCAGCAATTCCTCCAGTGCCATGTAATAATGTAATTGGGCCTCATTAGGAGTGTGCCAGGCTGGTAACAACTGGCACCATTGTTACCAGACCGGCAAACTCTGAGTCTGCGGGCTGGACGGAAGCACCATTCCCATTGAGTCCTATGGGCCTCAAATGGGAATGGGGATTAACGATTTTCCAGCACCTGACTTCCAGGAACACCAGGGTTGTAATCCCCCAGTGGTTCCGTGAAGCGAGGTGCCGGAAAGATTCACAAGACCAGTGGCAGCCTGCCGGTTTTACCAGCACGGCTACTGCCGGACTTGTAATGAGGCCCATTGTGTATATTTGTAGAGTACTCCCCTTTAGTTTGTAGCTCCTGCTACCGTAGGTTAATGTTACCTTTGCAAGTCACTTGTATTTTGTTTGCTTTTCTGTTTTTTTTGTTTTGTCCCTGGCCTATGTCCCATTTTATTCACACCTTCACAAATGGGCTCACCACTTGCTCTTATCTTTGCGCTGTTGTACGCGCACCGTTATAGTTAATGGCTCTGCCGTCTGTCAATGTGTTATTGTCATTAATTTACGATCGAAATTGACATCCGTGTCCTTTACATAAATACAAATGCAAATAAATACCTCCATGGGTCTGGGGCTGTGAAGCAGAAGACTCAAGCTATAGGTGCTACCTTCACAGGACCAATTAACTGCTTGTGATTGAGGGTCAATATCTGACTGCCTACATGTTCCTCTATCTGCTTTGTGAGATATTCAGTTGCACCTTGTAACCTGTGCAATTTGGTAAAGGAGTCGGCATAGTCCTCTTTTGCTGAGCCATGCCCTTCACATAGGTAAGCTTAGGGCCACTGAGAAAGTAAATCTGATGGTGTTTCCATATACGGGGTCTCCCTTCCATCATGGGCAAGGGTGGCAATGGCAGCTGTCTCGGTGATCCTGTAGTTCCTGTGATGTAGTGACAGTGCTGTTTTATTTGGCAACATGTTTACGGAGACCAGTTGGGAGTGCAACTTTAGGTTTCATCCTTTTGATCTCACTGTGCTCAGACTGCCTTTCCGCCACGCCAAATGAGTTTTCATTTCCGATGTAACAAGACACGCAGTCTTTCTTTCCTCTTCTCCTTCAGCAAAACGGTTTGTTTTTGTACCTGCAGCTTTGCAGGCATTTTGTCTATGACTCCGCTTTCGTGGTGTGGAAAATGTATCAAAATGGAGCCCATGTGGGAGGCCCAGTTTTCACCTTGGCTACATGTGCCTGTGGATCAACATCTCTTCGACTGGCACGTGGGAGAGTTTCTCTGTCCCCTCAAAAACTGCCAAGACTGAATAGTATTGAGTGGCAGTATGTGGCCTTTCTAGGATGCAGCTAAACTTGAAGCAGCTCCTTTGTCCATTACAGCACATTGAAACTATAATAATGGTAAAATTAGCGCTATACAAATGAGAAGTGCAATACATTACAATGCCTAAACCCTCTATGCTCAAGCGATTGGTAGATGACAATAGCACAACGCTTTCCATTCCCACCTGGGAGAACATGTTCTTGAGTCATGGGCTTGCCAGTGAAAGAATGTATCCAGACGGACATGAGGACCCCAGTCAGTGCCCACTTAGGGAGTGTAATTGACCACCTTGCAGTCCCTGCCGTACAGTGTGGAACTATCAAGAGGCCACCCGATTGGCTTATTTATATGCTTATAGCGCGCCGAAAGCCTGCAGGCATCACGGTGCGTCAACACAGAAAAACCTAAAAGTACAACATCTAATTACTGCAGGTACTAACAGAATGTTTTACTGATCTAAAAGTGAGCTCATTTGAATAAATGAGTTTTCAGGAGTTTCCTAAAGGTGAAATATTTATTTTCCAGCCGGAGAGTAAGAGGCAGCTTGTTCCAGTGTTGAACTGCCTGCACTGGGAAGGCTTTACCCGAACCAGTAGCTCTACTAAAACGTGGCACACTTAACCTGCCCTGCTTTTCTGATCTCAAGGACTGTGTCCGGATTGAGAAATGTTTCTTGAGATAGGTTGGGGCTGTAGGAGATTTTGTCTTATTGGGGTAAATTTGGGATTTGGCGGTATTTTCTTACCGTAAAAATATTGGCAGTAATTTTGCAGTAAACTAGTCTTACATTTAGCATGGGTTTGGTATCACACTATTTTAGTGACCATATCTTGTTAGCTTGTATTGGCGGTACTTTTAGTGGTATCTTGCTTTGCGGTATTGTTACAATAATTTTATTCCTGTGGTATAGTGGTGAGCATGGTTTTTCTTTTTTTTACTATAACCCCATCATAAAACAAACCTTTCCTTTCTATTAGAATATCTTCTAGTCGCCTGTGGAGAACCCCACACTTCAGGGAACCCAATGAGTTTATTCATATCGCCACCTATAGTTTGTGGCTGGTATTACTGGCTTATGTACATCCAGTAATCTATGTGTCGGATTCGACACCCCTTCCCATCAGCATGCAAGGAAGGAATCACTCATCATAATGCATACAACTCTCTACTTTGTAGCTGTTTATTACTGACTTTCTCTTGTTTGCTATTTTAGTTACAGTGGTAAATTGATAAATGCACTACTGCACTGATATGAACCTCCCTTCTGTATTTCACTTACATAAATAATTCACAGATGCAAGAATGATACTAAAGTCTTAGTTTTTTTTATATATATTTTGTATTACATGACATTTACAAGTCACCAAATGTTACCATGGCCCTCATTACGATACTGGCGCTAAACCATGGTGCTATTAGCACCATGGTTGGTGCCGGTATCGTAACGAGTCCGCCAATGTTCAATGGGGAATTACCACTCCATTCCAAGGTTGGCAGGGCGGTAATTCCCCATTGAACATTGGCCCTTCCCATTTTTGCCCCGTAGGACTCAATGGGACTGGGGAAGGCGCTAAGTACGGTACCGCAAATTGCGGTACCGTACTTAGCACCAAGGTCCCTTTGCGGGTCCCTACTTTAACGGCTGGTCTAGACCAGCCGTTCAGGTCGGGTTCCGCAAAGGGACATTGTAGTAAGGCGTTAATGGGTTAACGGCACTGCTGCCTTTTACGGCTCCATTAACCCATTAGCGCCAGGGTCGTAATGAGGCCCCATGTGTTATTTACAGCATCATCTGCAAGATAAAAGAACAAAACAGAACAAGCAGGTATTTTGCAAACATTAATTAGTTCCCACACTTTGAATATATAGAGAGAAATATACATATAATATTCCTATCCTCCCTACACTGCAATAAATCCTAGCCACATATACGGCATACAATCTGTTCCTCACTTGACACAAGTCTCTTACCAAATCCAGTAATCTGAGATTCCCGCACGACCTCGCTGTCTTTTGCAGTCCCAGTGTCAGTACGAAACTCCTCCGTAAATTTGTGTGGGGAGCACCAACTGATTATATTCACAGTCAACGCTCGACCCTCTTGAGAAAGCCCCGTTCGTCTATCTCCTGAACCGAGCATGAACTGCCAACCCTCCTCCTTTCTCTTTATTAGGAAAACTTTGGCTCAGCCCTTTATTGACGTGGCTTGTCTGCCTAAAATTTCTACCAATCATAATAACAAGAATGTGCCCTGCGTCAGCCTTCATTATTAGAACGATGAAAGCTTCATGTCCAGATTATCTGTTTCGTTTTGCTTCCTGCATCTTGCATATTTTCTGTTCTCCACAAGCTGAAGAAAAGGCTAGTGTTCACTACATCATAGAAAAAATAAATTTTAGACAATGCACCCAAAACATGTATTAACCTCATTGTGCATGTAATACTGCATTATCATGTTAGAAATTAGCATTTTAGTAAGTTAGTGATATTAATCAGTTATGTATTTCAATGTAGTATTCACACATGAAGCATCCAATCAATATTGTGCACCTCATTATTTTAACCTGGAAGCACACTACGTTTTTCTATATGTGCTCTGAATATCTGCAGTTTCAAACTGGGCCTGGCTGTGTACTTTGTATGCTAGAATAACACTATATATGATATACTGGCAAAGAAAAATCCTATATTACATATTGGCAAAATGCTATTATATGCTGGCAAAATGCTATTATATGCTGGCAAAAATGCTATACCTGTCCTTACAGGGCTGAGACATACAGACACCTGTGGACTATGGTCATGGATTTCAATAGAATCCTATCTTCTATCCTCAACCAATGTAAAGATTTCTTTCCTTCTGTTACAGGCTCTCTGTTCTTGATCCCCTTGATAATGTGAACAGAGTTATTCTCCATCACCTGGCATCTCTCTTTCTCCTTCTTGGTTGCCCCTAGCAGCGGCGCATTGCCATAGTCCAGGCGAGATAGGATAATGGCCCTGGCAATGGTACCCATATTTTCCTAATTTAGAAACGGTTGGATGGCTCTCAATAGGCGTAGGTAGTAGGCATTATTCTTATGAAGAAACTTAACCTGTGCCTCAGACCCCACCGATGCCTCCACCATCCTCCCTAGTGTTTTAACCTGGGTCATTACTGGGATGCAAGCATCCTTGATATCAAAGGCTTTATATTCAGCGCCTAACTTTGATCTGGCTTTGCGTGTGCCAAAAATCATCAACTCTGTGTGTTGTTCAGACATATCCAATTGTGTTTCATCCATTTGTCTATGGTGTTATAAACTGCTGCTATTTTGGCACTATCTATGAGATGATCACCCTTCAGCTCGAGCACTAACTGTGTGTCATTGGCGTAGTTCGTAAAGAACACGCCGACACGTTCCAGGAGGTCACAAAGACATCTCATGTATAGATTAAATAGCAGTGGCAATAACCTCGCTCCCGGTGGGACTCCGAAGTTGATGTTGGCCGCCTCTGAGAATGTTTCCCCCCATTGAACTTTAGCATTGCGATCCGCCAAAAATGAAGTCAGCCAAGCCAGTGCAGTCGGCGAGCATACCGCCATTTTGTCCAATGCTATTTGCAATAATTGGTGGTCAACCAAATCCAAAGCATCACTAAGATCTAGGAGCATCAGGATCCCCGCCTTGCCCCTATTTAGAATTTTGAGCATACGTGTCTGCAGATCTAACATAGCAGTCTCTATGCTATGTGCTGCACGGAAACCTGATTGCTGCTCATGAAGAATTCCCTGGGCTTCTATATGGTTTTGAAGTTGATTAGTCGCTATCTTGTCCAATATTTGTAGGATAAAGTTAGAGTTGTTAATCAGGCGCAGGTTGCCTGGATCCTTAGGATCCAGGCCGGCCTTCTTGACCAGGGGCATAATGGTAACCTCCTTAATACTCTTAAGCACTATGTCCTCTTGAAATTAGGCATTTACAATTCTTGTGAGTACTGGGGTGAACAATTCCTTATTGTGCAGAATTGTTTTGGCCAGCAGTATATTTCCAGAACATAACGTAGGTTTCATATTTGCCAATACCATGCCCAGCTCCTCTTCTGAGATTGAGTGAAAGCTAAAACTTGTCGTATCACTCTGTCTGGGTTCGATGGCAGGTAATGATAAGGCAGCGCTTGGGGTTTCTCTAGAAGCAATGATGGTATCTCTAGCTTTCTGTATCGTAGCAGAGAATGCTCTTTGCACCACATCACAGTCCTCCTCAGTAGGAACAAAGGGGGGACTGAGTGCCTCGGGTTTTTATATATTTTTAAGGATTTCAAAAAGTTTTCTTGTGGCATTTGGGGATGATGCTATCTCTTTTTATTGTAATAGTCTTGGCTTCTTTAATACAGTTTCTGTATTTCAGATTAATACATTTCCAGCAATCTTTATTGGCTGGTGTGGGGTTTTGTGGATTTTTCAATCTTTAGTTTATTGAGCTTGTTATGATACCATTTGTGATGGATGACGATCTTCCTAACTAATTTAGATTTCAAAGGTGCAAACTGTTCGACCAATTCTCAAGTATGTATAGTGAATAGTTGGAGCATGTTTTCACAAGAATCTTTATCCTGGAAGTTCTCTAGAATTTTTTCTAAACAGGGTTTCAATTGATCGGGCCCTATGTTTTAGAAATTACGACTTTGCACCTTTACATGAGGGTTATTAATATGTTTTGAAGGAGTGTTCAGGTGCACATCGAAAGTAAGCATAAAATGGTCTGACCAAATATAGGGCTAGGTGGTCACTTTCTGGGTGTTCAAATTGTGCGTTATGACCCAGTCTAACTGGTTACCATTTGTGTCATAGGATCATTGTTTATCACTATAAAGTCTAAATTCTTCATTGTTTTTTCCAGTAAGATCGCTTCCTTATCTAGTGAATTCCCTCTCCACCTGTTAAAATCTCCCACCAATAATGTGGCAGTATTAGTGGATTTCAAGTTGTTTAACTAGAGGGTTAGTTCCTTACAGAAATCTGACGAAAGGGAGGGTGGTCTGTAAATGACAATTATATTGATGCAGTCATTGGGGGTGGGCGTGAATTTTATATGGAGAGTTTCACAATCGCTACATGCTAGATTAGCCTTAAACAACTTAACTATTACTGCAACTCCCCCACCTACCACGCTATCTCTGCTCTTATTGTGGATTATGTAACCCTCTGGGATGGCTTTATCACATACCGGCCCCACTGGGTCCCTTAACCAAGTCTCAGTAAGGCACTATCAAGTTTATTATCCAAGATCATATCATGGATACTGAAAGCATGCTTACTTAGGGACTGGGTGTTCAGGAGGCAAACTTTCAATGTTTTCTGGGCATTCTGCTTGGAAGCAACATTTGTGGGGTTGCGCACATCTGCTACTAGCTCTAATGCCAATTGGGCAGAGTGCGTGTGCCAACCACTTTCCTCACTCATAGTGGTCCCTAATAAAGCACTGGTGTCCTGGTGAACCCCATCGGCACCTGTGATCATGCCTGGTGCCCTGGGTTTGCCTAGGATGTATGCAGTGGTCATATTTCCGGCATGCTCCATCTCCTGAGACATTATAGGCGGTGTAGCGAATGTGGCTAATCGATCATTTGACTCACCTCTAACCCTCTCAAAGGCTTCTTTGATGCCCATACTATCTAATATTAGCTGGGATTCTAGGAGTCTTACCGCACCTCCGCGTCCTACCACGGACTGCCACAGACTGCCCATCCGCAAATGTGCCTTCGCGTAGGGTTTAAAGGGAAATGTGCTGAGAAACTACAATCACCCTGGGAACTGTAGTTCCAGATAGGGTAAAACCACGTGCCTGCACCGGCTACTTCGTTGCTTTAAGTCGCACAAGTGGAAGAAGTGATTATAATAGCTGCCTCTATCAAGCTTACAGGGACACACTTATAACACCTTAAAGCTTTTAAAAATGTCGCTGCTAAAACAAGTAAAAAAAGTTCAAAACCCCACAGTAGAGTTCAAATTCACACAATCAAATATACGTGACCGAACAGGTAAAAATGCCTAGCTAAGAGAATTGCAGCTGTGACAGAACCGTATGTACTGCCATAGACTGCCCGTTGGTGCCTGCGCGTTCGCACAGGGTTTGAAGGGAAATGTGCTGAGAAGCTACAATCACCCTGGGAACTGTAGTTCCAGATAGGGTAAAACCATGTGCATGCAGCGGCTACTTCGCTGCTTTAAGTCGCACAAGTGGAAGAAGTGATTATAATAGCTGCCTCTATCAAGTTTACAGGCACACAGTTATAACACCTAAAAGCTTTTAAAAATGTCGCTGCTAAAACAAGTTTAAAAAGTTCAAAATCTCACAATAGAGTTCAAATTCACATAATCAAATATACATGACTGAACAGGTAAAAACGTGTATGGCCTTTGTATGACTGGGTGGCACGGACATACAAAGACCATAAGTCAATCTTAGAAACGATGTTGTGTAATGCCGAGGTCCCCACTGAAAAAAAAAAATGAACCCACACCAAACTGTATGTTTGTTTGTTTGTTTCTTTATTTGTTTGTTCTTTATTTATAGAGCGCACCAAACCCTGAGATATCTGGGCGCATTACAAGCTGCAGAAAGAATATTTACTAAATAATTAAAATTAAAAAAATTAAAAAAGAACCAAAGTTACATACGGAACTATCCAGTGGCTTAGGCAGAGAGTAGATTTTAACATCCCGTGATCAGAGATTTAGTGTTCTTCCTGAAGCGCAAGTAGGAGGGTTCTGATCTGAGGTTGATAGGTAGTGAGTTCCACAATTTGGAGGGCATTACTGGAAAGCTGCTGCTACCTGCCTTCTGTAATTTATATCTGGGTACGTTCAGGCAGTGTGAGTGTATAGTCCTCAAAGGGTGTTCTGATGTTTTTTTGGTAAATTTGTCTACTAGATATTTAGGTGCAGAATTGGTTAGAAATTTGTGCGCGAGGGTAAGGGATTTGAGGTTAATTCTGTCTTTGACTGCAAGCCATTTAGTACTGCGTCTGACAGCTGAGATGTGGTGCGTTCTGGGAATGTTGTACACTGTCCTTAGCGCATTATTCTGTAAGGTGTGGAATTTTGTTATGTTGTAATTGCTAGAGCCTAGATATAAGGCGTTGCAATAATCTAATTTTGATAAAATTTAGGGCTCTTGCCAATGTGGTGCAACTGTGTAGAGACAAGAAAGGCCTACAGGCATTAATTAGCTTACAAGTGTAGGCTGGGGCTGAGGAGGTGGTATTGACTTGTCTCTTTAAATTAAGTGTAGAGTCGAGGTATAAGCCCAGGGTTTCCACCTCACTGGAGACTTTGATGTTGTTACCGTTGATTTTAAATGAGTTGAATTGCGTTCTTAGGTTGTTTAGTCTAGCTGAAGATCCGACGAGGAGAAGCTCTGTCTTCTCATCATTCAAGCAGAGGCCATGCCTGGATGATCAGAAATATTTTGTTAAGGGGGGTGGAGTCAGTTTCGTAGTCGCCAGTGATGGGAATGAGGATCTGGGTGTCATCTGCATAGTTAGTGTAGTTGACACCCAGGTTATCAAGATTATCAAAAAGAGGGTTAGTAAATATATTATATAGTGTTGGCGACATACAGGATCCTTGTGGAACTCCACAGGTGATAGGTATAGGATCAGCTGCTGCATTAGGAGAGAAGACTCTGATAGTGCGCTTATCCAGGAATGACTCAATCCAGGTCGTGGCTTCATTGGAGAAGTGAGCAGCTGAGGTTAGATGGTTGCAGAGGACCTTGTGATCAACTAGATTGAATGCGACTGCAAGATCTAAGAGGAGGAGGAGAGCCAGTTCCCCCTTGTCCTTTAGGTTGTCCATGTGCTTTTTTAGATCAATTAGAGCTGATTCAGTTCCATGTTTAGGTCTGAAACCATATTATCTCAGACCAAGGAGATTATTTGTTTATAAGTAGGATTGAATTTGGAGATAGGCGGCTCTATCTAGTATATGGAGAAGGAAGGGGACAGTGGTTATGGGCCTATGGGTGGTGGGTATGTTAGTGTCTAGGGTGTTTTCTTTTTAGAAGCGGGAGGACCCACGCATCTTTTAAGTTAGTGGGGATGGAACAAGAGCCAAAAGATGAATTTATAAAGGTGGTAATGAAAGGAGCTAGATCTCTGACAGCCTCTTTTATAATGGGCGCTGGACAGACGTCACACTTCACATCTTGATGTTTAAGAGAGGATATTCTTTCTGTTACTTCCTTCATGGAGACAGGGGAAAACTTGAAGCAGTTGCAGGATTTCTTAGGGGTGGGGTGAGAATTTGGTTCAGGCAGGTCCTTGGTTATGTTAAGATTTTTATTTTCTATTTTCTTTTGAAGGTGAGAGATTTTATTAGCTAGGGCATTTTGGATGTTGGCGCACCAAGTCTTGTCCTTAGCTCAAGCTTCTGATTGGGAGTCGGCGATTCTAGTTTTTTTAGTATGGTGAACAGTTCTCTGGTATTAGAGCTTGCTTTATTGGTCCTGTCGTTGAGGTGTCTTTTTTGGTTTGGAGCATATCCTTTTTGTATTTTTGAGATATAAGAGACAGTTCTTCCTTATTGTCATCAGATGGGTTAGTCTTCCAGATGGTTTCTGCTTTTCTTTTCTCATTGTGTAAGGCTTTGAGGTGAGGGGTTAACCAAGAGTTCACGTGTGCTTTTGATTTCACTTCATGCATTTTTAATGGTGCGTTGTTGTTAATAGCTGCATTGATAGTGTTATAGAGATCAACCATTACTGTGGGGTCTGTGCTAGAGAGTGAGAAGTTGGTGATGGGTTAGGGAAAAGGTAGTACTCGGTCAACAGTTATATTGTGCTTATTTCTGGTCAGAGAAGGGGGGGCTATTGGGTTGAAAGTGTCTTGGGGAGGGTGAAGGAGATTACGTGGTGGTCAGTCCAGGCACATTGTTCATTAGAGGTGATTTGAGTGTCACAGTTGAAGTCAGCAAGCCAGTCTAGTGTCCTTCTTTTGCTGTGTGTAGGGAGGTTGATGTGATATGTGAAGCCAAGTTCTGAGATGGTGTTGGCCAACGTTGAAGCATTGTCATTGATGTCATGGAGACCTAGATTGAAATCTCCTAGTAAAATGCTCTGTGAATTGGGCTTAGTGTTAGACCAGAGTAAGGAGGTAGTTTCTTCCTCAAAGGATGTGATCAGGCCATATGGGGTAATCCGTCTTCTGGATATGTTGTACCTCCTTTTCTTAATGAGAAGTCAAGCTCTAACATGAGCACGTTCAGCCAGGTGCAATATGGACCATGGCTGAAGATGGAGTGGAGTGAATGCGGCTGCTGCACCTGCATAAAACATAGCCTATGGCCTATCCAGAATGCCATTCCAGTCCCATCTCCAATCACGGCGCATGGGAGGAGTTGATTAACATAAACGTGGGCCTCTATGATTCCTGGTGCCTTAATGTGAGGGTACTGTGTCACCCGGATCTCAGTCTTTATTTGAGGGCCATGGTGGATAGCAAGGTTAAACCCAGAATAGCTCCTGCTCTCAACTTTAAGCAGCACCCATGCTTTCACTTCAAAAATACTTTTTAACATACATTCTGCACTATAATCAAAGGTGTTGCCTCTGTTGGAACTCAATTGTGCCCAACGTGTCCTCTCTTAATATCAGTAGTTGCCAGTAGTAAATGTCTTCCATCTGCCCAGTCTATGTCGGAAGCGTGGTGCCAATGTAAAGGTATATTCACCACTGTAGAACCAGTGACTTCTCTCAACCCAGGAGGAGTGTGCTACTGTCAGTATTGAGTCAGCGTTTACTTCAGGATCTGTCTTTAAAAATTGTGCTGGTATCTTCCCACCTGCACTGAGGGAATCGCAGCACTGTTGGGAAATGTCCTGTATGAGCAATCCTAAATGTTTACTATGAACAGCGCACAAGCATTGGTTTATGTCCCACCAAATCCACCCAAGAAGTAGTGAGGATAACGTCACATATGCTAGGGGAGTCATGTTAGTGTTTGACTACTTCCTGCGTGTCTGAAAGGGGCTTGAATCTACTGTACAACCTCTTACAATGTTTTGCTGTCGCTGATGGGAGCCGGCCAGACTGAGCTTTCATAAGAGCTCTTCTAATTCATTGTTTTCATTGGTTGCAGAACTTGTGTGTGTCTATGGATATCCCCTCTATAGCAACACACACTGAGGTGATGTTTGTTGTTGTGGCTTAACAGTGGGGATGAGGGGGGTAGCAATGTTTTCAACTCTTGATGTTGTTGTTGTTGATGGAATGGCACCTTAGCTACTATATGACTTATGTATCATCGTTTTCAGGAGTCCGCATTAGCCACTGTTGCTATTTTAGAGAATTAAATGGAAGAACATAGTTATATCATAGTCTCCTCCGTAACTGATCTACAATTTTTTCTAGGCTACGTTTATTCATGCAGACTTTGAGTGTTACATGATCTTGAACATTTAGATGTATTTTTTGTTGTTGTTGCTTATGGTGGAGTGTATTGATAGGATGTACATGATTATTGTTTCGCTGAAAATGTCGAATCCGAAAATTACAAATTCGAAATTTACTGCGCGCAGTAATCACGTATATCTCCCCTTGCCCCTATCCCCCTACTCTCCACCTCCCACCCCTAAATCTTACCTGCGTGGGGCACACTTACCTTATTTGAATTCCCGCAGTGCTTTCCCTGTGACATGAGTTCCTCCTCCCCAGTGGGGCGGAACTTCCGCCGCAGAGTCCCTTTTATTTTGCTTTCTTTTTAAAACTTTGATTTTACCCCACTTTCCTTTTTATGGAAGTGGAGGACATCCATGCGACCCCAGAATTCCCATAATGTTGATCAAGGGGATCGGAGGGAGCAGGGGATTCCCCCCACAACCTCTGCTCCCCTTATTCGATATTTAGGAATTTTCTATTCTTTATAATTCCAAATGCGCATAAAACGCGCATTCAGCATTTTCTTTCTCAAACTTTTGGGCGGATTCGTATTGATACATGTGGAGGGACAACATTGCCATTAAATTGAGTTGCTCACAATAATGATTGTGTGCCATTCACTTAAGAAGCTTTTCAAAATGAACACTGACTTGCATGTGTGTAGCCTAGTATTTGCTGTCAGTGCTGTCAGATTTAACGTTTAACATCCCCACTACTCTCACCTCTTACTACTGCTCTTCCTTCCCCTTTCCATCTAAACTATCTCCTTCCTCCCTTCCCCCTGCTCGCATCTAGCCTCTCCTTTGCCTCTCCTTTTCCTCTCTTCTTCCTTCACATTCCTGCATTCCCTCTTTCCCCCGTCCTTACCTCCTCTACATCTACTACTCCCTTGCACACCTCTCCCATCCCTTCACCCTCCTCACCCCTGCAATTTTGTAAGTTGTTATTTATACTGTTTTCAGGTTGTGGTTCAATTGTCATCTCATGCTTGCTGTATTGTTTACTTGTTTTCATGTACAGCACTTTGGAGTAAAGGGCTATATAAATTCAATAAAATACAAATACAAAATACAAATTTGCAGCAAGTTGTCCTGATGAACGCTACCAATTCCATTTCCACCCGAAACCGTTACACCTTAGCAGTGCATTAACACTTATTAAGGTACAATATATACATGTAATCTAGGAGCATATTAGAATGTCTTCTATATGTTGGTTATTTAGGACATGGCAGGTCTTTATGATATAAAATTGGGTGTTGCCTCGGTAGTACCTTGTTTTCAATGACGGGTTGAGTTCATCATGCATCTATGGAGTTGCCTACCCTTTTTCTTTTATCGATAGAATTCCAGTTTGGGTGCAGATGTCTGCTTAACAAGTGAGAAATCGGGTGTATACAAATTGTTCGAACTACAATTGTTCGTATTACAGTTGACCTTTGCACAATTGACTGAATTGTGAAGGTCAATTGTTACGTATATGCGGGGGGGAACCCCCTGCAGCCCCCCATCATATATATAAATATATATATATGTTAAACAGAAGGGTAAAGGTGCTGGGGAGGAGAAAGCTCTCCCACAAACACCTACCAAAAAATGCCCAAGCACACAAGACTTCAAATTGTGTTCAAAATTTCATTTTATTTATCCAAAAAGAGTGAACATAGTATAAAAAGCATACATAACAATACCTAAGCAGACCAGGTGTCATGCAGCACTCACCCACAGCGGGTGGAAAACGCCACGTGTTCCGCTCGACTCGCGAGCTTCCACAGGCTAGTATGATTCCAAACGTTTGTTTCCTTGTGTTTTTATACCCTTGCACTGAAGGTGATTGGGTCTGCACAGCTGTGCAGCTTACATAACTTAAAAAAAGTTGACAGTTACATAACATGAAAAAAAAAAAAACCTTAACAATTAATTGTTTAGAACTCTATGGTTCTGGTTGAAACAAATCCGCCATTGTTCAGTGTGTAAATACATAGTTGCCCACATTTGTGAGATGCCTAATTCCCCATTACTATACTGGGTGTATGCCAGCTGACGATAAGCAATAACAGCCCTTCACCTTCACTTGCTTTACAATGTTAAAAGAAGTGACCACAAGTAAAAGTGCTAGTGCGCCTATTTAATTTAATGCTGCACCGTGATTGAAAAAATGTCTTCGCGGTGCTGCTCTCTTCCCGCTAGTGGCATAAAATGCCCTAAAACGAATGTGTGCTGCTACTGCCCTAAAACCACAATGCCCGCTTCCGTATAGTAAAATAAGCCTTCAAGTGAAGGCCCCCTATATATGCACACTATAAATGCAACATGGCAATACCAGTGTATGGCCATATAAAAACAACAATGGTGTTCACTACACGGGGCGAGCATCTGTGGTATAGACAGTCTGATTCTCAATGACAAATTAAAACAATATCACGATTGGTGAAAAGTCACCATATCAAACAAAGTGACTAATGCATTAAAATGCAATATAAGACAAAAGCTGAGACCTAAGTTCCTATTCAGTGCAAAAGTATGGCTGTAAAACATCCAGATATCCATAAATGTAAATGAATATCAAAGTGTGTTGATTCATATAATACACACAGCCAATAAGAGGGAGGGTCTACCTAGATCGGTATCATAACTATAGACAATAGTTTGTAAACTTGTGATAATCATGTATGCAGAATGAATGGACATGTCAAGGTGTGTTGGTTGATATAAATTAGCACCTGGATATCAATGTTTAATTCCTCATTCATATAGGAACACATACATCTCTGAGTCTATATTTAGACCATTGGGTTTCAGAGTATCATATTTGCATATGAGCTTGGCTTCTAGTTGATGTAACTTGAGTTCTCTATTGCCAAGTCTTTTATGTTGTGGTATATGGGCTAGTCCCTGGAAACTCATTTCTTTTACATTATTGCTGTGTTGTTCAGCAAAATGTGTTGCCAGTGGATAGGTTTGATCTCCATTTTTTATAGCCCTATAATGTTGCAAGATGCGCAGTTTGAGCGGGCCTATTGTGGATCCTATATAATTCAGGCCACAACTACAGGTAATGGCATACACAACGAACTTCGTTTGACATGTTATTCTATGTTTGTGTTTCCATTGTTTGCCAACAACACCAATAAATGGTCTCTTAGATACAAAATTACACATTTTACATTTACAACATTTTCTGAAACCCATTTTGTTCTCTCCTAAGAGCCAACTTGATGATTCATTCTTAGTCACTACCATACTTGACGCCAAGATGTTTTTTAGTGTGGGGGCTCTGCGGAAAGTAACACTCGGTCTTATCTCTAATACTCTACACAGATCTCTATCGGTGGTCAGAATGTTCCAATGTTTTTGCATTATGAATCGTATTTGTTGGGCTTGTTGGTTGAAGCCTGTTATGAACCTGATTTTCTCATCTTTAGGTTTAATTTTGGGTTTGAACAGAATAGTTCTAGAAAGTTTGTCTGCTTTTTCAAAGCATTCTGTCACTGTATTTTTAGAGTATCCTCTGCTTACGAACCTTCTGCGATATTTTTGGCTTCTTCCTGGAAATCTTTTTCCTGACTACAGACACGTTTGGCTCTCAAAAATTCTCCATATGGTATGGATTTTTTGGGTGATGTGGATGATGACTGCTGGCATGGGGGGAGAGTTGGAACTAGTTTCCTTTCTATAGAGTGTAGATTTTATCATGTTTTCTTCTATTTTAAACAACACATCTAAGAAGACCAATTCTTTTCTGCTGACAGTACTAGTCAATTCCAGATTATATGGGTTGCAATTCAAAATAGAGATGTATTTTTCTAATTCATTTTCAGTACCGTCCCATATTAGAAACAAATCATCAATGAAACGATACCACATCACTATGTGTTTGGTGAATTCTTCCACCTCTGTGTGCTTGGGCATTTTTTGGTAGGTGTTTGTGGGAGAGCTTTCTCCTCCCCAGCACCTTTACCCTTCTGTTTAACATATATTGGGCCTCATTACGACTCAGGCGGTAAGGGTTTTACAGCGGCGTAAACAGCGCCGACCCTTACCGCCTGAGTACGAGGTCCCTTAGCGCCATGGCAGACTTAACACCTGCTTTTAGCAGGTGTTAAAATCCATGGCGCTAAGGGACCATGGAGTTAATTACGCCACCGTAATTTACGGTGGCGTAATTAACGCCTTCCCCACTCCCATTATGCCCTATGGGGCAAAATGGGAATGGGGAAGGGAAAATGGGAAAATGGGGATTTACCGCCCCACCAAGGTTGGAATGGGGCGGTAAGTCCGCCTACCACCATGGCGTAAACGTAGTTTACGCCATGGTGGTAAAGTCACGGCCCAGGCGGTAACTTACCGCCTGGGTCGTAATGAGGCCCATTGAGTGTAGCCTGCTCTAGCCCGGTAGCACCAGCTCAGTAATGAGGCAGAGCGCAATTTGTTGGCTAATCTTCTGCTTTACTAATATATATATATATATATATATATATATATATATATATATATATATATATATATATATATATACATATATATATATCCAAACCAATATATTATATATATTACATGGACGCGGTAGCGTCCATGTAGTTATGGTTAAGTTGGTGTTTCCATAGGAAGAGCATTTTTTGGGTGGCTTATAACTTCGCTCATTCTGGACGAATCCTCACCAAACTTTGCAAAAAAAGTATATGGCCCACTCTGAATTTTTTTACAAAGTTTGGTGAGGATTCGTCCAGGGGGGGAAAAGTTATGGGGGGTCCCAAAACTTGTGTTTTTTCCTGTAGACATAATGGGAAAAAACTTTGCGCACGGCCACAGGCCAAACCGCTGGATGGATTTACACCAAATTTGCGGCAGGAGCGGGGGCTTGGTCCCGAAAGCATGCTTTTGCAAATTTGGTGTAAATCCGTCCAGTAGTTTTTTATAAAATGACCAAAACGTAAGGCAGAAAAATTAGTGATATCTTTGTTCGCTTCGCGGACGGACTTCCCTGTACGCTCCGCGGACAGCACCCCAATTGGCCCATGGCCTTTCGTCATGTCCGCGGACATGCGACGTGTTCGCTGATTGGACGGAGAGGGGCGTGGAGCGTGTCAGATTTTCTGTGGCGCCCGCCATCTTGTATTCGCCGTCGACCGCGTACAGCGCGGTGCAACGTGGATAAAAAATTGTATTTAGTGCCGTGTGTTGGTGTGTAAGAGTGTTTGGGGAGGGTGGGGGAGTATGAGATAGGTCCAATGTTTTGTTTTTTTATGTGCTAGACGTTTTTGTTGCATTCGATTTGTCCGCGGAGAACACGGCTGTTCTGACATTTTATAAATAAACTAAATGGTGGGGTGTTTAGAGGACGGAGTATGTGTCATTTATGTTCGCAAGGAAGGTAAAAATGAGCTATGAACACTCGCGGTGTACTTAATTGTTCATAAATACACAAACTGGGGGTGTACTCAGGACGCTGTCCGTATTTTAATCTGTCTAGTTTAATGTGTTCTAAGAACACTCGCGGTGTTCCGAAATGGTTGCAATTACACAAAATGGGGGTGTTCTGAGAACGTTGTTTGTATTGTTCGTTGTCAGGGTGAAAGTGTTTTAAAACCACTGCTTTTGTCCTATGGGCGTCAACCGACTTTTTGTCCACTAAAGAAACGATAAATCCGGCTGGTGTGCGCCGACATTATGTGATAATCCTATGACTGGCGCTATTGACCTGGCTGACTTGCTTTTGCAACACTAAATCATATCTCCCGCCCCTAGGCCTGATATTATCAAAGCATTCATATTCCCCGCCTCTCTCCGTGACGTTACAGGGTGCGTAATCAAACGCGCCCAGTCCTCTGCAGTCCTAAAGACAACACATATTATGTCACAACTCAGTGCGCCACAATTCGGAATATGAAACAGTGATTTAAAAGCAAACAGCAAGATTATAAATTTTGTAAAGTACATTTATTTCACATGAAATGTTTAGTGAATATTCAGCGATTTGCTATTGTCTCTGCTGTCGATCAGCAAAAGTTTATTTTGAGCCACGCGTTGTTCCTTTGCGGTAGATAGGCTGTTGGTTTATGATAAAAGCAGTAAATGGTCGCTCTGATAATCGGAAGGTTGCTCCAACAACGAGCCATTAGACCACCCTATTGGTTGGTATGTTGTTTGTAGCCGCTAGTACTGCGTAAGAGCATATTGGTCCTTGGCGATTGTCCCATAAAATGGTGAGGGTCATGAAGTTGCATATTTGGACCTGCACCTGGCAGTTGAAGACCCCATCCGCTGGAGTCTGTAAATCGTGACATAGGCAAAATGGGGCCACATACCTGTTTTAAAAAACATAAATTAGTCTCACCAGCCGATCTATATTAAAAATCATCATTTTATTTATTAGGGAGTGAAACTATTTGCTATCGAAGATAGTGCAACGGAGTATGTTAATATTAAAATAATAATATTTTCCCATTCATATAGCGCTAAGAACCGTGAGGTATCTAAGCAGTGCTTATTATTAACCACGGTGTGTGGTGCTCATTTATCGACCACGGAAGGATGAGTTTGGCCTTGCCGGGATTCGAACTTGCGTTAGCAAGCTGTGCACGGATGTCAAAGCGAGCCTTGTACTCGCTGTGCCACTTGACAGGCTACAGTGAAGTGGCACAGCGAGTAGAGCGCTTGACGCCTATAGACCGGTTAAATTATTTCTATTAACCCACCCTGTGTCGTCTGCCTTTTTCAGAGCCCTCTAAACGACAGGGGATCAATTTGGCGGCGATAGTGCACGGTAGAAAACATTATGCCACTTTCAACGAACAAGTTCAACTTGAGCGGTCTTTAATGCTACGCTATTGTAATTATATTTGGTATAAAATAATTTAAAGGGTTACTTACAGTACAATTGCAATTTCCATTGTCTACGAGTAGTGCAGTCCCAAAATACGACTCCGCGTGTGTGAACGATCTTTCGCATAGTGATATAATATATATAAAAGTGGTTTCGTTTCAGAAATGTCATCCATATCTTCTCTTACGTTTTAGCAACACTCCTTCAAGAGAAGTCTTTCATCACAATCTCTGTCTGTCAAGGTCAAAACACAATACAACCTTATAGTCCGCTTCGTGAGCCTCTCCGGGGCTCGAGAAAAAAATGGAAGCAGCTGACCTTCACTGTGAACGAGCATAAATTCTTACTTTGCAACATTCTGTGTAAAGCCATCTGTGAGAAGTTGGTTTTTGCACGCCATGTTTGTATATTGTTTGCGTGATATTAAAAAAAGTTTGTTTAAGGGACGTTGTGGTTCTAAGTACAGCCGAAAGACCCCTGAACATCGCAAGTTATGGTAAACTATGAAAAATAACTCGCGCCACCACCGTGCACTGCTAAGACTAACACCCAGGACATCAAAGATGACATCGCAAATGTAATTGATGAAATCACTGATGACATCACATGTGTATGTACTTTTCATGGAATTTGTGTACTAGGGATTTTTATTATAATGTGAAAAAAGTGTCAAGGATATTGCAATAAATATCATACCGTTATTAGTGCTTTGAACGATGCATTGATATAAATAGCATTGTATTATGGGATTCTATCTAGTATACTGAGCTACTAATGGAGAAACATAGCATTGTGTGCAGAGTACAAGATGAAAGTATAATATTTGTAATGTTAATATGTTGAATAATGAAATGATAATTGTCCTGAAATGTTCGAAAATTCACAAAATGGGGGTGTTCTGAGGACGTTATTCGTATTGTGTGATTGCTTAGCTGTATGCAATGAGGGAATGACACAGAGAGTAAAGTGGACGCCGTCCGCGGACACCGCGGCTGTTCGTGGACAGGGCGTGCTACATCCGGGATGTCATCTTTGATGTCCTGGGTGTTAGTGTTAACAGTGCACGGTGGCGCGAGTTATGGTTGCTTATGTTACCATAACTGCCGAATTTCAGGGGTTTTTCGGTTTTACTTTGAACCATAACGTCCCTTTAACAAAGTTTTTTCACTGAATATATTTATATATATATATATATGAGCGCGGGGATCAGATAAGTGCATAGAAGGGATGAATGCGTAGAGGGATGAGTGCATAGTGGGGTTGAATTGCGTAGATGGGTTGAGCCCTTAGAGAGGAAGAATGCGTAGAGAGGATGAGTGCGTAGAAGGGATGAGTGCGTAGAAGGGGTGAGTGCGTAGAAGGGGTGAGTGCGTAGAGGGGGTGAGTGCGCAGAGAGGGGTTAGTGCGTAGAGGGGGTGAGCACATAGAGGGGTTGAGCACGTAGAGTGGTTCAGCGCGTAGAGGGGTTGAGCGCGTAGAGGGGCTGTGTGCGTAGAGGGGTTGAGTGGGTAGAGGTAGAGGGGGTGAGGGGTTGAGGGGGTGAGTGGGTAGAGGGGTGAGTGGGTAGAGGGGGTGAGTGGGTACATGCTTGAGGCAGACAAGAGTGCACGCGTGGGGCAGACAAGAGTGGATAGGAGGGCATGGAACGGACTGAAGCGCATAGAATTGCGCAACGTATAAAGTATGGTTTGGAACGCAGAGAACGCTTAAAGAGCATCTAACCCACAATGACTGGAGTACGCATGGTGAACTGGAGCGCACAGAGCGAACTCGAACGCACGCGGCAAGCCGGAATGCATCAATGCGTGACCGAAATATATGGAGCAGACTGGGATGCATGGAGTTGATAGGAGTGCATGGAACGGACTGGAGCACGCAACGTATATAGTATGATTTGGAATGCAGAGAATATCTGAAAGGGTATATAACCCATCTTATCCCACCACCACGCTTACTCTCTTCTTACATCACCACTCAACTAGAACACAGTGATACTATGACACCATTCGGTATAACTGTTCTCATACCAACACTCGCCGCTCACTCCACATCATTCTAAGTAATCACTGCTGGTAACACACCCCCCAGCCAGGCGTTCTCCTCAGGCCTAACGCAGCCACATCCGGTCTGGATAAATCCTGCCAGAACGAACACATACTCCTGACCTCTCAACCAGCACACCTACCGCTAGAATGCAGCTATTACACGGATACCGCACGAGCTGCACACATGCCCGGTGCCCACACGCACCCTTTTGACTCTCTCTACTCTCTCTACTGATATGAACTTCGGTTCCCAAGGGCGTTCAACCTACCAGCGCCTTCAGACCATACCAATGGTATATAAGGCGCTATATAAATGCAAAATAACAATAACAATAACAACAATATGTATATTTTCAGTGAAAAAACTTTGTTAAAGGCACGTTATGGTTAAGTTGCACTACTAAAAACCTTTGAAATTCAGTGAAAAAACTTTGTTAAAGGGACCTTATGGTTCCAAGTAAAACCGAAAAACCCCTGAAATTTGCCAGTTATGGTAAGCTAAGCAACCATAACTAGCGCCACCACCGTACATTGCTAAGACTAACACCCATGACAAGTTATGGTTGCTTATCTTACCATAACTGGCGAATTTCAAGGGTTTTTCGGTTTTACTTGGAACCATAACGTCCCTTTAACAAAGTTTTTTCACTGAATTTCAAACGTTTTTAGTAGCGCAACTTAACCATAACGTCCCTTTAACAAAGATTTTTCACTGAATTTCATAGGTTTTTAGTAGCACAACTTAACCATAGCGTCCCTTTAACAAAGTTTTTTCACTGAATTTCATAGGTTTTTAGTAGCGCAACTTAACCAAAAGGTCCCTTTAACAAAGTTTTTTCACTGAATTTCATAGGTTTTTAGTAGCGCAACTTAACAATAATAACTTTGACTTTATGTACATGTAATATGGAACATACTGAACCTCTTCTACTGAACTTGATGTCCACAAACTCTTTTAATGTCCGCGACATGTTCGGAGAACAGTACCACTACCTAAAAACTCTGGGGGGGTATGTTTGATTGTTATATCATAACATAGGAAAATTTAACAAATTCACAAAGCAACACACATACACATTATATGTAGTAATACATAAGAAATGTAACCCATATATGTAACACACTAACCATTCATTTAAATACAATATGTTCTAAAATGGAATATACCAGAAGAAGATAAATTGGCTTCCAACATAATTACCTCACAGACACTACAGAACTAAGAACAACACCAGACCTACACAGTACTTAGAACATATTTTACCTGAAATAGTAAGTGTACTTCATTTTACTCATATATTTATAAACTTTCTGTATTAGATAAAACAAACATAATATCTTTTTTTTTCTCACAGAAATGTCTAGTGCTCTGAAATGGCTAGAGCAGCATTTCCCACATGAGGAAATGTCTCAAGATAGTGAAACTAATGGTAAACACTTTACAATATAAACCATTTAATTATTATTATGTTATATACATTTAACATATATATATATTTTTTTTGTACAGAGCATACCAAAATAGAAAATACCTCTGAAGAAGCTGTTATGGAAAACACGCTTGACAGCATAAAAGAAAAAATGGATTTATTGTTGACCAATTTTAATAATTTGAAAACTTTTGTTGAAGATCATTTTAAAACAAAAACGCCATACGATTGCCCCACATGTACTTGTCCCCCCTCACCATATCCCAGTCAATTATCCCCAAACCCTCTCCATAACCCAAAACGTTTTGATGAGACTTCCATCCCTTCTTCACCTGATACCAATCATGTTGAAACCCCTAATTCTCCTGTTTTTGTTTCCGTTTCTGCCTCACCTTCTCTGTCATAAATTATTAATATATGTTAAATAAAGTAAAATTTTCATATTGAGTTGTAATTAGTTTCCGTTTTTTTAAAAAAAACAATGTAGGTGTCCGCGGACAGCACGGGTGTTCTGAAATGTTCGTAAATAAACGAAAATGGAGCTGTCCTGAAGAACACTATACCTGTCCTTACTGTTCGCTAGCAAGTTGAAACTGTTCTAAGAATACACGTGGTGTCCGGAAATGTTTGTAAATAAACAAAAATGGAGGTGTCCTGAAGAACACTATACATGTCCGTATTGTTCGTTAGCAAGTTGAAACTGTTCTAAGAACACAATTGGTGTTCTAAAATGTTCGTAAATAAATGAAAATGGAGGTGTCCTGAAGAACACTATATATGTCCGTACTGTTCGTTAGCAAGTTGAAACTGTTCTAAGAACACAGTTGGTGTTCTGAAATGTTCGTAAATAAACGAAAATGGAGGTGTCCTGAAGAACACTATACCTGTCCGTACTGTTCGTTAGCCAGTTGAAACTGTTCTAAGAACACACACAGTGTCCTGAAATATTTGTAAAGAAATGAAAATGGAAGTGTCTGAGGACGCTATTTCTGTCCGTATTGTTCGCAAGCAAGTTGACACTGTTCTAAGAACAAACGCCTGGCCGTAACTGTTCGTTTGACGTCTGACGCACTTTTAATTACTTCAGGACCCGAACAGTGTCCGTAGAACATCAACGCGTATGCGCAAACCAATGCCTGTGCATTTGGTGTCCTGCAGACAGCCGCTTCCTTCGCGAACATGTTCGCGAAGCGACCATGTGACCGCACCCACGCTGATTGCATGTTCTGAATGCGGACACTGTTCCTGTCCCCGAACAATTTAAAAGTACATTTCAAGTAATCCACAATATTTTCCAATAAAAACTCACCATAGCACAAGTCCCACATACTAATTATAAGTTTATACATACTTTTTGAAACCTTTTGAACCTTTTTTTGTGTTCGATCTGTCCGCGGACAGCGCGCATGTCCACGGACCGTGCACAAGCACCCCTATAAAAGACCACGCCGTAGAGCTTATTCTCATTGTGTTTCTGGCTATTCTACAGAGCACAGAGATTTTTGCTGGAACCTGAAGATTTCCATCTTCAACCTGATGGCTTCTGTGGCTCCACTGCTGCCACCTGGTGCTGTGTCTGCCTCAGCACCACCCCCACCCCCTCCACCACCACCACCTCCCCAAGGGCCTGAAGAGGGGAACAGGAGTGAGGATGCAGAGGAGGAAGAAGAGGATGAGGAGAATGAGGTAGAGGAAATCCCTACTATCCGCACTAGGTGTGAGTCATGGGTGTGGCGGTTGTTTACAATTCATAGGAATGGTCCTAAAGCTTGTGCGAACCGTGTCACCTGCAATGAGTGCAAAATCATACTCAGTCACGGGAGGCACGGTTCGTACAGCTTTGGGACCACTACCATGAATCGACACCTGAGGTCATTTCACTCTGGGGCTATTCGCAAGGTTGTACCTTGCGAAGAACGTAGTAGGTTGATTTCCTCTACTTCATCCTCTGTTTCTGATCCTGTCACCACAAGGACCACCTCTGTGGGACAGCGTCTTCCTCAAGCTGCCTCACAGGCCATACAGAATTCTGATGCCCCTTACCTTTCGAGGGTCACAGTTGTATGTATGTACTGTGACACAGTACTCTGCATGGGGGAGCTATTTTGCAGTGCTTTTGAGACTATCGTCTCAGAGCATGAGAAGACCTGCTCACTACCCAAATAAAACCCACTCTACATCTTCCTCTCTCAGCTCGCTCTTTCTTATCCCTGTGGTTGGTGTCCCCCTTTCCCCTCCTCTCCTAGTGTGTCGTGTATAAAAAACCCCAAAAAATACAAAATTAAAAAAAATAAATAAAATAAGGCTCTTTTCAGAGCCGCCTTTCACAGTTAAAAAATAGAAGTGAAAATAAATGAAGCAGGGCCCTTTGTATTTTTTAGAAGTCCGCAGACAGTCCGCGGACGTCTAAAAAATTGGGTTGCTACCCTATCATAGCCATTACAATTTTCTCTGGTAGGAAGTGGTGGCTCTGAAAAGAGCCTTTGGGAGGTGTTTGTATGTCAAAAATTATAAATACTTAACACCTACTTCAAAATGGATGCTGTAATTCAAAAAAAGGTCGTAATGCATTTTGTATATTTCTCCAAAAAATCTGATTGCCGGCATAAGTAAGATGGACTCCATCTCTGCGAAAAATGTATGTACTAAGAAACAATATTTTTATTGTGAAAAGAGGACATGCCAAAATCTCTTAGTAAGGCACAAACAGCCTTATTAACATTGCGCCTGGCTTTTCCCATTTGTGGACCAAATGAAGAAGAACGAAGCCACATTTGTCTCTGTGCAATCCGTGAAAATATTACTTGAGAATTAGGGAACATGTCCATGACCTTCCCAAGTCCTTCTTTCATAGAAAATTGCAAAGAAATTCCAGACACAAGTCCTAAACTGTTCCCTCCACAATGAATTACAATTATGCCTGGATGTTGCTCTGTCTCCAAACTAGCACAAAGAGGTAGCAAGTCCAACCACTTCATTCCACGTACTCCATGCCAGTGTACTTCCACATGTGGAAATCCAAGATCCACAGCTACTCCACAGATTTCTGCATGCACCTTCAACCAATGTATCCATGAATCTCCCAAAATCCAAACAATCTGTTTTCTGAAACACACAGCCACAGCTATCAGTTGTTCTCTCAGCAAAAAGAGTATCTGAGAAACTCTCTCCTGGCACAACACACCCACTAAACTTTCCTGACCAATCCCTTTCGGTGCTCATTCTCATGTGCATGACTTCTGAACCCAATAATCCCCAGATGTAACACCCGATGTCCGCGAACTACCGCCATTTCCGTGGACATATCGTAACATGAACAGCCCTTCTACCATTTCCACTTCACTTTCTGTGCCATTCCCTCATTGGATGTAGCTAAGAAGTCACATGACCATCCACCAATCACATTCAAGACCTCTACATCTAACTGCATCATCATAGATCAGCACTGCAAATGTACTGTGAATCTCTCTGAGTGCAAGTGTCATATCATTGGAAAGCACCATCTACAAGAAATACTGTACAAGTCTCCAAGATTTCTACTTGCAGCTCCATGCATATCCAAATGCATGAACACAAACTACAGGTATGCATATTTTCTGTACAATACATGAACACATTTTCAAACTGACTTAATATTTTTGTTTTATTTCTTTATTTATTCAATTACTTTAATTTAAGCATGACATTGAGACACTATTACCGGGAAGACCTTAGTTACAGAAATAGTGGTATTCAGTGGTACATTATGAATTTCACAAACATAGTAAAGATATTTTATTTGCTAAAGTTAGTCATTATAATACAATTTGTTCATTAAGAACATGTGTATTGAACTTGTGTGACGTATCTTATGTAAATAAGATAGTTTTAATGGTTTTAAGGAAGGCGTTGAGGATTTCAGTAAAAAAAATCAATGTCTAAATTAAAAACAGTGCTATATACAAACAAAATTATTAATTTGTTTCTTTCACAATTGCAGTGAAGACCATTCTCCTGAAAAGAAGCAACCGAATTTGAAGAACAAAGAAGAACTAAGAATTAACATGTTCATTTAAAAAAAAAGTAAGTAGAAAATCACAATAATATTTGTATTATTACTGATACACACCGTAAAGTTAAATCATGCTGTTTCATTGCCTAAAAATAAAGATTGTGCACCATTCTGTCCAAAAATCCCCATGTCTTAAACAGCGATTTACAGACAGAATGGCCCACAAATTCCTATTTGTAGACACACAAATTACCCAACTCAACCGCTACAATTTGGATATTATAGAACAAACAACTGTTTTAATTGTATACATTAGATTTACTATTTGTACTTCGCCACACCACTAGCTTACTTTTTTCTGTCATCTGAACCCCAGTTTAGTAGCATATATATTCAAGAATACCCATCCCTACTAGTTGTAGTTCCCAATGCACAATCACACACCATTACATACATCTTTATCATTTTACTCAAACATTCATGCACACAGCAAACATACATTGCAGAACACCCCAACCCATACTTTCTTTATTTTTTTTCAACAGACCCTAAAGAATGCCTACGAAAAGTCAAGTCCGTAGAAAGCAACACAGAAGTAGAGCAAATGGAAATAAAAGTGTCCAACATAAGCATCCATATCTAGCGGAATTTGTAAAAGAAGTTGAAACAAAACAGCTAGTACAGTTATTGAGTGAAACAAAAGAAGTTTCAAGTGGAAAAACTTTGCCTCTTCTATCAAAATGTAAAACAAACCAGAAAACAATTAACAAAAAATCAGCTATCACAACAGATAAAACTGCTTCTATAAATCCTGATAAAGTTCAAAGTAAGCATACCAAGAAAAGTATTTTAGCCAAAATGTTCCGTCACAAAGTCTGTCAAAATCTTATAAAAACAGGAGAGAAACCAGGTCCAACCCTTAAAACCTATCGTAGGAAATTAATCTTAGAAGCGTTGATAGACAGTGCAATTCTTCTCAAAAGAAAGTTATTTATTTTAGTGTTAAACAAAATGAAACCACTAACAAAACTAATAACTAAATTACAAAAAAGACTTCTCAATAAATGAAATGTCAACAGAAAGAACTTCTTAAGTATATGCGGAGGTGAATGGAATCACACTACGAGCACAGAACCATACTTTAATGAAGAAGCGTACAAACAAAAGCAAACAAATACAATTGCCATACATAGCAGTGGTCGAGGTTATGAAAAAGTGAATAATACCATAATGGAACAAGAAGTACTCCTTACAAAAATATGCCCTGAAAACTTACAATTACCCCTCCATTCAACTGAATCAGAACATCTAGTGTACAAATGGCCATGCACGTCAATGTGTAACATTCCCAAACAATTTTTCAAGTCTTTACGCCAATTCCTCAATCAATATGTAAAAAGCAAAGACAAAATCAAAATTAAACTACTGCAAAATATGGATATCTGGCCAGTGTGCAAGTACACAGGACTACAAGGACATTCATTGGTCTGCTTTACAGGACCTACGTGTAAAACCACCTTCCATGATATCAAAAGGATATCACCACATCATTCAACTATAAGAAATCTAGTCTATAAACTGTACTATGCTAAAAGTACTGCTTTAGCACTAGCAAATTTAAATAACATTCTTCTACATGATACAGCAAAATACCTACTTGAAGAAATTGACTATATCCAGAAAAGATATTTTGGATGTGAAAGCCACTTACAGAATGAAATAGCTTTAAACCAAATTAGCAACAGTTCTACACATGGCAACCTTTTACTAAACACATACAAACAAGAAATAATAAAATCTAAAAGTACAACCATGTGTGTGTATGTTGCCGCAGAACTTTTTATAAAAGTAACACAAAAACTGTAGACCTATCATACAAAATAGAAGACAATGAAGATTCTAAATGTTTTGAATTAGCTCTCTACCTTGTAGCAGACAACAAATACGAAATAACTGACCCCTTAATACTTTGCAGTTACTGCACTACAAAACTTGACAACAAACACACTCTTTCACGTGCTATCACAAATAATTTGGAATTATACCCACTACCAAAACCCCTACAACAACTTAATTTATATGAGAGCATCATAATTCAAACAGTGCACCCATTTCAAGCAATAATACACCTTCAACCAAAAACAGCAAAATTACCTCCCTCTGAGTTGGTAAAAGGCATTCGTGGAAAAGTAGTTTATTTACCATTAGATCTAAAAGAAAATGTGCATACTCTAGGAGTGCAACGTCCAATGCAGCAGTCTTTAATTATCTTAGCAAATGGAGTACCTAGAAAAGACAAAAAAATATGGCAACAGCTGGTAGATTTATATAAAGTTAGACAAGCGTTCCAATATCTTAAAGAGAATAATGAATATTACAAAGAAATTAATATTGAAGAAAACTTGAAAGATACAACTGAAATAATTCAAGAAACACAAGAAGCTGGTCAATTTGAGCTACTAGATCCTGCTACAATATCAAATACTTTAGACCATTATACAATTCATCTTTTGCACTGTAATGACACCGTACAAGATGTACTAGAAACTTACCAAATGCATCAAACAAAAGGATCGCCAATCAGTATATGGGAAAAAAGTATAGAAGCACGTGCTTTTCCTCTACTCTTTCCTACTGGCAAAGGAGGAAGGTACGATGATAGACCTATTCAAATATCAGCATCAGAATACTGCTCATTACGGATGTATTCTGAAGATCCCAGATTTAGACAAAATGTGGAATACATATTCCACCTACTCTTTGAAAGTGAACTAGCAACTTTATGTTACGGAGTTGCACACATATTAAAATCAGGATCACACTTTCAAACTATGACAGCTACACAATTATTACAAAAAGTGCAACAAAAGGATGAGGTTTTACAATCAAATATTACAAATCTATTAGCAAATATGCATGGTACTAAAGGGTACTAGTTTCAACGTCATGGAGATGTACGTTGTATGATGAGAAACCTTCACCCACCCACTTGGTTTGTTACATTAAGTTGTGCAGAATATGCATGGGAAGATTTACATGATTTCCTACGCATATCAAACAAAAACAAAACAAACATAGATATACTAACACCTGGAGAACTTTGTTCTTTGGATCCAGTTAATGTTTCAAGATATTTTCACCATCGCTTCATTGCAATGGTAAATTCTATTTGTAATAAAACTGTTCCTCTCATTGGAGAAGTGCAACACTTATTTTGGAGCAAAGAATACCAAGTCAGAGGTGCACCACATATTCACATGCTTTTATGGATTAAAGATGCTCCTAAATTTGGTCAAGACAGTGATGCCACTGTTTTACAGTTTATTGGAAAATATTTCACTTGTGAAATTCCATCTGAAACCACAAATAGTGATCTTCATGTACAAATTTTACAATTTCAAAGACACAAATGTGGAAAATATTGTCGTCGCAAATACAAAAACAAAGGGAAATACTGCACCAAATGCTTATTTGGTTTCCCTAGACCAGTTACAAATACAGGTCCAGTGAACAACCTCATGTCTTCAGTTAGACATAGTGTTAAAGGTAAGTCACCTGAAAATGCATATTACATAAAAAGAAAAGAAGAAGAAAAATATATCAATGATTATAATGCAATCATTGCCCACTTATGGAATGCAAACATAGATGTGCAGTACATTGCAGACAATTCTACTGCAGTTGCACGATATGTCACAGCATACTTAACCAAAGCAGAAAAGACAGAGCTCCAAGACCTCTGGAATGACCTGTCATCAGATAAAACAGTGTCTCAGAAATTATACAGCTTGGGCATAAAAATGCTCTCCCATAGAGAATGTGGATCTTATGAAGCAGCTGATTGTTTAACTGGTACTGCATTGTATGGTAAATCTGAAAATATAGTATGGCTAAGTCTTGGTCCAGCTAAATCTAGAAAAAGAGTTCTAAAATCATACGAAGATATAGAAACAATAGCCAAAGGTGATCCCAACAGCCAAGACATTTTAAAAAACAATTTATTGGACACATGCTACCCAAACAGAAGTAATACTTTGGAAACCATGTGTCTATACCACATAGCCCAAAACTACACATACAAAAATAATATAAAACCTGATGAAAAAAAGGTAAATACAGAGTGACAAACTGTGAAGGCAGCTTAGTTAAACTCACTAAACCAAATTTAATTAATCATATCTAATTGTCATTAAAGACTCCTCAACATAAAGAAGTATATTACATGTCCCTGCTACATCTCTTTAAACCATGGAGAAAAGAAGAAGAAATACTAGATAACTATGACTCATATGAAGATGCTTTCAAAGCAAATGAAAGCACTATAACTGATGTAAACTTTACACAATACAAAACAATGTTGCACAATGAACAGCAACACGAAGAAGAACTCCAGGCCCAACTAGATAAGGACAATCCTGACAGTAGTCAACCTTCTGTAACAGGAAGCCAAGAACCACTGGGAGAACCACTAATAATAAATGAGGCAGAATTAACTATGATAGAAGTAGAAAACACCATGTGTCAGTATGAAGATAAAGAAGACTTAACTATACTACAATCAAAACTAAACAATTAACAACATAGCATATTTGAAGAAGTAACAAAACAAATTGCACATGGTGTACAACATGAAAATAAAGAATGTTCCTGCTGTAATTATAAACCTATACTACTGTACGTCAGTGGTGAAGCTGGTTCTGGCAAAACATTCCTAATCAAAATCATCAGTAAGTTCCTTCAACAATTGACAAACAACAAACTGTCAGCTGTTGTCACTGCGCCCACAGGTTTAGCTGCCTACAACATAGGTGGTGTCACTTTACACCAATTACTACTATTGCCAGAAGAACACCAGAACAAATTAGACTATTACAAACGTTCTGCAGAAGCTGCAATGGAACTACGCAGAGTATTGAAACAAATGAAAATGCTACTAATAGATGTAGTGAGCATGGTCTACAACCTAATGTTGGCTTTGATTCACCTCAGATTACAAGAAGTACTCAAAACAAACTATGAAGAGCTCTTAGCAGGAAAACACATTATTGTTTTCGGAGATCTTCTTCAAATGACACCAGTAAAATGGGAGCCTATTTTTAAAACATTAGGACACAAACTCTGCCGTAAAACTGTTGGCAGCATTGGAAATGTCAACCTTTGGCAACATTTCCAATACAGAGAATTAACAGAAAACATGCAGCAATCTGCAGATCTCACGTATGCCAACATCTTAAAAAGTATCAGAGTTGGTATACTTTCTAAAGAAGCAGAAGCAATATTGAAAACCCGGCAAATTAATGCACTTTATGGCAATAATGCATGTGCTACAGATGTTATGGAACAATTAGCCCACACACTTGTCAATTGTATGGCCTTAATGCCAACTCTTGCAAGCTGTTTCAAATTCAATGAAATAATGTTAAGTAAAGAAATGCAACCAATAATGGAAATTAGCGCCACAGACAAACTAGATGTACATGGTATGACAGTACTCATGTGTGACCAAGCCACAACAAGACTAAATAGTTTAGAAAAATCAATCACAAACACAGCAGGCTTAGAAAAGATATTAAAATGATCCTTAAATTGCAGAGTAATGCTTAAACGTAACCTTGACGTGGACCAAGGACTAGTTAATGGAGCACTGGGTACAGTTGCTGGCTTTCAAACATACCCACGTGACAACAAAATTCAGTTTGTCAATATACTCTTTGACAAACTTTCAGAAGTCAAAAGGATAGGATGCTCAACAGCTCGATTCCTTCTCTTCAAAGACATGTATGTATGCAGAGAACAATTTTCTCTAACTCTTGCATACGCAGCCACGATTCATAAATCACAAGGTCTTACCCTAGACAAAGCAATGATAGATATTGGTAACACGGTCTTTAAAGAAGGCATGAGCTACGTAGCACTATCACGCTTACGTAAACTTGACGGTCTATTTCTAATCAACGATGATGCAAGTAAAATAAACGCTGATATTCCTTGCATTTTAGAATACAATAGACTTCGCTCACTATACACCCCCCATCTAAACACATATTCTGTTCCAAAAAAATAAAAATAAATCAAACAGAAATGCAACAGGATGTCACTGCAAATCCTCCAAAGAGAGTAAAAGAAAGTAATACTTCATCAAGTACCACAAGCAAAAAAGAATCAATTAGGGAAAGTAAACCAGGTACGTCTTCAAAGAAGGAAGACAAACTTCAAAAAAGCAGTCAGATATAGAACTACCTGGTCCATTTAAACTCTCAAATATAATTGGTGTAAGTTGCTACGCAAATGTAGCAATGAATATTCTATTTCAATTACCACCAATTGTTGACAACATTTACTTACACAGTACACACCCATTGTGTATGCAAATCTTAGTATTTCACAGAAATGCAGCAAATAATCCTGACAACACGTACAGTGTTTTTGGAATAAGACAACAATTGGACTACTGTGCTGGAATGGTGAAATTCACTATAAACTCACAGGAAGATCCACAATAATTTCTAATGTACTTACTACAAGTACTAGAAAACAAAAACATACCTATAAATGAAATCTTTTAGATTTCATACATGTGGAAACATACATGCACTCTCTGCAACAATGTGACACAAGAAGAAATGCCCAATGAACGCTTCATATATATATCAATACCTAATTGTGAATCCATTCCATTTCAGCAACTTGTACAAAATGCAAACCATGGTAGATTATGTTCTACCTGCAATTCAGATAATCGCTCCACGTTAGTAATACAAACACATAGTAAATACGTAATACTAATGCTTCTACGTCACAATGCAGATGGTACCAAAAACAACTGCAAGCTGACTGGATTCACACATGGTCAAATATCACTTGGAAAGAAAACCTTCACAACAATAGGTATAATCTACCACCTAGGAGCCACAACCAATTCAGGGAACTACACTGCATATATAAAAAAGAAATGTGGATGGTTTGAATGTAATGATAGTACCATTGCTCTAAAGCAGAGATTACCAGCAAATCTTACAAACGCTTATTTAATGTTCTTAAAACCAAAATTTGATAACTAAACTGTACTTAAACCTTAGGTTAACTTGTAGTAAAAAAATATAAACTGTTAGAATATTCCAAAAGCTATCTAACTGCCCAAAGATTGTACAACAACTAATCAGATAAATGAATACCACTAAATTAGAGCAAAAAATAGACAGTTAGAATATGCCAATTGGTATCTAACTGTCCCAAAATTTAACAATAGCAAAACAGATAAATAATTACCACTAAAATATATAAAGAAATAGACAGTTAGAATATGCCAATTGGTATATAACTGTCCAAAAATTTAACAATATCCAAACAGATAAATCAATACCACTAAAATATATCAATAAATAGACAGTTAGAATACGCCTACTGGTATCTAACTGCTCCAAAATTTCAGAATATCAAAACAAATAAATGATATGTTAGTGCTCCAAAAAAATGCAACAACCCAATGTATAAAGCATTAGCCAGAAGCAACAAGTGAACACTGAAAACAAAAAAACAAATAAACTGTAGCATAACAGAAAAAGTTTTTTTTTTATCCAACATGGATTTTTTTTTCTCCCACAGACCCAATGATTTTAGCATCGAACACAGAAACTGAGCAAATTGCACAGTACTCTTTTTTTGTAATCAACTAAATATGAGGATCCAAAAAAATTTAAAAAAAACATTGATTATACAATGTAATAAGTCATTACAAAATACTAATAATAACATGCTATTTTCTTTTATCACAGAAATTAACAAGAAATACATGTACTCAGTTACTAAACCAAACAGTAAGTATATTATACCCTCTATATCATGGCCAAAACCATCGCAGCATATCACACCCATAATATCTTATAACTTTGTTCCTTATAAATTTGTTTTTGACCCATCGTTATAAGCAACTATAATTGTGATATGCTGCGGTGGTTGTGGCCAGGGCGTAGAGTGTTGGGTGCATGTCATGCACCCAACACTCTACGCCCTGGCCACAACCACCGCAGCATATCACACCCATAGAGTCAAACATTTCAACTATGGCCTATGGAAACTTTTAGGGCCTAATTCACAGAAACATTTTATAATGGGAAAACCCCATTGGAAAACGCTCTGTGAATTAGGCCCTTAATGTCTGCGGACATTACCAGTGTTCTTAGAACACTTTCAACTTGCCAGCGAACAATACGGGCAGCGTCTTCAGGACACCCCCTATGAACATTTCAAGACACCGCGAGAGTTCTTAGAACACTTTCAACTTGACAACGAACAATACGGACAGCGTCTTCAGGACACCCCCTATGAACATTTCAAGACACAGCGAGAGTTCTTAGAACACTTTCAACTTGAGAACGAACAATACGGACACCGTCCTCAGAACACCCCGATTTGGTTTATTTACAAACATTTCAGGACACCGCGAGTGTTCTTAGAACACATTCAACTTGCCATCGAACAATACGGACAGCGTCTTCAGGACACCCCCTATGACCATTTCAAGACACTGCGAGAGTTCTTAGAACACTTTCAACTTGCCATCGAACAATACGGACAGCGTCTTCAGGACACCCCCTGCGAACATTTCAGGACACCGCGAGCACTGCATGAAAATCATGGTTTACAAATTTGGTAAACTGCATGAAAACCTATGCAAACTATAAGTTTACAAAGGTTTACGAGTGTTTGAAACCTTTACTGTAAACCTTTGGTTTACATTGCGTTTACACATAAGTAAAGCAATGTAGTTATGCAAGTCCATTTGGACTTTATGTTCCAGCGATTTGTAAACCCTAAATTTGCCATGGTTTACAAATCATGAATACTTTGTAAACCCTAAGTTTGCCATGGTTTACACATCATGAATACTTTGTAAACTCTAAGTTTTACCATGGTTTACAAAGCATGAATACTTTGTAAACCCTAGGTTTGCCATGGTTTACAAATCATGAATACTTTGTAAACCCGAAGTCGGCCATAGTTTACAAATCATGAATACTTTGTAAACCCAATGTACACTTAATGTTTCATGCACAAATGAACATTTCATTTACCAAGAAAACCTATTTGTAAACCTAGTGTACACCTGAAATTCTCATTAGTAAACATTTGGTTTACCGAATTTACAAAGTGTGTAAACCTTTGCAAATAGTTTTCAGTTCTGTCTTTTAAGTGCAGTTTTACTTTATTAAATAGTAAACCCCTTAAAACACAATGGGCCTCATTATATGTTTACCAGTCCGGCAACTACAGTACCAGTAAGCTTGCCGGTACCGTAGTTCCCGAACCAGCAAACTACGAGTTGTGCTCGCGGGTGCCTTTCTGCCCGCCAAGGCACCCGCAGAGCACCACCTGCGAGCACAGCATTTCGGATGCACCGGCACCGTCATTGTCATTAACAGTGCCGGTGCATCCGAGCTGCCCATTCCCATTCAGCCCTATGGGGCCGACTGGGAATGGGGAGCATCTTTTTCCAGTGACCGCAAATTGGCAATTAACAGGTCCGGCAGGACCGTAATGACCCGGTAATTACCCATTTGCGGGCGCCGGAAACAAAATGACACCAGCAGCAGCCGTGCCTGCACTACAGGCATGGCTACCACCAATGTCATAATGACCCCCAATGTTCCCAGGTTGTGTTTTAGGAGTTTACTAACAAAACCTCATAAATACAGACCTGGAATCTGCTGAAGAAGCTATTCTCCCCTATCTGCAGTGACTTAGAAAAGGCACATATGATTTGAAGAAAACAGCTTGATTGTGCGTCACTGGCAGCTCACCTTAAAAAAGGCTACACAAATATTTAAAGCCTCTCAACTATGTGACTGCATGTTAGTATGACATTGGGGACATCAAAGATGTAAATCCATTTGAAAAAAATAAAATAAAAAAGAATATCAGGGTTCAAAATTACTAGGAGCTATTTAGCTCCTGGTTATAGCCAAGGAGAGCCTGGTTACCTCGAAACCAAGTGGTGCAATACAAACACGGTTTTGTAATATTAACAGGGTAGGTTTTGGCATGTGTATAAAAGAAAATCATGGACAAACTTATTGGATAATGTATAAATGGACAAACATTTTGAATTTGTGTCTTACGCAACGTTTACATTTGCTGTACTATATGCTACTGCCTAATTGGTGATGCCAGAAACAAGGGGGCTGAAATTTGTTCCTGGTCAAGAAATCCTAATTTCAACCCTGCAATAGTAACCAGCAATTTCTCTAGGACACTAGACACTTTCTACACAACACCTACATGTCTTATGAATTGTTGGTTAATCCTCCAGTTATGGCTCTTTACTTGTCTTTTTTAATCTAAATTCACCAGTCGCTCAAATGTCATAAAAGTCATCAGTGTGCTAGAGTACCAAAAATAACTTTCATAGGGCAAATTAATGTAAGCAACAGATACAAATCCTGGTCACAGCCATATGCACCAATAGGTTAGTGGGTTTAAAAGTTAAAGAAACTGTTGTATGCTGACCATTAGGCATATAGTGGCCACTGGCAAATGTAATTAAAAAAACACTGATGAAGCCAGATGAGGTCCTACAGCACATAGAAGAGAACTATAAGTGAAGCTAAAGTAGGCTATATTTTATACCCACAATAAAAGCATTTTGAAAAACAAGGTCCTATATTTAGACAAGTCCAGCATATGCTTCTCCTAGCCTGCTAAAGTACTGGTGTGCACCTCAACCCTGCTTCGATGCAGAGCACCCACCTTCACAGAGGTTTAATCAAAATCACAATTCTAATCCCAGACAGTATCCAACATTATTTCACATCCATTGTTTGGAGTAGGGAAATCTGACTTAAACACAAGCAATTTACAAGGCACATGCGTTCAAAACAGAATAATGGCAATTACAATGTGTGTGACTGTGGTCAAGTAGTTGTACAAATTAAGCCTTCCAGGTATTGGGGCATGTTGATTGCGGTCATTAGAAATATAGAAACAAACCTATGGGAAGGTAGACGCATCTGCTGTACCAATTCCCTGCAGCAGCAACAATATCATCCTCTTAGCTTCTACATCAGCCACTGATTACTTGACAGAGTTCATCAAATAGTAATATTAACCACTTACAAAGCAGAAATAGCTAAACCGTCCATCTTGGGTCTTAAATTGTAGAGTATTCAATAGTTTTTTCAGAAGATATTTCCTGTTAGAAAGCAACTAGTAGCATAAAAGGCATTATCGATATTGATTTGACCAAGATCAGAGTTTTGACAAGTCTGCTAATGCTCCAGTTTATTGAGGTATGTCACTTATTCCTTCAGAACAGGTGTCCACAACAATGTGTTAACCATACCCAATTTGTAAAGTTTGGACTCCTCATTGTGAAGGTCTTACTTCTTTGTGTCCTCATCATGGAACCATGGTTCCTTAGCCACTTTGTGAGGCCCTGTATCCCCCTTGTGAACGTGGGTATGAAATTAACATGGTGTGAATGACCACATATACATGCATAACTCAAATTCTATAAAAGCAAAACAGGGACTATTAGCTAATTGTGACTTACTGCTTATAATGAAAAGTAAGGAAGAAAGAGAGAGGGAGAAAGAAAAAAGGGAGAAAGAAAGAGAAGAAGGCAGAGAGAGAGCAAGACAACCATTAGCACAGAGTGGCAGACCGCTTATAGCGAGCGCCTCCTCCATGGCAGATTGTAAGAAAGTAGGGTAACCATTAGCAATGAGTGGCAGACCGCTTGGAGCGAGCGCCTCCACAGTGCCTCTGATTCAAAGAAAGGAGGAAGATGACCATTAACATAGTGTGAGACTTCTTAGAGACAGATATTTACTTGGGATCCAAGGGAGTGGAGGGAGGACAGAGAATCCCACGCTGGAGGTGAGCGAGAATTGCACAAACAAGACCAAGCTTTAAATGCTGGTCTACAAATGTTCACTGTTTGAGACAGTAGTGTAGTTTACATCACTAAGCCTAAATGCCTATGCATTGTCGGACATTGAGCAGCCTTGTATTACAATAGCCGTTTATTACTGCTTTGTATGCGTGTGAAGTCAAAAAACATCTAACACATTCCCTTCAGCCCCTTCATTTCAAGTTAAACATTCAGTGAAAGATGTGTATATTGTGCTTTCAATCAACTATCAATAAACTCATACCCAAAATTCGAACAGCCATCCCAAAATAAAGAGGATTACCAACCCAAGCATTAAAATACATCACCAACATATGTCTGTGTGGTGCTGCTGTTCCCTCTGACCTAATCAGATTTCCAGAAACGCAACTCATGCTTGTAAAACACAGCAGGTCAAAACCCTGCCATGCAACTATATTGCATCTTTTTTTCAAGTACCCATCCTTACACTAGTGATTGTCTAGATCTCTTACCAGAAAGCTGGAATGGCATAGAAGAAACTCTTTGAACACGGACTGGGTTAAAGGCAATCTGCCTTGTAACTCAAGTCATCTGACCATCTTCTACCTGTTATTACCAGCAATGAGGTTATGAGATTGAGTGGGGACATGTTGCTACTAATCAAAATAAAGAATTGATGGGCAGGAGCAGCTCCAAGGTATTTGGCATCACCTAGTATAAAGGAAACATATCTGGAGAACTAGCAGCTAGTACATGGCATGCCACACATGTATCTTTCATTTGAGATCCAAACTATTGTCCATTATATATTCCTCATTGTAATGCGATTGAAATTGTGTTTGTTTTTCTTTCTTTATGTTATGGTGTGATTGTTTTGTGGAACGTTTATTTTAAGCTATACACTAGGTTTTATTATTAATATGCTGTATTTTATTTAAATGTGTGTCATAATGCTCCTTTATACACATTCCCATAACTGGTTATTTTCACATAGGTATAGTTCAATGGTACCGGTTTGACAACGGAGTCAACTGTAGCTCCTGGTATTGCTTGGTGTCAAGCTATCTGGGCTATCTGAATCTACAAGCATGAGATAAACAGCTCTTAGCAATTTCACTTGCTGCATTCCATTTGAGGAGGACAAAAGAGACCGAAATGGCCAGTCTTGCACATTCTGCCAACATTGTTTATATGGCTCAAAGCTTTGCACTTTCCACAATGTAAAATTTATATTTTATGTTATCATGTATTGCTTATTTAAATAGCGCCAATACATCAAATGGTGTTTCAAGGTGCCATGAGACAAAAGTGTGTGTGGGGGGTGGGGGGACAGCAAAGAAAACAAAACAAACTGTACTACTAGGCCTTGTGTCATTTGGATTGACCAAGTGCAGTAACAAGGATTGCAGGGGGAAGGAGTGCAGGTAGGGGGCAGGGAACATTCTAGGGTAGGAGGGAAATACGGGGTAGAGTGGGGGCATACAAGTACAAGTGGGGAGAAAGGGAATAGAAGGGCCCATTGAACTAGGCAAGTGCCAAGGGGAGACCAGGTGGGCAAGTGCCAAGGGATGCAGGGAGTGAGGACCACATTCTAAGTGTGAGGACGGGGGTGGACGAGGCTCGGTAGGGATGCACACTTGTCAGACTAGTGAGGGGAAGGGGCCCAGAAGGGCAAGTGCAGTTTAGGGAGACCAGAGTGCTGGGAAAGACTGGGCGAGGAGGGCCTGGTGCCCTGTTGGACTCAGAAGGGACCAGGCAGTCAGTCCATGGGCAGAGGGGGGGCATTGGGAGGGGGAGAGGAAAGGAAGGTGTGAAAAGGAAGGTCTTGAGAAGCTTCTGGAACGTAGGAGATCCAGCTCAAGCCTGAGAGGGTCAGAGAGGCCATTCCACAGGGAGGATCCTGCCGAAGAGAGAGATCTACCCCCACTCTCTACTTAGAAAAGCATCTGATCAGCAGAGAATTGGAGCTAGAAAACAGAAGGGCTCAAGCAGGGAGATATTTAGGAAAGGGCGGATCCTCATCCTTCATCCAAGGTGGTTTCGGCTGAGTCGGTCAGACCATAAGGTAGAATTGTGAGAGAAAGAGTCACAGAGGCTGTGGAACAGTCCAGTGGCTGCATCAGGAGAGTCAAGATGAATATTGAAGTCTCTGAGTAGGATAGTTTGGAGGTAGAGGCCAGGAGAGAAGAATTGAGGTCAGACCACTCAGAAAGAAAGTGAAGGACTGGACCAGGGGTCCTGTAGATGGTGGCAAGAGTCAGTGAGAGGACAGAAGAGACAACGCCTGTAGAGGAGGCATTCGAAGTAAGAGTAGGACTGAGTGGGTATGTATGATAGTAGCAGGGACTCATTCAAGGAATATCAGGGCCACTCCGCCTCCAGCCCGTTAAAGCCTGGACTTAGAGAGGATCTTGTGACAGAGCTGGCAATGAACCATGTCTCATTGAGAGTGAGGACGTCAAGGTCAAAGTCTTCAAGGAGGTGACAGATAGTAGAAGAATGTTCAACAGCAGAGCAAAAGTTGAGGGTATCTAAGTGAAGCTGGTTGCCACCTTGGAAGGTCTTCTGAGGAAGAGTACAGGGATGCGGTACACACCTCGGTGGTGGCAAAAGTGTTGGGGGTAGCAGAAGGAGGAGTGGCAGGAGAAAGGAGGAAGTTTATGAGAGATGAAAGACACCCATCAAGACGGAGGAGGTTGGGCTAAGAGTTCTGGGCCATGACAGTGCCATTCTGGTAGACATTAATGATGCACCTAGAGGATGCAAAATGTGTCAAGAACATTTCCCATCTGGGTCCACTATTAATGGCTGAAGAGTCCGAAGGTCTGGAGTTGAAGTAACAAAGAGGATGTTAGTGATAGTCTACCTCGAAGAAGCATTGACGTAGGTGTCAGCGATGGGCAGGCCTGTATTGGAGAGCTTTCTTGAACTTTATTCTTCCAGGCTTCAGAAAAGAGGTAGGATAGGTGATGGAGTAGCAGTTAGAGTAAATAGGGGAGATGGAGAGTACCACAGAGGGAGATGATGGAAGAGGGGTAGAGTGAGATGGAGACAATGCACAATGAACTCAACAGGCAACCTAGCAGCAAGACAGGTGCAGACAGATCAGGTGCATGAGAGGAAAGTCCAGGCCAGAGAAGAGGGACCTCAAGGCACAAACATATTGGTGGAGTGATCTGCAGGGGCAAGGGGGATGTGTGGTGCAAGAGTCAGAGGCACCACGGTTGTTATGCTGCTCATGTAGCAGAAGGGTGCAAAGCATACATGTTTTGTTTGTTTGCTATGGTGTCGCTGGGGTCTTATTAGTTTCCAGAAACTGTTACAAAGGCCCTGACATTAGGACTCAATATTGACCTACTCAGTTGCCTGCTGATGCTTCTTCAAGTAGGGGACTCCTGTTCAGACGGATGGCCTCATTGCTGGGAAAATGACAATATAACAACTACCTCTTGTTCGGATGCTCAATTTGCTCCGAAGTAAACACCACCTCAGCCAGATCATTGGCTGATTCCCACTCAGGTACTTGAGCCTCTTGTGCAGATGTTCAATTTGCTCCAAAATCGGGGTCCACCAAGTCATCCCCCACTCCCAGTGTACCCTCACCATGATTTCTGGCTGGCTGGGAGGCCTGGGGTTATCAGCCTAAGCTCCCCCTGAACACTGTATGTATTGGATGCTGTACTGTGCACTTCCCATGGCCATCCCACTCGGCTCTGATCTCCTGCTTCTTGCTCAAGTTCCAGACCGCTATAACAGTCAGTGGCTACTCACTCTGATGTGCCTCTTTTCCCTGCATACCTGCTGTGAGCACCCAGGCTTTGCGCTCATTCACCACGTTGTCCTTCATTTGCCATCCATCTCCAAATCTTGCTGAAGGCATTGTTGTCCAGTCAAGCAGGAGGATGAACACCTGGTGCCACTGACACTATTTAAAATGACCCCTCTTCTACCCACACAAACACTCCCACCGACACAACGTCTCCCACCTACTCGATCACTCCCTCTATGCAGTTGAAGGGGGCAAAAAGTACAATATAAAACAATCAAATAAAATAACCAAGAAAAAAATAAAAACACAGTTTAAAAGAAATCCCAATTTGATATACCATTCTTAAAAAAATAGCATATTTACATTGGAGTAGCAGACTACTTCCTTCCAAGAGTTCACTCTTGTTTTCTTTATCCATACTGGCCTCGAGAGTTCGTAGATACCAAGAAGATAAATCTACTCTGGCAACTTTCACCAAGAGCACCGTTTGAATCTGCTGGTGAAAAAAGACATCATGTCAGAAATAGCCCTTGCTTGGGCTAGTTGTAGGCTTTTATAACATTTCCAGCCAACCAGTCACTCACTTCCTAAACCAAAAAATTCACTGACTCTCTCACTCAGTCTGCCAGTCTGAGGGTCACTCAATCACTTTGCCACTCATGCAGTCACACCATCATGTCACATTCAGTCAGTAACTCGACATTAGTCACACAGTCAGTCACTCCCACACAATCCCAGTCATTCAATTACACGTGCTTGGTTGGACTCAGACATGCTTACTCTGTGAGGCTCCCGTGCCGTTGCAACAGCCACTCGGCAAGGACCAACCTCAGCGGGGACACCCACTTGGCTCGGTTTATGCTAAAGAGGAGGGGGCCTCTGCACTCACCACCCAGGGTATGGTTGGGGGGTAGATGCGTCATCAAGGGGCAACGCTGGGGGAGCCACGGCCAATGAGCCCCTATATAAGGTGGCCAGCGCACTGGGCACCCTCTTTGGTCCTGCTTACAGGTTAAAAGGTGTGCACCGTGGTAAGTGTTGAAGGGAGGTGGGGGTGCTTTACAATTTAAAAATAAAGGGTGAGAGGGGTCCCAGAACCAGTCCGGTGGGGTCCAGCCCAGGGAGCAAGGGTGAGAGGGGACCCAGAACCAGACCAGGGAGTCACACGAGTATCCAGGCCCAGTCCAGGGAGCAAGCAAGTCTGGTGGGGTCCAGCCCAGGGAACAAGGGTGAGCGGGGTCCCAGAACCAGTCCAGAGAGTCACGCGAGTATCCAGGCCCAGTCCAGGGTGCAAGCGAGTCCGGTAGGGTCCAGCCCATGGCGCAAGGGTGGGAGGGGTCCCAGTCAGGGAGTCACACGAGTATCTAGGCCCAGCCCAGGGAGCAAGCAAGTCCGGTGGGGTCCAGCCCAGGGAGCAAAGGTGATAGGGGACGCAGAACCAGTCCAGAGAGTCATACAAGTATCCAGGCCGAGGCCAAAGAGCAAGGGAATGCAGAACTACACTTGTGTAGAAAGGACGAGGTGTGGCTCCTTCTTCATCCGGTAGTTCCCAATTTTATTTTGGAGGGCTTTTCTGTACTCTGATGAAGAAAGTACTGGAAAGCCAATATCCCTGGCTTGAACATTGATAAAATGCAAAAAAGATTTGTATAAAAAGTTTGAGAAGAGCAAGCAAATTACTTTTTGGTTGACACATAGCTGTGAGAAATAAAGCATAGACAATTTCACTGTACACCCTCTAATGTGCTTTCGTAATTCCATTTATGTACCTTGTATAGATTCCTGTCGATGAAGATCCAATGTTAACCTCCCCTTTGCTACATCAGTTCTTCTTTTGTGAACAAAAGATCCAGCAGCTTGTTCAGTAGGTAACGTGATGGGTTGCTAGTCTGATCTTTTGCCAGTTACGACAATCTCCATCAACTTCACGGGGTTCGCTAACATCTGCAAACCCGCAGGTCCAATCTGTTGCAAGGGGCATTTTTGTCTGTGTACACAAAAAATGAAAAATTACTATATTTCTCAAAGCTCTCAATCTGGATAAAACCATGGCAATTCCTTAGAATTTAATATATATTAGTGTCACTTCCGCAGGAAGTGGCTCTCCGTTTATCTTGTTTCCCATTTCTTTGCATAATTGGTATATTGTGAAGAAATTATCAATCTCATGTTTCCCCCATGTTTCCCCATGTACGGTGCATTGGCAAAGGAGCCATACAAGCAAAATAAATACACATGGTTTGAAATAGAGGGGAGCTGGGGGCTATTAAGCCCTGCTTGTAGCCTTCAAGAGCCTGGTTAGCTTTACAACATGCCTACCAGGAGCTACATTTGGCTCCCAGGCCAACTAATGTCAATCACGTATACCCACGGGAATTTAACTATGTGCTTGTTTTTGTAACTATCAACAACAAAAAACTTGGGACACCACTATATGACATTGGAAGCATAACGGGTCATAAGTAATGGACAAAGCAATATATTTGCATGTGGGCATATAATGAGTGATGGACAATAACCAGTGAATACATGAGTCACAGTATTTGAGCTACCTTTTCACACCCTCTGACACCTTCGTCTAGAAGCCCTATGGCTTCATAGGAATGTTGGGGAGGAGGGTTTGTGATTGGGGTGGAGACACACAGAAGCCTACAACTGTTAGCATTTGGATAGAGAAAAAAACATGTATTTATTACATAGGGGCACAAACCAACTCTTGTGTAACTATAATGGCACTTACCTCTGATGCAGTTGATGGACCAGGGTTGGGATTTGGATCGGGAAAAACTGTTTGTGGCTCCCGCCCGCCTCCTCTTTATCCACTGATGGGCCAGTTCCAAGCACTGCTCAACTGCTACCTGCTGACGGGAATGCATTTTGTCCCAGTATGCTGAAATAATGGCACAAATATCAAAATTACACATTTTAATACAGTACACATTCTAATCAAGTCTTATCAGACTTTGCGCTCAAAGTGCCTGCCAGTGATTTTTCAAAGCAGTCTTCTGAGAGTTAATTACTTTATTGGAGTTGTAAACCCACTACTGGTGTGATATAAAGGTCTTAACCAGGTCTGCCTTCAGCCACTTGATTTAGATCTGGTGCGGGAAGCTTGCCGCTTCAGCCAGTAAGCACAGAGACAGGTTGTGAGGTGAATAATGAGTGCCATAAGCAGTGTAGTGTGAGCCAGTGCTAGAGCATTGGGCTCTTCACTTTCGTGTTGCTAGTCTCAGTTGCCAATAGTGACCCCCCGTGTGGCAATGTGCTCTCACCGTTCCTGCCACTGCCATTACACTCACAGTTCTTCAATCCCAACTACCTTCAAGATGTACTAAAATAATTAAATGCTGCACCCATTCCCAGCAACACTAAAAGCATTCAAGCCTGTGTGCGGGTGCTACATATTGGCTTATTCAAGATACATAAATTGTTCAGATTTCGATATGTAATAAAGTCACATCCACAAGAATATTCTCCCTTTATGGTGGTCTGTTTATCTTGTTTCCTTACTGCTTTTCTAGTTTTCTGCCTGACTGGTTATTTATTAACATTGTATCATGCTTTGACGAAACAGTTTGTAAGCACAATACGCAACATCATAAGGCTGTAGGCTTAGGCATACAGTCGATTGTAAATTGTACAAGGGTATCAACCCGAAGATGTCTTCACAGGAAGGCCAGGGGGGGGAGGGGAGAGGGGAGAGATGAGGCAGGAGGAAGACTATGTTTTCACATGCATATTGACAGAGAAAATTAAAAATGTATTTTAATAGGACCGTTAACCATCTTTTTCACTCAAGGGGTGCTTACTCTGATGCTGTTGCCAGACCAGGACCGGGATCAGATTAAAACACTCGAATGGTTGTGCCCCCCCAACCTCCTTTTTTCACTGAAGAGCCAGTTCCAGTCAGTGTTCGATGATCTTCTGATGCACATCCATTCTATCCCAGTACACTGAAATAGAAGCACAAATATTAGGCACTTCTTACTGGGCAATGAAAGTCAGCAAAAAAAAAAAAAAAATTAAAAGCATTTAATTAACAACAGACAAAGCCTCTGGTGTGGCAGCGCATGGAACAAAACAGTACACGCAATTCATGCTTTATATATATTGCACCCTGCAAGATACGCTTGGCGGGCTTATGTTGGGGCCCTGAAGTGGTAAATGAATCAGGGCTGAGAATTGGGCCAGTGTAAGCAGTAAAAGCAACATTAGAAGCCGTGCAGCCAAATGCGCACCATTAATGATACATTTTAAGGCAACGGTTTTGCTCACAAATAGAGCTCCATTTGTCAACCCACACTGGTCGTACATATGTCAAAATACCGTAGTTTAAAAAAAGATTGCGACTCTGAAGAGATTCTCATTTCCACACTGCTGGGTTAATCTAGGAGTGCAAGACCCTGCACACTAGCACCTGGAGCAGAGCAGAAACAGCAGAGAGAGCACAGCCTGACACATCCTAAGAGCTGCTCGCACCCAAGGCAGGTCACTGGGGAAAGAAAGGACCTAAAGAGAACATTGGCTGAAGTGCATAGTAAGGGCAGAATGACATTCACCCCGGTCTCTTACCTGGAAGCGGATACACTTGCATGTGGGTAAACTGAAAGCCGAGTCGCAATTTCGTTACTCGCACCAGTGGGACTGTGGAGACAGAAAGAACATACTCAGACTAAATGTGCAGGAACATGCATGCAAGGCAGATGGAGGAAAAGGTGTACAATTGTTGAAGGCGTAAAATTATGAAAAGAGCTCAAACAGGGCAGGTTCCAAGCGTTTCGGCAAACACAGAAGACAGGATCAGAGTGCAGGGATAGGACATATGCGAACATAGTGGTGAAAAGGTGCCAAGTTTGGCTCTGAGTGTAAAATACTCAGACATGATATCTTTCTCATGTACAGCACTGTCTCCGACCCCATCCCATGCACATGTGCAATCTGAATGACACCTGGCCTAGTAGGATCTGTCCTCCCATTGTTCCCCTCCCATGCCTTGTCACGCCTTGAAACACTTGTGTATAGGCGCGTTATAAATGCCATATCATACCATGATAGTTTATTGATATAGCGCCTATACACAATGTGTTTAAAAGCACTTTATGGTAAGGGTGGGAACAAGGGAAAATAGAAAATATTCTTACAGGTCATGGACTACAAAAAAGAATGTGAAATTAACTGTCATACTCGTTTTAGTGACATTTCAGATAGTGCAAGAGCTAAGACACAGATAGGAAGGAAATGGGAACAGACAGGCGAAGGGCATTAGGGGACTATTGGGAGGGGCCGGGGGGGCACAGCAACACCAGCTATCACTGTGCGCCTGAGTGACAGACTACCAAATCGCCTTTGCTGGAGGCAATAAACCTTACTAGCTAGCCTGACATTGCACATCAGTTAAGTTGCTGCGCCTTAAACATGACAGTAACGAAGTTTCAAAAACATAACATTACACTAACGGTTCTCTCAAAATGAAACAATACAGAAAGCCATTCGAAGCATCGACAACGCCCGTTACCAGATTGTGCAACATGCTCTGCTGGAACACTAGAACTAAAAGAACAGGCATGGGGGAACGGCATAGAGATGGTCAAACGAGGGCTACAAGTCCCCTTCACGTAGAGTTAAACAACATTTAAAACACGTGAAGGGGGCTACTAATAATGTTATAAGGACCATGCAGCCCTCGACCTTTGCTCTGCCCATTCTTGAGCACAAAGATCTCTCCACAGTACCTTGTTAATACCAGTCCACACACTGATATTGTAATCTCTCCTTAACCTCCTGCCCCCGTTGCCTCCTCTGCTTTCAACCCCCACCAACCCCCCCTCAGGGACCAGACGCCTGGCGCCATGCTCTATCCGAAGCCGCCCTTCTCGCTGTTAAACTTTCTTTGTTTTGCACCCCGGAGGTCATGGCTGGGCACAAATGGGACTGGTTGCAGCGGGAGGAGCTCATTGGACAGATAACAGCGCCTCGATGCCCCCCGGGCTGTGCGCTATAAAAATGAAAAATAAATAAATAAGCGACATCAGAGTCTAAAATCTACAAGGTAACGAACAAAAAACATGCCCTTGCTCCCAAATGTGTCTTTCTATTTGCTATGCGTTGTGCTACCTCAGCAAATCAGCCCTGGCGTCAGGAACAGCCCACATGCATCAGATCATACGTGTCAACTCTCGGCATTTAGTCCCAGATGAGAAATGTTGTTAAACATTGTGTACTGAGAATTATGTGTGATCTAGAGAGCACACGAGGTGTAGGTTGGAAACTGCATCGAGTCTTCCCTACCAAAAAAATCTGGATTGGAAGTGGATTGCTAGTGGATTTTCCCAAACATTTAAATCCTCTTTAACTCCAGATACTCCTCAGTGGATTGCTTTTGGCTTCCTTTTCCCTACCAAAAAAATCTGGATTGAAAGTGGATTGCTACTGGATTTTCCCAAACATTTAAATCCTCTTTAAATCCTCTTTTACTCCAGAAACTCCCATTGTACTCAGTGGATTACTTTTGGATTCCTTTTGGCTTCATGCACCCTGAAATATGTTAATTAGCAATCCTCAGTGGAATGCAATTTCAAAACAATCCAAGCAATCCAATCCCCAAACAATCCACTAAACATCCAAAAACAATCCAATCCCCAAACAATCCATTAAAAATCCAAAAGCAATCCAATCCTCAAACAATCCAGCAAAAATCCCAAAACAATGCAATCCCCAAACAATCCAGTAAAAATCCAAAAGCAATCCAATCCCCAAACAATCCTCTAAAAATCCCAAAGCATGCCATCCCTAAATAAATCCAAAAGCAACGGATTACATCTGACTTCCTTTTGGCTTAATGCACCCGAAATAGGTTATTTAGAAATCCTTCCTTGTAGAAATGCAAAAGCAATGCAATCCCCAAATAAACCTTTTGAAATACAAAAGCAATTAATGTAATCACCAAATAATACAAATCAAAAAAACAAAGCAATCCCCAAAATATCCTTTAACAATATAGGCATTGTTTCAGTTAAGAGTTGGAAATAAATCAATTTAGGAGTTTGAATCCAAAAATAATACTATAACGCTGAAAAGAAATGCTTCAAAACACATTTGGTGCATCTTGTTGACTTGGGCTTTAAAAGCGTCACTGTGGCTTAATTGCGGCCCATTTCAGAAAGTTGCATTTTGAATTGCTTTTAGAACAATAGTGATGACTTATTAGGTCTTAACAGTCATTTAGGTAATGGCTTTGAATGGCCACAATCCCCAACAAAGTGTGATATTTGGTGGGGAAAAAAACACAATGTTCACTTTGTCTGGGGTTCTGGGTAATAAATTCTGTCCCGCTTCGCGCAAGTCATACCTCTGCGGATTCCCACGGGTGTCCTCTTTTGGGAAATGCATGGGGTTCCCTGTTTTCCTTGCTGGCTTCGACACCCTAGGCCCAAATCTGTACGTTGCCCACATGAACAAATTGTGCTGTGGCGAAAGGCTTGTGGTTACCAGCGGGTTACACTTTTCCTTTTGCGCCCCCGGTAGGTGCACCCACACATGTGAGGTACCTTTTTTGTCGGGACACCTGTGGGAACGCGAGAAGGTATGATATCTGTTGTTGGCGACCTGTTTCGGTGAGTGGACACAGGGGAATGTCTCTGAAATTGGCTGGAAATAAAGACAATTCTCAGACATTTCGCTCTGGCCACCCACCGAAACACAACGCCAACAACACATGGCCTACCTTCCCGCATCCCCACACGTGTCCCGATGAAAACGGTACCTCACATGTGTGGGTGCACCTACCGGGGGCGCAAAAGGAAAAGGGTAACCCACTGGTAACCCCAATCCTTTCGGCACAACCAATTTTGTTCATGTGGGAAACCTACAGATTTGGGTCTAGGGTGTTGAAGCCAGCAAGGAAAACAGGGAACCCCATGCATTTCCCAAAAGAGGACACCTGTGGGAATCCACAGAGTGGACCCTCTGGACTCTTTCGCGACCTCTGCGACTCTCTCTCACTCTCTATTCTCTCGTCTGGGCCGACCCATTCTGCAGGGTACACTCTCGATGCTCTGATCTCTTCTGACCTTCCCCTCTCTGTCCCTCTCTCCACTCCTCTCTCCTGGAGTGATCATTTTCTCCTCTCCTCCCACCTCACCCTCCCTACCCCAAAGGCAAAGCCATCCTCATCACTGCCACCTTCCTTCTCGGTCATCCGACCCATGAAGCGCGTGTCAGTTGAGGCTTTCGCTGCCACCTTCTCGCTCCCTCCTCCCCCTTCGGCTGACTCCCACCCTGACACAGCCCTCTCTACTCTCCACTCTGCTATATCTGATACTCTTGATATCCTTGCCCCTGTCATGAGAATCCGCCTGGAGCCCAAAGCCAAATGTAACTCCTGGTATGACTCGGATCTCGTCACCCTTAAACGCAAATGCAGGGTGGCAGAGAGGAAATGGCGTGCCTCATGTTCATCCTCTGACAAACTGGCCTGTCGCCTGCTCCAAAGGCAATACCGGCTCTCCGTTCTCACCATGAAGAGAGCCCTTATCCAATCCCGCATCTCTGCAGCATCTAATAATTCGGCCGAACTCTTTAAAATCTGCAAGGAGCTGGCTAACCCTGCTGCAGTCTCTACCTCTCCTGTCCCCTCCCAGGCCCTCTGCACGGCACTGGCCTCTCACTTCATCTCAAAAACTCAGAACATCCTGTCCTCACTCTCCTCCTATCACCTCCCCCCTATATTCCCTGCTCTACCTCTGGCCCTTCTGTAGCCACCCCTCTGCTCTCCTTCTCTGCCTTGCCCCTGTTTTCTGCTGACGAGGTTTCGAGACAAGTCCGATCTATGAAAGTCTCATCAAAACAGGTCCACCCCTGTTCCTCCAAAACTATCAAGGACCACATCGACTCCTTGGCTCCTGCCCATGCTGACTTCTGCAATCACTCCTTCACCTCTGGAGTCTTCCCATCCCCTCTCAAGCACCCCCTTGTGCACCCCCTTCTTCAGAAACCCTCTTCTGACCCCTCCTGCCCTGCTAACTATCGCCCAATCTCTATCACTCCCTTCCTGGGCAAACTCCTGGAGAAACTGGCCATCTCCCAGCTTAATCTCCATGCTGAATCTGTTGGTAGTCTTCATGACCATCAGTCTGGCTTCAGAGCTGCCAGAAGCACGGAAACTGCTCTCCTGAACATCTGTGAGGACCTGCTCTCGAATCTTGACTCTAACACTCCATGTGTTCTCATTTTGCTTGATCTCTCTTCTGCCTTTGACACCGTCAACCATACCATCCTGCTCAACCGTCTCCGTGATAACCTGGGTATCACTGGTCAGGCTCTGGCGTGGCTGTCCTCTTTCCTCTCCAATCGAGCCTCCCAGGTCAAACTGGGGTCTTTCCTCTCTGACATCTTTTTCTCTACCTGTGGTGTCCCCCAGGGATCTAAACTCTCTCCTTGGCTGTTTAACCAGTATCTGGCACTCCTCGCCCACCGCATCGCCGCTCTCTGCCCCAACTTTCAGTGCTATGCGGATGATACCCAGCTCATTTTCAGGCTACCCTCAGCCTCCTCTTCTCCTTCCCTCATCTCTGTCTGTCTTTCTGCTATCCAAGAATGGTGTTCCGCCAACGTTCTCTGCCTTAATGCCAGTAAGACTGAGATTCTACTCATCGGCACACCCACTCCCTCCTTCCCTGCAGCTCTCTGGCCAGCCTCTCTTGGCCCTCTTCCTGCTCCTACCTGCAAGGCAAAAAACCTCGTGGTCATCTTCGACTCCACACTCTCCTTCTCTCCTCACAAATCCGACGTCTCTAAGAAGTCACACTACCAGCTCCACCTCCTCCGAGGTATCCTTCCTTTCCTCTCCTTCCCCCAGAAGCTCACTGTCTCTAGATCCCTGGTTCTCTCGAAGCTGGACTACTGTAACAGCCTCTATCTAAATCTGCCTGCCTCTACTCTCTGCCCTTTGCAACTCATCCAGAACAGGACTGCGAGACTTGTCCTTGGCCTCAAGCCCAGGGACCGTATCTCTCCAGGACTGAAATCACTACACTGGCTCTCAGTGACTGCGAGGATCAAGTTCAAAACCCTCTGCATTGTCCACAAGGCCTTCTGGGGCCCTGGCCAAAATACCTTCAACTCTCTCTTCCTAAATATCTTCCTTCTCAAGCTCTTCGCTCATCCTCCTCCAACTCCCTCAGGGTCAGCCACTTCTCCAAACAACGAGTTGGGGGCAGATCTCTATCCGCTGCAGGGGCCTCCCTCTGGAACAGCCTTCCTGCCTCCCTGAAACCTGAGGAGAACCATCTCCGGTTCCGGAAGCCCCTCAAAACCTTCCTCTTTGCCTCTGCTTTCTCTCCCCCTCTCCCCTGCTAAACTTCTGAAACTGCACTGAATCTGCAACTGGGCCACTCACCGTTCTCGGTCCTTGGCCCAGCCACTCTCCCCAGCACTGCCTCCCTGGCTACCCCCTGCACTGCGGGACTGTGTCTGTATCACTACAGCCCCCATTCCCAGCACTTGTCTGCACTTATCTCGCACTTGCCACTAGCTGGCCCTTGTTATTTATCCTGTATGCTATTAACCATGTACTGCACTCTCCCCTCTCCACTTCCCCCTTGCACTTTCCCTTCCCCTCTACCCTTGCACTTGCGCGATCTGAATGACACCTGGCCTAGGAGGATCGTCGGCTGTCTCCCCTTGTCCCCCCACCTTGTCGTGCCTTGAAACACTTGTGTATAGGCGCGTTACAAATGCCATATCATATCATATCATATCATGTGCCCCCATGCTTTGGGGGCCGGCAGGGGGGAGAGGGCTGCTTACTTGAAGCATCCCCCCTCCCCCCAACTCACAAACGGATCCATGGTGGTCCAGTGGGTTGCTGGTCACGGATCAGCGCCCTGCGCTGATCCGTGTCCAGCAATGCCTCATGTAGATGGTGTCCTTGGAAAGGGGAGAACCTCCCCTTTCCAAGGACACCACTTTTTGCCATATCCCTGGTGGTCTAGTGGGCCTCAGGGCCCCAAAACCCCTCCCACCTCCCCTTGATTTATTTATTTTCTTTTCACCCCTGGGGGCAGGGATCATCTGCCCCCAGGGGTCCTGGCACCATGCTTTGGGGCCACAGGGGGAAGGGGGCGGTTTACCTAGTAAGCAGCCCCCCACCCCGGGCGTCACAAACAGATCTGTATTGATCCGGTGACATTGCTGCCCGCGGATCGCGCGCCCTGCGCCCGATCCGCAGGCAGCAATGCCACACAATGGGTATCGTTGCAAAGGGGAGAATCTCCCCTTTCCAACGATACCTGCCTCGATCTCCGGCTTGAAATACAGCCGGAGATCGAGGCAGAGCAAGAAGGTCTCTTACCTTCTCTCTTCACCGCAGCAGCCGAAAATGGCTGCTGCGGTGAATTTTACTTTCAGTTTCACGCCGACGTGCTTTACGCACGCCAACGTGAAACTGAAGGTAATCCAGCCCCCTGGCAGTGAGGGGGGACCTCCCCCTCACATAGCCCGGGGGTTGGATTACAGTTTTGCTCGATCCCTGCTTCCCTTTGACAGTTCAGCCAGTCGAGGAACACTCCCTAAGCTGGAAAAAGCAGCTGAGGGTTTGCTCAGTGTTTCACTGGGTTGGCTCCTCGACTCCTCCATAATGGGTGAGGGGGCCACTGGGTCAACGCCCCCTCACCCATTATGGATGAGCCACCAGGCTCAGACTCGCCTCCAGGGCAATAGGGAAATGCCCAAACCAAAAATTCTAAATGCTAGTGTGGGCCAATTTATGTTGGTCTAAATGGGACACTTTTTTGGCCAATGTTGGCCAGCATGATAAGTTACTTCACTATGCAGCTAGTAGTTTTGACCATTGTTGCTGAATGCATATTCCTTAAATATCACAATTTGCTTACAGTCTAACAAAAAACACCCCCTTGGGTACTATTCAAACAGTCTGTAACTAAAGGAATGAATTGCCATTTGCAACTGTGGCCCACTTTTTCATTGGTGCCAGAGACAGTTTTATGCACCAGTCCGAACCTGTGAGCCAACCCCCCGCCCATTTCCTCCATTTAAAAAAAGGAAAAAAATGTATTTTTTGTGGTTGTGCCCCACAGTTTGAAGACCTCTGGTCCAACAGAAGATTGGCAATGAGACATGCAGTGGCGGCTGGTGAACTTTTCAAAAGGTGGGGTACAAATACCCACCCAAAAGAAAAGCGAGTGAAAAAGCAGTGGGAGAGCCCATCTCCCTTAAGAGGAGTTTGGGGTGATTCAACCCCTGAAGGCTCTTTCAGATTATGGATTGGAATGGTGAATTTTGCAGCACAATTTACATACAAAAATAGATACATAGCCATTGGATTCATAGGTAGTTCTGAATGGGATCTCAGCTCGTATTCCAATGTACCAGATGCTTAGTCTACCATTGTACACAGAAGTAGTTCTCTGCAGCAAATCATGTAACTTAACGATCCACTGGCAGGCACAATAGCAGGTATGTGTGCCACATCATTAAAGCAGTACGAGGCACAGTGTCCCACTACCACATTGGGGGAAAACAGATCATAATCTATGCGCCACCACATTCTACACCATCTTTTAATACTGTGCCAAAAGATTTGATGCACATCATCTTCTATGTGCTAATTAATAGCATTCAAATCGGAATTGACAAACAGTGTTCAATGCTGCAACTATGGGCAAGGGTGCTGTAACCCTATTCCAGTTTATTTCAAAAGTAAGATATATATATGCTGTCTCCCTATTCCAGCTTATTTCAAAAGTAAATTACAAGGCCTGTGGTGGTGGCCCTTTTTGGTTAAGTTGCTCAACTCATAGGCAGCTTATAACTTTGGTTCACCTGGACGAATCCTGACCAAACTTTGCAAAAACAAAAAAAGTACCTGGCCCCCTCGGATTGATTCTGCAACGTTTGGAGAGGTTTTGTCCAAGGGCGGCAAAGTTATAGGTGGAGCCCCAAAATGTGTGGTTATCCTTATAGATGCAATGGAAAAAAATGTTGCTCACGCCTACAGCCCAAACTGCTGGATGGATTTTCACCAAATGTGCGCCAGGGGTGGCAGCTCAGCTCAATGGGACTGAACCTGGGAAGTATAGGCTGCACTGGGAAGATGACCTCTTCTACAGTGAACCGACTGCGTCAACCCCTGGAGACTTCAAAAAACTTGTAGTCGCTCTAGTGAACCGACTCCCGTTTCTGCAGTTATCCCACGAGATACCTTTGGCTGGTCACTTAAGTTTTAAGAAGACCAAGGAAAGACTCTCTCTTTACTTCTACTGGCCTAAAATGGGTTCAGAATCAGACAAATTCTGCATGAGCTGCCAAACTTGCCAATCCTCTGGCAAGAGTGGAGCCAAGAATGTGGCACCCTTGGTGCCTCTCCCAGTAGTGGGAGTTCCTTTTGAGACGGTTGGGATTGATATTGCTGGTCCTCTTGACCCTCCCACATCTTCAGGCAACAGGTTTATCCTGGTTGTAGTCCATCATGCCACTAGGTTTCCTGAAGCGATAACTATGAGGACTGTTACGGCTCCGGCTGTAGCTAAGACCCTACCTGGTATTTCTACCACAGTAGGTTTTCCTAAGGAGGTGATATCTGACAGGGGATCAAATATTATGTACCACTACATGCAAGCCATATGGAAAACCTGTGGAGTCACCTACAAGTTCTCAACTGCCTACCATCCCCAAACCAATGGATTGTTGGAGAGGTTTAACAGAACTATGAAGAGCATGATAGGTACTTTAGAAGAACCCCTTAAAAGAAAGTGGGACCTTCTACTGCCATGCCTTCTCTTTGCATATAGAGAAGTCCCTCAGAAGGGAGTAGGATTCAGTCCCTTCAAACTTCTTTATGGACATCCAGTCAGAGGCCCTTTAGTCCTGATTAAGGAGGGGTTGGAGAGTGCTCCTTCCCCAAGCCAGTCAGAGTGACTGACTATGTGATAGGTCTCCGGAGGAGAATGTCACACATGATGGCAGAGGCAAGTGATAACTTGAAGGCTGGTCAAGCTCTGGTCAATCATTGGCATGACCAGAAGGCTAACATGGTTGAGTTTACTCAAGACCAGCTTGTTCTTGTTATGGTCCCCTCAAGACAGAGGGCCTTGCAGGACAAATGGATAGGACCCTTCAAAGTTGTGGGCAAACTTGGAGAGATGAACTATCTGGTGGATTTAGGAAATCCTAACGAGGCTCCCAGAGTCTTTCACACCAACCGTTTGAAGGCGTATATCTCTAGACCAGACATAGGAGCTTTGCTTCTAGCTTCAGCTCAGGAGGAGGAGGAGAGTGAACCTCTGCCTGATCTCCTCAGAGCAAGTGGAAGGAGTTACTCTCACTTCCAGTCTCACATCTGACCAGCAGGATGAGTGCAAGTTACTGTTAAATCAGTTGGCCTCCCTGTTCTCACTTTCACCAGGCTTGACCCCTTGGGGCCAGCATGATATACTCACTGGTAACTGTTTGCCTGTCAAAAGCAGGGGGTACAGAATGTCAGACAATGTAAGAACCCATATAAGGAATGAGGTCAACAAGATGCTTGATCTCAGGGTTATAGAGCCCTCTACTAGCCCATGGTCTAGCCCAGTTGTGCTTTTACCAAAGGCAGGATCCAAGGAGTTGACATTCTGCGTGGACTATAGAGCTCTAAATGCATTCACAAAGAGTGATGCCCATCCTTTTCCTAAGACAGATGAGCTGGTGGACAAACTTGGTGCAGCCAAGTACCTCAGCACATTTGACCTAACGTCAGGCTATTGGCAAATAAACCTGACAGACCATGATAAGGAGAAAACTGCATTCTCCACCCCAGCTACCCTCTACCAATTCGAGGTAATGCATTTTGGAATAAAGAATGCACTTGCTACATTTCAGAGGATGGTCAATCAAGTTCTGAATGGGATGGAGGACTTATGCATGGCATACTTGGATGACATTGCAGTGTTCAGCCCTACATGGAAAGAACATATTGAACACCTAAGCTTGTATTGCAGGCTCTGGAACAGGCCCATCTGACCATAAAAGCAAGCATATGTCAAATTGGTCAGAGTACAGTGGTCTACCTTGGACATGAGGTAGGAGGAGGGGAAATAAGGCCATTGCCTAGCAAAGTAAAAGCTGTACAAAACTGGGCCACCCCTACTACTCAAACTCAAGTGAGAGCCTTGTTAGGTCTCACTGGGTATTACAGGAACTTCATAGAGAACTATGGGACCATAGCTTTTCCCTTGAATGTCATCTCCTCTCCCAAATTCCCTAAAAAGGTCAGGTGGAATGAGGAGTGCAACCAAGCCTTTGAAGGTCTAAAGAAAGCCCTTTGTCAAGCTCCAGTCCTAAGAGCCCCTGACTATCACCAACCCTTCATTGTATAAACTGATGCTTGTAATGTAGGTATAGGTGCAGTCCTTAGTCAACTGGATGAGAAAGGTAGGGAACACCCCATTTGTTTCATCAGCAGGAAGTTAAAGGATCCTGAGACAAGGTGGGCAACAATAGAACGTGAAAGTTTTGCTATTGTGTGGTCACTGAAGAGGTTTAGACCATACTTGTATGGATCTACCTTCATCATTCAGACTGAACACCAACCCTTGAGATGGCTGATGCAAATGAAAGGGGAAAACCCAAAGTTACTCAGATGGTCAATCTGCCTGCAGGGATTTGATTTTTCCATTGAGCACAGAGCAGGATGTCACCACCAAAATGTGGATGGTCTCTCCAGGATGTTTATAACAGACTAGAGGTATGAGAACCATCCAGGAGTGGATTAAATCCTCCTGTCCCTTAGTCTGGGGGTCGAGTGTTAGGGAGTATTCTCATTATATGGCTAATTTCCCTGACCTAGTGACTCCCCCAGCAGCTTTGCTGGATTTCTGAAGTTTATGTTTTCACTTGGTAAGAGTGTGAGCTTTTCCCCCACTCTTACCCATGTTTTGCAATGTGTATTTCCTCTGTTTTTGTGATTGTGGACTCTGGAGTACACCACGTCAGTAGCCCCCTTTTTGTTACACAGCACCTTCAGTGCAGAAACACAGGGTTGTCTTTTAGACTTCCCACCGAGTCCATTTCTGAGGCTGACTACTGTCCCCCAGAAAAGGGTAAAGTTGCCATTAACTTTACATAGACATTTAACCACAGAAACAGTACAGCCCATTTTACATGGAGTAATGGAAAGGGTTAATCCTTAGCCCTTTTTATCTGTACCTCTTAGAGCATTGTTTCGCTCTTTTAACATTTAGACTTGGCTGGTGGCAGTGGTATCTACCCTAACTTTTCTACCGCGATTATACGACATAAACGTGGTAGTGTTTTAGGCTATTATATTAGCCTCAAACTTAAACCCGCTTGACCAAATACTTTTACTTTTGGCTCCTGTCGGGTTCATTCGCCATTTCTTTTTGTTAAAGGCCTTCTTGTGTTTTACTTTGTGTGACAAACCAGGTTTGCCTTCTTAGTTCACTATTTTGTGGCGGGCTTCTGCCAAGAAGCCCTCCTCTAGGTGCCTGGTTGTCTGGGTGGGCTGAATGTGAGGGAGGGGTGTAGTCACCCTCTGCTTAGGGTAGCCTAGGAAACCCAAGTTGCACTTTGCCATGATTGGCTGAGGTGGTTGTCCGGGCTGGACAACCCCCCTGCTGCGTGATTGACAGCCAGACTGTGTGAATGGGGGATTTTCGCATAAAAGGCAGGACTCTTGGGCTGAAAGTCAGAGTCATCACTGGAACTACAAAGAACCGAAGAGAAGCAGAGAAGAAGTCGACTGTTGCAAATATCCCGTCCCGGTGAAGCCCTGCTGCAGTCCTAAGCTATCCACCCTTCGACGACCAGAGATGATCCAGTCCGGAGTCTTCTTCCCTTGAGCCTGGTGGGGATAACCAGCTCATCTTCTACAGCCAGAGGATCCTCTTCATGGTCGAAATCGCTGCACACTGCTGTAGTGGTCCGCATAGCCAGCTGAAGAGCCTTTACTGTTTTTAAGGAGCGCACCTTTTATTCACCGTCGCTGCCTGCCGGCTTCAGCCCTGTGTGGTGCAGACCCCTCCAAACGTCCTCCTTTGTACCGAAAGCTCCAGGAACCATTGGTCTGCAGGAAACTACCAGGAACAACTGCTGTGGCACCAGCTTCTTCATTGAATAAGGTACTGTGTTCTGCTTGAGGAATTAGGGTGGATCCCTTTTCTTCGCCTCCAAGGCTTGCCCTTGTCTTCCCTCCTTCTTATAACTTTTGCTTCCTCTGTTGACAATATCTAAGTACTCCTGGCTACGTTGAATCTTGAACTGTCCGACTGTGTGATCCTCGACCACAGGAACCCGGTTCCACTTGACACTAGCTCCGGCCTATTGACTCTTGAATTTCTGTCCATGAGTGTTCTCTGATTCTGCCTGCCTTGACAAAAGTATTGCCTATGATTTTTGCCCCCAACTCTCTCTGGTTAACTCAGGTGCTAAGTGTGTTTTTGCCCCGGTAACATTTCTTGTCGCGGATACGTGTATCTTTAGTAAGACCGAACTGTCATTACTATCAAAAAGTGATCGCATACGTATTCCCGGTAACGTCTTTTGTTTCACACCACCGGTCCGTTAAAACATAGGGTACTTACCTTGAGTTAGAGTGTACCAAAGTGAATTGGTTGGTTGTAGTGTATTTTACGTGTGATTTTGAATTAATAGAAGTGTTGTGTTTATAACAGTTTAAAAATAAATGTGCTTATATTTTTTACCTGAAACCTTGAGTCAGTGTTTGCTTGAGTCACAGTAATTGTGGTCCCTTTGTGTAATCTCTGCTACTGCTCATATACTCTTGAGATAAACCTGGCTGCTCTGCTAGTGCTACCACTACCACTTTAACATAGTAGTACAGGCTTGTACCAAAGGTAAAACTTGTATTACCACCTGTGGTCTTAATTGTGTGTAGTGGTCCCTAAGGGCACTGCACAGGATTCTGCCTAACACTGATGGTAGGTGTAGTCCAAACCATCTAAAGAGCCAACGTTTGTATAACAAGGCGCTCATAAATACCACAGTCAAATGGCTCAACTAACTGGGGCTGTGTTGCAAAGGGAAAGCTTTGGACACCATGTCCAAGATTTTCCAGACAATAATCCTTCAAGCTGTGGAGAGAAAAAGAACTCAGAGAGAATGCTAAGGAGGATATTTATTTCAGTGGCAGTGTATGAAATAACATGTGGTCCATGTAAGTGAAGCAATCTCTTAGACATATTTTGGGGATATGTCTAGTATTGTGTGGTATTTTTATTGTGGTAGTGTTGCTATGGTTGTATTTTTGTGGTATTTTTATAGTGGTGGGACTAATTTCAGAATACTGCCTAGTAACCATTACACCAGGGTCACTAACAACAAACAAATACTGGAATGAATACACTCTGAATAGATGTCTCATGCTCTCCTGTGATGTTTTATTTACAACATCACAATGATGCCCTTTTGAATGAGTTCCAACAAATGTAAAGCAAGCAGTTGAAATACAACACATTCAGTCAGACTCTCTAGGTAAAACAATTCACTACAAATACACATACACACATAGCACCTCTGAAAGTCTCAACTCTCACAAGTAATTTAACTTATGTTTTGCCATATGTGGTAAAATGTGAATTACCGCCTGTGACAAAATAGGCTTACCTCAGTCTGTGTGTTAACAATAGTTAGGACACATAATAAAATGCTAGTCCAATTCGTGTTCTCGTTTATGGCTTTATAAAATGTTAAAATTCAGAAAATGGCCAAACAGTTGTATTTGGCTGTACTCCTTTACAGAGACTTTCATTTAAACATGGATAAATGCATTTCATTAGAGAGCTTGTAAACATTAACATCACATAGATTTTCTAATAATAAGCTTCAGTTACACATTTGTTTGCTAGCTCACTAACACACAGTCTGATGTAAACTTGAATGCTTCTCTCATACAATTCTTGGCAGATATAATTTACTTTTCTTAACAAAGCTTGTTTCAAAATGGGAATCCATGCAAAATATAGATCGTGAATTACTTTAAGAAAACAAACATATTTCTATCACACCACCAGTAAGCATTTCACATGTAGTCTACACACCACACACTCCTCAATTAATGTATTTGTACCTCAATCAAGGTGATGATATTCCCAACTACAGTTGGCAGTAAATCTTTCCCCAGCCTTTCTGCCTGCATCACGCAGGGTGAACCGGGATAAAGATTATCGAAACTTTGCAGCTCTGCTAAGTATCGCCACCCAGGAGAGAGAGAGAGCCACAGCCTTAGTCAGCTTGCAATCAGCCTAGCACCGGCCCTCTGCCTCCTCCATCATTCAGTGCCAGAAGAGGAATGCCCCTCTACTCTGCCTCAAAACCATTTTTATGAAACACCCTGTCACTTCAGAAAAACACCTCCTCTTGAGCACATCCACCCACATCACGCAATTGATTTCCTCTGTGCCTCTCATTGTGCTAGCTGCATTGCTGAAGAGCAAAGTGATACATATTTCTTGCGCTTCCTACTCTAATACAATGCCATGTATTAGTAGAACAGATCTTCAAATTGTTCAGCTTATTACACAATGCAGATTCAGCCTGCAAGTTTAAAAATGTATGTTTCTTTCCCATTTTCTGAGCATTATGCATTGGCTCAATCTGCATCCATTTTATTTCATGGGCTAGTTTGCACTAAATATTAAAGGAAACAGTTACATGTTAGATGGGGTTGGGTTAATTAGTATGTTCATTTATATTAGTATTATATTTAGTCCAGCTCAGTTAATTGATATAGCATCATGGAGCAAAGTGATCATTTTCTAGCATGTGCTCTGTGCATTGGCATCTATTTAAATCCAACCTGAGACTCCTACTCTTAACTCATTAATGAGTCTCACACCCTTGGCCCTAGTTACAACTCAAGCCCTCACTAAAATGTGAATGCTGAAATGCAGAGTCTAGATGTTGAAATGTGTAGCCCAGATGTTGAAATGCAGAGTCTAGATGTTGAAAGGTGGAGTCTAGATTTCTACTCCTACTAAACATAATATGGAACATAGTCATATTAATATGTGTTCTTGCCTCATGAAAATACATGTGTTAATCCAAGAGTTTGCAAGGGTGGGTATTGGGATATCACTTAGAAGAAACAAGCATGTTCATAAGATTTGATATAATATGATATGTCATTTATAAAACACCTGTACACAAGTGTAAAATGGTAAAAGTAGAAGCAAAAAAGGGCTAAGATTTATAAAAACGGAGCTGTTAATCAGGGTCAAAATATATACATAAATGTCATGACCCATAAATTGGAGCAATGCTCTCAGAATGGTGACAACAAAGACACACAACTGTTTGCAAGCATGTTTGAAAAAACATTTAAATGTTGTTTTGCTCTTGCTCAACAGGAGGCATTGTTGAGGGGAGTTCACAGATTTTGCTTACTCAATAGAGCTTTTGAGAATACATCTAGCTTGATTTAGAGTTTTAGACAATCTATCAATACACAGATGTTCCTTGATCATTTTGCATTAAAGGATGGAAAAAAGGCACAGAAGTATGCAGGTGTGGCTGTTGGCCTTTCAAGAGATATTTCACTATTTATTCATCCCCTGGTTGCTTGTTTATCCATTGCTGCCAAGTACCCACGCTAACCCTCCTCTGTTAGCTCCTTTCTCCCTTTTTCTCTGCTTCCCTCATTGTTTTCTTACCCTTATGATTGAAAAGGGATTTGTTGCTACGCAAAGCTAGGTCTGCACTAGGTCTGCACTCAATAAATACCCTAACAATAATAATAATAATAATAATAATAATGTCTGCCCCTTAACAAGATCTTGTAAAATGCCCCTCAATTAGTGGGCATCGAGTTACTGATGTGCAGGATTGGTCCTCTGCTCTGTTTTCTCTTTGATTCATTTTGTATAATGCAACTAAATTAATTGCTGGCCTCAAGCCCCTGCATTGCCGGCATAAATCCTGCAAGAATGCTGAATCAGAACATAGCTGCGAATTAGGAGAGAACCAGTGGTGTTTAGTCTTGTGCAAATAGACATAGTTTGAGATATGTTCTAAACTGGAGCAGATCCGGGTTCAAATGAAGAGAAGCAGGTTAAAATGTCAACCAGATGGCCAACTGAGCTGAGGTGGCCCAGGTAAGTGCTATATTGATTCGCCAAGCTAGGCCCGCGCTCAATAAATACAACAATAACAATAATAATAGCTTGATGTCATAATGAAAGGAAGGGTTTTTAAGACATTTGGCAAAAGCTGAGCAAATACATGTGGAATGTCGGGAATGAGAGAAGAAAGAAAAGAAGCATGGTGGGAAAGTATGATATGATATGATGAGTCATTTATAACACACATGTACACAAGTGTTTATAGGCATGACAGGTAAGGTTTTAAATATCAGGAAAAGTGCTGGATACGCTAGGCTAGAGGGCCTTGATAGCTGAGGAGATACGATCACAGGGGCAAAGTCTCATTAAAACCCAGACCACTGCATCTTCTATGCATTGGAGATGATTTTTAGCCAGATTTGGAGGTTGCAGTAGCCAAGACACTAGCGATGAAGCTGTTGATGACTGTAACTTTAGCTGAAAAAGAGAGAAAAAGAAGAGTCGGTCACAGAATGTGAAGATGAAAAGAACACATCGAGACTACAGATTAAATGTAAGCAAGAAGCATCATATATGAATGCCAGATTCTTTAAAACTGGAATAGGGGCTGACGGGGGCCAAAACACATGGTTACAATACTGAAGACCCCAACTCCAGTTAATGAATAACAGCCATAAAATCTGTTTTTGAGCCCTTGAGCTTAAGGCATTGTCCACACATACGGACATTGACTGCCCAGAGGGAAGTTTGAACTTTGACTGCATTCATCGGTATTACCCAAATTGTTCATTTACAATTGTTCGAATGAACAATTGACCGAATTTAAAGGGTCACAATTGCCCTTTTCACAATTGACCGTATATATATATATATATATATGGTCAATACGGTCAGATATATATGTATATATATCTGTTTGGTAATATATATTTATATATGTATATATAGGGGTTTTGGGGGGTTTGGCGTTAGGTGGGGGGTTGTGGGGGGTTTCCCCCCACATATATGTTACAATTGACCTTCATAATTCTGTCAATTGTGAAAAGGTCAATTGTAATTCGAACAGTTGTAAAACGAACAATTCGTATGCAACCCATTCATCTGCTAGTCCCCACCCAGTCTCAACAGAATCTGGGTGTGATCCACATACATCAAACATTGGGATCCAATGGATTCAAGATAGAGGGCCAGAGTTTTAAGGTAAAATATTGAAAGATAAGGATGATTACTCTGACTTATGTTGAATACCACAGACTTGGGGCGAGCAGGCTGGGTGGAAAGGGGACCGAGAAATAGCTCATGAACCATGAGTTAAAAAAGCAGTGAATCTATTGAAGCACAAGATAACCCCTCCTGAAGTGAGAAAGATGGGAATCAATCAATCAATTCCTTTATTTCGAACCGGATAGATCATAAAAGTCACATACAAAAATTACAACATCATTGACATGACAGAGATACAATTAGTTTATATACAGAAGGATTTGTACAATTTAAAATGTGTTAAAATGTTAAAATATAAAAAGGCCCTGTTAAAGGTTCAATACCAATGGATCTCTCACTGGTAAAGCTAAAAATGAAGACTCAAGAAGCTGTTAGTTGACTCTATCAAATAGATTGAGTAAAATCTAAGTCTCTATACTGCTGCCGTCAGCTGCTTGCTACAGATCATCCAAAATGCTTGCCAGGACAGCCCCTTTACTATCGCAGGGCAGAAGCATGCTGAGATTGGCACAGACGATTGTACATCCCTACTCTTGCATATATTTTGGGGTGATATCTATTACCTCGTGATTTTTTCTATTATGGTAGTATTTGGTGGTATTTTAAAATGCTTGATAATATATTATGGTAACCCGTCGGGGTCTTTTCATAGTGGTGAGACTAATTTCAGAATACTGCCTAACAATTATTTTTACCAGTGTCACTAACAACAACAAAAAATACTGGAAGTGAGACACTGTGGATAGATGTCTCATGCCCTTATGTGATATCTTATGTACAATGCCACACTGTGCCCTTTTGGCTGGGTTTCAACAAATGTAAAGCATGCAATTGAAATGCTGCACAATTATTCAATCTCTCTAGATAAACAGCTTTCGGAGGCTACTTTACTTTGATATATTTCTTACTTTCTCTTTAAGCATGTCAAATGAAAGGGATTGAATTTGCAATAAATGTAATGAGACTAAATTACTTCTGAATCTGTTTTTTATCGTAAAATAGAAATATACAAGTTACACAGAATGACACTTATGCCCACATTGTATTTCACAGTGCAAGTACTTAATCCTCGCAATAGCTTTCAGCGCTTTATCTGTGCAGAGTCCTTGGCCTTGTGAAATTTGGCAAGAAAATACACTTAAAAAGAAACACAGTAAGACTTTGAGGAATATAACACAGGATTACATGCACGTTAAAAATAGACAGCACCTAAAATAAAGTGAACTACTTAACCTAAACTACCTGGTCTCATTCACAACAACAGCCCTTCACTTAACGTCATATTTACCCAGATTTGTTGGGGGTATTTCTGATTCAGTTTGGCAATCTTCCCCCATCTTTTCGCCTGCCTGACATAGGGTCAATGCAGATAAGGACAGCTCCAGCATCAGACAGCTTGCCAGCACTCTGTCCCTCATTACCCAGTGCCCCAAGAGGGATGAATGCTAGTTTGTCTCAAAACCCTTTTTGTCAAACCCCTTTGTCAATCAAGGAAAACACCTCCCCTTGAACAGATAATTCCACTGAAATGGCACGTGATTTCATTGCTGGAGAGCAAAAGATACATCTCTCTTGCGCTTCCTGGTTTAGTACAAGGGCCTGTTTTGAGTAGGACAGATCTTCACATTTTTTTTAGTTTATCACCCAGCGCAGATTCAGCCTGCACGTTTAAATTCCAATTTCCAGACCATTACACATTTTCCCAATCTGCATTCAACTCATGTCATCATGGACTAATTTGCACTAAATATTATTAAATGTTATTAAGGGATTCAGTTACATGTTAACTGGGGTTGGGTTAATTAGTATGTTCATTTATGTTAGTATTATGTTTAGTGCAGCTCAGTTCATTGAAATATCATCCTGAATCAAAGTGCAATTTCAAGCATGTGCTCTGTGCATTGGCATGTATTTAATTCTGCCTGAGACTCACTCTTGAGTCCAGTAATACGTTTCAGACCCTGGGCCCCAGTTGAAGTTCAAAATGTTAAAATTCGGAGCTCATACTCCTACACTAAATAGGGCCTCATTACGAGTGCTACCAGCTGGTTGCCGCCAGACTCGTAATATTTTACCAGTGCCTGACTTCCCGGTGACACCTGGAAATTACAACTCCTGCGGCCCAGGAAGTCAGGGGCCTGTAAAATATAAGTCCCCATTCCGACAGAGTCCTATAGAACGCTATGGGAGTGGGTACATGGGAGTTCCTGCTCCATTGCTAACAGTGCCTGTGCTTCCATGACTGGCCTGCGTACCATGGCCACTGCACCCGCAGACCTGTCAGGCACAGCGGCCATGGCAGGCAGACTCAGAGTTTGCTGATCCGGCAAACTTATAATAAGGCCCATAGACTTCCATACAAGTCGCCACCACTGGTTCCAGGATCTAAATTGGATAAGGACGTTGGAAAACATAGCAAAAGTTACAAAGCTCTACAGAGTTAAGATTTGTTTTTTTTATAAAGGGATGTCTTCAGATTTTGACATATTGTTTCTTGTACAATATCAAGTGGCAGGATGTCATCAACGGACAGGTCAGAATCATCAGGTAATTAATAACTGAAACCACTGTAGTTTGTAGTCCAGCATTATTTGCGTAAACCAACGTCACAATCTTTCAAGGTTAAAAGTGAATGTTTTAATACCATTTTAATTAGTTATGGGAGGACTTGGATCAGAATTGAATTTGGAAACTGACAGGCAACCATTTTACTATGACGGCACAAACTTGAAATGTCCTCTTTTATAATCAGTGTTTATCCCAGAGTCATGATTAGGTAGGCATTGGTTCCGAATTGCTCACTTCAACTTCAGTGTATTAATGTAATGTACAATCCAATAGATGAAGCTATCATCACAATTCATAGTCTTTAGATACAAATATCAATTGTTTGCATGTTTGTTTTTAGATCGTGATCATATGACACAGCGACAGTCATCCACCTCCACTGACCCAATGAATACATTTAGCAGCCATACCAGGTTTCGTTTTTCAGCTGAAGAGGTAACCATTTGCACCTGAAGGGTCCTTATTAAGAGTTGGGGGTAATGGCTAAATTAGGCAACATTTGAAATAACACCGTTATATCAATTTGAATGGCATGCAGACTATAGAGAACACAGTGCATGAAGTCTTCTCAGATAATCCACTTGCAGTCACTGCATTGTGAGTTGGTAATGCCGGAAAATCGCTAAGAATACCTCCAATGATTTACTCCTACAAAAAGTCTTGTGGAAGTTTCTTCAAGGTGAGGCAAAGTGGCACATCAGCCAGTTTTAGTGCATACATGAATGATGTGTACACAAACTACTTCGGAAAAAGCATCCATCATCACAAGGAATCAGCAATGGCCAGTCATATATGTATTTAGCAATTTCCCTGAACAGCTAACACGCTAAAATATCAAATAGATATGGTGTGTCGTTTGTCCTTAAAAAGGCTACCATATGGCCATTCCGAATTTTGCATTAGACCATTCTTGCTCATTACAGCAAAGGTCCTGTTTTATTCCCCACCTACCTCAAATTCAACGGTCATTGTATGAGTAACTCCACCCAGTCATGGTGGGCAGTGTGTCAACCCTCCAACTACTCCTGTCAATCTTTTTGGTAAAGGCTAACCATGCATAAAGAAAGTAAAGAACTATTTAGCTGTCTTTCCTCACAGGAAGACCAGTATTTCTTAGAGTAACTTCAAGTCACAAGTTAGAAATCCTATTAAAACTGCACCTACTGCAGTTACCCACGATTAAACAACAGGCCACACATTCTGAGAAGATAGCCATAATGTTTCTTGCTATTCTCTGGCCTTGTAGCCACCTCATTGCCTAGATAGAGAATGTGGCTTTGTTTGATGTCCAGCATAAACGACAAACATTGACTTAAGCAATGAAAGTAAAGCCCGCTTTTTCTCACACCAGTTGTGAGCTGAGCAACAGATGTATATGGGGGAGCGGGGGAGGGGGTCACCACAGCCAGCAAGCACAAAACTATTTTAAAACAAAAGGGCACAATTGTCAGTGGACAAGAGGGGCACTGGGGGCGGGTGGTCACTAGTGGCTCTCTCAGCCCCCACAGCCCCTCTTTAAAAATGTTTTTTAGGCCCTGTAATTTTTGGCGGGTTCCATCCCTGCTCACTGCACCATAAAAAACCCAAGTCTATCGAAGTGAGGTGTGCACACTCCAGACGCAGCCCTATGTGCATGCATGTACAGAACAGGATTTGGCACCCCCAGGGGACTGTCTGGATTATCTGGAAAGCCAAATTCCTTTCTATTTGGAGAATGTATCCTTCTCGCAGTTTAACCCCAATCCCTCCATTCCTGGCAAATTAAACGTGGCCTCTTCTCCCCACCACTCCGCTTTATTCCAGTAACCGTAGTGCACCACAATCCTCCCATCTGTTGGGCTGCACGAGGTGTTGTGAACACGATTAGTCAGGAAACGACAGAGAAAAACAATTTCTTGCAAAAGGTGTTTTACGCCAAAGAAAATGGAAAAATACTTCACAGAAAATACTTGTAAAGCCGCAGTGTAAGGAAACAACGGGATGAGCTGGGGGTTAGCAGATTGCTGTGCAGAGCTGGAGTACGGCAAGTATTTTACATTTTATAGACAGCACTTGCAAATTTGGACAATAACTTGTGTTGCACTTCTGAAAATAGTATGTATGCAGCCAAAACCAGAGGCCCGTAGGAGACTACGTTGCTATGGGGTTCGCTTCTTGATGAGCAACCTTAGCACCCCCAGATCAAATACCTCATCTCTCCCAGAACACAAAAGTGCAACCAAAAGAGAAAACTGACAGGCGATGTGAGAGTGTTTGGGTGGTGTGCACTGAGGTATTGTAGTGGTAGTAGGGTTGCCACCTTTGCAGCAAAAAAAGGGCTTTAAACCCCACTAAGGTTTTTACAAACCACTCCTCTTGAATAGGTTTGAAAACTGTAATTCAGTAACACAGGAGAGAACAAAATTCACCATTGCACTTTTTTAATGTACCTATATTTTTTCTCCCAACAAGCAATCTGCAAAATTAAAATAAAACAATCTCCCAAAAAGCAAATTACTTTAGCTATTTTAAAAAAGATTACACTTACATGATTCAATTTATCATTTTATTTGGAAGATGCATGGTATCTTTCCCATTCAAAGATGGCTGCTAGATTTGGTTTGCTTCCAGAGAGCTTCCTTAGAGACAGTCATCCAAGATGACTGCCTCCATGGAAGAGCTCTGAGCTGAAAGAGTTCCGAGATGGGCAAGAATGGGTGCGATTAGCCATATGGATAAGCAAGGCTAGGGGCAGGGAATGGAAAGGGTTCAATAACCAAACAACAGCAAATACACTGTGTATCCCTCCACAAATTTAATCTCCATTGAAAAGCATTACAGATTCTCATTCAAAGCCCATATTTGAAGCTCTTATGTTAAAGCTCCTATTTTAATGACAGTACTTTTTACTTAAAGTTAGCACTTTCACGCCACCTAAAAGCCCAAACTAAAAACGGAGATGGGATGAAGGTAGTATAACATACAATAACAATGATGTATTATTTTATTTTTTTAACTGAATACTAAAGCTGTATGTGCTGGCTAGCTTGGTTACCATAAATCATATTTCCCATGAAACCCCATAATCTATACTAAATACATACATTGGCAAAAAACATGACATAACACTATAATATATCAATATTCCAAAATGTAAAGGGTGCAATAAAGTACAAAGTGCAGAGAAAAATTAAAATTGATCAAAATGGTCATGGAGAAAAGTACAACAATGCAGAAATCATGCATACTTTAAACCGGTGCCTCAGAGGGACCTTGGGAATCCTAAAACATCAATCAACAATTAACAAATTCCATGCATACAGTATATAATCTGAGATGGTGCTCTACTGGGTCATCCAAAATGCGAAAACTTGAGTCTACTAAGTGAGACAACTAATATTGTTCCATGTTCCATGTCTTGTCTTCATGAGTGTGTCGGAATTGAAACAATATAATGCTTCCTATCGCAACAATTGTATGTATATTGGCCTACACCAAGTTGTCTAAACATCATATGCGAACAAACTCCACGGCAAGGTCTTGACCTTAGAGAAAGTAATGCAAGTCGCCATCTTGGATTAAGCCGCCATTTTAGGTTCTCTTGTTATATGGAAGTCACCCTGAACATCAAAATGGAGGCCGACTGACATTCTGAGTAAGATTCTGGCCGTTGTGACCTCCGTACACATGAATAATTAATATGCCTGCAGGCCACTTGTCGGGGTCGCGAACTGAGGCCTTGTCCTACCGTTGACCTATATGTAAATGTCGAACTATGTCAGTGAAACTAATCAAAATACATATATTAAAGGATTGACCTGGCAAGGAACCCATAGGCCCGGCTCGTAGAATGGTTAACCCGCGAGAGGGTAGGCCAAGGGCTGGACAAACAGTATAAAAGACCCAAGTATTCCAATGTACGGTCTCTCTCACTAACGCATTGAACTCTCGTTGAAGTTCGTTATGTTACTCTGAGAGCCGAATAGCTATCCGTTTGTCAATTGACTTTGGTAACTGTTGTAGCTTTTGAATAAAGCACTTGTATGTTCTTTGTAACCTGTGTTGGTGTGTTTCCTTTTGGGCTTCCCTGCCTCATATTATTTTTCTGTTTCCACAGTTGGCGCCCAAACAGGGACCCTCAAGATTGATGCCGGATCATTGAAGGTTGACGCAGACTCTCGAACCGGGATCGGACGGTGTGATACTGCGGGCCCGACCGAACAAGACGCGATACCTCGACAGCGCTGCACGATCCGATCCTTGGACGATAGTCGTGTGGTCTGACACGGCATCTTGACGAGGGTCCATTTTTGAGGCGGGCAGATTTGTCAAAACCACCAAACACAAGGTAAAATTCGTTAGGTAAGTTCTTTGGTAAACCGTACGGTCCTCCTTAGGTTTGGTCAGGTGCAGTCGTGACCCGACTCTTAATTTAACCCTGACAATTTGAATTTGGCGTATTGTATCTGCAGACACAATTATTGACCTGGTAACACCAATTTTTTTGTGAAATGCCTGGGAAATTGTCTAGCTGCTTTAGGGCTCTGTTCCGCAGCTATCGACAATCTTTGGAATTTAGCCGCCCGGCACCACAGGAGGGGTCGCCGGCATGTACTATGTACTGTAAGTATGGCATTGGAAGTATAGTATTTAATGATATTTGGCACAGACAAACCAGACATGCCTCCGAATTTCAGTGGCCAATCAATGGTAGTTTCGAGATCCCCGGTATTTAATACCTAGAATCGGTCTTGCTAAAAAAGAAGACCAGACCTGCAGTATTTGATGTTTTACAGAATTGGTAAAAAGAAGCATTGCAGCAGATTAAGGGTAGGGATAAACATGCACGCCGTCATAAAACAAATGCCGAAAAGGCGTTGTTATGTGATAAAGAAAAACATTCAAAGTCAGTCAAAAATATGGATAGGGCTTTCTCACTCGGTATCCAGAAAATGTATCCCTCTAAAGATTTTCATGTTTCCGAAGAATTTATTGAAAAATTGTCAAACGAACGCAGGCCTGGTGCCTCTGCGCCACCTCCGTATGATCCTCTCCCTGGTGCTCTGCCCATCCCTGCTGTTATTCCTGCTGTCATTCCTGCTCCCCCTGTACAACCTACTGTTCTTATTCCTCCAGTTGTTGTTCCTCCACCTATCGTACCACCCCTTTCTCTTGCGCCGATAGTTGCACCCTCATTGAATTTGCCCACACCTCCGCTCCCGAGTGGTTCTGAATTGACTGAAGTTGATCAGGGTGCGGAGTCAAAGATTGTCACTCGAAATACTGTTTCTGCAGACAAGAAACAGGAATTATTTGCATGGGCTAAGCACTGTATGGAGAAAGGTGATCAAGTTAACGTTTTTTCCACATTGTCAAATATGGACAATTTTCCCGAGAAAAATGTTTTTATCGAAGTTTTGGGGACTCATTTATGTGTAATGGTGGGTAAATTACATAATATGAATCTCCCACAAGGGGTGAGGGATCTAAATACTTTAGCACTTTCGAGGGACACAGATGAGAAAGTACATGGTCATGTTGAGAGATTGTTTGAGTATAGGAGGGACTTTGAAAGATTACGGGATGAGGATGGTGAAGACGACAGTATGTATGTACAGAAACAGTTCCTTCCGTGTAGTAGATCGGCACCTGAGGAAGTACGAATTTGTACCAAAGATGCGATTCGATGGATCTCGGATTCATCGATACCGCCAGATGAAGTATATGACACGAATAGTCAGTATACAGTAGAAATGCAGAGGAAGGTGATTCAGGTAAAGGTACAGTACCTGCAGGAAGAATGTGTAAGGAAAAAGGTTAGTTGTCCTATAGAGTTATTGGGTATTTGTAAGAGGGCTTTTTCGCCCGACACTTCTTCAGCTGCCTTAGCGCTCGACCTGGCTCTGTTGCTTAGTAAGCGGTCAGAGTTACCTACATCTCAGCTGCCTATGAGAGAGGTTCCTCCGACATTTGTCCCAAAGGTTGAGGTTCCCGCTAACGTTGGGACTGGTGCACCCACTGTGGACATCCCTGCACATTATGTATCGCAATTTGTTCACGTCCCGTTTTCATGACAGGAAGTGAACACTATTAGACAATCAATTCCCGATATTAGGAAAAACCCGACAGGATTCTACAAAGAGATAGAGTCCGTTTTGCAGTCCTCTGTGTTCACCTTAAGTGATATTGACTTGCTATTCCCTGTACTCCTGCCCGTAAATTTATGGAAGCAGGTTCGAACAATAGACGATGTGCCAGGGTTAGGAGATACGTGGGCTAACATGACTAGGTTTGATGGGGAAAGACCAGCTGGTGAGAAACCACCTCAGGTAATACTTACTTTGCCTGATAGAATTGTCGCAAAATTGAAAACCATAATTCCTGAGAAAATAATTATTTGGGACAAGCTTACGGCCTATGTTCAAGGAAAAACTGAAGGTGCCACCGAGTTCTTTAATAGATTCAAACAGGTATTCTCTGATTTCACTGGACAGGACTTGGGCACAGAGTCTGGGAAAAGGTTGTTTGTGGACAAATTTGTACGTGGATTATTGCCCGACATCCAGTCACAGATTATGTCCTCTGAGAGCGCTTGGCAGGCGAAATCCCAATCTGAAGTTTTGCACATGGCTCAGTATTATGAGAACCGTGTTAATAATGAAAAAGAGAAAATAGAGAAGAGAAAAGGAGATTTGAAGACTAAAGTATTGTTACAACAAATTGTTAGAAATCCCAGAGGAGGTACTTCACAGACCAGAGGTCAGTATGTCCCGAAAGGAAACGCTCCTTTGGGTCCTGTGAATGTTAATCAATGTGCCTATTGCCGCCAGGAAGGTCATTGGCGAGCACAGTGCCCTGTCCTTCGCCAAAGGTCAAACAATGCATTTGGGAGTATGGGTAGATGACCTAGAGGTCGCCCCGGAGCGGGGGGCCCTGATAGAGGTCAGTTTTCGCAAGATCCTCAGCAACCTTTTTCACGGGAAAATCAGACTTCGAGTGTGGACACGAGTAACATATTTGATCACCCTTCTGCTGCCTACCTTTCTGAAAAGCTTCCTTCTGACAACATTTTATTTTGTTAGGACTGCCTGAAGCAGGGTTTGGAACCTTCACCTATTCCCGTTAATCAGAAAGGTCCCTACATTGAATTGTTAGTGGGGAATAGGAAACATCAGTTTTTGATAGACACTGGAGCACAGAAGTGCTCCATTGATCATTCCCGGGTTCCAAACATTCCACTGTCAGGGCAAACAAATTTTCTGTAGGGTTTTCTGGCATACCAATTGCTTGCCCGGTTTCTTCGCCGGTGTCTGTTTCTTTGGGTCCCTTCACAGACCATTGTCCCTTCCTCCTGACTTCGAACTGTGGAGAGAATTTGCTGGGGTTAAATATGTTGAAGAAACTGAATGCAGTAATTCATTGTTCCTCTGACGGAGTGCGACTGACGGTTTCACCACAGCAACTTCCCAATTCTCAGTTTCTGACTCGACCATTGCCTCCTGAGTTTAGCGTTGTTCCAGAATGTTTGTGGGCGGTTGACGACAATGATGTCGGGGTGCTACAGATTGAGCCTGTTAAAATAGTTTTGAAGCATGGAGTTAAACTACCACGCATTCCGCAATATTAAATATCAGTTGAGGGTGAGTGTGCTTTGAAGTGCATTGTCTCCGATTTTGTGCATCGAGGAGTGATTGAAGAGATTGCAGGTAGCTTATGTAACAGCCCGATTTTGCCTGTATACAAGAAAGGCGACAATGCAATCCCATACCGTTTTATAATTGATTTACGTGCTATTAACAAAGTTGTCGCCCCACAATTTCCAATTGTGGCTGATGTAACAACGGTACTAACAATGATCCCTGCTACAGCTACGCACTTTAGTGTTGTGGATCTAAAGAATGCTTTCTTTAGTATTCCTATACACAAGGAGAGTAGATATTTGTTCGTGTTCACCTTGGGGGACGTTCGTTCACATTTACTCGTGCACCTCAAGGGTATACTGAAAGTCCAAGCATTTATAGTAGAGCCTTGAAAGAGCAGCTTGATAACCTTGAATTGCCACCTGCTTGTACATTGCTTCAGGATGTCGATGACTTGCTTTTAGCTGCAGATTGTGAAAGTGCTTCTAAAGAAGGCACTGTATTGTTGCTTGTTCGTCTGGCTAAAAACGGTCATAAAGCTTTGCTCAAAAACTTCAATATTGTTGTCAGGAGGTCGCCTATTTAGGCTACCTACTGTCAAAGGAGGGGAGAAAATTGACACCTGAAAGAATAAAACACATTTCTGGCATGTCTGTTCCAAATACACAGAAGGAAGTCAGAGCGTTAATAGGTATGGCTTCTTACTGTAGGTTGTGGATCCCGAACTTTTCACTAGTGATAAAACCGATGTTGGCTTTGACGAAGAAGGGCATTTCTTTGCCGCTGCCATGGAAATCGGAACATCAACGATCATTTGAGCTTCTCAAAACCACGTTATGCTCTGCACCGGTTCTGGGTACTCCAAATTATGACAAGGCCTTTGTGTTGTTTGTGAATGAATGGGATGGATGTGCTTTGGCTGTGTTAACACAGGAACACGGAGGGAAGAATAGGCCGTGCGGCTACTGCTCTTCCGCCCTTGATCCTGTCGCATGCGCTTTGCCAAGATGTTTGCGAGCAGTCGCTGCTGCTCCCGCGTCTCTAAACAGAGTGAGGGGATGGTCCTAGGCCATGATTTAATTTTGATGGTACCTCACTCTGTAGATGTCCTATTGAATAAGACCCAAACGCAACACCTCAACTCTGCACGGCTGACAAGGTATGAATTAATTCTGTTTGCCCCTCACATCCAAATTAAGAGGTGTTGTGTTCTTAATCCGGCTGAACTCCTACCTTTCCCGCAAAATACTGTTTGCGGTGACGAAGAATTACATGACTGCCTGTATACCACTGAACAGGAAATGAAGGGCAGGATAGACCTTATAGATACTCCTTTGGGTAATGCAGAAGGGGAGTTGTTTTTTGATGGCTCCTGCTTCAAACTCCCCGATGGTACATCTACAGCTGCTTACCCAGTTACTATGTTGAGTACAGTTGTTGAAACTAAGAGAATTCCGCATAACTCCGCGCAGGCCGCAGAGATTATAGCGTTGACCCGAGCTTGTGAACTCTCCGAAGGGCATATAGTAAACATATATACTGATAGCCAGTACGCCTTTGGGGTGGCTCACAACTTCGGGAGGCTCTGGTCGGAAAGAGGGTTCCTAACCTCACATGGGACCAAGATTCAGCATGGTCCCCTGATAGTGCAATTGCTCTCGGCACTCTCACTCCCTAGTCAGTTAGCGATCATGAAATGTGCAGCACATCATAAGGTCATAGATGATGTGGGAAAAGGGAACGCTTTTGCTGACCAGATAGCCAGGCAAACGGCTACAGACCTTAGTGCAGACATGTGTGCTCTAAGGGAAACAAAAGATGCCTATGTAATGGATGAGGGTTTCAGGTCTGTGCGAGAAATCCAAACTGATGCCACAATAGAAGAGCCTAAAAAGTGGGCTGAAGGAATGGGGAAACTAGATGGCGATGGGTGTTGGGTGGATACATCTGAAGGGAAATGGTTGCTGCCTGATTCATATGTGCTGGCAATGGTTACGATGGCACACGGTCCTACGCATGTATGTGCTCAGCAGATCACGAAAATGTTAGATAAGTTTGGGTGAATGATAAAATTTCGAAGATTGCACAGCGACATGTTCAGAATTGTATGATTTGCTTACAGCACAATGTGGGGAAGGGGACAGTAACTCCAAGGGGTAGTTTATTGAGATGGAATGGTGTAACAATCTAAAATATGTTCTTGTGATTATTTGTGCTTTTATTAAATGGGTCAAGGCTTTCCCCGGTAAGGATGCTACTGCCATGACCACTGCAAAGACTATGGTAAAAGAATTCTTTCCACGATTTGGGCTTCCAAGGGTAATTTGGTCAGACAATGGTCCCCATTTTGTTGCAGCAGTAATTTTGCAGATATGCACAGCGTTACACATTGAAAAACGATTTCACTCAGCTAGGCATCCTCAAAGTGATGGGTTGGTAGAGAGACATAACGGCATCCTAAAGAAAAAGCTTGCAAAAACATGTGCCGGCACCAAACTGAAATGGCCAGATGCCTTACCTATTGTATTGTTAGCCATGCGTAACACATCTCAAACTAAGACTGGGCTCTCTCCATTTGAGGTAGTGATGGGGAGACCTGCTAACATTTGGGGCCTTCCGAAGCCCAAATCCCTGAAGGAGGTCGAAAATGTATTGCTTGTAGACTACTGTAACCAGTTAGCTAAAAATCTGTATCTCATTTATTATCAGGTCCAATCAGCTTTACCTGTACGGTTTACGGGCCCAGGACACGATGTACAGCCTGGAAGTTGGGTCCTAGTGAAGGCCTACGAAAGGTCTTCCTGTCTCGCGCCTCGCTGGCGGGGACCCTATCAGGTACTGTTGGTCACCCAAACAGCAGTGCGGGTGGCTGGAAAGAAGCATTGGATCCACGCGACGCATGTCAAGAAACTTCCTCACCCGACACCACATGTTACAGAAGAAGCAGAACCCCTCGCTGGTGCTACAATCTCTGATCCTGGAGTAGCAAACAGCGCTGTGAGTGCGTCGGAGAATTTCTCTGAGCCCGTGGAGCTTGGGGAACAGTCCATTTCGTCTCCGCACTCTTTGAAAAAGTCACTTCCGGAAAACACTGTTTCAAGTTCTGCGACTTCCGTCGCCTCCGATACGTCGCTTCCCTCAGGAAGTGACGTTACCTTGTTTCCGGATCAAACAGTACCGGCTACCACCAGGTACGATCTTCGACGAAGAAAATAGAATTACGGCACAGGTTTTTTCTGTGCATCTGGAAAGAAGAAGTGATTGAAAGTTTTCTCTTGTAAAAGAAAGTTCCTTTTGAACAAAAGGAAAAAAGGGATTCTGCTGGCTTGGATTGGGGAAGGACTAAGAAGTCACGCGACCGTAGTGTCGCCAGCAACGAACATTGGGGTCGTCGATTGAGAGACTACGATGCCTGCCACCTCCACTGCTGCTTCTCGCATTGGACTTGTAAATAAGGGGGTGACCAACTCGGACAATGAACAATGTGCCTGGGCCCCGAAAACGTATTGCTGTGTTGTGTTAATAGTAATAGGAATTTGTATAATTACCTCTGTGGGACTTTGGTATTTTGAAGAAATGTACCCTCTAAAAACTCTACTGCCAATTGAGATTGTACCTACTGCTTTGACACCCTCTGTACACCTTCATACTTTGTCACCTAGAGACTCCCAGCATAGACGAAAATATCATAATAACACCTTAATGATAATAATGAATTCAACGCATGCCATTCTTAATAAGAGTAATTGTTGGATTTGCACCCATTTACCACAACATGGGAACAAGGGGCTAGGATGGTATATTCACCCTTTACCTTTAACGACTGCTTGCTATGCCTCTCTTAGAGCACTATTCTTTGGCCGTTGGAATGATAGCATCTCAGGGAACTTCGATGGAACTAATTTAAATGATTTTGAGAAACATGAATTCACTCCCCTGGGATGCTCGCTTTTTGCAAATAGAAGTAGACCTAATGTTGCTTCTATTAGGCCATCTGATAAACTATCTCTTCCCTTTCAAACTCTAATTTCCTTTAAAATGGCTCTGATAGGAAATAAGGACGCTGTGCCCCCTTCCTACTCTATTAATCATAGCCCTGATTCAGTCCCCTTTTGCGTACAAAGAAATGGCACTCGGTCAATGGGGGATTTTGAAGGTTGTGTGAACATTGTAAATTTGGCCGGGGAGAATAGCCCTCTCTATGTAGTTCAGCATTTCCCTGGTTGCCCAAGGATTGGCAGGGAACCTGTTATTTAGGAATCCTGTTACCTGGGGTATTAGTAGAATCCTGTTACCATAGCTAGTACTTTGGAGGTTTCTAAGGCTCGCCCACTGCCGGACGAGAACGGAGATACCCCTGGGCAAGTATTGGAAGATATAGCAAAATCAGTTGTGCCATTTTGGGGACAGATAGCAAACTCTGAAAACATTAGGGGGCTAGCAAGAGTACTGGAGAGAACCATCCACCGGACCACGGATATACTCTACAATATGACACTAGAACAAAAAGCAATAAGATTGGTAGCGCTCCAAAATCGGATGGCATTAGATGTCATCCTAGCAGAACGTGGTGGAGTATGCAAATTAGTGGGGTCCGTTTGCTGTGTTTTCGCACCAGATTTCTCACCGACAATTTTCAAAGCAATACAGAACTTGCACATCCTTAGTTCTGAAGTGCATGTTCCTGTGGGAGATTGGAATATTAGCGCCTGGTTCTGGGATTCTCTACGATCCTGGGGTTGGAAGGTGCTTTCTGTTATCCTGGTTATTTTGGGAATCCTGCTATTCCTTTGTTGCTGTTTCCAATGTCTACCTAGTATAAGTGCAATGCTAGGGGGATGTTGTGCTCAGGCAGTGAGCACAATAGGGCACAAAATGTATGCCCCAGATACAGCATCTAAAGAGTTTGTGTTACAAGAGGTTCTGATAAACGACCTAATGGCTATAGACATTACAGACAATGATTCAGGATGTATGGACGACAATGCATGGAGCTATTTACAGAGGTATTAGAAATTATATTAGCACTTGGCATAGGCCAAAAGGAGGGTTTGTCGGAATTGAAACAATATTATGCCTCCTATCACAACAATTGTATGTATATTGGCCTACGCCAAGTTGTCTAAACATCATATGCGAACAAACTCCACGGCAAGGTCTTGACCTTAGAGAAAGTAATGGAAGTCGCCATCTTGGATTAAGCTGCCATTTTAGGTTCTCTTGTTATATGCAAGTCACCCTGAACATCAAAATGGAGGCCGACTGACATTCTGAGTAAGATTCTGGCCGTTGTGACCTCCGTACACATGAATAATTAATTTGCCTGCAGGCCACTTGTCGGGGTTGCGAACTGAGACCTTGTCCTACCATTGACCTATATGTAAATGTACAACTATATCAGTGAAACTAATCAAAATACATATATTAAAAGATTGACCTGGCAAGGAACCCATAGGCCCGGCTCGTAGAATGGTTAACCCGCGAGAGGGTTGTCCAAGGGCTGGACAAACAGTATAAAAGACCCAAGTATTCCAATGTACGGTCTCTCTCACTAACGCATTGAACTCTCGATGAAGTTCGTTATGTTACTCTGAGAGCCGAATAGCTATCCGTTTGTCAATTGACTTTGGTTACTGTTGTAGCTTTTGAATAAAGTACTTGTATGTTCTTTGTAACCTGTGTTGGTGTCTTTCCTTTTGGGCTTCCCGGCCTCATATTAGTTTTCTGTTTCCACAAGTGAGCTCTTGAAAGAGCGCTGGATTAGTCTCGATTTCCCTAGCTCCAACAACTCTCCAATCCCTATTTGGGAAGTGTTTTCAGCAGTACTGATGCACGAAAGGTGAAGACATAGTGGGAACAATTTCATTAGGTAACAAAGTTTTCAGTGGACGGACCCCTTCCAAATACCAAAGCACAAGCGAAAAATACAACTGTCAAACCGATTAACACTGTGACAAGAAAACAGTGAGTCCTCAAGAACCATGATATTTGATGATCAGATTCTTTGTCAGACACAAGATCAAACTAATGTTTCAGTGAGAGAGTGGCAAGGGACTAAGTCAACAGTGGTTTCTTGTGGGCACAGCCGATGCTATGCTGCAAGTCTAGTGCCGCAGATCGTACCTCAGGACTCCAGGTACGGTGTGATCTGCGGACAGAGTGTCATCGCTTCCTGATGGAAGTGGTGAAACAGAAGCAAAGTTGCTCAATGATGCCGAAAGATCCGAAGAAGAATTCAAAGGCAAAACATCAGTCTCCCCAGGCCCCACGTGCTCAGGAAGGGTTTCCGGGACACCCTTGATGTCAGTCAGAACAGGCTTACGATGAGGAACAAAGTGAACAATTTCCTTCTCTTCTCCTTCATTGTGAGACAGAGGAAAATGTATCTTCTTGACGTGCATCGCATGAATCCAGTGTTTCTTTCCTTCTACTCGTACAGCGGTCTGTGTGGCCAACAGGACTTGGAACGGTCCGCTCCAGCGTGGTGCGAGGCAGGGTGCTCTTTCAAAGACCTTAGTGAGCACCCAGTTGCCGGGTCGAAGTCGATGACCTGGCCCCTCATATTTTACTGGGAGGGCTTCTCGCACCTGTTGGTAAATCAAATACAAGTTTTGAGTTAACTGGTCACAGTATTCAGAAAGGAACAAATGCTCCACGTCTATCATTCTCTTAGGCTTGGGCAAATTCCAAATATTGGCTGGCGTTGCCATAACTATTTCATAGGGGGAGAGCCCAGTATTTTGTTTCTGGGTTTGTCCGTATGGACACTAAAGCTACTGGTAAGGCATCTGGCCATTTCAAATTGCTACTAGCGCAATTCTTCGCCATCTTGTTCTTTAATATACCATTATGGCGTCTACAAGTCCAGCACTCTGAGGGTCTCTGACCAAATGGAACCGTTTATCGATCTGTAATTCTGCGCATATTTGCAGGATAACAGCAGCGATAAAATGTGGACCATTGTCCGACCAAATGACCCTTGGCAAAACAAACCTAGGAAAATATTCCTTAAGCATGGTTTTCGCCATTGTTATTGCTGTGGCATCTTTCACAGGAAAGGCTTCAACCCATTTGCTAAAGGCACAAATGACCACCAGAACATATTTATTATTGTGACAGTGCTCCATTTCGATGAAGTCGAAATGTATAACTTCGAAGGGCACAGGGGGGGACCAAAACTACCCCTCGGTGTCGATGTACCCTTTCCCACATTATGCTGCAAGCATACCATGCATTTTGGACCAAACGCTCAGCAGTTTTTGAAATATTTACATTTACCCAGACACGTTCTAGCAGTTTACACATTTTTCTAGCACATATATGAGTAGGACCATGAGCCATCATAACCATAGCGGTGACATAAACATCGGATAGCATCCATCTTTTCCTGGCATCATCTATCCGACAACTTTCATCATTTAAGCATGCTAAACCCTCAGCCCATTGCTTAAGCTCTTCTGGAGTGGCATCAGCTTTAATCTTTTTTATAGGATCAATTCCTTCATCTATTATACAAATATTGGTGGCTTATTTTGTTACATACATTTCAGAATACAAATCAGTGTCAGTCTGTTTGGCTATCCTGTCAGCAAAAGCGTTTCCTCTCCCCACATCATCTGTTACTTTCTGGTGTGCGGCGCACTTCATTATTGCCAGATGAGTAGGAAGTGCAAGTGCTGAGAGTAGCCGAACTATCAAAGTGCCATGTTGAATCTAAATCTAAGTTCCATGTGAGGTTGAGAAATCTCTCTCTGCCTATAATCTACTGAAGTTGTGAACCACCCCAAAGGCATACTGTCTGTAAATATATATACACTAAGTCCTTCGGAAAGCCCGAGTCAATGCAATAATCTCTGTGGCCTGCGCAGAGTTATGTGAAATTATTTTGGTTTCCACAATAGTTCTTAATGTAGTGATGGCATAAGCAGCAGTGGAAGTACCATCTGGAAGTTTGAAGCAGGAGCCATCGCAAAACAGCTCCCCTTGTGGATCTTTTAATGGTGTATCCTTCAAATCAATTCTGCCTTTTGTCTCTTGCTCTGTGGTATAGAGGCAGTCATGTGACATCTTGTCACTACAAGCAGTTTCTTGCAGAAGAGGTAATAGTTCAGCCGGTTTTAATGCACAATATCTCTTAAGTTGGATATGTGGTGCAAATAGAATCAGCTCGCATCTTGTTAATCGTGCTGATGGGAGATGTTGCATTTGTGTTCTGTTCAATAGAACGTCTACAGAGGGGGGTACCATCACGGTTAAAGAGTGACCTAAAACCATACCCTCACTTTGTTTTACAGATGCAGCGGCAGCAGTAACAGCTCTCAGACATCACGGCAAAGCACATGCAACAGGGTCAAGAGTGGAGGAAAAATAACCACACAGTCTAATCTTCCCTCCATGTTCCTGCGTTATCACAGCCAAAGCACATCCATCATATTCATGCACATACAAAATAAAGGCCTTGTCATAATTGTCATGATCACTGAGAAGGCCCCTGAAATTGCCTGCAAAAAGAATTGGTTGTCTGCTTAACATTCCTGGATGGTGGGTAAGCAACACAGTGTAATGGGAAGGCATAGGTAGTTACTTCCTGACTATCAAACATGGCCGCCTAGTTGATCTCTGGTTTGTTGCAGTGTAGGTCTAGGCGTTTGCATTCTGTTCCTATTTAAGCCCCTCCCCTTGTGTGCTCCGCGCTTCGCGTCTTTTTGCCTAGCAGTTAACGCTTACCGCGGTCCTGTTTCAGTTCTAGTCAATCCTGTATAACTTTCCAATTCGTTCCTAAATTGTTTCATACTTCAGTATACCATAGAATTCTATTGTTTTATTGGTAACAAATTTCGGTCACGGGAATCCAGTCACTGAAATTTCCTTTTCCCTGTCACGGCAAGTTGTGCCCTTCAGTACGCACCATTCCTGTCAGAAGCTACTGGTTTTCAAATCGCCCTTCTTCTTTTCTATCCTCTCTTTTTCACTATTGACTCTATTTTCATCATACTGAACCATATGCAATACTTCAGACTGCGATTTAGCTTGCTAGGTGCTTTCTGAAGTCATAATTTGTGATTGGATATCAGGCAACAATCCATGCACAAATTTGTCCATAAACACCCTTTTCTCTGACTCGATTCTTAAATCCTCAACGCTAAAATCTGAAAATACTTGTTCGAACTGATTAAAAAATTCAGTAGCACCTTCAGCTTTCCCCTGGGTGCAAGCAGTAAGCTTGTGCCTAACTATTCTTCTCTCTGGAACTAAAGTCTTCAATTTAGTTACTATTATGTCTGGAAGTGTCAGTATCACCTGTGCTGGTCTCTCACCAGCTTTTCTTTCTCCGTCTATCCGTACTAAGTTAACCCATGTGTCACCCAGCCCTGCCCGATCATCTACAGTTCTAATCTATTTCCATAAATCAGCAGGTAGGATCACAGGGAACAACAAGTCTATATCACCCAGTGTGAAAACTGACAAATGCAAAACAGATTCTATTTCTTTATAAAACCCTGTTGGAATTTTCCTAATATCGGGAATTGTCTGTCTAATGGTATTCCCTTCCTGTCTAGAGAATGGGACATGAAGAAACTGTGAAACATAATGAGCTTAAATAGTGGCAGCTGGTGTGCATGCTATGGCATCAGCTGGAATCTCTACTTTAGGAACAAATGTCAGAGGAACCCCCCTCATTGGAAATTGAGAAGTAGGCAATTCAGAACGTTCATTAAGCAATAGGGCTAAATTGAGTGATAAAGCAGTCGAAGCAGTATCGGGTGAAAATGCTCTCTTATAAATAACCATCAAATCTGTGGTCAACAAACCTTTTTCTTCATACACTCATCCTGCAGGTATTCTACCATTACCTGTAAAACTTTCATTTGCATAGCTGGAACATACTGACTAAACGTGTCATGTACTTCCATGGGAGATATCGAAACATCTGAAATCCATCTAAGCGCATCCCTTGTGCAAATACACATTTCTTCACTCATTGATTTACAAGAAGGAAGAAATCGCTTATGCACATATAAAGCGTCCAATCTATCACCATCTGTTTCATCATTCTGTAACTGAGCCATCTCCCTCTTAAACTCAAAAACCCTCTCAACATGCTCATGTACTTTCTCTGCAGTGTCCCTTGAGTAAGCTTAGACATTCAAATCCCTCAACCCTTGTGGGACATCCATGTCCATCAAATCATTCCACATTTCGGCAAAGTGCATTTCCATCCCCTCTAACAAGACATTCTATTCGGGAATACTCTCTTGGTCAAAATTTGTAGTTAAAACAGCTGATTTTTCAACTTCTTCTTTAAATTTCTTAGTCAATACATATAATTCTCTTTTTCTAGCTTTAGAAACTGTACTACGAGTCACTACTTTTGATTCAGCACTTGCCCATTCAATTGCTACAAGTGGAACAGAACCACTTGGGAAAGAGAGTTCAGACAGATCCTGTACAACAGGTAGTGGAGACACTACTTGTAACGCTCACCTGACTCCCACGGAGGCACTGGCCTGGTTCGCACTGCTGTGACCTCTTCTAAGGTGATGCGCAGGGTTTGGAAGACGGACTGGACCGGGCCCCCAAATCTGGCTTGTCTGGCTCGCAGAAGTATCCTTCTGTAGGCGAAAATAGGGGATTAACTGTCTGCGGGGTAATGCAATCAGCCTCCCACTTTCCCCTCTCACCCTCCTCGAAACCCTTCTGTGATTCCTCGTAGCGTCTCACCTTAGGGTCTGGAAGGACGAGCTCTCCATCCTGCTTCTGATGCAGAAGGGCGTTGGTATCCAGTTACTTAACTGGATTTTCGGATTGGTGAGAACCAAACTTGCTTGGCTTCCAGGAAAGTTTTTTGATAAGAGGTTCCCCTTGTGTCCATGCATTAATGTACTAAGGCTAGTGTCTTTTTCCCCATAGGGGCCGGGGTACGGAATCCCGGGGAACAGGCACCGACCCGAGATGAGAGGTGAAATCCTTGTAGAAATCAGGTAAGTCTTCAATGAGCGTTTTTTTGGTAATGTCTTTTCATTCGCTCATTAACGCTGATGTCTCTTTTTCCCCTTAGGGGCCGGGGTCCGGAAATGCCAGGATATGGCGTGGACCCGAAATGAAGAGGGAATGAATCAACAGGTAAGTCTTAACATGGAGATTTAGCTTTCCTTATTCCCTTCTCTCTCTCACCTTTTGTTCTGGTCTTTTTCTCCCTAGGCGCTGGGGCGTGACTGCGAATCCGGATGATCGCTGCTGAACATGGAGGCGCCCAGTAAAGGTGAGTGGAATGCGGCGCTGCAGCGATCGACGCAATGAGCTTTTAAATAAAAGTCTTCCTTTTCAGGATTGTCGGCGAGATGTCTCCGGGATGCAGATTTAGCAGGTAAGGACTTTTCCTTCTTCTGTTCTCTTCTTCTCTTCCTTTGCAGGTGATCCAGGATGCTGGCAGGCGTGGCAGAAGTCAGGATGCAGGAGCAGACACGGTGAGCATCCAGCTGCTAGATGCAGAACAACGCGAAGCACGTGCGGCTGTTCGGGTGGGGTTTAAATAGCCTTGGAAGAAGTTCCAGGTGTGTATCATTCCTCCAATCAGGTATGTATCCTTCCCCGACCACGCCCAGATGGTAAATTAGTCCCACAGGTAAAGCAGTTCCTTTCAGGCCTCAAGGAGGCCGGGATCCTGCAGCATGGTCTGCATCAGGTAAGTGCACCCAAGCACATCCATAATGAGCCTGGCGCTTATGGCGCCAGGACTGATGTCTTTTATGAGCCTGGCGCCATAGGCGCCAGGACACTGTCCAAAGGGCCACTTTATGGGGTTGCTGGGTCCTTCCTTGGGGACTGGATGTCCGCTTTCGGGGACATAGGGCTTGAACCGGCTCCCCGGGAGCGGGCATCATGACACTACTGCTGGCAGTAAAGATGGAACTACTAGAACAGCAATTGTGGCTAAGGGTGGAGATGCAGAAGGGGGAGCAACAACAGGGAAAGGAGCAACAAATGGAGGCGGGGGAACAACGGGAGGAACAGGAACGGAAGGAGGTGCAAGAGCGGGAAGAGGTAAGACAGCAGGAAGAGGCACATAAGGAGGTGGTGCAGTGGCAACAGTCCTACGCTCATTTAAAAGCATATCAATTTGTTTGTCTGAGGCATGAAATTCCTTAGATGGATATATTTTCTGCACACCAAGTTGGAAAGCCCTATCCATGTTTCTAATAGATTCTGACTGTTTCTGTCGATCATACAATAACACTTTCTCAGAGTTAGACATGTGACGATGTGCATGTTTCCCTTTACTCTTAAGTTGCTGCATAGCTTCCTTTTTCATATTCTGAATTACATCAAATGCTGCAGGCTTAGCCTTTTTCTTTAACAGTATAGACTCCAAATACTCTATATGGGTAATCTCAAAACTACCATGAACTGGCCACTGAAATTCGGAAGCATGTCTAGTTTGTCTGTGCCGAATATCATTGAATACTATACTACCAATGCCGTACTTACAGTACATAGTACATGCCGGCGAACCCTCCTGTGGCACCAGTCGGCCAAATTCCAAAGATTGTCTGTCCCTGCGGAATAGACCCCTGAAAAAGGCAGACAATTTCCCAGGCATATCAGATCACTGGTGTTACCTGGCGTCGTTTGAACTTGTGAGTGCAAATCTACAGCCAAATATCAGGATAATTGGGAATCGGGGCACGACCCACCTAATTACAAAGGACTAAGGAAGTCTGATCGGATTACAAAGGATCCTCGTGGTTGGCGATTTCGGCAAACAGCCCGCCTCAATATGGGGACCCTCGTCAAGATGCCCTCTCGAACCGCCTGCTCACCGTTCAGGGATCGGATTGTGCAGTACTGTCGAGCTGTTGCGTCTCATACAAAGGGGCCCCTTTTTCTCATTCTCCGATCCCGGTCCGATAGCCACGTCTTCTCTTCAGCGAGGTGACATCATTCTTGAGGGTCCCTATTCGGCAGCCATCTGAAAAACCAAAGAAATATCGAGGCTTAGTACCACAAATGAAATACGCCAATCACAGGTTAAAAAGATACAAGTATCTTTTATTACTGTACAGTATCAAAGCAAAACAGATAGCTCTCTGGCTCACAACACCTCGCAGTATGTACCAGCAGACACAGTGAGGTGAGAGAGTGCTGGACATCTAAACACAGACATATTTAAACTATTTTGAAACATTGTCCAGCCTCTCTCCAAACTAATAAGTTACTGGCTAGTGTCCATGCCCAGTTCACATGTCAAATGTTGGAATATTGTACAATGGATTAAACAAGTTTGTATGTCCATGAAGTTTCAATGGAGCTGTTGGTTCTCTGATCCACGGTAAGCCTTGTTCCAAGAATCGCTACAGTGCAGTTCGGAAAGAACACACAATCTGAGTTTGTTCTCCATTGTCTCATTGTTTATATGAGGATGAGGCTTGTGGGCATCGACAACACTTAGATGGCAGTTCATTCGAGTAAAAAGGTTTCTTTACATTGGTCAAACAGTCTGCTCTCGATCAGCCTAAACATTACCGAAACTCAAAGGTCGTTTTGGCTCAGCTGCAAGTCGAAAACACAGTCCACCATTTTAGAACATGAAACAAGAGTTGAAATCAAAATGGCGGATGATTCTTAAAATGGCGGCGACATCTATAGAAAATCAATTAATTTCAGACATGGTTTTCTATGTAACGAGAATGGGCTTATTCCAATCTTCATAATAAGGCAGTAATATACGAATGCGGTTTAACACAGAGGGTGGCTTCCTTCCCCTGGATTCCTCTTTATGCGTCCTTGCACCTTTCTTGCCCAGAATACACACTGATACATCAAACGGCCTGTTTTTCAGGATACCTTGTAAACTCTCCTGCCAGGGTGTTGCTCCTTCTCTCCTTGTTAACACAATCATTTTCCTAGTCCTGATATTTCTTCTCTGACCTCTTTAACTTTTGTACTGCCTGATATACTCTCCTGACAGGGCTTCTTGTAATCATACACTTATAACCGCCAGGTATTCTCTCCTGCCAGGGCTTCTTGTAATCACACACTTGTAATTGCCTGGTACACTCTCTTGCCAGAGCTTATTTTATTCGCACACTTGTAATTGCCTGTTCTACTCTCCTGCCAGGACGTCTTATTCACACACTAGTAATTGCCTGGTATACTCTGTCACAAATATCAGATATATCCAAGTCGCTCCCTACTTCTGTCACCTCCCCCTCCTCCTCACCTGAGGAAATGTCTTTGGAGAGCTTCCTTCTTCTTTCTCTGGCGGCGGATTTCTTTTTTAGGAGATATGGTCTACCACGGAACGACGCCACAATGGTTGCCGGAGTTTCCGGGAACCAGTGGCCCCAGATCCGTAATATCCAGAGAGGAAAAAGCCTGAAAGGCAAAAAACCCCTGGAGGACTCACCACGAGATGATTACAGCAGACTACGATGTCCGGTGAGTAATAAATCCCTGGAAGTTGGCGAGGGTATAAGATACGAGGGGCGAAGAGTACTGGCAGAAGACAACGGAGGAGCAGCAGGCAAAACGGGACGCCAAAGAAGAGACACTGCACTAAGGGAGAAGCCACAGGGGAGAGTACAATATCCTCTAGAAGGTAAGGAGAAGGCAGGGGAAACCAGACTGAGAGGAGGCACCGAGGGGAAAGCCCCGCAGGCCGGGCATGCGGAAAAAGAAAGAAACAAAGAGAGGAGGGCGAGGGGCCCCAAGGACAGGAGGGGGCTCAGCAGAGCCAAGAGGAGCACTGAGTGCAACAACCAAAGGAAGCGAAGAGCGAAAGTTGCAACGCGGCGAGCCGGCAGCAACTGGACGCCAATATGCTGGAGGCGGCCATATTGGAAAAAAACTAGACCGCTCTCGGATTGCGTCTCAAAACGTGGCGGGACATTCCATGGCGACGAAGCCTCCATCGGTGCCAATGACCGACAAAAAAGGGTTGCATGACATACTCTCCTGCCAGGGCTTCTTGTATTCACACGCTTGTAATTGCCTGGTATACTCTCCTGCCAGGTCCTCTGTTCATAGAGGCTTTGTGCCCTTGCCCAGACTTGCACATTTATTTTATTTGATGATGTATCTGCTTGATACATTATCCTATCCGGGTTTCCCATATACTTGCACTGTATACATTCACATACTTGTAAGGCTTTCACTCGCAGTTCATTTCCCTTTTTGACAATGACCTCTCTCACTCTTTCTCTCTTAGCTTCTTTATTTACAATTGCTTGCATACAGTGTCCCTGCTGTCTATGGGTGGACTCACCAACTCTTGTTGGCGTTCCTGGTTTCTCCCATGGCCAGCTGGTGACTATATTTCGGCTCTTTCCTTCTCGTGACCGCTTACATTTTTCTTGTCTCTCACGGTTTCTGCTGGGCTTGTTTTCTTCATTCCAGGCTCCAGTGAATTAGATGCTGCTTTCCAACACCTGAAAATGCCAAGGAGTCTAACGTCAGCTCCTGGTGTTCTCCCACAGCATGTTCTGTTTGTGTGGCAGGTTGTTCCTTCTCAGTTCTTTAAGCCAGACGGCTCCACCATACAGGTCCCAGACTTTCAGTCTCTCGACCTGCAAAGAGAGGCACAGCTCTTTCCTGGCAGCAGCACACCTCGACTCTCTGATTCTGCTCTTTACATTTCCCGGTCACATATGTGTATGTCCAACCACTAGAGCACTCCTTGGACTTGTGCCCTACTTCGCTCTGCATGGATCGGTTCCTCTTCCTCGTCCCAGTATTTTGATGATTATGGGTGGGCATGCATGGTTCTCAGTGTGCCAGACACACATTGCATTTGGAGGACACTCAGTCTGGTGTGGCAATTGGACAACTGGATCCTGAATTTCTGGGTGAATGGCATACATGATTCTTTTATGTCATATGACTTTATAATTTGGTGTGAGGGGGATGCATTTTGCTCAACACCGCTGCTCATTTCTAGTGAAAGTTTCATGTCACTTGATGTCTTGTATGAGAACATTTACACTAAAATGGGTGGTCGTACTGTACTACTGAAGTCTTCACCCTCTCCTGCCTCGTCGCCCCACCTTCCCTCCGCCAATGTCCGGCACTGAACTTATATCGCTGTATATATATAACTCTGTGCTATTGTGTTTAGTACTGTTATAGACTGCCGACAGCATTACTTAAGTATCTAGTCACTGTGCCTGTTCCCACTAGCCGTCCTGCACACCGTATCAACTGCTCTGTACATTGTATTAATTGCTTTTGAACTATCAGTTACTGTGCCGTTTCTTATTTGCCTGCCTGGCCATTGCATTCATTTTTGTTGTATTATCTGCTCACCATGTTTGATCACATTAACCAGCCTGCTCTAACTGATTCGTACATTGCATTATCTGCCTCAAAGTACTAGTCTCTGTGCCAACTCATTTTAGCCTGCCTACCCGTTGCATTAATTGTTGTATTATGTGCTCACCGTGTTTAATCACATTAACCAGCCTGCTCTAATTGATTCGTACATTGCATTTTCTGCCTCGAAGTACTAGTCTCTGGGCCAACTCGTTCTAGCCTGCATAACCATTCTATTGATTATTGGGGTAGTATTTGTAGTATTTGTTCACCGTGCTAGATCCCACTAGTCTGCCTGCACTTCATGCTAATTGCCTGCGCAATGCATTAACTATTCTCGGAATACGTGGTCACTGTGTCGGTTCCTATGAGCCCATTAGCTCAGCCCACTGTACCCAATTGGATTAGCTCACTCTTGACCTTCCGCTGCCCCAGATTAAAATGCACCAGCCTCCCAGATTTATTTTCATAAAATTTTGGTCACCTAAGACCCTATTATTCTAGCTCACTACTACTTGAAGAGCTTGTTCTCAGCATTTACTGTGACCTAGCCTCAGCATTGTGGTACCCCCTCAGAACATAGCAGAACACTGCAGACCCTACCCTTTGTCCTTCTATCCTCGCCCGATCCTACCACACCATGGCCACCTTCCATAGAGTTACCCTTGATATGGTCTCCTTCCTCCCATTATTCCACACCATCACCCCAACTAACCTCCTCCCACCTCTCCAACCTAGCAATAACTGCATCTCCACAGATGACACCCTCACTATTACTGAAGCCAGTCCCTCTCTCAGCCCCATTGATTGAATACAGCAATTCACAGCTCCTCTCAGCCCACTTATCCCATTTCCTGTCAACATTAGAAACAAGAGATTAGGCTCTCGCTTCCCCAACCACAACGTCACTCTAAGGATGTTCACTCAACACACCATGCACACTCCCAAAAAGCGCCTCCCAACTACCTGCGCAGCAGCAGGGTCCGAGCCTCCTAACTCACCGGCCCCTCCACAACACCCTTGCCAACTACTGCCCCATCAGGCCATTCATCCTCAACAAATCCAATCACAGGAGGACTTAAAGCCGCTCCTCTACCACCCACCATCAAAAGAGCACTCATCAATGCTCGTTCACTAGTGGCCCATGCCCTCAATATTGCTGACCTCATTACGGCCAACCGCCTGGACTTCTTGGCCATTACTGAAACTTGGCTCCAAGAACAAGAACCTAGACTCAAACAAGTTAGTCAACCTATACAATGTTACATTCGAATCAGCCCTAAACATCTCTGCACCACTCAAAAAGCCAAGCCTATCGCCCACCTTAATAAGTGGTTTACGCCTCAGTAAAAAATCCTAAGCAATACCAAAAGATTAGCGGATCTACTTGGTGAAAATCACCCACCAGTCAAAACAAAACAATTTTCGCCACAGCAGCTGCATCCTATAAAACTGCCATCTTATCCACTAAAAAAGAAGCCCACAACACCAAAATCCATAACGACAAATCAAGCACTAATGAGCTCTTTAGCATCCTAAAGGAACTAGAATCACCAGCACCCCCTACGGAGAACTGCATCAAGGATGCGGCCTGGTGCACAAAAATCCAACAAGCCTTAGCAGACAAAATCATTCTTTTACAGAATAAGATTGAATCTAAAAAGAGTAACCCTTCGAGCTGTCACTATTCTAAACCTACGCCAGAGAAAAGGCTCCCCCATTGCCCACCTTTTACGTTCTCTCAAGTGTCATCTAAAGAAGTCGAAGACATCATGAAAAGTCTGAAACCTTCTCATTGTCAAGGAGACATCTGTCCAGCCTCCATCTTTGAGGAAGGAGCCAAAGATCTGGCCCCTTTCATCGCCACCCTGATAAACTCATCATTCAAGACTAGTCAAGTTCCTAACAATCTTAATGAGGCTTGGGTCATGCCTCTACTAAAAAAAAAAACAAATTTAGATCTGAACATTCCAACCAACTACTGGCCTATTACTACCGGACCCTTCCTCTTAAAAATACTGGATAGAGTTACATATCTGCAAATTCAGAAGCACTTGGAGGAAAACAATTTATTAGGCCTTAGACAATCCGGTTTCAGGCCAAGACAAGGAATTTGAAAATCCAGATGGACGAGGTGAAGGACAAAGGCAACCTAGCTATCCTTCTGCTCCTTGACCTGTCCATGGCGTTCGAATTAGTCGTCCACCAAATCCTAACTGGACACCTTACAACAGCAGCAGCCTTCTCCACCAACACATCTAATTGGATCAATTCCTTTCTTTCCAATTGAACCACCAAAGTTTTCTCACCTTCTGTCATGAACTTCAGATCACGCCCCTTTTGGACCTCCTGGTCCTTGTCTCAACGGGGCTTACATTCCGTACTACTTCCAACATGGCCGTCCAGCGCTGAAGCCCTTGCTCGCTCCATGCGCTGAACGCGGCGGGATCTATTTATAAACCACGCCTTCCACTGCTCTGTGCGTCTCAATGCTATTGTAGAGTAGCCTCAGACGTGTGTTCGTAGCTTGCGGTATTGTTTCCTTAGTCCCAGTGCTATTACCCGCTCCTGACCCTTTCCCCCTTCCTGATTCTGAGCATTACTAGCTTTTCCCAGACTCCCGGATTCCTGGACTCCGCGCTCCTGGAACTAAACGCAACCTGGAACCAGACGAGACTCGAGCAGCGCTGTTCAAGACCAGGAGCGTTCGCAAGAAGGCAGCGATCGAAGACACCGGCAAACACCGTACCCAGGTGAGAAGGGGGGAACTCTTTGAAAGTTTGAGACGCCACCCGATCGAACCTAAAAACGAGATGAAAGCCGCCGTGCAGGACTTAATGCGACGCATGCAAGAATTATCAACCGAGGTCCAAAATCTTAAGGTGGAAAACAATTGGTCTTATCCCGGGATTCTGCTACAAAAGAGGGTGCCCTGTTGGGCGGTATTGTTGGCAAGTATGATGGTTCGGCAAAAACACTTCACGGATTCCTGGATTTGTGACTGGTCCACTTTACCTTTAAGCCCTATTATTTCTCGACTCCTAGGGCTAAGGTGGGTTTCATTATATCCCACCTTTCCGGCAACGCCTTAACTTGGGCAACACCCCTTGTTAACTCCGGCGATGCCCTCCGAGACGACTATGATGGGTTCATACAGGCCCTTAAACGCATGTTTGACCGTCCACAGCAGGTCTATCCTGCCCAAGAACGCTTGCTGGACTTTCAACAGGGCTCCCAAGATATGCTCACTTATGTGACTAGATTTAAACAATTGGCTAAGGAAGCAGACCGGCTCTCTGAGGCTGGTTTTACCCTGTTCAGGAGAGGCCTGAACGATGAGATCAAGGATGAACTGGCCAGGGTGGCCCGACCAATTTCATTCCAAGCACTAATGGACCTGGCCTTGCAAATAGACTTTCACATCCAGGAAAGGAAGGCTGAAAGGAAGAAATCCAAGGGAAACCCACCCAAGACTTCCTTTGAGAGCACAGCCAGAACGGACGTAAACCCAAGTCCATCCCCAGAACCTGAACCCATGCAAATTGGAGCCTTTCGTGGACCCATATCACCTCAAGAAAGGTTGAGAAGGATCCATACGGGTTTGTGTATGTATTGTGCTTCAGACAAACATTTGGTCAGGGAATGTCCTCTGGCACCTCCTCGGCGTTCGGGAAAAACGCCAGCTCCCGATCTTAAATGGAACAGAGATTCGGGAGAGAGATGTTTGCTTCACATCAATTCCATCCTTGAACTCTCCTGGACAAAACAGACTGGTCGTTCTCCAGGCATTTCTTTCACCGTTGACTGTGGAGCTATGGGAACCTTCATAGATCAGGAATGGTTTGTCAGTCATCAAATCCCATATGAGGCACGAAGCACCATGCAGCCTTTGGAAGCCATCGATGGAAGACCCCTCAGTTCAGGGCCCATAAGCCTACAGACCAAGGAAATCCAGCTCTCAATAAACCACCATCAAGAGCTAATCAGATTCGATATCATTAAGTCCGCCCACTACCCCATGGTATTGGGTATGCCCTGGTTACAAAAACACAATGCGTATATAAACTGGACAGCAGGATCATTATTCCTAGGCTCTGAGTTTTATATGTCTCATTGTCTATCCCTGGAACTTCCTTTAACACCCCCTGAGGATCCACCTAAGGAGCAAGGAACCCCACTCATGGTCTCTAATATAATACAGGTCCCTGAGGCCTACCAAGGATTTGCCGATGTCTTTTCCTCTGCCATAGTCCAGGCTTTACCTTCACACAGACCCGAAGACTGCGCAATTGAAACAGAACCCTCGGCAGTGATTCCTTTCAGTAGGATGTTTATCCTTTCTGAACCTGAGAAAAAGGCCCTCAAAGAATATCTGGATACAAACCTTGAAAACGGTACCATAAGACCTTCAAAGTCACCAGCAGGCGCATCATTGTTCTTTGTTCCTAAGAAAGACACCCAGGAACTTAGACCTTGCCTCGATTATCGTGGCCTAAATCAATGCACTCTTAAGGACCGATACCCACTCCCCTTGATATCGGATATCCTGGAGGCAGTGAGGCGTGCAGTAATATTCACCAAATTGGATCTCAGGGGTGCCTACCATTTGATCCGTATCCGGGAAGGAGACGAGTGGAAGACCGCCTTTAGAACACCCTTTGGCCACTACGAGTACCTGGTCATGCCCTTTGGACTAGCCAATGCCCCAGCAGTATTCCAACGTTTTATGGATAGGGTGTTCTCTGATATGTTGTTTCTCTTCATCATTGTCTATCTGGACGACATATTGATTTTTTTCAAGGACCCTCTGAAGCAAGAAGGACATGTTAAGGCAGTTCTACAAAGACTCCGGGAACATCACCTCTTAGCCAAGCCTGAAAAATTTTTGTTTCAGGTTACCTCTGTGCACTATCTGGGATTTATCCTTAGTCCAGAGGGGATTGGCATGGACCCTTCAAAAGTAAAGGCCATTCTTGCCTGGCCTACTCCCACGTCCGTGAAACAAATCCAATCCTTCCTAGGACTAGCCAATTTCTACCGAAAGTTCATAGCCACCTTTTCTGAGATTGTACAACCTATAGTGGCTCTGCTAAAGAAGGATACCCCATTTCTCTGGTCAACATTACAAGAAACTGCATTCCAGCGTTTGAAGACCAAGTTCACACAAGCTCCCATTTTGGCTCAACCCGATTCAAGTCGACCCTTTTTAGTGGAAACGGATGCCTCTAATTACGCTATAGGAGCAGTGTTGAAGAAGGAGATGGAGGACGATTTGGAACACCCCGTTGCTTATCTTTCAAGAACCTTAACTCCGAGTGAAACACACTACTCCGTCCTGGAAAAGGAACTCTTAGCCATTCGCCAAGCTTTCACTGAATGGCAACACCTACTTCTGGGAGCCAGACATCCTGTCCAAGTCCGTACTGATCATCGAAACCTTCAGATTCTATAGTCTCTGGAGTGCAGGAACGGTCGTCAGGCATGTTGGGCCTACTTTTTTGCCCAGTATCAGTTCCACATTACTCATGTCCCTGGATCACGGAACCTGATCGCTGACGCCTTGTCTCGCCGTCCTGACTACGTGACCACTGAAGATAAGGCATTTCCTAAAATGTTTTCTCCCACGATCTTCGTAGCCCAAGCAGTTGATCTCCTGGAAGCAGTCTGATCGCAAACCCAATCCTCGAAAATATGGAAGGACATTTCAACAAGAAATCACTGGAAATTAAGAGCCAAGGAAGGCTACTTATTCAAGGACAATGCACTACTCATTCCTACACGGAAGTTACAGCAAAAAATAATAAACCTTTGTCATGACACACTCCATTCCGGGCACCGAGGTATCACCAATACCCTCCGTCTTATACAGAGACAGTTCTGGTGGCCTAAAATGAAGTCTAACGTACAGCAATACATCCAGACTTGTATAACCTGTGCCCAAAATAAACATGATAACAAAAGATCAGCAGGTCTTCTTCTGCAGCCTAATCTACCCTCTAAATCATGGGAAATCATTGCTACAGACTTCATAGTGGAGTTACCACCTTCCCGAGGATATACTACCATCATGGTCACCATAGATTTGTTTACCCATATGGCCCATTTTACACCACTGATGAAACTACCCTCCTCTTCAGAGCTAGCTGGAATATTTCTGGAATACATATTCCGACTACATGGGCTTCCTTCCAAGATCATATTCGACCGGGGTCCACAATACATTTCTGTTGTGTCTTGACTGTCGTGTAGCCGAAAAGTCCTTTGTCCACAAGTGCCGCACAGAGAGAATAAAAGTCACTCTCTGTATAGCCTTTGAGGCCAGAGGTGGGAGATGTTCTTCCGGAACTGCGGTACTCGTGGAACCCCGAACCACTGTAAAGGAAACACCGGTTAAGTGTGAAGCCAAAACAGAATCAACAACCAATCAACAAGTAAGTTCAACGGTCTTACCAAAAGGTGTCTGTGGAGTGGTGGTTGTACCTATGGGGAAGGTTCCGAGACCCAGCAAGGCTGTTCTTTCAGTATGTAACGATCCCAGCAACGTTGCAAATGCCAGGCCCACCTGATGCCAGAATCCGCACAAGAAGGGCGGAAGGTAGTAGGAGTCCGTGAAGCAGTCCGTGGTCGTAACAATGATCCAAAAGCAAGTACCAAAGCCAAGGGGTATCCGTTGCCAGTCCGTGAAACAAATCCGAGGTCAAGATCCAAAAGGGGTGAGACAAAAGGTAAGTAGCGCCGTACAGGGATCCGGAGAAACAGCTGTGAAGCACCGAAGCACTGCAACACAGCCGTTTAAATACTGGCGCTGCTATTTCCTCCAGGTCACATGACCCGCGAGCGCATCACGTAAGTGTAGTCCAGAAACACGTGAGCTGAAGGCAGCGGTCATGTGACGCAGAAGAAGCCAGTCTCGCAGCCGCCATAGAAGACGCCAAAGGGGTAGACGTTTCCGCGGGCAAACAGCATGCCGACCCAGGCTTTGTGGCACTCGCGCTGTGGCAACTGGGGCGAAGAGAGAACCTGTGAGTCCCGGAACCGGGCAAGAGGGCGAGGGGTGTTCGGGGCACGGGGAAGAGGAATGGGACCGCCAGAGGGACGAGTGGAGTGCATGACAATTTCACTATTCTGGAAACACCTCTGTCGGGTACTAGGAATCCAATGTGCCCTCTCTTCTGGATATCACCCCCAAACCAAAGGAGCCACAGAACGTGCAAATCAGACCCTGGAACAATATCTCCGATGTTTCGCCACCAAGGTCCAGGATGACTGGTCTCTCCTGATACCCGTTGCGGAATGCGCTTACAACAACTCCGAACACTCAGCACTACAGACCAGCCCTTTTTATTGTAGTTAGGGGTTCCATCCATCGGTTTTACCCTCGGTTCTTCCTTATCCTACACCAGTACCTACTGTTGTCTCCTGGATCGAAACTCTTATCAACATTCACCGGGAGGCTAAGGAACACTTAGAGAAAGCCAGATTACATACCAAGAGGTATGCGGATTCCAAGAGAAGACCAGGTCCTTCCTATACGGTCGGTGACCGAGTGTGGTTGTCATCAAAACTAATCCCCTGACACTTGCGACTAAACAAGCTGGCTCCCCGCTACTATGGTCCATTTCCCATCAAGGAGATTATCAATCCTGTCTCATATCGAATCAAGCTACCTGACTCCTGGAAAAGAATTCTTCCAGTTTTTCACACATCCCTATTGAAGCCCTACATCCAATCCTCTCGAAAATCCAGTAGACCTCCTCCTCTACTGGTTGACAACCAACTGGAATATGAGGTGTCCCGGATTTGTGACTCCAGGTATAAGCGGGGCCATCTTCAATACCTAGTGGAGTGGAAAGGATATCCTCCTAGCGAAAGGACCTGGGAACCTGTTTCAAATATCAAGGCTCCTCGGTTGCTCAGAAGATTTCACCTAATACACCAGGGCAAACCTGGAGGAAAAGGCCTTCGGAAGAGGCATGCTGTCATGAACTTCAGATCACGCCCCTTTTGGACCTCCTGGTACTTGTCTCAACGGGGCTTACATTCCGTACTGCTTCCAACATGGCCATCCAGCGCTGAAGCCCTTGCTCGCTCCATGCGCTGAACGCAGCGTGGTCTATTTATAGACCACGCCTTCCGCGGCTCTGCGCGTCTCAATGCTATTGCAGAGTAGCCTCAGACGTGTGTTCGTAGCTCGCGGTATTGTTTCCTTAGTCTCCCTGTCCTTGTCCTGTAGTCCTTTTTCATTTGTGTTCTGTATTGTTTTCTGCCCATGAGTCCATGTGGTACCCCTGGCAGTGCAGCTCTTCCTGTTTTTGGTTTGGTGTACAGACCCATGGGACACCCTCAGGGCACCCATGGGTGGGGGTACAACCCTGTGCCCCTAGTGTATGTTTTTGGGCACCTGTGTGTGGCTCGCAGAGCAGGGTATGGGCTGGTGGCAGCTCCATGCTGAATTGGACAGATGCTCCGAGTATCCTCCATTTTGGGATACCCAGGCCCTTCCATTTGAATCAGTTGATTCCTGATAGGAAACAAGATGGCCTCTGTGGCCTCTTGATTTCTATCACCTGTTACCTTGTTTTCCCAAAGTCATGGGAAGCCCTGACTCTGTTCCTTCCCCCTGACTGGCTGTTGGGTGGAAGTTCCATATATGGAGTTGTTGTGAAGTCCAGGCCAGACTGGCTGGAGCTTTGCCAGTGACTGTATGTTGTGGGTACACCCTGTGGGTGGGACCTGGGTGAATGGAGTGTGTGACCAATATGCACATCTTGTTGTGGATGTCTGGTTTCTGGTGTTTGATACAATGACTGAGACAGCCCTGCCCAAAATTGGTATGAATGCAGTGTGGCGTGTTGAATGGCTGGGTACTTGTCCCAATACACATAACTTGTTATGAGTGTCAGGAGAGAAGTGAATGGCCTGAATGCACTATGCACCTGATTGGCTGCCTGCCTGCATGAATGCCCTTCGTACCATTTGATTGCCTGAGTGTGACCCAGCAGAATGAATGGTAGATCAACTAGTATATCTGGGGGCCTCTCACTGCTAGAATTCATGTTCAGAAGCTGAAGAGAAGCTGGAGTTGAAACTGAAGCTTAACCTTGAAGCCCTGCTGGAAGGGATGTCTTGCTGCTGCTCTACTTCAACAATCTGAAAGCTGCTGTGTCTCCAAGGACTGACCCAGAGAGGACATGCTTAGGCACCCTCTTTCCGAGCTATGAGGGACCATCGTGCACTTCTAATCTTTGCCAGCGCTCCCTGGTAGACAGACCTACGACAGGCTGCTGATCGGAGAAGGGGACCGCCGCGGAATCACAAGGAGAGGCGCCCGACACTGTTGTCCATCACTGTCGTTGACCGCCGTCGCCGACCGGAGCTGCCGTGCTCCCTTTGCCTAAGTAATATTTGATCCAAGTACGCTCTCGCATGCACCGTCGACTGCTTTGTCCCGCCGGAGAAAGCCAAGGCCGCTGACGCGCCGAGAAGCATCCGCCGGTGGGTTTCCCGCCACCTAAAGAAAACAGAGACACTGACGACTCAATGCCTTTGCTGGGCCACAGTTCTTCAAACTCTTTGCGGTCCTGATCTATCGTCACCGAGGTGCACCACACACCTCTTCCTTGCAGGACCCCAATGCTCTGTCATCAACGAGCACCGCTAGGAACGAAGCTGCCACCTCACCATCGTCGTTCTACCCTTTTCCTCGTGGGATCTCACCGATCCGTGGCTCCTGCCTTAAAGGGAGCAGCTCAAGAAGTATCCATCGACGACCCGATGACGAACTCTGCTATTCCAGGTACATTGGGGTGGTAGAACTATTTTAGAAGGAAATAAGACTCCTTTGAACAATATATGGACTGTGTGTGTATGATATCTCTATTTACAGATTGCCCAGGTGGGGGGATCTCCACACAGAACTGTGTCTAGGTAATGGGGTCAGTATTCTGCCAATTGTTCTAACTAACTGCTTTCCTCCTATGTCTAATGTTGGTTACCTCTATTAATTGATTTGTGTGACATTTAAGCAGAGTACAGTTGATGCACTTTAAAGGAATCTAATAAAAATGGTGGTACCACTTAGAACTGTATATATTTGCCATTGTAGATTCACTAAGCACAAAGTGAGTTATTGTGATTGTGTACATAACCTTGAACTAAATTATATAAAGACGTTGTTTTAACTAATACAGTGTGTGGACATTCCTTTGTGGGGGTTTGGGGTCTACACTGTACTTAAGAACCAGCCTGCATCACCTCCTGGGAAGCTAGGCCCTGATTGCTTGTCCATTGCTACTAACAATAGAGAATCTTGGCTGGGGTCCTCTGTGCCTATCATTTGCCATATAGAGAGCAGGAGTACAGACACCCCCCTCCAGTCTTTACAATATGGTCGTCTGGAACGGCCATAGGTGATATTTTTGGGGGGGGATAATTTTGAGGGGTTTTGGGAGCAGGGGTTGCGGGGGTGTCCCCCGCTCCTTTAAAAATAATGCAGAGGTTGCCGGGGTGTCCCCAGCAGGTTCCATGCCTTAATATTGGTGTAAAAATATGGCGATATTTTTGTATGGCGATATTTTTGCGGGGATATTACCACATGGAACCACCAGATCTGCCCTTTCCCATTGCCTTGCAGTACCCAGGTTCAACCTAAAACCTGCGGGAGGAGCCAGCTTTCCAGTCCAAGCAGCCAAGTGTTGGAATTCCATACCTCTATCTTACAGACGAGAACCATCCTTCCCGATTTTCAAATCCGGAATACAAAGCTAGTTGAGCAACAAACCTCTCCAATGAGACCCCTATCATCTATCTTATTGCTGCTGACGTCCATCCTATGTTTGCCTAATTCGCCTGCACTTATTTGTCAATGTTTTGACATCAGACCTAACTGTAACCACTGGTCTCCATAACTGTTATTGTTCCTTTTCTATGTATGTAACTCTCAAGTTTTCCTTTTCTATGTATGTAACTCTCAAGTTTTCCAGCACCCAGTTACCTCAGGGTTCAGAGCGCAATACAAATAATAAACAAATACAAAATACAAAATTGTAATGCACCCCCTGAGAGTGTGCTCTTCTCAAATATAGAGAGTGCTTGTTCAAAGATCCATAAAATACAATACATACAAAATACACGTTAAGTGTCCAAAATGGCTCCTGTAGTCAGTCAGTTATATCTGTCCTCATTTGTTGGGGTTTTCATGACATGTGTTAAGCCTTGAAGTTTAAAGATGGAGATTTGTTGTTCATTTCTTAAAAGGGCTGCACACGTGTTGTTTGATTGCTGCATGTTTTCATTTTTCTGTAAATCTTCTTAAAATCTCCTTGCAGTTCGTGTCACATAGCCAGATACTGACACTGGCTATGGCAAGGATAATTCTAGCAAAGACCTCTGAACAACTTCCGGATCTCTGATTATTAAACACCGGGCCACTGGGGCCTTAACATCAGCCCTGCTAGATGCAGTCCAACTATGATTTCATGGCATGTCCCGAGTGTCTTTGTCCCACGTACCTCTTCGCTTTCTTGTCCATTGTGAGAGGACGTGTCATGTAAGTGCAAGACAGCGTCTGCATTGCTTCATCATTATGACCTTGACGTGCAGGGAACGCATGCTGTACTGGGTTACAATAACTATTCTTTCACAGTCCTTATTTGTAGGTTTTCTCTTTAGGGGGCTTTGGAGGCTCTGCATAGCTGCGTGAAATCCTCCCACACCCCGGTCACTTCCATAGTATTCTAAGCCCATTCAAGATGGCGAGCCCACGCTGCTTGCATGTCTTGTTTCAGCTGCTCAGGATTCACGGTGATTCGTTTACCCAGATGAACCATGGGAACGGCAATCCCTTTTTAATCAAAAATTATAATTAATCAAATATTTTTTTTCTCCCACATGCCTTGCTGTCTATTTGCTTTGCGGAAGCTGAGCGACTGCGCGGTTAAGCAAAGGTTTCCTTCCGCGTATCCCTCGTGGGAAATATTTTAAGCTGGTCCGCAGAGAGCGCAACATCTCATGTTTTACACTGACACAGGTGCCCCCTCATCTCCATGGACCCCGTGTGCAAACAACAAGCGGCTGGATGCAGAGCGCGACGCAGAAAGGGCGCGAGACCAGCTGCAAACATCAGGCACGCACCCGCAGCTGGCAATTACGTCCTGGCTTCGTTTCTGCCTCTGTCTTAAAGGGTAAACGCAGAAATATTAGCTGCGCTGATGCAGGAAGTGGCGCGCTCGAGGTAGCTACTTCCTAGCACTACCAGCTCTGCCAGGAAGCAGTTATCTCTCCACCCCTGCACAATTAGACATTCACGTATAGCGCACATCATTGTATTGCATGTAAAGGTGGGTAAGCCAATTGGAAGTTACTATTCAAGATGCATGTGCTTGGTTGACAAGATGTGTCCTGCCACTTCAGCACATGCCCCTTGCTTTAGCGTGTGCGTGTGTGTGTGTATGTGTGTCTGTGTGCGTGTGCTTGTGTGTTTTGTTTGTTGGGCAGGGGAGAAAAGAGCCCTAAGAGGATTGAATTGAAAAGTGACAGAAAGGGCCAATTGAAAAAAAAAGAGAGATGAAGCAGAAACCATAGAGATAGAAGACCAATCAAACACCCTCCTGTAGGGGGCAGCACCCTCAAGTGGCCCCAGAGGAGCAGTGAAGCATGAGGAGCCGCCAAATAGATACCCAGAGGGCTGAGCTGTTTGACACAGGCAGCTCGGCTTCCCTCGGGGTCGTGGCGGCTGACAGCCCACCCGTGGCTAGTCCAGACAGGTACATGCATCATTAAGGACCCCGGCAACGTGCTTGGGACTGCCGGGCCAAAACAGAACAGCCCAGTCGGGGACACCATGTGGCCAGCGAGGCGGGCCCCTTGTAAAAGTCCTCTCGGGGCATCGTATGTCACGCATGGCCCGGGAGGCGAAGAGCAGGAAGTCCAGGCAGGTGTAGCAGTGAAGTAAAGCCCCCTGGGTGAAGAGTAGGATGAAGGAAGTTCTGGCCAGCTCCGTTGGGCAGCCTGGGTAAAGGAAAGCCTCTGGCTGCCGCTTGGAGCAATTCATGTGAAGACAGAGGCCCGTCCTCTGCATCTCAATGCGTATTGCAGATGGGGCAGGCAAAGAAGAGCCGCGGACAGCTGGCAGTGATTGTTGGTGGCGTCCCTGTTACCAGGAAATGCTGCCGAAGCTAAGATGGCACCCAGGATTGCAACAGTTATTAAACCCTTCAACCACTGCAGCAGTCACCCCATTGTGAAACTGTTAACAGGTGCTTGCAACTTACTCCCAAGAACTTTGCTCCGTGGTACTCAGCACTTGCCCCCCTCCCTCGTCCCTCCTCTCTCTCTGCACTTGCACGTTCTGAATGCTCACAAGGCCTAGTAGGACCACGTCTGCCTTTCTCTTCATTGTAATTATATTTACCTTTTGTTCCCATATTCCCTCCCCGTTGCCCTGTGGGCACTTTGAAACACAATTTCTTGATGTATAAGCGCCTTAAAAATGCGCAATAAAATAGATAATAAATAAATATGGTGTGTGTTGTACATCACTGTTTGTTGTTATGTATGTTAATGTATATATAGTATGTAGTAAATGTTATGTAGTGAAAATGCTAAGCAGGTGATAGTAGAGGGGGAAGGTATTAGGGGGAATGGCATGTAGGGTAAAAGTCAGTGTAGAATGTAGGATGTAATTGCTAAAGAAATTGGGGTAGAGGGTAGGTACTCTGGCGTGAGGTAGCTGGAGCATTTGGGGGCCTGCCTCAGGCTGCCTAGTGAGGTAGGATTCCCCACAGATGCCCTCCTCTGGCCTCACATTCTATGTGGGTGGTACCTGAAGTTAGGGAAGGGGTCTGTTGTGTCACCCTTTCTGTAAGGGTCCTTGAGACCCCACCAAGGAAGGGCAAGCTGGCGTAGCAGATTCCCTTTAAGTTGGTGCACATGCTAGGGGTATGTTCGGATGGGGAATAGGAAATGTTTTAAGTAAGTCGAATTAGTACCCGGGGAGGGCTCAATCAGAATGAAACAAGCCTTCTGATTGGCCCTCGCCGGGGCATTACCCAGCTGGGAATACCTCGGCTGTGATTCCACGGCAGGGGGCGTGGTAGCCCCTCAGCCAATGAGAAGGCTCGAAGCGGGGCTATCCCTGCTCCGAGCCTCCACATGGCTGAGAAGCTGCCTTTGCCCCCCCCATGCTGGGGACTCAGGTATGTGTTCTTTCTTTTTTTTTCCCTTTCCTACCACCACCACGCCCTCCCCACCCCACTTACCTTCTGCCTCCTTTGTCCATGGCGGGTGGCATGGCAGCCTCCAGCCGTGTAGAGGCTCGGGCGGGGCCATCCCCGCTCTGAACCTCCACACGGCTGGAGGCTGCCTTCGTCCCCCGCCGGGGATTCCGGCACTTTTATTTTTTTTTGCGCCCTCCCAACCCCACTTACCTTCTTCTCTGTGCGTCCGCTCCCAATGGACGCCATGGAAACAGAAAACAGACTCCCTTTCCCGGTGGCCATTTTCTTGGTCATTTCTTTTTTCTGTCCCGAAACGCTGCAGCATTTCAGGACTGAAAAAACTGCTTTTAGTACCGCGGTCACGCAGATCTTGTAGGCAGAGGTACTAATAGCAATATGTCCCTCGCGGTGGAGGCATTACCGAGTCAGGTAATGCCCCGGGGCCTTCGTTAAGCTATAACTATGGGCAAGGGGGCATTATCTGACTTGGTAATGCCCCCGCCGCTCGGGCCATATTGCTTAAGAGGTGTTTTAATAAATAAAGAGGGGTCACCGTTGTGATTCCTATAAAATCCCCTCTGGTGTGTGTCCAGTTAGTCATCTAATAATTCACAGTTTAGCCCATCTCCTGTAACAGCAATTTTATATGGACGGTGCAGTACCCCTCCTTATCCAGGTGGACTGTGGGTAAGAGTGGTGGCCCTCATGGGAACTGTCCCTGCTCTAGGGAAGGGCAGAGCCAACCCTTGTATGTACTAGGGGCAGAAAATACGGTCTACATGGAGATTGTGGTGAGTCCTGTAGGCGGAAGCAGGAGGTTTCTTGAGGGAAAGGTAGAACACTGAAATACGATTTAGCTGAGGGAAAGGTACAACATTAAAATATGAATTAGTTGAGGCAGAGCTAGAGAAATAAAGTGTCAGTTAGTTGAGGGAGAGATAGGGTATGATGAATATTTTTGGAAAATGTCAGAGTGTACTGTAACCAGGTGGCAGGAGATTACCATTCAGTTACTGGGCCTCATTATACATTTTCCTGTGCGGAATTAAAGGGGAGAGGTGAATAGAGATTCTGAATTCCTTAATTTCTTTGGTTTTGTTGTCTCCAAATGTGCCTACACCGAGTGCCCCACACCCCCGCAGGATGCCCCTTTGGGTACAGACCTTTCCATGTGAAAGTGCAGAATGTCACTGTGTGGCCCAGCACTGTCACCACCACAATGTTCAGGCTCGGATGAGCATACAAAGCATCTTATCTCACCATGAAAGTGTGGAATTTCTGCAAGCAGGAAAAAGAACAATAATAACCCCCAAGACTCCAGGAAGGAAAACAGAATCCCTAGTAATCCTGGACTTGTAGAAACAAACTACTCTACGACAAAGAACAACAATATCTTGCCGCCTGCACTATGTGCAAGAAAATTTGCGTTGGAAAGGGCTGCAACAACTCAGGTACCACATATGTGTGGTCCCATCTGATGCAGCGCAGTGCAGAGGACTGTGCTGAACTTGAAAAATCGTAACTGCATTTGCAGCCCTTCCATTACCAGAAGCCAATCTCTATATCATCCCCAAACCATGCCATCAACCGAAAGAAACATTGCTGCTCTGCTAACGAATGGAATGCCGATCCGCGTCCCACTTTTCTAGAGGTGCATTGTGAACACAGGCTTAGCAGTGACCCGCTTCATGCCAGGTTAGTGTGATCAAGGAGTTTGAGCTTGCACAATAACATCACAGGTCATAGGACAGACTGTGCCTACTCACTGCTAACCTCAGTATACTATGCTTGATATACCGCTTGCCTTACCAACTCTGTAGCAATATCGCATTTCGTAGGTTTTATGGCAAAAGGTGGTCAATGCTGGACAATTCCGGGATGCTTATCAAGCAAGGGTGAACCAGATGTGTTCAACAAGCTTCTTTCCAAATTGTGGCAGGTGCTAGATCAACCAAAGACAAGGAAAGAAAATGTCAGCATGAACATGTGGGCCAGTGGGCAGAGCATTGGCTCTATTGCTTCCAGTGCGCACTGGGTGGACACCAACTTAATCCAAGGGGCCTCAGCTGCATACAGTGCTGCATCTGGCAACTTTGTGCATGCAAGGATGTGATGGCAGAGGCCACAGGGGAGTTGGCATCTGGGAGGGGATGGAGGAGATGCAGGAACAGCGGCCTAGTCTGCAACAGCTACAGGGGGCCGTTGCTGTTGCTCTACAAATTGGCAAGATCATGCATGTCCCCTGCTTTGCAAATGTCCTTCAACTTGCGACACATTTGCATCAGTAATTGGCATCCTCTAAGGAAAACAATTGCCATGGCCCAAAATATCAACTCACACTGGCACTACATTCATGCATGAAATATGCTACATCAATTGCTGATGTGCCACAATTCACCCATAACAATTTAGAAGATCATAGTTGACACCCACTAAAATTCAAACGTACAGACTGAGCTGGCTAAGTTAACAATGAGGTGCCATCACTGATAATTGTGACAGTGACAGATGAGCATTAGATGGAGCGCATTCCTTACTCCAAGTCAGTGAAAGCAGCAATCTTAGAACTGTTCAGATTCTCCCTGATCTGTGCTAGGCCACCAAGTGTGCTCGCTATCACACTGCATTACTTAGTGAGCAATTACACTGTTGCGCTTGGATGTGCTCTCAGCCGTGCGCGGGGATCCACATAAAGCCACATAGAAAGGTTAATATTAATGTTAAAGGACATTTGTACCGCGCACTATGACCACCGGAGTGGTCCCCTGGCGCTCTGCGGCTCTGAAAGAGGGAGGGAAGGTGAGTTAGTGGGAGGAGGCTGGAAAAGTGCAAGAACGCAGTGATGTGCTGTTGGCAGCCTCAGCCCGGTGGTTTCGTCGGCTGGGCCTGGGGTGTTTGCAGCCGGTAGTCGTCGTGTGCTGATGTGCGAGTTTATGTTTGTTTATTGTTTTGTTGTTGCGGTGTAGTGAAGTTTGTGCGGTTTGTTGTGCTGGAGGTCTGTGGTGTGTTTGGTTTGGAGTTAGAGAGGAGTATGTAGAGGAGGAAATTGTTAGTGGTATTGGTTAGTTGGAATCTCTATCCTAAGTTGAGGGGTTGGGCTTGCGTAATCTCACCCGATGGGGTGCTTGGGCGCCCCGTGGCTCTGGATGGTCCGTGCCCGTTTTTGCATTTGAGGCCCTTTGAACATCTTGCTGCCTCCTCCGCCCGCTCCGTCAACAACCCTGCATGTTCCTCACTCTCACCCACATGGCTAGTGCACCTGCCAGTGTCAACAACTCAGTTTGTGTGGTGATTGGTGGTATCTCGACAGTTACACAACCCAGTGGTACCTAGTTGCAGCTAAATGGGCGGTTGAGGATGTTGGTAAGGATTGGCTGGGGTTGTTGCCTCCGTCTCCTTGGGTCTCGCATGTGAACCACTCTGTCCGGCGTCACCGGTCCAGGTGTCGTGGGTGTTTCTCAGTCGGTTCTGAGAGCTTGTCAATGTCCTTTCCCGTTTAGTCATTTTATCCTACTGTTGTTTCGGTTTTAGTCCCTGGTATTGAAGACCCAGGTTTTTAGTAATTTTCTGAATTTTAGGTAATCTTTGGTGTTTCTTATTTCTTTTGGGATGTTGTTCCAGGTTTTTGCGGCTAAGTGGTAGAAGGCGGTTCCTCCGAGTTTTTTCTTGATGTATGGTTTTAGTTCTAGGCGGATTTCGTTGGTTGACCTGAGTGGTCTCGTTGGCTTGTAGATTGTTATTTTCTTTTGTAGGAATTCTGCTCCTTGTCCGTTATGCACATTGTTTTGAAGGTGATATGGTGTTTTACTGGGAGCCAATGTAGTGTTTTTAGGGCAGGGGTGATGTGGTCTCTCCTGGATAGTTTGAGGAGTAGTATGGCTGCTGTGTTTTGGATCCGTTGTAGCTTCTTCAGTAGGTATTCCGGTATTCTGAGGTAGAGGCTGTTTGCATAGTTGATTCTTGGTGGATATTAAGAGAGGTGAGGTGGGGTGGAGTCAGGCCAGCAATGCATGTAGGGGGAAATAAGAGAGGCGAGGTGGGGTGTAGTCAGGCCAGCAATGCATTTAGAAAGAAATAAGAGAGGCGAGGTGGGGTGGAGTCAGGCCATCAATGCATTTAGGCGGGAATAAGAGAGGCGAGGTGGGGGGGCAGTCAGGCCATCAATGCATATAGCGGGGAATAAGAGAGGCGAGGTGGGGTGGAGTCAGGTCATCAATGCATTTAGGGGGAAATAAGAGCGGAGAGGTGGGATGGAGTAAGGCCAGCAATGCATTTAGGGAGAAATAAGAGAGGTGAGGTGGGGTGGAGTCAGGCCATCAATGCATTTAGGAGGGAATAAGAGAGGTGAGGTGGAGAGGAGTCAGGCCAGCAATGCATTTAGGGGGAAATAAGAGAGGCGAGGTGGCTGTGGAGTCAGGCCATCAGTGCATTTAGTGGGGAATAAGAGAGGCGAGTTGGGGTGGAGTCAGGTCAGCAATGCATTTAGGGGGAAATAAGAGAGGCAAGGTGGGGTGGAGTCAGGCCATCAATGCATTTAGGCGGGAATAAGAGAGGCGAGGTGGGGGCGCAGTCAGGCCATCAATTAATTTAGCAGGGAATAAGAGAGGCGAGGTGGGATGGAGTCTGGCCATCAATGCATTTAGTGGGGAATAAGAGAGGCGAGGTGGGGTGGAGTCAGGCCAGCAATGCATTTAGGCGGAAATAAGAGAGACGAGGTAGGGTGGAGTCAGGCCAGCAATGTATTTAGGGAGAAATAAGAGAGGCGAGGTGGGATGGAGTCAGGCCAGCAATGCATTTAGGGAGAAATAAGAGAGGCTAGGTGGGGTGGAGTCAGGCCATCAATGCATTTAGGCGGGAATAAGAGAGGCGAGGTGGGGGTGCAGTCAGGCCATCAATGCATTTAGTGGGGAATAAGAGAGGCAAGGTGGGGTGGAGTCTGGCCATCAATGCATTTAGTGGGGAATAAGAGAGGCGAGGTGGGGTAGAGTCAGGCCAGCAATGCATGTAGGGGGAAATAAGAGAGGCGAGGTAGGATGGATTCAGGCCAGCAATGCATTTAGTTGCAAATAAGAGAGGCGAGGTGGGATGGAGTCAGGCCAGCAATGCATTTAGGTGGGAATAAGAGAGGCGAGGTGGGGTGGAGTCAGGCCAGCAATGCATTTAGGGGCAAATAAGAGAGGCAAGGTGGGATGGAGTCTGGCCATCAATGCATTTAGTGGGGAATAAGAGAGGCGAGGTGGGGTGGAGTCAGGTCAGCAATGCATTTAGGGGGAAATAAGAGCGGTGAGGTGGGATGGAGTCAGGCCAGCAATGCATTTAGTTAGAAATAAGAGAGGTGGGGTGGGGTGGAGTCAGGCCATCAATGCATTTAGGCGGGAATAAGAGAGGTGAGGTGGAGAGGAGTCAGGGCAGCAATGCATTTAGGGGGAAATAAGAGAGGCGAGGTGGCTGTGGAGTCAGGCCAGCAATGCATTTAGGTGGAAATAAGAGAGGCAAGGTGGGATGGAGTCAGGCCAGCAATGCATTTAAGGAAAAATTAGAGAGGTGAGGTGGGTTGGAGTCAGGCCATCAATGCATTTAGGCGGGAATAAGAGAGGTGAGGTGGGGGGGGGGCAGTCAGGCCATCAATGCATATAGCGGGGAATAGGAGAGGCGAGCTGGTATGGAGTCTGACCATCAGTGCATTTAGTGGGGAATAAGACAGGCGAGGTGGGGTGGAGTCAGGTCAGCAATGCATTTAGGGGGAAATAAGAGAGGCGAGGTGGGGTGGAGTCAGGCCATCAATGCATTTAGGCGGAAATAAGAGAGGCAAGGTGGGGGTGCAGTCAGAGGCGAGGTGGGATGGAGTCAGGCCAGCAATGCATTTAGTGGGGAATAAGAGAGGCGAGGTAGGGTGGAGTCAGGCCAGCAATCCATTTAGAGTGAAATAAGAGAGGCGAGGTGGGGTGGAGTCTGGCCATCAATGCATTTAGTGGGGAATAAGAGAGGCGAGGTGGGGTGGAGTCAGGCCAGCAATGCATTTAGAGTGAAATAAGAGAGGCGAGGTGGGGTGGAGTCAGGCCAGCAATGCATTTAGGCGGAAATAAGAGAGACGAGGTAGGGTGGAGTCAGGCCAGCAATGTATTTAGGGAGAAATAAGAGAGGCGAGGTGCGATGGAGTCAGGCCAGCAATGTATTTAGGGAGAAATAAGAGAGGCTAGGTGGGGTGGAGTCAGGCCATCAATGCATTTAGGCGGGAATAAGAGAGGCGAGGTGGGGGTGCAGTCAGGCCATCAATGCATTTAGCGGGGAATAAGAGAGGCAAGGTGGGGTGGAGTCTGGCCATCAATGCATTTAGTGGGGAATAAGAGAGGCGAGGTGGGGTAGAGTCAGGCCAGCAATGCATGTAGGGGGAAATAAGAGAGGCGAGGTAGGATGGAGTCAGGCCAGCAATGCATTTAGTTGCAAATAAGAGAGGCGAGGTGGGATGGAGTCAGGCCAGCAATGCATTTAGGTGGGAATAAGAGAGGCGAGGTGGGGTGGAGTCAGGCCAGCAATGCATTTAGGGGCAAATAAGAGAGGCAAGGTGGGATGGAGTCTGGTCATCAATGCATTTAGTGGGGAATAAGAGAGGCGAGGTGGGGTGGAGTCAGGTCTGCAATGCATTTAGGGGGAAATAAGAGAGGTGGAGTGGGGTGGAGTCAGGCCATCAATGCATTTAGGCGGGAATAAGAGAGGAGAGGTGGAGAGGAGTCAGGGCAGCAATGCATTTAGGGGGAAATAAGAGAGGCGAGGTGGCTGTGGAGTCAGGCCAGCAATGCATTTAGGTGGAAATAAGAGAGGTGAGGTGGGGTGGAGTCAGGCCATCAATGCATTTAGGCGGGAATTAGAGAGGTGAGGTGGGGGGGCAGTCAGGCCATCAATGCATATAGCGGGGAATAAGAGAGGCGAGCTGGGATGGAGTCTGACCATCAGTGCATTTAGTGGGGAATAAGACAGGCGAGGTGGGGTGGAGTCAGGTCAGCAATGCATTTAGGGGGAAATAAGAGAGGCGAGGTGGGGTGGAGTCAGACCATCAATGCATTTAGGCGGGAATAAGAGAGGCAAGGTGGGGGTGCAGTCAGGCCATCAATTAATTTAGCAGGGAATAAGAGAGGCGAGGTGGGATGGAGTCAGGCCAGCAATGCATTTAGTGGGGAATAAGAGAGGCGAGGTGGGGTGGAGTCAGGCCAGCAATGCATTTAGAGTGAAATAAGAGAGGCGAGGTGGGGTGGAGTCAGGCCATCAATGCATTTAGGCGGGAATAAGAGAGGCGAGGTGGGGGTGCAGTCAGGCCATCAATGCATTTAGGCGGTAATAAGAGAGGCGAGATGGGATGGAGTCTGGCCATCAATGCATTTAGTGGGGAATAAGAGAGGCGAGGTGGGGTGGAGTCAGGCCAGCAATGCATTTAGAGTGAAATAAGAGAGGCGAGGTGGGGTGGAGTCAGGCCAGCAATGCATTTAAGCGGAAATAAGAGAGACGAGGTAGGGTGGAGTCAGGCCAGCAATGTATTTAGGGAGAAATAAGAGAGGCGAGGTGGGATGGAGTCAGGCCAGCAATGCATCTAGGGAGAAATAAGAGAGGCTAGGTGGGGTGGAGTCAGGCCATCAATGCATTTAGGCGGGAATAAGAGAGGCGAGGTGGGGGTGCAGTCAGGCCATCAATGCATTTAGCGGGGAATAAGAGAGGCAAGGTGGGGTGGAGTCTGGCCATCAATGCATTTAGTGGGGAATAAGAGAGGCGAGGTGGGGTAGAGTCAGGCCAGCAATGCATGTAAGGGGAAATAAGAGAGGCGAGGTAGGATGGAGTCAGGCCAGCAATGCATTTAGTTGCAAATAAGAGAGGCGAGGTGGGATGGAGTCAGGCCAGCAATGCATTTAGGTGGGAATAAGAGAGGCGAGGTGGGCTGGAGTCAGGCCAGCAATGCATTTAGGGGCAAATAAGAGAGGCAAGGTGGGATGGAGTCTGGTCATCAATGCATTTAGTGGGGAATAAGAGAGGCGAGGTGGGGTGGAGTCAGGTCAGCAATGCATTTAGGGGGAAATAAGAGCGGTGAGGTGGGATGGAGTCAGGCCAGCAATGCATTTAGTGAGAAATAAGAGAGGTGGAGTGGGGTGGAGTCAGGCCATCAATGCATTTAGGCGGGAATAAGAGAGGTGAGGTGGAGAGGAGTCAGGGCAGCAATGCATTTAGGGGGAAATAAGAGAGGCGAGGTGGCTGTGGAGTCAGGCCAGCAATGCATTTAGGTGGAAATAAGAGAGGCAAGGTGGGATGGAGTCAGGCCAGCAATGCATTTAAGGAAAAATTAGAGAGGTGAGGTGGGGTGGAGTCAGGCCATCAATGCATTTAGGCGGGAATAAGAGAGGTGAGGTGGGGGGGGCAGTCAGGCCATCAATGCATATAGCGGGGAATAAGAGAGGCGAGCTGGGATGGAGTCTGACCATCAGTGCATTTAGTGGGGAATAAGACAGGCGAGGTGGGGTGGAGTCAGGTCAGCAATGCATTTAGGGGGAAATAAGAGAGGCGAGGTGGGGTGGAGTCAGGCCATCAATGCATTTAGGCGGGAATAAGAGAGGCAAGGTGGGGGTGCAGTCAGGCCATCAATTAATTTAGCAGGGAATAAGAGAGGCGAGGTGGGATGGAGCCAGGCCAGCAATGCATTTAGTGGGGAATAAGAGAGGCGAGGTGGGGTGGAGTCAGGCCAGCAATGCATTTAGAGTGAAATAAGAGAGGCGAGGTGGGGTGGAGTCAGGCCATCAAAGCATTTAGGCGGGAATAAGAGAGGCGAGGTGGGGGTGCAGTCAGGCCATCAATGCATTTAGGCGGTAATAAGAGAGGCGAGGTGGGATGGAGTCTGGCCATCAATGCATTTAGTGGGGAATAAGAGAGGCGAGGTGGTGTGGAGTCAGGCCAGCAATGCATTTAGAGTGAAATAAGAGAGGCGAGGTGGGGTGGAGTCATGCCATCAATGCATTTAGGCAGGAATAAGAGAGGCGAGGTGGGGTGCAGTCAGGCCATCAATGCATTTAGGCGGGAATAAGAGAGGTGGGATGGAGTCTGGCCATCAATGCATTTAGTGGGGAATAAGAGAGGCGAGGTGGGGTGCAATCAGGCCATCAATGCATTTAGGCGGGAATAAGAGAGGCGAGGTGGGGTGGAGTCAGGCCAGCAATGCATGTAGGGGGAAATAAGAGAGGCGAGGTGGGGTGGAGTCAGGCCATCAATGCATTTAGTGGGGAATAAGAGAGGCGAGGTGGGGTGGAGTCTGGCCATCAATGCATTTACTGGGGAATAAGAGAGGCGAGGTGGGGTGCAGTCAGGCCAGCACGGTGAGAGAAAGTAACTCAATTACATCATTTATCACCATGTTTCAAGTAGACGTCAGTGCTCCCCGGCATCATTTGGTGAAAGAGAACTCAGACACAGCAGCTTGAGAGTTAAAGTGTGAACAGATATACTAATGTAGCACTTGGATCGCAAAGATTGTGGTGCACAGGAAGAACACCCAACAAACCCTGTGCTCAACACACCACCAGAAATGCCAAGAACATTAACTTCTTCATAATCAACAAGTACCTTCCTCTTTTCACGTGCTCCATCCTAGACATCTTCTCTGAGCACTGCTAAGAGTCTGGAAAGCATGTAGGACTCACTCCTTACTGAGTTGGAAATCCGCAATGAGGATGGATTGATAAAACTGGAAGTATTCGCTCAGCAGCTTAGAATATGGATGCACATCACACATAGTTTGGGATGATGAGTTACTGCATTTCCGGTGTAGTAAGTGATCTGTCTGGTCAGCAGCACCTGTGAGAGCAATCCTAGAATCTCTGAGGTGCCCTACTGGCAGTACACAGCCTGAGTGAGTCTTTACTGCTGCATGGGCTATTCTTTGTGACCACAAGGAAATCCTTGCAGGGACAGTCAAACATTGGACATTCATTAAGGTGAACAAGCACCTCACTGTGACATACTATAGGAAGGCACCTACCCACAGCCCATACACCTGGCCTGGGGATGCAGATGTGCACACGTGAAGTCACAAAGGTAAGTTGAGCGGGGCTCTTTGGGCGTGCTTGTGGGTGTGCTGCAGATAGCTCTGGGAATTGGCTGGCAATGACTTTAATGAGATGCAATTTCTGCTTATGATACTACTGTTCTGTTCTTGATGCCCGCTGTAATATATACAGGAGTGCCACCTTCCTAAAGGCCAGAGAATCGCTGAGATTTTCTCAGATTCTCCCTCCTGTACAAAAGCCACACACATGAACAATGGTCATATTCTCCTGACTACACCATAACCAAAAATAAGAGAATTCCTTGGATCTCCTTGCTACATAAGCGGCGGAAACAAGGCAGTTTCCCAGTTCTCTGTAGAGCCATAAGCGAGCATATTTCTGTGGAGGTCCTTAATACATGACAGCTGCAGCTCCAAATATGTATATGAATCTCCCTGCTACACTATTAATGCCACTGGCCCTAATACAAGGTAGCTGCTTCGTTTCCTTTTTCTCACAGACCCAAAGACCCTCTTTCCTTACCTTTGATTACTTTAGTGGGGAATGTTGGAGTGATGGCCATACTGAGGAAAATCCGTATCATCTTGAAAGGCAATGCCCTCCTTCTCCCCAGGGTGAACCCCATCCTCCATGCAGGCACTATGCGCAAACCTGAGCTTGCAGGCGATCACAGTGGTTACACTGGCATGCAGACACAGCAACCCTTTCTACCACAGGGTGCAGGTGCAGCTAGTGCCACTGACTGTGGGTACGACTTCTTGTCATGCTTCTGTGCTTAACAACAAGGAATGGAACAACCAGCGTCGGCGGACATTCTGCCCGCACCGGGGCAGGGTATCATGGGAGGTGGTGGATTCCACGTGGTGCTTATAGAGTGTGTTGCGTCACCACTGAGCAAGCTTAGACATTGAAGTCATGCAGAATGCATGATGTTCCCTCTTCTTGCCCCACTCCCAGGAAGACAGCAGACCGGAAATCAGGCCGTGCAGTCTAGCATTGAACTCCAGTGCCAACTGCCAAGCACTCTTCACGTACCCCAAATGCCCTCTCCTTCCCAAATTAACCAACTCACCTGCCCATCTTCCAACAGCATTCACTACACAGACAGACCAAGATCTGCACAAGAGATTTGTGCCAACCAATGTACGACTTGTCATTGACCTTTGTAATATTGGTTGACTCCCAATGTACCCTGTGTGCCTCAATACAAGACCGTTTGGCCCCTGGTGAATTTCTTCAATTTTTGATGATTGAGGGTTTCCTAGGTGTGCGTCCAACCCTGCAAGTGCAATGAGAATGGGGTCCCCCAGAATGCCTCAGTGCTTGAAAGTGCTCCTGTCACATGCGTAGACGGTTCAGGTGTTAACTATGCATTTACTGAACACATTCACTGGAGTTCTGTGCCAGCAGTGAATCGTGTTAGGTTGCGAACATCATTTGACATGACTTCATGTGTTTAGGACTGCTGCATTGACTCAAAAAAACAAGGAATAAATAAAAGCACTAAATAGATAACAATACATACTGAATGCATTCACTATGTATATCCTATCATGCTGCAGGTGTTCGGCGCACCAAATAATGGTTGATTTAAAAAAACAAAAACACACTCTTTGAAATACAGTTTGCCCTGACTTTATACATGTAGACCCAGTACATTTACCCCACAAGTGGGGCCTAAATAAAAACAGTACATACATGACAACAAAATACAGCATGCTCAAGAGTGCTCACTGAATACGACAAAACAACATTGGTGAAGTAGATCCAGGCTTGGTGCCCAGTTGATTGAGGGGTCCAGCCAGTTAATGAGTGGTGCACTAGGTACGAACCCTGGTCCCATTATATTGCAGGTACAACAAATAGGCCCACACCCCCACTTATGTCAATTGTGTCCTATGTCGCACTCTCCTCTTCCTCCTCACAGTACGTGTGTGGGCAGGGCATGCAGATGCAGGCGCCTCGTCCCCCTCCCCATTAAAGGATAGGAAGCCACCGAGTGTTGAAATTATTAACCAGCGCTCTAAAGGCTGTGTTGCGTGGACATATGAGATAAATTAGGCTTAAATCGTGGAGAAAGGAGTCAGTGAGTTGGCTGATACAGCTCATAAAAAAGAGTGATATGTACAAATGTCACTCTTAAGTACTGTTCCACATTAATTCAATGGTGGCCAAACATCACATCATTAGCCCTAACACCTCCTTTCCACATGTCGGTGAATAATTTATTTATTTATTTATTTATTACATTTATTATATGCCAAGACCCTGGGATTTTATGGCTTAGTTGCAGACATCTTGATTATATTGGGTAAGAATAACATTACATTCACATTATACATTAGTACACAGCAATAGTAGGCATAAACATTTTGCAGATTACATGGTCACAGTACATATCTGGCCCGATTCATAGAATAAAATAACGCAGAAAAACGGGCGCTTGCATGCAAAATCCATGCAATCGCCCGTTTGTTCATTCATGGAACACATTGCGCGTGGCTTACCAGAGACTTACGCTGAATCCGCGCGGGTCCAACATGTCACTGCGACACCACGAACGCCTTGCGTGAGATGCCCAGCGAAGGCGCATACCGTCTAGCGCGGTCACCTAAAAAGGGGGCGGAACAAGTGGAATGGGGAACAACAAAAGCGTAAATGTGGGAGTTATGTGGGAAGTACCACAGTAAAATACTTACAACACCCACATGCATGCTAACAACACGTATTCATGGAATTGAACAGGGCTCTCCAGCACGCAGAAAAAGACGCGCTAATTCGGAAACACGTCTGCCAAGTGAAAGCAGGTGTAAGCATCACCGCGCTCTAAAAACAATGCATAAACAGGGCACACGAAAAACCAATGCGCTATACAGCTACGATCGATGAATGTCCCATTTTTCCCAGTAGTGATCGCGGGACACCGCAGGAGGAGGAGGATAACCAGGGCACGCATTTTTTTACCCAGGTCCAGCCTTTTGGGATGCCTGATGACCAGGTCAGTGATTGCGGGACACCGCAGGAGGAGGAGGATAGCCAGGGCACTCATTTTTTTTACCCAGGTCCAGCCTTTTTGGATGCCTGATAACCAGGTCGATGATAGGTATAGGTTTCCACCTCATATCATATTAGACCTGGTCACAGAGTGGGAAGATGACCTCACATCACCCACCCTGTGCTCCCAAGCACTGAGCCCCTTGGAAAAGGTGCTCAATGTACTGCATATTTTGGCCGCTGGGTCATTTCAGAGGACAACTGCCTTTGTCGGGGTCATTTCACAGGCCACGCAGTCACGCTTCCTACACCAGGTGTTGGCAATCATGACTGCACGCCCCCTCAGTCCGCAGGCACATATGCATGCCCAGAACCCCCGCAGAAAGGCAGGCCATGGTCCATGACTTTTACGGGGTGGCATTCTTCCCTAAAGTGCTTGGTGCCATTGATTGAACCCATTTGCCTCTACATCCACCTAGGGCCACAGAGTTCATCTATCGCAATCGCAAGCACTGGCATTCCATCAACGTGCAGGTTGTATGTGATGCCAAGGGAATCATCACCTCTGTATATGCCAACTATCCGGGGTCCACCCATGATAGTTTCATATTCAGAATGTCACCCCTACAGCGGGCCCTGGAAGCTGGGCGGCATGGCAACACATGGCTCATTGGTGAGTACAAATGGCCCTGCAAATGCATGCATGTCTCAAACAGAAAAGAACACACAACTGACAAACCATCTCACCTCTACAAGGGACAGTGCCTACCCTCTGAGCACCGACGGCAACTAGGGGCATAGTGGAGTGCACATTGGGAGTGCTAAAGTCACGCTTCCACTCCCTTGACCACTCTGGTGGTGAGCTTATATATGCACCACCAGTAGTGTACAGCAATCATTGTGGCAGCATGTGTCCTGCACAACATTGCAACAAGGCATGGTGTACCTGTGGACATGGTGGTGCGCCCACATCCCCAACCACATGCACGGTGGATGCACATGAGAGGGGAAAGGGCCCGTGGCGAGGCTGCCTATACCCAGCTTGTGGCACAATTTTTCACCTAAATTCCAACCCCTGCGGAGTGCAAACAGCCCTGGCACATTCCAGGTGACAATCAATGATGACAAAGGGACAATCATCTGTCCCAACCTTAACACCCTGAGAATGTGTCCTCGGAAGTGCTACATTGTGTGCATCCCTTAGTACTAAAAGTATCTCAATCTTGTGTGCACAAAAGAAACACATGTAAGATGGAGTATGCCACAAACACCATGACAAAGTACACATCTAAATGCCGGTATGTCACCTAAACCCTCCCACACTTCATGTCACCTGTTTGATACACCATGATATGGCATGCAATGTCCAAACAGAGAAATAAATGGCCAACACATAACACTACTGTCACAAAGTGTGCAACGATCAACCTAAAAGTCCAGAAATAAATCACTCATCAATATAATCATGTGCACATGAACATCAATTGGCCAGTACAACAAACCAGAAACACAGGAACCAAGAGTTAATCAGTGGGACTGTGACCATACCCAAATGCACATGTGCCTCAATGTGTCGTGCTTGCACATGCCATCCTTCTAAATTCCACCCTTCTAAATGTGTGTGGCACTGCTAACCAAAGGGGTCAGGGAACCGCATACGGCATGAACGCTAACAACAATGAAGACAGTCAAGGCAATACATGAAGATGGAACATGAACAAAGGATGCATCTCAATGTACAAACAAAACGTGATGCCAACCATGCACTGGACAAACAATCATGAATCCTACTAGGGGTGTATACACAAGTCAGACTTGAGACTGCCCACAGATAGAATGGAAGCCCAATGCCACTGTGTAAATTACTTTCACATGCTGCACTCCTAGCAATATTTGAAAACAGGGACTTAGGCTACCCCACCTGTCTAACACTGGCTGGGTGTGGATCCAGCACACTTAACAGATCCCTACAAGTGGTCTGTACATCAGAGAACACCCAAGATACATATAACACAATTATATTTTGTATTCATGTGAGTTTTAAAAATAGCATAACAAAGCTATCATCCAAAATTTTTTCCTTGCCCGTGAATGACGGGTTATGCATTGTTTAGGGCATCTCAAAAACAAAAACAATCTCATACATTGATTCTTTGCATACAATTCTTTGCAGTGTGGGTTAGTACATTGGGTGACTTTAGAATGTGGTCGGGTTGACTACACATCTGTCTAGTCGACACTAAATGGTGTTTCTGGCCCAGAGTAGGTGGCTTCAGTTCTAATGCCGTCTTCAGGACGATTGTAGTGGACTTGGTGGTATCATCGATGTGTCACAGAGTTAGGACATCTAAAGGTAAGGAGGTACAAATTAGAACATGGGTGTGTCTCTACAGGGACTACGGTGCCTGAAGAATGTGCTGGGTAGGATCCTACCTGTGCCTTTTCGTTTCAGTGTCACAGTTTGGTAAAGAATCTTAATGGAATTCTTCACTCCAAGTGCCTTCTGTGCACTTTGTATGATTCGATCCTGTGTGTCTAGGATCTGGTCTGCAGCTAAATAGCTGTGAAAGAAGAGAATAATTCTCTGGTGAAACATAGTGTGAACGAAGAGTATCCGTACTTGCATAAGTCGTGATTGTTGCACCAGTGCTGACTGTGGTATGGGCCGAAAATGGGTGCTCGCTAAATAGCCGGGGTGGTGTGCTATGAGTAAAAAGCACATATCTATCCCGTGTGTCATGCTCGTTGGTGTATGCATGATTGGGGGAGACAAAATGGTGTCTGGCTACTATCTACGGGAAAGCTATGGCATGCGGCAATCAGCACCGTGAGGGACCTCTCTGCTGTGATAGAAAGTGCTCCCTTATCCGTGAGGCAATCCTAGCAAGCCATGGAAAGGGGTAGCAGGAGTGGCATGTGTGTCTGGACCCAAGGCACAAACACCAACACGAGACAAGGCTCTATGGGTCCAGCTGGGACCTACAGTGGATGCCCTTGGTTGCCACACAAAGCAACATACTGGGCCTCATTACGACCCTGGCGGAATTCGCGGTGCAAAATGCACCGCGGAGCATGGCGGAAAGCCGCCGATAGCGCCATGGGGGTTGGCGGATTTACCACCCCATGCCGACCTTGGCGGAGCGGTAAATCCCCAATCCCCATTTTACCCTTCCCCATTCCCATTCTTGCCCCATAGGGTATAATGGGAGTGGGGAAGGAGTTAATTACGCCGCCGTAAAGTACGGCGGCGTAATTAACAACGAGGTCCCTTAGCGCCATGGTTTTCTCCGCCCGGTAAAACCAGGCGGAGAAAACCTCCATGGCGCTAAGGGAAGTCGTAGTAGGGCGGACGGGTCCGCCGCGATTACCGCTGGCGGTATCCCACTCCGCCAGGGTCGTAATGAGGCCCACTGTCACATAAATGCACAATAGACAACAAAAAACTAATAAAAAAAATCAAAAATGCCCATAGGTGACCCGGGGTGGGGTGCCCACCCAGGCGGGAGGCGGTACAGGGTGCATGTCAACACCCACATATGTGAATGTTAAAAAAGAACCCTCCATGTGTTAATGGGGCGCACGGCTATGATGGAGTGGGAGACCTGTCACTGCTGTCGCCACCTTCTGGTGCTGCATCAGAATGTGGTATTGGAAAGGGAGGATAACCACATATAGCCCTGGTCTCGTCCTCCATGGCAGTGGCCATGCGGGACTGAGATGCTTGCATCTCCAACATGATGGGCCGGAGGTCTCCATGCATCAGCTCACGGTATGCATGCAGGTCCTCCATGAGGGTTTGAATTATCATTTGCATCGGCTGCTCAGACAGTCTACTGCTGGATGCCTCGAGTGCAGTCAGTGTAACCCTGAGGTACCTATACTCTGACCTCAGGGCTTCCCTGTTGGCCCGACCCTCTGTAGCCGAGGATGCATGCAGAGCCCTCAGTTCTGCCCATCGGTTCCTGTTGCTGGTTACCATTTTTAGCCTGTGTGAGCGGCATGTGGACCGCAATGCCTGCTGCTGGTGCTCCACCTGTCTTGCTGGGGGTGTCATGGAATTGGCCACCCTATCCATGCCCTGAGAGAATATCTCATGTGAAGCAGCCTGTTGTTGTGCAACAGCACACATGGATGCTCCCACACAGTATCGCCAGCTAACACACGGCCACCACGCTGGTGGACCCCACGCCTCCCTAGGCCAAGGGTACCTGGCCCTTGATGTGATGACGTGGTCTGTGGCTGCAGGACTGCATCCCTCCCTTGTTCTGCTGCCCCAGGAGTCAATATTGTGGAGCATGACCCTGCAACCGTAACCACCACAAACGGACCTCCAAACACTGACTGGCCCAGTGAGGGGTCTTCCTCCCCTTCAGACGTTTGGGATGCAACAGCACCCATGGGTGATGTACTCACCTGTGACACCACAGAGGTATCCATATCTGATTCACCACCAGAGCCTAAGGCTTCCTCAGAGGCGCACTCAGACTGAGTCTGGGCCAGGATGGCCTGTAGCACCAATTGAACTTCATGGCTCACCACACCACGTCCTCCACTGGTGGTTGGTCGTGGCTCACTATCCTGTAACTCCTCCACCTCCTCCTCTGCATTCAGTGCCTCATCACCTGCACGTGGACAGAAAAATTAAGGAAGAGCCATGTAAATACTATAGCCCACACACATAGGCATCACAATGTAGTCATGTAACAAATCAACCTGCCATGTCACAAACTCCCACACATACGCAGTGTCAATGCAAGTGAAGGGTAGCATGACAGCAGTCATAGACCTGTGTGGAAGGGCTAAATACAATCTTTAGTGCATGGTGCATAGAACCTGTTACACACATGAGCACCTGTCTGGCATAGTTCATCCACCAACATCACAGATGCAAAAACACATATGCCACGTACCATAGCCATGCCTGATCTGTAATATTGCATGAGAAGGGACTTGCTGACTACTGTCCCAGAGCCATGTACAATGGATGTGAAATGACATGACATGTAAATCACAAACTCAATACACACAAGTGTTACATGGTGCAACGATGCAAGGGCGGTGGAATAGAGTGAAGCCAGACTAACCATCCCATGAGGCCAGCTACCATTGACATCACGTGAGTGAATAGGCATGGTGACGGTGAGACCTTGGGATGGAAGTGGGAGTGGGCAGTGCAGTACATGAGAATGGTATACCAATTAAATATAACTACATTATCATCAATGAAAATGCAGTGGGCTGGTGGAAGTTTATGCGCAGACATCAGGTGTCAATAGCTGCTAGAGGGTTGTAGGGATACAGTAAACAGCCACTGAGTGTGGAGTATGGCAGGGAAGCAGTGCATGGGTACAACTGGTGGCTCAGAGGCCCGTGTCGGAGATCATAGTGTGGGCAGGTGACTAGTGCGTTCTCTCAGTCATCCAGGATTCCAGCAGGGGAGAGGAGTTAGAGAAAGCAGAACAGATGAGGAAGGATCATAAGTGCCCCCAGACCCAGACAAGATTCACCTCCAGTGCCATTGAGGCAGGGAGGCTGTAGCAGAGGGAGCCCAAGCCGAAGATAGACATTAACCAGCAATTAATTTCTCTGAGAAGTAACTGACCCTGAGGGAGTAGGAAAGGGATGATCAAATGCCATGAGAAGGAAGCAAATTGGGAAGATGGAGTTGAAAGAACTGCGGCACCAGGACCCATAAGGCCCTGTGGACAATGCAGAGCGATTGGAAATGAACAGTTATAGCCACTGGGAGCCAGTGCCATCATCACATTCCTAGGGAGACACAATGCCTGGCACCAAGACAAAATGACACTCCCCACTGTCCAGGTCAGGATGAGTTGCAGAGGGAAGAGAGTAGAGGCACAGAAACCTGGGTATAGGCCATTGCAGTAACCCACCATAGGTATGACCAGTCCTCTGGAGACAGTGAACTACTGGGGGAATGAGAGGAAAGGAGGAATCCCGGAGGTGCAGCTGGCAGGATGACCTCCCAGAGACGTCAGAGATGTGCGGCGAGAAGGAGAGTGTGGGGTGCAAGATTGTAAGAGGGCCAAGACAGCCTGGACAGAGTGACATGGAAAGAGTGAGCAGGTGTGGTGATGGGATTTGTCACCGTGTGCAGCACACTGTGCGTATGCAGTCTGCAGGTCAACAAGCACACATCAGTCCACCACAACATGGTTCACCTATTGCAGTCATGCAAATGCAGCCAGAACTGCCAGACAACCAACACACTTCAACCAAGCAACATACACATGACCCGGACACACATGTATCACCACTTACCAGACATTCCCTCATAAATTGGCAGGTCTCCCACGCCTTGGTTCTGCTCCGCATCAATCATAGCACCTATGATCTCCTTCTGCGGAGTGAGTTCTTCTTCCTCTCGTGGTGACCCACCTCCAGTCACCAGAAGAGGCGTAGTTTTAACCCATCTTACCTTTGGCTTGGCGCCAGAGGTCATACCAACGCTTCATTGCATCAGTAGCTGAGCGCCTCTCATGGCCCAAGGCGCTAATAAGGTTAGCGACACACTGACAGTGGGCCATACGCTGGGCAGGCCTACGTGTGCTCCCTGCCCGCACAAGCATGTTGTGTTTGTGTACCTGAATGTAGTTCACGAGGACCTAGAGCTCCTGATCACTAAAGCTCCTTTTCCTCGACGTACAGGTCTCCTGTGCCGTGCCTTGGGACTGAGCCTGTTTGCCTACTGCATGCTTTGCCTTGTTACGAGGCTATGCAGACCCCGAGTGGCTGGGACCACTTGCGTTAGTAGGGGCTGGAGCACTGGTGGCCTTGGCTGTTGCATCACACACTGATGGTGTGACTGTAGGTGCCCTTGCAGGTGGCTGTACCTGGGTGCCGGTGCCATGACGCTGCACAGCATGTCCCTTCCCTTTCGATGCACAGATAGCATCTGCCCCTGCATCTCCATGGACCGGCGCGGGGAGCACCATAGGCATGGCTTGGTTGCTACAGCTGCCCCTGCAGCTTCCTAACCCTGTTGGGTGGAGGACATGGCGCTCCCTGCATGGGCCCAGACACCTCTGCCATCTCACACACCTCCGCCACCTCAGGTGCCTCCACCTCCCCGGCCACCTTTGCCTCCCTTCCCACTAGTTGCCCTCCCAGTCATGGCACAGATGAATTGGTGCAATGGGAGGTGCAGCTATCGATTGTCCTGGGCAATTTGAGATAGAGGGCAGTGTGCATGATGTCAAACGTAACAGTGTGCCACATCAAGGCTCAATGTAAACCCTGGGGAATAAATAAATGGGCCGCCTAACACACAGGCACCCTAAATATGAAAAAAATTGTACGTGACCCCTCGGCAGCCCACGTGTAAATAAAAAACCTAATGGAGTACGCTGTGGCATCCAACAACACAAAAAATACGTACGCGAAGGACACGTAAGCTACAGTGATGTTAAATTATGGGATACGCGACACACAGGGGCACACACAGATTGCAAAATGCATATGCAACTCACCATCAGCCTCAAAAGTACACGTGCGTGTGTGCCGAGGCAATCCCCCATCAAGAGAAGAGGCTTGAACGCAGTGTAGAGATCGCATGGAAACTAAGTCCACACGTCCGTCCACTGAAACTCGGCAAGTGTGTGATGCTCTCCTACACACTACTTCCCGCCCAACGTTCAGCGCTTGTCACGTAAGTTACGCGCTTACGGCCATTCCTCTGATTTCACACTAATGCGCTGTTTCTGCATGTGCAGAGCCACTCTGTTTCTGGCTGGCCATGTGAGTGACACGGAAAACTCATGCTCCTGCCTACCAGCTAATTTACTTGGCTCCAAGTGCCCGAGCTGCCTCCTACGAGCTATCTGCTGCTGCCTGCCCACTGTGTGTCTCTGCTGCCCACGTGCCCTGCAATTTGGTGCCTGTTGTACAGCCAATGCCAGAGCTCCTGCCACTGTGACCACATCTGCTGATCCCGAAGATTCCCGACGTGCCATACCACCGCTCCACAGCCCAGCCCCAGGACAACCTGTTGTCATGATTCCTGCCCCTCATGTCCCCAGCCCTCCAAGATGTCAGGCTGGAGCCAGGCCCCAATCACCTACATGGCCCTCAAGGGCCTCTCCATCCCTCCAAAGACCCACTTGGAGTCAGACTTGGCACTTGTGGCACCAGACTCACTCACACCCATAGTATAACATTGGGGATTGGACTTGTAGTGCATTGATGGGGACAAGATGGATGCCCCCACATATTTTGGTTCCCAGAACTGCATGTGCAGTCTAGTCTTTTGGGTGTGGTTCAGCCCGGAGACACCTGGGATACCCAGAGACTATTTAAGCCACGCCCAGACTGAGAAACATGCTTTGTGTTTTCTGCACCTCCGGCGTGACACTCACCGTGTTCGGATCGGTCTCCAGTTGGCCTGCATCTTTCTTCTGCGCTCAGCTCCTGCTAGAACAAGAACAACGTTAGGAACAGCCTTACCTTGCGGCGCTTCTGCCCATCATTCATCGCTTCTTCTGTTCTGCGGGCATCTTCGGCGGTGTCATTCCCATCCCGGCACGCCGCTTCCTAAGGAAAAGGGAAAAGAACAGAAAAAAGGCATTAGTGAGCATTCAGCAAATCTTTGCTTATTTTTAAAGACCGTACGAGCTTCAAATGCTTACCTGAATCCCACCCGCTCTGGGGGAACTCTGTCTCCGGAACTTCTCATCCATCTGCAAGAGGGAAAAGACACTCCAGGTTAGCGTGGATACATCTAGAGGCGCCGCATACCGCGCTTACTCACCGCATTTCTTCTTCATAACCGGCATCCACGCTGAAAACATGGTGGCACCTAAAAGACATAGAAAAAGAACTCAGTTCAATACAAATACAAAAGGGTTGCATCGCGCATTTCGCTCTCACTCACCTTCAGCACTACTCATCTCAGCAGCACATCGCCATCCCCGGACGCTGGCCTTCATCTAAGGAAGGAACGGAATGAAGTTAGAAAACTGTTCAAAAGACTCATTATACTTACCTGTCAGACTCTTGCCAGTGAAGTAACTAGGCAGCAACGAGCCCGCATCAATCAACGCGCCCCTGCGCTGAAAGCAGGACGGAGAGCACATTTTCCAAGAAACCAAGGCCTAGTCTCCAGTCGAGTAGACTCCAGGGAAGGATCCGAGGTCGTAAGAGGTCAGAACAGGCTGAATGACGTCCCTGTGGATACCAGGTGAGCGTTACACCTGCCCACCCACACCTTCCTCAGAGGTTGCCATGTCTGACCCAATATCACCTGAGGCAAGTGGCAACACCCTGGCAGTGAGGCAGATGGCTGTCAGCTTCTCAGCCAGGGAAGTTGGCATCCTGGTGGAGCAAGTCCTGGGGCATTATGATGCCCTCTTCCATGGACCATTGCAAGTCGGCAAGGAAGGACGGAGGAAGATCTGGGCAGACATTGTGTGTGCCATCAACACAGGAGGTGGCACACCGCGACTACACACATGTCCACAAGCGCTGGAAGGACTTCAAGGCCAGGACCGTCAACAAGGCCTGGCGCTTCCTCAAGGCTGGTGAGAACCAAGGGAGGCGCCAGGGCCGGTTGACCACCAACAACTATCGAGTCCTGGAGAGGTTCTACCCAGCACTGTACTCCGAGGTCATGGAGATGGATCTCCATCTAGAGTCGACTGGTAAGTGTTCATGTGTTCTTGGACACGATGGTGCATGTGCATGTTGATATATGGTTGGAGTGTGCACCTTGGCCTCATGTCTGGCATGCCTCTTGTACAGATGTCTGTGTACATGTCCCAGGCAGTGCTGCATGTAAGTCCATTCAGATATGTGTGACAGCAATGGTGTTTGGGTTGCAATGTGTGATGTGCCCAGGCATGTAGCAACCTGCACATGTCTGCATGCATGTATCTGTACTGGGGCATGTGAGTGTAGACATGTGTGCTTTCGGCAACATCATGGGCATGCATGGTGTATATGTGCATGTGTGAGGGAAGTGAGTCACTTATGGACGTATGACACATGACCATTTAAATGTGTGATTGACTAATGCTGCCAAGTTGTCCTCAAGTGCACTCTGACGTGATTGCTCCATGGCCTGATGCATGACTGTCCAGTGGTGTGTGAATGAGATGTGGTTGTCCCATGATACATATGAGGTGTATCCACAAATATGATATGCTGACAGTGTCTTGTACATGGATGTGATTGTCTGTTGCGCATGACGTATATGAATGTGCATGTGTGTTAATTGCACTGGCCTGTGTGTTGTGGAGGATGATGATGGTTGTGACGTTTAACTGTCCCACCCATGTACATTTGCTTTGTGACAAGCATACATATGTTCAGTACCCTGATGCTTGTGTTCAATGTCTAGCTATCCACAGCGACGATGAAGGAAGAGGGCGGAGAAGGTGCTGTGGAGCAAGGCAGCAGGGATGCCTTCACTAGGCACAGATGAAAGGCCCAGGTACTGTCATCATCCGGTAGCGAGGAGGCTAGTGCTGCGTCAGAGTCAAGGGCCGCAGACCCCGAGGGTAGGTCCAAGAGGGCGCAGGTGGTGGAGGACTCCTCAGCAGTGGGAGAGACAGATGAGACCACACAGGGGCAAGGCACTGCAGAAGACGGTGGGGAGGCATCCAGGTTGGTGGGGGAGGGGGAGAAGGCCACATCAGCCCAGTCCATGGGGAATGGCGGGGGTAATGACGTAGGTGTGACTGATGCAGTCCAGACTCAAGGGCCGGAGTCAGCGCAGGTCGCCGTGGAGCAACCTGTGCTTATTCCTGCCCCTGGGCCTGCGACTGCATCAGTATGCACCTGCGGCATGCCTCAGGCCGGACCCATCCGCAGGTGGTGGATGTATCCACACAAATTCATTCAGGATCGGGTGGAACCATTGCTAGCCGGTATCACGAGGCATACAGCAACATCCCCGATGAGGTGCAGGCTTCCAATCGGGGGCTTGTACATCATCACAATGAGGTCTGTCATCTCTTGAACTGGCTAGCACAGTTCCTGGTCTTGCAATGGGTCTGTGGGCTGGCAACTTATGTGACCCCCCTCCTCGTCACCTTCCTCTGTGTGCCAGTCGTCCTCCCTGCCATCTTCCGGCCCACATACCACCAGGGCCCCCTGTGTATCTGTCCCAACTCCGGCGGCCAGTCTGGTGGAGATCACATCCCTGCCAGAGTCAGGAGTCGAGGTGGAATCAGCAGATGTGGTCACCACAGCAACAGGAGCCATCGCAATGGAGGAAGAGCAGGCACCAAGGAGAAGGGCACGTGCATGACAGCCCCGGGGGTTGTCATCATCCCAGAGGCTGTCCTTGATGCGCATGCACCAGATATATTGGCAGTAGCAGGCTCAGAGTAGGAGGCGACAGGACTCAGAGCTTTCAACAGCAGAGGGGCAGGTATCGGCCATCAGGCAGGAGGCAAACGTGGATCTTACAACAAGGATGTCTTCCGTGTTGAAGTGTTTGGGCCAGCAGATTGGGGCAGAGCAGCAGTGGGCACAAGAGGCACGACTCACCATGGCCAGGGCGGAGAATTCACTGCATCGGTCAGAGAGGGGGGCGGATGTCCTCGAGGAGACTTGCAGGGAGTTTGAGAGGAGCATGGTGGAGTCTCTGCAAGCCTTCGAGTGGGAAGTGGAAGCCCGCTTAGTGGAAGTGGATGCAGTGTTCGATGATACCCTGGTGGAGACTATGAGGGAGCATGGTGAGGAGAAGGCCTAGCCCGCTGCCATTGTATATAGTTCTATAGGTGTAGGATTCATTTATTTTTCACTTTCTTTTGGAGTTCCTGGACTTTGCTCCACATTTTGTACATAGTTCTTTTTTAATGGTATTTTCTAGGATTTTAAGACATGTTTTGGGACAATGAACCCTGGGTTTGTAAACTGTTGGATTTTTCCAGGATAATTTTTAGTTCACCATGGAGGAATGGTTTTCTTTTCATTTGTGTTTTTATTTGGACTTACATTGATGGACATGGATCAGTTTTTCATTTTTAACATCCTTTTTATTTCAGTTTTCACAATCTTTCGTTTTTTTATTTAATTCATGCTGGTTTGACTTTAATACAGATTTTTTAATATACTTTGAAACGTTGAAATTGAAGTGGTGTCTGGTCTCGATGGTTTTGTACATGTTTCACTCTTCCTTGATTCAGTTCTGTGTCCCTGCTGTTGACCAATGTTGTTCATGTGTGTGTACACATGAATGCATGTGTGATTTTGGAATTCCGATGCCATGGGGCATGTACTGGGGACCATGACCAATGGATAGGTGTTGAGGTGCATCGGGAGTGTGCAGCTTGTGGTGGCATCTGATTTGACATGTGCTGCATGGATGTATATTGATCCGATGTGTTTTGGGGTGGGGGGTGTCCCATGAGACGGGGCCTGCCTGCAGGTTGCTGTCACTGGTAGTGGTGGGGGGACATGAGGTGGGGCCTGCCTGCAGGTTGCCATCACTGGTGGTGGGGGGGACATGAGGCGGGGCCTGCCTGAAGGTTGCCATCACAGGCGATGGGGGATCCCATGTGGTGTGGGCTGCCTGTGGGGTGTGGTCATGGGTGAAACGGAGTCCCATGTGTTGTGGGCTGCCTGCTGGGATTGTCAAAGGGGGTGGGGGTGGTTCCATGTGGTGTGGGCTGCCTGTGGGATGTGGTCATGGCTGATGGGGTCCCATGTGTTGTGGGTTGCCTGTGGGGTGGTCGCGGCTGATGGGGGGGTCCCATGTGATGTGGGCTGCCTGCGGGGAGTGGTCATGGGTGATGGAGGCTGGGATGTGGCTGTCCCATGAGGAGGGGTCATCTTCCAGGGGATTTGAGCGTGTTTTGCGGGGTACGTGCTGAGTTTCCACACGATTTGGCTGGGGTGCGGGTGGAGTGGTAGCGTGGGTACTCAGCACGTACCCCAGAAGCACCCTAGCCAAATCGCATGGAAGCTCATTGCGTACCCCGGACGCACCCCAGCCATGTCATGTGGAAACTCATTGCGTACCCCGGAAGCACCCCAACCAAGTCGCATGTAAACACATTGCGTACCCCGGACGCACCCCAGCCAAGTTGCTTGGGAACTCATTGCGTACCCTGGATCCACCCCAGCCAAGTCGCGTGGAAACACATTGCGTTCTCCGGAGCACACCAGCCAAGTCGCGTGGAAACTCATTGCGTACCCCGGACGCACCCCAGCCAAATCACGTGGAAACTTATCAAGTACCCTGGACACACCCCAGCCAAATCGCATGGAAACTCATTGCGTACCCCTGACGCACCCCAGGCAAGTCGCATGGAAACTAGGCACGTGCCCCATCTGCAATGGATTTTCACGCGATTTGCCTGGGGGGGCTTTATGCTGGTCCAGGGATGAAGGGGGGCTTGCGCCGTGTTGGGCATTTCACTGGCCTTTTGCTGAGCGTGGGGAGATGTAAATAAAACAAAAGTAAATTACAATAATCTAACTTGGAGAGTATCAGTGTTCTAGCTTTGGCATCCCATCACTGTCACTTACGTTATTGGGTTCTCCCCTCTGGATAAAGCACGTGCCAGAATATCACCACCACAAACCACATAGAACCATATGGGCACTCAGGACTTTGGCCTACACTCACCAACATTTCAGGTTTTACATCTGACACCCTTGCCACCTCACTAACGCCCTGAACACTCCTACTTTCTTGCAGAGCGAAGAGCAAGGAGATCGCCAACATTGCAAGGGTGGGCTCAAGGAGACTATTTGCACTTCATTGTATCACACGTCACACTCTTGCTTCTAGCAAACAGCTGCTCCATCCCTACGCACACCGCCACCTCAGGCAAGACACGGTGCTGGCACACATGGAGGAGCATGTTCTCGATATTGATGGGTTGGCTTCCTGTACATGGCCAACCTTGACCTGTTGAAAAGATGGGAGCTGCAGCAGTAGCACAACCAGCCTCCTACCCATATGGCTACCACTTCCCTATCACCTGTTACTCTTCCTCCTACCCAACAACTGCCTCATTGGCTTCTTCCCCCTGTTGCCCCTCACACTCAGGCCCTCCTTTAATTGCTGCATCCCCATCCCCCGACCCATATTCACCACCTCCTCCGCCAGACACTCAGCCACCTCCTGCATCAGTGGAGGGTGTGCTACGCTGGGCCTCCATCCTTCCAACCGGTTCCTCAGGCTGTTCAAGTGGATTGCTTGCTGACTCCACCATGTCCCAAAATACCACTACCCCCTGCCCCAAGGCCGTCCGCAACACGCTCATCATCCCACAGGCCTATCACACCTGCATCCAGCCTCGCTCTCACTGCACTGGAGTTGCTGTGTGACCACATCGGTGCCAACAGCCAGCCAGTTCTCTTTGTTTCCTGCTCCCGAAGAAATCCTGTATGAACTTGTTCAAACACTCCATATTCGCGCCAGGGAAGTGTGAAGCAGCAGAGGAACATGTTGTTGGGACTAAAGGGAAGAGTATCACAAGCATGGTCACGATAGGTCTCACAAAGGGTTGCAGTTTTAATTTGGGCAGGCCGTGGATGGGTACGGAAATGGGTTTCAAACAGATTTCAGAAAGGGTTTCACAAAACAAAGGCTTCTTTTTCTTTTACATGGCCGGCCTGGAGAAATCTAAAGGACATCAAAATGTTTTTAGGTTGTGTCTTGCAAAGGTGCATCATTATTTTGGGTCGAGTGGAGAGGAATAAACGAAAGGGTTCAAATGAGGTTTCACAAATGTCGTTATGTTTTCACAAAAGGTTTCTCAAAGGGCTTCACAAACAGAGAGAGTGGGCATTTCATGGAAGTTTGCAAACTAGTACAATAAAAAATAAAGTGCCTTTAGAATAATTTACTATAGATGTGATTTAGTTTAAACATTAAACTTTACACATCTTAATGAAACCAAAGTTTACATTCATAATATTACATAACATTCATCTTAAAAAACAACACAATAAATGTCTTTTTTTTTATTGAAAAACTACAGTTTCTTTTATAGAAAAACAAAAAAAACGTTTGTTTCAAAGGAGAAGAGAACTCCATAATTCCATAACTCCACATCTCTAAGCTTCAATCAGCTTAATAAAATCATAGCCTTTCATTCCACACAACCATCCAGGGTCATGAATAATCCATACTTGAGCTGACCCACCCCAGGCATCCCCATATTGATTGAATACGCACTATTCAGCGTCATTAGTCCTTCAAGGAACAACATTGAGAACAGCCATTAAAGGGGAAATTTCAACAGCGCGTTCAAATAGTTCACAGTTGCACAGACGTGTTTAACGTTAATAATGTCTATTAAGACTAACACCATATATAAAAGCAAAAAAAGAATCAGCTAATACATAAAACTGATAATCAAATTGCTAATGCAGCTATATATATATCAAACTAAGGGACAATTGTGTATGCTTCATGATTTGTTCAAATATTGTCTCACTAAAACAAAATAACTATACATACAAATAAAGTGCCACTAATAGGAAGTCAAATGTCTGGTCGACACAAGAAATGGCATGAAATGGCAGAGGCACAAAGGGACTCCAAGTTTGGCCGTGCAGCAAACAAGTGGCAGCCATTGTTTGACCGGTAATGGAATTGTTTTTCCCGCACTCCCAAATTATAATTGTTGGTGGATTTACTGCTGTCGGAATCACCTTGCAGTAAATCTACTGATTGTTTAAGGGAAAGTGTGGATTTACTGTAAATCCACCAGCTTCTTCTAACAGTGTGTAGCTTTACTACACAGTAATTCCACTGGTGGTAAATCCACCAAAAATACTCACGGAGTCCTGTGGAGACCAAAAATAGGGAATTAACAGCACTTGTAATCTGTGGTGCGGGTAAAAAGAAAAAGGGGAAATGGAAGATCATTTCCTGTTTTAGCAGCGAAGGCATGGAATGAATTTGTGTTAAAATTAAGGCAGGAGAGAAAACAGGACACTTTCTAGAAACAATTGAAAACCCTGCCATTTAAATAAGCTCCAGGTTATTTGCTTACCAGCTACATGTTTGTCCCGTCTCATAAATGTCCACATGTCTGTGTGGCGCCCTGAAGCCCAAGGGCTATGGTGCATTAGAAACAGATAAATAAATAAATATAATGGTGATCGAGTTTGGTAGTAATTTGGCAGATTTACCACCAAATTACTGTCAAGTTCGAGGCCCAACATCTCCTAGTGTGGATCAGCCCTTTCCCTATGACAGCCAAGCACAACCCACAGAGAAATGGGAAGTAACCTGCACCTTTTAAATGGTTGCCGAACCTCCCTCCACATTGCTCTGTTTGTGCCACCAAACTCGAGCCTGCCCACTAAACTCGAATGTGAATTAGAGCGCAACTTCTGGGTACAGGCATGCCAAGCAAGCAGGGCTGGACTGAGAACTAAAAAAGGCCCTGGAAATAAGTACTGGGGACCAAAAGAGGCCCTGGAAATAAAGTTCAAAGTGGCCCCATATGACACATTTTCAGCAAGCCCAATGCTTTTCCTATGAGAAAATTTGAAAATACCACAGAAATTCGGCCCAGGGTGCAGAGGCCCACCGGGAAATCTCCAGAGTTCCCTATAGGCCAGTCCACCCCTGCAAGCAAGTGATTCAGTTAAAATGTAGAACTAGTAGACTGAGGTGGAAGATCGACGATGCTTAGCCATTCACATAACATATAGATACAATTGCTGTACAATATGGGGATCCAAGTGGTTCCATGTCTTTATAACAACAGCACAAATAACGAAAACCTTTTCAGTGAAATAAAAATTATTTAAAAATGTGTATTTTTTTCTCTTTTTTAATTTGGGGGGGTCCCCCCAATCCTCCTATTTCCACAGCTTTTTTATCCCCCAAGCACCATCCACCCTTTTTAATCCCTTACCCCACCCCATGTATACTTTTACTAATTTACGTTATTTAGGTTTCACTGATAAAGCTTGTCTGCTGTTTCTATTTCGTTATTAACACTGTATACCGGTCAAAGCCACTAACCATCACATTATCTGCTCAGCCTTTCATCATTCTAAGGCAAGTAAGATTTTTAATTTGGGGGGGTCCCCCCCCAATCCTCCTATTTCCAGAGCTTTTTTATCCCCCAAGCACCGTCCACCCTTTTTAATCCCTTACCCCACCCCATATTTACTTTTACTAATTTACGTTATTTAGGTTTCACTGATAAAGCTTGTCTGCTGTTTCTATTTCGTTATTAACACTGTATACCGGTCAAAGCCACTAACCATCACATTATCTGCTCAGCCTTTCATCATTCTAAGGCAAGTAAGATCAGGAACAATTCAAGCAGCTTACCAGTTAAAGTTTGCGCTGCTTTTAAATCCCCATTGGTGCCACTGGTTCTATGTTCTTTCATCAATGGCTATTTTTTCAATGGGTTTTTAAAGAAACTTTTTCGCTGAAAAAAAACATCGAAAAATGACTTTTTTTTATTTTGGGGGTTCCCCCCAAATTCCCCTCCCCTGTTTTTTCACTACTCCAGACCCCCTAACCCTTTATATGCCCTTTCTCGCCCCCCTATTCTTTCAATGGGTTTTTGCGGCAAATCATTTTTGTTAAAAAACCCATTGAAACAATGGGCCTCAATGAAAGAACGGTGCCACCCCTGCTACACAACTCAGAGTACCAAAAGCATCACAAACTAATTTCAGCAATTCATCTGGTTGAAGCCCCCTCTCTAAAAAAAGAGAGTGGCGCACTGTTGGGATTTTAGGGCACAGTAAACGATGCTTATAAATGAAATAGCATTCTCATAAACTACAATACACAAGGCAACAAGTTACGCAAATTGACATAAAAATAGCATTTCTGCTGACCATAATTCATATGTTTCCTGACTCATTCTGAACATCTGGTGCAAAATTCCCAGGGCAGCTGGCAATATTTCAGTAAACAGAACTGTTAAAAATTTACATTTTTACTTTTATTGCAAAAGGAATGTGTCAGAAAGAGTATATGTCACGAGATGGAGACGGAGAACAGTTTCCATTTTTCTCCGGGATGACCTTGGACAAATCACTAGCTGGTTTCCCACCCATGAACAGCGCAGCCATCACGGGACCACGAAAACGAAGGCCTGCAACTCGCCTCGCTCCATTACACAGTGCAGCCGACATGTGCACAGCATCACTTCTTTTTAACCGCAGCCAAATGTCGAGCTGGTCCTGGGCAGTGTTAGGTTTCCTAGTTCTCCTCCTCTTGCTTATGCTATCCAAGAGGCAGTGGGTCGTTTCTTCGGCGGCGAACTTGAATCTATGTTTACAAGCACTTCATGTGGGAAACCACATCTGACTGCTCCCCATTTAAAGGTGACAATCTGAGTCACCAGGAGATAAGTGTGTCTGCTCAGACTCACCCCAGAAAGGAGCCCATTGGAGCAAGGCTGTCCGACCTGAAGGCAGCGCATAGTGGATGCCGTGAGCTGATTGTGCTTTTATATGCTCCCAAAGCTCTCGCGAGAAAGCATTTTTTTTTGTCTTACATTTTATTTGGAGAATTGAAAAGCCATTTTGCTAATTTACCACTTTACTCCGGTAAGTGAAAAACCTCAGGAAAAAGGAGTCCTTGGAATTTGATTCAGGCGATGAGTAGGCCACTGTAGGAACACATACATACATGAAATTCAAATGTCGCCTCAACTTTCACCTGTAGATGATTGCCCTTTCATATTGTAACTTCCTTCAATATATAAATGGAAAATAGAAAAAGGAATTTACAATAAGTGACAATGGATTGCTTATTATTTATTTATTTTTATTTATTCATGACATTTTTGTAACGCCCAAACCCTAGGGTATCACAGCGTTTGTGCAGCATGGAAAACGAGGCAGTAAAACCGGCAAGTGAGTGTGTTAAAAGCCTGATAGTAACTTAGTGGTTGTAATTTGAATACATAGGGACTTTATTCATATTTATTTAAGAGCCATTTTTTGACCAATTTCTTGAAGGCAGCATAGGCTCTCTCATCTCTGATGTTCGGGGGAAGAGTGTTCCAGAGTGTCAGGGGGCAGGGACAGCAAAGAGTACACCTCCAGCTCTGGCCTTTTTGTAGCGTGGTGTGACAAGAGAGATACTGGGCCTCATTACACGGATGGCGGTATTAGCACATGGACCAAGGTGCTATTAGCACCTTGGTCCATGCCGGTAAAAATACCGGCACCGCCTTGGTGGAAAGGGGAATTCCAAGGTTGGCGGGGTGGTAATTCCCCCTTCCACCACTGCCCTTCCCCATTCCCATTTTTGCCCCATAGGGCATAATGGGAATGGGGAAGGTGCTAATTACGGCACCGCAATTTTGCAGTGCCGTAATTAGCACCAAGGTCCCTTAGCGGGTTGGTTTTTAACGCCTGCAAAAAGCAGGCGTTAAAGCACCAACCCACTAAGGGACCTCGTAGTAAGGCGGTAATGGTTAACGGTCACCGTTACCATTAACGGTGACCGTTAACCATTACCGCCATCTGTGTAATGAGGCCCACTGTCAGCAGAACAGAGAGCATGCAAATAGTGTTTCAGGGGTTTGCAGTCTTTGTAACAAATCCTTTATGTAGACATACATTTATATCGAAACTTTTATAACAAAAACACATATTGAGAATATATGTGTGGTAGGGTAAAGGGTTAAATCGGTGGCAGTGGGTTTTTAGGGGTGGGAAATTGAGGTTTTGGGGACCCTGTGTTCTGTGTTTTTTTGTTACAAAGGTTTCAGTATAAAAGCATTCAATATAAAAGTATTTGTTATAAAGACATGTAACCGTTTCAGGGAAATGCTCTTCTTCAGATAAAGACGGGCTGCATTGTAAATGCAGCGATGTGCCAAAGTCAATCGATGCAGGCTTTAATCGGTAGTCAATGAACTTTACGTCTGGCGGCAGAAATGTGGTCAGATTTCCACAGTCCCGGCACAGCTCGGACGGCTTGATTTTGGAGGAGTTGAAGCTTGGCCAAGTTGGTTGCGGAAGTGCCCAGGAGGAGCAGTATCTTCTTCAGCAAGCATCCCGCACCCCATTATCAGCGACGCCAGCCGGCCATTATTGAATCCAGGACGGGACACCCAAGAGACTCCGCCGTCCTTTCTTCACACACTGTATCCAATATTATCATGACATGAAGACATTACCTGGCTTCACCTCCAAATCTCCCTCGCTCTAGATCTCCACCTCGACACCTGAATACCTGATCACACTAAAAACACAGGTGCTGCACTCAGCTTCTGGCGTTTCATCAAACTTCTCGCACATCATTGTCACGCAGCTCTACCACCAATAACTCCTCTCCCTGGCCCGCTTGCAAAGGTACTCTCGAGTGCCGTACAAAATGCCAAGGTAAATAAGAGCGGTGCCAGCTGTCTTCCTGGCATCCTGCAAGGATTCTCTTTCTCCCTTGTTTCATGGCTTTTAAGGTCATAGTCAAGTCAAGGACACACACATAGATATATCTTCAAAGAAAAGAGCAGCTTGCCACAAAAGATTGATCACATTAGAGCAGCAGATAACATCAGCAGTCAACATGGACATGTTAAAGTCAATCTTTGCAAGGCCCTCGTTACAAATTGTACAATAAATATAGTAGCATAGAAACAGATACAGTTCACTAATAATACCTTGAATCCAGACAGCCTAGAAATTGACCCCAGAATTGATATTTCATAAACCTTCAAAATTCGCTTTTGAGTGCAGCAGTCCTCGAGCAGATCCCCAAAACAACTGTGTCCGCCGAAGGGGTAACGTCATTATATTGATGACATTGTGCCAGCATCCCCCAGCTCCAAAACTCGTCCTGCTCTCGGAAATCACATTTTCAATGAACGGGATGGCATTAAAACACAGCTGAACACTGCCCCATTGCCCATAGCCCCACAGTCTCTTTATTTGCCATTGCGGTAGTGCAAGAAACCAAATACAGCCAACAGTGGTACAACTGGAAATATTTTAGAAGCTTGTCATTCTGTCCCAGTCATCTTTGGGGCTTCTGGGAGATGATCGAAAACGGCTGAATCTTCATATGCAAGCCGATGTCTCCCGCAATGCAGGAACAACAACTGCATATGTGTCATATGTACTGATGAATGCTAGGTATGAGCCGAGCTATAACGGTGCCTAACAGTGCCTAACGTGTCATTCTATCTTGTTCCATATCACACAATGCACACTCCCACAAATGGATGGAGCATATTTTGCAATACATATAATGTTCAGTCAAAGCTCTAAAAATAATTATAAAGGTCATTTAGGGGAATACCAAGCAAAACAAGCAGTGGCAAAACCAATAGGAATGGCTTTTTCTGTTTATGGATGGACAGAGGTTTGGATGGGCGAGTCTGATTGTGGGGATAGAGGACGGAATGATTGTATGATGACTGGGATCATTTACAAGGATGCAGAACGTCATCACGTGAATTGTTCTAACCAGGTGGGTTTATGGGTGTATGGGTGTATGTGTGGCATTGGGTGAACAAAGATGAGTGTGTGTGATTGTGTTGGAGGATGGATAGTTTTGACTGATGAATGGCTGAAACTGTGTCTATGTTTGGGAATGACTACGAGTTGGAATGTGATTGGATGAGTGTGATTAGATGAATATCTGAATGTGATGGAATGGGTGTGATTAGATGGATGGAAGTATAGGTGTGAATAGATGCACAGTTGTGTTTGATGCATGCATGCATGGGTGTGAATGCATGGTTTATGTATGTGGTTGTGTTGTTTGGTGGATGGGTGAAATAGGTTGGAAAATAATTAAAGGTCAATGGTGACTGTTGATTGTTTCAGAAAAAATAAAGGGGGAGATTCGGGTGGTCTCCTCCTATGAAAATGATTTCATAATAGATCAAAATTGTGCATTTTACAGCACAATACTAGAGACAAATTGGTAAAAAGAAAAACAATGTACAATTGGTTATGTATTGTAATACATGGAAAAATCCTAGACATGGATGCCAGTTCACCAACAGTACCAAGAAGAATTGCACATTTGCATAGTTTATGTGCCCAAAATGTATGCCATTTATCTCTTCTACATATCACTGTGTGTAGTCTCAATACACATATCTGTAAGATATTTTAACAAATATTATTTAAATTTACAGTAATTTAGTCCATCAAATCATGCCCGCTCCATTTATTCCCCTCAGCTGGGTGAACCAATCTCCCTCTGGGATTTATTGTTGCGGGTCTGTTTCCCAGTAGGTCCTTGTTTTTGCTATTTGGATGTGCCATAAAAAGCATGGCAATATTTTATCTTTTACAATAAACTCTATCCATGTATGTGCAATAGGCAGAGAAGCACCACAGCAATGATTGGGACGATGGCATGCTAGAGCCACACATAAACATGACTACCCTACAGGAAACTTATGTCCATAATGATGAGTCTTTTCCTGGGGCCCATGGTCGCCCAGAGATACATAGCTTGTAACACATGACTGTGAGGCATTCTTGCCTAACAACTACAATAGAGGTCATGATTCTAATATGGCGCCCGGTGCAGGAGAGACGTGAGCAACTGAGCTCCGCATGAGAGGGCCTACAAGAGTAAGTAGACCACTGCACAATGAGGGCTTCGCATGTTTGTGTTGCAACACCGGCCAGGGGGTCTGAGACTTTTTTCTGCACACAGATACGCATGAGGCCTGAAGGAGTGCACTTCCCCAGGGATGGAGGTGGAGGTCAATGAGGGCAAACCCTAGCATCTAGGAGGTCCACCAGGAGATCCAAAATGGGGAGGCACCCTTCTGCTAGTTTACCACCTAGCTTGCTCCATCGATGCCTAAGGGAAGGGGGAAATACACCAAAGTGCATTCAAAATCTCAGCATCCCTCAATCACTGGGAGCATGAGCCACGGAGCCTGGTCTGAGGTGGGTACACAGAGTGGTTCCCCCAAGGGCACAGCCATAACCATAGCAGACCTCTTACAATTTGTGACCCCTTTTAAGAAAATCTCTTGTCAAAGTTTCAGGACCAGTTTTCATCTCTCAAGACTGAACTGAAGCAACCAATGGGTGAAATAAAAGGGGAAAACAGCTAAGCTTGAGGAAAGAACTTACACCATTGAAAAGGCTCTACAAGACATCGTGGATGACGTGTGAAAGAATGAAGAACTGCTTGAGGATGTATCAAGAATATCACAATAAAAGCCCCTGGGAGTGGTCGAAGAAATACACAAAATCATCTGGCGGAAAGACAAAGTCCCCCACCACTCAGACCCAAAATATCCTTCAAAGTCTATGCATCTCCTAAGAGGTCTTATGCAGAGGTTTGTTCGATTCTCAGGAGAAGGGTCGCGAAACCTGGACAGTCCTGGTCGGTAAGACTCTGTAAGCTGGTAACAGTCCCTAAGATACTCTACAGATGAATAGTGGTGGTGGTAAGAAGTACACGCTAAAAATGAAACTAATGGAGGCTCTCTTGAGCATCTCTGCCCTTTCCATACCACCTGTTGGTTTCAACAGGAGGGTGTTATCGTGCCCTTATCTCTAAAGGGGTCATTCGGGTCAATATCAAGGAAAATTTGTACTTGGGAGCTGTAGGTGCTTTTACCAGACCATCAGGTTGGCTGTATTCAATGTTCATGTTGGGTTGAAGTTAACAGGACTATGATTGTTATTTTGTTATTTGGGAAGGTGGTATAGGGAAGGGTTATCTAATGGGTACAACAGATTTTATTTTTGCATGGCTGAGATAGACACACCTTATCCAAATAGACCACATCATACTGCATTGCCGCTTCACTGGAGTCCTACCCCAGGTGAGCGCTTGAAGCTCTTTCAACACCAGGCATATAAATCAAAATGTCAACACACAACATGAGGAGTATTTATTCCACTGTGAAAACGATGAAGGTTGACCACTTTCCCCAAAGGGAACAAACATACAGTGTGGCTTTACAAGAGACCCACAATTGTAGATCAGATAAGGGTAGGGTGGAGTTTAGGAATCATTCCTATCTCTTTCAAGAAACATCTTCTAATAAAACCTGTGTAGTCCTCCTGGCCTTTAAGAATTCTCTATATATAACCTGCCTGGGGGTGGGGGAGGAAAAGAGTTTCACCCTAAGTAATCAACAGTAATCCAGACATGGACCACTTGCTCACTGTGCCTTAGAGAGGCTCAGCCTCACCTCACTGGGAAAGCCCAACAACACTGAAACACATGTCTGGGGTTGCTGATGGTACTCTTGTTCAGATGAGAATTGCCTAGCCTGTTGGTGCTTCACTGCCTTTGTGGGTGGGACAGATGGATATGCAAAGGGATAGTTCTCCTCTGTGAAGGGTGCAGTGAGCTAAAACGTGGTTGTAGAATCTCCTGAGTGCAAGAAATTCCATAGAACAGGGTGTTTGATCAATGTTCATTCTCAGTAGAGGGGCACGCTGTCATGATGCCTACCCCCGGGGACCCAGACCAAGTCCAGCAACCCCGGAAGCAAGCATCAAGTTATACTAAGCAAACCCAACAACCCCTGCTAGGGGCTATTTGGGTGCAGTCCTGGCGCCTATGGTGCCAGGCTCATATGGAGAGTCAGTCCTGGCGCCATAGGCGCCAGGCTCATAGATTAAAACTTACCTGATGCAGACCATGCTGCAAACTCACCTGATGCAGACCATGCTGCAAGAGCTCCAAGCCAAAGGAGGCTTGGAAGGGACTACTTTACCTAAGGGACTATTTTTTTACTCGGGTGGGGCTGGGGAGGAATACTTACCTGGGACTACTTTGGAGGCTATTTAAACCACGCCCGAAGAGCAGCACATGCTTCGCGTTATTCTGCATCCAGCAGCGTAACGCTCACCGTGCCTGCAAGTCTCCAACCAGTCTTCTGCCACGCCCGCCTCGAGTCCAGAGCTCCTAGAAAAAGGGGCGAGAAGGAGAAAAAAGGTTAGAACAAGAGCAATACCTTTGATCCTTACCTGAATTCTCGATCCATCGCGCCTTCGAGCTGGAAGAAAGAAGTTATTTTATGCGCGTTGCCTCGCCTGCAGCAGCGCCGCGCTGAACTCACCGGCCTTCGCAGCATCTTCACATTCCACCGCATCCTTCTGCATGCTCCCGCCGCACTCCAGCACCTAAGGGGAAGACAAGAACAGCAAGGTGAGCCAAGGGAATACACAGAGGCAATATTAGTTACCCCCCATAGACTTACCTGATTTTACCACCGGGGGTACTATTCCTCTTCACGGGTTGGCGCAGCTTCCAATGCATCCTCACCGAACCCCTACCCCTAAGGGGAAACAAACGGACAGCAAGGTGAAACAAAGGGACAAACAAGGGGAAACCTCCTCACCATAATAGACTTACCTGATTTTACCGCTGGAGGCATTATTCCCCGAGACTTCATATTTTCTCTCAGCGCCTGAATAAGGGAGAAAGCAACAGGTTACATATTGACAATATTTTATCGAACTGTGTTGGATAATACAAATCCTTACCTGAATATTACCGGTTGCCACGAGGAACTCTTCGCTAGGGTCAAGCTGCAACCTGCAAGGAATAGGACAAGAGTGAAAGTCAGACATTTGAACTCTTACAAACTACATACTTACGGCGTCTTGCCAGGAATCTCAGAGTCAATATTGTTCTGGAACTCACCAATTCCTTTGAGCCAGTGAAGCAACTGGTTATCAACGCTCCCCTGCGCTCAATGCAGGATGGAGAGATCATCTTTTCAAACCATCAGGTGAGACTATAAGAGGGGACATCAAAGGTGATCAGTGGGGAGAACAGCGGGAGTGGGGGAGGGTTAATGCTCAACTCCACGGGTGGTTAATTCCCTTTCTCCATTTGCAGAAGAATATTCCTACGGGCCAAGCAAACGAAGCTAGGTGGGCCAGACCAGTCCGTCATCTCGGCACTACGCGTCACATTGGTGGAGGCCGCAGCTGTCCAGTTCATATCGATGCCCCTGTGGGAGCCAGGTGAGCATAACAGAACACGAAGCCTACCCACAAATTCCCACCCGGGCGTTATGCATACCTCAGAAACTGACCAATTGGCCCAATTACTAGGGGAACTGAGGGCTGAAGTGCATTCCGCCCGTCAAGAAACCAATGCTCTTAGGAGAGAACTGATTTTGTCAAAGGAGCGAACTGATGACCTTGCTAGGCAACTACTGCAAAGCCAGGCTGGACAAGCACCCCTACCAGCTCCCGGGGGGAATCCAGCTCCTGTGTCATCGAGTAACCCTGTGCAAATAAACCTACCAGGAAGTATTCCATTAGCTCCGCCCGAACGCTTTGCCGGAGATCCCAAAAGGTTTGCTGTGTTTATGAACCAATGCCACTTGCACTTTTTATGCAGACCCGGAGCCTTCCCAAACGATCAAGCCAAGGTAGCCTTCGTATTGTCATATCTCAGCGGTAGTGCAGCTGATTGGTCAATTCCACTAGTTACTCAGGATGACCCAATTCTTCTGGATTTTCAGGGCTTTCAAATGAGCATGGACAGACTATTTGCCCGGCACTCCCAAGGACAGGCCCTGGATAACAAACTTTTGTCCCTACGACAAGGTAACCAGGACCTTCTATCCTACATCGCAATAATAGGTTGATAGTGGAAACCTGATGGCCTGAGGTAAAACAAATTACGTTATTTCATCGAGGGCTTCGAGGAGAACTCAAGGATGTCTTGGCTCAAGTCGTGAACCCACCTCAAGACTGCGCTGAATATATAGACTTGGTGGTCCAGTTAGATCACAGACTTCAGAACACAAAGGCTGATCGAGCCAAGTTTGAGAATCGGGTGTTGGTCAAGACCCACGCTAACCCCAAAGGAGCAGATGCTTCAGAACCCATGCAAATTGGAGGGGTTAAAGGACCCTTAACCCAGAAGGAAAGAGAAAGGAGACGGCAAATGCAATTGTGTCTATATTGTGGAACTTCTGGGCATTTACTATGGGATTGCCCTGTAAAACCACCCAAGAAGGTGGTAGGAGCTGCTGATAAAAGCCATATGGAGTCAGACTCGGGAAACGACCACGCCCGACAAGCGTAGAGGTCCGCTTGCCGAGCTTGAAGAAGGATACTCAGACCTCGCATTTCATCATACCAATGGTCCTCGTAGATCCAAGGCAGCCATCGCGTATGCACGCAGTAAGGGCATACATTGATAGCGGGGCCATAGGAAACTATGTGGACTACGAATTGGCTTCCAGGATGAATCTACCTCTCTGCTGAAAAACCACCTCAGATGTCATCACCACAGTCGATGGAACTGAAATTGCCTCTGGGCCTGTAACTCATTCCACCGCAGAGCTGACACTATTGGGTCAGCATGGGTATTGAGAGACTATTGTGTTTGATCTAATCAAAGCCCCACAGTTCCAAATAATACTGGGGATACCTTGGTTGGAAACACATAATACTTGTATTGATTGGCGAGACAAGAGAATAACCTTCCCGGATTGTGCACAAACCTGTTACCCAAAGAAAAATCTGAATGCAGGCCTGGCCCCAGTAACCACAGCAGTCGTGCAACTACCTCCAGCATACCAAGAATTCCAGGATGTCTTCCAAAAAGAACAGGCAAACACCTTACCACCTCACAGATCGTACGATTGTCAAATCGATCTCATACCCGTTGCACAACCCCCTTGTAGCAGGATCTATGCCCTTACGGAACCTGAGAACCTTCACCTACGACAATACTTAGATCAGTACCTAGCTAATGGCTTAATTTGCCCATCCAAGTCCCCTGCATCTTCAGCTTTGTTCTTCGTGCCCAAAACGGAAGGTGACCTCAGAACGTGCATAGACTACCGCGCATTGAACCAGATAACTGTTAAGAACCGATACCCATTGCCTCTGATCCCTGAACTACTAGACCAAGTGAAGGAAGCTTGCATATACACTAAGCTAGATCTCCGGGGGGCATACCACCTGGTACGTGTAAAAGAGGGCGATGAATGGAAGACTGCTTTTCGCAATAAGTATGAGTTATTCGAATACCAGGTGATGACTTTCGGGTTGTGCAATGCACCAGCAGCCATCCAATACTTCATGAACGATGTCCTTCGTGAACTCATTGACATTTGTGTTGTCGTATATATCGATGATATTCTAGTATACTCCTCTTCAGAATCTGACCATGTGAAGCATGTCCGAGCAGTCCTTGAGAAATTGCGCCAGCACAAACTATATGCAAAACTGGAGAAATGCGTTTTTCATGCCACAGAAGTTGAATTCCTTGGGTTTATCCTGACCCCAAGAGGAGTCCGAATGGACTCACGAAAGGTGGACACCATTCTTAAGTGGCCACCACCAGGTTCAGTTAAAGGAGTACAAAGCATGCTTGGCTTTGCCAATTTCTACCGCAGATTTATCCCGGATTTTTCACATGTTTTACATCCCATCACAGCACTCTTGCGAAAAAATAAACGCTTTATGTGGACTGAAGAAGCTGAAAATGCCTTCCAAGAGCTGAAAGCGAAATTCACGTCTGCACTTGTTTTAAAGCACCCGTGCCCTGAACTTCCATACATAGTGGAAACTGATGCATCCAGTCTAGCCGTGGGAGCTGTCCTGTCTCAAAAGGACCCTGAAACTGGCCAGCTTCACCCAGTAGCATTTTGGTCCAGAAAGTTCTCGGCACCCGAGTTAAACTTTGCAGTTACCGTCAAGGAGTTATTAGCCATTTAATCCGCCTTCAAGGCTTGGCGGCACTATTTTCTCGATGCCAGGCATACCATTACTGTGATCACCGATCACCGGAACATACAGTATTTAAAGACAGCCAAGGCCCAATCGTCACGCCAACTCCGATGGACATTGTTCTTTGCCAAGTTCAATTTCCTGATAACCTATCGACCAGGTTGTAAGAATGATAAAGCAGATGCCTTATCTCAAATAGGGATGGGAGAGGCAGAAGTGAACCCAGAACCAGTACCTATAATTTCCGAACAAAGGATTCTTGGCATGACAACTCTACAGACACTAGAGGACATTCAGGTAAAGATCCAACAACTCTTTGATCCGACAGCCCTGCAGGACTGGGTACAGAAAGGCCCGGAATACTCTGTCACCAATGACCTGCCTTATTACCAAGGGCGGCTATTTCTGCCACATAAGGAACTACAAGAGCTAGTCATTTCCCGTTATCATGATACCCTAATGGAGGGGCACCCGGGTATTGCAAAAACTGAAGCTAAGATTAAGAGACAATTCTGGTGGCCCACCTGGCGAAAGGATATTAAATCATTTGTGATGTCTTGTGGCATTTGCGCCCAAAACAAAAGTCAAAAGAAAAAAACAGCTGGACTCTTACAACCTTTAGACATTCCCCCTACACCACGGCACAACTTATCATTAGACTTTATTACTGATCTACCCCCATGCAATGGATTTAACACCATTCTAGTCATTGTGGATCTTTTTTCCAAGATGGCCCACTTTATTCCTTTAAAGGGATTACCTTCAGCTTCAATCCTGGCCAAAGAGTTCCTCGAAAACATTGTTCGCATACACGGATTTCCGTCCGTATTGGTCTCTGATCGGGGCAGTCAATTCATTTCACATTTTTGGAAAAAATGTTGTCAATTGGCGCAAATCGATGTGAGGTTATCGACCAGTCACCACCTCCAAACTGATGGTCAAACGGAGAGAACCAACCAGACTCTCGAACAATACCTGCGTTGTATGTTACATCAGACTGAGAGTAATTGGAAAGACATTCTTTGGATTGCCGAATATGCATACAGTAATTCAGTACATTCTGGAACTGGACAAAGCCCCTTTTATACCTTATATGGGCACCATCCTCGAACCTCAGACCTTGACTCACCCCAACACTTAGAAATGCCCACAGTGGACCATCTGCACACTACGATTACACAAGCCTTTAAGGAAGCAACTGAACATTTAAAAAAGGTGAACGAAAAATACAAGAAAGATGCTGATCGGCATAGAAGTGATACTCCACAATACCAGATAGGGGACCAAGTATGGTCACCCACAAAACATATACCTCTAAAGTGAACACGGACCTTTAACCCCAGATATTTGGGACCATACTCTATTAAGGCCATCATCAACCCAGTGGCTGTCAAATTGGACTTAGCTGCTAATATGCAGATTCACCCCGTCTTTCATGTGTCACTTTTGAAGCCAGTGCAACCAGGGACAAGACTAACCAAGCCACCAGACCCCATCCTTGTAGACGGGGAACCCGAATTTGAAGTTAAGAACATCCTGGACTCCAAGCTGATAAAGTCAAAACTTTTTTATTTAATCGACTGGAAAGGTTAAGGACCACAGGAAAGATCATGGGAATCTAGTGACCACGTTCATGCACCCCGATTGGTGAAATAATTCCACCAAAATTTCCCAGACAAACCGAAACCACAGGGAAGAATGACTTTAGGAGGGGCCTTGGGGGGGGGGGGGTGCTGTCATGATGCCTACCCCCGGGGACCCAGACCAAGTCCAGCAACCCCGTAAGCAGGCATCAAGTTATGCTAAGCCAACCCAACAACCCCTGCTAGGGGCTATTTGGGTGCAGTCCTGGCGCCTATGGCACCAGGCTCATATGGAGAGTCAGTCCTGGCGCCATAGGCGTCAGGCTCATAGATTAAAACTTACCTGATGCAGACCATGCTGCAAACTCACGTGATGCAGACCATGCTGCAAGAGCTCCAAGCCAAAGGAGGCTTGGAAGGGACTACTTTACCTAAGGGACAATTTTTTTACTCGGGTGGGGCTGGGGAGGAATACTTACCTGGGAGGGACTATACTTTGGAGGCCATTTAAACCACGCACGAAAAGCAGCACACGCTTCGCGTTATTCGGTATCCAGCAGCGTAACGCTCACCGTGCCTGCAAGTCTGCATCCAGTCTTCTGTCACGCCCGCCTCGAGTCCGGAGCTCCTAGAAAAAGGGGAGAGAAGCAGAAAAGGTTAGAAAAAGAGCAATACCTTTGATCCTTACCTGAATTCCCGATCCATCGCGCCTTCGAGCTGGAAGAAAGAAGTTATTTTATGCGTGTCGTCTCGCCTGCATCAGCGCCGCGCTAAACTCACCGACCTTCTCAGCATCTTCACATTCCACCGCATCCTTCTGCATGCTCCCGCCACACTCCGGCACCTAAGGGGAAGACAAGAACAGCAAGGTGAGCCAAGGGAATACACAGAGGCAATATTAGTTACCCCCCATAGACTTACCTGATTTTACCACCGGGGGTACTATTCCTCTTCACGGGTCGGTGCAGCTTCCACTGCATCCTCGCCGAACCCCGGCCCCTAAGGGCAAACAAGTGGACAGCAAGGTGAAACAAAGGGACAAACAAGGGGAAACCTCCTCACCATAATAGACTTACCTGATTTTACCGCCGGAGGCATTATTCCCCGAGACCTCATATTTTCTCTCAGCACCTGAATAAGGGAGAAAGCAACAGGTTACATATCAACATTATTTTATCGAACTGTGTTGGATAATACAAATCCTTACCTGAATATTACCGGTTGCCACGAGGAACTCTTCGCTAGGGTCAAGCTGCAACCTGCAAGGAATCGGACAAGAGTGAAAGTCATACATTTGAACTCTTACAAACTACATACTTACGGCGTCTTGCCAGGAATCTCAGAGTCAATATTGTTCTGGAACTCACCAATTCCTTCGAGCCAGTGAAGCAACTGGTTATCAACGCGCCCCTGCGTTCAATGCAGGATGGAGAGCTCATCTTTTCAAACCATCAGGTGAGACTATAAGAGGGGACATCAAAGGTGATCAGTGGGGAGAACAGCGGGAGTGGGGAGGGTTAACGCTCAACTCCACGGGTGGTTAATTCCCTTTCTCCATTTGCAGAAGAATATTCCTACGGGCCAAGCAAATGAAACTAGGTGGGCCAGTCCAGTCCGTCATCTCGGCACTACACGTCACATTGGTGGAGGCTGCAGCTGTCCAGTTCAGATCGACGCCTCTGTGGGAGCCAGGTGAGTGTAACACACCCACACTCTTGCTTAATTTGCTTGGACACTCTGTTGGGTCAGGATGCTTGATTTGGAAGAGCGGTTCTGCACAATATCAATCAATAATCAGTACATTATACAAAATCCACTTCTCCCACCTCCAAATACAAAACTGCTATGAGTTTCTATCTAAATGAGGAATCTGTCGAGTACACATCCATTATATGAACTAATTACTTACCCCTGGTAATGTTCTTCCTACTGGATGTTCCTCACACAGATTCCTCATTGCTCTCCCAGCCTACCCCTCTAACTGTGGGTGAATTTTGTAATATGTTTCTCTCGTTCAATTACCCATGTGGGTTATTTAATCCTCAAGTCGACTGTGCAGAAAGAGGGAAAAAATAAGTGTGTGCTACTTATACTATCACCTACGTCACATCCGGGTGCGGGAATGGTAACCGTCAAGAGACATCGACTCGATGTTGCATAGCCCCCGTGGCTGTCAAAAAATGTTAGAGACTGCAAAGCAGGATATGGATATATCTAAGATGAGGAATCCATGGGAGGAACATCCAGTAGATAGAACATTACTACGGGTAAGTCATTTGTTCTTCTCCTTTGTGATAGGTCATTGACCTAAAACGTAGTTGCAGACCCACCTGAGTGGAAGAATTTCAATAGAATAGATGATTTGAACCATATTTGTTCTCAGTAGGGGGGCTCCCACACTTTGGTTGAATTTGTTAAACTTTGAGTTTCACCATGAGTTGCACAGGGTAATCCAGACGTGGATCCCGGAATCACTGTACCATCGAAAGATTCAGCTTCACCTCACTGAGGAGGTCCAACAAGGCCGAAACACATATCTGCAGTTGCTGATGGTACTCTTGTTCAGATGAAAACTCCCAAGCATTATTGTTGCACCAGACTAATTTGCAAATGGCTATTTCTCCTCTATGACAGGTCGGTGAGCTAAAACGTGGTTATAGACCCTCTTGAGTGGAGTTAATTCCATATAACAGGTTATTTGAACCATGTTCGTTCTCAGTAGAGGGGCTCCCATACCCTAGTTTAAGTTGTAAAACTTGTGGTTTCACCCTGAGTGATGCAGGGTAATGCTTACATGGAGCCCTTCACACTGTGCCTCAGAGAGGCTCAACTTTCCCTCACTGAGAAGGCCAAATAAGGCCGAAAGACATGTCTGGGGTTGCTGATGGTACTCTTGTTCAGAGGAGAATTGCGTGCAATTTCGATACTGGACTGCCTTTGTGGGTGGGACAAGACTAAAATGCAAATGGATATTTCTCCTTTGTGAAGGGACAGTGAGCTGAAACATGGTTGCAGAAACTTCTGTGTGGAAGAAATTCCATAGAACAGGTTATTTGAACCATGTTCATTCTCCTTTGAGAGTGCCCAAATCTCTTGTTGAATTTGTAAAACTTAGGGTTTCACCCTAAGTAACCCAGGGTAATCCAGACATGGATCCCTTGCTCACTGTACCTTAGAGAGGCTCAGCTTCACCTTACTGAGAAGGCCAAACAAGGTGGAAACACGTTTCTGGGATTTGTGATTGTAGTCTTGCTCAGGGAAGAATTGTCTAGCATTGCGGTGCAGAATTTCCTTTGTGTGTGGTACCAGACCGATAAGCAAATTGATATGTGTCCTCTGGGAAGGGTCAGTGAGCTCAAATGTGGATGTAGACCCTTCTGAGAGGAAGAAACTCCATAGAGCAGATTCTTTGAACCATGTTCGTTCTCAATAAAGGGGGTCCCACTCTCTTGTTCAGCGGTCAAGGCACATGTAGGTGTAGTGAAATAAGTTTGCCGGGCTCCAATGGTAAATTCCTTATAGGCTGCTTTATTCAGTGCTGAGTAGGTTACATCGTGAGTAAATATAACAGTATCTGGTCCCACCGATGCCCACTAGCCAGGCTCCATCCCTACAAATGACCTTGGTGGAACAATAGTTTCAGCACAATCATAAACATTCCACATCCATGCATCCATTCCACTCATCACTCATTGCAACATCACTCCCACATCTCACAGAGAAGACCCAAAAATACACAAACAAGACAGGTGGTTCAGGGACTGGGGCCCTCCCAAATCCCTCACCTCACCTCTGAGGTAGGATAGGCTCTGACATACACTCTGGTAGGCCACTTAACCAAGGTCATGAAGGATCCCTGTCCCCCTTGAGAGAGTCAAGTCCCTGTCACAATGGAGAGTGCTCAAAAAAAGAAAAAGCAAACAGCTCCTGAGCAATCAGACATATTTTTTGATTGGTTTGGCGGGCTACAACAGGCTGGGGGATCGAGAATGAGGGGTGTGAAAGATAGGAATGATAAATTGATGAATTACCAACAATAAAGTGTAAACAGTCAAAGAGAATGGGGTCTGCAACCTTTGGCTGTGCAGATGATAGTGACCAAAACTAACACAAGCCCTATCCAGCATTGTCAATGGTAAGGGATCATGGGAGCTGTAGACCAAAACATCTGGAGAGACGCAGGTTGCAAACTGCTTGGTTAGAGCATAGGAAATGTGGTAGGTTAAGCTCATATCCTGTAACTTTATTGTATACTCAGCGAATGTCAGAGAGTAAAGCAGGGGAGGAGGATTAGTAGGTATAGGTAGATGATATTATAGAAGTGTGAGATGCTTCAAATGCAAATCGCAAAGCATCATGGATTCCCATACCAACAACACGCCCCAAGCTGCAGCAGTTTTACAAATGTGATCCCAAGACCTGGAAGAACCAGGTGCTCAAACACAACCTTAATCCGAAGCAGGGCACTCCAGCCAGGCAGGTAATCAGTGCTTCCATGTCCACGATGAGCCCCTCACATATTTGCACAGGCGCCATGTGCAGTGCAACAGGTACACAACTAAAGGCTCCACTATGGCAATTAGTGGGTGGTTGGCGCAAATGGCTCTGGTAATTTGGTAATGATACATATCCTATGGACTCCTGTGGATTTGAGATAATTAGTGAAAGGCTTTCCAAATATTAGGGAAGAAACTGAGGAGTTCCTTTATGAGATTCAAACTGTCATACAGTATTACAACCCCTCCCGGTCTAATACCAATCAGCTTCTGAGAATAACAATGTTCACTGAAGTAGACCAATCCCCAACCCAAGACTGTGGTTGGCCCCCTGTGGATCTAGGCAAGGATGAGGAATTGGTTCAATCAAGGGATAATTTGGAGCAGAGAATTGCAGTAGTGTGTCATTGAAAAATGGACTGAGCCAAAATAAATATTTATAAACAAAAGAAAGAACAGTCGACAGTAGACTACCTAGATTAATTGAAGATAATGTTCACTTAAGAGTCTGGAATAAACACACCAGTACAACAGGTCTCAAGGAGCCATAGTTGCAGGTGTTCTGCAAGGTCCAATGGCAAAACCTCAGCAGCAGATGAAGACTATGTGCATGCGATGGCGCCTTAGTCTCTCCCTGAACTTGTGGTGATATCAAATCATTGTGTTTCATTTCAATAACATAAGACAACATACCAGGAAGTAAACTAACGGCTCTTCAATTACAGAATCTGCATGGCTAAGGGAATGGACATAAATGTGAATATGAATGCAAACGCGGGTGGTGGGGGCCAGTGAACTTCAAAGGACGTGGCAGAGAAAGGGGTTGAAGACAGAATGGGGATGCCCTTCATATTCAAGTACACACGGATTGAAAAATGGGGTTTTGTTAAATAGCACTACATGCCACTATTGCAAGAAGGAGGGACACTGGAAGTTTAAATGCCCTCACAGACCACACCCACACCTTCAGGATGCTGGAACTCCCACTGCCCCTCCTTTACCAAACGTGAATGCACATCACCTTTAGCCCCAGACAAAGTGTGAAGCTTTGGACAGACTAGGGGAAAGTGATGGGGTCATATAAACCTATAGATGCCCCCATCAGTGATAACCTTAGACAAAGAAGGCCCCTTTGTCAAATGTAAAATGGAAGGGAAAAGTGTGTCTTGTTCAGTAGACACTGGAGCAAATTGATCAGAAATCAGGTACACAGATCTCCCAGATGTGCTCCTGTCCTCTACTGCTATTAAAACTGTTGGTATTTCTAATATTTCTGTGAATCACCATGTTACAGCTACATTCACAGTAACCTTTGGGCTCATCTGATATGTGCATACACTTCTAAGCTTGCTCTCCCAAGTGAATCTGCTAGGTTGTGACTTAATGTATAAACAAGGGTCTAAATGTATTATACCCCATATGGAGTGTGTGTGGGTATATTCCAGGTGAAAATCGCTATTAATTGATATCCTTGTTGAACACAGAAACCAGTATAAACTGATGGAGAGCTAGATTTGGGGTTGGAAGTGTTGTCATCTAAGGTATCTAGTAAACAGTGATCACAACATGTGAATGAGATTGTCGTATAAAGACATATGAAGAATCCATCAACTAACCCTTACCACAAAAGCCCCACTTGCAATGGAAGCCAGAAGTACAAAAGGGTATCTCCATAGTAACAAAGTCATTGTAACAAAAGCGAATTATTGTTCCTAAAACTAGACCATCAAATACCCCAATTGTGCAGGTAAAGAAACCACGTAGAGACAAATAATGAAATGTGCAAGACCTGTGAGCCACAGCGGTTTTACCTTCATTTCCAGTGATCCCACATCCAGTGACTATACTTGTGTGTATCCTGGCAACAGGCACCCACTTGTCTTTTGTTGATCTGTGCTCTGTTTTCTTTTCTATTCCAATACTCTCTGAGAGTGAATATTTGTTCATTTGTTCTCATTCTGATTTCCAGTATACAAGTAGTCAGCTTCCACATGCATACACAGAAAGCCCAATCCCTTCTCCATGGTCTTCCAAAAGCACCAAGGGACATGTCATTTCCTGGGGCAAGGGGGTCAGTGATGCTCCAGTATGTGGATGATCTCCTGGTTGCTCTCAACCTCATATGGGGACTGTAAGCAAGACACATTGCAACTTTGTTACTTGTTCTTGCAGAAAAATGGCACAAAGCATCTAAGAAGAAACTGCAATTGTGTAAAGTGAAAATGCACTATTTAGAGCATGGTATCTCAGCTGATGCAAGAAGCTTAACAAATACCCATCTTTGAACGATTATGGAACTGCCAAACCAACCACAGTTAGTGAAAGAAGTTATTTTCTGGGGGCAACTGAGTACTCTCAGCAGTGGAGGAGGGGTCATGATAAAATGGTAAGCCCTTTACAAGAGATGGCATTCTTGCATCCACCAGAGCCTTTAGTATAGGCGACAGAGGGAGCATTTCTATAGGTGAAACAAGTGCTTGCCAGTACAACAGCTCTTGGGCTGCCAACTACAAAATTCCCTTTGCAGTCAAGAGAAGGGGGCTTGCACAAAAACAGTGCTGCCACAAAAACAAGGTGACAGGCATCGGCCGATTGCGTATTATATCACTGGTTTGGACCAAGTTCCAGTTGGACTGTAGCCTTGTTTGTGGTCTGTCACAGCAATTGCTTTAGTTGTACAATCCTCAAGGGAATTTGGTATTTGAGTTATCCCTCATTGTATCAGTGCCCAAGGAAGTTACTGCATTGCTGTTAAAGACAAATCAGAATGTTTGTCTATTTCACACCTCACAAAATAGTAACCTTTTCTGACTAATTCTGTGAATGTTACCTTGGCACTTGCGCGATCTGAATAACAGCTGGCCTAGTAAAATCGTTGTCTGTCCTCCCTCTGTTCCCTCCCTTGCCTCATCGAGCCTTGTAACACTTGTGCATAGGTGCGTTATAAATGCCATATCATATCATATCATATCATATCATATCAATGTTCATTCTTGAATCCTGCCTCACTGATGCCGAATCTAGCAGCTGTTGAGCCTCATTATTGCATTTTGATAACAGCAGCTTTCACCAAACTTTAAAAAAAAAGATTTCTTTTAAACCCCATTATAGAATTCTGAGGAAGAATAGCAAGTCAGGGGGCCTCATTACGACCCTGTCGCTAATGGGTTAACGGCGCCGTAAAAGGCTGCGGCGCCGTTAACCCATTAGTGCCTTACTACGAGGTCCCTTTGCGGGACCCGACCTGAACGGCTGGTCTAGACCAGCCGTTAAAGTAGGGACCTGCAAAGGGACCTTGGTGCTAATTACGGTACCACAATTTGCGGTACCGTACTTAGCGCCTTCCCCAGTCCCATTGAGCCCTATGGGGCAAAAATGGGAATGGGGAAGGGCCAATGTTCAATGGGGAATTACCGCCCCGCCAACCTTGGAATGGGGTGGTAATTCCCCATTGAACATTGGCGGACTCGTTACGATACCGGCACCAACCATGGTGCTAATAGCACCATGGTTTACTGCCAGTTTCGTAATGAGGGCCAGGGCATTTTGTATGTACCGCACAGAAGGTAATATAAGGCTCCCATTCTCCAGTGTATTTATTTTCTGCTTAGGCCACTGAACTAATTGCACTACACAAGCACTAGTTAAAGGAAAAAGGGGCTGAATATTCAATGGTTCATAGAAAGCTTTTGGCATTGTACATGACTATGGGTTGCTTTGCAGAGAGATGTTTTGGCTTGTGGCTGCACAAATAATGAACCCAACACTTAGGAGATTAGAGGTTCCAGTTCACATCATGCTAAGTGTGTGGGTTACTTACTATACATCAATTTGCAATACTGAGTTGGCCGCAACTGATAACCTCATTAAGGGTATATTGCTAAATACTAATTTTGGAAAGTTGCACCTTAGTACAAAATAAGTTGAGAGAGCTTTAACCTCAGTCGCCGGCCAGTCTCCAGGCCTTGATCTAGTTCCAATTGACTTGTATACATTCATGCCTTCTATGTGGATTCTGTGGCTAAACATTGTTTTTAAATGCATATTGGTTAACCAAGACATGTATCTGGAATGGAGCACTAGCACAATTTTACCTCTGTATAAAAAAGGGTCTCAGTCTCTTCAAATAGGGCGATTTCTCTGCTTACCTGTATTGCAATACTCTTTGCCAAAGTAATACATTTTCATTTTTAGAATGTGAATAGGAAAAACATGTTTTGGATGATGCAGAATATGGTTTGAGGGCTAAACTAGGAACATGATCCATCGCAATACTTACATGTATATCTACTATGCACAAAATATGTGTTTGGCTCAAAGATCTGTGTAGAATATATCGATCTCTCCTTTGCCTACGACAACGTTAACGGGGACCTCGTGTGTAAAGACATTTTAAAACCAGGGTTCCCAAAACATGTATTAGCAGTTGGCCAGGCACTACATTTCAACTCAAAAGCCAGAGTCAGATTTGGCAAAAAATGGCGAATTCTTTGCGGCTCACAAAAGGTGTTCACCCGGGTTGCATTCTTGCTGCATTGCTTTTTGACGAACATGTTACTTTGTTGGCTCAAGTATTTAAGGGGGGCACACCAGCTACTCCCAGGGCTTTGAACTGAAGAATACCTGTACTGTTGTGTATAAACAGTCCTGAAAGCTAATGGAGTCTGGCTGCACTACAGGAAGTCACATCTGTTAACTGCTTTATGACAGGACGGCGCAAGGCCTGGAGTTCAATACAAAGAAACCAAATGTGATGGTAGTCGAAGAAAGTAAATGAATGTATAAAACACTTGCATGTAATGATAATCCACTAACAGTGGTTATGACTATATGGGCCTTAGATTTGCAGCTTCACTTTCATTGCAGGAACAGATTGAATAAGTGGGCCTGGTAATGGGCCTACATGACGGGGCTGTTATTAGCACTTTAAATAGGTCAGTAAAAGCAAATATCTCTCAATTGTCCAGGATATATTCTTCAGAATCCCCGGCTCAAGCTAAATATGGTTCTGGAATATGGGGTTATACTAATGTAAAGAAAATTCAGACATCGAAAAATCAGTTTCTCCTTTGTCTACCGGGCATTCCCAGGTCTACTTCCACTTACATTGTCGAGATGAGTATCACATTCACTGTCGACGATATTGCAGTACAACCACAGTTTTTTTAGTTGAGGGTTTCGGCCCATGATAGTGCCTCACTAACAAAGATGTCATCCAGGACTTGCAAAATGCAAATCATACAAAGTAGAATTAATTGGTTATTGACTATTTTAAGTTTTACGAAAAGTAAGTACGCAAGCGTGGTTCTTGGATCCCAATAGCAATCCCACAAACACTATGATAGCTGCACAGGAGACAAGGGGCCTCATTCCGAGTATGGCGGTAAGGGATAGCGGCCACCGGTAACGAGACCGGTGGCGGTAATCCCTTACCGCCATACTCCGAGTTCCCTCTGCGCCCTCGCCCTTAACGCCTGCTTTGAGCAGGTGTTAAAGTCGAGGGCGCAAAGGGGCCTCCAAGCCAATAACGGTGACCGTAATGAACGGTCACCGTTATTTGCATCTTCCCCATTCCCATTGAGCCCTATGGGGGCTCATTTGGGAATGGGGAAGAGCCTTGGTGAATGGGGAATTACCACCCCGCCAACCTTGGAATGGGGCGGTGATTCTGCCATCCACCAAGGCGCTGCCGTTCCGGGTACGGCGTCAACCAAGGCGTTAATAGCGCCATTGGTTAGCGCCATACTCGGAATGAGGCCCAATAACTATAGCAAATAGAATTCACACAGAACTTATAACTTGGCATAACAGTTGTGTTATAGAATACAATCATTTATCCCCAGGGTTAGGCATTGCGAGTTATTTGCCTGTTGTAAGAAATAAATATCATCCAATGGCATTAGCTCGCTTTGGGTTGAATTGTTTAACCATGCGATTTACCCTTGGTAGATGGTACATTTCGGATGATAGTGAAATGCGCCTGAAATTCTGGCAACCTAGCGACCCCAGTGCATATTTTGTGAATTTTGTGTTTGTCTAAGAAAGCCATATTTAGTTCCATTTCTGTGTGAAAGTGGGTTTTACCATTGCACAAAAGCATTCTTATTTATTTATTTTTTTAAAGTGCATGTGAGTGCTCGTGGTGCTAATTTCTTTCATTGTTGCTATTTTAAAGATTAGAGCTAAAAACTATAACAATTTTAACTTATTTTGTTCATTTTTAATAATATCTTTGTATGTATGGATATATATTTTATGGCACTATTTAATGGCACTTTGTGTCCCAAAATCAAGTAAAGAGATGTGCTTCTTGTCTGCAGCAGGGACACCAATCAAAAATGCCTCATATGTATATTTTTTCTTTCTCCATTCATTAATGTTGACCAAAGAATGAGTGCTGGTTAAATGTACTGCACACCAGAACCTTAGAGATGAAGACATAGACAAAAATATCCTTGCTGATAGAGCAGCAAGGAGGGACTTCCCTTTCTCATGTGGCTTTAACCCCCGACGGGGGGGAGGGGCAGACATGGCCGGAAACAGCCTGCCAGACCGAGCCATGGTAGGCACGAACGAAGCAAGACCCTCAGTGAGGACTGTGGGCCATAACCGGCCATGTCTGCACCCCTCTGGGGGGTCAAATCCATTTGCACCCCAAGGTTTATGAGGGGTGCAAATGGTTTCTTTGTCCCCTCGAGATAGTCACACTGCTTAAGCAGCCAATCTCCCGGGGGGGGAAAAATGAAAAAAGATATCCCGCCACTAAAGGGAAAAGGGAATATGTCCCTTTTCCATTTCTCTGGTGGTGGCTGGTTCGGAAGGAGCGCGGGACCGGAGCTCAAAGTTCCGGCCTTGCAAGTAAGTTGAGAGGGGGTTAAAGGGTGAAGAAGTAGTTGGACTAGTTTTAGGGATTGTGGAGGTGGGAAGGCAACAGGGAGAGGCATCCTGGTGCCCACGCACATAAAATAAAAAAATGACGTCACATGGGAAAGGGCCTCAGGTGGCTGGAACAGCTCGCAGAGAACGTATATTCTCGGCCGCTAACCCAGTCACCTTATTGGTTTATGGCCATTCCCTGGGGTGAATGTTGCATTTACTAAAAAAGGACTTCCAAAAGCACAAGTGTAGTCACTTACCCCTCCCAAATCCACCCCTGACAAACTTGTTGCTCATTTGAGAAAATAATTGGATTCTCATGGTTTTTCTCCATGGTTGAACAATTATGTAACCAAGGTTTGGAGTGCCAGCAAGAAAATATTGGCAAAAACATGAGTATTGAATGGGGCGCTCCCTGCACCATTCACGAAGATTCAGTGCAATTCTATTCAGTTGTCGGTGGTGGCAGGGTGACCATACGTGTTGGTGATTGCTGACATGTTTTCAAATTGCATTACTGTATCTAGACCTACGCAGGAAGTCGACAGTGCAACTCCAGGTATGTTATGAACAAATAAGCAATGCCTTATACCCCAGAGTCATTTCTTCTACTACTAAAGAACCGACAATTGTCTACTGAATGAGCAAAGAGCATAACCAAAAATAAGCACCTTATTCGGGAAAATTACATTTAGCAATCCACCCCTAAATAAGATTTCCACAATGAATTAGTTTGAGTCATTTTTGCAGACATGGCAGAATCCAGTATAATGGACTTTCCTCCCACTCTCAGGGACAAGAAACAACCATTTTGTAATAATGATTCATTTTTATTTGAAATAGACTAAAGTAATTCACAATTGATTCCCCACTACCTGTACAAGAGAAATACTGTTAGTACAACCAAGCTAATCATGAACTGTGAACAAGATAAATACAGTATATCTGGATTTATCTGTCTAATAAACAAAAAAAAACAAATCTAACGTAAATTGCACCACTTATTCAAACCAAACACCAATCTGTAAATCAATGATGAATGAGTATTCAGAATAATTTATCTATTAAATGGGTTCACACCTTTGAAATCGCATAGCCAATATTCACAGTTGCATTTGAATCAGTATGCACCTCAAAATATTGGAAGTTAATCAGTCATGTAAATTTTGAAATATTATAAAACCACACACTTGGAAAAATGGAAATAGTAAGCCAATCTTCAACTCACCCTTTATTGGACGCCAACGTTTTTTAATGGAAAACCTCCTGAATTACAATGCAGGTTAATTTTGAAATGACACTTTCATTTATCTGGGAAAAATGAAAGTGAAAATGTGTCTCACCCAGATACATGTATGTGTCATATCCATCGGTGACCATGCCCTTTATTGCTCTTCTATCAAATGCGCAAAGTACACTCATTAATGAATGACCTTTATTTAACTAAGACTTTTACAGACCAACAGACCTGTTTTTTGAACTGCACATCTGCAATGTCAAAAGCTTAAAGAAATACAGAATTACAGAAAAATGATAGGCTTGCCACTGCAATTACCAGGGGCGCTGATTAATTAATTTATGAATGGTAGAGACAGAAAGACCCTCCACTGTATTAGATTCTTTTGGGATGCACATCTATATAAATATAAATGTAAATGTTAATTTGTTCATAACCTCAAATCTCCGAAAGTTCTTCACGGATTGCTTTGAAATTTTGACACAACGTTGCATTCGAATAGGAGCCTGTTTTTATATACCTACTATACACAGATGTCACACTGACAGGTAAAAACATGCTTTTTCTGAAAAACAGCACCATCTGTTGGACGTAAAAGCAACACACGCTATACTAAACATATACTAAACATTTTACTGCAAACCAGCTCCCTCTGTTGGACGTAAAAGCAACACACACTGGCTCAAAAACATGTCGAGGAAGCAGCAGAGCGGCGGGCAGCCAGACTTTAGGATGCACGGTTGCGAGCACGGCGATCGCGTTCTGCAGCTTCAGATCTTCTTCGAACGCGACAGGCTGGGAGTGGCTGAGCAGATCAGTGACTGACACGACTCCGTGCTCAGCAATCATGCGATTACAATTGCCTTGCATTCCGCTACAACCCAGCTGATGATTATAGTTTGAGCTGGCATGTTCTCATCGACACCATGACTGAAGTGTGTCATTATTGGAGGGCTCTGAAATTTGATGGAGAAACGAAAGGAATGTGTTGCACCGCCGGGTCAATTAAACTGCCTCAACTTGGAGAACCGCCAGAGCCATTTAAAACTACCCACAAGCATTGTGAAATTAAACATATTACAAACGCACAATTTCTCTTTTCTTTCTTTCCTTTTAACCAGACTGAGCCACAGCAACGCGTGGCCAGGGCAGCTAGTTTTAAATATTTTCCTTAAGATTACATTTCTTTATGCATTTCTGTAGTAGACACAAGGCAGCTGGACTCCACTCAAACTCCACTCCACTGAGGCTTCCTCTGGCACATGTCTCCTGATTCCCCACACCATCAGCAGGGTGCACAGCTTTCCACAAAAGCTACTCTGGTTCTATCTTTAAGCATTGGATTCCATCTGCTCTTGTTCCAATCTGGATGGAGACTTCAGAAATATCTTCTGGGTCCCTCATCCAGAACTGATGTTCTCAATAAAAAATGTATCAAGATTTAGAAACAGCAATTGATTAAATTATACTTTTTCCTTTGCTTTTAAGACAGGAGACACAACACGGCTAACTAGGGCAAGTCTGCTACTCAGCAGGTAAAGGTAAGTGTTTTTTCTATAGGGAAATAGAGGGTGGTAGCAATCACTCACCATCAATAAATGGATTCTTTGTGTCAACAAATCAGCCTATATTTTTCATTCACCCCGTGGAGCTACCTGGGTTGGACTATATGTGCACCCTTAACCATGTCCTATATGAGATATTATGATGCAGGCATCTTTCTATTTGTTCCATAATTAGATTGATTAGAACTCTGAGGGCAATTTTCCTGAGACCCTGATTGGTTATTTTCGCAGGAAACGTTTCAATGGGTGGGTTTTGGGTTCAGATATCAGATCTCTTCTTTTCTATGAACATGCCGCTTGTCCAAACAGTGCATCCCCTTTTGAACTCCCATCATCACATGGCAAATATTATAGAAATGAACATGATATTCATGAACATGCTTTCTAAACACTTTATAATCTGAATATTGATCATATACAATTAATCTTAATGGGGTGTGTTAAGACATTTGAGATCCATTTCAGTAAAATAAACACTGACAAAGTTAGCAAATCATTTCTAATTTAAAACATCATTCGAATATACAGAATTCTTATAAGGAAAAGGGTTGTCATTTCGGATTCTCTCTCAATAGAAAGTTACACAGGGGTCTCAAAACGAATTGATTCAAATCTGTACCAAAGATCTAAGGAGATGTATTACTTGCTTGCGGTTTAACGTATGAATACGTCGGTGGGTGGTCAGAGGTACATTATGATGATACGGTTTGTAGAATGTGTCACACTGCGATTGAGACATCACAACATGTGCCAACACAGGGCCCCAATCTAAGTATTCAATATCAAAAAGGGTATCAAGCTTTTGTTTTGCATCCATTGCATTTGAGGGATGAGCAGTTTTGGAACACATTGACTGGGGCTTCTTGGTTAGTGATCACTAGTGCAGCATATTATATTTGGAAGGAGGTCCTGAGAATAGTATAAGGGATTTCTATGCAGTTTCAACGGGTGATATTGTTTTGGACTTTTGGATGCAGTGGTGCTCATGTTTTAACCACTCATTTTCTATTGAGATGCTCATTTGTTAAGTAAGATTGATTTAATGAATGTTGTGTCTCTATATACTGATTGTTTTTAACATATACGTGATACTGTTTGATCATTTTACGAGGATCGATTGAATTGTTGATGAAATGTATATTGTAATATTTATTAATTATTACTTTGTAATGGATGCTATAACAGGATTATAGACATTATGTAATGAGTAATTTGATCTTTCCGTTTCCTAATTTGCTTTTGTTGTGTTGCAATTGTGCTTAAGGTTATGTTTTTATTAACCAAATGCACAATAAAGAATACAAGAATTAAAAAAAAACATCTACTTATTATGAGTTGGCTGTGATCGCCTGAAGATCCTGCTAGCAAAGCAGAGGTAATGTTGATTACCAGTCTTAGATACCACTATTGTTTAGCTTACTTCACACGTAGAAACACTTGTGTACAGGCGCGTTATAAATGCCATATCATATCATATCATACTTACAGAAACCCCCCTACTAAAAGAATTCCTGAGTACTTTACTTTGCAACACAAACAATGTCTCCTCTTAATTACAGTTCTGCTCCTTGGGAAGAGGAATTTTTCTTTGAGCTGCTCTGTACATGTAAGGGGAGACATATGATTGCTTTCAGGCATAGTTTACCATTTCAAAATACTAGCACCTTTAATCTATCCTTCCCTAATAATAAATGTTGTACATACATTTTATTTTTAAATCATTGTAAAAGTTGAATTGCCATTAAATAACATTTGTAGACTGCACTCACTTTGCAGAAAAATAACTGGGTTATAGTATGAGGGCGAAGTATGCAGACTGTTCAAAAAGGAGCCATTAGTTACAGCATAATACAGGCAGGGATGGATATTCCGGTCCGAATGAGGAGTGCTGGGAAGGGAGGGAGGAATTATCTACCAAAGGAATGGAATCTGAGTGTACGATGTGCATGCAATCAGATGCCCATAAACTGCACCTTATCTCACATAAACAGAATGTTAAATCTGAAGAAAGTGGCCAATTCGGGGGCAGCATGTTAACATGCCCGCTGAATGTTAAAGTGTAGCTTCCAACCTACAGGGTGCATATTTTACTGCTATTGCAAGACTTCAAATATATTGCAGAAAATAAATGGGTTATTGTCTAAAGGCAAATCATGCAGAATATTTAAGAATGAGCTAACAGTTACAATAGAACACAAACAGGAATTTCAGTTTAAGGCACATAGTTCTGTGCTGGCTCCTGTCCGAATGAGGGGCTGCTCAGTAAGCAGAACTGTCCTTGGGGGAAGGGTGTGGCGTCTTAACTCCCATAGGAATGGAATTTTAGTTTAAAAGAAGCCTTGTGGTCGATTAAGGCGTTGCAGGACAACATGCTGGGCATCACATTCTCACAAGCAGCATCATTTCTTACATGCACAGCGGGATACATTTCAAGAAAGCGGCCAATAATTCGCGGGTGTAGGCTTTTAAAATGCCAGCTGGATGTAAAAGTACACGTTTTGAACCTATGGAGTGCCCATTTTTAAAAGTGCCTGTTGCAACACAATGACGGCTCGCTGCTCTTTGTTCCTCGGGTTTTTGGTTAAACTATTTAAACAATTAGCAGCTGATGTGGAGGGCCAGAGGATAATCTCCAAGAGATTGAGGCATTTTGTGGTAAATCTGAACACTTAACCTTGGGAAACATTCTCCCGCCTCCCAAGTGGATCAAAGAAAATGATCTGACTATGGGTGACCAAATGGAAAGTGGAGACCTAGATCATGACCATACACATATGCGCACCCTATGAATCAGAGGCCACACGTGTCATGCCTACAATAGAATAAAGAATTGTGTAGTCAATCTTGAGCTCATCTACGATGACATCGGATTCCCAGAAGAAGGGCTCATCACCGTTATTATAGAATAAGTCTCTCAATCAAGCTGAGATTGGCACGGTGAAAAATTTAATTACAACTTTGATGTACTTTTAGAAACTATGCGCAGTGAGCCAAACGATGACACAGGAATATTTCCTGTCTTCATGAAGGAGGAAATTAACATGAAACAGCAACATAAAAGATCAAAAGGCAACACTAGGACACAAGAAAGGAGGGGTAAATAACGCAGCAGACAACTAGCATAATTTACCTTCAAAAGAATGGTGCCAAAAGGAGAAAGGAGTGCAAGCAAAAAGGAGCAATGCACAAAGCAGGCATTGCAGATAACAAACGAGAGGACCCTTAAATTCAAGCCAGTGAATGACAACTGCTCTGACTACTAAATTGGGCCTCCACAACATATTGGGGGTAATTCATAGAATTCAGCGCACAAGTGGCGCACGCGGCTGGCGCACAGTGTGCGCGTGCGAATCCCTGCGCCAGCCGCGTGCGCTAAAATCCATTTCCGCGCACAGCGTATTCATGGATTCCAGCCACCAAAACCAGCCGTGGCGCACAGTGGCGCAGCGACCCTGCAGCAGCGCCAGTTACGCCCCCAAGAACGCCTCTCGCGCAGGGAAAAGCCATCAATATACCCAATCCAGCGCAAAGGGCTGCGCTAACCCTGTACCAGCACGGCAAGCGGGCTACGTGTATCACTGGGGTGCGCGGGAAGTACCTCATTCGATTCGCCCCGTGCGAGCAGGGTATGCGTATTTCAGGGGTGCGCGGGAAGTTCCACACGCGATTTCTGCAGGGTACGCGTATCTCAGGGGTGCGCGGGAAGTGCCACACACGATTTCAACAGGGTACGTGTATTTCAGGGGTGCGCGGGAATTTCCACACGCGATTAGGCCCGTGCGAGTAGGGTACGCGTATTTCAGGGGTGCGCGGGAAGTGCCACACGTGATTTCAGCAGGGTACGTGTACTTCAGGGGTGCGCAGGATTTTCCACACGCGATTGGGGGTACGCGTATCTCAGGGGTGCGCGGGAAGTGCCACACGCGATTTCAGCAGGGTACGTGTATTTCAGGGGTGCGCGGGAAATTCCACACACAATTTCATCATGGTACGTGTATTTTGGGGTGCGGGGGAAGTTTCACACGCGACATCAGCAGGGTACGTGTATTCCGTGGTGCGGGGGAAGTTTCACACGCAACATCAGCAGGGTACGTGTATTCCAGGGGTGCACGGGAAGTTCCACATGCAATTCCATCAGGGTACGTGTATTCCAGGGGTGCGCGGGAAGTTCCACACGCGATTGGGCCCGTGCGAGCAGGGTACGCGCATTTCAGGGGTGCGCGGGAAGTTCCACACGCGATTCCATCAGGGTACGTGTATTACAGGGGTGCGCGGGGAGCACCACACGTGAATTGCACGTGTGGGTCCTCCCAGGTGTTCCCTCTACACCCTCCACGGCCCCTGCAGGTGGCTCACACCACAGGGGCCTACCCTGCACATGTCCTGCAGGCACACCATCCACCATGGCCATGACCCCCAGCCAACAAACATGTCAACTTGCACTACTGCCCACCAACGCATGTCCCCCTGCACCCCCAGTCACCAGGGGCACCCACCACCAGGCCCCCACCCATGTCTCCCACCACCCCCACCCCCCAGCCACCAGGGGCACCCACCACCAGGCCCCCACTCATGTCTCCCAGCAGCCCCACCCCCCAGCAGTGCAGGGGCACCTGCCAGCAGGCCCCACCCATGTCCAACTCATTTTCCCCACCACCCCACCGCCCAGCACTGTGGGGCACCTGCCAACAGGCCCCCACCCATGTCCAACTCATGTTCCCCACCACCCCCACCCCCCAGCACTGTCGGGCACCTGCCAGCAGGCCCCCACCCATGTCTCCCACCCCCCACCGCCCAGCAGTACAGGGGCAGCCTCCACCAGGCCCCCACCCAAGTCTCCCACCACCCCCAGCCACCATGGGCAGCCTCCACCAGGCCCCCACCCATGTCTCCCACCACCACCACCCCCGCAGTCACCAGGGGCAGCCTCCACCAGGCCCCCACCCATGTCTCCCAGCACCCCCACCACCCAGCCACCAGGGGCAACCTCCACCAGGCCCCCACCCATGTCTCCCACCACCCCCACCCCCCAGAAGTGCAGGGGCAGCCTCCACCAGGCCCCCACCCATGTCCAACTCATGTCTCCCACCACCCCCACCCCCCAGCACTGTGGGGCACCTGCCAGCAGGACCCCACCCATGTCCAACTCATGTTCCCCACCACCCCCACCCCCCAGCACTGTGGAGCACCTGCCAGCAGGCCCCCACCCATGTCCAACTCATGTTCCCAACCACCCCCAACCCCCAGCAGTGCAGGGGCACCCACCACCAGGCCCCCACCCATGTCTCCCACCACCCCCACCCCCCAGTCACCAGGGGCAGCCTCCACCAGGCCCCCACCCATGTCTCCCACCACCCCCACCCCCCCAGTCACCAGGGGAAGCTTCCACCAGACCCCCACTCATGTCTCCCACCACCCCCACCCCCAGCCACCAGGGGCAGCCTCCACCAGGCCCCCACCCATGTCTCCCACCACCCCCACACCCCCAGTCACCAGGGGCAGCCTCCACCAGACCCCCACCCATGTCTCTCAGCACCCCCACCCCCCAGCCACCAGGGGCAGCCTCCACCAGGCCCCCACCCATGTCTCCCACCACCCCACCCCCCCAGTCACCAGGGGCAGCCTCCACCAGCCCCCCACCCATGTCTCCCAGCATCCCCACCCTCCAGCACTGTGGGGCACCTGCCAGCAGGCCCCCACCCATGTCCAACTCATGTTCCCCACCACCCCCACCCCCCAGCAGTGCAGGGGCACCCACCACCAGGCCCCCACCCATGTCTCCCACCACCCCCACCCCACAGCCACCAGGGGCACCAACCACCAGGCCCCCACCCATGTCTCCCACCACCCCCACCCCCCCAGTCACCAGGGCCAGCCTCCACCAGGCCCCCACCCATGTCTCCCAGTACCCCCACCCCCCAGCCACCAGGGGCAGCCTCCACCAGGCCCCCACCCATGTCTCAAGCACCCACACCCCCAGCCACCAGGGGCAGCCTCCATCAGGCCCCCACCCATGTCTCCCAGCACCCCAACCCCCCAGCACTGTGGGGCACCCTCCACCAGGCCCCCACCCATGTCTCCCACCCCTCCACCCCCCAGCAGTGCAGGGGCACCCACCACCAGGCCCCCACCCATGTCTCCCACCACCCCCACCCCCCAGCAGTGCAGGGGCAGCCTCCACCAGGGCCCCACCCATGTCTCCCACCACCCCCACCCCCCATCCACCAGGGGCAGCCTCAGCCAGGCCCCCACCCATGTCTCCCACCACCCCCACCCCCCCAGTCACCAGGGGCAGCCTCCACCAGGCCCCCACCCATGTCTCCCACCACCCCCACCCCCCAGCCACCAGGGGCAGCCTCCACCAGGCCCCCACCCATGTCTCCCACCACCCCCACCCCCCCAGTCACCAGGGGCAGCCTCCACCAGGCCCCCACCCATGTCTCCCAGCACCCCCACCCCCCACACCCCAGGGGCAGCCTCCACCAGGCCCCCACCCATGTCTCCCACCACCCCCACCCCCCCAGTCACCAGGGGCAGCCTCCACCAGGCCCCCACCCATGTCTCCCAGCACCCCCACCCCCCAGCACTGTGGGGCAGCCTCCACCAGGCTCCCACCCATGTCGTCCACCACCCCCACCCCCAGCAGTGCAGGGGCACCCACCACCAGGCCCCCACCCATGTCTCCCACCACCCCCACCCCCCAGCCACCAGGGGCAGCCTCCACCAGGCCCCCACCCATGTCTCCCACCACCCCCACCCCCAGCACTGTGGGGCACCCACCACCAGGCCCCCACCCATGTCTCCCAGCACCCCCACCCCCCAGAAGTGCAGGGGCAGCCTCCACCAGGCCCCCACCCATTACCAACTCATGTCTCCCACCACCCCCACCCCCCAGCACTGTGGGGCACCTGCCAGCAGGCCCCCACCCATGTCCAACTCATGTTCCCCACCACCCCCACCCCTCAGCACTGTGGGGCACCTGCCAGCAGGCCCCCACCCATGTCCAACTCATGTTCCCCACCACCCCCACCCCCCAGCACTGTCGGGCACCTGCCAGCAGGCCCCCACCCATGTCCAACTCATGTTCCCCACCACCCCCACCCCCCAGCAGTGCAGGGGCACCCACCACCAGGCCCCCACCCATGCCTCCCAGCACCCCCACCCCCCAGGGGCACCCACCACCAGGCCCCCACCCATGTCTCCCAGCACCCCCACCCCCCCAGTCACCAGGGGCAGCCTCCACCAGGCCCCCACCCATGTCTCCCACCACCCCCACCCCCCCAGCAGTGCAGCGGCAGCCTCCACCAGGCCCCACCCATGTCTCCCAGCACCCCCACCCCCCAGCACTGTGGGGCACCCTCCACCAGGCCCCCACCCATGTCTCCCACCACCCCCACCCCCCAGCCACCAGGGGCAGCCTCCACCAGGCCCCCACCCATGTCTCCCACCACCCCCACCCCCCCAGCAGTGCAGGGGCAGCCTCCACCAGGCCCCCGCCCATGTCTACCACCACTCCCATCCCCCTGCACTGTGGGGCACCTGCCAGCAGGCCCCCACCCATGTCCAACTCATGTTCCCCACCACCCCCACCCCCCAGCACTGTGGGGCACCTGCCAGCAGGCCCCCACCCATGTGCAACTCATGTTCCCCAGCCAACATGTCATCACAATCTAGATCCCTGGTCCCTATGGTCAGCCTCCAAATGCAAAACACCCACCCGAGTATTGCATCCACCCACTCATAATTTGCAATTACATCACAGAACACCAATTGCAAGTTCCGAAACAAACACATCTCCCTCACATACACCCAATGGGTGTCAGTGAATCACAAAACACATATCATGAAATGCATGAAACCAATGAGATACCACACATTGAAGTTCACCAAAAAAAATATGTATTAAAGGAAACATAAATAGAATAAAAAATGAATAAACAGAAATGTGAATGTACAAAAATTAAAAGAAGCATGTCTGTGAAAAAAAGCAAAACCAAAAATAAAATTCCAAAGTAATGTTCTCCAAAGTCAATGTCCACAAAACAAAATCCAATGGGAAATAAAAAATAAAGCCATTGCTCCATGGTTAAAAAGTGAAAAGAAAATACAATCCAACAGTGAACTATGTACATGGGAACAAGCCAGGGTCCATTATCCCAACAAAAGAAAGGAAACCTATCTAACTACACTAACTAATAAAATAAACTATATACAAAAATGTGGCCAATGTCCGAAAGGTCCAAATAAAATCAAAACAAAAATGAAACCTAACACTACCTACATAACTATGTACAAGGGCAGCAGGCTAGTTTCACGGCTCACTTGTGGATGTCCCGGGCCAGGGCATCATCGAACTCCTCCTCAATGTCCCAGAGGCGGTCCTCCTCCATGTCCCCGAGGGTCCGCAGGGCCGTCGACGTCTCCACCTCCAAACCCCTGCGGATTGCCTCGAGGCACTCGGCCCGCCTCATCGCCCTATGCATGGAGTTCTCCGCCCTGACCATTGAGAGCCGTGCCTCTTCCGCCCGCTGCCGCTCCGCATCTATGGCGTGGCCCAACCGCTGCCACACGGAAGACACTCTCTTTCCTGGGTCCTCCTGCCCTCCGGCCGATGCCTGCCCCTCCGATGTTGAAGGCCCCGAGCCTTCATGGCTCCCACCACGTTGCTGCTGCTGCTGTGCCTCTGCCCGTGCACTGCCTCCTGCTGCCTGCACATCCTCTGCCGGCTGGGGTGCAGTCGTAGATGTGGCCACCCCTGCTGGACGTCCGACTCCCGACTGTGGCAGGGATGCCTCCTCCACCAGCCTGGCCGCACCGTCAGAGGCAGCTCCACAGGGCACCCAGGTGACTGATGGGTGGGAAGATGGCACGGAGGACGACTGGCGCGTAGGGGGTCCAGTTGAGGAGGGGGTCGTAGCAAGCCCCATCAGACGGAGAAATACGGCCTGGGTGACCTGTCCCAGCAGGCTGACGTGGTCAACGAGCCATTCGAGATGACGTGCAGTCTCTTCATGAAAAGACTGCAGGTCACCTTGCATGGCCCGTTGCTGCAACGCCACACCAGCCAGGACAGGCTCAACCCGGACCTGGATAGCCACGTCCGCAGGCAGAGGAAAGCCAGTTGATGTGAGCTCATCCCCTGCCTGAAAACGGGTCTGGACGTAGGCATCCCTGCTGGTGCAAGATGATGCAGGGACAGGATCAGGGACAGGATTGAACACAGGCACCGCCGCGGTGGCCTGTGCTGCCTCCTGTCCCTGGTCCTGCACTGCACCACTAGCACCAGTGGCACCACACAACTGCATTTGGCATGCAAGCCTACACACACAAACACCATCCATGTCTCACACATTCCAGCCCTCGCATGTGTCAGCCCCATGGCCCTGTACACCCCCACCCATACTCGACCCCATACAAACAGATGTTCAACCTGCACACTACTGAATAATCACCACACGCACTGCTCACAATCAGGATGCATGTACACTCACCGCTCGACTCCAGACGGGTCTGCCTCTCAAGGACCTGGACGTGGAGCGCTGGGGATATGCGTTCCAATACCCTCATCTGTTCTTCCGACAAGTGGCCCTGGCGCCCCTTGGCATCCGCTGCCTTCAAGAGGCGCCGGGCCTTGTTCAGGGTCCTGGACCTGAAGTCCTCCCAGTGCTTCTTGACATGTTGTAAGTCACGGACTGCCACCCCCTCCGCGTTGATGGCAGTCACGATGTCAGTCCAGATCCGATTCCGTCCTTCCTTGTCGGCGCGGGAACTTCCGAAGAGGGCATCATACTGCCCCAGGACTTGCTCCACCAGGACACCAACTTCGGTGGCACTGAAGCTGGTGCCCCTCTGCCTCTCTGGCTGGGGGTTGTCAGTGGTCTCAGATGGTGTTTGCCCAGACATGACAACCCCAGAGGCAGGAGTGGGTGGGCATCTGGGTCCTGGGGCTGGGCTGTGGAGCGATGGAATCCCAGTCGGGAGTCTTTGGTTCCAGCAGGGGTGGTCACAGCAACAGCACCCCTGGCTGATGTGCAGGCAGCAAATGGCAGGGCACGTGGGCAGCAGGCAGTCAGGCAGCAGCAGATGGCAGGTGGGAGCGTGCTCGGGATTCTGAGGGGCAGTAGTTCGGCCTTCTGGGCAGGAGCTTTGTCTTCCGTGTGCTTACGCGTGGCCAGCTTGATACGGAGTGATTTGGCACGTGAAAAATCTGCACGTCAGCGTGTAATTCGAGGAAAGGCCCTTAGCGCGTAAGCGCGTCTGCACGCATGCGCATTTTCATTGGACAGAAGGCCCCTCAAGCGCCCCTGTGACGTGACGCGTACAGACGTGCATGGGCATTTCACCGCGCGTGGAAAACTGCACGTCCGCGTGCAATGCGAGGAGTGGGACCATGCGCGTAAGCACGCGTGAAAAACTGCACGTCCGCGTGCAATACGAGGAAAGGGCCCATGTGTGTAAGCGCGCATGAAAAACTGCACGTCCGCGTGCAATACGAGGAAAGGGCCCATGCGCGTAACCACGCGTGAAAAACTGCACATCCGCGTGTAATACGAGGAAAGGGCCCATGCACGTAAGTGACGTGAGGCGCGCGTGCGTTTCCCTCAGCACGGGTTAAAGGTGAGCGGGCCCAGCAGTTCGCTGTACGTACCTTTTGTGGAGACCGACGTATGTTGCTGTTTCCTGTTGCTTCGCGCGCCATCACAACTTCACAGCTATCAAGGACGTATCTCTTCTTTTGGCGGGGGTATTGGCTACGCGTGTTTTTCTGCATCGCGCTAGTCAGACGGTGAGTCACACACGCTCTTTTTCCCACTGCGGGTGCCCCTGTGTATCGCACCCATTTTCGATGTCATAGTAGCCTGCGTGTCCCACGCGTACGCGTTATTCGTGTTACTGGGTGCCACCGCGTACTGCGGGAGGTTGAATCCACGCACGTAGGCTGCAGGGTTGCGTGCACGGTTTTACTGCAGTTTTGGGGTGCCTGAGCGTTGCGTGACCCGTCACCACATCACCGGGGTCACATACAGCCTTGCAGGTGCAGGGGGGCTGTTAACATCTTGCTTCCCACCCCCTTCACCCCAATTGCCCAGGTCAATTGTGGTGTACACCTCCCATTGGCACCACTCCATCTGTGCCAGCACTACTACATCTGTGCCATGGTTGGGAGGCCACCAAAGGTGAGGGGCACCTCAGCTGGGTGTACTCCTCATGGCGGGCATGGTCGGGGACGTGGCCGTGGTGACCAGGGAGTAGGGGGACTCCAGGGTGTCCAGGGCAGCCACAGAGGGGGAAGAGGCAGGGGTGCGCCACTTGAGAACAATGTTGTGCCATGTGTCGGTGCAGCCATGCCACCACCCCCTGTGGTTCCGGGGGATGCAGCTCCTGCATCTGGCACTGGCACCCGTATGACCTGGCAGTCCGTTCCATCGACTACCACGGGCCCAAGGGTAGTGGTAGCTGCAGGTGCAGCTGTGGACACCGCCACCCAGGCTCAGGGTCTGCCAGCGCAGGCTGCGTTGGCACTTGAAGAGCCCTTGGTAGATCTCCAACAGGCCAGGGGGGAAACCATAGGGGCACGCCGGGCTGCTCAGACCAAGACACGTGTCCCTGGGGCAGTCATGTCATCTGCTGCCCCGAACAGCCGGGTGTTGGCAAGTGCAGGGGCAGATGCACCCAACAGCACCCCGGTTGTGAGTCTGCCAACCAGGACCGTTGCGGTCAATGACCCTGCCACAGCTGATATTGCTGCGCAGGGTCCATTAGTGGGCACCCAGCTGCCACTGACAAAAGTCAGGCCTTTGGTCATCCCTCCACCTGCCACTCCCTTGGCTCAATCCACTGAACCCACTGGCCATACTGGTCAGGGCGGCATTAGCCAGCTAGGGTCTGCGCCACAGTCCAAGAGGAGGAAGGTTGCACTTGCAGCACAGGCAGGGACCCCACACACAGCCACGACCTCCTGCACGTCGAGGAAGAAGCCTTTCTGTAAGCAGGAACTGGACTTCGTCGTGGACTACGCGCGGGGCCACAGCCGTGACATGCTAGTGGGTGCCAATAGTCAAACTACGGCTGCCCAACGTGACACCCACTAGAAGCATGTTGCGGAACATGTCAGTTCATTCGGCCCTGAGGTGCGCACGGCGCAGGAGTGCAAAAAGCGTTGGAATGACATCAAGCGCAGCACTAAGGCCAAGCGTGCCTCAAATTACAACTTGACTCTGGTGACTGGCGGTGGGCCTGCACCAGAGGAGGAAGAACTCACTCCGCATGAGGCTCTCGTTGCAGAGTTCATACCACCTGAATTAATCGAAGGAGTGGGAGAGATGCTGGACTTTGATGCCCAGTCCAGTGAGTGTTGATGCGTGTTTGTTGAGGACGTGTGTGTTTCACTTGTGGGATGTGTTGTGCATGATTGCTGCTACATGTGACGTGTACATGGTTCTGATGTGTAAGTAATGCAATGCTACCGTCATGCATGTCTCCTCTGCCTGCATGCGGGACTCCATGTGGGCATGCTCCCTTGCCCCTCCTCTGCCACTCTGCACTCCAGTTCCACCTTTGCACTGGTATGCTTCAATCTTGCCAATGTGTAGTTTCTTGTTCATGTGTCCTGTGTAGATGCTAACTTCCAGCGTAGAAACTGCCAGACATATGCCGTGTGGTACAGCCTTAGTACTCGATGCAGGGTATCTCACTTCTACTGTGCATGGGTCAGATGTCCCGCAGGGACATGAGTGCCCATTCATGCTCCATGTGCATTGCACGCATGCCCTTATGTGTCCTTGACTGGATGATCACTGTAATATGAGTCCTTGGTCACATACATTGCCTGCCATCTCATCGGCCTCCCCATGTCAACTGTGGCTCAGTCCTGCGTTGCACACATGTTTAGGCCCTGACAATCTGTGTGGCACACAGGCCTCAGCCTGTTCAATGGCCAATGACTCTGTCCAACTCTTGTGTCTTCTTCACAAGTGGGCGTCCTCCGGAGTTTTCATCATGTGTCCTGCCCACTGTCCCAGCATCATTTGCAGTGTTGTAATTTGTATCACATTAAGCTGCTGATGCCAGTCAACACTGCCTGTCAATACACAGGTTTATGGTCAGCCTTTTGATACCATGCTAGGCATCCCTGCTTTGGTACTGGGGTGGAGGGGTGCTTGGCTTCTAGACATGGTACACATTGAATGCACAATGCACGTGATGTCTGAATTTGACATTGCACTGCCTTCACATTTCCTGGCGCACACCATGGAGTGCTTGTACATGTAAGTAGTGAGTGGCATACACATTTTCTGCACTGCTTAGACCCACTTCCATGGAAACTGCCACATTTCACCAGGTCTGATCACAGAAGCTATTCAAAGTAGACCCAGCATGCATGCCAGGTCATATGTTGTGTGTCACATGTCTGCCGGATGCCTTTGCTGTCGGTGTGTGTGTGTCGTGTGCTTCTGACATGTGTAGTGACCTTTTTCTCTCTATTTTTCAGGTGATGACGCAATGGAGGCGGAGGATGGTGTTGTCATGCCAGACACAGGGTTGGTAACACCACATCAACCCGGCAATAGTGGGGGTTGTGGGGTGGTAGGCCGCGAAAACCCCCAAGTGCTGCAGTCCATCTTGTCTCTGGCTGCCTATGAGTCCAGCCTTGATGACGACTCTGACGTCCATGTTGAGTTGGATGAGCATCAAGTCCATGTGTCAGGGGTGAGTGATTCTGATGTGGACACTCCTCTGTCTGCGACACCTGCACTGAGGGATCAGACAGTCTTGGTTCCTCCGCCCGTGGTGGATCGGGACGCAGGGTCACCCTCCAAGCCAGTCACTGATGTGCCTGGGACATCACGTCGACGGGGGCATGTAGTCGTGCAGCCGCAGGCGGTGCCAACACAGCAAGGACCCCCGGTCCTTGGGTCCCGCAGGGGTCAAGCCCGGCAACGCGGTCGCCGCGCGCAACCGCTGTATACTGAGTGGGAGCAAGACATGACTGCCAATTCCGAACGGCAGGGGGCAGCAATGGAGAACATCGCTGAGAGCATGGAGCGTGTGGCCCGATCTGTGCTCCCCCCTGCTAGGCAGGTGCTTCTCCAGCAGCAGGCGGCACGGTCCACGGCCCGCTCGCTCAGGCTGGGCATGGCGGCCTCAGACAGGGCACGCCAGCCTCAAATGTCGTCTCTGCATCAAGCAATTGCTGCTCACGCAGAGGCGCACATGGATGCCCTGAGGGAGGAGTATGCTTCCCTCAGATCCACTCTGGGTGTCCTTATGATGTCCCAGAGGCAGCAGGCAGAGGAGAGGTTTGCACAGCTTGAGCGTACCATCTCAGCTGAGCTACAGGCTTGCCGGGAGGTGCAGCGGTTGTCCAGCCAGGCCTTGCAGGAGGAACTCCGTGTTACACGTGCTACCTTGCAAGAGGAAGCATGTGTATCACGTGAGGTTCTGCATGCAGACCTATGTAACATCGCCACACAGAACCAGACTCACCCGTCCGGCAGACTTGCTGCCGACGAGGGGCAAGCTGCCGCTAGGCTTGGCCAGGCTACTGTGCCACGTCCTCCTTTACAGGATGAGCCAGACTCGGACGACCATCTATCTCCCACATAGGTCGTGCTGTGCAGGCGTTGAGCCCATGGAGGATTTTTTTTTTGGCTCGGCATCATCGCATGTGGATGTTGAGCAGCACACTGTACCTCCCCCCCACCTGGGTGCCTCCCATCCCTCCCCGGGTCGTATGTGGCCATTTTTGATTTTTCTTTTAGTTTAGTTAGTTAAGTTTCTGTTTGATAGTTAGTTTAAATAGGTAATGTTGGTTTTCCATAGTTAGTGTAATTAGTTAATAGTTGAGTTAGTTTAAAATTGCTAGTCTATTGTGCTTTCATGTGACGGTGCGGTGCTTTGTGGCTTTTGAAGGCATCCACTGTCTGTTCCAGCTGGGCCCTTCATGGTTGTCTTGTGTATGTGTTTGCTGCTTGGGGTCCTTGACTCCCATATGCCACTCCTGCCTCCCTTATCCATGGGCTCGCAAGGATGGTTCGGTGTTACAGAATATTACACAAGGGCTTTGGACTGTCATATCTGTGGCATGTCTGGTGCTGTGTGACTTGTGTTGACACCCCTAGTGGGGATGATTTAGGTGTCATTGTCCACTGTTCAGCTTTTGCTAGATGGGGTGTGTCATGATTAATGTGGACATTGATTGCTATGCATTGTGTAGTATGTTTCATATCTTTCCTGTACACGTGCTTGTTGCAATTCATGCTGTAGATAGTGTTCCACACTTTGGAGGTGAAAGACGGACTGATGGTGTGATTTGTGATGTGACTCTCTGACATGGTCAAGTAATGAGATGCCTGATGAGACACACACAGATGACTTTGAAGCATCAATCATGTGTTTCATGCCCTTTCTGCAGGGGTATGAGCCTCCAGAGCACCTTTGCCAGCAGACATGGCCCATTGGACGACGGAATTCTGGACCCGTTTGTTGGTGCCCACATGCACATGTGTGCACAAGCAGAGGCACAGTGATTGCAGACCCACATCCTAGAACTGCTGACATGTTCCAAGGAACTCCAGGCCAGGTGAGCATCACAGGGGGGCCACGACACAGCAAAGCTTGCACCAGGCGAGTTGCACATGCAGGCTTAGTCACAGCACTGAGGGTGAGCTTAGACGAATATTGGTGTTGAAGCACACAATGCAGCTCAGATGTGTTTGTGGACTGATGGCTGTTGATAGTAGGGTTGTCTGGGACACATGCAGGGGCAGTGGCACATACCCTCCGGTACACCAAGGTCCATTGAGGCACTTGTATCAACCATGTAGCCTTCCGAGACATGGAAAGGGGCAGCTCACAGGGACATACAGCAAGGGACATACTCGGGTGCAGTGCATGTCTTTTCCACGTACTTCATGATAAATGCACTGCCAACTTTGTTTCGGTCATGGTGGTGCGCAACTTGCTCTGTAGTCATGGCTTGCTATATGGGTCTGTCTGCTTACCCAGGGAACATTGCATGTTGTGTGAATTGTGACACATTGGTGTTCCATTTGCCAGGCACCCACCAGCGGCTGACTTACTGCATTGACTGTGTATGACCCGTCACAGGGGTGATGTTATATATGGGTACGAAGCATCGAGCACAGATTGTCTGTTTGTAGAGTAGTTTGTTGCTATGGGGCATGTTTGGTGTTGTGTTTTTGTGTAATTGGCACGTACAGGTTGTTGACTGTGGCTCTCTTTGCAGCATTGCAGTGCTCCTGTAACCGGACCTGAGAGTGCGCAGGCAGGAGGCCAGCACTCAAAACCAAAGCTAAGTGTCTTGTTGTTTTTCTTTCGAACTGCTCTGCATAGGCTTGCTGGGGAGTGTACTGATGCATGGATGTATGTGTGGTTCAATTTGGTATGTTTTTTCTCCCTAATCACCCTTGATCCTATGCAATTTTGAAACCTGTACCCTCTACCCGGTGTTCCTGCTTCCCTTTGCCTATCCAAGCAACGTTCCCTGACCCTCTTTCCCCACTGGGGTTGCGGATGCCTGTGTAAGCCCCGAACTTGCAGGCGCCAAAACCCTAGAGGGGGTGGTTGGTTCGTACCACTCCTGAGCCTGGACTACAGAAGGCCATGACAATGATGTCTAAGTTTGTTTGGATTGTGTATGTGTTCATGCAGGTTGTACATTTTCGTGCATTCCCTAGTTTCATGTGTCATTCCTCCTCCCCTCTCCTGCCACTCATTCCAGTCATCCAGTGTGTCAACACCTGTCCCGACTGCATATCCCTGAACCTCATTCCCCACCAGGGTCTCAGGGGCCTGTGTGAGTTTGACCTTGCAGGCACCCGGGACATGGTGGGGGTGGTTGTTTCGTGACACTCCCGCGCCTGTACAGGGGACCTGTGACAGTACACATCCATTCATGGTGCATCATCCTATGTCATGTACCACACATGTCTCACATCCTGTCGTGACATTGTTTTGCTGTGCTACCTTGGTTGTTGCATCATTGTGGTAGTACTTGGCCTTTGTGAGGTACTGCTACATCAAGTCATCTACTGGAGGGTGTTCGGGTTCGTTTTTATGCCTTGGATTTTGTGATTTTGGAAATGAGTGTGGATTCTGAGGGTTCAGACATCTTTTTACACACAAGGTGGGAGATGGTGACGAAGGGTAAAGGTCATCCTGTGGCCAGGTGGAATTGAGGTTTGGAGGCTCCATGACCCAGGTGCAGTTGTTCAGTGGGTCATGGTCATTTGTGAGGGAGGGGGGGGGGGGTTGTTGTTGATAGTTGCCTTGCCCTGCAGTGTGATGGGAACTCTGACATAGTAATGGTGGTATCCTATGTACATGTTGTGTTCTGCTGATCAATGCCTGTTCATGTGTTGTGTTTTTCTTTCAGGTGCGAGGGGATAGTTGTGGTTTGACATGCTGGGGTGTACACATGGTGGATGTTCACATGTGATGTGTAGGGAACACTGATGGTCACTTGAGTGCACATGCATATGTGGAGTGCATGTCCTTGCAGAACCACACACTTGCACTCGGAGGCACTACATGTACTCCCACCCTTGCATATCCACGTGTACACTGTTTGCCTTCTGGTGCCCACTGTGTCCCGGCAGCACATGTTCTGTGACTGATTATGGATCCAGTACATGCCTAATTTGATGTTTGATGTGGTCTGTCACTTAGATGTGATGCTCAGGGTGTGCATTACACACAATGGCTGTTCACTGTGCTGTGCGCTGAGCAGTGTGATGCAGGAGTAGGACACTGCACACATGAGCTGCAGTGTTTATTTTGCAATGCATAATGTGCATGTAGACAGGCATTCATTGTGATGTTACGTCTACGACTGTTGTAATGCATTTGGAAATGACTTATTTTGGGTGGGAGATTTTGTTGGTCTGTCATTTCATCTGATTCCGGGTCAGGCATCATTGTCCGATGCCACTGTACATTTAGGACATGGCAATGTGTACCTTATCGTTACTGCGTTGGTGTATGGGTATTGCTTGCCATGTCATGTTGATGTTTGGGAGGGTTTGAGTGACATGACAGTGATGGCCAGGGCCTGTTTTGCAGGTGTGTGTGATGCACACCTTGCATGTCCGGGTCATCCGCTTCTCAGAGCAACTAGCTGGGGGTAGATTTCTCTCCGCAGCAGGGCCCTCCCCCTGGAACAGACTTCCGGCCTGACTTGAACTTGAGGGGAACCATCTCCAGTTCTGGAAGCACCTCAAGACCTTCCTCTTTGCTTCTGCTTACTCTCTGCCTCTCCCTTGCAGAATTCTTCACTGGAACTGCACAGGAGCTGCAACTGGGCCACTCTCACCGACCTCGGTCCCTGGCCAAGCCACTCTCCACTTGCACTGCCTCCCTGGCAACCCCTGCACTGCAGTACTGTCTCTCTATCCCTACAGCCCTCCCTTCCCAGCACTTGTCTGCACTTACCTTTGTAGTTGCCACCAGGCGACCTATGTATTATTTTTTTGGGCTACTTCCCCTGTACTGGACTCCCCCCCACCCTTCCCCTTGCACTTTTCCCATTCCCCCTACCCCTGCACTTGCACAATCTCAATGACACCTGGCCTAGTAGTACCATTCTCTGTGTTCCCTTGTTCCCCCTGCCTGCCTCATTGCGCCTTGGAATACTTGTGTATGGCCCATACCATGTCATATGTCATATGTGTGCCTTTTGGTCACACAGGATAGCTTGTGTTTAAGTAGCTAGGGATGCAGACGATGTGGCACTTCCATGGCAACTATCTCAGGGTGGTAGGGTTGTGACAGTTGACTGTCTCTTTGTCATCATCGATTGTCACCTGGTATGTGCCAGACCTATGTGCACTCAGCAGGGGTGGGAGTTTAGGTGAAAAATGTGGCCACAAGCTGGGTCCGGGCTTCCTCGCCACGTGCCCTGTCCCCTCCCATGGGCAGTGCCTGTGCCTGTGGTTGGGGATGTGGGGGCACCACCATGTCCACCGGGGCGCCCTGCCGTGTTGCAACATTGTGCAGGACACATGCTGCTACAATGATCCTGCACACTACTGGTGGTGCATAGAGTAGTTGCCCACCAGAGCGGTCAAGGGAGCGGAAACGTGACTTGAGCACTCCGTATGTGCGCTCCACTATGCCCCTGGTTGCAATATGGGCGGCGTTGTATCTTACCTGGGGTGGTGTGGTGGGGTTCCGGATTGGCGTCATCATGTGGTTGCTCAGAGGGTAGGCACTGTCCCCTGGGGAGGTGATAATAGTTGAGATTATTAGGGTTTGGATATTTGTCTGTGTGTGACTTGCATGCATGTGCAAGGGCATTTGTACTGACCTAGGAGCCATGTGTCGCCATGCTGCCCAGCTTCCAGGGCCCGGCTCAGGGCGGACATTCTGTATATGAAACTGTCATGGGTGGAGCCAGGGTAGTTTGCATAGACAGAGGATTCCCTTTGCATCACATACCACCTGTACATTGATGGAATGCCAGTGCTTGCGGTTTCGGTAGATGTGCTCAATGGCCCTAGGTGGACGTAGGGCCACATGGGTGCAATCTATGGTACCGAGCACTTTGGGGAAGTGTGCCACCCTGAAAAAATCCAGGACAACGGCCTGCCTTTCTGCGGGTGTTCTGGGCATGTATATGTGCCTGCGGACTGAGGGGCGCGCTGTCATGATTGCCAGTACCTGGTGTAGGCAGAGTGACTGCGTGGCCTGTGAGACCCCCCCCACTATGGCAGTGGTCCGCTGAAATGACCCAGTGGCCAACAAATGCAGGACATTGAGCAGCTTCTCCAAGGGGCTCAATGCTTGGGAGCAAAGGGTGGGGGATGTGAGGTCATCTTCCCACTCCCTGACCAGGTCTAGGATGATATGGGGTGGAAACCTATACCTGCCATAGACCTGGTCGTCAGGCAGCCCAAAAAGGCTTGTCCGTGGTGCGAAAATGCGTGCCCTGACTATTCTCCTCCTCCTGCGGTGTCCCACGATCAGTGCAGCGACAAATGGGGCATTCATCGTAGCTGTATTTACGCGTTTGTTGTTTGCGCGCACTTTTATGCTGTGCGCGGGGACGCCTCCACCTGCCTTCGTGTGGGCTGACGCGTTGACGCCTGTGCACGTCTTTTGCCGTGCGCGGGTTTCCCGTATTCGGATACGTGGTAAGACTGTAGGTCCGAGTGTCATCGCGTGTGATCTGAGGGGAGTGAGCGTACACGCGATTGGCCTGGGTACGTGGGTTTCAGGGTGCGTGGGAAGTTCCACACGCGATTAGCCTGGGTATGTGTGTTCCGGGGTGCCGGGAACTTTCACACGCGATTGGTGGAAATCCACGTGTGTTCTGTCGTCACGTGCAATGAGGGAAACACCTGCGCGCGTCACGTCACAGACGCTCACGCGCTAAGGGCCTTTGGTCCAATGAAATCGCATATGCGTGCTGCCGTGCATACGCGCTAAGGGCCTTTCCTCGTCTTACACGCGGACGTGCAGTTTTCCATGCGCGCTTACGCGCATGGGCCCTTTCCTCGTATTACACGCGGACGTGCAGTTTTCCACTCGCGGTGAAATGCCCATGCACGTCTGTACGCGTCACGTCACAGGGGCGCTTGAGGGGCCTTCTGTCCAATGAAAATGCGTATGCGTGCAGACGCGCTTACGCGCTAAGGGCCTTTCCTCGAATTACACGCTGACGTGCAGATTTTTCACGTGCCAAATCACTCCGTATCAAGCTGGCCACGCGTAAGCACACGGAAGACCACGCTCCTGCCCAGAAGGCCGAACTACTGCCCCCCAGAGCCCCGAGCACGCTCCCACCTGCCATCTGCTGCTGCCTGACTGCCTGCTGCCCACGTGCCCTGCCATTTGCTGCCTGCACATCAGCCAGGGGTGCTGTTGCTGTGACCACCCCTGCTGGAACCAAAGACTCCCGACTGGGATTCCATCGCTCCACAGCCCAGCCCCAGGACCCAGTTGCCCACCCACTCCTGCCTCTGGGGTTGTCATGTCGGGGCAAACACCATCTGAGACCACTGACAACCCCTGGCCAGAGAGGCAGAGGGGCACCAGCTTCAGTGCCACCGAAGTTGGTGTCCTGGTGGAGCAAGTCCTGGGGCAGTATGATGCCCTCTTCGGAAGTTCCCGCGCCGACAAGGAAGGATGGACTCGGATCTGGACTGACATCGTGACTGCCATCAACGCGGAGGGGGTGGCAGTCCGCGATTTACAACATGTCAAGAAGCGCTGGGAGGACTTCAGGTCCAGGACCCTGAAGAAGGCCCGGCGCCTCTTGAAGGCAGCGGATGCCAAGGGGCGCCAGGGCCAATTGTCGGAAGAACAGATGAGGGTCCTGGAATGCATATCCCCAGCGCTCCACGTCCAGGTCCTTGAGAGGCAGACCCATCTGGAGTCGAGCGGTGAGTGTACATGCATCCTGATTGTGAGCAGTGCGTGTGGTGATTATTCTGTTTGTATGGGGTCGAGTATGGGTGGGGGTGTACAGAGCCGTGGGGCTGACACATGCGAGGGCTGGAATGTGTGAGACATGGATGGTGCTTGTGTGTGTAGGCTTGCATGCCAAATGCAGTTGTGTGGGCACACATGTTTGGATGAATGTGTATGTAAGTAGACATGTCCGTGATGTCACGCATGTATGTTGTTTTCGGCTGCATGTATCAGCACTGTGTACATGTGCATGTGTGTGTATTTGACAAGGGTGCAACAGTGATGCAACATGGATGCATGTGACAGCGGTATGTGGAAGCCTGATTGGCAGATGTGACATGGATGCCCGTCTGAACACTGCGACACTTGGCAGAGGTGTACACATGCATGCAAGTGTGGTGGTGTGTGTACATGTGTGGTGCACTTCCTGTGTTGCATGTGATGTCTGGCTCACCTTTGGCTGCTCATGCTGTTGTATGTGTATGGATGGTGGTGGCAGTTGCGATATGGCTGTGGTATGGCTCATGTGTTGTAATGACATGTGTGTTGGGGATTGTGATGACATGTCTGAGGTTTGCCAATGCCACTCATGTACAACTGTCATGTGTGTATGTGTCCATTGTACAGTGCCCTGATGCCTGTGTTTTGTTTCTCCCTGTCTGCAACGTCAACTGATGAAGAGGGCCGGCTCCCCTCCCATGTTGTGATCTCGTCGGGGAGTGAGGAGTCCGGTGCCGCGTCCCAGGCCGCAGCTGCCGGGGGGAGGTCCAAGAGGCGGAGGTTGGAGTTGGACTCCTCGGCAGCAGAAGGGGCAGCTGGGACCCCACAGGGCCCAACAGGGGAAGATGGCACGGAGTCATCAGGTTGGTGGGGGGTTTGGTGGAGGAGGAGGCCGTGCAAGCACCAGAGACGGGGTCTGGAGGTGGGGATCCCACTGGTGCTAGTGGTGCAGTGCAGGACCAGGGACAGGAGGCAGCACAAGCCGCCGCGGAGGTGCCTGTGTGCAATCCTGTCCCTGATCCTGTCCCTGCATCATCTTGCACCAGCAGGGATGCCTACGTCCAGACCCGTTTTCAGGCAGGGGATGAGCTCATGTCAACTGGCCTTCCTCTGCCTGCGGACGTGGCTATCCAGGTCTGGGTTGAGCCTGTCCTGGCTGGTGTGGCGTTGCGTCAACGGGCCATGCGAGGTGACCTGCAGTCTTTTCATGAAGAGACTGCACGTCATCTCGAATGGCTCGCAAACCACGTCAGCCTGCTGGGACAGGTCACCCAGGCCGGATTCCTCCGTCTGATGAGGCTTGCTACGACCCCCTCCTCAACTGGACCCCCTATGCGCCAGTCGTCCTCCGTGCCATCTTCCCACCCATCAGTCACCTGCATGCCATGTGGAGCTGCCTCTGACGGTGCGGCCAGGCTGGTGGAGGAGGCATCCCTGCCACAGTCGGGAGTCGGACGTCCAGCAGGGGTGGCCACATCTACGACTGCACCCCAGCCGGCGGAGGATGTGCAGGCAGCAGGAGGCAGTGCACGGGCAGAGGCACAGCAGCAGCAGCAACGTGGTGGGAGCAATGAAGGCTCGGGGCCTTCAACATCGGAGGGGCAGGCATCGGCCGGAGGGCAGGAGGACCCAGGACAGAGAGTGTCTTCCGTGTGGCAGCGGTTGGGCCACGCCATAGATGCGGAGCGGCAGCGGGCGGAAGAGGCACGGCTCTCAATGGTCAGGGCGGAGAACTCCATGCATAGGGCGATGAGGCGGGCCGAGTGCCTCGAGGCAATCCGCAGGGGTTTGGAGGTGGAGATGTCGACGGCCCTGCGGACCCTCGGGGACATGGAGGAGGACCACCTCCGGGACATTGAGGAGGAGTTTGATGATGCCCTGGCCCGGGACATCCACAAGTGAGCCGTGAAACTAGCCTGCTGCCCTTGTACATAGTTATGTAGGTAGTGTTAGGTTTCATTTTTGTTTTGATTTTATTTGGACCTTTCGGACATTGGCCACATTTTTGTATATAGTTTATTTTATTAGTTAGTGTAGTTAGATAGGTTTCCTTTCTTTTGTTGGGATAATGGACCCTGGCTTGTTCCCATGTACATAGTTCACTGTTGGATTGTATTTTTTTTTCACTTTTTAACCATGGAGCAATGGCTTTATTTTTTATTTCCCATTGGATTTTGTTTTGTGGACATTGACTTTGGAGAACATTACTTTGGAATTTTATTTTTGGTTTTGCTTTTTTTCACAGACAAGCTTCTTTTATTTTTTGTACATTTACATTTCTGTTTATTCATTTTTTATTCTATTTATGTTTCCTTTAATACATATTTTTGTTGGTGAACTTCAATACTTCAATGTGTGGTATCTCATTGGTTTCATGCATTTCATGATATGTGTTTTGAGATTCACTGACACCCATTGGGTGTATGTGAGGGAGATGTGTTTGTTTCGGAACTTGCAATTGGTGTTCTGTGATGTAATTGCAAATTATGATTGGTTGGATGCAATACTCGGGTGGGTGTTATGCATTTGGAGGCTGACCATAGGGACCAGGGATCTAGATTGTGATGACATGTTGGCTGGGGAACATGAGTTGCACATGGGTGGGGGCCTGCTGGCAGGTGCCCCACAGTGCTGGGGGGTGGGGGTGGTGGGGAACATGAGTTGGACATGGGTGGGGGCCTGCTGGCAGGTGCCCCACAGTGCTGGGGGGTCGGGGGTGGTAGACATGGGCAGGGGCCTGGTGGAGGCTGCTTCTGCACTGCTGGGGGGTGGGGGTGGTGGGAGACATGGGTGGGGGCCTGGTGGAGGCTGCCCCTGGTGGCTGGGGGCTGGGGGTGGTGGGCTACATGGGTGGGGCCTGGTGGTGGGTGCCCCTGCACTGCTGGGGGGTGGGGGTGGTGGGAGACATGGGTGGGGGCCTGGTGGAGGCTGCCCCTGGGGGCTGGGGGTGGGGGTGCTGGGAGACATGGGTGGGGGCCTGGTGGAGGCTGCCCCTGGTGGCTGGGGGTGCTGGGAGACATGGGTGGGGGCCTGGTGGAGGCTACCCCTGGTGACTGGGGGGTGGGGGTGCTGGGAGACATGGGTGGGGGCCTGGTGGTGGGTGCCACTGGTAGCTGGGGGGTGGGGGTGGTGGGAGACATGGGTGGGGCGTGGTGGTGGGTGCCCCTGCACTGCTGGGGGTTGGGGGTGGTGGGGAACATGAGTTGGACATGGGTCGGGGCCTGCTGGCAGGTGCTCCACAGTGCTGGGGTGGGGGTGGTGGGGAACATGAGTTGGACATGGGTGGGGGCCTGCTGGCAGGTGCCCCACAGTGCTGGGAGGTGGGGGTGCTGGGGAACATGAGTTGGACATGGGTGGGGGTCTGCTGGCGGGTGCCCCACAGTGCTGGGTGGTGGGGGTGGTGGGAGACATGGGTGGGGGCCTGGTGGAGGCTGCCCCTGGTGGCTGGGGGGTGGGGGTGGTGGGGAACATGAGTTGGACATGGGTGGGGGCCTGCTGGCAGGTGGCCCACAGTGCTGGGGTGTGGGGGTGGTGGGAGACATGGGTGGGGGCCTGGTGGAGGCTGCCCCTGGTGGCTGGGGGGTGGGGGTGGTGGGGAACATGAGTTGGACATGGGTGGGGGCCTGCTGGCAGGTGGCCCAGAGTGCTGGGGGTGGGGGTGGTGGGAAACATGGGTGGGGGCCTGGTGGAGGCTGCCCCTGGTGGCTGGGGGGTGGAGGTGGTGGGGAACATGAGTTGGACATGGGTGGGGGGCTGCTGGCAGGCGCCCCACAGTGCTGGGGGGTGGGGGTGGTGGGAGACATGGGTGGGGGCCTGGTGGAGGCTGCCCCTGCACTGCTGGGGGGGTGGGGGTGGTGGGAGACATGGGTGGGGGCCTGGTGGAGGCTGCCCCTGGTGGCTGGGGGGTGGGGGTGGTGGGAGACATGGGTGGGGGCCTGGTGGAGGCTGCCCCTGGTGACTGGGGGGTGGGGGTTGTGGGAGACATGGGTGGGGGCCTGGTGGAGGCTGCCCCTGGTGACTGCGGGGGTGGGGGTGCTGGGAGACATGGGTGGGGGCCTGGTGGTGGGTGCCCTTGCACTGCTGGGGGGTGGGGGTGCTGGGGAACATGAGTTGGACATGGGTGGGAACCTGCTGGCAGGTGCCCCACAGTGCTGGGGGGTGGGGGTGGTGGGGAACATGAGTTGGACATGGGTGGGGGCCTGCTGGCAGGTGCCCCACAGTGCTGGGGGGTGGGGGTGGTGGGAGACATGGGTGGGGGCCTGGTGGAGGCTGCCCCTGCACTGCTGGGGGGGTGGGGTGGTGGGAGACATGGGTGGGGGCCTGGTGGAGGCTGCCCCTGGTGGCTGGGGGGTGGGGGTGGTGGGAGACATGGGTGGGGGCCTGGTGGAGGCTGCCCCTGGTGACTGGGGGGTGGGGGTGGTGGGAGACATGGGTGGGGGCCTGGTGGAGGCTGCCCCTGTTGGCTGGGGGGTGGGGGTGCTGGGAGACATGTGTGGGGGCCTGGTGGAGGCTGCCCCTGGTGACTGGGGGGGTGGGGTGGTGGGAGACATGGGTGGGGGCCTGGTGGAGGCTGCCCCTGCACTGCTGGGGGATGGGGGTGCTGGGAGACATGGGTGGGGGCCTGGTGGAGGCTGCCCTGGTGGCTGGGGGGTGGGGGCGCTGGGAGACATGGGTGGGGGCCTGGTGGAGGCTGCCCCTGCACTGCTGGGGGGTGGGGGTGGTGGGAGACATGGGTGGGGGCTTGGTGGTGGGTGCCCCTGCACTGCTGTGGGGTGGGGGTGGTGGGAGACATGGGTGGGGGCCTGGTGGAGGGTGCCCCACAGTGCTGGGGGGTGGGGGTGGTGGGGAACATGAGTTGGACATGGGTGGGGGCCTGCTGGCAGGTGCCCCACAGTGCTGGGGGGTGGGGGTGGTGGGGAACATGAGTTGGACATGGGTGGGGGCCTCCTGGCAGGTGGCCCACAGTGCTGGGGGGTGGGGGTGGTGGGGAAAATGAGTTGGACATGGGTGGGGGCCTGCTGGCAGGTGCCCCACAGTGCTGGTGGGTGGGGGTGCTGGGGAACATGAGTTGGACATGGGTGGGGGCCTGCTGGCGGGTGCCCCACAGTGCTGGGGGGTGGGGGTGGTGGGAGACATGGGTGGGGGCCTGGTGGAGGCTGCCCCTGGTGGCTGGGGGGTGGGGGTGGTGGGGAACATGAGTTGGACATGGGTGGGGGCTCCTGGCAGGTGGCCCACAGTGCTGGGGGGTGGGGTGGTGGGAGACATAGGTGGGGGCCTGGTGGAGGCTGCCCCTGGTGGCTGGGGGGTGGGGGTGGTGGGGAACATGAGTTGGACATGGGTGGGTGCCTGCTGGCAGGTGCCCCACAGTGCTGGGGTGGGGGTGGTGGGAGACATGGGTGGGGGCCTGGTGGAGGCTGCCCCTGGTGGCTGGGAGGTGGGGGTGGTGGGAGACATGGGTGGGGGCCTGGTGGGGGCTGCCCCTGGTGGCTGGGGGGTGGGGGTGGTGGGGAACATGAGTTGGACATGGGTGGGGGCCTACTGGCAGGTGCCCCACAGTGCTGGGGGTGGGGTGATGGGAGACATGGGTGGGGGCCTGGTGGAGGCTGCCCCTGGTGGCTGGGGGGTGGGGGTGGTGGGAGACATGGGTGGGGGCCTGGTGGTGGGTGCCCCTGGTGGCTGAGGGGTGGGGGTGGTGGGAGACATGGGTGGGGGCCTGGTGGTGGGGGCCCCTGCACTGCTGGGGGGTGGGGGTGCTGGAGAACATGAGTTGGACATGGGTGGGGCCTGCTGGCAGGTGCCCCACAGTGCTGGGGGGTGGGGGTGTTGGGGAACATGAGTTGGACATGGGTGGGGGCCTGCTGGCAGGTGCCCCACAGTGCTGGGGGGTGGGGGTGGTGGGAGACATGGGTGGGGGCCTGGTGGAGGCTGCCCCTGCACTGCTGCGGGGGTGTGGGTGGTGGGAGACATGGGTGGGGGCCTGGTGGAGGCTGCCCCTGGTGGCTAGGGGGTGGGGGTGGTGGGAGACATGGGTGAGGGCCTGGTGGAGGCTGCCCCTGGTGACTGGGGGGTGGGGGTGGTGGGAGACATGGGTGGGGGCCTGGTGGAGGCTGCCCCTGGTGACTGGGGGGCTGGGGGTGCTGGGAGACATGGGTGGGGGCCTGGTGGTGGGTGCCCCTGGTGGCTGGGGGGTGGGGGTGGTAGGAGAAATGGGTGGGGGCCTGGTGGTGGGGGCCCCTGCACTGCTGGGGGGTGGGGGTGCTGGAGAACATGAGTTGGACATGGGTGGGGCCTGCTGGCAGGTGCCCCACAGTGCTGGGGGGTGGGGGTGGTGGGGAACATGAGTTGGACATGGGTGGGGGCCTGCTGGCAGGTGCCCCACAGTGCTGGGGGGTGGGGGTGGTGGGAGACATGGGTGGGGGCCTGGTGGAGGCTGCCCCTGCACTGCTGCGGGGGTGGGGGTGGTGGGAGACATGGGTGGGGGCCTGGTGGAGGCTGCCCCTGGTGGCTGGGGGGTGGGGTGGTGGGAGACATGGGTGAGGGCCTGGTGGAGGCTGCCCCTGGTGACTGGGGGGTGGGGGTGGTGGGAGACATGGGTGGGGGCCTGGTGGAGGCTGCCCCTGGTGACTGGGGGGCTGGGGGTGCTGGGAGACATGGGTGGGGGCCTGGTGGTGGGTGCCCCTGGTGGCTGGGGGGTGGGGGTGGTAGGAGACATGGGTGGGGGCCTGGTGGTGGGTGCCCCTGCACTGCTGGGGGGTGGGGGTGCTGGGGAACATGAGTTGAACATGGGTGGGAACCTGCTGGCAGGTGCCCCACAGTGCTGGGGGGTGGGGGGTGGTGGGGAAGATGAGTTGGACATGGGTGGGGGCCTGCTGGCAGGTGCCCCACAGTGCTGGGGGGTGGGGGTGGTGGGAGACATGTGTGGGGGCCTGGTGGAGGCTGCCCCTGCACTGCTGGGGGTGTGGGGGTGGTGGGAGACATGGGTGGGGGCCTGGTGGAGGGTGCCCCTGGTGGCCGGGGTTGGGGGTGGTGGGAGACATGGGTGGGGGCCTGGTGGAGGCTGCCCCTGGTGACTGGGGGTGGGGGTGGTGGGAGACATGGGTGGGGGCCTGGTGGAGGCTGCCCCTGGTGGCTGGAGGGTGGGGGTGCTGGGAGACATGTGTGGGGCCTGGTGGAGGCTGCCCCTGGTGACTGGGGGGGTGGGGGTGGTGGGAGACATGGGTGGGGGCCTGGTGGAGGCTGCCCCTGCACTGCTGGGGGGTGGGGGTGCTGGGAGACATGGGTGGGGGCCTGGTGGAGGCTGCCCCTGGTGGCTGGGGGGTGGGGGCGCTGGGAGACATGGGTGGGGGCCTGGTGGAGGCTGCCCCTGCACTGCTGGGGGGTTGGGGTGGTGGGAGACATGGGTGGGGGCCTGGTGGTGGGTGCCCCTGCACTGCCTGGGGGTGGGGGTGGTGGGAGACATGGGTGGGGGCCTGGTGGAGGGTGCCCCACAGTGCTGGGGGGTGGGGGTGGTGGGGAACATGAGTTGGACATGGGTGGGGGCCTGCTGGCAGGTGCCCCACAGTTCTGGGGGGTGGGGGTGGTGGGGAACATGAATTGGACATGGGTGGGGGCCTGCTGGCAGGTGCCCCACAGTGCTGGGGGCTGGGGGTGGTGGGGAAAATGAGTTGGACATGGGTGGGGGCCTGCTGGCAGGTGCCCCACAGTGCTGGTGGGTGGGGGTGCTGGGGAACATGAGTTGGACATGGGTGGGGGCCTGCTGGCGGGTGCCCCACAGTGCTGGGGGGTGGGGGTGGTGGGAGACATGGGTGGGGGCCTGGTGGAGGCTGCCCCTGGTGGCTGGGGGTGGGGGTGGTGGGGAACATGAGTTGGACATGGGTGGGTGCCAGCTGGCAGGTGTCCCACAGTGCTGGGGGGTGGGGGTGGTGGGAGACATGGGTGGGGGCCTGGTGGAGGCTGCCCCTGGTGGCTGGGGGGTGGGGGTGGTGGGGAACATGAGTTGGACATGGGTGGGGGCCTGCTGGCAGGTGCCCCACAGTGCTGGGGGTGGGGGTGATGGGAGACATGGGTGGGGGCCTGGTGGGGGCTGCCCCTGGTGGCTCGGGGGTGGAGGTGGTGGGAGACATGGGTGGGGGCCTGGTGGAGGCTGCCCCTGGTGGCTGGGGGACATGCGTTGGTGGGCAGTAGTGCAAGTTGATATGTGGGTTGGCTGGTGAGCATGGCCATGGTGGATGGGGTGCCTGCAGGACATGTGCTGGGTAGGCCCCTGTGGTGTGAGCCACCTCCAGGGGCCGTGGAGGGTGTAGAGGGAACACCTGGGAGGACCCACACGTGCAATTCACGTGTGCTGCTCCCTGCGCACCCCTGTAATACACGTACCCTGATGAGATCGCGTGTGGAACTTCCCGCGCACCCCTGTAATACACGTACCCTGATGGAATTGCGTGTGGAACTTCCCGCGCACCCCTGGAATACACGTACCCTGCTGATGTTGCGTGGGATACTTCCCCCGCACCCTGAAATACACGTACCCTGATGAGATCGCGTGTGTGACTTCCCGCGCACCCCCGAAATACATGTACCCCGCTCAAACGCGTGTGTAACTACCCGCACACCCCCGAAATACACGTACCTCGCTCAATCGCGTGTGTAACTTCCCGCGCACCCCCGAAATACACGTACCCCGCTCAATCGCGTATCTAACTTCCCGTGCATCCCCGAAATACACGTACCCCGCTCAATCGCGTATCTAACTTCCCGCGCATCCCCGAAATACACGTACCCCGCTCAATCGCGTGTGTAACTTCCCGCGCACCCCCGAAATACACGTACCATGCTGAATCGCGTGTGTAACTTCCCGCGCACCCCCGAAATACACGTACCTCGCTCAATCGCGTGTGTAACTTCCTGCGAACCCCCGAAATACACGTACCCCGCTCAATCGCCTATTTAACTTCCCGCGCACCCCCGAAATACACGTACCTCGCTCAATCGCATGTGTAACTTCCCGCGCACCCCCGAAATACACATACCCCGCTCAATCACATATTTACCTTCCCGCGCACCCCCGAAATACACGTACCCCGCTCAATCGTGTGTGTAACTTCCCTTCGCACCCCCGAAATACACGTACCCCGCTCAATCGCGTGTGAAACTTCCCGCGCGCCCCCGAAATACACGTACCCCGCTCGATCGTGTGTGTTGCTTCCCGCGCACCCCCGCAATACACGTGCCCCGCTCGCACAGGCCCAATTGCTGTATGTTGCCACTTTTGTGATGCGCTGGGACTCTACCGCGTGCCTTCGTGTGGCGGACGTGTTTCAGCTTGTGCGTGTCTTTGGCTGTGCGTGGCTTTGCCCTATTCGATTCCATGAATACGTGTGGTTCGAGTGCGTGTGGGCGTTCCGTCTGCTTCCCTGCAGTACATCCCCAGTTAAGCCCTTATTTTCGCGTGTTGTTCCCCATTCCGTGCGTTACGCCCCGTGTCCCGCCCACTTTCTGGTGTATGCGCCGAGGTTGTGCGCTTTCACTGTGCGCGTCGCGTACGCCTTTCGGGATGTTGCAGTGACTTGTGCGCCATGCACGGGTTTGGCGTACATCCCGAGGTGAACACGCGCAGGGACTTCCATGAATCGCACGCGCACTGTTTTTTTCGCTTGCGCCTGCTTGCGCCTGCTTGCGCCTGCTTGCGCGAAGTTTTTCGGCGCACGTTTGTTCCATGAATTGGCCCCTAAAACTCTCCTGCAAAAATAATACAAGAAATAAAGGGCAGCAGATCTCCAAATCATTGAAAATAAGAACTCTTTGCGGTTTGGATACTTCTGAAATGATAAGAACAGGGATCCAAGTGAAACAACTTGGTTTGATAGTGATATTTAAATCCCTCTCTAACTGGAACTAAGTAACACCTTATGTGGAAGAATATTGAACACTTGATCCGCAGGAAAATTCCAACAACATAAGGAAAGGAATGCTCAAATTATATCAGAGGTCAACTTGGGGAATACCCACACCAAGATAGGTACTGACAAAAGTATTATGGCATCAAAGAGGAAGATAGATGTACTTGAATCTAGAAACGCCCACAAAGACAGCTTTTGCCATAATCAAGCTGTCATAGGAAATCCACAACTCGATGAAGGATGATGGCAAGATCAAGCATCATTAGCATTTAACTAATGAGAATTAAACACTAATTGAAAATAAGCCATATTTTGAAGCTCTTCTATGGAATTCCTGTGTTAGGGATGGTTGTCTCTCTGGATTTAGATCTGGCCGAATTTATCAGCCAAACAAATATTCATAAACCAAACGTAGTTGCAGATCTCTTGCAACATTGAGATTAATACTGGGGAAATGGAGAGCTTTCTTATGATATTGCTCCAACAAAGTTCTTACTTGAGTGCAATGTCAACAGTCAGAAGGTATCTGTAAAAACATACCCAAGCTGGTTTCCTCCCAAGTGCCACTAAAAAATTATTGTACATGGGGAACAAGACAGTCTATGACAGTGTTATATTGAGTAGATGAGCAGAATAAAGAAGAAGTAAGAGTCGACTGGAGGCCCAGCCATCTCGCTCCATCCTGAGATTTAGTCTTCTCCCTGAAAACACAAAGGAGTTAACATTGCTATCTTGGAAACAGAGGGACCACAAACAATTTCTACAAAATGGGTCATTATCAAAGCATATAGGTAGCAGTGGTGATGCTCTCATGCTTTGAGAGGGGTGACTCTGAAACCCATAGCAATGACAGAACAGTGGTATTATTAAATCCTTCTTGTAAAGGACTGCAAGGGAGATGCACTAGGGGGCCACTTAATTGCTAAAGAAATTAAAATCCATGCAGATGTTTGTGTCCTAGCTACTTCACCCAATACATACTATCTGAATGAATCTCAGGCCTAGATCCTGATAGTAAAATTGAATTAATTTGATTAACATTTACGACCCACCCGGCATGAAGCATGCAAACATTGTATTAAATGTGTTTGCAGACATCTTAGAATGGTAGGTGTCGAAGTTCAATCAAGCTCCCATTATTCTGACTCGTGATCTTCATGCTAATTGTTCCATCCTATCTTAAACAATGGAAGGTGTCAGGAGCACACAGGGCAATATATATATATGTCTAAGTACGCCCTATAGTTTTGAGGCGACTCAGGAGGTAAAACTTAGCATATAACAGAAACAGGGTACATACCAAGCTGATGTTTGTGGAGACAGGTAGTCACAGGAACGGTAGGGGCAGGAGCTGGCTGACAGCAAAGTGACGCAGAGAGAAAGAAAGGCAGGCAAATATACTGGGTAACATGGATTAATCAGAAAAAAGGGCCTACTTGAATATGATACGTGGTTTCCATGAGATTAGAGAAAGCCCTTGGGATCGGTAGCAGCAGATTACTCTAAAGAACAATCATGCAGCAATGTCATGGGTAGGACGTGTTGATGAGATGGTTGTACTCAGCGTAAGGGTAAATCTGGAGACTATCTACTGAGACAGGTAAGAATCAAACGAACTGGACTAATACAACCAAAGTATTTTCCGTATCTGCTCTAAATGGAGACAAACCCAGGGGTCACACTGTGTACGGATACAGATCTGAGACACAACCATGGACCAATTTGTAATCAAGACAAAAAAGCAGCGTGTATAGAAATAACCAAGTACATTATAGGCAGAGAAAAGAAGCAAAGAGCAGAAACTGTACAGAGAGGCTGTAGGCGGAAGCTATGCATGCACTTCTTAGAAGGCACACATACATGCTGGCATAAAGGAAATCATGGACCAAGAATCAGAACAGTTATCAGGGACTTAGTCGAGGAAAGTTGCCACACATAAATTTGTAAAAGATAGCATTCTAGGAATATCATGAAACAGAAAGCTTTAGTCATAGGAAAGTTAGTTGGTCACTGCCAACTCAGTGAATACATGGTTCAAGAAACCCAATGCACTAGTTATAGACAAGAGATAAAGAGAAAGGGCTGCTGCCAGTTCAGCTAATATGTGGTTCATGAAACTCAGTGCACTAGTAACAGACAAGATGTTGCTGCAAAATGTGTTTTCAAAAAATTAAGTACACTAAAAATCAGGTATTTAAACTATGGCGAAAGTAAGTAAAGCATGAAACTTAGATTTCCAAGTAGCTCTGGACCATTTTAACAGAAGTGGGTGAAAGCCTCTGGAGGATTGCTTTGACCACACTATTATCCATTCGAATACCTTGTAGTGACAGTATGAAACCCAGGAACTCCACTTACGTAACATGAAAAGTATATTTTTCTAATTTTGTAAACAGATGGTGTTGACTTAGTTTCTCAAATACCGCCCGGACATGTTTCACGTGTTCTGCAGGTGACGCAGAGAAAATCAGGATGTCATCTATATAGATGATGGCATACACATCAAGGAGTTCTCACAGGACATTGTTCATTAAATACTGAAAACGAGCAAGTGAATTGGACAGCCCAAAAGGCGCACTGGGATTAATGGTAGTGGGTATCTGTTCTTCACACTGATCTGATTTAGAGCCCTGTAGTCTATACAAGTTATACATCTCCCTTCTTCTCAGGTACAAAGAACAGGGGCGAAGTTCCTGGAGACTTTGATGGCTGTATAAACCCGTTTGCCAGGTACTGATCCAGATACGTATGAAGATGCTCATTTTCCTGTTCTGTTAAGGCATATATATGTCTGGTAAGGAACTTGGTATCCAGGAACCAAATAGATTTGGCAGTCGTAGTGTCTCTGCAGAAGTAGGATATTTATTGTATTTATTTATTGCATATTTGTAAGGCATCTATACAACAAATGATGTTTCAAGGTGCCACAAGAAAAAAGAGGGGGGACAAGGGAGAAAGATAACAATAACTGTACTACTAGGCCTTGTGACATTTGGATTGTGCAAGTGCAGTAACACAAAGTGTAAGGGAGAGAAGGGTGGGGGAAGTGCTGGTCTATGCATGTGCGAAGTGCTAGGGTGGGAAGGGAAGTGCAGGGTAAAGAGGAGAGAGTGCAAGTGAAAGGGGTCGGGGAAGAGCAACACAGGCTAGGCGAGTGCTAAGGTGAGGCCAGGTGCCAGGGAAATTGTATGGGGTGCATGGGGTGAGGGTTCTCATGCTAAGTGCGAGGAGGGGGTGGACTGGAAGGGGGACTTGGTGCCCTGTAGAACTCAGAGGGGATCAGGCAGCCAGTCACGGTGGCAGATGGGGTTGTTAGCAGGGGAGGGGGAGAGGGAAGGAAGAAGAGAAAAGGATGATCTTGAGAAGCTTCTGGAACTTAAGGAGATCCCACTCAAGGACAGGGAGACCATTCCAGAGGGAGGCCCCTGCAGAGGAGAGAGATCTACCACCTACTCTCTTCTTGGCGAAGTGTCTGATCTGCAGAGAGTTGGAGCTTGAAGACCACAGGTCTCTAGCATGGAGGTATTTAGGGAGAGAGAAATGGATGTAGCAGGCCCCCAGGCCCCAGAAAGCCAGGTGGATGATACACAGGGTCTTGAATTTACTTGATCCTAGAAGCAACCAGGAGCCAGTGGAGAGATTTTAAGGATGGAGAGACCCAGCCCTCGGCTTGAGGCCAAGGATAAGTCTTGCAGTCATATTATGGATAAGTTGAAGGGGGTGAAGGGAGGATAAATGAAGATTGAGGAAGAGGCTGTTGCAGTATTCCAGCCTAGATAGGACCAGATCTCTGGAGACATTGAGTTTCTGGGGGAAGGTGAGGAGAGGGAGAATGTCTCTGTGGAGGTGCAGATGATAGTGGATGTTCTTGTTTAGGACCCTGTTTTCGACATCTGCTAAGGTACTGCCCAGAAAGCACAGTGGTGACCCCAAGAGATCAGGTTGGAGGACCTCAAAGGCAAAACAATGCCTGCAGTCACTCCTCCCACACTCTCCCACCCAGTAGGAACAAGTCGGGCTTGGCAAGTGTATGGAGCTCAATGTCAGAATCTCTTAGGTAAATGCTCCTTGTTGACACGTCGTGAAGTCAATATTTCTTCCTATCAATGTGCCTCTCAGGGGTACAAGAGGACAGACTGAGAAACTAATTGATCGGAAGATGTTGTAGAATCGTTAATGAAGGTCCGAAAGGCTTTAGGATCTCCGGTAAATCTTTCTGGAGGAGCAAGCGGAAACTGGGCGGCCATATAAACGGGCGCAGAATCTGGTCTAGCTGAAGACCCTGCCTGACCTGAGGTACTCGCGGAGGCCAAAGACGGTGACCCCATGGCCACTTCCCTGATCCCGACCTGCATTTCATCAATGCGTCGGTGGGTGTCAGCATGGGCCGCCGTCATATCAGCACGTAGGTCGGCCACTAACTGCACTAAGACGGCCAACGGGTCGTTAGTTGTATCCATAAGGAGGCTTCTGATTCTGTCAGAATCTCTTAGGTAAATGCTCCTTTTTGACACGTCGTGAAGTCAATATTTCTTCCTATCAATGTGCCTCTCAGGGGTACAAGAGGACAGGCTGAGAAACTAATTGATCGGAAGATGTTGTAGAATCGTTGGGATCGCAACTGCTCCACGAAAAATGAGGGCCTCCAGGTTCCTTCCAACCACTGCAGAAAAGTACAACTGTTTACCAACCAATATGTATTCTCCGAGAATGATTTACATAATTCAAAAGACTAACCTACAGAGAAACGGGGCAATAACCGACTAAGTCCCAACAATGTAATCCTCAAGACTAATGAGTTCTGGAGACCACAAGAAAAGAAAAGGTAATCAGTAAACGGTAACAAGAGATACAGAGTATGGCAAGAAAATCAGGGCTTCTTACCAGGCTTCTCAGGACGTGGAGGTTCAGGCGAGTACTTGTCCTTGTCATCACTCAGGAATCCATTCCGCTTCAATTAGTGTGAAGATCATCAACCACCTGTCCCGACGGCACGAGGACGCCTATGGTGCCAAGGCAGTCTCTAGTCCAGCACCTCAGCCTATACCCGTCGGCACGCGGACGCCTAAAAGTGCTCAGGAAGTCTCTAGTCCAGCACCTTAACCTGTGCCCGCAGGCACGAGGACGCCTAAGAACAACACGGAGAGAAGAGAACAGGGTACCAGAGAAATAGGAGAGAAAAAGAAACGAGAAAGCAGGTAAGTCCCAGAAAGAGGAGAAGCAGCAGAAAATATCAGAGAGGAAAAGGTCCTCCAACCTCCGAGGTCCAAACCCAACCAAAACAAAATCCCTGAGCAAGAATATCCGAGGACACAATATCCAAGAACAAATTGAAGGGGCAATCCGAGTGAGAATATCCAGAAAACGTAATCCAAGGTCAAACACCAGATAATCCAAACATGAACCAAAGCTGCTGCCAAGAAACGATCAGAAGCAGTGACTGGAGCGCGAGGAGGAGTTAAGTACCAGACTACCGGCAATAAGACGATCACGTGACCCAGTGCGTGAAGACTCACATGGGAGACGACGCGCCCACTGCCGTAATCTCCATGGTAACTTCCACACAAAGCGTCGGAAACACGGTTTCCGACGAACGCGTCTGTACCGGGCAGATAGTGGACAAGACAACGCCGCCCCCCGTCTTCCATCAGATAACAGCAGCCGCTGCTGCCTACGAGAGGGCAAGGTAACCGGAGGGATACTGCGAACCCGGGACTGTATTCTGACACTCAAAGACGAATTAATGCCCGCAGTCACTCTCATATGCTCACCCTCCAGAGGAGAAAGCTGAGCTCAGCAGGTGAAGAGGTATGGAGGCACGCCAGGCCAGGCTGCCGCTTTGCCCCCAATGGTGCAGCGGGTGAACAAAGACCAATAGTTGCTCCTCCCCCAGGTGTGAGCCGGAATGGAGGGCAAGCGTGGGCACCGAGGTCGCTCCAGCACCAAGAAGTCCTGCTGATAAGGTAATTTGCAGTTGATCAATTTCAAAACAGAAGTCTAATGCTGGGTATGGTTCACAGTTAGTCAATATCAAAGCAGAAGCCTTACACCGGGGATAAATCACAGTTAGTCAGTTCAAAGTAAACGTTTTACACCGGGTAAATTTATGTGGAAAAGCTACGTTGGAGTAATAGTGCAACAATAAATAAAGCACAATAAGTTCAGTTTAGTTACAGCTCTTGCTAAAATACTTGCGTCAGACCTGACAGATGGTGGAGGGTTTGCCTTGCCGTCGTCATATAAAGCTCTGGCTGTAAGGACTTGGGAGAGTGGCCATCATCAGTCAACAGCCACCAGACACAAGACACACTGTGCCACACCGTGCCGCGCTCCGTGCCTGTGTGAAGGTAAAATAGGTAAGCTCCTCCTTTCCGCAATAGAGAGTGTAGACAGACTGAGAAAGCAGTGCAGTGGCCCTGTAGAACCTCCAGCAAGCTCTGCAAGACACATTGTGCCACACACTGCGCCACGCTTCACGCCTGTGTGAAGGTAAAATAGGTAAGCTCCTCCTTTCAGCCATAGAGAGTGTAGACAGACTGGCAAAGCAATGCAGTAGCTCTGTAGAACCTCCAGCAAGCTCAGCAAGACACAGTGTGCCACACAAAAATATGTAAATAAAGAACTTAGTTCCAAATAATAACTGCACAAAGGCAATTAAAAGAATGTTTCAAATAAATTAAAAAAATAAAAACGTATACAAATTATAAGTACTGACATACATTGTTTAATCTAAAAGCAGTAATGCATACGTAATTCAATGGAATTTTTGCATCTCAATTATTAGTTATATATCGTATAGTATTGACATCGTCACTAATTAATTGTTTATACTGATAGGGTTTAGATGAAAACCTGTACATACCTGCATGTATATTCTTTAAACATCTTCTTAATGATATAGAGAATTGGTTGGGCAGGCTGCAATTTTGATTGTTGCTAACAAGAAGTGTAAGAGTCAGATGGGTACTATCCCTGAAAATAAGGTGTTTTACCAGGTAGAAAGCAGACTCCACGGAAACCGACTCCATGGACGTGTTGAAACATTGTGCTGGGCCAACATTAGCAAAGCCTGGAGGTTATTGGTGTATAAATATTAGCTCTGGGGTCCTCGGAGGACGCTTCCTCGGATATACAGCTACTTTGAGTAAATCTAGAATTATTTTGTTCACTGGCCACCTGGCCCCTGATTAAAATATTCTGGTCACTAATAATCTTGCAAATGCATGCTAATGGATTGGAAAAGTAAAGATCTTAAGCCATCCGGTCCACCGGGTACGCCAACGGCACACAGATGAACTGCTCTCTGCCACGCCCTGCATCAATGTGACTCAGTGTGGTTTTCAATGACCGGCCCCTTTCCTGATTGTGTGAGATTTCATAAAACCTCTCCCTCTTCTTATAGAGAGCTGCAAGGCGTTTACTGCATTTCATTAGGAACCACTCTATGTTTCTTTCCGTAAAGACTGTGAAAAGTGACATCCATTCAGGGATGACTGTAAAACGGATACATCTGCGTCACAGCGGACCTGCTCCCACTCAGGCGCCGAACCAGGCTGGGTGTGTCCCGCTGCTAATTGAAATCCCTAGGCACTCTATGACAAAGGCAGTTAAGAGAAATAGAAGTGTATCAGCGTCTGTCAGTTACAAGCCTACATAACTTCACTGTGAGTTGTTTTCATTTGACAAGAACATCCCAGTCCGGCCCAGTCGTACTCTGTGCGCTTCCTGCGCACCTCCACCTGCTTGGACCTGAAATGGAGCACGAGGCTTTCCATTCGTCATTAGTCATGAGAAAACAGTCATTAAGATGTCAGTGCTGTCAGCATGTCTTCGGGAGCATTGTCAGCCCATCCTGTGTCACACAGTTTAACACAAAGCATCATCCAGGGCAAAAACCACAAAAACTCTGTGCAGTATGGGTGCTTCACGAAGACCGTATAATTAGCGCTCGCGGAGCACAGCATTTATAAATATCCTACAAAACACCGAAGACACACAACAAAGTGATGAGATCAATCATGTGTCAAGCGCACAGAACCCTTTTAATGATATACTGGGGGCCCTATTCTCAGCTGGGCTGCTGCTATGACCACATAAAGGGATCCAAGCGAGGATTTGATTCTGCGTTGAAGGCCCTGTGGGGTCTGAACGAGCTCCCTGCGCAGGGATTCACAGTTTGTTTTGACGACACCATGGGAAATCTTTGTGACGCATGTCCACACATGTGTAGACCCACCTTTTACCTGCATACAGTGTTTAGGGATCCGAACACACCCATGACAGCATCCGGCCTTTGCCTCTAAGTTGAAAAACGACTGCAAATGTCAATTTCTCCTCAGCCGTTCAGTGAAATAAGTAATACACCCTGTGCCTTTCAGAAGCTTTCCCTGCCTCAGAAGTTGATAATCGGGTGAACGTGAATGGCGTGTTCTTCTCCTTACAAGTAGAACATCTCTCTGATTTCACAATGATACAATGCAGCATTTGGGCATCTATTTTGGGTCAGCAGTGATCACTGGGATATTTACTGGCCACGCTTCTTTTCGATGTTACCCAATTGTCTTTTCTGGGACATGTGGCTTCATTGTGTGCATTATGATACTGGGTACACCTCATGCAGCAGGAACATCTACATTGGCATATTAGGACTGGCACAAGATGTTACACATAATAAGGGCACACTTCCCACTAATGCAAATTAAGTTGCACACTAAGGTCCACAGTCACAAACTGAGGGATCATATTACCAACAAACACCAGACTGAAAATATCTCTTCTGAATCAAGAGACTGAAACCAACCCAAGATGCTTCTGCATGCACAAAAAGAATGTAGCTGAGCAAGCCTAAGTGCTGTCAACCATAATACTGTCTGACTTGGATTTGCTACTGGGCCTTATAAGGGGCAGCACTGCCATTTGCAAGGTGTGAAAAAGTCCGCCATTTTACCCAAACAGAAAAGTTCCGCTGGCAAATAAAGTCTATGATATCCCGCCCTTGATATTCACTCACCACATACAAGTTCTGCTTATTTAATGAAAAATGGTTCGAAAGAGCTTTCCCAAAAAAGCTGGGCCATTCAACTTTGTTGTGCCACAAGCTACATTAGATCAACTTTATATCATTCACAGCCCAAAGGTTTTTATATTTTTGGAACATTTTAGGGCTTTCTTCTTCCGTACGAATTGTAGCTCATTACTTCATTTTTTGAAGAAAGGTTTCTGAAAAGGGATTAAGCAAAAATAATCCAATAATCCATTGGCCATGCGCTGTCCATTCACTTAGTTGTACATTTTGTTCCTGACAAGAAACACAATTATTCACCAATGAGACTTATTCTACGAGTGGCTTTATTTGCTGCTCAAGCATATGTTCTTCAAAGTGGCTGATATAGCCTGCTGTGCAATCTCGGCTGGGTAAATGACATCAGACAGGTGAGTAAATACAACCTTCAACTGACCAAGATAATTTGGCTGATCAGTTTTTGATAAATATTACACTTTTCTTGATCAATTTATCTCAGGATTGTACTTATTGGAAAACCCTTGCAATACCTTTGGTTGGCCAGCCACTCTCTTAAGCCAAACACTGGTGCACCACAACAGACATTATTAACCCCATGTGCGTATTCACAACAGCCCTGGAGGGCTTGTAGTACTGGATCACTCTTTATAACTCTCTGGTTCTTCCCAAATGTTTGGACATTCTTTAGACAGATTCCTCAGCTCCCCAGGCGTTCATGAGGTATATACCATTACAACACTACTGGAAGCATCAACACCCACTCCAGGTAACAGTGAATTGGAAAAGCCATATCGGCCACCTGCATTTGTGTGAGATGGGCTTATAGTAGTTAATGCAAAAGTGCTATTTACTTCCCAGTCAGTGCTTGTGTGCACGTCTGGCTTCATGCACTTGAAGAAGTTGCACTTTAGGACTGCACTTGCTGTGCTCTATGGAATGAGCTTGCACCACAGCTGTTTGCTCACATATGGCATTACAATTGTGGTTTAAATGTGCTGCACCTAACACCTGATTAACCCCTCCCCTGCATCATCTGTATACTCTTTCTCATCCTTCCTCCCAGATCTGCACTGTACATACAGTGACATTATCGGGCTCCCAGGAAAGGTAAACCTAAGGCCACCCTTCCTTCCTGTCCCCTCATCTATCTCTTCATTTTCCAAATATATCATGATTTGTTTCCAAAGGATTCCTGCCAATATTATGCATCCTGCTGTGTCTACCTGTGCCACCCCTTTTTAAATAAATAATGCAGGCTTTCATGCAGCCCAAGAAGAAACAACAACATTCAATGCCAGCCCTCCTTCCAAAGCTCTTTTAGAGGTTTCAAGTATGTCTCTTCCCTATCCTTTGTGTGCACTCAGGAAGTGGTTTGCTACTCCTATTAGCTTCTCAGCTGGGCATGACACATCTGAAACTTGATGGCAGCAATTGTAGAAACCATGAAACCAATCACCAAGTATCCAATAAGCAAACTTAGGCAGCCAGATGACAGGATTGATTGCCACACACCTGTGCAGAAAATGGACATAGAAACTGCCAGAGTAACCAGTTACAGAATTATGTCCTCCGAGCAAAAGTAACTCCTTTTTTATAGGACTTTACATAAGGATCTCCATGCAGAAGAGTCAGTAAGATACATTTAGTCTTTACATTAAGAATTAATTTCCTGCCAGAACATCCTCCGAGCTTGGGGACATGGCTTTTAAAACACCATGTGACCACCCCCTTCAACAGATCTTTGCATTCCCTGTAACGAGACCCGAGCCTGCATCTGGCCACCACATGATCACTGTTCCAGTTCCCAGGCAATAAAGCATGCTTTCATTGGTGCCCCGTTTAGTGTATCACTAAGCATACCTGCGCCCCAGGCAGAGGCTATCATTATTTCTGCACAGCCTTATGAGCTTGTATGTGCGTGCCAACCAATCAGATTTCTAACAGCACCACCTCAACAATCATGGCTGATTTGACCACGCCCTCTTCCAAAGCATGCCTGTGGTTTTGCTTTGTTCATGTCTCAGGTATGACCATGACCTTTCAGAAATAAAATGCTGTCAGCTTCAGCAATGCCATCCTTAGCAGGTAAGCACTCACCGAATTTAAAGAGCTCTTCCTATGGAATTAGATATGCATGTATGGGGCGTGATGTTTGATTTTTGCATACAAACAGTCAGTCTCTTGTTATCGGATTATAAACATGAAATTGTACTATGAGTGTGTTAATTTCCTAGAGGTTTGTTTTAGCTAAGTACATTGAGCCAACTATGGAGGGGTACGGGAATGATTGATGCTATTGTGCCATTACCGGCATAAGCCACCCTGGCTCTTAAAGAGAGATAGAGTGCTCTCTTGGAATGGCTATATTCAAGACTACATATGCAGGGCATAAGGGGCTGATTATCGGATTCGGCCAAAATGACTGAATCCAATTTACCTACCCCACCGAAAGACCTAATATACATACCACAAAATGTTTGAACTTTTTGTGGTATGTATATTAGGTCTTTCGGTGGGGTAGGGAAAAAAAAAAGAAAAACAAAGGCTGCCAGGGTGTCCCTCGCAGCACCCCGCTCACTATGCTATACAGTATAGTGAGCAGGGGTTGCGGGGGACATCCCCGCAGCTGACCCAACCAGAAAAAAAAAGCTGCAGGGGCTGCAGGTGTGTCCCCCGCAATGCCCTGCTCACTATACTATACAGTATATTGTATATACAGTATATACTATACAGTATAGTGAGCGGGGGTTGCAGAGACACTCCTGCAGCTGACCCGCTCAAAAGAAAAAAAAAGGACCCTGTGGCGCCGGTTCCCGATCACGGAAGTGAAAGGGAACCAGTGTTGCAGGGACACAACGCGTTGTGATGAAAGGTAAGTAGGGGGTTGGGCAAGGGTTATTGTTGGTATGGATTTGGGGTTGTTTTACCACGGATGCCCGCATGAGAAATGTACGAACATTTATGTATAACGTACATTTCGCATGCAGTCATTTCCGTCGCAGACATTTCTGACGCAGTAAAACAACCCTAAATCTCATTATCATAACTTAGGGTGCTATTATCAAAATGATTAGGTCACTGCATCTACACAGGGGACGATCTGTGGAAGGTCTCTGCAGTATTGGCTCAGAACATCATGGCTGTTGAAAAGTGCAGGGCAGCCTCTTCCAGAATGGCTGCGTAAGAGGAATGAATGCATGATCGGCTCATCATCATAACATTGTTTTGCCAGTTTCTATAAATGTTGGATTATGGGACTATTCGCTCATTATAATCTAGCCATTTAATATCATTATACTTCAAACAAGTTCCACTTTTCTCAAACAAGGGCATCATTTCTCTGACAGAAGTATTCCCACTTCCACAATTTATAGGTACAGATAAAGCCATCTCATACATGTACCCCGCTCCCTTAGTTCGGCATTATGGGATTCAGGGGTTGCGGAGGTCCCCCACTTCGATTACATGGGAATCGGCAGACATATGACGGTGGTAATGTCATTCGACATTTTTGTAATCCGAAGCTGTCAGCTTTGCAGTATCGAGGCGCATTGTTGTTGGCTTCGTTATTATAACGTAGAACCACTTCAATTAAATTGTAAGGCTACGGTTTCATCTCCTGGGAACTGTTATCTCGTCTTTGTGCACGCCCTGCATGTCTACTACTCTCTTCTGTGTTTAACCTTAGCATGTGCTGTGACTGCTGTTCTGGGCAACTTAACAGCTTCTCAAATAAATGTGTTTTTGCAAGTTCAGCACTTGTCTGAATCCCTATTGCTTCTGGGCCTACTGCAGCCTCTGTGCTAGGAAAATGATTGCACCTTGGTTAATTCTCTGTCGCGGTGTGCTTTACATCCCTTTTTACTTATCTATTGGTTATTTATTATGCGCACTATACAGCAGAATTGTGTTTCTAAGCGCATCAAGACAAGGGGGCAGGGAAAGTGAGAAGGGGTAAAAAAACAAAAACGTTCTTAAAAGGTCTTAAAACATTCAGAATGTTCAACTGCTATAGCAAGAGAGCAGGGGATAGGGGTAGGGGAGGAAGTCCAAGGAGTGGGCACAGAGTGCAAACAAACAAAACACTATAACTAGGTCATGAGACGATTTAGAACGAGCAAGTGCTGAGACATAAAAAGGGGGGAGAAAGTGGAGTGCAGGAGGGGAGAAGGTAAGGGTACAGAATGCAAACAGTTAATAAGTGCAGGAACAAGTAGGTAAACTGCATTCAGAGAAACCAGTTATGCAATTGAAACAAGCAAGTAAAAATGACTACAGTCTGGGAAAGTCTTGCCTCAAGGTTTGAGGGGCTACACCAGGCATGCAAACCACTAAGACTAAGGCACGTAAGTGACTATAGACTGGAAAACACCACACCTCATCTATTGAGGGTCTACATCAGATGCGCATGCAGTCAAAAACACAATCACAAGGTTTCAAAGTCAAGTCTGTGGTTAGAGGTAAGTCAATGCAAAGCAGAGCAAGAATCCAGAGTGAAAACAGTGGTTGCAGGAAAGTCAATGCTGCAAGCAAAAATCCAGAGAACAGTTGGTGGTTGCAGGAAGGAAATGCAAAAAAAAGCAAGGCACCGGCCTTAATCGAAGGGTAAGGGAAGGGAAGGAAGCTAAGAAAACAACAGGGGAGTGATCTGAGGTCAGTGGGGAGTAGAAAGCAAGAAGAGACCCACACTGCGGATGTAGTCGCAGTGGGCGCAGGAAAGCAAGGGGGTAACGCAATAAGGGCAGATGCAGCAGCTAAGAAAGGAAAAAGGGGCACAACAGGGAGACAGACCGCACTGGTTGGTGGAAAGATGAAAAAAGAAGTAGGGGGACCATGGAAGGCACGTGAATGAGGGCGACAACCAGATGGATAAAAGAAAGCTAAGGGTGAGAAGTGCAACGAAAATGGAGCACCAGAATGAAAAAGGAGAGGGGGCGAGCCAACGGAAAAGTGGCAAACAGAAAATAAAAAGGAGGAGAAACAAGATGGGATGGCGGGGGGGTCAAGCACCGGAGAAGTGGCAAAGTGGCAAAGAGAAATACAAAAAGAGACATTAGACGAAATTATGGGAGTTCGGGGGCAAGCCACCTGAGAAGTTTAAAATAGAAAACGAAAGGAGAAATGAGTCGGGATGGCTGGGAAGGGGTGGCAAGCGGCTGAAGAAGTGGCAAAGTGAAAACAAACAGGAGAGGATACAAAACGAGAACCGAGATGGGATGGCGGGGGGGGGGTCAAGCCATTGGAGAAGTAGCAAAGAGGGGAGGCGAGAGGTGAAAGAAGGGAAGGGCGGGGAATCCTGTGAAGATGCCGGAGACCCCCCAAGGAAGAAGGAAGGGATAGAAATATGAAGGAGGCAGAATGCAGGGAGAAAAGGCAAGAAGAGGGCAAGATAGGGATGCAAGAACAAGGGGAAGAGTAGAGTAAGGTCTTACCCTGGTCAGATGGACATACGAGAAATAGAGTAATGGCACGATCCAGCACCGACAGGCACAGACAGGAAAGGATCCTTTCATGGGGTCCTTTCCATGGGGGCCGGCTTTGCCTACCGGCTCCCCTCCATTGGATGTTATATGTGAGGCATTAGCCTATCAGGCATAGCAGAGGGGACATGAGCTGGAACAAGCCCTGTTCAATTTACAGACAAAGGAATCTGCCATCTTGGTGGAGCACTCGGCTCTGATGCAGAGTGAACCTGGCTTGTGAAGGCATACGAACCGAAGCAGCTCCATCGCCATGGCTATGGATGGAAGTAGCTACTTGGCGGTGAGACTGTTTAGCAGGTCCTGTGCTGGTGCCTTGCCCCGATAAAGTGCACAGACAGGAGAGGATCCTTTCATGGGGTCCTTTCCATGGGGGCCGGCTTTGCTTGCCGGCTCCCCTCCATTGGATGTTATATGTGAGGCATTAGCCTATCAGGCACAGCAGTGGGGACATGAGCTGGAACAAGCTGTTGGATTCAGGGTCTGGCCATAAATGACTCTGACACTCCAGTGAACTGTTGAGTTATTTACTTAAGTTCAGGTACATCAAATACAGTTCTTGGAGTCAGGTAAGTAAAAGGGGACATAGGACACCCACCGGCATCCTCTCTCAGGGCTTACATCCTTGCAACTAACAAACCTGGAACTCACTCATAGATAAACATTCTAAGCCCTGCATTCCATCTCAAGATTCTAGTCACTTGCACCAGATGAATGCAAAGTTAATCACAACACATCTTTCCCCTATAGGGACAACAACAAGAACAGTAAAGTATCGGTGGCAAGATCAATATTTCATCAAAAGATTTGTCCAGTAAAGTCCCACCTGAAAAACAAAAGATTATTCAAAGCATTTCATATATAACCACAACCAACTCCAAAAGGTTTAGACCCTGTCACCACTTCAAAATCTATTAACATTAACATCAATGTCCATCTGTGGATTAAAATTAAAAGTCAACCTGTGGAGAGAACATATTAATATGCCTACATAGAACAGCTAATGATGAACACTGTTATCAACTTAATAACTCTAATGAAGATTTAATAAACACTCAAAACCTTAATATCTTATTTCACTCACACATCACCGCATACATGTCTACCAACATATGCCAAAACAATGGCACCAAAGTCTAGGAACAACATTTCCCTTTTTATACAGACAGTGTAATGGACAGTAGTCCGCTCAATGGTTCACCACAACCATTGCACCTTTTCACACATGCAACACATGTAATGGACAGTAGTCCGCTCAACGGTTCACCTCAACCATTGCACCTTTTTACACATGCAACACATGTAATGGACAGTAGTCCGCTCAACGGTTCACCTCAACCATTGCACCTTTTTACACATGCAACACATGTAATGGACAGTAGTCCGCTCAACGGTTCACCTCAACCATTGCACCTTTTCACACATGCAACACATGTAATGGACAGTAGTCCGCTCAATGTTTCACCACAACCTTTGCACCTTTTCACACATGCAACACATGTAATGGACAGTAGTCTGCTCAACGGTTCACCTCAACCATTGCACCTTTTCACACATGCAACACATGTAATGGACAGTAGTCCGCCTGTGGAGAGAAATATGTTAAACTACATAACTCAATTAAAGAGAGAGACATGTACCTACAACATCACTCTAATAAACTAATATATATCAGCTCTAGTATCTCAACTCTAATCGCCAGCACCTCTGCATTCTCTCCTACTTCACCATTGCATAGAGAGTAACGGAGGAACACAGAGCTCCCATCCCCATCAAACTTCATAACCGAGTCAGGCCTCCCGCTGCAGCACTCATGCCGAACTCCAGGACTCCACTCAAGCCAACCGCAGCAACCTTCGGTTCCAGTCAAAGGTAAGCGCTGACATCGGATAACTTTGTCAGTGATCTCAGCTGCCTTCACTATGACCAATAGCTTGTAGCCTTGGCGCAACAGATGTTTGCACAGTCCATGGGCCCCAGGCCCCTCCTAGATCCATTAACAACTTCCAACTCTTCTGAATGTTTGTACAGTCTCAATTCTCTTAAATGCTTTATGAGAGACTGCCACCTTGAACTTCACCATGCCAATGAATGAATGAACCTTGCTGCTCCAATGAACTTCACTGCTCCTTCTAATAACCATAAGTCTCACAGAGCCCACTGCACTTTACAGCAGACCGTTGTACCTTTCAACACTAGAACTTCTTGTGCCCACTGCCCTTTGCAGCACACCCTTGTCACTGAAGTGCCTCTTCACTCCCTATGCAGTGCCTCTTCACTGCCCCGTGCAGCACTTCACTGCCCTCGCAGCGCCTCACCTCTTCACTGCACCATGCAGCACTTCACAGCCTCTGCAGCGACCACTCACTGCCTCTTGCAGCACCTCTTGACTGCCTCTTGCAGTGCCTCACTGCCCTTGCAGAATCTCTTCACTGCCTCATGCAGCACCTCTTCACTGCCTCACGCAGCACCTCTTCACTGCCTAACGCAGCACCTCACTGCCCCTGCAGCGCGTCTTCACTGCCTGTTGCAGCACCTCACTGCCCCTTGCAGCACTTCTTCATGCAGCGCCTCACTGCCTCTGTAGCATCTCACTGCCCCTAGCAGCGCTTCACTGTCTCTGCAGCACCTCTTCACTGCCTGTTGCAGAGCCTAACTGCCCTCGCAGCACCTCTTCATGCAGCGCCTCACTGCCTCTGCAACATCTCATTGCCCATTGTAGCACCTCACTGCCCTGGCAGAACCTCTCCACTGCCTCATGCAGCACCTTTACATCCATAGCTGCTCTGTTATTCCAGTGCCTTCGTAGCGCCTCTGTCTGGGCCTCAATTTCCCTCACTGCACTTGCAGTGCCTCACAGCCATCCAGCGCTCTTACCTGAGAGAGGATCACTTCTCAGAGGGGGGGGGGGGCGGTGGGTGTCTCCCTTTGGTGCTGTCCCCCCAGCACAGCCAGATCCCATCCTCGTCGCCAGTGTTGGATTCAGGGTCTGGCCATAAATGACTCTGACACTCCAGTGAACTGTTGAGTTATTTACTTAAGTTCAGGTACATCAAATACAGTTCTTGGAGTCAGGTAAGTAAAAGGGGACATAGGGCACCCACCGGCATCCTCTCTCAGGGCTTACATCCTTGCAACTAACAAACCTGGAACTCACTCATAGATAAACATTCTAAGCCCTGCATTCCATCTCAAGATTCTAGTCACTTGCACCAGATGAATGCAAAGTTAATCACAACACAAGCCCATTCAATTTGCAGACAAAGGAATCCACCATCTTAGTGGAGCACTCAGCTACGATGCAGAGTAAACAAGGTCCATGAAGAAATACGAACTGGTGCAGCTCCACCACCATGGTTATGGATGGAAGTAGCCACGTGGTGGTTGAGCTGTTTTGCAGGTCCTGTGCTAGTGCCACGTCTCTAACCTCTAACATGTGGAGGTTGTTTGGGGATATTTATATACATTTACATATAGTCTTTGTGTCTACTTCCAAATGTGTTTTTCATGTCTGAGTGCAGGTTTATGTTTTTCATGTCTATGGATGAATATTATTTGTGTCTATGCATTCTTCATGTACATGTACTTGTGTTTACTTGGTAACTTCATGTGTATGCATGTACCTGTTTCTCTACCTAGCACACCATATGTTCTATACTCTTAGTGCCACATTCATGGTTTTAGTTTGATTCATCTTCTACCCCAAGACTCTTGGGGCAGTAGGGCTGTCTCAGCTGCATTTTTCTCCTGGACGAAACTGGTGAGGGGTCAGGATGGGAAATGGTACTTGCATACTCATCTGAGTTGGGGCAGTAGGTATGTGATAAGGCGGTGGAAAGGAAGGAAGATCAGAGCCAGGACAAGCCTATAGCAAGAAGCCAATCAGACCTTGGGGGATGAGGTCATAATGGAGGGAGGGAGGTTACAGCCTGTGAGAGACAGACAACTGGGCCAATGATAATGCTCTAGAACAAGAAAGGTTCCAAGAATGTCATCCTGATGCAGGCTTCTGGTGTTTGATTTTGAATTAGAGAGAAGAGTTGGAGGAGGGCCCAGGGCCTGAGGATGAGGTGACCTATGAGTGGGCCTATTGACCTGTGGCCATAACGAAGAAGTGGTTCAAGTTGCACCCGTTGTGCCCCGTTCTGTTGTAACCCTTTTATAGAGACTTGATAAGAAATGTATACAAGAGAAGAAATTAGCCGTGAGAGAGTTGCTGCTGACAGTTCTACCGGCACTAGAGACCCAGCTGGAGGTGTCTGTCATCCGAGAGCCTCATCGAAGGAGCCGTCAGGTCCGCGGCTCCCCTCCGTAGCCCCACCTTCCTGGAGGAGGAGCCGCAGTGCAAGCCTCTCCTGCTGACTGATGTTCCGGCAGGGAGAGGGGGCCGAACTCTGCGAGCGAATCGCAAGCATCAGGCGAAGAAACAGCTGACAGCTTGACAGAGCCCTGAAAACAAAGTCGTCCTCCGAGCGAGCGGAAGAAGGAGGAGCGCTCGCAGCTGCTGTAACTCACCGAGGAGGGAGCCGGAAGCCAAGGTGAGCGTCGGGTGAATGAAAGGAAGAGTGGATGAACAGAAAGGCAAATGAACATGCTGACAGTTGTCCGTGAAGCCTTTCCAACAGGGGCTGAGCTCTAAGGTGGCTGGAACACAACCAGCACCAATGGGGGCGTGAACTGGAGATCTCCTTTCTGGAGAGCAATAGAGAAACGAATAGGGAGGATTGAGAGACAATTTGAGACTTTTAGGAGTTGAAGATGAGTGATCCCTAGGAAAACAGTTTCCACAGAGTAAAAGACAATAGAGTCCCATCTCCTGGAGAAAACTCCCGAACACTGTTAGCCTCAACAGAATGGTTTGTGACTACAAGTAAACAGAATCTTTGTTTTTTTTAAGTAGGGAAAAGGGAACGGCACGTTGTCCCCCTTTTTCCCAGAATAAAAGAAGCCTGTTGTTTCTACAAATAAAAATCAGTAAGTCTGAAGTGTTGAAGGCTGGTCTTCTCATTTCCTGGTCCCTACAAGGTGTTAACTGAATGTTTGCCGGCCCCATTACAGTGGCACTGCCTGGTAGCCCATACTGCCCACTGCATAAACCGTGCAGAGCCGATCAGGGGCTCCAGCCATTGTAGAGTCTTGTGCAGGATCATATATAATGGACACTTTCAGCAGAGGGCATGCAGGAACCCCCATATATGCTAATGAAGTCCACCCCCTCCTCCTACGCCACTAATTCATATTACTGATGTGACATTATGAAACCAGAGGATCAGGGATAAAAACTTCCCACTTTCAGCCCAGCTTTACACCGTGCCAAAAGTCAGTAGACTTTGCAGTAGGCACCCACAGGACCTTCTGAGACATGTGTCATGAAAGTGGGGGCCAGAGAGGACCCCTTGCAATGGAGTTGAAGCAGCACCAGAGATACTCTCATTTTGGGATGAAGTGGGACACCACACAAACCCCTCTGCCTGATGGATGCATTTATTGCTGCCTGACCTTTGGACCAAAAGGCAGAAATGGCTGCACAGATGTAAAGCATTTTTGTTTTCCTCCTAATTTCTCATTTTTTCAGCCACTGCAGTACGATCTTTTCCATTCTGTTCTGACATTGTTTTCCCACCCAGTGGACACAATTTGCATGCCATTCAACGTGGTATGATGGCAACACTTATGTGTAGGAAGGTGCAATATTTTCCTAGAGTTACACTTTTTCAACTGAAGACAAACCCTCATTACAGGTGTCGGTATTACTGGAAGGACACCGGCAAATGGTAATACTGTTACCGGCTCCCGATCTGCCAGAATTGCCAGCAGATTACAGGTGCGGGCAACTGTATGTTAATCCCCATTCCATGGAGCCATGGGCGTAATTTTAGGGGGGACAGGGATGTTTGTCCCCCCCCCCAAATTTCATGGCACACCGTTTTGTCCCCATTCATTTGGCTGGGGTACCTTTTCTACAGATGTCATACCCCCCGCCCCCAACATTTTCAGCAAAGTAACTCCACTGCATAGAGTCCATAGGACTCCTTGGGGGGGATTACTGGTTTACCCGGCCCCGGTATTCCCGGGGCCGGTAATACTAGCTGTTTTTGGCCGGTGGGGCACCTGACTTACCTGCAGCTCTTGGTCCAGAAACGTGGCGGTATGGGGAATTACTGGCATGGGTAATTCCAGACAGGCAAATCTGCAATGAGGCCCAATAACTTGAAGGGCTGAAACCCTTCTGTGTTTTATCTATCAGCACACATGCATTTTGCAGTAACAGAATAAAGGTTATTTGCATACATTATTGGATTTATTGTTGTAAATATTTCCATCCTTTATAGAAGTATGGATGATGCAGTGGGGAAGTGATGGTTGGATATGTGGTCAATGGACTACATAGCTGATCGAGTCAGTAGAGGATTTGTGTTCTTGTACCTGCCTCCCCACTTGACAAAAAACTGTGCTGTTTTTGGGCCTCATCACAAGTTGGGCGGTATCCCAGCAGTAAATGTGGCAGGATACCACCCAATGCTATTAGCGTTACCGCACCTCAGTGCGGCGTAATTTGCACCAGATTCCGAGTTGCAGGGGCGCTTTTCATCCCCATTTATTTTGAGTCCATAGGGATCCAATAGCGCCGGCGGTAATAGGCGCTAATAGGTACATCTCCAACTTTCTACAAACTCGGGATTGGCCGGAGCAGAAATGCGGCGATAATAGCATTACTGCTGCATTTTTACTACTGCGCCCAACCCGTGGTGAGGCCAAGTTTATGCTTAAAATGGACTAAATATAAGTATTATTTGACTCGTAAAAATATTCAGACGGTCTTTAAAACAAAGTCACGCTGGAGTAGTGAGCATCTCGTGAGCCCGGGTCACTTAGACCTCTACTTCCTAATCTAGTAGACAGACCTCTCTCACTTGGATACTTACTTCAATATCCCACTACATATGATACCGGGGAAGATCTGGAAATACGCTCTGTTAATTCTTGCACACGTGTGCGATTTGGTCATACAGTCATGTTTAAATATATGCTTGATTGGAACCACGCATGGCAAAATGGATCTGTTTACTGTTTCCAAAGATCCCAGAAGGGCCATGAAGCTGCGATGCGAAGATTATTTCACTGTGTCTTATTCGCACCACAATCTTTGTTGAAAGAAGGAATACATTTGAATGCCATTTCTGTTATTGTTGCTTCCCTTGCCAAGTGGTTGAGCTTGTGCAGAACCCTAATGCCTGACAAATTAACAACCTTTGGAAACAAACTGAAGGTTGTGTCTTTTTTTTTGGGTTGTAAAGAGCCCACATTTGTTTTGCATTTTGCAGCATTGGAAGGGTTTGCTCTGTCTGTTAGTGAAATCATTTGCTAGAAAGCCCAGATGGTGCTGAATTCATATGAGAGATGTGTGTGAGTCCCCAGCGTTCCCTAAAACTGGATATCTGTTGACGGTAGTCAACATGGGTGCCCATTACTTACAAAACAAAGCAAAAAAAGACAGCATGGGTTCTCTTCCCAAAAAAGTAAATTACATTATCAAAATATATCTTGGCCTCGCTTGTGTGCAACCACAACCCACATCCCAGTTTGACCTTGCAGCTACTGGCAGGACTTGTGATTACTGCGCATTCCAGCTGGCAGGCGAGGCCGCAGGGCGCGCGCAGAGCGAGCAGTCTTTTTGACCCTGTGCTTGATTCCAGGACTAGAGAATTGACCATGCTTGTTCATCTTGTTCCCTTGCAGACAGCCAACATGGAAGGCAGGCCTGAGGCATCTTAGTCTGCGCAACTCTCTAGTCTTCTGGTGGATTACCATGACTGCTCTGCAGGCTTTGCTCCTTGCTCCTCATCATCTCACGCTCTTGGTCACCCAGACAGCTACTTGATGCAAAGGGAGGGTTAGCCTCAGGTTTCCCCTAATATTTAGGCATTCCACAAGTTGCAGACAGGACTTTTCTTTCATGGCGCATGCTGGTGTCACTCTCTGAGCAAGTGCACTTCAAGGGTTTCCTGCTTGTTGTGTATACACATCATAGGAATCGCCATGATATGTGTGGATGCTGGATAAAGTAGCCCTGCCATTTTTGGCTCTGACTTGCTGGCAATCTTCTATTAGCAAGATCATGTGACTGGACATCCAACATGCCAGGTGTCATTCACTCCGACCCAATCATGTGATCATTGGCGTACATGATCACACACTGTTCTACAAATCAGAATCCTCTACGTCTGCAAAGATGTAATTTTACACATAACATTCCTATACAGTAATGCTTCAATAACTTAATGGTAATCTCCATTACTTTGATTTCTACTCTTTCACCCCACAGTTCTTACTCCATGATGGTGAGCGCATGCCATGAAACAGACAGCCAGCTAGCTCTTTACATATGTAAAGCTTTGTATCCTTTGACCTACATACACCACAGGCTCCATCGCTCTGTCTGTCTCTCTCGCTCTCTCTCTCTCCCTCTCTCCCTCTCTCTCTGTCTTTCTCTCTGTGGGCCTGATCACAACTTTGGCGGTAACGCTGGCGGTATTACCGACGGCGGTATTAGCCCTACCGCTGAACTCCCTGGCGCTAATAGCACTGGATCACGAGTTTGGCGGTAATGTAATTCCCCATTCCTCATTGAACCCATTCGGGAATGCCCCATTCCCCATTGGGCTCATTGGGGAAAATTCGCACTCTTACCGCCGGCGGATTTCCCGCCAGCGGTAATAGTGCGAATTTTCGGCACATTTCCCCCCAGCCAAGAGCTGGGGCAAAATCCGCCGAAGTCCTGATTTGGCGGACCCTTAAATCCGGTGGTAATAGTGCGACCGCCGGATTTAAGGGTTACCGCCAAAGTCGTGATGAGGCCCTGTGTCTCTTACTCTGTCTCTCTCTGACACACACACACAGGGGCGTATGAGACACACAAAATCTGGGGGGGACAAGGGACACATTGGGGACTTTGCAGACACAAGTGAATCCAAACTGCCATAAGGCCAAGTGCTAAAGGGCTAACACTGCAATAAACATATATGTTAGATTTACTTTAAGAAAGAACACCAAATAAGGGCAGTTAGTTTTAAAAACACAGTAACACTTCAAATAAGTTGTAGGTTTCCCATCTATGCCACAATATCTAAAGCTGATGGTAAACACATTTTCATCAAAACAGTTGGAAATAAAGTACTTGTGCATTGCTAAAACAAATCTTCAAACATGTGTAGTCTAACAACAGGGCTGTTAAGGAAACAAAGTTATCTTAAACTCTTTGAAGATCTAATTGCAGTTGTATTGATGGGGGCTTTGACATTGTTATATTGTTCAAATGACGCGTTGGACTTGAAGAATGTTTTATAGAGGGTCAAAATAATCGGTTATATTCTATGCAAAAAAAATTAAAAAAAATCAATGTTGGAATGAAGTTTCTCCAAATGAGGAAATAAAGTTCAGAGATGTGCTTCTGCACCGCTGGACTCCTGTAATCTCCAAAATGATGTCCCCAAAATCTATTTTAGATTCAAGAATCAAATAATCAAAATGTTTTTTTAAAATGGACCTTCTGGCGCTACAGCTACAAACACCTATTTGGTGCCTTAGCTCACTGACAATGCATTTGTTGGAGAAAGCTACACTGCCGGTGTCCTACATCACTAAGGTGGCATAATAAGAAGGAACTCACACAATGTGATTTCTTCATCACTGGCATGCCATTCCAGGGGAAAGTTTAGAGTCCTACGGCCCCAGAGCACTAACAGGACACAACTGGTGGCAGCTTGCTCAAATTGTTGGTGATAATACGTTGTGAGCGAGAGTAGATCAGTACAGACCAGCCCACACACCATTCACACCCCTCCACAATTGACGCTGTGCAAAACATTCCTAGGCAGCATTAAATATCTGGTGTGTGCTGATGTGGATATGGATAAAAAAAGGCAAAGCTCACCTATGGATATACAATAACCTGAACCACAAAGTATGTTGTGTTTCACAATATATAGTTTGTGTTTATACATATATAATATATAACACACAAACCTGTTTATTTACAAAGGTAGAAACAAACGTCAGAAATTCAATTATATAAAATACATAGAAAATGACAAATAGGATAAACACAAAATTCCATCTAGATCAATCAGCGCCCCATCTCCATTCCTTAATGACTGCACTGCTGTTTCCCTCTCCCTCACCATCTCTCTTTGGAAAAATAGCCACAGAGTAAAAATGACCAATTATTTCATAGTCAGTGATGATCATGAAAATGTGTTCATTTTAGTTGTTTGTGTTGTGCAGTACGCATTATAGAATATTTTGCTGTTGCTTGTATTTCTATTAGATGCTTGTTATCTGTATGCATATCACACATGGAAACATAATTCAGTCTTTTCTGAGACATGGTTGAATGTAGCAAGGTTTTCAGTCATTGCATAGCATTGAGGCTTCTCTCAGCCTCACAGGAAGAAGCTGGAAAAATTCAGAGGATCTGTAATGGCTTCACCTGTGAAAAGAAAGCTCTTCTGTGGGAAGGATCCGTCTGAACAATGTCTACCAGTTCTGAGACTGAGGAACACTTGTGGCCGCTTGATAAGGTTGTTCATTTTGCAGTGAGAAGGAAATATTTGATTTCTGGGTATTTGACGATGATTACAGAGCTTCTCCCTGGTTGGTGGAAGAGTTGAATAGAAGAGATTGGAAGGTGAGAGTTGGGGAGAGTGAAAGAAGGGAGTGGAGAGGAGGAGAGTTGTTAACAAATTAGAGTAACAGTGGTGGCAAAAGAAGGTTTTCCGGGCGGAGGATCATTTGAGAGGGAGCAAGGGGCATCTATACATAGATAATGATCACAATAAAGATCAGATCCAATTGCTTATTTGCCTATTACCATGCCTGCTGTAAAACCCTGGACTCCCCTTAGAACAAGCACTGATGAAGGAAACAGTTTTGGCTCATCTATAGGCATTTTATGGGCATTGTCATAAATGTAGGCACTAATGCTATTTTCATCATAAATCCAGGGAGTGCACCAATTTGTCAAGTAATCGCATAATCTTCTCTGGTGCTCACACCATGTACCCTATTGTGCTACTCTATACCAGAATATGATATCAAAAGCCCTGCTACTCACCATTTCAATATAATACAAACCAAGGTACTCCTACTACAATTCCCATTCATGCACCAGGTTCTTGCACCATTATCATTCAATGCCCAGTTACTCACTCCATTGTCAAGGCTATGAACAATTATTATAGCAGTGCCAGCCTCCACAATGCCCAATTAGGAGGCATTGCGATATTCCTTGATGCAATTTGCATAGCAGTGCAATATTACATTAAGCCTAATCTGTACATTAATTGCAGGTTCCATTACATCCACTTAGCACAGAAAGGGCAGATACCAATATGCCAAGTTTCTATAAGCAATGACAAATTCGAATATGCTGAGCTAGCACAGTAAGGCCACATTCCAATATTTGTAGTTGTCACAGTAAAGCAAGATACCATTATGAACACCACCAATTCAGTATGCCTAGTCAGCACAGCACAGACATATTCTGTAGGGGGCGTTATGTGTTTGTTTGTGGTTCAGGGAGATGTATATGTGTAGTGCTAGGTGCAGTGTGCACTGCAGAGGCATCCTGTGCATTGTGGTGTGATATGTGTTCAGCACAGTGTTGGAATGGTGTGTGTGTGTGTGTGCCTGTGTGTGTATGTGTGCCTGTGTGTGTATGTATGTGTGTGTGTGTGTGTGTGTGTGTGTGTGTGTGTGTGTGTTTGTGTGTGTGTATGTGTGTGCGTATGTGTGTGTGTATGTGCAGTTGTGAGAGTGGTGTGTGAACAGTGCTTCGGGGTGGTTAGTGTGCAGTACTGTGTATGGTATCTGTGCAGGACTAGGGCAGTGTGTGTGTGTGTGTGCAAATGCAATGGTGGGTGGAGTATGTGCATGCAGGTTAGTGCTGAGGTCTTATTGAAGCAGTGCTATAATGCTGCGTGTGTAGTACTGGGGCAGTATATGTGTGCAGTGCTGTAGCAGTATGTGTGTGCAGTGATGTGGTAGTATGTGTGTGCTTTGCTGGGGACGATTTGTGTGGTGGTGAGGGTGATTTTGTGTACAGAACAAAACTGGGGCAGTCGGTGAGCATATGTGCAGTTCAAGAGGCTGTGTGCGGGGGTTGTGGTTCTGGAGGCAGTGTGTGCAGATCAGTTTTGCAGTATGGAAAGGGGTGAGTGCAGGGCAGGAGAAAGTGTGTGCAGAACAGGGGTTGGGATGTACACATTCATGCAGTGTGGGGATGGTACATATGTAGAACAGTGTATGGGGCGGTGTGCATGTGTGCAATGTGGAGGTTGTGTGAGTGCAGGGCATTGTGGGTGTGCAGTGCAGTTAGGTGCTGTGTATGCACTGTGCTGGATAGTGTGTGTGCACAGTGCTGCGCAGTGCAGATGTTCCCCGAGAACCATTTGTACAAGGAACTATTCAATCATGTAGAAAGGAACGGAATACTTTACCAATCCCAAGTCAGTTTCAAACCCATGAGAGGAACAGAATCAGTACTGCCCTCCATATGGGACGACCTAAATATTAAGGCAGCCAACAATACCCATTTGGCCCTTGTACTGCTGGACATATCAGCTGCCTTTGATCAAATCAGGCACACAATCCTAATCAATAGACTGGAGGAATGCAGCATACAAAGCACCTCAGCACAATGACTGAAATCCTTTCTCACTGACCGAACAGAAAGAACTCACATTCCACCATTCACCTCAAACACACGAAATATGAAATGAAGTGTACAACAAGGATCAAGCCTCTCCCCAATTCTCTTCAACATTAATATGCTCCCCTTAATGAAACTCATTTACGCCCATGAACTGACAGCCTATAACTACATAGACAACACTGAACTCATCTTCAAGAGAACTAATAACCAGGACAATGCCCTCAAAAAATGCTCAACAACATAATCACCTTGATCGAAAACTAAACCCAACCAAAACAGACATATTAATCACCCCACAAGAAAACAATCCAACACAGACATCCTCACATGGCCCCCGACCATGGTACCCAACCAGAGATGTCACCAGTGATAAAATATCTGGGAATCCTCATGGATAACGGCCTCACCATGGAAACACAAGTCCTCGCAATAGCTAACAAATGTGTCTGCCCCCACTGATAAATAAGAAGACTCCTCCCTTACCTCATTTACACACACATAACCCTCACAATCATCTCCTTGGTATTATCAAGGGTAGACTACGCAAATAGTCTATACCTGGGAATGCCCAAACCCCTCACCAAATAATACAACACACCCAAAACACTGCAGCAAGACTACTCCCAAGATTAAATAGAAGATACCACATCACACTGGCCCTAAGAAGTCTACACTGGCTACCAGTAAAGAAACACATCAACTTCAAAGCTGAGCGCATTACCATAAATCACTACACGGACAAGGAGCTGAATTCATCCAAGCAAAAATCACTGAATGCCAGCCGAGAAGAGAATTAAGATTCAGCAGCAAACTCCAAACAGAAACAAGTCAGTATGAGAAAAGAAGATGCCTTTTCCTCTCCCATAACCAAACAATGGAACTCATTCCCTAAGGAAATAAGAATGACGGAAGACCACCTTACTTTCAGGAAAAGCCTAAAAACCTGGCTTTTCAACTCATAGAGATAAACACAGATCAACCATTTAACAACCACTCCATTAATGGACCGCCCAACTCACACAATTCCTGCTTCTACAAACCCTAAATCAGAAAAAATGAAAATCAGAGATCATCCAAAACCTACTAACCACTTCTTCTCTCACCCACAATGCACACTCCCCGCCTACAAAACACGGCCAAAGGGCAAGTGAATGAACCCGCCAAAACACACAAGCCCCACATCAGTCTAACCAAGCTACAAACCCAACCACCTCAGATAACAAACAAGTCAAACACTTGTGAAAAACCAGACGGTGCTTCACGACCTAGTCCCCAGGGACCAGGGAAAGGCCATTGCTTTTGGATCTGGACCCTGGGGGTGGACAAGCGAGGGAGGATCACCTGGATAGGGGTCCTCAGGGAGTGGGGGAGAAGCACCCAAGGTGAGACATGGTATCCCCCTTTTTCCACAACCACTCTAAACCCTATCCCTGCTTATTATATGGGAAACTACAACTCCCATAATTCCTCCCCGCTTTATCTTAACAACAGTACTGCACAGAGAAAGATGAGGAATGAGGCCAGAAAGATCACCTCTGCTGACTTGCATTGGCCCTGTCCCTGTAATGTGGCCAGGCAGAGTCAGGCACTTAGCTCTAACAAGGTACACCTGCCACTTATTAACACTCCCTGTGAAGATAAAAGGTGGTGCAGACAAGCACATTTGAGCGAGGCTGGGAACGAGAAGGAACAGCTCTTACGAGGCTGATGCAAACCAGCCTATTGAAGTTGGAAGGACAATAGACTGCTCAACAGTTGAGAGGAACAAGACAAAGCCAGGCAATATGTCCAGGCTTTCGGGTAGCCATGACCATTTGAAGAGCAAAGCTGAGTGAGCGCAGGAAAGAAAGCTTCAAGTTGCCAGAAAGTGGCCTACGAACCTCCTGAGTGAACGTCAGAGTTGGGGAGGAGGCAGAGACCCTCCCAGGTGAACGGCAGAGTTGGGGAGGAGGCAGAGGAGGCATTGGTAACGGCCTTGAGCTGCAGGAAAAAGATGAAAGAAACCCCATTAGCAGAGTCAGTGAATTATCGAAGGGAAAAAACGTCTGGTTGATGTTAAAGGGAAAGTGACTGTAATGTGAAAGTTGAAGGTTGTGTGTGTGCCGATAAAACGCGAATTAAGAGAACAATTGATGAAAGGAAAGGATACAAAGTAACAAAGTAGTCCTGCGAGGTGAAGACGCACATTCGAAAGTCTCTGTGAAATGTGATGAGTTTTGAAAGATATTATAGCGGAGATCAATGGAAAGAAAGTAACCGCGATAAAGAAAGAAAATTGAATAAGAGGAAGGTGAAATATATGAACTATGACTACGCCAAGAGGGCAAAATATAAGAACTTTCAAAAAAAGGCCAAGAAGACACGTTAAGGAGAATAAGAACTACAAGTGACAAGAGGCAATTGTACCTAAAGAGAAAATTGTGAATTGAAGGATTGTTGTAAGAGAGTCTGAAGTGTTCATGCAGAGGTTTATGTGAATTACTCCAAGTTTTGAAAGTCTTTGACAGTGGAAAGATACTTTACATAAAACATGGTGAAGGGAACCCCCATGAAGGAGAGACAGGCCTGAGCCCAGCATAGGGAAGCCTGTGCATAACTGTGTGATAAAGTGGAGTAAAAGAAAGTAAGTTCAAATAATGACATTGGGCCTCATCATAAGTATGCCGGTCCGGTGACAACGCTGTCGTTAAGCTACCAGCACCATTGTTACCGGACCGGCATATTCCGAGTTCTGCGAGCGGGTGCCTTTCAGCCTGCAAGGTCTGACCTCGCGGGCGGAACGGCACCCGCTTGCAGACCTTCATGGTAGCACCTGCACCATTAATGAATGGTGCCGGTGCTACAGTTCCAATGGGGCTCGAATGGGAATGGGGAGTAATTTTTTCTGGCGCCCGGCAATGAGGAATTACCGGGACTGCGGGGGCTGTAATGCCCCGGTATGTTCCCATTGCCGGGTGCCAGAAAAAAAGCACTCTGGCGGGAGCCGTGCCGTTTCTACCGGCACAGCTACTAGCAGAGTCATAATCATTGTTTTTAGTGCTTCCTGACACAATTCTGTAGCTTCTTACAGACAAATGTTTGTAAGACCCACTCAATGGCACTCATGTGATCACTTTCACTAGGATGAAGTGCAAGTTTTAACTACTTCCTGCACTTTCATTTTAAAACGGTCCTGGAACGGTTTCTTTTAAAAATAAAAGTATAGGAACAGTGAAACCTAATACAAAAAAGCAGAGGCGCACCGCTGCCAACCGGTCCCGCCCACTTCGACCACTGATTATAATGACACTAGGTATGCTTCATTCAATTAAATAGAAATAGAAAGCATTTGTTGAGAACATTGCCAATTCTCAGAGGGCCTTAGTAGCAGGAAACGTGCGCAGGCAATATGCTCTATCACGGGAGGTTTCCGCACCCCTCCTAATATCCATTAGGCCTTTTCAGATCAATGTAATAATTATTTACCTATTTCGACTTGCACTGTGGGAGCAGCTTTGGTTTGATTTCCCAAATGACGGCACTTCTCAGCCCAGGTGCCTCTGAATGTCTGTGTGAGTGTATAATTAGCAGTCCCCTGGAAGCATCTGGGTGGCAAATGATCTGCACACAGTTTATAATTAAGTGATCAGGCTAGGTATTTGTAACAACCACTGACACCTCTGCAGGCCCATCCTTATTAACTGTGCTTATATAAACGCAAACTATAATTATCTGCTTTCTCACTTACGTAATTGCACAGAAGGAATGGAAGCAATCCATTGACTCAAATGCAAATGCTCTGAAAGGCTTTAAATGTGCTGTCCCTCAGCAGTGCAACTCAAGCTACATGTATGCAGGTAGGAACACTTGCTATTAAGGAAGGGAAAACAAATTATTTAATTGCTTAATGCAGTATCATCTAGGGCCCTGGATAGATTGATTTATACACGTTTTGTCAATTGGGGAACACTATGGATTGTCGTCAGGCGTAGGGTTGTTTTGTTAGACAATTCTGTGGAAAGACCCGTGTCGTCCAATTAAGCAGAGCAGCTCTTTCCTAAATGCACCAGCAGCAAAGAAGTTCTAAATTTGAATAAATAATATTGGAACGTTTCTGTTGTAATAATGTGGCTATGGGGGAGTTATTTTGCCATCCAACCACAGGCAACATCATTATATCCACAGACATTGCAGAGTGTCCAACAGCTAAGTGCTACACTCCATATATTGCGTGAGGAAATGCGTGTGGGTGAAACAAGTGGAAAATGTGATAAATGATTACTAAGCACAATTTGGGATCGCAACAGTGATCCTAAAATCAAGTATCACATGGCTAGCGCTTCAATCAAATCCTCATTCCGAGTTGGGCGGTAGGGGATACCGGGCACCGGTAAGGAAACCGGTGCCAGTAATCCCCTACCGCCCAATTCCGAGGTCTCTTGGCAGGAACCGTAAGGGACGTGTAGTCGGACCACACGTCCCTTACGGGTCCCCCTAAGGGACCAGGGCGCAAATAACAGGCTTGCTTTTCGTGAGCCCGTTATTTGCACCCTCCCCATTCCCATTGAGCCCTATGGGGGCTCAAATGGGATTGGGGAATGGTTTGTTCAGTGGGGACTTACTGGTCCCTCCGGGGTCGGAATGGACCAGTAAATCCCCATTGAACAACACCGGAGGCAGTACCGGTATGGGAGGCAGCCATGGAGCTAATTTCTCCATGGCTACCACCATACTCGGAATGAGGGCCATTGAAGTGATTAAGAAATGTCTGAAAACATGTAGGCTGTGCATTAAAATTATAAAACAGTGAAACATATTGCACTGCGTTTTTTAACCCAGACAACCTATTGGTTTGAATGAGTATATTGAATGAGTATTGTCTTTATCAGACTTTATAATAAGAGATGCATAAAATGATCAGTATTTCTTTCATGTTTATTGTTCCAGAAGTAGATTTCAGCAAGCGTCTCATGTTTTAAAGGAGAACACATTCATGAGTATCTAAGCATTCATATGATTTGATTTAAATTGATAGCAAACGGGTCAGCAGTCCCAAAACATGTTATGCATGTCATGACACGTCCAGTGAATTTATAACAATGGTAGAAATGTCCATGCAAATGTGCTGATTTGAGTTATGGAAATCAATGATCATTGGATAGTGTGGCGAAACAGAAAATGGAGTCAGATGCAAGTTAGACGTTTCCATCTTCTTTATTTAATCAAAATAATAAAATGCCTATCTTGCCATATGACTATGGTATTTTTCCGTACATAGCCAACTAAATAATAGTGCTCGTCTGTCGTCAGAGGTCTAAAACCAAAACGCCCCTCATCCAAAAACCTAACCCTATCTGATCCTACCACTTTGAACTAATAACTAAATAAGTCAGCTTCCCTTTAGCTGGCTCTCTCAACTTTATTTCAGGGCTTCTGAGATACAACAGTTCTCTTAAGTATAATGAAGTCTGTATTTCTTATTTATCCAGGTTCCGTAACCCTCACTGATGAGATTGCGTAGTTCTTGATTTCTGTTCAAACTTTTGGTCTCCTTGAGCTCCGGAGACTCTCTAGTCTCTCTCATGTACTCTTTAAGATGGTGGCTCTTTCCTTTCTTTCGTAACAACTTGAACCATTTTACTTCATGGGTTGTCTCTTCCTTTCTGTAGGGGTATCTTATACCCTTCACCTGTGTTTGATAACCCACCCAATGAGGTATTTCCTCTGGTTTCAAATGTCTTTGAATTTTGTTGCAGCTGTTTGTGCTTAGCTCTGTAACTTTATCACAGTCGTTCATCCCAGAATGCCAGTAGTCATCATAAGTTATGTTATGTAACTCTCTTGCTTTCCTCCAATAAGGGGCATTCTCATTCTCTTAGGCTTTCAGCCTCACAAATGCTATTTCTTTGACAACTTTCATGTAGTCCCCGTGGACCCCTTATGAGATTCACCCTGGTACCTTCAGTCAGCGTGGGTTGATTCTGCGGGCTCTGCGGTGGGACAAATCTGCTTTATCTGCTGTTCACCTCCGGTTTCTTGTCTCTCTCACAGGCTCTTCCTGCTTGTTCAACTAACTTGCAGTGGTCGGCTCACTTTTGCTGATGAGAGGATTTGTTCCTCTAGCTGGTATGGGTCTCTGCATTGTTTGGTGGGTTCCTGACCAACCACGAACCTCTAGAGGTAACAATAACTTTTGGGACAGTCACCTGGACCCTGTCCACACTGCAGTTGCTCCACTGTATGTTACACGGGCCCCTGGTGTCTCGCTTCAGCGTTCTCCTTAACACTTGCCGCTAGCTCCATGTCTCAACCCTGCTCTATCTCTCCTACGCGTGTGTACATCAGAGGGCTTCCCATGCATAAACGTATCTCTCTGCCTCCATGACTAACACGCTCTTTTTACAGGTTGTTTTGCGTTCCAAGCAAAGTAAATCATTTCCTCAGATGTCGTACTCTGTCCACCATTACCTGAAGCCAGTAGAAGGGAAACCATGTTATTGGTATTTAAAAGTAACCCCATATATGAAGACAGCTTTGCTTGTGTAGCGAGCTCCTCATGGGAATGGGAGTCCTCGTCCCCTACTGGGCAGTCCCCCCAGTGACGTCCCACTTTCCCAGACCCCTATGGAGGGTCTCTCTGAGTGGGCTAACCTCCCTAGCCTCACAAAGGGTGACTGTAGTGTGCAGCCTCATGAATGGCAGATAGGATGCAGGGATCAGCCTCCTTGTTGCCAATTTGTAGTGAGCAAACTCAGGAGGCAGAGATGAGTGTGCCCCCCAGGGCACAGGGTCATGACAAAGACTAAAGAATGCACCATGAGCACAGATGTTATGCTGGCAACAGCCAAGGCATCGGGGTCACCTAAGAACAATCAGATAGTGCGAGCCATGCACTGGTGATCAGATGTTGGCAAGTGGTGGAGACGGCCACCCAGAAGACAAAACAGGTATGATACTGTGACCTGGTGCCGCATTTTGTGGATGAGGCACCACCAACAAAAGAGCTATGGCTGGGGTAGTTCAGCTGTATTTTCTAGCATTCAATCGCGCCCTTAAATATATTGTACGTAGTGCCTTCTCAGGGAATTTTTTTAAGTAATTTCGAACCTCGTCCACTTTTTGCATGTTCATTGGTAAGTGGGCGGTCGATTTGTACTCGTTTGATTTATCCAATGTCTTTATCCAGTCCCAGATTTTCAGTTTTGCTTTGGCTTTGTCTGGTATTCGTTCAAGTTCCTCTTGGGAACTTCCGATTTTCTCAAGAAGGTCCAGATTCCTTTTTGACCAGTCTTTCAGCATCCGGCTTTCCCCGGTCGTCATTTCCTTGTAGATGATTTCAAGGTTTTTTGGCCGGGCGTTGTTGAAATTTTCCTGAAAAAGAGCAGGCTGTTTCTGTCTGCCACAGATTTCAGTGAGGACAAGCTGAGCTCCCTTCTGATTACTGCCGCTGGAGTCGAGAGTGGAAGTTTCAGGACCTTGCGCCAGAATAGACCTTCCAGTTTTGTCCAAGGTGTGTTTGGGAGTTGTGGCATTGCCTCTGCGCCATAGGTAATGGCCGGTGTGACTTTGGCTTTGTAGAAGTTGATCACTGACAGTAATGAAAACTTGCCTGACTTTCTTTCGAGGATCGATGCTTGAGCTGCCAGTGTCATTGTTTTTGCGTGAAGGAACTCCTGCATTGTTGTTTCCATTCTACTTTGAGTGATTTTGACTCCCAGGTAGGTGAAGCTGGTCACAACTTCCAATCTCACTGAGTCCATTGAACAGAGTAGTTTTTCTGCCTTTTTTGTTGTCTTCTCGATGATCATGACCTTAGTTTTGTTTGTGTTAATGTCGAGGTAATTTTTTTAGGTAGGCTGTTTAGCTGACGCTATAGTCCGATGGCTGCCTGATCCAGGAGGATTATGTCATCCACGTAAAGAAGCCTGGTGACCTTTGACTCCCCTATTGTAGGAGGAAATGAGTGGGTGTCATTTTCGATGTCGACAATGTCAGCCGTATATGCATTCTATAATGCCGGTGCCAAGGGGCAACCTTGTTTTACCCCTCTGTTGGTCTCTATGTGGTCCGATAGGTGGCCCGCTGCGTTTAGACGCACTCTCATCGAGGTGTCTGAATACAGTACTTTGAGTGGTTCTGAGATGGCATCTGGGCACTTTGCTTGCTTTAATTTTAGCCATAGCTTTGCTCTATTCACGCGGTCAAATGCCTGGACCAGGTCCATGGAGGCTATGAATATTCTGGGGCACCCTTCCATCACACTAGCCTTGAGAATGCTGATTGGCATGATGTTGGCAGAGGTACCAAGGTTTTTGACAAAGCCTGATTGGTATGGATCCTCAGTGTTTGTCTCTTTCTGCCAGTCATGGAAGCTGTACAAGAGTAGGGACCCAAATACCTTGCCTATCACATCTAGCAAGGCTATTGGTAGATAGTTTTTGGGCTCGCTTTTGGGACCTTTCTTGTAAATTGGGACAATGTTAGCAGTTTTCCATGATGCAGGTATGTTACCCGTGGCCAGACATCTTTTGATGATCTCTGAAATCAAGGTTGCCCATTCTTCCGGGTCCGCTTTTAGTTGGATGTTGGAGATTCTGCCCGGACCCAGAGCTTGTGAGTTTTTCAAAGTTTTTATCTTTTTCAAGATTGAAGTTTTGTCATGGGCAACATCCCACTCACTGTTGGTGTTTTTTCTGTCTGTGGGTACTGTGGTAATGGGGTGCTGGAACAGGTCGGTGGAATATGATGACCATGCTTCCTCACTGATGCAGTTTTGTATCGCTTTTGATGTGGTCGATGTTGTGTCTTTGACCAGTGACCAGAAGTCTTTGGAGTGTCAAACTACAGATGGCTCGTAGCATCGTCTATGAGTCATGTTGGTATCATTTTCTCCGGAATGTCAGTAGCCAGGTTTTGCATGTTTCTTGATTTTATTGCAAGGGAGACGTTCTGGTTTGACAGGTTTGTTTGGGCATGTCTGTTGGCTTTCCTCATGCTCGATCTCCTTTCCCTCAGTTCTTCATTGTATCTGTGCAGATGTTGTTTTACTGGACCACTTTTTGATGTCCTTTGATGTGAGTATGGAATAAGGAGTGGGGAATAGTCCAACTCGGGTGTTATCAGGACACCATCATTTGAAACATACTATCCTGTGTAGCTTTTCGTGATCTGGCTGATTGCTTCTTTCGTTAACTTTTGTTAGCTTTAATCGTGTCCCTTGAGTGTCAGTTTCTACCGGAATTGTCATCATTTGGTGTGTTTCTTTGAATGCTGGGCAGGTTGCTACTAGCATGTTGTGGTCGCTGTAGATGGTTTTGATCACTTTAAATGAGTCGATAATCGTGTACAATTCTTTGGAGACGTAGATGTGGTTGATGGTGCTTTTATGTCCTTCTCTCTCCCAAGTCGGCGTGAGCTGTGTAGTTTGTTGAGTTGGTTTAGGTTTTAGAGGTCTCGAGAGTCCATGAGGTCAGCCCATGCAGTGCCTCGTTTAAGTGAATGTTCTCTATGGTCGTTTCTGGTGGTGGGTACAATGGTTTCTCGTCCTGTTTCTGGGCAGGTGGCATTTAGATCTCTGCATATCAGCTGTGTGTTATCGTGTCAGCTATCATTGCTTCTGTTATGATTGAGTCGATAAAGTTTTAGAAGCTTTTTGTTGTTTGTGCTGTGGGGTTCCAATAGATGTTTATCAGTAGAATTAGTTCTTCCTTTTTGTCCGATGTTGACCTCTTGTTGTGGTTCCATGCCAGGAGCATCGCCTGAATGAAGGTGGAAGAGACGAGGCTTCATAATATTCTCAAGACCCTTCCTGAGTGGACTGCGATTAGCAAACCAGAGGTTCGGCGGCCTTTGTGTCCTTCAGCTGCCAGGGATAGTAAGGTCTCGTAGCCGTCTTTGATTGGTGTTGACAGTAGCCAGGTTTCTTGCAGGCTTAATAGGTCAAATTCAAATTAGGCAATGTTTATGTCTCTGGCCTTCATTAGGTGAGTATGGCCTCTGGTGTTCCATAAACCTATTGTTAGTCTTTGTTGTGTGGCCTTTTCTATACCGACTTCTGTGTTGTAGATGTTAGGAGTCTTTGGTGGTTGCTATTTCCTTGTGTATCGTGCCAGGGCTGCTGGAATCCAAGCCCATCTGGTTGAGTCCTTGTCGATGTACTTTTGTTGCAGTTTATTTGAGGTAACTGCGTTCGTCTTCCTCCCGGCTTCTTTATTTCCATTTTAATGAAGGTCTCAGACCTTTCGGTTTGCGTTTTGGGTCTTTGACTGTGTCCAACGGGGATGTCGACTGAGCCGGTAACTTTTTATTTCTATCACAGGTCGCGACGTTGGATGTTTTTCGTTGTGGGCTCATCGTGTCGATGTCCGTTGCGAGTGTCAAATGGTTTGATGATGGTTGACGTGGGAAGTATCTCCGGTCCAGTATCAACTTACTTCTTTCTTCCCGATTTAGGATATTGGGTTCTTCTGGGTGATTTTTCTCCCCTCTCCTCGTGGAGTGAAGCTTGAATCTTCTCTCTGCAGAGGTTGTTTCTCGGAGGTGGAAACCCATCTTATGAAGTTTACCAGCTATGTGGAGGAGTATTTTCTTGTTCGTTGGGGGTGTGATATGTAGGAAGATGCTTGTGTACCTTTTTTGGGCAAATTCTATGATTTTTATATGTTCACTTTGGATAGAGTCGTTGGTCAAGATTCTACCCAGTAGACCCAAGGTGGTTCTACTGTTGAGGATTAGATTTTCTTCTGTGTCCGAGAGTCTTTCCAACTTCAGAGTCCTTGTGGATCGACTATTGTGTATGAAGAGGGCCGACGCTCTTACGTTATGTTATGTTACTTTGCATTTATATAGTGCCTCATGTACCATTGGTCTGGTCTCAAGGCGCTGGTAGGTTGAACGCCCTCGGGAACCGAAGTTCAGGTCAGTAGAGAGAGTAGAGAGAGTCAAAAGGTGCGTGTGAGCACCGGATACGTATGCAGCTGGTGTGGCAATCGTGTGATAGCTGCTTCTTAGCTGTAGGTGTGGAGGCTTAGAGATCAAGAGTATGTGTTCGTTCTGGCAGGTTGTTATCCAGACTGATTTGGCTGTGTTAGGCCTGAGGAGAAATGCCTAGGCTGGAGGGTGTGAGACCAGCAGTGTTTAGTTAGGGTGATGGGGAGTATGAGGCAAATGATGGTATGAGAACAGCTATACCGAATGGTGTCATAGAATCGCTTTGTTCTATTTGAGTGGTGTCAAGCACTCAAAACCGTTCCTTTCAAAGCTCTTTCAACGTTCAATCCCCACCAACCCATTCCATGTAAGTCACGCCATTCTATGCATTCCAATACGTTCCATGCACTCCAATCCGTTTCATGCACTCCAGTCCGTTCAATGCTTTCCAGTCCGTTCCATGCACTCGCGGCTGTTCCGTGCACTCGCATCCGTTCCATGCACTCCACTTCTTTCCAAGCACTCCAGTCCGTACCAAGCACTCCAATACGTTCCAAGCACTTCAACCATTTTCTGCACTCCAACCATTTTATGCACTGCTCCTTTCATTCGTTCTACCCCACGTTATCCTTTCTCCATGCCTCATCCATCCACATACGTCATCTTCACACGTTCCGTCCACTTAACTGGTTCCACCCATTTCACATGTTCTATCCACTTCACCTGTTTCACCCACTTCACCCGTTTCACCCACTTCACCGGTTCCATCCACTTCACCGGTTCTACCCACTTCACCCGTTCATCCACATACTTCATCCGTTCTACCATTTCACCCGTTCCACCCACTCCACCCATTCTACATCAGTTCACCCGTTCCATCCACATACTACACCCGTTCCATCCACATACTTCACCCGGTTCTTCCAGATATTTCACCTGTTCCTTCCACATGTTTCACCCGTACCTTCCACATATTTCACCCGTTCCATCCACATACTTCACCCGTTCCATCCACATGCTTCACCCGTTCCAACCACTTGCTTCATCCGTTCCATCCACATACTTCACACGTTCCATCCACATACTTCACACGTTCCATCCACATACTTCACTTTTTCCATCTATATATCATTCATTCCACCCAGTTCATCCATTCCACCCAGTTCATCTGTTATAGACTAACTTTGAGTTGATTCTGGGGTTTCTTATAGCATGTCTTCATGTATTTTCATATGGTTTTGTCGTGCATCTATGGGCCCCATTGGCGTGGTCGGTTCTTGTCCGCTTTGGGGTGTCTCCTGAATTCTCTTTGCTTCTATGTGATGAAGAGTTCTTGTCTCTGTATGTTCTTTCCCTACTAGATGGAGCCTTATGGATCTTTGGGCTCACTAGTCGTGGGTTCTTCTCTTTCCTGGGCTTTTCCCATTTCTCCCCGATTTCGTTGTTGGCTATCTTTCTGGTTACCATTGGCAGTGCTGATGAGGCCCCTGAGTAATGCTTCCTGGGTTTATCTGGGGAAGGCAATACTTCGGCGAAGGATACTTATCTTTTTCGCCCTGCTGATATTGGGACATCCGATTCTGGGTTTTCTATTGAGTATACGCTGATGTTTAACAAGTCGATTGTGTTGTTTCCCGATACTTCTTGTGTTCTGTTTATTTCACTTCTTAAGTTTGATCATTGAACTTGCGCTGAGGTCCTTTTGTCAAAAAATGTGGCCCGTTTTGTTGAATTCTCAAGCAGTTTGGCCTTGTTCTCCTTTTGATGTTTGCTGTGTGTCAGTTTAGCTTTCTTGAGCACTGGGAGTACAATGGGGTTTTTGTTGATCTCCAAGTTAATTGGTGGTCCCTCTTTGTTTTTTTCTCCTAAACTCAAAGACTCTGGTTTAGTTTTGTTCTGCTTGGGATTTAGGCCATTGTGTCTTCTCTTTTCATCTAATTTTGAGGTTTCCATCGGTTTGACGTAGTTGTTGCCACTTTTTTGGGCAATTTCTTTGCTTCTTCCTGGATTATCTTCGTAATTGGTTTGGGTTCCGGTAGCTATTGTTCCCTGGTCTCTAGTGTTAGCCTTCCAGGCTTCAGCGGCCCTGATGTAACCTTCCAAGTGTATCACCTTGGTTCATGTGTCCTTTTCAACTGACCCCTTCGTTGGAATGTAGGGCAAAGGTCGAGGTGTGTTCACTGGTTGTACATCGCTGTGTTTCTGGGGTGGTGATTTGGACCGTTGTTTCACCTCCTTCGTCTTGGTGTCTTTAGCCTCTTTGTCTGTTTCTGTGTTTTCAACCAGTCCTTCTTCTTCTGCACCTCCCACCAGAGAAATTTAGTCCTTATAGGTGTTCTCTTGTTTCTCTGGTGCCTGACTTTCAGTCGGGATTTTGGTTTCATCGGTGGCAAAGTTTTCGTTCAAAACTTTGAGCTTATTTGCCTAGGTGTGCCACTTCTGTTCTGAAGGTGCAGCCTGATCGAGTGGGTGGTTTTTAAGAGTATTGGTGTCTTGAATCCTGCATTGCCCAAAGTGCCATCGTATTGGGGTTGAGGTTAGCCCGATCACCGATGAGACTCAGTTTTTGAGTTTCCCGATTGTTATCTCTCGGGGTATGGAGACTGACCCCTCAAGTATTTCGGCATCAGATAGTTCACATGAGTTAATGAATGGTGTCTTGCTTAGTTTGTTAAAAAATGTGCCAATTGGGTTGTTGTTGTGGGGCGTGATTAAATTTACTTTCTTAGGCTGGCCAGTTTCCTTGATTTTTACTGGGGGCCGGTCTTTTCTGTTTAAATTTGTCATTGTTGTAGGGTGCTGAGGTATTGTTGGTGACATTGTGTTAACTCTAATCTCTTTATGTGGTTTAAGACGTGGTCCTTTGTGGCTTTTATGATTTTCTATTGCTGTGGTGACCAGTCTAGTCTCAGACCTAGAAGTTTTTGAGGGTGTTCTGACTTTTGGGTATCTTGGGATATCCAAATCCTCCCTTGCCGGTGAAATCGGCTCTTTATCCCCATTGTGTTCTTTTAGCACGTTTAACTCGTCCATGTTGAGGTCATCTGTGCTGCCTGTAGTTGTGTTAGTTAAGTGGTTTTCTTTGATGTCTGTTAAGCAAAATGAGAACCAGATAGATTTCCCCTTGCTGTAACTGGGTGGACTTCGCTTTCGACACTTGTTCTGGGTGGTGCTTGTAATGACAGATTAGTGTTTCCGTTGCTCATTTCCCCAATCAATGGAGTGGTATTCCCTTTTTGCAATTCATCTATAACTTCACTGATCTTATCTAATCTGAAATCTCTAGAAATATCCTTAGCCTCTACATTGTTCACAGCCATCAGGTTCCATCTTCCCAGAAAGTCCCATACAGCCTCTACGGATGTCGAACATTTGTATGTGTAATGTATTTTATGAAAAGCAGGGAATTCCTCATTTATGTCCTTTGATTTAACCTTTACTGTTCTTGACACTTGCTTAGCTGGCACAATAGTTCTATAAGTGCTGCAAATTTAAACAACAGCTCAACCCCATTTTTTCACTATGTAAGCCTCTTTCTCTTTCTATGTAAGTTTGCTTCCTGTAAAGAAAGCTGGATATCCTGTTATTCCCTTAACACCAAGAAGCTGCTCTCTCAGTATGTTACACTTTACAAAAACACCCCCACACAACATATGTTACTTGGCATTTATATAGCGCCTTATGTATCATTGGTATGACCTCAAAGCGCTGGTAGGTTGAACACCCTCGGGAACCGCAGTTCAAGTCAGTAGAGAGAGAGAGCGTGTCGTATGGTGTGTGGGCGCACCGGATATGTGTGCAGCTGGTGTGTTTGTTGCATGATAGCTGCTTCTTAGCAGTAGGTGTGGTGCTGAGGAAATCAGTTGGATGTGTTCAGTCTGGAGGGTGGACACCCAGACTGAGTTCTGGCTGCGTTAGCCTGAGGAGACGCCTAAGCTAGCCGGTATGTACTCAGCTAGTGGTGTTTTATTAGGATGACAAGGTGTTCGTGGGGTCATCTTAGTATGAGAACAGCTAGGCCAAATGTGTCATAGTACATCTGTGTTCTAGTTGAACGATGGTGTATAGGAGAGAGTAAGCGTAGTAGTGTGATATGGTGGTTAACAGTAAAGCGCCTGCAACCAAGCATGAGAGCAGGACAAGGGGCGTACATAGCGGCATACGTATATAAAGTGACAGGATGGATAGGGTAAACATGTGAGACAAATAACATGGGGATACAGGTCCATAGCATATACATAGCATAAATAGGAGTTACAGAGATATATAGAGATATATCCACTCCATCAGTTCCAACCGTTCCATCCGTTCCATCCATTCTATCTGTTGCATCCTTTCCATCCTTTCCCTTCTTTTTCCATCTTTTCCATCCACTCCATCCACTCCATCTACTCCATCCTTCATCCACTCTATCCTTTTCATCCAGTCCATCCATTCCAATCCGTTCCATTCGTCCGTTCCATCTACTTCACCCGTCCCATCTACTTCATCCGTTCCATCCACTTCATCCGTCCTTACACTTCATCCGTTCCATACACTTCATCCATTCGATCCACTTCATCCATTCGATCCACTTCATCTGTTCCATCACTTCACATAGCATAACAGTGAAATGTTGGGTGTCATTCAAAAATGTCTTGCACAGTTTGACATTAGTAACATCAGATCCTTGGGTATTACAAGATAACACCTTATTTAGGATGCTTTTTTACTGAAATATTGAATGATGATGATAGATTTTAAAGATTCTTATTTTGTCATTCACTTTGTCCTCATCATCATGAATTCTTACAACTGCCATGGCACAATGAACTATGGCATTGATGAGCCGCCAATTTGTCCTGACTGTCATGTGGCATTTTTAATCATGGCTTCATCCAGTGATCTTTTACTTGTGCCCCAGGGACACATGTTTATTTGGATGCCAAGTTGATACTGGAACAACTCACATTGATACATTTTTGATCTCTTCACATGTTGGAACTGCTAGTTCAACAAGTTTGGTTTCTCTTAAATTGAAGCAAGAGACAAGGTAAAATACCAAGTCATACAGCCACTCTCTAGTATCCCAATCCGGGTTGAAGTTTCTTACAAAATAGCTAAAAGTTAAGTTTAAACCTTTGTAGTGATTTGCAAAAAAAGTAAAACTCAAAATTGCTGTTGTTTTTCACCAATGATTTTTATCTGCCAAAACCATAGTTTTCTTATAAAAAGAATAGTCACTAATAATACCTTAGTGAGGAAGAGTTCGCCACAATTAGCTCGTTGATCAGACTAAATTATGCCAATGCATTTCGCAAAAGGTTTTATTTTCATCAGGGCCAGTCTAACCATAGTTCATGCAAATAAACAGTGCAAAATCACATACATAATTAGAACAAACATCATCAGGAACAATACCAAAATATAAACGAAATTTTGCACATATCAACAAGTTGCGTTTGTAGAAGCAGAGAGGTAGAGGAAAAAAGAAAACCAGAAAAAATCAGTCCTTGTTATAAGCAATTTGTTAGTATAGCCATAGATCAAGAACATAGCCAAATACCTGGGACAGGTGAATCCAACGTGGTAAACTATATTGAAGCTGTCAAAGTCAAAATGAACTGCCGACCGAATTCAGCGCCCTGCGGACAAGGGGGGAGCACTAGTCATCCAGAATACAATTGACTATGATGCTGAGTGTACCAGACAGCTCCAAGATTGCACCACATATGCTACCTTGGACCACGACCCTACTCTAGCTATCAAACAGAACTTGGAAAGCCTATTGGCTAAAGCACTCGAATTAGAATGGATTAATGAGCACACACAGAAGTTCCTCTTCAAGAGCCACCCCAGGATTCCAAACTTTTACACGTTGCCAAAGATTCATAAAGACATTGCTAAACCACCAGGCAGACCCATTGTCGCAGGGATGGAGAGCATCAATCAACCTTTGGGTATTTACATTGATTTATTCCTGCAGCCTCTAATTCAAAAAACTTCTACCTATACTCGCGATACCACCCATTTCCTTCAAAAACTGAACTCTTTGACACCTCAAGAGGATGATTTGATGTTCACCATTGATGTAAAAAGTTTGTACACCTCTATACCACATGATTTGGGGATAGAAGTGGTTGAATGGCTCCTGCTAGAAACATCTGAAATACGTGCACAGAAGGAATTCATACTAGCTCTTTTGCAGTTCATTGCAGAAAACTCTTATTTTCAATATGGTAACCAGTTCTTTTTACAAACATTAGGGACGTCAATGGGGGCCATCATGGCACCCGCATACGCCAACTGCTTTATGCACAAGTTTGAGACTGACAATGTATTCAATAGACAAGAATGGAACAAGGATATCCGCCTGTGGACGCGGTACATAGATGACATCTTTGGAATCTGGAAGGGTATCAGAGAATCTTTTGAGATCTTTTTTGAATACCTCAATAGCATTGACCAAAGGATCCATCCAGTTCACTAAAGAGATCTCGCATGATACCATCACTTTCTTAGATGTCCAAGTCAGGAAACAAGCAACCTGCTACAGCACTTCACTGTTTCGGAAGACGACGGATCGCAATAATCTTCTGCATCATCTCAGCTTTCACCAGCCCAGCTTGCTCAGAAACCTGCCATACAGCCAATTATTACGGGTCAAGAAGATAGTGAGTGACCCCGAGGACTGCATAGCACAACAGATGGAGATGAAAGAGAAATTTCTGGCACGGGGATATAAGCTAAACGAACTTGAGATGGCATCCGACAGAGTTAATGCCCTGTCACGAGAGACCCTATTATCAACACAGATCCCCAAAAGCAAAAGAGAACTGAAGTCACCAGTATACATATCCAAATTTTCCATTCAAAGCAATACAATTAAGAAAACTATCAAGAAGCACTGGGGGATCTTTAAAAATGACATCAGAGTACAAAAAATTGTTCAGTGAAGTACCAGTGTTTGCATATCAACGGAGTAGGAACTTGAGAGATGAACTGGTCCAAACTAAACCACCACCGAAAGGGCCGACAACTCAACGCACTGGCACATTCCCATGCCTCCATTGTGTTAACTGTAACTTTGTCATTAAAGGTAACACCATCAATCATCCCAGAACAGGGCAAAAGATTCTGCTTAAGACTTTTGGTACCTGCGACAGTACCAATATTATTTTTGGCATCAAATGTCCATGCAGTAAATTTTATGTCGGACAGTCGACAAGAACAGCTAAACTAAGGTGGAGTGAACATCGATCCTGCATCCGAAATGCAAACACTAACTCAGCTGTGGCACGCCATTGGGCTGCAAATGGACACAATGTGACACAAATAAGATTTGTGATTTTGGAGGTACTAACAAAGAACAGTCCACATGAGGATTTGGGTCAACGCCTTAATCACAGAGAGACTTTTTGGATAGACAAACTTGGGAGTTTAGTACCTAATGGACTAAACAAGGAGATTAATTATCACTGTTTTCTATAATCTCATGTCACTTTTTCTGTTTTGACTGATATGTGTTGAAGTACATTCAAGCACAGTGGACCGGGGCCTATTTAATATGAATGTTATTGAGAATGTTAGCCATGAACCTTGTTTTTGGTACCATCACCGGATAGTACTGTATATGCACACTGTTTAAGAGTATACATTTTACTTCTGATCTGAATCTGAATGCTGCATTTCCTGGACTTCGGTCCAGGACCCAAGGTGCCGTCTTTTTGATGACACCATTGGCGCAAGGCTTAATACCATGTATTATTGTTAATTGCCATGTTTTTATTCAGACCCTACTTGTGTAATTCTGATTTGCAGTATCCTTTTATTTCTAGTAACAAACGGATGTTACCCTTTTATTATGCTCATGCGCCCAAGTTGTTTTGACTCCATATAGATGGAGAAAGAAATAAGGTTCCACACAAGGACTGAAAGGGACGACTTGGAGGATACAGAGGGACACGGGATTAAACCCATGACTGGAAGATTCGAGCTGTAGAGAATATTAAGAGTACTGGTATATTGGCCCTGATTTGAGAAAGACGTTGGTTACGTTGAAACACGTGTCATCACTAGAGGGCAATTGATTTCTGTATAAATAATATTTGTGAATTAAAACACAAATCTTGTGTGGAACCTTATTTCTTTCTCCATCTATATGGAGTCAAAACAACTTGGGCGCATGAGCATAATAAAAGGGTAACATCCGTTTGTTACTTTCTCTTCCCAGTGGAGCAGAGGAATCACAGGACTCCACGGTTACCCCATTTACACATGCGACCTCAATTATATGGACACAAATATAAATAGGGCGCAGAGTTCTACGATACCAGTACGAAAAAATAGATTCCTCAAAAATAATTTTTTATCCTTTTATTTCTATCCTGCTTTCTTGATTGTCCTTCCACTACATTCTATCCTGCTTTCTTGATTGACCTTCCACTACATTCTTTGTTTGGATTTATTGAATTCCATTGGCCCATGTGCAGTACGTTTTTTGATTTGAGTATTTCTTTCCTTTCTATTGATTGCCTTTTTTAAATTTTAAATTTCCTTTGCACTACTTTTTCTCATATTAACCTGGGAGGTCCTATAAATGTGTACTTTTGCCTTATTCAAGCCCAATGGCTTGGTTGCAGCCTTAATACTCAGCTTTGGCTCTTCTGGGCGATCCACGATCACGTGCCGTATTTAGGAACGCTGCTTAGCAATGCTCCGATGCAGCTAAGTCAGTTTGCTAACGGCAGACCACGAGAGGACTGCTTCGCTCTCCCTCTCTCCTGACGGTGAGCCTTTTGTTAGCTTTTTCCAAGCCCTTTTGCCATTTGCATTGCTTATAAACCACAGAAGTTTGTTTACTTACACTAATAGAACTTCCTGCTTCCAGATACCGCTCTTCAGTGATACACCCTTCGCTGAATTCGGTCAGGCAGTTCATTTTGACTTTGACAGCTTCAATATAGTATACCACGTTGGATTCACCTGTCCCAGGTATTTGGCTATGTTCTTGATCTATGGCTACACTAACAAATTGCTTATAACAACGACTGTTTTTATTCTGGTTTTCTTTTTTCCTCTACCTCTCTGCTTCTACAAACGCAACTGTTTATTTGTATGAACTATAGTTAGACTGGCCCTGATGAAGGAAAACCTTTTCCGAAATGCATTGGCATAATTTAGTCTGATCAACGAGCTAATTGTGGCAAACTCTTCCTCACTAAGATATTATTAGTGACTATTCTTTTTATAAGAAAACTCTGGTTTTGGCAGATAAAAATCATTGGTGAAAAACAACAGCAATTTTGAGTTTTACTTTTTTTGCAAATCACTACAAAGGTTTAAACTTAACTTTTAGCTATTTTGTAAGAAACTTCAACCCGGATCGGGAGCGGCTGTATGACTTGGTATTTTACCTTGTCTCCTGCTCCTTCACAAAGAATCATTTTGAAAAGACTTGCTTCTAATATTAATTTTGCACACCAACAAGTGGATTGATATCTTAGTGGTGCCCACTCATTTTGCTTCCTGGTTTCTCTTAAATACCATAAATTGTAGTTACTATTCATTCCATCCAATTTCTAGACTTTGTTGTAGGTGTGTTGCTTCATCCTCAAACACAAGAGAATAAAACTGGTAATGAAAGTTTTAAAAAGGTATCCCAAAATGATATTTTTCTTCTTTGTGTGTTAGAAATGTTTTCCCCCCTCACATCTAATTTTAGAGTCAAAGGCCATCACTCTCAGCTGAGGAAACAAGAGGGTTTTGGTATGCACTGTCCGAATATGATACAAAGAAAGGTGTGTCACGAAGAGGAACATGGGTTCAACATTACACCAGTAATGACTAATTGACTACCTACGTGTGACTACCTATGTAGCCTGGCAGCTCCAAGTTTCTTGTTTTTGAGGTCTTGTAAGTGCTCTGATGCCCCCGGGTGTGTGGGGCTATACAAATAACCAAATAGAAATAGAAATAGAAATTAGACATACACTCATTCAAAATTCAGAAACTGATATTTATTCAGAATGGCCATTTATTTTGTGCGCATTATATACATCAACTAACTGCACAAGTCCTTCATCAACTTCTATGGCTTCATTCATCTCCTGCAGGGAATTCTAAAGGCATGTGATTTCTGGGTCTCCATTAGATTTTAAGTTCTCAAGCTTAGGATAGCTTTTACTGGGTCAAAGCCTCCTTCCAAAGCTCCTCTCAAAGTTCTAAGGGGCCCTTTCAGTGAACAATGCAAAGCAATACCTCAGCATCCCAGTAATGATGAGCCCTCTCAGCTAGGGTCTTGATAATGTCTCGGGGTTCAGAACAAACTGTTTCCCAACACAGTGTCTGGGCTATCAAAAAAAAACCTAGTTATAGGTTCAAGAAATAGCCCCTCAATGCCTTTCCCCTCTGAGATAATGGTGAACTCTCATTCTGGGGTCTAAGCATCCCTGTACTTTTTTCTTGATTCTTCTACTTCTCTTTCTGGTTTATCTGGTGCACATAAGAACCCTTGTGGCCTGACATCTCTTGCACGCTAGCTCTAGGCAGAATGATGGGGGGGGTCTAAGTGTCACCAAGTTAAGCCATAGAGTTTCCACCATGGCTTGGGGCACCTAGGCTAGTTTTTTTTTGTCTAGGTTTAATATTGAACCTCGTCTCTATTTCAGGGTGGCCTGTCTATATTCCCCAACACCCCACATTCATCTGACTCCTTGAGGAGATGGGGCAATCTCCCACCTAGGAGAGTCTCTTCTCCCTCTCACCTCCCAGGATCTATACTTTACTCCAGTCTTGCCTTCATTACCGCCTAACTAATGCTCTAATACTTGATCATGCTTCATGCCCTCCTCACTTCTATCAGGCTTGTAGTGTGCTTGGTCCTTCTTGCAGTCTCTTTCAGTCTTTGCTTAGCAATGTCTCTCCACCTCTCTTCCTCTGCCATCTTTCCCATTTCCCTTTACTTGTGTCTATTTTCTTGGGACTCTCCTTCAGCTCTGGACCTTTCTCAACTTCATTCTTACTCTCTCACTTCTTAGTTGAGCACTCTTGTGCTCCTTATTGCTCATGACTGTACCCTGGATGTTCTTTAACTCTCTATTCACCACCTTCACCTTAGTGATTACCTCTCTTCTGCTCTCCCTCCTCCTCTCTGACATCCCTCCAGACTCTTCCAGCTCCCCCATCTCCTCTATAGCCCTCTCTCTGGCCTCCTCTCATTAGCCTCTTTCTCTCCTCTCCAACTCCATCTCCTGTATTGCCCTCTCGCTCTGGCCTCCTACTCCCCTCTCCAGCTTCAATTCTTCCTTCTGCTTCTGCCTCCAACATGCTTGTGCACTGCACCTTCAAAGTCTCCAAATGCCTGCACTCTCCAAACAACCCTCACACCTTATTTTAGCATCCTGGCTCTCATCCATTGACCCCCCTGCTTAAGAAAGTTCAGGTGTGCAGTGTTTTTAACATGGAAACTTGATTGGCTACTTTCTCATGGACTGTGGCTTCCACGTGCTTAGTCATACTTCCTCAGTGCTCAGGCCTGCATTCAAGCCTGTTTATCAACTGGATCACATTTAATGATTTGCAGTTCACCCATGCGTGGGAAGGACCCAGTGAAGTGAAGCTACATGCTCCGCAGTAATACTTCTCATGGCTTAAGGGCATTTCTGAGACCCACACTCTAAGCAATTTGATTCCAGGCACATGTGGAGGAAATATGACTTCAGAGCAAAGCATGACTTGTTGTTTATTATGTGGAGAGAGGTTTGTGTTTGCAGCCGACATTCCTATATCATGAGAGTCCCTGAATGGTTTGGTTCATATGGCAAACCCCGGGCCACATACTGTCCTTTCATCATCATAATCAATACATTGATACAGTGAGGAAAATAAATCACGGAATAGGACGAAATAACCGCGGCAAAAAAGTCTGACCCCCATTTGTTCGCATACATATATGTGGGGGGGTAAAGTTCATAGAAAATTTAATAGGCTTAAGGTGGGGGGCTGTGGGAGGTCTCCCGCCACATATATATATGCGAACAAATGGAGAAAAAAAAGAATATTCGGACTGTTGATACTCAGACGTTTTTACTCGGTAATTTCACGCAGATCCTAAACCACTCCTCGGGGCAACTTATCAAAGAACATGGAAGACTACGCAAAAGATTTTTAGCATTTCTGCTTAAACAGGTATAGTTCACTTTGGTAGTGGTATCTTCTGTGGTTTGCAAGAGGGCGCTGGATTGGAACTCCACATTTCTCCAATAAGGGAAAGATTGATGATTAACAAAGCCTCCTTGCACTTCCATTTGTGAAGTGTGGGGCATTTTCAAGAAAGATATCTTAGCCTCCTGTTTGAATCACCGGCTTCCTCAGCTTCATAGCTCATGTCTTGATCCAGGTAACTTAGAATTGGATGGATTTTGAAACACTGGTCAGCAATAACACGGTATGCTTTGCTTTGCAGAGGTCAACCTCGGTTTCGCTACAGGCTTTTTGGCCTTTTCTGATTCATTCACAGCTACATTTGCATGAGGACTAGTTCTCCTCACGCTCTTCTCAAAGGCATCCTAATTTACTGTCATATCGATTAGGGCACTTGCATGCCATTTCCCTTAAGGGCTAGATAGCTCCAATCCAGGTGTTAATGGTCACTCCTAGACATTCCACGCCATGTTGTGCAAGTTATCATTGACAACTTTACTAAAAACAGAATTATCTTTTGCATTACATTGGTGTATGCATAGAAATGTCAACCTACTCTCAATACCTACAGTAAATGCTGTACATTTCTTAGTGTACATGGTCAAGGAGTAGAAGGTTTACAGAACGACTGATGGGTTTAGAGATGTCCATTCTGCTGTTCATGATGCTGTTAAGAGTGAGACTGTGGGCAACCACTTCCTGGTCAGAAGACCTATGAAATGTCAAGTTCCTGCAAAACCTAAATACGCTCTGCTTTATGTCTATTATGGACATATTACGGGTCCAAAAAGTTAACCAGGCTTCGATGATCAACTTCGTGTAGGTGAGTGTCTGGTGTTAATGTTGTAGATGTTGACAATAGTGTGTTTTATCACTAAGTAGGTACTTTCATTAAAACATGTTGCACACATTCTTTGTCAATTCCAATCTGGTATCCTTGCGTTCATAATTCAGAAAAGGTTTTGGTTGTCAAATGTTTCAACTTCTAATTCCTATTTCTTCATCTACTATCGCTGGTGAGGTACAATGTGTTATAGAGGAAGATGAGGGAGAAGTTTCCATTTTTGGGGTGGGACTAAGACTGATTTGCATACGATCTTTCCCCTTTTCAAATGGCTTAGCAGGCGAAGAACGAGGGTCAGGAGGGTTGCCCAAAGTAATGCCAGAGGTAAAGAATAATTCTAAACCTTCCAGCCATCACCTTTTTTGTTCTGCTTCCATAATGGCCATCTTCATCAGGACCGTCTTCTATACTGCTAGTGTATTTATATCACTAGGAACAAGTCCAATCCTAGTTGTATATAGAAAGGTACTTGCTGACCACGGACTTCTTTACTGTGGATGGGGCTATGCGTGAAAACTGCATTTAAGGCAAAAACACCCACTTTAGTGTGTGTTTGATTATCTCAAGTTTACACATTTCAGCACTTTGCTTTTGTTTTAAATGCCATCCGGCGTACTTTCTGTGGGCAGATTTTGTTTGGACCCAGGTCTGTGAAAGGTGGGATGAGTGAGTAACCACCTGCAGGGATCAAAATATCATCGTCTTCTGCCTCATACCAACCGATATAGCATGTGGCCGGGGGCAGGACAACATAAACTAACTCCATTTATAATTATTAATTATCCTGATCTCAAACCCCTCAACAGTACCCTCATCCAGGAGGGTCTGGTACAGGTGCTCACTTCTCAGCTCTTGTGTTAGTGTGTATTAACAATTAATACTATGTGAGCCAAAGCGCTTCAAACTAGTGCCCTGTTACATATTTCAGGACGCCACAGGTCCAGCAGGGGCCTGGTTCAACAATGGATGCGGCAAGGGTCAACCTAGCGTGTGCGACTGACTCATTCACAATTACAATGAGGGACAGTGTGAGCATCAGGCCAGAGCTATCCTGCAAGTACAGGCTGCTCTGCTGTGAGGCAAAATTGCTGCCAACGTCGCTACGATCTCCGTTCTAACAAGCTCATGTGAGAATGCCACAATGTCTTTCTTTAATTTGATTATTTTTTTATTCAAGTTGAAGTCATGAAACTCCTTGATAGTTGCATCCAGTTCCTCGAGTTTCTTTTTAAATGCATCCAGTACGAGTTTAGATTTTAGTAAGTCTGGTTTTGTTTCGATTTCACAAATTAGTTTTACAGAGACATCTTTAGCTGTACTGATAATTAGAATTAACCAGTCTCTGTAACACTTATTAGCAATGAAACTCCAATCTTTCCTGAATTGTATGTGATTGGGAAAAATCTGGGGTTCTATTCAGTTGATTAATCCATTGGGTGCTGTATGTGATCTTCAATATTCTGTCATGATTGACCCGTGCAATTCAGTATGGATCAGCCTCTTTTTCATATCCTCGAGTTCATTCCATTCGTCTGCCGTTTGATTTGGGCTGGCGCCCACCTTGGTGAGGGGCCTCAATGATACTATTTGCTGGTAAGCTCTGGCTATAAATTACTGAATATGAAGGCGCAGACGAGCATATGCAGATGCAGCCTATAAGCGTAGGTGGCTGTGCCGTTCGGGAGAACCCTTAACAAGTAGTGTGATCATGAGGCAATAAACGGATTCAAAAACATGACTTGCACAATAGTCAACAGCATGTGTAAAACAGCAACTCTTCAGGACCTCTCATTCACACTCAATCGTGCAGCTATCAATTTCCCAAAACAAACCCTGACATATACCGGTGAGAAATAATTTTCATCATATGAGATGGTGTGTTGTCTAGGGGTATATTTTGTTCCAAAGTCTTCCACAATGAAGTGATTGTTCATTTTTATAAATGTCAATTTCTCAACATGCAATGCTGCCAGGCTTCTACTGTGGTTATAGGAACGGTAGCTTGGGCTGCTCTAACAGCTCTGTTGGCCTCTTGAATATGCTGCTCGATTCTTCTCAGCGATCTGCAGCAACTGGCGCAAGTGTTGCTTGTTAGATGGACCACTTGCTGTAGCAATATTGGAATGTGTTATTATCCTGCCCCACGGGTAAGAGTTGAGTATATAGGCATCAAGCATCTGTGTAGCTGATGGTCTGCTGTCTGTTCGTGTTAATAACCCAACTACATTCAAGAGGCCTGAGCCACTGAGGAAGTTGTGCTACAGTTTACCATCCTGTAGGCAGAGCACACTGCTCTTAGATCATTCAACAGGTGTCAGTGAGGTATGCCTGTCGATTTTTGGCAAAATCTGGGCTGGTAGGTGTTGTTCCAGCTGCCTGTGTGTTTTTCTTCAATTGATGTTGCAAGTATATCCCTCTACCACTCTGCCATCCATACCCTTTGTCTTCTCTCGCCCCAAGATTCCATCTCCAATTCACTTTCCAACCTAGGCTGGCTTCCCTTCCACCAACTTAAATTTCACTTCCTTTCTCTCGTTTTTAAATCTCTTCATGATCTTGCCCCTCCTTACCACTCCTCTATTCTTTCCTTCTATGTCCCATTTCGTTCCCCACGCTCTTCTGATCTCTTTTTACTCCCTGTTCCCCCACCTCCTTGTGCCTCTTCTTGTTTCCGCTCCTTCCAGCTCCTTGCCTCCCTACATTGGAATTCCCTTCCTTTCACTATCCGCTCCATGTCCACCTATTCCTCCTTCCGTTCCTCCTTAAAATCACTCCTTCTTCACCCACTCCCTAACTTCTCTCCCCTTCCTCCTCTTCTTTCTCCTCCCCACTCCATCTTCCTGTTCCTCTATCTTTCCCTGTCTCCCCTATGATCTCCACCCTCCCTACTACCCTCTTTACTCCCTTTTACCTTCCCTTTTCTCCCTCCCATACCTCTCCTTCTCTCTTCCTTCTCAAATGCAAATTGTTCCACATGCTGTTTTTCTGGTTTGATTCATGAATATTTTATTGCTTCTATGTTCCATGTTTGATGTTTTCCTTGTTGTTAAACTGTAAAGTGCTTTGGCGTAAAGTGCTATATCAACAATAAAATACAAAACACAAATACAAGTGCTGCAGCAAAGCAACCTTGCACATTTGCAAAGTGTCTCCTCCTTGTGATGCTTGCTGCAAGTCCTCAATTTTCTGGGCATGCCAAGGAAAAGTGTCCACTTTTTCTTCGAAACATGGGCCCACAAAGGAATCCAGTAGGTCCCTCACCAGCTCTGCCACATCCACATAATCTGCCGAGGCCCGGGGCCTCGCCCTGTTGGTCAGGTTTAGCTCAAACAGGCACATGACAGGCAGATCCTCACTCATGGATGCATTGTACAGCTAACCCTCTTGGCTGACTTCTCAAACGTTCATAGCATGGAGCAGACATACCGCAGCATCTGGTACTGTCACAGTATTAAAATTGCCCCATTGCAAGCCCTTCTGTCAGTGGTGCGGTAATTTTTGATGGCATCCCACTGCCCATATACTTTGCCCAATATGTGCAAAGTAGTGTTCCAATAGGGCACCATTACAGTCTTCAGGCTGTGCAGTGACACTGTGTGGAGCAGCTGTAGTGGGCAGACTTTATGTTTAGTTTGGTAAGTCAGGCTGAAATGGGGACTGACCTTCGGTGCCAGAGGTGCATGTTTTTCACGGGCTCACGATTGTTGATAAAGTATGTGACCACGAGATGAAGAACATGCACAAAGCAGAAAACGTGCAATGTCTTGCCAATTCATAAGACATTTGGTCCAGGCCTTGCCAATGTGCATCTACAGCCTCCACCTTCTGCCACACGGCAACTCCCCTGTGGTGTCTGCCCTGAAATTGTTGCATTCATAAACCTGCCGCCCCTTTGTTTTACTCTAGAGTCCTCTTAGCTTTTAGAGGAAGGAGAGGGCCACCTCATTGTCCTGTGATAGCCATGCAGTCAATGAGGGTGATATTTGCTGTGAGGTGGGTTAGCACACATGGCCGTAAAACTGCGTATCATCCTTTTTACTGATCTGACTCACGTTTCTGCATTCGCCAGGCAGATGCTGGGAGCAGGATGGAGCTTACACGTCCGCCTGATGGGTCTGCTATGCCTGACAAATCAATCAGGGTTTCCAACAGCAATTACTTTCTTGCTGCTGGAAAACCAATGGATTCCTATAACATTCGGCTGAAATTACCATCAGTAAATGTAGGCAGATTCCATAGGAATCCATTGGAAATGGCCACTGTAATCACTGACTGTGGGGGCACTAACATCTGGAATGATCACAAGTCAAGTAAGACCTTGCAGGCGCAGAAGTCGTATTTTCTAAAGAAACCAAGAAAACAAAGAAAAAACATTGCAACGCACATTTCTCAGTTTTATTAGCAATGTGACCACATTACCAGATGGTATTTACCGCAATGCGGTGCAATGACTACTGTCTCTTTGTAGACTCGCAGTCCTAATGGGCATAGCTCCATCTGTCTCGAAATAAGCCCAAGAAAAAGATTCATAATTGCCTAGGCCGAGCGGTTGCCAGTATGTTTCCATGACGATAATGCAAGAGCCACACACGTTTCCTTTCACTCCAAGGTTACTCCATCAATGTTATGGTGGGTTTAAAATGTCATGAAAACATCCTTCTACCTGAAATGTGAGTGGTGCTGTTTCACCTTACTAGCCCAACATGCCGCAGTGACACCCAGTACCCAGTACTGAAAGTTTACCTCCAGTTCGGCGCCACTCAGAAATACACTGTGGCTATGCAAATTTGCTGAAAACCGCTCGTTTTTGCTCCTGAAAATGACCTTTGTCTTGTAGGGCAGTACTAGTTTATGCATAGGTTCATGAACCCAATGCAAAGATCTATCAAGGATTCAGGCAGCCACAGACGTGCTTCCACATCATTGCGGATCATCAGGCTGATTGAGTCTGACTGAGATCCTTGTCACTGGGATGTGTCCATGTGGAAGGTGCTTTCTGGGAGAGTTTGCTTATCGTCCCCTGTGCTATTTGAGAAAAACACTAGCTTTTAAATTCTCTCCATGCGCATATGGCAAAAGCTGACATAGCAGTTAAGGATAATTGATCAGATGAGGTTCTGAAGGAAGGAAATCACTGTCAGGCTTGAACTGACCCACTACACTAATGCCAATTCTCAGCAAAGGGTTGCTAGTGTGTCTGGGAGTCAATGGATAGGTAGGCAGATTGGGAGTGGGGGATAGGTACGCTGATTGGGAGTTGGGTGATAGGTAGGCTGATTGGGAGTTGGGGGATAGGTAGGCAGATTGGGAGTGGGGGATAAGTACGCTGATTGGGAGTTGGGGGATAGGTAGGCTGATTGGGAACAGGGGATAGGTACGCTGATTGGGATTTGGGGATAGGTAGGCTGATTGGGAGTGGGGGATAGGTAGGCAGATTGGGAGTGGGGGATAGGTACGCTGATTGGGAGTTGGGGGATAGGTAGGCTGATTGGGAGTTGGGAGGATAGGTAAGCTGATTGGGAGTTGGGGCATAGGTTGGCTGATTAGGAGTTGGGGATAGGTAGGCTGATTGGGAGTTGGGGGTTAGGTAGACTGATTGGGAGTTGGGGGATAGGTAGGCAGATTGGGAGTTGGGGGATAGGTAGACTGATTTGGAGTTGGGGATAGGTAGGCTGATTTGGAGTTCAGGATAGGTTGGCTGATTGGAAGTTGGGGGATAGGTTGGCTGATTGGGAGTTGGGGGATAGGTCGGCTGGTTGGGAGTTGGGGTCTAACCTCTCTCCCTGGTTGTTCAACCAATTCTTGGCACTCCTTGCCCATTGCATCGCCACTTTCTGCCCTAACTTTCAGTGCTATGCAGATGATACCCATCTTATTTTCAGGCTACCCTCGGCCTCCTCTTCTCCTTCCCTCATCTCTGACTGTCTGTCTGTTATTCAGGAGTGGTGTGCCGCCAATGACCTCTACCTTAATGCCAGTAAGACTGAGATCCTACTCATTGGCACACCCACTCCCTTCTTCCCTGCAGCTCTCTGGCCGGCCTCTCTTGGTCCTCTTCCTGCTCCCACCTGCAAGTTCAAAAACCCTGGGGTCATCTTTGACTCCACAGTCTTCTTCTCTCCTCACATCTCAGATGTCTCTAAGAAATCCCACTACCAGCTGCACCTCCTCAGAGGTATTCTTCCTTTCCTCTCCTTCCCCCAGAAGCTCACTGTCTCCGGAGCCCTGGTTCTCTCTAAGCTGGACTATTGCAACAGTCTCTATCTTAATCTGCCTGCCTCTACTCTCCGCCGTCTGCAACTTATCCAAAACAGGACTGCAAGACTTGTCCTTGGCCTCAAGCCCAGGGATCGTATCTCTCCAGCACTGAAATCTCTGCACTGGCTCCCAGTGGCTGCAAGGATTAAGTTCAAAACCCTCTGCATTGTCCACAAGGCCTTCTGGGGCCTGGGTCCGCAATACCTTCAACTCTCTCTTCCCAAATATCTTCCTTCTCGGGCTCTTCTCTCATCTGCCTCCAACTCCCTCAAGGTCAGTCGCTTCTCCAAGCAACGAGTGGGTGGTTGAGCTCATTCTTCAGCAGGGGCCTCCCTCTGGAACAGCCTTCCTGCCTCCCTGAAACTTGAGGAGAACCATCTCCGGTTCCGGAAATACCTCAAAACCTTCCTCTTTGCTTCTGCTTTCTCTGCCTCTCTCCGCCGCTGAAATTCCTGGCTGAAACTGCACTGGTTACCTGGCCACCCTTTCTGATCTTGGGTCCAGGCCAGGCCCCCCTGGCAACCCATCGCACCTGGGGACTGTTTTCTGTATCCCTACAGTCCCCTACCAGCACCTATTCTGCTCTTACGCTGCACTTGCCACCATCTGGCCGCTTTTATTTATCTTATTTATTCTTCTATTCCTTGCGCTGCACTTTTCCCCTCTCCCTTCATCCCAGGCACTTTTCCCTTTCTCCCTACCCATGCACTTGCGCAATCTGATTGACACCTGGCCTAGTAGGATATTTGTCTGTTTCCCACTGTTTCCCCTCCCTTGCCTTGTTGCGCCCTGAAACACTTGTGTATGGGCGCGTTATAAATGCCATATCATATCATATCATAGGTAGGCTGATTGGGAGTTGGGTGATTGGTAGGCTGATTGGGAGTTGGGGGATAGGTACGCTGATTGGGAGTTGGAGGATAGGTTGGCTGATTAGGAATTGGGGATAGGTAGGCTGATTGGCAGATGGGCTTACTATGTTGGGTTTAGATAATGAAGGCTGCAGCTGCCCCTGGAAATACGACGTGGCCCGGGCCACCTAGAAAGCTACAGCCCACTGGCAGCAGAGAGTGGGGAAACCTTATACAGTCTAGTGAAGATTCTCACTTCAATTGCTTATTTTTTCCAAAGTAGATTCTAAATCATTTCACGAGAACAGAAATGACAAGGGGTTCCTTCACAGAAATTGGAACCTACTCTCCTTGAAACTTTGGATACAATTGCTTAACACAGGATTTATTTTATTTAAGCATTAAATCTAACCTTAATCCTAAAGTGTGATGCGGTGATGTACGCCAGCACTATACAATTCAACATGATGAGAAAGTAACATATAGCTTACGGAACAACAACACCTAAATAATACGGAAATAAACAAAATAGCAGAAAGAAAACAGCAAATGGAAGAGGATAAAAATAAGCAAGTCTATTAACCAAAGCCAGCCCAAAAAAGAACGTCTTCAAAGCCTTATGGAAGGGCAGCTGGTCAGATCCTATCCAAGCAAACATTGCAGCTGAGTGACATCGTAGAATTGACAGAAATAGCACAGTTTGAAACTACGGATATCCAAACGCAAAATATCAGGACGGCTCGACCTCTCGCCCCTCCTCAGCCCCTCTCGACCCTTCAGGTCACCAGCCCATTCACGAGGTAAGACGATTGGCATGGGAAGAACCTTGAAGGAAAATCATAAAAGCCAATGTTTGGTTTTATGGTAACCAGTGCAAGTCAATCAAAGGAGTGCAGGGCCATATATAGTCACACTTATGGGGATACTGTTGGTACTCTTGCTCAGAGGAGAATTGCCTAGCATTTCGGTGCTGGACTGCCCCAGGGCAGGACAAAGACTGATATGTTTGGAATATTTCAAAGACTGATATGTTTGGGATATTTCTTCTCTGTGAAAGATAGTGAGCTAAGGACTCTGGGTAAGTCTCTCGTAACCAGGACTAATGTCTGGCAGAGGGACTCCCAGGACCCCCCTTGTTAATTTACACTTATGAAAAGCAGCAATCAAGCCAGGGCAAATATTAAAATGAAGGTGGGCAATGATTACCATAGAAAGATACACAATAACATCTTCACTGCTATCCAGTGAGAAAAACACCATCTACCTCTGAGTATATTGCGCAATAGTCCATTATTTTCCCACAGTCAAGAGGCTGCAAATTGGGATGAGGATGTATTCCCTCTGACCCGGTCCCTATACACAATTCAACATGAGCTTCAAACCCTTCGTTACTTTTTCAAATCTACTTATTTACTTGGGTTTCCTAATGCGCTGCTCTAAGAGCTGCGTTAGAGTTCAAAGGTTAAAAAAGGAAAGGTGGAGAAAAGGAGGGGAAGCCAGGCGGGAAGGAGGGGGTGAAGTCAGGTGTGCCCATTCGTGCAACACCGGGTAGCATACCGGAAGGAAGTGGAATATGCGTGCTTGTACACTTAGGCTCCACACTTGATCTTTGTGGTGAGAATACTGTGGTTTATTTGGAACACATCTATGAAGGTTAGACTCCTGTGCATTGATGAGCTGGGAGTTATGACACTTGCATCAGCAGGGGGTCTGTCTAGGCCATTTCCTTGAATACCTCAGTTCAGATCATCGTTTAGTTGTTGGGTGTCGGTCAGAATGCTGCTAAGAACTATCAAGGCTTCATTAGCTGTGTTTCTTTTGAGATCTACAAAGGGAGTCATCATGTCATAGATTTGTTGATTAAAACTGGTGTTGTATGTTCCAAATAAGGTGGTAGGAGCATGAGAACAAGTACAGTTCCATGTTTACGTGTTTGAATTGTTACTATGTGACAAAAGGTAACACAGTCTACCATCCTAGGATGTGGGAGAACATACAACGTAAGTGTTTTGCCAAATGTGGAAGTGCCAACATTGTATATTGCATATGTTGTCCTTGTGGTTTGTATTATGTTAGGCAGTCAACACGAAAGGCAGAATCAAGGTGGAACGAGCATCGATACAATGTGAGGATGCAGAATTTGAAATCTTCGGTGACAAGGGATTTCTTGGAAGAGCGACATCAAATAACCAAGTTGGGTTTACCGATTTTTGAAGTAATAGATACAACAATACCACAACTGAATTTACAATGTGCACTTGTACTAAAAGAGACACTTTGAAGAACAGATAGACTGGTGTGACAAACCGAGAAGATTGTCACCTCTCCCCAGGAGGGAGTCACCCCCTTTGGGACTAGACAGGGGAGCCTTATATGCTTAACAGACCCTATGGTACAGGGTAAGTGGGATCCCCCTGGAGGGGACTCCCCCTTAGGGCATAGGAAAATCCCAGAAATTGACTTAAATCACCTCCCCCTACCCCCCACACACACACACTAATACCTGTAAGGGTTATATAGGGGTTAACGTGTGTGAAAATCCTCTTGTCACTTTAATCATGGCTGACTCGGCTTCTGACCAAAATTCAGAGCAACCCGCAAGGAAGACCGCTGGGGAACAAACAAACCAACCCACTGGATGGACTTGCTATCAGAGAGCCAATCAGGGGAGAGCCTCCACCAAAGATGCAGAGTTCAATTGCACCACTAGACACAGAGAGGGTATGACTGGGTAGAGCAAGAGAGTGCTCGATGCAGCATCTAAGCTAGCAGCCTGTAGTAGGAGAGTGCAACAAATCACATGGACAAGTAAGGAACCCCGTCCAGCACAGCTTCCAGAATGGGATCAAGTGCTTCAGGAGGCCGACGTAGGGCTGCAAGGAGGAGTTACCTACGTAGTCCTGTGCCAAGAGAGAGAGAGAGAAGAGGCACCGTCAGCCACCACAGAGTCCAGTTGACAAGTCCTGTAAGCAACACTGCGCACAGAGGGAGGTTGGGCAGACCACACACCCTCTAAGGGAGCCCTACTGGACAAAAGCAGGTATGCCGTGGCTCCTGAAGAATAGGAGGTGGGTGGCAAGTGAGGAAAAGTGAAGGAAACACTAGAATGGAGAAAGAGGGAGAATCAAGCCCTGGAGTGGGGAGCGAGGCACCAGAGTCGGTAATAAGAGAGAGAATCGAGTACTAGGGAGCAGAGTGAAACAAAAAGAACCCCAGAGTGGGGGGAAAAGAGAACCAAGCCCCAGTGTGAGCAGGGAAACAAAGGGCCTCAGAATAGGGAAAGAGAGAGAACCAAGCCCTGGTCCAGGGAGAAAAGCAAAGAGCCCAGAGTGGGGAAAAAGTGGGAGCCAAGCCCCGGTGTATGGAGAGAAGCGAAGAGCCCTAAAGTAGGGAACAAGATAGAGAGAAACAAGCTCCGAAATGGGGAGTGAACCGGCACACCCCAGAGCGTGGAAGTGAGAAAAGTGAAGCAGAGATCGAAGAGATAGGAGACTAAAAGCTCTGCATGGAAAAGTGTGAGCAACAGAGAAAGGAAGAAAGACTGTGAGACTCTGAAGGGCTACCATGACCCTATGAAACCTGGCTGGAATCTCGGGCCGACGCCCTCCCCACAAACTGAAATTGTAAACCTAGGAGAGTGTCTACGGTGAAGAAATGCACAAAAGGGTGGGTGCCAGAAGCCAGCAGCCATCCCTTGTATTGGGTGAAATCCCCAAAACCATGTCTTTGCTGTTTTGTATCCCTTGTTGAAGAGTAGGGGAAGAAACTGAGTTAGAGAGGCCTTTCAGACAGAGGACTTCTATTTTATTTAAAGCCATTCTGATATCCTGGCGAGTACCCTTTGAATCTTCTGTTGTATAAACTAGGGCTTAGAATCACAGGTCATGGGAGAGATAAGGTTTCTTTTCTTTGAATACAGAATAAGCAGGAACTTGCCTCCTTGTCCGTCCCTGGATCCTTACCTACCATATACTGTATCCCGGGGCGTGGGGGCGAGGGGAGGGGGCGTGCGAAGAATGTAATTCAGCTTGTTTCATGTGATTGTTGAATTGTTAGTGAGGCAGGCTTTGTATCAGCATTATTTTAGTGGCAATGCTTTTGAAATGATATGATTGTTCGTGAATCTTGGAATTCTATAAAGTGTACTAGGTCCCAGCTGAAAGAAAACATGTCCTTGTGTGCACAAACATATTTATTGACAATATCACTCCACAATAATGCAACAGAAACTTCAAAACATTAGTATCTTTCTATTTCTTCTGTTCGCCCGTAGTTTTTCCTTCTTTTATTACCCTTTTTTGTCTGTTTTACCTTTATTTTATATGCATTGTGTGGCATAACTAAAATGCAGCTGCACACGATGACGTCAATGCATAGCTTGACTGCTCCGATTTTGAGAACCATGCATTTTTTGGGTATGTTTTGGGTGTTCCAAACCTCATGCAAATTCAAGCAATTGAGCACATTATTGTGTGTGATGTGAGCTTGTACAAGTTACACTGAGACCTTTTTAAAGATGATCTATATAGCTCATGTATTGTTTCTTTATCTTTTCTTTGCAGAACGCCAGTTGTGGTTGGTTTGGCTCACTTCTCTGAGCCAGAGGTACTTATGCATTTTTGTATTTTTGATTGTACCGTTGGTGAATAACACAACACTTTAGCAAACATTTCATATTTTTTAGAAAGTACTTAGTGTTGAGGTGAAATTTCTTTGTTTTGTTTTGGTTCACTTTATATTATAGGCATAATATAGGCATAACCGCTTGGCCGCGGTACTCCCTGCAGTCGAATTCTTTGTTGGACATTTATTTGTGGACACCCCTACCAAGAGGCTTTGCTACCAACCTCCAGTAGGTGGGTCTATAAAGACCAGGAGCCGCGCGCACCGAAGCAAGTACCTGGAAGTACCGCTTGGCCGCGATACTCTCTGCAGTCGTATTCTTTGTTGGACATTTATTTGTGGACACCCCTACCAAGAGGTGACAATTAACTTCAATACTCCATATCTTGCACTAAAGTAGTACAGAGCCTGATACTTTTATTTCTATTCACTTGTTGGCTTTGCTACCAACCTCTAGTAGGCGGGTCTATAAAGACCAGGAGCCGCGCGCACCGAAGCAAGTACCTGGAAGTACTGCTTGGCCGCGGTACTCCCTGCAGTTGTATTCTTTGTCGACATTTATTTGTGGACTACCCCTACCAAGAGGTGACAGTTAACTTCAATACTCCACACTGACACAGGAAACAAGCGGTCAACAATAGACCAAGAGGTTTCCAGTAAAAAGGCAAGTGCGCCCACAATTACTAATGACTCCGAAACTGTCACGTTTGCAAAAGAGAATGTCTCATTGACTGATGGTGCACTTTTGTATTGAGTTTTGAATAGCGCAGGAGAAGCTCCAGTTTCCAAACTCGATCGAAGTGGGACTGAGGAACCTGTTGTTATTGATTTAGACCCAAATGCATCGGGGTTCACATCACACACATTACCTGAAAATGTATCGAAATCACCTGATATGTTTTTAAATTTGAATTCTTCTTCTTCTTTATCAGTAAAAGAACTTTCTTTTGCAGCACCTACTCCACGGAGAACCAAACCTCTAGCACCCTCATTTAAACCTCTATCTCCTTCCCCTGTAAGAAAGCTGCCTTACTCGTTCTCTATAGAGGATGCCAAATCACTCCCTCCAACTGTGCTTACAGAAATAGCCCTTACTGCAATGAATTCTGTGATCCAGTCATTGGTCAAGCTATTTGAAACCCTCGACTCAAGACTTGCCTCGCAGGCGATACAACTTGAAAAAATAGTGCAACAAACGAACCAGACTTTGCCGCAGATTTCAAATAAGTCCAAACTATCCTCACAGGCTTCACCTGTGAGTAACACACAAGTTTGTATGACAACTGCTTCTACGGAGCATAATATCACCAAACCTGGGGGCTATGCAGTCCCTTATATACCGATACCAATTGTGGACCAATTGTGGGAGAACGCACAACCTAAATCTCAATCTTTGAAATCAAATGCTGCGGGCAATGAAACAATAGTAAAGCCAAATTCGAACTTGAATTATGCACTGTTCTCTGGCCCTTGTGATAAAGCCAAAGGTCAACCAAATAATTTAACCTGGGAAAAAAACAGTTTGTGAACTGAAAAAAACAGGGAATGTCAAAAATATCAATGGCATTTCTTCATCGCAATCAAAACGATTCATTAAAAAATTGTCTCAACTGAAAAACTGCGGTCATAACAGCTTCTAAAGCTATTCTCAAGAAATATATGTTACAAAATTCTTTGAAAAAACAACTAGTACTATCCCAAAATGAAGAGATATCCCAAGCCTACCAACCATTAGATGATCTGGTTGCGGCTTTACCGACCGCGCCTTCATCGATTAAATCCTCTGCTATTGCTTCTGAGGATCAAACATTGGAGATTTATACTTCTTCAGCCCGACAGAATGAAATACGACACGCAGTAGATGCTTATATGGCAGTGTGTCCAAAGCAGAACGTTCTTAGTTTTCCCCATATGACACACAGTGTGTGAACTCAAAGTTAGCTGTAACTAACTATGAGATAAAAGGGGTTTATCCCCAAAAACCCAAATCAATTTTGTGGAATCCTTCACTGCCTAACATGACATCCTCAACACAATCTAGTAATGAAGCTGCCTGTCTTGACTCTAGCTCCAAAAAAATGACCCAATAACAGAACCTGACCTAAAGCAGATTATTAAAGTGACAGTATCCCAAATTTTAGAAGAATCTAGAACTGTCAAAGTACAGACAAAACAATCCTTGAATACTAATAAGAATCCTGACAAAGCATTAAAACACCACACTAGAAGACCAGCTGTCCACTCTCTCATTTTAAGATGTCGATCACTGCCATGTACTTAATACAGTCTGAATAGAACCTCTGTATTATCAGTTTTTAGTGAAATTCCGGAACTAGATGACATTGGAACTATTGATCTGGAACTGGTTGAATTCTTAGATCTACCCAAGAGAACAGCTGTTACGTTATGGAAAAATTCTCGAGTTGTACTCAACACCATCTGGGCTGTAAAATCCCAGCTCTTTGACCTGGGCTTTGAAATACTATCAGTCCCTTTAATTTTGGAGAATCAAAAATCACTTGACCAATTGTTTTGTATGACAAATGACGCAGGTAAATTGTAATCCAAATCAAATAATCATTGCAATTGTGGCAGAATGAACAACTCAAATTAGCCAGTTCCCTTAGAAGTCACAAGATGGTCACTAGTTAGCTGGAACTCTAGGGGCCATAAGCACCTAATCAATAATAAGGCCTCTGCACTGTTGAGATATGACATCATTCTGTTACAGGAAACCTGGTTAGTGAAAGCCCCTTTCTGGAACAATTATGATATTCATATAGTATCCACAAAAAAAGGGAAATTAGGGAGAACAACTTCTGGATTACTTATTGCTATTAAACAAAGTACCCAAATTAATTCTGACATCTGGTTTTCACCCAACCCCTTTATTCAAATGGTTAAATTATGGAAAAATCAAACTGTATATGCTGTTATAAATGTTAACTGGAACCCAGAAGGGATAACTGATGACAGGTTTCTGAAATCCATGACCGAAGTCTTGGACATGGTAGCACAAGACAAACAACATTGTCATATAATACTAGCTGGTGATCTGAACCTACATTGATTAGATACAGATCAATTCTTAGAACGATCAAGAATGCTAAAATGGAATAATTTAATCAAATCTAGAAATGTATTTATGCTCAATGGAGGTATGTCGTCAGACATCCCTCCTGTGGCCACTTGGCATTGAGGAACGAATTCTGCCATTATTGATTTCATCTACGTAGATGCTGCTTTGTTCGCCCAAGTGACATCTTTTCAGGTGCTACACTGTTATTTAAGCGATCACAATAAGTTAGATTGTTCATGGGTACATAAAGGCTCGGGAGAGTCTTCTCAGAGTATGGTACACTCAGGAGAATTAATGGTTAATACAGCATGGAACAGATTAAGATGGTCTGAATCAACATTAGAGGCGTTTAAGATACACTATGCCTCAGAAGCTCTACGTGACAAACAGGAAGGCCATACATCTTGCCTAGTGTATTCTAATCTAATGCAACTATTTCAGTCTAATTCTGTGCAAATGAAGTCTAGGCAAACACCCCACTTACATGTTTATAATCATGATGTTAGACGAATGAAAACTAGTGTGAGACAACTTAGACGAGAAGCATTGAAATTACCACCTGTCAGCAAATCTATGGCACTGACCCAAATCAATACAAATTATAAGAACTGGACTAAAAGTATTAAATCCAAGTTGTATCAAGAGGATGGAAGCAACATGTTGGAAAGACTGTCTAATAAAAATGCCTCCCAGATATGGACTCTATTAAATCAACAAACATCTGGAACTCAGGTGGCAATCCAAGTAAACATTATTAAAGAACAAGAATGGATTAATTATCAGAAAATTTACAATCTACCTGTTTCTACCACAACTCAGAAATACCAATCAAAGCGACAACCTTTTTCGCTCAAATATGATCGTGATGACATCCTACATTATATACTCCAGAGTAGTCACTCTAGAGCACCAGGCTCAGACGGACTATCTAATTCTGTGCTGAGACAATTCCCAGATATTTGGCCTGATATTCTAAAAATCATGTTTGATAATATACTAACCACTGAGCAGATTCTGAGGTCCTGGAACTGCGCGATCACAATACCTATCTATAAGAAGGGTGATCGAGCTGACCCAGCTAACTATCGACCGATATCATTGCTCGTTGCTCCTAGCAAGATATTTGGGTGACTTATTCTAAAAGAACTGAATAAATGGTCAGCAAGGAAGGCAAAGAGGGACCCTTTTCAATCAGGCTTCGTGAGCGGTTTAGGAACTGCTCCTAACATGATTGCCTTGAACATGTTACAATCACAGAGTGCCATACGGAAACAACCATTGTATCTAGCCTTTGTTGATTTCCATATGGCCTTTGACTCTGTAGATAGGAATCTTCTGTACACTAAACTTGAATCATATGGGTGTCCTTCCTCTTTGTTAACAATAATCAAATGATTGCATACAAATATCACTATGCAAGTCCGATTATCATATGAAGGTCTACTGTCGTCAACTTTTAGTACTCTACGAGGCCTCAAACAAGGCTGTATACTAGCTTCAATGTTGTTCAATCTGTTTATACTCGATATGGGGTTTTTTTTAAGGTTATTTCAGATTCCCCAAAATTAGGAAAGCAGCATATAGCATGGATGCTCTATGCTGACGACTTGATATTACTATCCCAAACTCCTATAGGCCTACAGAATTTGCTGAATGCATTAGACAACTTTGTTAAAAAAAAAACAACTTAGCCATCAATCTGGACAAAACAGGTTTTAATCTGTAAAAATTCAAGGAAGTCTAGGCAATGGAATTATACATGGTATTTGCAAGATGTTGCTCTTAAAATTGTAACAGAATATAAATATCTCGGATTATCTGTGTATAATAATACATAGAACATGGCATATCTAGCAACTCTTGATGACAAAATGAATCATTTGATATCTCAGACCAAGATCTTGGTTTTCAAATTTGGCAAGTTCACTTACAAACATGTCCTTCTATTTTACGAACAGAAGGTCATTCCTGTAATATTATACGGAGCTGAATCTAAGTTGAATACTCAGGCAAAAACATGGAACACACTAGAAGCCCGTTTCTGGAAAGTGATATTAAAACTACCGAAATCAACACCTATGCCACTAATTCATTATGAGATGGGTCTGATTTCTCTAGCAGCACGTTTACTTTGGCGTATGTGTAACCTATTCCGCAAATGTCTACTGGGAATAGATGCTAATAACATCTTGAGTGTGATTGCCCACCAACTTACAACGCCTGAAAACTGTTTTCCTAAGAGATGGAGCGAAGAGGTTGTTGAGATCTTGACCAATGCTGATGTATCTTTGACTCTATTATTAGAAAATCCAACACGTGCTAAATTAAAATTGAAACAGTGGGATTGGCTCCAAAATCAATCAGTATGCATGAAATACAAGGATTTTGACCTTAATCAATTTGGTCACAAAAAGTTGCGACGCATGGCCTCTTATTTAGTTAAATGCCCTTCCCCAGCCTTGAGAAAAAAATGGCTAAGATTTAGGTTGAATCTTGGGCCTACCAGGGAAATTCAAGCCCGAATGAGGAAAATACCTCTTATTATGAATTATTGTTGATTTTGCCAGGTACCTACAGAAAAAGGGTCTCTAAAACATTTATTGGTTAAATGTCCTAAATTGATTGATAAAAGAAAGCTATATTTTAAAAATGTGTTATGTATCCATCAGGAAAAAAGTGATGATGAAATTTGGTGCCTTTTATTCTCAACTAACAGAATGACGGTCATGAAAGCTATAACTCAATTTCTAGTCTGTATACTACCAGTAGAATCAACTATTTGTCTGAATGTCTGATATTTTTTTCTCTTTTTATATATATGTATATAGTGATGACATCTGTGCAATTTCTGACCAATTACAACAGATACATCTGGTATAACCTGATGGATCTAAAGATATGTAGATTAGATGCAGAATGAACTTTGAGTCATTGTATAGAGGAATGTTTTATGAAAGTACCCAGTCAACTAAGTAGTTTTAATTCGGAAAGTTATTATGAAATTGATATTTGAAAACGTGTTTGATTTCAATTAAAACAAATAAAAATAAAAAAAATATAGGCATCTGTTTTGTATCTGTTTATTACACCCATCCTATATAGCTTAGAACTGCATTTTTAAGCCTGCTCATGATTTTTACCTGCACTTCTTTATATTTTTTACACAGACAGTTCCATGGTGAAGGATCAATGAAACCCGAAATGCATTGTGTAGGACATCAGTATCACACTGTCCACATATATCATGAATGAGCAATCACACCAACAATTAAAGAAAATAATGCTTTATTGTTCCCAGGCCTCCAATGTACATATCTGATGACTTATGTAACCACATGTGGTACCAGTTCTCCTAAGTATAAACGATGTGGCACCCCGGGTTTGGGCGTTTAACAAAGGTAACAAATAAATAAATAAATAAATAAAATCGTTCTTGTTTTGAAATGAATGTTTTTTTTTTATATTACAGTAGTAAATGCACCTTGTTCAAAAGGCACTGGATTTGTTTTTGCAGTGTGTAACACTAAAAAGGATCCACCCAACACCAAGTAGAGCAATGCCTTCCACCAAAGTGCTTCCTCCGTTACGTCATCCAGAAGTGACCCTTTTTGGTGGAGCAGAGGCTCTTTAATGAAACAAGTGGTGGATCAATGGGGGCAGGTATTTCAGACTTGTACCCCGGAGCCCTCTGTGAACCATGCATAGAACTGTGTGATTTACATTTCAATGGGGAGGATGAGAAAATCTGCTCTCACCTTTTGGTGGGTGATAACATGTGAGATGCTTGCTTTTGTATGAGGCAATGTTTCGTGATCAAATATTGGGTGCTCCTACATAGACACTGTTGCTGTAGTGAAGGTGGATAGGAATTACGGTCCACATAAGATGTGCCTTGCTTGGGTAGCATGACAACCACATCTATTTTCCTCATGTGTAACAGGACTAGTGACTGCTGCACTTCCAACACGCTGCTCTATCGGAAAAGGGCTCATAAATCTTGGGTGAAATGTTTAGGGACCTTTAAGATGTAAGTGATTGGTGCAGATCCTAACTGCGCGACCAGGTCAGCTGGTTGGACCTCATTTAATTTATATGTCTGTTTAGCTTCTTCCGAGTGTGTCTTTGCCTGCTGAATTACCTTTTGTAATCTAAAAAAACTCCTGGGTGTCCCCTAGGCGAGCTTATTGGACAGTATTGTCGTTCTTTTTTCTGAATCTTATTTGAATTATTCCTTTCAATAACAAGAGGGAGAACAATCTGCATTCACACGTTCATAAGGACAAATCAATATTTGTATCAAACCCAACCATATACAATAAATAATGGGTAGTCTCATATGTTTAAGATACACTCCACAAAACACTACAAAATGTGTTTTTCTTAAATGCACATCACATAAAATGACTATGCCTCACAAATTGCAACAAGCAAGAATATTCAAAAATATGTGTTCCCATCTAAACATAGTAGACTAGCATTATTAATATTCCCTGTCATACTCACAGAGCTAGTTTTAATTGATCAGTCTACTAAATATTCTCGACAGCTGCTAATATTTGCTAGTTTCGAGGAAGAGCCGCGGGTATGGCATCACCCTCATCAGGTAAGCATGCTTTTGAGCCATATGCAAAATAACACAAAATATTGTACGTGACATTTTGCCTTCACACGTTTGTCACATTGATTAAATATTCTCGATTCCTCGCTCTAAATAATATTACTCCTATGTCCATTAATTCCAAAATTTCGGCTACTATCCAAGAAAATAAAGTTTGGTTACAACGGCAGAAAGAACAAACTGACAACAAAACGTTAAACTAATGTATTTATTTATCTATTGGTTTAATATACATATACCAATCATGCTTTGCATATACAGCATAAAACATCATAAAGTAGAGATGAAAGGATTAAACATGTACACAATTCATTACATATTACATATTATCACATACATCACAGTATAAAACAATATAAAACGGTATAAAACAATATAAAACAGTGTCCTGTCCATCCTATAATTAGTTTGGACATTAATTAGGCCTGGAAGATGGTCTTGAATAAACATGCACAGGATAACAGAAGGATTGAACATCTACTCAAATATAATTGATGAGATCTACTTTAAACCCGTTTTCCTTTTTGGCAAGGATCAATAAGCATTTATTACATGGACATTCTTTGATTAGTCTTTATGAAGACACTAATAAGTTCAATGCTCCTTTGACACTTGGGTAAGAAAAGCAAAGGATCTACTACCGTACACAATATAGTTGGTCCAGCAATTGCAAGTGAACTTTACATTGTTGAGTAGAAGCAGATATTGTAATAGCTGATAAGTGCTAACACCAAAGTGCTTGTGCAAGAACGAGCTGCAGATACATATCTAGTGGCCAAAATGTCTTTAGGAAATCTGGGCTGTCTAAATGCTGCAAATCCAGGCCTGGCTCCTTCACTAAACCTTTCTTGTTGTTTCTGTTAGGTTTACAGGGTAGAAAGGAAGCACGCTGAGTGGGGTTATCTGAAGCAAAAGACAGAGTGGCCGTGCTGTGACCTGGTCCAGACTGGAACTAGAGGTTTAGGATGATGAGGGACTAACAGGTAATGGGTTGCGAGGTAACTGCGACGAGAGCTAGACTGTCTGGCAGTGTCCCTGTGGTCTTAAATAGAAGGGAGTTCCTCAGGATTTCCCGACTCCCATGGAATTACTGGGGAGTGTGGTAGTTAGAGTCCATTACTGTCATTCTCTTCTTTTAGTAGCTTCTTGTGGAGGCAATTGGACCAAAACCCACACCTGTCGAGTGTGCACTGTGTGATCCACTTGCTCTGTCTATGGGGCTCATTCCGAGTTAGGAGGCAGCCATGCCGCTATTAGCGCCATGGCTGCCTCCAAAACCGGGTCCGGGTCCGGTCTGATGGAATGGGGACTTACCGGGACATTCCGACCTAGGCGGACCCGGTAAGTCCCCATTCCAAATGCCATTCCCATTTGAGCCCCCATAGGGCTCAATGGGAAGGGGGAAGGCGCTAATAACGGACCTGCTAATTGCGGGCCCGTTATTAGCTCCAAGTTCCCTTAACGGGTCCCGTAAAGAACGTGTGGTCAGGTGTCCCTTACCGTCCAACTCGGAATGAGGCCCTATGTCTGTACCAGTGTCAATGCCATCCGTGGTCATTTTGACAGTTTGGCTTCGTTGCCACAGAATTTCGATGTGCGGCAGAAGACATGTATGTTGATTTATGTCACAGAGAATATGTTTGAATTCAAGATGATACTGTAACGCTCACCTGATTCCCACGGAGGCGCAGGTCTGGCTTCGAGTGCTGATGCTTCTTCAATGGTGAAGCGCAGGACTCTGAAGATGGACAGGAAGGGCCCTCTACTCTGGCTTCTCCGGCTCGCAGGAATATTCCCCTGTGCGTGAAAAGGGAGTATTACCTTCTGACTGAGTTATGCTCAAGCCTCCCACTCTCTTCCAACCCTCCACGATACCCTTCCACGATTCCCTGAGAAGTCTCACCTTAGTGTCTGAAAGATCGAGCTCTCCATCCTGCTTCTGACGCAGGGGCGCGTTGAACCCAGTTACTTCACTGGATTGAGGTTGGATGGGAGTTCAGGTAAGCTTGATTATACTGGTAAGGCGCTGTAAAAGTTCTGTTGCAAGTTCAAAAGTTCAAGCTTTAAATAATAATGTTCATTGTCTTTTTTCAGGTGATGAATGAAGATTCCTTTGGAGACTTCTTGCAACAAAGCGCTGATGTTGATGTCTTTTCCCCATAGGGGCCGGGGTTCGGAATGCCGGAGATATGGTGCCGACCCTTCACGGAAGTGAAACGTGCAGTTCCAGTAAAGTTCTGGTAAGTCCTAGATGAGCGCTCAGGTAATGTTTTTGCATTCGCTCATCTAATGTCTTTGTCTTTTTTCCCCATAGGGGCCGGGGTCCTGCTTGGAAACAGCAAGACCCGAAATGAAATGGGAATGACCCAACAGGTAAGTCTTAGAAGGAAACTGAGCTTTTCCTATTCCCTTCCTTCTCTAACCTCTCATTCTTGTCTTTTTCTCTAGGCTCTGGGAAGTGGCTGTGTATCCGGATGATCGCTGCTGAAGATGGAGGAACCCAGGAAAGGTGAGTGAAATGCAGCGCTGCAGCGATCGTAACGAAATGCTTTTAAAAATGATATCTTCCCTTTCAGGATCGTCGGTGATGTCTCCGTGGTGCAGATTAGCTGGTAGGTCTCTTGTCTCCCTTTGCAGGTGACCCAGGATGCTGACAGGCGTGGCTGAAGTCCAGATGCAGGAGCTGACACGGTGAGCGTCCAGCTGCGAGGAGCAGAACAACGTGAAGCGTGAGTTGCTGATCGGGTGTGGTTTAAATAGCTTTGGAAGAAGTTCCAAGTGTGTATCCTTCCTCCGATCAGGTATGTATCCTTCCCGACCACACCCGGGTGGAAAGTAGTCCCACAGGTAAAGTAGTTCCTATTCAGGCCTCAAGAGGGCCTGGATGTGGCAGCATGGTCTGCATCAGGTAAGTGCACATTAAAACACTTGAACACATGTCTACCTTTATGAGCCAGGACAGAGGTCCAACATGAGCCTGGCGCCTAAGGCGCCAGGACTGCGTCCAAAGGGCCCCAGCTTAGGCCCGCTGGTACTCCCCTGGGGGAAATGATGCCTGCCTCTGGGGTTGCTGGGTCGGACCTGGCTCCTTGGAGGTAGGCATCATGACAGTACCCCCCCTCAAGGCCCCTCCCAAGGTTCTTCCCTCCGGGGGTTTGGGCTTGTTCGGAAATCTCCAGTGAAACCTTTGTACTAATCGAGGTGCGTGGACATGGTTACTAGGCTCCCACGATCTCTCCTGAGGTCCATATCCCTTCCAGTCAACAAGATAGAAGAGTTTCGACTTTACCACCTTGGAGTCTAAAATGTCTTTAACTTTGAATTCTAATTCCCCTTCAATTTGAACTGGATCTGGAGGCTTGGACAATCGGTTTCCTGGTTGTACTGGCTTCAAAAGTGATGCATGAAAAACTGGATGAATACGCATGTTGGACGGTAGATCCAATTTAAAGGCCACTGGGTTGATTATAGCTTTGATGGGATAAGGTCCTATGAATCTGGGTATGAAGGTTCGGGGGCCTTGAGGGGTAAATGTTTAGTTGCTAGCCATACCTGGTCTCCTACTTGGTAAGGAGGAGTTTTACTTCGGTGCAAATCAGCGTTTTCTTTATACTTTTTCTTGGCTTGCTGTAAATGAGTTGCAGCTTCTTTGAAGGCTCGGGTTATTGTGGAATGCAGATGATTTACTGCGGGCATTTCCAGGGTCAGAGGTGGATCTAGATCAGAGGTCCGAGGATGGTGACCATACAAAGTATAAAAGGGGGTTTGTCCGGTTCCAGAATGCACTGAATTGTTGTATGCATATTCTGCGATCCAAAGGATGTCTTTCCGATTTAACTCGGATTGGTCTAACATGCACCGAAGATATTGCTCGAAATCTGATTGGTTCTCTCGGTTTGTCCGTCGGTCTGGGGGTGGTGGCTGGTGGATAACCGCACATCTATTTGTGCTAGTTGGCAACACTTCTTCCAAAAATGTGAGATAAATTGACTTCCACGATCCAAGACTAAAATGGAAGGGAAACCATGTATGCGAACTATATTCTCCAGGAATTCCTTGGCCAAGGTGGAAGCTGAAGGCAAACCCTTTAAAGGGATAAAGTGGGCCATTTTGGAGAATAGGTCCACAATTACAAGGATTGTGTTGTAACCAGCACAAGGAGGTGGATCTGTTATAAAGTCCATTGACAGGGTGTGCCATGGTGCCAGTGGAATATCCAAGAGTTGAAGTAGGCCGGCTGGCCTTTTCTTTTGAGCCTTGTTTTGGGCGCAAATTCCACAAGACAGTACAAAAGACTTTATGTCTTTTCTCCAAGAAGGCCACAGAAGTGGCGTTTGATTTTTTCCTCCGTTTTAGCGATACCAGGGTGTCCTTCCATTAAAGATTCATGATGATGGGCAATAACAAGTTCTTGCAATTCTTTACTTGGCAGAAACAACCGCTCCTGGAAGTAGGGTAAGTCATCCTTCACGGTGTAATGAGGACCCTTTTGACTCCATTCCAGTAAGGTTGAAGAGTCTAGAAGTTGTTTTACTTGCGTTTGGATATCCTCAATAGATTGCAATGCAGTTAAGCCTAAGATTCTTTGCTCAGGTATGATGGGCACAGGTTCTAAGCTCGAATTAGGTTCTTCCATGCCAATCCGGGATAAGGCGTCTGCTTTTCCATTCTTGCAGCCAGGGCGATAGGTAATTACAAAATCAAATTCCGCAAAGAATAGAGCCCATCGGAGTTGTCGTGAAGATTGAGCTTTGGCCGTCTTTAAATACTGTAAGTTTCTGTGGTCCGTAATTACGGTGATGGTGTGTCTTGCCCCGAGAAGGTAGTGACGCCAAGCCTTGAAAGCAGATTTGATGGCCAGTAACTCTTTATCGGTAATTGCGTAGTTGATTTCAGGAGGAGCAAATTTTCTGGACCAAAAGGCCACTGGGTGTAGTTGGTTAGTTTTTGGGTCTCTTTGCGACAGGACAGCTCCCATGGCCGAACTGGAAGCATCGGTTTCCACTATGTACGGGAGATCTGGGTGCGGGTGCTTCAATACAGGTGCAGAGGTGAATTTGGTTTTCAGGTCCTGGAAGACTTGTTCGGCCTCAAGAGTCCATTCGAAGCGTTTGTTTTTCTTTAGGAGAGCGGTGATGGGCTGGACTGTTCGGGAAAATTCCGGGATGAATCTTCGATAGAAATTGGCAAAGCCGAGCATGCTCTGAACTCCCTTCACCGAGCTTGGAGATGGCCATTTGAGGATGGCGTCCACCTTTCGCGAGTCCATTCGGACTCCTTGAGGTGTCAGGATGAATCCGAGAAACTCAACTTCTGTGGTATGAAAAACGCATTTTTCGAGTTTTGCAAATAGTCTGTGCTGGCGCAGTTTCTCAAGAACTGCCCTAACATGTTTTCTGTGATCAGATTCTGAAGAAGAGTACACTAGGATGTCGTCAATGTAAACAAGGACGCAGACATCGATAAGTTCCCGAAGAACATCATTCATAAAGTACTGAAAGGCGGCAGGTGCATTGCACAAACCGAAGGGCATCACCTGATATTCGAAAAGCCCAAATTTGGTGCGGAATGCAGTCTTTCATTCGTCGCCTTCTTTTATGCGCACCAGGTGATAAGCTCCTCGGAGATCTAACTTGGTGTACACACAAGCGTCTTTCACCTGGTTGATAAGCTCAGGGATCAAGGGCAGAGGATAACGATTCTTAATCGTTATTTGATTTAGGGCGCGATAGTCTATACACGTTCTAAGGTCGCCTTCTTTTTTGGCACGAAGAACAGAGCTGAAGAGACAGGAGACTTGGACGGGCGAATAAAACCATTGGCTAGGTACTGATCTAAATACTGACGCAAATGCAGGTTCTCAGGTTCCGTAAGAGCATAAATCCTACTACAAGGTAGTTGAGCATTGGGTACTAGATCGATCTGGCAATCATAAGACCAATGGGGAGGTAACGTGTTAGCCTGCTCTTTCTGAAAAACGTCTTGGAATTCTTGGTATTCTGACGGTAGCTGTACAGGGGTGGAAGTTGCTGTGGCTAGACCCATAGCTGGATTTCTTGGATAACAAGTTGGTTCACAATCAGGAAAACTTATCTTCTTTGCTCGCCAGTCAATTCTGGGATTATGTGTTTCTAACCAGGAAATTCCAAGAATTACTTGAAATTGTGGGGCCTTGATCACATCAAACACGATTGCTTCCCGATCTCCATCCTGACCCACCAGTGTCACTTCAACAGTGGAATGCGTTACAGGCCCTGAGGCTATTTCGGTTCCATCTACTGTAGTAATGACATCTTGGGTTACTTTCGGGCGGAGAGGAAGCTTAATCCTGGAAGCCAATTCACGGTCTATGTAATTTCCAATAGCCCCACTGTCGATGTATGCTTTTATAGCATGCAACTGCTGAGGCTGTTTTGGGTCCACGAGCACCATTGGCATGACGAAATGCGAGGTCAAAGAGTTAGTTTTCAAGCTCGGCAAGCGGACCCCTACGCTTGCCAGGCTAGGTCGTTTCCCGAATCAGGTGTCACCAGTTCGTTATCAGTAGCTCCAACCACCTTCTTAAGTGGTTTAACTGGACAATTTCGAAGAAAGTGACCGGAAGTCCCGCAATACAGACAAAGTTGCATTTGCCGCCTTCTCTCTCGTTCTTTCTGCGTTAATGGTCCTTTAACACCACCGATTTGCATAGGTTCAGATACGTCGGTACTCTTGGAGGTAGCGTGGGTTTTGATCGGTGCTCGGTTTTCATACTTGAACCGATCTGCTTTTCTATTTTGAAGTCTGTGATCAAGTTGAACCACCAAGTCAATGTAGTCTGCGCAGACCTGGGGTGGGTTTACTATCTGAGCTAGAACATCCTTAAGCTCTCCGCGCAGGCCTCGATGAAACAATGTGATCCTTTTGCTTTCTGGCCATCCAGTTTCCACAACCAGTCTGTTAAAGGTGGCTATGTAGGACAGAAGATCCTGGTTACCTTGTTGTAAGGATAGCAGTTCGTTATCAAGGGCCTGTCCTTGAGAGTGTCGAGCGAACAATCTTTCCATGCTGGCCTGGAAGCCCTGAAAATTCTGGAGAATGGGATCATCCTGATTTACCAATGGAATAGACCAATCGGCAGCACTGCCACTGAGGTAAGATAGTATAAAGGCTACCTTCGTCTGGTCGTTAGGGAAGGCTCCGGGTCTGCATAGAAAGTGTAAACGACATTGGTTCATAAAGATGGCATATTTCTTGGGATCCCCCGCAAAACGTTCAGGCGGGGCCAAAGGCATGTGTCCAGGTAGATTAATTTGTACCGGGTTACTCAAACCCATTGATGTGGAAATGTCTCCGGAATTAGGTAAAGGAGTGTGCCATGCGTGGGCCTGTAATAACCTTTTGGCTAGGTCATCAGTTCTTTCCTTAGATAAGATCAGTTCTCTTTTGAGAGCGTTAGTCTCCTGGCGGGCTGAGTGCACCTCTGCCCATAATTCCCCCAAAAGCTGGGCCAGCTGGTCAGTCTCGGAAGTCTCCATAGCGCCCGGGTGGGAAATTGTGGGAAGGCTTCGCGTTCTGTAACGCTCACCTGATTCCCACGGAGGCGCAGGTCTGGTTTCGAGTGCTGATGCTTCTTCAATGGTGAAGCGCAGGACTCTGAAGATGGACAGGAAGGGCCCTCTACTCTGGCTTCTCCGGCTCGCAGGAATATTCCCCTGTGCGTGAAAAGGGAGTATTACCTACTGACTGAGTTATGCTCAAGCCTCCCACTCTCTTCCAACCCTCCACGATACCCTTCCACGATTCCCCGTGAAGTCTCACCTTAGGGTCTGAAAGGAAGAGCTCTCCATCCTGCTTCTGACGCAGGGGCACGTTGAACCCAGTTACTTCACTGGATTGAGGTTGGATGGGAGTTCAGGTAAGCTTGATTATACTGGTAAGGCGCTGTAAAAGTTCTCTTGCAAGTTCAAAAGTTCAAGCTTTAAATAATAATGTTCATTGTCTTTTTTCAGGTGATGAATGAAGATTCCTTTGGAGACTTCTTGCAACAAAGCGCTGATGTTGATGTCTTTTCCCCATAGGGGCCGGGGTTCGGAATGCCGGAGATATGGTGCCGACCCGAAGTGAAACGTGCAGTTCCAGTAAAGATCTGGTAAATCCTAGATGAGCGCTCAGGTAATGTTTTTGCATTCGCTCATCTAATGTCTTTGTCTTTTTTCCCCATAGGGGTCGGGGTCCTGCTTGGAAACAGCAAGACCCGAAATGAAATGGGAATGACCCAACAGGTAAGTCTTAGAAGGAAACTGAGCTTTTCCTATTCCCTTCCTTCTCTCACCTCTTATTCTTGTCTTTTTCTCTAGGCTCTGGGAAGTGGCTGTGTATCTGGATGATCGCTGCTGAAGATGGAGGAACCTAGGAAAGGTGAGTGAAATGCAGCGCTGCAGCGATCGTAACGAAATGCTTTTAAAAATGATGTCTTCCCTTTCAGGATCGTCGGTGATGTCTCCATGGTGCAGATTAGCTGGTAGGTCTCTTGTCTCCCTTTGCAGGTGACCCAGGATGCTGACAGGCGTGGCTGAAGTCCAGATGCAGGAGCTGACACGATGAGCGTCCAGCTGCGAGGAGCAGAACAACGCGAAGCGTGAGTTGCTGATCGGGTGTGGTTTAAATAGCTTTGGAAGAAGTTCCAAGTGTGTATCCTTTCTTCCGATCAGGTATGTATCCTTCCCCGACCACACCCGGGTGGAAAGTAGTCCCACAGGTAAAGTAGTTCCTATTCAGGCCTCAAGAGGGCCTGGATGTGGCAGCATGGTCTGCATCAGGTAAGTGCACATTAAAACACTTGAACACATGTCTAGCTTTATGAGCCTGGCGCCTAAGGCGCCAGGACAGAGGTCCAACATGAGCCTGGCGCCTAAGGTGCCAGGACTGCGTCCAAAGGGCCCCAGCTTGGGCCCGCTGGCACTCCCCTGGGGGAAATGATGCCTGCCTGTGGGGTTGCTGGGTCGGACCTGGCTCCTTGGAGGTAGGCATCATGACAGATACCGAATTTTCACTCTTGACCACTTGAGGTGGGTGGGGCGCCCAAAGGCGCAGGCCAGAAAAACTGGACGCTGCTGTAAATAGAGGAAGTAAACAGTAAGACCTTAGTCTTGTCTCCATTCAAGCACAGGGTGCTTGATGACATACGGGTGTAGATTTCACTGATGCTGTGTGAGATTGCCTTGCCATGCTTGTAGTCTGTGATGGTATCATGTGGCGTGACGGCGAAGGTTGCCATCGGACATGTTGTCATAAAATAAAGAGGGCGTGCCCAGGCTCGGCAGTGCGCGACGGCAGCCCGATGAGTGTAGTCCTGTGTTACAGTGTCTCTTTCAGGTACTGGGGGCAAGGCCTTACCACGGGGGTCCCGGGGGCGGATGAGAACATCACAGTAGTTCACCCCCAGATGAAAAATTATAAATTTATGTGTGCATGAAGGCCAAGTGGTTGGGGAGTTTGCTTTGGTCAACTTTTACAAATGCCGCCTAGATATTGAGCAGGATGAGTGTGGAAGGTGGGTTGGCATCAAGCCCTGGTGGTTCTCCCCTTTCATGATTGCCACTGTGGTTTCAGTTCCCCTTAGTTGGGCAGAAACCAGGTAATTAGCAGTGGAAAAGGTTATTTTCTTCATTGTACTTCTGGACTGGGAGGACAGCACTTTGAATGATTTTCACTTCCAGTTGGAGGATAGCTATTGGACGGTAGTTACATTGAATGGAAAGATTAGTTCTTCTTTTTCAAGAGTGGTGCACTACTGGCTTACTTCTGGGGAAATGCCTGTGCTAAATGGTGTGTAAGGATGGCTCTTCAGAACCAACATGGTATTCCAAGGTGCTAGCCCGAGCAGGGACATTTTGAATGGCAGAGGCTTTTGTTCACGCAACTAGAGTTAGTTTGTCCTGGTCCAGTATGGTTTGGAATGTATCCAAAGGAGTGGAGAATATGGGGACATGATCTTAGGGATACTTCATTGGTCACCCGGTTGATGGGCTGTTTGATCTTGGAGAACCTAGAAATAAAGAAGGCGCCAAGTGTGTTTGTTAGAACCTGTGTGGCCTCTGGGGCAGAGTCCAATGTGATGGGGTAGGCCTGTTCATTGCATATCTTAAACAATCCCCTCGGCTGAGTGGAGGGATTGGCAAGGCACTCTTGGACATTCTTACATCTTCAGTTGCAGGTTGTGTTATGGTTGATGTGCTACTGAGCTCTGCATTCCACCCTATCACCATTTGCAAGTGTGTGACTGAGTTCTCAGTTCATCCTTTTCACATCAGCAATTCCCTGATGAACCATTTGTTTCTAGCGTTTTCAAGGTATTTCCTTCTGCTCATCGGGGCTAGGATACTTATTGCTCCCATGAGCTCTGTCCTTCGGGTCCCCAGGATGGCGTCAGGAGACACTTCAGTATGACGTATCACAAGCGGGGATGAATGTGGAATGGAAGGATTTTCTCGCCATGGTTTTGAATGGCCTGAGGGGTGAAACTGTTCAGGCATTGGAGGTGTTAGTTTTTTGTGATGGTCATACCAGGGTAGGGCATTGCAGTATCTTTGGAACTGTTACATTTACAGGAGAGCACTAGATTGGGTGTTTGTCCCCAAATGTTAGACGAGTTTAATACCCTCTTTTGGAGCAGCATTTCTTCAGGTAGGATGGTATGGCTCCCAGTGCAGGCAAGGTCAACCAGTAGAGGCAACTGACGATATATCAATGTTACAACTGATTTGCGTATAGAAAATGAAAAACAATACACGGGTACCTCCTTCGTTTGCCTGTTCTACCCAAGACATCAAACTGCAGGTGCTGCACTGTCTTCCCACCTACCTCTTCCCCTTTCTCTGCCATAGTGCCAGTTGCACTACTTTATGGTACTCTCCTACCACAGATACTAGCTGTTCTAATTCTCATGCACAAAGCCATAGGCGTGTGGAGATGTGAAGAAAGAAAGGCCTCTTACCATAAAAAAGACACAAGGATTGGCTTAGTCAATCCTTCATCTAACTCAATGACGCAAAAAAAAATGGATGTCTTTCTGAGGACAGATCAATCTCACCCACACCTGCATGCAACTATGTATTTGCCACAGATACTATGTCGTTCTGAAAGGGAAAGCTGACATGTGTCCCTACACATAATGTCACCTTCCTAGTACATCCTGCCATTGGAGTGCATGCCATGCCTCGCCCATACCCGGCAGAGCAGCATCTGTTCTGGCTTATTGAAGCCACTCTGTGGTTAGCGGAAATGCTGTCAATATGACCATGAGTTCGGGTACCCATGATCTTCATTCTTTCTATCCTTATCCCTCGTAAACTTTACGAGTTAACGGCTGTACCTAATTTGTTCAAATGTGTGTTTATGTATTTCATCGCAAGCATGCCTGCAAACATGTTTAAATAGTTTTAAAAAATAAAATGATTTGCGGCATTGCTGCCATTTGCTAACCAATGAATGGAGCCACAGATCTGCCCCAGATGTTGTTCTATTTTTGATCCAATAAATAAGGAACAGAATCTGTTTGCTCTGTCCTCATTGTAAACTGATTTTTTTACAAGCCTAAATAACCAGCGGCCGAAGCAGATGAGGCGGACGTATTTTAAAAACACAATTGTATGGAGGAGCAACAGGTTCCACTCCATAATTTTAGGGCGTTGGGAAAGAGAGGAAATTGGAAATGGGTTTACCGCTGTCTCGGGACATGACCCTTTGGAGGAGGGGTGGGGGAAGCATAAGGGGGTACTAGCGTGGTAAAGGAGGGTGGTGGTGCTGTTTGGACGAACGGGGTACCCCAGGAGTACAAAGAGGGGGAAGATTTATTGAAGAAGGAGGGGCGTGGCCTTGCAGAGAAGATGGGAGAAAGCGGGAATGAAGGTTGAGAGGAATTTAAGGGGAGGTGGGAGAGGTGAGGGAGCAAGGAACAGGAAGGGATGAATTTAAGTTGTTTATTTATTTATTTGTTGGGTAATTGAAATGGTTTATTCATTTATTTGTTTGACAATTGTTAAAATGGATATGTTAGTCTGTAAGGCCAGGGAGCCAGGTTAGCGGTTTTTGTGAGCTGCGGCCTGTCACATTAAAGCGACCTTTTCCACTTAAAAGCGAGTCTGGGTAATTTTGTGCAGTAAGCCCAAAAGGGAAGTTATACACGTTTTCGAGTCCTTCCCCGCTCTCCATGGACTATTGAAGAGAACACAGAAAGGTAGAAGGAATCCAGACAGACAGTGGCCCCGCTTAATATCTGGCAAACTTGGATCTTTTTCTGGAGGGCGGGTTGCACGTTTGCAGGAGCGCACAAAGCCCACCTTGCTTCTCTCTGTACCTTGTGTGGTGCTGCTCTCACCTGTCCTGGGTGGGACCTCGGTTGGTTTTGGGTCCGATGTTGACTATTCTGTACAGTGTAGCATTTCAGTGTGACCCTTTCAGGCACACTTTATTAAATGCAAATACACCCTATTTCCCAGTAATATTGCGGGGAACTAACCTCTTTCAAAAAAGAATAATTTCTACCCCTTCCCGCATTTGATACCCTGGCAGTGAATTTTAATATAAATTGTAGTATTACGCTATGTTTTCCTGTGTTTCTTTTCCTCATGCTTGGTGCCACTCCAAAGTTGTGCAATACAGCACATGCATAAGGGCTCTCTGGCGTTGTTTTTTTAAACACAAGAACCCTGTTCTGTGGAATGACGTAATGCTTATGTAAACCTGATTTGGCACCAAGGACGCCAACACTATAGTATACAGCAAGGAGCATAGGAGGAATGACGCAGTGTGTTCACTCGGCCTTAACAATTCATCAGACTCCTCCATTGTTGACTTAATGCTGACAATTATTCCCTGACGGGCTTAGGTTTTAAGTGTGAATTTGCTTGAGGGAGACTACATTTTAAGAGAGGTTAGAAATATATGCTAAATGTTCTGTAGCTTTTATGGGTCAAACTATACATATGAGCTATGCGCACCGACATGTTTCTTTCAAACACAAGACTATTCTGAATTTCAGCTAATATAAAGATTGTCCACCAATTTCTCAGACATTAGACTGTGCCAGTTTCTTATACAGATAGTTATTTATTGATTGACAAAAAATGTGTTCAATCAAATTGTCAAAGTTACCCTTAGTGATACATTAACTTATGCAGTTGCCCTTTATGATAATATAAAGATTGAGTGCCATAGCCATTGAGAAGTCAGCAGTGCCTAATCTATAAACATTTATAATAACAGGGCCTGTTAATACGGCCAAACTCATGTACTTTCACTACATTCTCGGGAGGATAGCTCAGAGGCAGCGTGCTCACCTTGGAAGCAAGATGACACGGAGCAACACAGGTTTGCTCCCTGGGTCCGCCCTTAGAAACCTCTGGGTATTACGCGTGTTATAAACAACCAATTCTTTCATTTCATTTATATGTGGTGAACCTGCAGTAATGGGAAGGCCACACATGCTTTATGCAGATCCTTCAATGATTCCCCATTGTGCAGTAGCATAGAAAACCTAGGGGAAAGCCCATATTACCACAGAGGATTCTGGTCAACATAGTAGGAGTAGTAGTAATATTTATTTTTGAATTCCCGACTCCCCTACATGTTACCATAAACAGCTCCGAGTGAGTGTGAACATATGAAGTCATAGATCACGCCTCTAGCTGCTATGTATGGACAGTGAGCTGTAGCTAGGTCTCTCTGGTTCATCACCAGCATGGACATAGAAGATTGGGATCCAGCAGCTGATGAGAGTAATCTGATGATTGTAAAATGACGCAACATGAATTCTGAAGAGACACATATGGTTACATGGCATTATATACTGTAGTCCTAAATGATGAATTCAGAAAAGAAATATCTGCATCAAGAATAAGAAATATGAAATGATTACATTTTAATAATAATAATAATTTGGCATTTATATAGCGCTACGAACACTTACGTACCTGAGCACTGCTTATTATTACCCACGGTGTGTGGTGCGCATTTATCGACCTCGGAATGATGAAAGGCTGAGTTTGGTCCTGCTGGGATTCGAACCTGCGTCAGTAGGCTCTGCACAGATGTCAAAATGAGGGCTCTACTGGCAGTGCTATCAGACCAGCTGAACCCAGTGGAACTGTTCTTTGGGAGTATAATGATTCATATGCGCAGGATGTATTACAGGAGTTACCGATTATTTGTAGAGTTGTTTTATGCTCTTTTGTTTCTCCTCTTTTAAGGACCAACTACCTCAAAACTATAGAGACCATCGTTAAATATTACTCTGATAACCAGGAAATTGACTGTTCAGATACTTTTTGTTAATGTAAATTAAATATTTGGGTCTGCACCCATGATACACTATAGGAGGTGATCCAAAATGCCTTCATTATTTTTACATTCCAAAAATATGTTCTCAATACATCTTAGGGACATCTGACCACCTTGTCACCATTTTGTACTTGATCAAAATAAGTGCTGCTGAAGGTTCTGCATGCAAATGTAAACATAACAAATTGGTTTAGCATGCAGTTAACTAATTAATTGTAAAGATGGACGTACATGCAACGAGGCACCAAAATATGCAGCAAGATAATAATAGGATGTTTAACTTCTTGTGAGCTGTGCTTTGTAATGCCGAATGCCATGCTCAAGTAGAATGCTGGCGTATCAGCCAACCACAGCCAACGTAGCTCCTAGATGTTCATCTAGTGTATGTTGTAAATGTGACAAGTTACCTGCAATGTGCTGTTCTTTAAATAGTGTAAACTTTATATAACCAATGTGTCGCCATTGCCCAGGCAGAGTGACCTATCCCAATGGACATGGTTGCATTTCTTCCGAAACTTTCATGCAGTTCTGTCTCTCTTTTTTAGAGCCCTTAAAAGTTCTTAAAATATTTAAAATGAGCTATATACGTTTTCTGAACTGTTTCATATCTAGGCTCAGTAATATTAACTAAGGCTTCTCTTCACTACCACTCCACTTTATTGATTATTTGCTCATAAGAAAAATGTACTCATTGCATACACACAAAAAGCGGATTTTGCACTTGAATTTCTCCAATATCAAAAATGCTTATTTTTATTTTGTAATTGTACTGATGACCACAACTAAATGATGGTCACTCCCACACCCTACTGACAGCATGCACTTCCTACCATCAATCATATACAATGAAAACAAAGAACAGTCCTACTTAATCTACAAATGTGGTTTGCCTGACTTAAGCAATGTTACCTGGGCAGAAGAGCACTAACGGGCAAGGTAATGGCCTGAGCAAAGCTGGGGCTTTAAAGTGAGCCTTGGGGTAATACCAGGCCCGGTAATGCCCCCCTGCTCGGGTAATATTCCTATTAGTACCCCGGCAGGTTGTACCGGGTACTAATAGTGTTTTCTTTCTTTTATGTTGAGAACCGTGGTCAGCGTTTCTCAACTTTAAAAAAAAAGATGGCCACCGTGGATTGGGAAGAATGGAACTACACGTGGTCCCTTCTCCATTTCCATGGCGGCAATTTCCAGGTCGGTAACACGCCGGGAAACCTAATGTTCCTGGTGCAGGAGAGGGAGCAGACTGCGCAAGATAAGTCAGATGGGGTGGGGGTGGAGAGAAGATGTGAACAAGGTGGGTGGGGATGGAGGGAAAGGGGACATGGGCAGTGCTCACCTGTGATCCGGCGCGGGAAGATGGCAAACACCAGCTTCGAGGATGCTCAGGCCGGGGGTTGTACTATGTGGCAAAGACCCCATTCTGAGCCTCTTCATTGGCTGGGAGGACTAAACCATGCCTGCAGGGTACTAATATTCCATAAATGATTCACACTAACCTCTAAAGTCCAGGGGATAGTGTTGTTGAAAAGGTCAGGCCTTTTCCTGCTGCCACATGCTCAAAGTTACAAAGTCAAACTTAATGGAAAAGGTCCGAATGTTTCTTGCCAGGGTTGCCCAAAGAAAATAAAGTGTGCAATTGAGGAATAACTCTTATATTATCAGATGAAAAAATCATGTTTAAAAAACACTTAGTGTAGATACGTGTTCTGTGCATTTCTGCAGCTACAGGGCTCCTACATTTGCAATACTATCAGCTCTCGCCTCTTAAAGGGAATCCATAGCCTTCATTGCCCTGGCTTCTTAGCAGGCATAGGTACAGTGGCCCCAATCTCCACCTATTAAGCAGGCATAGGTATAATGGCCCCAATCTCCACCTATTAAGCAGACATAGGTACAGTGGCCCCAATCTCCACCTATTAAGCAGGCATAGGTATAGTGGCCCCAATCTCCACCTATTACGCAGGCAAAGGTATAGTGGCCCCAATCTCCACCTATTAAGCAGACATAGGTACAGTGGCCCCAACCTCCACCTATTAAGCAGGCATAGGTATAATGGCCCCAATCTCCACCTATTAAGCAGACATAGGTACAGTGGCCCCAATCTCCATCTATTAAGCAGACATAGGTACAGTGGCCCCAACCTCCACCTATTAAGCAGGCATAGGTATAAGGGCCCCAATCTCCACCTATTAAGCAGACATAGGTACAGTGGCCCCAATCTCCACCTATTAAGCAGACATAGGTACAGTGGCCCCAACCTCCACCTATTAAGCAGGCATAGGTACAATGGCCCCAATCTCCACCTATTAAGCAGACATAGGTACAGTGGCCCCAACCTCCACCTATTAAGCAGGTAAAGGTACATTGGATTCAGTCGTCTCCTCTGGAACATCTGCTCCCCCCACTTCAGTCTTGTACAGCACCAAAACCGCCTCCTCCTCTCCTTTCTCCCCATTCTCCCCTGTACCTCTGTTGCTACCACTCCATGCTGCTGGGGTACCATAACCCCCCACTAATGCCAAGGTCTAGATACTGGTCCACGTTCGCCAGGGACCCTGGCAGTGACCTAGCAGATAAGGCAACAACCTCTGTCTGACTGCTGGGCGCCGGCTCTTCAGCCACCGCGGCCACTGTCACTTTCACCTCATCCATTGTCTCTCTCTCCCCTCAGACTCCACTCCTCCTAGCTGTGGCTGACTATATATTCTGGCATGGATGTTCAGGAATAGTCCATCTCCTCCTTTTCTCTCCCCAGCACTCCCTCCACAAGAAATATGTTGCTGTGTGTGTGTGGCTTAAGCTGTGAAAGATTATCGCAAAGAAACACAAATAGTAAAGATAATGAGCAAACACAGCCAACACATCCAACACAATAACCACGACAGCAGTACCAGATTCCGGTTTGTTTGTGTACAGAGGTACAGAAATGGACAGAAAAACTGGTAGAGTATACCCACCCTGAAAATGTGGCACAAGAACACAGTATTCTTGAGGATTTTACAGGATTTGACACAATGATGTTCATACAGAAAACCAATAGGATACATTGTGTTTGTTATATTAACAAGCTTCCTAAAAGAGCACTCTGCGACTTGAGGCGCATGGCTTGAGCTGTGTAATGCTGCCTGGACTACTTGAGATGCCATCTCCAGCTGCGGCAGATCACTCCATCATACATAACAAGCCACTGTCTGGTGGCCTGTACCCATGGCACCATGTTCCGGTTCGCAGGAAAAAATGCCTCCCCTCATGTGTGACATGTCATATGTCAATGCATGTGCCCGTATCCCGGAAGGATACTAACATCACTGTCACACAGCGTCACGGACCTTCTGGTTCATGCAACCCCATCATTTTGAAACCTGGGCCACCGTGTCTCATAACTAAATATGGCTGCTTTGCTGCTCTGATCGATACAAATACACAGTCACTGCTTTTGATAGAAAATGAAATACTCTCAGCTTCAAAAATAAGGAAGATGAATTAGCACAGGAAGACTTCTCATGTACACACAAAGCAAACACAGGAAAGGAGAGGTGTTTGGAAAAATGCTTTGCTTTTTTAAAATGTTTGGGTGTTACAGGGGGAAAAAAAGAACCAGTGAAATTACAACAGGTACTTTTTTGGGGAAGCTTCAAATATTTGTGGGTGATAAAGGGCCAACAGGAGCAGAGAAAGTACAAATGAAACTTTCTTTTGTTTTTTTCTATAGGTAGTAAGATTGAAAAAGAGAGGTTAAGAGTTGGGGCCTAAGAAATGCATATACATTTAAAAAAAAGCATAAACAAGGATCAAGAAATACCAAACCAGCACAAACGACTAACAAACAGCCACCTCACCAACATTACACGAAAACTCCTCTGACATACCACCACATGCTGAGGCTGTCCGGTTCTTCTCTCTCGCAGCAAAATACAATCCACAAAGTAACCAGGGATTGGTCTGGACTTCATACGGGCCCTCAAACCTCTTGAAGAGTGCTCAAGTCTTCCAGTTGGCTCGTAGAACCTCGTTATTGAGACTCAAGCCCTCCAATTGGAATGCAAGCTTTGACCCTTGCCTCGAAACCCGAGGCCAGGCTACACCCACGGGAAATCTCTCGTAAAATCCTACACATTTTGGCAAGTGCATCCAGGATTGCTCTACATTCTAGTGAGATGCATTTTGAAGTTCAAGCATTTCACTTACATAATGAAACCGTGGCTGAGAATTCTTGGGTGTGTTCTATTCCACACCGACAAAAATAACATGCACCCAAGAATGTGCTGACACACTCTCCCCTTCACCTATGAAATGGATGTGTTGCTAAGAATGGTTTGGGGCGTCTTCTTCCCACTGCCAACAATGAGACACAGCTAAGAATGTTTTGGCGTGCTCTCTCCTCTGCTTCTAAAATTAATGCACATTGAGGATCTATTGGCATGTCCTCTTCTGCCTATGAAATTCATGTTTACCTTAGAAAGTGTTGGAGATCTCTCTCCTGTGTCTATAAAATGAACCTGTGTCTAAGAATGTTTTGGTGTGTTCTCTTCCCACCGACAGAAAGTGAATGTGCCTAAAACTGCTTTATTGTGCTCTCTTCCACATGCCATGCAAGTAAGACTGCCTTGCAAGGCTTTCTCGTGTGCCTTTAAAATTAAAGTGCACCTAAGAATGTTTTGGCATGCTCTCTACTCGACTTATACAATGAATGAGAGAGTAAGAATGCAACATTTTATCTTCTACGCCTACAAAAATGGCCTGGGGCTAAGAAGGATTTGGCCTGCTCTCCTACACCAATAAAATTGCATGTGCCTATTGGTGTACTCTCTCCTCTATAGAGACAAAAAGGACCCTCTCAGCAATACATTGTATCAGTGTGTGCCAATGGCTAATATGGAATAAAACATCCAAGTAATCCAGAATATTTGTATCACTCTTGCTGTCAATGAATGATCAGATCATGTGCCTCTTGAATAAATCATAACACATATATATATTTTATTCATTAATGTTTATTTTAAAAATACATCTTCATAGTAACTTCTCAAAAATTGACGTTTGCACCACAAAAAAGTGACTTGTGCAGTGGCGAACACCTCACAATATTTTATAAAAACTAATAAAACAAACGTATACTGCCAACCAAATACAGTTGTATCATTAGTTATGATTGCTGCTTAAATATAGGTTGAGACCATTTAATGATCCAACTGCTACCATGGAGCTTTATTTATTTAGTTATTTTTACATTTGAAAAGCGCACCGAACCCAAGAGCACCATGGGAACTAGTTTGCAAGAGCGTAGTGGTTACAAGTGGTTACAAGCAGCCGTTGGTTTACATGAGAGTAGTGGTTACAAATGGTTACAAACATAGGAGGTACGTACATGATTCATAGATCTGTGTTTCTGGTGTATGTGGAGGTGACGAATGCCAAGAGCTTGTAGAGTCGTGAGAGTTCAATTACTTTTGGAGGTCTTGGGAAAAGAGCCAGGTTTTGAGGGCCTTGTGGAAGGACCAGAAGGAGGTGTCTGATATAAGAGCTAGCAGTAAGGAATTCAAATGTTTGGCAGCAATCACAGGGAAGCTGCTTCCCCCTGCCTTCTGACACCTGTATCTGGGGATGGTGAGTAAGTGCGAGTAGGCAGCCCACAGGGGTCTGGTGGATTGGGCGTTGCTGGTTTTTCTGGATAAGTAGATCGGGGCAGTGTTTGCTAGACATGTGGGTCAGGGACAGCGTTGAACATGATGTGTTTTTGGACTGGGAGCCAGTGGATATTTTGTCTAGCTGTGGCTATGTGGTCTTTTTTGGGAATGTTAAGCGCAGCGCTTATGGCGATATTCTGGATGACTTCTAATTATTTTATATTGCAGGAGTTGGCACCTGCAAAGAGGGAGCTACTATAGTCAATCCTGGAAAGTATAAGGGCTCCAGCAAATGTGATGCAGTTATCAGTGGTCAGGAAGGTCCTTCAGGCATTGATTAGTTTAACGATGTATGCTGCTGCAGATGCAATAGCATTGACCTGTCTAGTTGGGGATAGCACAGAGTCTAGGTATGCTGAAAGGGTTTTGACCTCTTTGGCCACTGTGATGATATTGCCATCGATAGTAAAAGATTTGTATGAGTCTTTGACTTTGTTTAGCCGGGATTGTGTGCCAATGATGAGCAGTTCTGTTTTCTCATAATTTAAGCATAGTTCATGCTGTGCCATCGAGGCCTGGATGGTTTGGTATATTTCGCTCAGAGCGTTGGAATCAGTGTCATTGTTGCTGGAGGTAGGCAGGAGGATTTGGGTGTCATCCGCATAGTTAGTGTGGGCGACACCCAAGTCATCTAAGAGGTCAAACAGGGGTTTAGTAAAGATATTGTATAGTGTCTGTGAGACACATGAGCCTTGTGGCACCCCACAGGTGACTGGGGCTCGGGGGGCTGCCACAGAAGTAGAGAACACTCCCAGTGTGCGGTTAGATAAGAAGGATTCTTTCCAGGCTATGGCTTTGGCTGAGAAATGGGCAGCTGAGGAGAGGTGTTGGAAGAGGCTTTTGTGATTGACCAAATCAAAGGCCCCTGAGAGATCAAGTAAGAGGAGGATGGACAGGTTGCCCTTGCCTTGAATTTCATCCTTTTGGATTTTTAGATCTAATAGGGCAGATTCCATTTCATGAAGGAGGTGGAAGCCCGATTGGCGTAGCCCAAGTAGGTTGAGAATTTCCAGGTCATTTTGGATTTGCAGGTAGGCTGCTCTTTGAAGTATTTTAAGGAGGAATGGTATGGTCGTGATAGGGTGGTAGTTGGTGGGAACATTGGCGTCAAATGTAGGCTTCTTGAGGAGAGGGATTATCCAAGCTTCTTTTAGGTTCTCTGGTACATTGCCAGCTCAGAAGGAATTATGGATCAGCACAGTAATAAAAAGGGCCAGTTCTTTGGCACAGTCTTTTATAAAGGAGACTGAATGTTCCTTTAATGATTTTGTACACACAGCTTGTATAATTTAGCTGTACACTTCCCAACATGTTTGGTTCCTTATGATGTTAATAAACTAATTGATGGAATTTCTTCAGGGGATTTTATCAATGCAATTGTGTTAGCACTTACAAATAAACAATCCAGTTAACACAAAGTGTTCAGTGTTTCCATACTTCATTTGAATTGTTTCTCATAGTAGAATTGAGCTTGCACACATAGCCTATATTGACACCTGCAATGCAATGTAAAACAGCCTCCGTTAACACTGTTATAATTAATCTAATATGCACTTACCCTTGAAATAAATAAAGAGGAAAGTGCTTACCACCATTTCTGGTTGTGATAAGTTCAGGTGTGTCAAGGAAGTATGTTTTGATTTAAGATGATGACCCTCCTTATTCTAGCATCCACTGCCTATAAACAGTCACATAATTAGCTGCATAGTAACTGTCTTTCAATAAAAGTCCACATCACAAATGGTACTTACTTGTGCTCAAATAATGTAAGTATAGACTTCAAAGGAAGACAAAGAGGGGCAACCCAAGTTGTTTCAGGGTTCGCTTTCAACCATGTAATGCTGCAAGGACCATACAGATAAAGAGGGAAGAAAAGGGAAGAACCCTTTTAATCTTACAGTTCATGATTTCCTCAAAATAATGATACTCATCCTCGGATGTGAGTAATAAAATCTCACTTTCATTTCCAAATATGTTCCCCGTCACGGTGTGGTGGATGCTGTCTAAGCCAGATAAATGTAGATACCGGTATGTTTAAATAGACTAGGTTTTCAAGTGGTCCTCCTATGAATAGACAATATGCATGGTATATCTAAGGTTCAAATTACGTCTGTGTGTTCTTGCCACTATGCTGGAGTTGCCGGCAACTAATGGGTTTCCGGTTTGCATAGGGAACGTTTTCCTTGGGCTGCATAAAGGAGCCTTGCGACCTCTGCTTGTAACTGAGAATGTGTTGACTCTTCCCACCTACAAGAATGATGTACAGCTAAGAATGCGTTGGCATGCTTTCTTGATGACCTACGAAAATGACATTCACCTAAGCTGCGTTTTAGCAAGATCTTTTTCACCTACTACAACTCTCGTGATCCCTCACCATTTCTGGCTAGGGGAGTCTTAGTTTAAAACATCTGGAATGTCAAAGGTTAGATACCTATATAACATGTATGAGTGACTAAGAATGCTTTGGTGAGTCACTTTCCCACTTACAAGAATTACTTGCAAATAAGAATGGTTTGGTGTGCTATCCACCACCTAGAAAATGGTGTGTTGCTAAGAATGATTTGTCGTGCTATCTCCTCTGCCTCTAAAATTAATGTGTGCCTAAGAATGTTTTGACATGCTCTCTACTTCACCTATAAAATGAACATGTGAAAAAGAATGCTTTTGTGTGCTTTCCCCACCTAATTAAATAAGGTGTGCCTAAGAAAGCTTTTAGCATTATTTCCTCAACTACAAAACGAGCATGTGCCTAAGACTGCTTTGGTGTGCTTTTCTACAGTGCAAAAATAAAGTGTGCCTAAGGCTCCTTTTGACCTGCTCACCCAAGCCTAGAAAATAAATATTTCCAAGAATGCTTTGGCATGTTCTCTTCCCCATCTGAAAAAACTGATGTGCAGCTCACAATGTTTTGGCGCACTCTCCTTTGCCTGTAAAATGAACTTGTGACTAAGAATGCTTTGGAAGGTTCTCTTCCCTGCCTACAAAAATGGCCTGTGCTTAACAAGGGGTTTGCATGATTTTCACAGCCTAGAAAATGGTATGTACCTAAGAATGCTTTGACATGCTCTTTGCTCCACCTCGAAAATGAGCATGTGCCTATGAATGCTTTGCTCTCTCCTAAACATGTAAAATGATTATGTGATTAATAATGCTTTGGCATGTTCTTGCCTCAAAAATAAAGTGTGAGTGCTAAGAATGCTTTTGGTGTGCTCTCCACAACTACAAAATGAACATGTCTCCAAGAATGCTTTGGGTGTGCTCTCCCATACCCATTAAATAAACATGCATATGAATGCTTTGACATGTTCTCTTCCTCACCTAAAATAATGAAATGCACCTTACAATGTTTTGGCAGGCCCGTCTTTACCTATAAAATTAACGTGTGACTAAAAATGCGGTGACATGTTACCTGTGCCCAAGAAGGTTAAGATAACTTTGGCATGTTCTTTTCCCACATACAAGAATGATGTGCACATAAGAATGCATTCCCTAGGCCTGTCCCCGCCTACAAAAGTGAGATGCACCTAAGAATGTTTTAGCATGATCTCCTTCATCTATACAATGAATGTGTGACTAAGAATGCTATGACATTTTCTCTTACCCACCTACGAAAATGGCTTGTGCTGAATAATTGTTTTGGCGTGCTCTCTAACACTTATAAAATTCCCATATGCCTGAGAATGTATTAGTGTGCTCTCTCCTCAGCCTATAAAATGAACATTTGACTAAGAATGCTTTGGTCGGTTCTTCTCTCTGCCTACAAAACTGTCCTGTGCTTAAGAATGTTTTGGCATATTCTCCACCACTTGGCAAATGGAGTGTACCTAATGCTTTGACATGCTCTTTCCTCTTCCTCTAAAATGAGCACATGCCTAAGAATGGCTTGGTGTGTGCTCTTCTCCACCTATCGAATGAATATGTGACTAAGAATGCAGTGGTATGTTCTCGTCCCATATACAAAAATAAAGTGTAAGTACTAAGAATGCTTTGGTCTGCTTTCCTCCACTTTCAAAAATAATTTGGCCTCATTACACGGTAGGCAGAGGACCAAGGTGCTGTTAGCACCTTGGTCCATGCCGGTAAAATACCGGCACCGCCTTGGTGGAAAGGGGAATTACCACCCTATTCCAAGGTTGGTGGGGCGGTAATTCCCCCTTCCCCCATTGCCCTTCCCCATTCTCATTTTTGCCCCATAGGGCATAATGGGAATGGGGAAGGTGCTAATTACGGTACCGCAAATTGCGGTACCGTAATTAGCACCCTGGTCCCTTTGCGGGTTGGTTTTTAACGCCTGCTAAACAGCAGGCGTTAAAGTACCTACCACAAAGGGACCTCGTAGTAAGGCGGTAAGGTTTAATGGTCACCGGTACCATTACCGCTGACCGTTAACGCCTTCCGTGTAATGAAGCCCTATGTATTTGTTGACTCCATAGGCCCTCATTACGACCCAGGCGGTAAATGCAAAACGATGCCGGTAAATGATTACCGGCATCGTTTTCCGTTAGGTCCGATCATGACCCGTGACCGTTAACTACGATGCCATTAGCGGCATCGTAGTTAACGCTGCCGCTAACTGCACCAAGGATGCCCGCACGCGACCTGCCACACCGCAAATACCGGCATGGCGCAAAGCTACGCGAAGGACGACCCAAGCGGACATGCACCTAACGCCATCACCCAGCCCGTTAAGTACCTTACCGCCATGGTGCTAATTACGCCATCGCGAACCAACCGTAAAGGGCCTTGTGCAGTGAATCCAGCTGCCACAGGTGCACATAATCAGCACAGGTGGAGGCAATACAGACTCAGGAAGTACAAAAAGAGCACACCCAACCCCTTCCCACACCCAGTCACACTCCACAATGATTCCAATAGGACTAGCAATGTTGGGGCTGGAGGACCTGATAGCAATGCAAGTGCTACAACTTCAACTACAACAACAACAACAACAACAACAACAGGCTGCACAGAGGAGATGCAGGAGGAGAAGGAGGGCAAGGCAGGGCCAGCAAGCCCCACCAGCACAGCCAGTGGCACCACGCAGGCAGCCCACAATCCCACGCATCAGAGCCAGTCCATTCTACCTCACCGCTGAGCAGATCCACACCTTGTACCGTTTGGACCGGGACACCATCACCGCCATCGTAGATATGATACACAACGACATTGTCAGCATGATAGAAACACCAACCGCCATCCCACCCCTACTGAAGGTAGTGTCTGTACTCCACTTCCTGGCCACAGGCACCTACCAGCACACAGTGGGACACTTGCATGGCATTTCACAACCATTACTCTCACGTACACTGATCCAAGTGGTTGATGCCCTCCTCAAGCACACAGACAACTACATCTCATTACTACGGTCTGCCCAGGAGATTGCAAACACCAAGGTGGGTTTCCATGCACTAGCCGGCATACCTGGTTGCATTGGTGCCATTGACTGCACCCATGTAGAATTGGTGGTGCCACATGACATGGAGGTACCGTACCGCAACCTTAAACTATTTTACTCAATCAACGTGAAAATGGTCTGTGACTCCAACAGGATCATCACACATTGCTGTGCCCGATTCCCCAGAGCAACCCATGATTCAATGGTCCTTCGGAACTCCACAATACCACGCTACATGGAGCGACATGCAGGGCCAAGATCCTGGCTACTCGGTGAGTCACATGTCATGACCATGGAAAAGTGAAATGGGTAGGTGAACGACGTACCAATGCATACTCCAGGGGGGGGGAATGATGCATACTCGACTTGGCTGAAAGGGTTGGGGAATGATGCATACTCCACCTGGCTGAAAGGGGGGGAATGATGCATACTCCACCTGGCTGAAAGGGGGGGGGAATGATGCATACTCCACCTGGCTGAAAGGGGGGGGGGAAGATGCATACTCCATCTGGCTGAAAGGGGGGGGAATGATGCATACTCCACCTGGCTGTGAGTAGTAGAGACAACGGAGCCAGATCATACCCTAAAGCAGCACAAACTTCAGCTGACAACACTTAACCTAATGGCCGATGTATGCAGCCCCACCACGTGATGTATGAAGGTGTGCCCCAACCATGACACAACCATCTGCAAGTGCATTGTACCAATTCACACCACATTGACCACAACGAAATGCACCTACATGCACGTCATCAGACACCATCCACTGAAAGGCCTGTCCCCCATAACTGCGCACGAATGAGGCACATGACGGACAGAAACATCAACACACCATCACACAGACAGCAAGGCCCACAAAATGTCCCTATCAACATCAGCAGTGCTCACTGGGGTCATGATGAGGCTGACAGCAATTTTGCAATGATGTGAGCGTTGACATCACAGGACACGTGCCAGGCCACCAAAACAAACGGCATGAACGAACACAGTGGATGGGCACTCACAAGGCACTTGACCCCCCTGCATACATTGGTTGATGGCATGCACAACATTCCATAAGAGCCTTGAGCATATACTGGTAACATAGTGTGAATCAATTAGTGCATTTAAAAGAGGTCCGAAGTAACAGTTGGATGCAAGCCATGGTGGCACGTCATGTTCTGAAATAGACGTCATGACTGACACATACATTCTCGCCCACATACAGGTGATGCAGGCTATCCCCTGAAGAGGTGGCTCCTTACACCAGTCCGGAACCCACAGAACCAGCACGAGGAGGACTTCAACCATGCACATACACGTACCCGTGTGGTGATTGAGCAGGAATTTGGCCTATTGAAGGCACGGTTTCGCTGCCTCAGCAGGTCTGGTGGGGCACTCCTGTACCGCCATGAGAAGGTGGCAAAGATCATCATGGCATGTGTCATGCTACACAATATGTGCGTCAGACGCAATGTGCCCCTGACCCTGATGCAGAACTGCAACCACCTGACGATGAGGATGATGAGGTTGGGGATGGGGCAGCACCTCATAGAGGCGGCGATGCACAGGAGGGGCGTGAAATGCGTAGTACTCTGACCAACCAATTATTCTAGCACACGCGGATGGGTGGTGTCACCTGGAGATGACGATTGTGTCACTGTGTGCGTCTGTTATATGGACACTGGGGACTGTTTACCAATAAATCACACATACGCAATGAGCAATGTCCACACATGTGATTTGTGCAAATATGAAAAGTGTATTGTGAAAGTGATTTTGGTGAACACACCCACTCCCCCTCCCCCCTCCCCCCTGAACTCCCCAACACACCCACTCTCCCCTCCCCCCTGAACTCCCCAACACACCCACTCCCCCCTCTCCCCTCCCCCCTGGACTCCCCAACACAACCACTCCCCCCTCCCCCCTGAACTCCCCAACACACCCACTCCCCCCTCCACCCTCCCCCCTGGAATCCCTACTAAGGTGTGAGTAAGTCTGTGCAGCAGTGTGTGATGTCGGATTTCTCCACTGTCCGGCCACTATTGGCAGCCCCCTCCCCTGGCCCCCGGGGCACCCCTGCCTGTGCTGCGCAGGTTCCTCCCCGATCGGCGGATGGGGCTGCTTGGTGTCGAGTTGGCACCCGAGGAGGTTCATGCCTGCTCATTTGGACGCATGTCCCGAATTGTTTGCACTAGTTCTGAGATGACGTGCCGCACAGCGGCGAGTTCTGCGCAGATGTCCTTTGTGGAGGACTCAATAGCAGCCTTCACTGTCTCCGCACATTTCTCCATTGCTGCACTTGCCCCCCCCACAGTCTGCAACGTGCTCATTAAGGAGCGAGGATAGTTGCTGCTGCCGGGTGACAATCTCCTCCAGGGTTTGTTGTTTCCTCTGGCCCATGGCTAATGGCAGTGGTATTCCCATTGGGCTGCTCACCTCCTGTAGCGGGGATGGAGTGCCTGGCCAATCCTCATCCTCTAACTGCCCCTGTGTGGCATCCGCATGCGGGCTGCTTAGGGACAGGTAGGGGGAATGAGGGTGGGCAGTGGGGCTTCCAACATCAATCTCCTCAATGATCCCTGCTTCGCTATCGGAGGAGGCTGCAATGGCAGCAGTTTCCCCAATAGTGTTGCTTGCAGCAGAGCCTGTACCTTCTGTGGGCACGATTTGGGTAATGTCTGCTGCTGCTGCTGCTGCTGCTGTGGTGCCTGCTGGGGTGGCTGTCAGTTCCCTGTCCTGTTTTCCTGGCAGGGATTTTGGCTGCTGTGGGGTTTTCCTCGGGACGGCAGAGGTGGAGGGTTGTGGTGTTGGCACAGTTGTCCTGGCCCTCTTGGTAGGTGTGGAGGCAGTGGTGTCCTCATCCTCAAGGTCGGAATTTGAGCCTGTGGTGGAGCAAAGGAGGGAAAGTGTTATTGATGGGTCTGCGGACATTGGGCGGGCATTGTGACGACTGACATCTTATCAGTTAGTACATGCGGCACATTTGAGGCAGGGGCATACAGGTTGTTTCCCTTTTGTGTGGAAGCATGGAGGTATGTGGGTGCCTGCAGTTAGGGTGTGCATACTGCATGTGTACAGGGTGGAGATCGGATGTGTCTGTGGGCAGTCTCCTGCTGATGTGTTGCATTTACACTATGGGGCAACATTGTACTTCACATGAATGGACTTTGGTGAATTTTGCATGGCTTGATTTGAGCCACCTACCTGCATCGCCTGATGTCGGGGCTCCTCTCTCCATTCCTCCTACTCCTTCTATGCTCTCCATTCCGATTGTGGAGGCACAGATTTCCTCCCATGGCTGCAATTTAATAGGGGACTCCGATCCTCCCCCGGTTGCCGTGCCCAGGTTCCTGTTAGCCGATAGGATGCTCCTGACTCTGAGCCTGAGATCGTCCCACCGCTTGCGGCACTGTCTGACATTGCGGGGTACAGTCCCCACGGCACTAACCCGCTGAGCTACCAGTGCCCATATGGCCTTCTTCTTGGCTATGGCCGGTCTTGTCATTTGGTTGGACAATACCACTACAGCATTCTCCTGGAGGGTCTCCGCAAGCATGGTAAGCTTCTCTCTGGTGATGCGGTCTTGCCGCTGGCGGTCACAGGCTTTTTTTACCACTTTAGGCATTTTCTTGCAGGAAGAAGATTGCTGATGGTATATGCTGGGTCTCAGGCTCAGATGTCCAGTGGTTGCAGAGGATGCCAATGGATTGTGTTTTTAAAGATGGCCGCTGTGCTCTTTCCCGTTCCGCCGCGGTGACGCTACTTCCGGTTCCGCTTATTTACAGTCACCGCTAATTGCAGTGACCGCTAACTACGGTCACCGCTATGAACGGTGGTCGGGGTGGGGGAGTTGCACCTTGCGCGGCATACGATGCCGGTAGGTGCCGTTTTGGGGGCATTAATGCCAATGGCGCAGTTTACATTACCGGCATGCCGTAATGCTCGTGCACGATGGGTCGTAATGTCCCGCTTTTTACGGCTTTGACCCAGCACGTAAACGTTAGTTACGCCATGCCGGTAATGTCGTATACTTACCGCCTGGGTCGTAATGAGGGCCTATAGTATGTAAATAGTGGGGTTCTTATCTGTTTCACTTTGTTTCCTCTGTGATATTTTCTGTCAGGAGAATTGCTCACTTGTGTCATTTGTGAGATTTGAGGTTTAGTGTGAAGGTATGCACAAATAACAGTGTTGCCAAGAATATAATAAAATACTTCCTTTTTTAATAATTGTATGCCGAATCTAGGAATTTCCTTTGCACGGTGATATCATAGCCTCCATTCCCTAAAGAGGCTCTATTATTCTTGGGGCTACACTCTTTTCTTTACAGCATCCACATGTAACAGTGTAGATTATTTTTCACTTGTCTGCACTCATGGACCTTGTACATGGATACCGACATTTCTCATTTACACATAAATGCAAAAATAAATTCTGAGAACCAATACAGTGCCTCTGCTTTAAGGAGTACAGTGTTTATAGTGATACACGTAATACTCAGTTTACCTTTATTAGCCAGGAGAATCTTCAAACATTCCTCATGTTCATGATGTAAATCTTTAAAGAGAACACACTCCAGCAAATGTTCTTTGTGCTGTCATATATTTAAGAAATATTTTCACACTTAATACAATTATATTTCTTTGTTAAGTGTGCCTAGAGTCCAAAGTACATGTGTTTCCATACCGAACAATGATACTGTTAATTCAATGGATACCAAAATGCATTGGCCAATTGTTGATCAATGGAAAACCATGAAAGCAGTAGGCATTGTTTATTATGCAGGATACTATATGTTATGGATAAAAATAAGAATACATCTACACATCTCTTATATTCACACAGAAGTTATGTAAATATATGAAACGTAGAATGTCCTTTTGCTAACAGTTGTTTTTTCGATGGAATTTTCACCGAAATAATTCCATTGAAAAAACTCATTGAAATATATTTGGAGGTAGGAGGTAAAAAGCGGTGTGGAGGTGTGGAGGGGTACATTATGGGGTTAAAAACATAGGGAAATGGGTGGGTTGAGGGGGGACCATCCCAAATAAAAAATATATATGTCAATGTGTTTTTGATAGATTTTTCCAGTAAAAAATCCATTGAAAAAACAATTGTCAGCAAAATGACAGAACCATATGAAACAAGTGCACACCTAGTATTTTTCTTAAGGAATTTATATTAAATCAGCAATCTTTAAAAATAATAAAACAATAAGCAATTTATAGAAGACGTCCTTTTTCTAGAGAAAGTATACTAGTATAGAAATGTTGCAACATTAATTTGGCTTTGTTAAATAGTATTTAGCATAATATGAATAAAATAAAAACAATACTTGGTCTTTTTCTAAGTGTGTCTAGTCAAATAGTTTGTCAGGCCTACATGTTATTACTCACCTTTAGAATGTATACTTGCATATACATTGTGTACAGCATTATTTAAAATATATATGTTGGCAATCTCTGAAGTTATAGTGACTGTAGCATTTCCCTGTTAAACATGAAAATGGTTGTGGTAAACTTAAACAATTATTGTTTGAAGCAAAAAATGGCATTATATTTTAAAATATGTTCATGGTAATGATGAATATTATTTCTGTTGTAGTATTACACTGCATACTATACACTCTACACACTTATTAGACATTTCCTGAAATGTAACTCTGTGTTGTGCTCTGTAATAATGGATAAGTTCTCTGTGATCCAAGGTTAGCAATGGTGCATGCCCATCAGCAATGCTGAGAACACAGTGACTGCACCCAGTGGGCAGTGCTGGTAATGGCAAAGTGCATGTAGAATGGCCAACACGCATGCCCTAGATATAATGACCCCACAGTCCTACATCATACGCATTGGGCAGTACAGCTAGGCACACTGTGGCAGGGAGAATGAGCAGCAGGTATCCCCTGCACTCAGTGTCCACTAGGAATGCCCTATATTTGCAATCAAAGCAGAGGAATGCAATATTTTCCAGTTTTTCCAGTTAGCTCTCAACTTTGTTTGAGCAATAAATAGTTTTTTATACGCAGTTGAAAGTAACTTTGCCACCATTACTGAGAGCATCCACACCATTCAAGTAGGAGAGTTGCACAGCACCAACATGTGCAGTACCCCTGATATATTTTCATTTGCACCTTTCACAGCTTTCAAAGTGTGCCTTGGCATGTGACTTTGCATCAACTATTTCAAAGTGGTCTCAAGCCCAAGAGAGCTTCATTGGGCTGTACATCAACATTGCCAGCTGTTGTCCTTCGTCTTCCTCCAGGTCTGAGTCTTTCCCCTCCACACATGATATGATATGATATGATTGTTTATTTATATAGCGCCTATACACAATGTGTTTCAAAGCGCTTCAAGGCAAGGGAGGGAACAAGGGAAATACAACCACATTCTTACAGGCCATGAACAGTAAGGATGTGAAATTAACTATCATACTCGGCCTGACGACATTTCAGATAGTGCAAGAGCTAAGACATAGATAAGGAAGGGAGGGGGAGAGTGGGAAGGAAATCGAAACAGACAGGCGACTACCGTACTAGGCCTGATGACATTTCTGGTAGAGCCGGAGAAAAACAAAAGGTGAGGGAGACGGGTGCAGAAAGGGAGGGGAGGAACAAAACAAGCGACTATCATACCAGGCCTGACGACATTTCAGATAGTGCTGGAGGGGACGTGGGGAGGAAAAAAACAGTAATGGGAGGGTGGAGGAAACAGACGAGGTTGCTATCATATTAGGTCCAGGGACAATTCTGATAGAGTAAGTGCATAGAAGAAAGTAATGGGAGGAGATAGGAAAAGGGAGAAGGGAAATGAGGAGAGAAAAGAGAGTAAGCAGTCAAAAAGAGTGGAGAAGCAAGAGTGGAGAGCGAATACAATTGCAGAAGTCAGTGGTAACACATAATGTTGCAAGCCAGGATACAAGATGAAGATGGGAACAGCATGATTCAGGGTCACCATGAGTACAAGATGCAAAGGAAGTCCAGCATGAGAGTTGAGAAAGAGTGACGCACCGTGAATGAATGAAGTCCATAAAAGTCAAATCCAGCATTGGCCACAAGTCAGTGATGGTGAAGGAAGGCACCAGGTGGCCGGGGCTTGCTAATTGGTGAAAAAGAGCGGGAAGCAGGAAGGCACCAGGTGGGCGGGGCTAAGGCCAGGTGACCTAGATCCACTTGCACCTGCTTCCCATCTGCAAAAGAAAAGAAGCTGGAGGGCTCCAGCAACTTTAATATAAGATGTAGTGTAAGCCCTCTCACTCCCCCCAACCCCATCCCCTGAACTTTGTCATAAGGTAATAGAGCATGGTTCATGACAGAAACCTACTCTACAAGAGAAATTAGGACTCTCCCCTGGCGGTAAACAGGACGAGTAAGAACACCCTTCAAGTTAAGAAGAAGAAAGGGTTTTACTTTCCAAAGGGATTTGAACTTTATTTTATATAACGATTTCAGGGCTCAACGGTTTTACGATTTAGAGATATTTCAAATTCAAAAATGTAAAATATATTGTTTGTCAATAAAATATATGTCTATTTATTTTGCTGCTTACTGTTTAAAACTGTTTAAAACGGTGGTAATTAATTTCAAAAGGTGGAGCTTTATTGTATTAAACATAAAATATACAATAAGATGTTTTTAAACAAGAAAAACACATTTTGAAGTTTTTGAACATTGTTTACAAACATGATTTTCAATAACCAATAAATACTTCTTTTCATTTTAAACAAATGAAATATTTAAACCGTACAAAACAAACGCAAAGCATTTTAATATTTAATGTAGAAACTCAATCTCTAACCAGGGAATGTCTTGCTGACTTTTTTTGGGATCCTAGAAGAGAGTACTCTCTTACCTGCTTTCACTCAGACAGAGATATTGGGCCTCATTACAAGTGAGGCGGAACGGGTTAACGGGACCCGCTAAAGGAGGCAGACCCGTTAACCCGTTCCGCCCCATTACAAGCTCCCCGATGGGACCCGGTAAGTAACACCTGGTCAAACCAGGCGTTCTTATCGGGTCCCGCGAGGGGAAGAGGGAGCAATCGGCCCGTTGTTTGCTACCTCCCCCATTCCCATTCATCCCTATGGGTTCCTGGAGGGAGGAATTACCGGGCCCTCCAAACTCAGAATGGCCCGGTAATTCCCCATTCTCGGAACCCGGACCCGATTTTGGCGGCAGCCATGCTGCCAATAGCGGCATGGCTACCGCCAAAATCGCAATGAGGCCCATTGATTGTTAGAGTGCTAGTAGTAATGGTGGTAGTAGAAGCAGCAGCAGGCGCAGTAGGAGTAGTAATGACATTTATTTCCAGAAATATAAACTATTGCCATAAAAGAATAATCAATCAGATATAGCATATGTTTTAGAAAGGATAGGAATACAACATAGCAGCAGTACATTTAAATTACAGTCAAACTAATTCGTTTTATAAGTGTGTAAATTAACAAACACATGAATAGGATAATTAAAGTGCTTACACATCTTAAAAGGGAATGAGGTGTTGATTCCCTTTCTTGGTGTCTGCTGGTAGTCAATGAGACACATTTCTGTGTTAAGATATAGTAATGGATTTTTTACAGTAACAGCAAAACTGAGATGGCACTTGGACACAATTAAGATGGTTACAAAAAAGCTCTATGATAGAGGGAGGTACTATTTGCTATACCCGAGAGTAACATTTGGATATATCACTGTGTTACCACCTCAGGTGGCTCTCTCATCAACACATATGGGCACTATTTTGGCCCCAAAACATCTCAGACAGTTGATTCTGCCAAGTGAGACGTGCCACTAGATGTTTCTGTGCCGCTCATCAGGGGTCTAAGTGCCAGCTCATGCATTTCCACTCCACACAGCACACAGGTGGGCCATTCTCCAGCACACGAGTATTCTAGCATGTTCCATAGCCAGAGTTTATGGGGGCAAAACAATGGAACACCTGCCTGGTCGAATCGATTAGCTAAAAGGGCTGGATTCGTGTCTGACAAATGAATTGTTATTTTTTTTCATTCCGAGCCTTATTAAAAAAAAGAAATGCTAGCCTTATAAAAAAAAAAAAAGTGCCCAATGAATACTGAAAACATGACTTTATGAGCCGAACCATTTATTTGACCAGGCAATTAAATTAAAGGCAATATTTGGGGAACGAAAATGTTATCGCCCCTCATTAAAGATGTACTTTTAACATAAAGACTGTTGTGATAATGATTAAATTGTGTTATATTGACTTGACATTGTATGGGAAGTGTTTCTTTCCGAAACAAACTTTACTTACTTACTAATTTGCAGGTTATGTTTTTACTTCAACCCCCTTGTTATGTATAGAACAACTCAGCGTGGGGCTATTCAAAAATGTTCCTTACAAGGATTAAGATCTATATCAGTGAGGGTGTCCTTCAACTCTTTTTAGTCTGGCCAATGAGCTGGTTCAGCTTGTCAGGTCGGCATCAATACACATGCCCTAGAACATCGACTATTAAAACATGGTGGGCATACAAAGGCATGTGGTTGGGGCAACCAGCTGAGTCTCATAAACTGAAATTCAATTGCATACGGTAAGTAATGGCGGGACCACAACGTCACAGTGAAAAAGAACAAGAAATAATGCTTGATAGAAATTTTAAACTTGAGACATTTTTATAAGATATATGTCCTTTCTACTGGCACCTTGACTGTAATCTCACCAATGCCTTGAATTTATTTCTGACTTTGCCCCCACCATGAACGCTCCAGTGCCTTGGCAGCCCTGCAAGGTGTTAGCCCACCCCTGATACCATGCATCCTTCAGGACAGGCTTTCCTAAATATATAAAATCATAATATCAAAATCTAGCACCTGCAGACTTTGTAAAGACCCCACACAAATTGAAACGGTGCTGCATCTTCTAACAAAATGCACGAAAACAGTTGCCCTGAGGAAAGCTTACCTAACCCCGCTACTTAAGCCTCTCGACCTACGTGAAGAAGAAACCTGGTGGAGTAGACTCATAAGCGGAAACAAAACCAGCTGGACAATCGCGGCAGTCAAGATTCTGGAAGCAGCCCTTGCAAAATGTCTTAGAGCAGAAAACCCGCTAGAAACACTGGCAGTCGAACAACTACTCATTACACCAGAAAGATAAACTAACTCACGCACAAAATGACAACCCTTCAGACGGGAAGACGTAAAGAGCTACTCACCTGCGGACCAGTTTGTAAAATCAAAGAAATTTGATAAACACAAGATAAAAATAAAAAAATAAAATAAAAAATAATAATATTCACATCTGGAATCTAGGGGCCATTTAGTGATTCTTCATTCAAGGTCGTTTTAATAGTTGTCCAGGTGCTGTGGGTTATGGGCAGAAGTTGAACATCAGTTATCTCTGTGAACATCAATGCTCTCCTGCCATTTATGTCTCTGCATTATTTCTGGTGGGGCTGGGAGCATGCGTTGAACACGATAAAACAAAGGCTTTGCTGTAAGAGGGCAAATGCAGCTGAAAATGTGCATACACATGGTTTTAACAGTCTATGGGCCCGATTCATGGAATTTTTTTGCACGGTGCAAAGTGACTTTGCACTTCTGAAAAGTGACTTTGGACTGCCGAGACAAACCCTGATTCATGGAACTGTGCATAGTGTCTTTTTGTCGTGCAAAGTCACTTTGCACGTAAAAAATACACGTTGCATTGCTCCACCCTGATTCATGGAGCAGTGCATGTGTATTTGTGCAGTGCAAAGTGACTTTGCACGGCAAAAAGACACTTTGCACTGTCCATGAATCGGGGTGTTTATGTCCTCTGTGATCTGGAATGACGGCTACTGCTGCCCACTTCATAAAACGGTGGAGGCAGAAGGAGAAACAAGACTTTCCAGAGTGGCTGTCTGTCTGTTGGCGAGTCAGGTTTGGAGTTTCTGCTCCTGCGTAGGCCACTGAGTCTAGGAGCCCACAGACTGGCAGCCACTCACATTGCTCCCCATGCTGATAGCCTTTCAGGCCCCTCTGCCATTGCCAGAGTTACTAGGATGTTTGGTTTGGCCAGGGAACGGAAGGGGCACTCGTTGTGTCTCCTGCTACAATTACAATACTTGTGCGTAGTTCTCCATAGTCTCACTGTCTAAGGCAGCAAGGCATATAAGAGTGGGCGGGGTACAGGAAGTGCAGGGAACTTCGGTTTCAGCCTACCTGCACACATCTGCCCATATCCCCACATTATAAACAACTGTAAAAATCTCACAATTTCATTTCTTCCTTTGGATAATCATTTTCCACTCGGAAACCATAGTTCATACTGTGAGGGTCTATGCACATATTACAATTTTCCAGTGCGCAGAACCAAAAGTAGTCAGATCGTGCTCAAGGCAGCAGATGTGTTGGGAGGAAGGTTAACACAAAGGGCATTCTGTGGGTTTCACAGAAGTTAAACTGAATTCCTAACATACAGTCATCCATTTTGTTTTCAGAGAATATGGCACTGAGTCAACATCACCAACCAGTGGAACCACTACAAAGTAAATACATCTTCGAAATGGGACACAATGGAAACTGCTAACTAAATGGCAGGTCTAAAGGGGCATTGTTTATACTCTTGTAAATTCCTGTCTGCAATGGAATGTGGCATAAGGAACAAAACAATGCCGGCGTCCTCGGCAATGAATGGCCAAAAACATGGACCTGGCCTGTTTGTGCCTGTTCGGGCCGATAGTGCCACATGCCTGACTCGCTAGCCTGCATTTCACCTGCAAACTAATTGCTACTACTGGTACTCACCAGAGGACATCACCATGTGTCTCCTCCCTCCACAGCCCATCCCCACTCTCACTAGGGTTTGAATGGCCAAGTGCCTTGGGCATCACCAGCAACCTACCCTAGCAAGCCTTATTAATTTCACTCTTGCCCCATCCAACACCTACAGACCACATGCACACATGTTGATCAGTGCTAGCTCAGCAGTCGCTGATGCTGCAGAGATTGCTGACCTCTTCTCGTACAACCTTGATGCCCTGTTCATCACTGAAACAAAGTTTATCCCATCCTCCCCATATGTTTTCGATGTCCTCCTACCCCAGGGCTACTGCATCTAACATGCCAACTGGTTAGGGGGGCAGGAGGCGGAGTGGCAATCATCCACGGGAGCAATTGTCCATGCCCCATCATCCCCTTTCCAAGAACAAGCTTGTATGAATCACTTGCATGTTGGTTCCCTATACTGCACAAGGAATCCATCACTTTCCATCTGATCTACAGACAACCTCACAGGAGTGACTCTTTCATTGCAGACATCTCCAACCTACTCTCCGCTGCCAAATAAGCACATTCTAATAATGTCTTTTGATGTGACTTTTGTGACTTTTAACATCCCAGAGTGCCAGGCTGACAACCACACATGCTTTTCCCACTGACTGCTTCCATGGAGCTTATGAAAATCGTGCTCTCCCTCACACACAGCGAAGGCAACACCCTAGACCTAGTCTTCACATCATCCCCTGCATCGCCTGTGCATACCCTCTTCTACTTGACTGGTCTGACCACACCCTGATCCCATTATCATTCACCCTCTCGACTACTAGCCCCTCAGTCAACGCCGCTCATTCAAACCTTCCAGATCAAAGAGCTAGAAGAATTATTTTCAGGCTTCGCCACCAATGGGAATGCCTAGGGGCACCTGGAATTATTCAACAACTCTGCTATGAAATTGCTGGACACTCATGCCCCCCTAAAATCCTGCCGGGCTAAGACCAAACCATCCGCCCCATGGTACACCCCCGAGCTAGCCTCCAAAAATGCTTAATCAGAGCCCTAGAGAAATGATGGTGCAAAAACCATAACCCGGGATTCCTCACCAACCTCAAATTTCTCTGCGCAAACCGTAGGATTATGATTACCGAGGTGAGAGATGCTTACTACTCCACCACCATTGTGGCAGCTTCTAACTGGAGCAATGCGCTCTTTGAAATAGTAAAGCATTGTACCAAATCCTCACCCGGTCCAAGGTACCAGCAACTCAGGAAAAATGTGATGGAATCAACAGATTTTTTATTGAAATAATAGACAAAATCAGAGAGACCATCTAATCAAGCTCTCACAGCATTTGCAACCCCTGTACCCCAGCATGCACACTACCCCCCCTGTACTGAATTTTCTCCTCTCTCCGGCATCTCCTAAAAATTATTGCCTCCCCCACACCTAAATCTTACTCTGACGATATCATCCCCACCTCCATTATTAAAATATTGACGGGCCCGGCGCTCAATGCGTTCCTCAGCATCATCAATGCCTCCCTCACAGAAGTGTTGTAGAGGAGCAGACAGGTACATCACTGCTAGACTCTGCCCCCTCACCTCTGTCATATTGGAACAACAGTAGAAGAGCCCTCTGTATGACACCAGGCATTGTCCCAATGCCACACTGAGTGTATGAGAGACTGTAGTGATACACGAAATTGCAACCTTGCCAATCAGGGCTTTAGATGACAGCATTAGCCGCTGAAAGCCAATAGTGTATTCAAAGTATGTGCTAAAAATGCTGACAGTAGTCTGTTGTAGCACTTCCATTATGCAGTAGTGAGCTACAAGGAATATGCAGGCCTAGTATGAAATAGGTCAAATTAAGCATTGTTGATAGACAGGCAGGGAGGGCCCCCAGCTATGTAGCTAATAGGTTTTTGGAGTGTTTGGAACATCATGGCACCTATATAGCGCTTTGATAGCCAGTCTTAAGCGCTATAAACACTAAGCTATGAGTGCATGCCTTTTAGAGCTTGCAGATGGGGTTAATACATCCCTGCTTCCCTTAGAATATTCAGCCTCACTAACGGTAGGCCTGGCTCCAAGCTAATCTTCCTTTTCTCTGGGAAGGTACTGATAAGACATTCCTCAGCCAGCGCAGATGGGAACCAAGGGAGGGGGTAGGAGCGAGCAGGGAGCATCTCAGAGAGAGCTGGGTTTTTTCCATGAACCAGCCTCACAGAGAAAGTTCTGGAACTATGCGTCATGGTGACTGACAGCAAGAGATTATAAAACATCCATGCACACATGGGATCAGGGGGAGATCGCCTGTGGACTTGATTCGTGCAGAAACAGGTGCCCGGCATTGGCTCATACGGTGTCCTTCAGCATTGTCCTCTGAGCGGGGCTTGTTTACAGCTAGCTTATGAGGGCCCAAGGTCTCCCCAGTGCTGAGATTAAGGGACGTAAGACTGTGTTTCTCTATGTTTCTCTATATTTCTCTATGTTTCTCTATGTTTATCTAAGTTCCATGTTTCACTATATTTTGCATTGCTCTAAGTGTTATGCTTTGTAATATTCTGTAACTTGAATCCCAAATGTATATGAAATTCACTGCTTAGAATAAATATGCTAAAGCTTTGAGGGTGTCATTTGTCACTAGCATGAGATCGCTGCTCAGCACAATAGAACCTGTATTTTGGGCTGAATTGGGTATTTTTGCTCTCAAAGGGCTGGCCCCGAGGAAGATTTTGCCCAATATCAAGACATTTGGTGGCAGCTTTGTGGGATTTGTGAAGAGCAGTGCCATGACATGACAAATGGTGTGAGAGAACACAGTGTAGAGTGGGGAGCAGGCTGTCGCATTTCCTTGATGGTCTCACTGCAGCTCTGAGACTTCAAAAGGCAGCAATGTTGTGTCGGCTTGCCGTGGCCGATAGCTTGTGTGGTTAAGACTCCCTTCAGTAAATCAGTCGTGACTGACTTATTGCATGGGATTGGTGCCAGGGAGTACAAGGCAATAAACGAGCGGGAAATGGCTTTGTTTAAAGCACTCCGATGAATGGTTAAGAAAGATGTATGCTCAATTAGAAAAAGAATTTTATCATGTGGTTTCCCAGTTTAAAGTTGTAATTTGGAATGCATAATGAGACGGAGTTCTCATCTCTATTCTGTCATGAGGGCAGGAAAAATAATTGCAAGAATTTGACATGCAAATTGTGAATAGTGATTTAACCATTGACTCAGCCCCAGTGTGCTAGCGAGTGGGGGCTGTAATGTTCGGAGGCGAAGGTTCGTCTTTTTTGATATATGCTTTTGAAGGGTTGGCATTCCTGAATAATGAGGAAGGGGAATGAGCCATGCTTAGGAGAATGAGTAACATCTGTGCTGAGAGCCTAAAGAGTTTTTTCTTTCTTTTGGCAACTGTAAAATTCCATGTGCTAATGGTGGCAAATTCTGTTTAAAGGAAACACACTAAAATGGTTATATTGCATTTTAGGCTGTGCCATGCTTATATTGGGTGAGAGACTCACTTAAAAGGAAAGTGAGTGAATGTTATTTGGATTTTCGATTTTTGTGTACTGATTTGAAATTGCAGAATCAGTTTGCAATGGTTGGGGGGAAAAACAATTTATATTTTTCTAAATTGCCCCTGGAGTATTTTTGACTGTCCCCATGCTATGCCATGGATTTGTGCTGCTGCCTTATAAGTGATGTATGCTTTGGAAATAGTGTCCTGTTGACTGTGATACATGGGGAAAAATGTTGTTGACACATTAAACAGCCCACAAGCAATAGAGTGTGGGTTGTTCTTGCAGAAAAAAAAACGTGCAGGGAGCTGCACTAAATATGGCATTTTTATTTTTTAAATGCACTGAACTGAGTGGTTATAGTTTGGCAATGGTACAACAGAATGAAACATCTGTGTGTGATAAGATAGCACAAAGATTTAATGGGTTGTGAGTTCTCTTGAAAGATCGCACATTACAAGAAAAAAGACGCTTTGACATTTTGCAAAATTACATGGAGTAGAAAAATGACAAGAAAAGTGCCGCTTTTGAAAACAAGAGTCTTGCTGTGTGTGCAGAGCTTGTGCCTTGAAGCTGTCTTGGGCGAGGTGCGTGAAGGCAAACAAAAGCAGAAACAGTACAAGAAAGAGTTAATCTGGATGAATTGTCTGAAACGAGTGAAGCCGCCACAGTATAAGAGTTATAGGCAAAAGAGATAAGCTGCCAGGTGCACACGAAAGATAAACATGCCTGCATTCCTGAGGAAGGGGGAGCAAAAACAGAGAGCTGTTCAAAAAGTAAAGAATTTGCCCAGTAAACTGTGGTACGGAGCAAAGGCTTCATGCAGGATGGCAGACGGGCACATCACATCTGAACATTTACCTATGCATCTGTGAATGGGCCAAGAAAAGACAGCTGCCCATTCCAACAGACATTACTGTGCAAACCGCATTCCCATGTGATGTGATGTGAAGTAAAGCAAAGCGCTATTGCTGTGCAAGCTGCATTCCAATGCTCCATGTGATGTGAACTGAAGTAAAGCGCTGTGCACTGGAGAAGAAACCTCTAGGCGCTTTGAGAAGAGAAAATACACATCTGGCAAACTGCAAGCTACATTGCCAGGGGATGGAGTAACTGACAAAGACATTATGGCATTCCAGATGGAAGCAAAACTGACAAAAAGTGCTTAGCCGTTTTGCAAGAGACAACATGCAGAGCGGGGCTTTGAAGTACAACATGAACACTGCACATTAGCCATGATCCAGAAGCCACACGGCTTAGTGCAAGAATGAATGATTTGTTGAAGCAACAAAAGAAACTGGCTTAGACTATCGCACTCAAAGGGGTGGTTCAAAAACAGCAAACGCCCTTTGAAAAAATGACAAGTGAAAAAACCAGAGGCTTGAAAAGACACTGCTAAGAAAAGAAAGATAAATAAACAAAGCTGCTTGTACGACTGTAAGCGGTATTGGACTGAAAGACTTTACCTTTGAAAAATGGAGTGATGCCAGCAGGGCAAACTGAACCAAGATCATGAGACACTGGAAGCAAGTTGGCGCCTGGCATTGGTGATCGCTTTGGTGAAAAAGAAAAGCATTGTGCGACCTGGGTACTTACTATATGGCTTTGTAAAAGCACAGATCAGTCTGAGGTACCATTGACCAGCTATGATTGCATTGCACAAATGAGTTTGTGATTAGGCAGTTACACCCCGTATGGTTGAGTGTAAATAAGCCCCCAGAAACATGCAGAAAGGTGATAAATAATTGCAGTAGCAATGACAAAGTGTGTAGTTACCTGATGAGACTTTTTGAAGATGGGGGTGGTATTATGGGAAGGGGTGGATAACGCTGATATTGAAGTTTTGATGAAATCCTAACATTTCTGTTTGTATTTTGCCTAGGCAAAGCACGACAAGACATTTCATAATATCAGAAATTAATATGCAGTTTGTGGGTGACACTGATCAAAGAAGGGTCAGACGCATTCTCAGAGAAAGCGAGCCACTGCGACATGCTATTTCAACTTTAACGTGCCCTGCACCGCACTCAATGCTGTAACCTGCGAATAGTGCCCAACAGAGTAATAACTTTTGCTGAACTGGCACGGTGCAGACTTGGCTAATTATCAAGTATTTGATGCTACACATTTAAATGACATGTTTTGCCCTTTCTTGTTTAAAGGACTATGGACAATGAATTGTGGACTGTAACATCAGGCACCACATACAGCTGTGTGACACAGCAATTGAATGCTAACACATTGAAAAATGGTTTTTAAATGCACTGTTGAGATGAATCTGAAAAAACCAAATGGTTTTACTCTTCCAACTGAATGGCTTTAACCAGAGATGTTTTGTTTTTTGAAAAAAAAAATATTCTACATTGCACGTAGGCAGGAGAATGATTTATGAACTGTTGGGGCAGCAGAATTATGCAAGCAGGAGTGTAATTAATTTTGAGATAAGATGAGTGCGCACATCAAAGTCACCTGTGCGTAGGTTAAGATTCTTAATTGAAGTAATGCTGCCAAGTGTATGAGCTATAATTTGAAATGGTAATCTTTGAAACACTGGATACTTTTACAGCCAGCTTAAGGCAGGTAAATGAAACCATGACTGACTTGATGTTTGATTTTATGACACAGAGTGTGACACGGTTTTTTGTTAAACCAACCAGTTTCATGTTTTTTGTGGGGACAGCTGTCTCCAGCACACTAATGCAAAGAGTCACCTTTTGATTGTAAACATTTGGAATAATTCTTTGGAAAAGCGCTACAAATGAGTATCCACATGGAATTGCTAGTGTACTGGCCTGGCACATTGTCAGGCATCTTTTGTCACTGAATGGATACCATTTGTTTAATTTGTCTAATGTGATGTTTTTCTGACCAAGAACTGCAGCGAGTGTTCTCGCCAAGATTTTATGAACTATAACTTGACTAAATGAATTTTTTCCATGGTGTGATGAAACAGCCACTGCCGGATAGTAGTATGGTGTTTGTGGCTAAAGTTAATATTGTATATGGTAGATATCCCACTTGAAGAAGGGTATTCTCCAAGTCACAGAAGGTAGACACTGTGAACCTGTTAGATTTTCCAGTGGTAAGACAACATGTAAATTGTAGGCTGGTAATGCACACCTTCATTATTACAGTGCTACACTTAGACATAGATTTATCATGAGGCAATGTTTCCTTAGTACTACCAAGCTGCTACAAATGGAGTCCATTTCTATGGCCCATCACTAGAGTGCGCGTAGCTAGGGAGCTAGATTCATTAATTGCAGGAGCTTTATATGCTTGTGACATAGAAACTGTGCACAATAAGCTAGCCACTATGGGTTCTGATGCCAGCTCTGCTATAGAACTTCTGGCCTAGTGGGGCCCATTGATATGCCCAGCACTGCTACAAGTATTGACAGCCAATTGAAGATAACAGAATTTTAGACATGAAGACATTTTTGTCTGCCATAGGGCAGGTCAACAAGACTGCTAAATACACACAATGCATTGTATGGCAAACATTGTTAAATCAGCAGGTGTTGGCTTTTTACTGGGTGGGGGCGACCATCCTCCACACACTGGCACGCAGAGCTACAGTTACCAGCATACATATGGATTGAATTGCTTGCTTTTGATTGCATGAATAACACATGCCATGCTTTGATGTAAATTAGTAGAATTGTTTTTATTTAGACAACCTGGTGCCCATGGGTTCACCTTGTTCACGAAATTAGATGGTTTCTGGTTGGGTTCCACCTACCTGGGGGAAGTGTCTAGTCACACAGCCCATAGTCACGCTTGAATGCCCTGGGATCAGGGGGAGGGTAGGCCCTTAGGGTGAAAGGCTGCCAGGTTTTAGAATTGGTAACCATACATAAATGCAATAGTGCATTGTAGATTAGACTACACTGGATTGCCTTGACATTTTAACTGCATGCTGCTTTTTAACTGACAATCAGTTATACAATATTGATTTAGGTATTTTTGTGTAGGCCAGGTTTTGGCTAGAGTAAATGTCCATGTTCACTTGGCGTAGGTATTTTTGTGTAGGCCAGGTTTTGGCAAGGGTATATGTCACTGTTCACTTTGTGTACATTTTTGTTTAGGTAGTGCTTTACCTTGCATGCCACGCTAACTAACCGCTATAAGATAGTTTGCTTAAACCTCTTGCAAAGCCCCAAGGTCTTTATCACTGCACTAAATACTATATTGATAGGTATTAGTCAGCATTTGTCGCACAAACGTTGAATAGGGGTGGAATGTAGTGATACACGAAATTGCAACCTTGCCAATCAGGGCTTTAGATGACAGCATTAGCCGCTGAAAGCCAATAGTGTATTCAAAGTATGTGCTAAAAATGCTGACAGTAGTCTGTTGTAGCACTTCCATTATGCAGTAGTGAGCTACAAGGAATATGCAGGCCTAGTATGAAATAGGTCAAATTAAGCATTGTTGATAGACAGGCAGGGAGGGCCCCCAGCTATGTAGCTAATAGGTTTTTGGAGTGTTTGGAACATCATGGCACCTATATAGCGCTTTGATAGCCAGTCTTAAGCGCTATAAACACTAAGCTATGAGTGCATGCCTTTTAGAGCTTGCAGATGGGGTTAATACATCCCTGCTTCCCTTAGAATATTCAGCCTCACTAACGGTAGGCCTGGCTCCAAGCTAATCTTCCTTTTCTCTGGGAAGGTACTGATAAGACATTCCTCAGCCAGCGCAGATGGGAACCAAGGGAGGGGGTAGGAGCGAGCAGGGAGCATCTCAGAGAGAGCTGGGTTTTTTCCATGAACCAGCCTCACAGAGAAAGTTCTGGAACTATGCGTCATGGTGACTGACAGCAAGAGATTATAAAACATCCATGCACACATGGGATCAGGGGGAGATCGCCTGTGGACTTGATTCGTGCAGAAACAGGTGCCCGGCATTGGCTCATACGGTGTCCTTCAGCATTGTCCTCTGAGCGGGGCTTGTTTACAGCTAGCTTATGAGGGCCCAAGGTCTCCCCAGTGCTGAGATTAAGGGACGTAAGACTGTGTTTCTCTATGTTTCTCTATATTTCTCTATGTTTCTCTATGTTTATCTAAGTTCCATGTTTCACTATATTTTGCATTGCTCTAAGTGTTATGCTTTGTAATATTCTGTAACTTGAATCCCAAATGTATATGAAATTCACTGCTTAGAATAAATATGCTAAAGCTTTGAGGGTGTCATTTGTCACTAGCATGAGATCGCTGCTCAGCACAATAGAACCTGTATTTTGGGCTGAATTGGGTATTTTTGCTCTCAAAGGGCTGGCCCCGAGGAAGATTTTGCCCAATATCAAGACAGAGACGCTATACACTCAGACAACTGTATCGAATGTGCCCTCACACTGAGATGGTAGGAGGATGTCGACATACACCATTGGCCATAGAAGAGCTGTAAGGGCAAATTGACAGCTGCAGAGTGACGTCATGAAGCGATAACATGAGGACACACTGACTCGATATGCAAACATTCAAAGAATAAAGATGTAACTGAAGTGACAAGAGAAACATGTAATCAAATATGAAGAAGTCATTTGCACCAAAGAAATATATAAGGAGAGACAAAGTGAATGTACATACACAAAAATCCAAGGTATCTGAGACATATAGAAGCTTGCTGCAGAAGAAAACATAACGTGATTAAAGCGGCTATGAGAAAAAGATGGATGGCGGACTTGTGTTAAGACCAATCATACTACCTCAGAAACTGACCAGTGCTGCAGACTCAAGAGACGCTGGATAAACAGCTTTATGTGAGGAACAAAGAGGAGTCTATTGGTGTCACATCCCCCTACCAGCACTGATCCTGGTGGCGCTGGCATAGGCTTCACTGCACACTAGCCCTTTCTCATATCAATATGGCGCCTGAGCTAGTACACTCTGTGGAACAGCGTGTTGTTGTAGCAGCGGTACACTTCACTCCTCCCATGCTGCAGCGTGTCGTGGCATATCTACAGCCTGCATCTGCTTCACTACGTGTCACTACTCTCCTAGAAGACGCTCTGTGAGTAACGTCAGTTTCAGCTAACATTCCTTCTTTCCTAAACTTGTGGCTTATCTATTTATGCTTTCCCTCCAGCTCTGACACTTCTAAGCTTCGGTTTCGCCCAGAGCTACCTTTCGGTTCCACCCATATCCTCGGCAGCTCCATGCAGTCACCTGTGCAGACACGTCCCCGGCCAGCCTTCAGCATTGGTAGGATCTCTCAGACCTCAGCCCTTCCCGAACTCAGGCTCACACAGGATATTTACACATCTCACTTTCTCCTAGTAACGGAACACGAGGCATTCTCTGTCTGATTACTGCGGCTCTGCAACCAGTTTCAGTTCTTTCACATGCACCGTTATGAACCCACGGAAACGCTCAGCAGATAGTGTGGTACACTCGCTTCACTAATTTTCTCCCTCTCTCTGTACTCTCGGCCTTCCTGGTCATTTTTCCTGTCACAGCACGTGCCTCCAGTGCTTGTACCTGTTTCTTCTGCAGCCTCTCCTTGCGTCATGCCAGTATAGCCCACAGGTATACTAGATACCCCGAGGGCACATACTTTCTCCTTGTTTCTGGATTCCCAGTAACCTCCAACTCTCTTCTTGTTCACCGCAGTCTCCACCCAAGCCACTGAGTGACTCCAGCAACGCAACCTCCAGTTAGGACGGCAGACAAGCTCGCACATTCGTTTTTTCTGGCTCCAGCACAGGGTTTTATTCCGCAGAGGGTTTCCCTGGGGGCTCTGCTAATTCCGGCTGATATATATGGGTCGGGAGTCACAGAGTCTCCAGAGGGATTGCTCACAGGCATCTGTCGCTGTGTTCAGTTCAGGTTAGTGTTGTTTGTTATATTGACATACCTAATTCATCTGTGCATCCCAATCCATGTCAATTGGCCTGGGATCAAGAAAGCTGCATCAAGGAATAATTGCAAGTCACAAAGAGAGTTAAAGAGGATAAGCCATGTACGTAAGAAACATTTCTCTTAGATTAAGCCGAAGCAAAAACATCTGCAAGTGCCAAGTACTGGACCATCAAAGATACAAAAAGCAAATGTAAGATGGAGTGATCATGTTTCCAGAGGCCAAGAGGACTAATAGTACCCTGAACAATTAAATCAAATAGCAATAAATAAAAGGTCAAAATGGACAAAAATCGTGGCCTCCTCACACGTGACTCAGAAGTAAAAAACAAGGGATATTCATTAAGCTCCAGATGAAGTTATTGGTGTACCTACACTCCCTGGAAAGTCCCACAGCAGAGAACAGACTGCAAGGTCAACTATAAAAAAGAAGCCTTGGCTTGGGGTCTGACCGATGAGAGATGATGGACCAATTGGGCAAATGGGTAGTAGTCTGATGTTGTTCTCTGTACCTGAGTTTCATTTTGCGTATGTGCTGCTAACAAGCCGAAAGTCCAAGTTTGGGAAAGAATGCCAACCAATCGTATCGGTCTATGTAGCAACATGCCATACAGTGTTGCATGGGTCAATCCGCTGCTGTTATTCTACTATATTCTGCATTAAACATATTTAGAGGTAGTTCAAGGCGTGTCTACCAGATAAGAAGATGGCCAATTATATCACTAATACCTAAACAAAGTATAGTTACACATGTTCCACTAGGCAATCCCTCCCTAAAATAGGTTTTTAAGTTTGCCACGTAGGGTGACATCATAGATGATATGATATGATATGGCATCTGTAACGCGCCTATACATAAGTGTGTTGGCACAACGAGGCAGGGTGGGGGAACAAAGGGAAGACAAACAACGATCCTACTAGACCAGGTGTTATTCAGATTGCGCAAGTGCATGGGTGGAGGGAAGGGAATAGTGCAAGGGGAAAGGGAGGGGGAAGTGCAATACAGGTATAAAACCTTTGTGTAATCAGCATTGAAGCGTGAGTGCATGGACTGCAGCTTGTTGTTCTCCAAATTGCCCTACTTTATTGAGCAGATAATAAAGTAGTACTTGCCATATTCTTTGAGTCTGTCCAGTAATTTAGGTCTGAGATCATTATTGCTAATTCCATCGAGCACACAAGACACTTCAGGGCGCTATTGCACATTGTAATTCCCGGACACACAACTACAGGTCATTACGAACCTTCATTTATTGGCATAATCTTAGAAAAGTAGTTGCTTCACTCACCAGAATCGATCAACTCCACCTCCTAAATTACTATCAGTCAGAGTTCTTCCCCAAGTGTAGCACTTAGGCAGCCACCATCCAGGTGTTGGATGATGCCCTCCAAATAATGGATAAGGGTGACTCATTTCTCCTTGCCCTCCTTCAACTCATACCTGCATTCAACACACGTCAACTACTACATCCTTCTCTCCCTCCTTGCTGACAGGATGAGATTCGCTGGCACTGCCCTGAATGGATTTACCTCTTACCTCTCAGGCAGACACTAGGTTGTCCAGATGAGCATGTTGCATTCTATCCAACTCTAGGTCTCCTGCAGAGTCCGCCAAGGCTCCATCTTCTTACTAATCCTTTTTAACCTTGACATGGAGCCTCTGGGCATTATCCTCAAAGATTTCAATATAGCCATCCAGCAATGTGTATACAATACTCAGTTGTACATGACTGTAAATAGAGTGCAGGCCAAAATTTGTGTCCGCGATTACCGAGCCATTATCCAGACCTGGACGTCGACTGCCTGCCTCAAACTTAACCCATTGAAGACTGAACTCATTCTCATCGGTCCGCCCACTAAAAAACAACTTGTCCAACAATGGCTCAATTATATGCACTAGAAGGATTTGATCCACAACTCTCAGACTCAGCAAAATCCTTAGGCTTCACCATTGACATCAGCCTGTCCATCCAGAAACATATAGCCAAGAAGGCCCAAATAGCCTGGCTCCTAATCGCTACCTTTTGAAAAATCAAACCCTTCATCCCAACGCAAGACATCCGGACAGTAGTGTAGGTCGTGGTGGTCTTGCACATTGATGGGGAAAATGCTCTCCTGACAGGACTCCCAGCTGTTTACTTGGCTCCCATACAAGCAGTCCACCATGCAGCAGCACACCTAATTACTGGAGCACAGAAATTTGATGGAATCAAACCCCTTTGTACACGAACTACATTGCCCTCCACTCCACAACAGCGTTTCTGTCGGAATAGCTCCACATATCTGGTGGCACACGGTCCTAGTGCAGCAAATCGACCAACTGGCTTGAACCACAACAAACAATCCTTCTCTTGTCATGCACCCACCCTCTGTGACTCGATCCCGGTGTCGGCTTGGAATGCCCTCACAATTCTCCAATTTCTCAAAACTCTCAAAACCGGGCTCTTTCAACATCACCTGACCAAGGACGAATTCCAGTGGAAGCACTTTCTGACGCACAGACCTCATAGTACTCTGCTACTGTTACAACAATGTCAGTACAAATGCTGGCTACTCACACTCTGTACAGCGCCCTGTTGCTGTCAAGCAAGGGCCACGTTTGAAACAATAAAAAAAAGAATATTAATGCTGGTGAGCTTTAATATTTATACATTAGACTAGTTTGTTTTCTCTGTGAGAAAACATAAAAGGTGATTGTATTTCGAACTAAAATAAAAGAAAATATATTTATGTTTATATTGTATTTGCTATCACACAATTTGTTATTTCATAGCATCGTTAATAAGAGAGGCTGGGAGATCTGTCATGTTAGCTGCATTAGTTTGTTCCACTCAGAAGCCTACAGGGCAGAGTGCGCCCTACCAAGATCGGAATCTATGTCGTACAAGGGTTTTAACAAGTCTTTGCATTTAACATACTGAGCTGACCGAGCCACTGTAAAAATACTAACTTTCCTACTTACTGGGAATTCCGAGCACATTGAGCATTATTAGCATGTCAGAGTTGTATAACATTAGATCATATCTGCATGTTTAAAATAATGTTATTCCTCAGTGATAGATGTGGCTGATCTGTGAAGGCCCACCTAAAGACCCGGTCCTAGTCGCGGTTGCTTGAGCATTTCATGAAGAATTCATTGGTAGGCTAATAACTTGCAGAGGACGTTGGATGGTTATTTCGGCCATTAAGGAAACAATGTAGCGAGGACTAGTAGAGAGTTAAGAGGGATATTTTAATAAAGCGAGATTCTTTAAGCCTGAGAGTAGCCACGATGCGCCAGGCATACACGTTTGACCTTCAGAAATATAATTAAACAGAAATATCCTTTTATCAAAGAGTTACCATGTTTTTGTGACTGTCCACGTATTTGATGGACACATAGGGTGTCATTACGACCTTGGCGGTAAGGGGTTAACAGCGCTGGTAATGGTGCCGGAGCCGTCAACCCCTTACCCCCCATTACGTGTCTGCTTGCAGGACCTGCAAAGGGCACCTGGTAAAACCAGGCGCCCTTAGCGGGTCCCTCAAGCATACCAGGGAGCTAACAACAGGCCCGTTATTGGAGGCTCGAATGGGAATGGGGATGTACCGGGTCCGGGTTCCTTGAATGAGGAATTACTGTGTCCTACAGGGTTGGAATGGCCCGGTAATTTCTAATTCAATGAACCCGGACCCGGTACCCGTTAAGGGGGTAACCATGCCGCAAATTGCAGCATGGTTTCCTCCATGGTCGCAAAGACCCCCATAGTGTGTAACATAAGAGAGAGAGAGAGAGAGAGAGAGAGTGTGTGTGTGTGTGTGTGTGTGTGTGTGTGTGTGTGTGTGTGTGTGTGTGTGTGTGTGTGAGTGTGTGTGTGTGTGTGTGTGTGTGTGTGTGTGTGTGTGTGTGTGTGTGTGTGTGTGCATTGTATGTTGTGTGCACATGCATAGAAACATCTAGTAAAGGTTATGACTGTGTGAAGAGTGCGCATGCGCATACTTCCCAAAATGATCCTCTTGGGAAGGTTGAGCTTCTCAGTGTGGGTTTCCCTGCCTCCAGTCACGATCGCAGTGCCTGAGACTCAAGATGGAAGCTCAACCAGCCAATGAAAGGCCCTGAGCCCGTCTAAAACAGGTTTAATGGGTTTTAAATGGCCCAGCTCGCTTTGGGCTTCGTTTGTGTTTTTATTTTGGCTGTTGTGTTAGGAGTGGACAGGACAGGGTAACAAATTGGTGATTGTGAATGTGTTTTGCAATACTTTTGGTGAGTTCAGAAAGGTTTGGGAGTATTTTGTGAGGGTCCATTAGTTTTCTGTGGTGTTTCCTGATCCCTTTTTATACCCCGTTGTCTGTTTTGTAAATCTCTCACTAAAATCCTCCAATTTTTACGATTACTCCCTTTTAAGAAAAGGAATTTGAAAAACGTTTCCTCTTATACTTGTTCCCATTTCTAGTTGTGTCCCCAAAACAAATAAAAAAACGAAAATAGCTCCTGATACCTTTCTTTTTCTGTGTTTGATGAGAAACCTTTTTGTGTGAACCAGAGAATTCTTCCTTTGCTGTACTCACCGACTTTCCCTACTTTCTGTGTGTTTTTGAGAACCCTTTCCCATTGTGTGTGCCTTTGCGAGAATCCCTTTATTTGTCTTTGTCCTTTGCGTGTTATGGATATCGACACTGTTGGCACATTATACACCTTAGGTATATTTGTGTTTTACGCATTGAGATTTTAAGAAAATGTCATTTTATTTGGAGGGAGTGCCAAGGGGTGACGGCGAAGGGTTGTGGTACTCCTCAATCTAGCAGAGGTTTAGTTAGTCAGCCAGGAGGGGGAGATAGAGTCTGAAAAGAAGCAGACAGAGGTTGGGACGAATATGGGGCGGGGGGATGGTGATTGAGGTGGACAAGATGGTGGCTGAGCAGGGACATGAAGAATGAAGAGGCAGTGGCGTAGCACAAAATTTGGGGGACCCCTGCAAGCTGTGCTGAGGGCCCCTCTAACTTATCAAACAACCACAGGCTGCACCACAGACTTGCGTGACCACCAGCCATATGCAAAGCACTTGCTGCCATCGGGAGGAGCTGAGTAGTGTACTAGATGAAAGAAGTCTGTTTTGTGATAAACCCTACATCATTCACCTAGTGTAAGAACCAGTGGGTGACAGCGTTTTCACCTTGGTGCCCAAAAGGCCCAGCCTCTACTGTGCATGAACCAGTACAATTATTATACAAATGCTAATGGTTAAGGTAGCTTCTTGATGCCAAGAGGGTGGGTATATCCTGAGGGAGCACTGACATTGTAAACAATTGAAGGTCAGATGTGCCAGGTGAATCATTTTTAGTGGAGAGACATTAACATCCCTCACAAAAATGTTTGAAATATAATGAAAGTGTCAATTTTACAGCAACGTTTTTGAGAACAAAGGGGTAAAAAGGCACATTTACAATTGGTTCTCTAGGGTAAAGCATGAGAAAATAAGGTAGATGCTATTTCACCAACAGTACATACGAGTATTTTAAAAAGGTTCACAATGCCACTGTCCATCATTGTCATTGTAAGTCACGTTTATCAATTGTGGCCACAATATATGCTAGTGTGGTGACTGTGGATTTCTCAAGAATCTGCAACCACAATCGATGCCTGTAAAAGTCAATACAAAATTCCATTCCATATTTTTAACCTCTTCATAAAAAAACATGCATGTATTGCTCCTGCATGAAGGGGACATGCAGGGGCCCCTACTATGCCACCGGGATACAAAGGTGTACCCCTACCCATGGGTGCCACAAGGGTATCCCATGAGCACTGTTCACCAAAAGGTCAAATGAAGAGCTGCACTGCCAGAGGTCCAGACTGGACTCTAATGGCAGAAAACAAGCAGAAAACACACACACACAGTGGTAGAACATTGTGAGAAACTTGAAGTATCTCACCCTCTAGTCCCCAGGGATCTATCATCCAGGTGGCCAGGACATCGCATTTGAATCGAGTTACTGGGGTTGGACTAGTGTGGGAGGATCACCTGGATGAGGGGTCTTCGCGGAGTGGAAGTGGGACACCGGGGGTTGAGATGCGGTACCCCCTTCATAATAACACCTTTTCCCCATCCGACCAGGTAGGATACCTAGGAATTCAACCAACGCCCCCTTTTCCGATACAAACTATTTCTCATGGACAGTTCACTGTGAGCGGCAATTGACTAACACCAGAGCTGTATACCTGACATGTCCCAACACCATGGACAGGCAAGGTCAGGCAATTACATATTATTACACACACCGGACTTCCATCACACTTCCCCACATGAATAAAAGGTGGAGCACGAAAGCACACTCAGAGCGAGGCGAACTGCATGAGTAAACAGCAGTTCCAAGATGGTAGTTTAGTGCAAGGAGAAAGACGGTGAGACAAGAGTCACAAGGAGGGAAGTACCCATGACCTCTAAAGACCGTTAATTTCTTGAGCATTGGAAAGTAAGAAACCGAAGACCAGGAACTAAGGCTGATTAAACCTGCACAGTGTTGGAGGTACCCAGGGCTCTCCCATGTTGATAAATAACCAAGGCGGGGAGGAGCGATTGCAAACCGCAACATTGCACAAAGCGAACCGTGTCTGAGGCGTTTGCAAAGAGCAAGGCAGATAAAATTTGAACTTTACAATTGAACTATTGGGAGGTCAAGAAAAGAGACCATACACAGAGTGGTCCAGCGCCACGTGGATGCTCATTTGAAAGTCTTTGTTAGGTATCCAACTGATGCTGAATGTCAGTAAAAAGAACATTGAGATCAAAGTGGTCATGCACAAGGTCAAGATAAACTCTGTGCACATTCAAAAGTCTTTGATAGTTTAAAGTATATCACAATTGGTCTGAGCCCGGCTGAGGGAGACTAATTGAGTGAAGGAGAGGGATCTGAGTCTGGCTGAGAGGGTTCTGGGGTGAACCGTGAGTCGCCCGAGAAAGAATTATCTGAACTTAGTTTGAAAGGGATGTGAGCCTGGCTGAGGGGGACCCAGGGTGAACACCCAAATTGAATACTGGAACAAGAAAAATAATGTGTTTGTGTTGTTTTTGTATAGCAGGCCCCCTGTGTCAAGAGACTTGCAAGAAGTAAAGCAGCTTGGACACAGAAGATATCAAACTGTGTAAATGAAACAGTATCCTCATGCCGCAGAAGCCAGAGTGTGTGCTTAGCTTGAATGAACCACCTTGTCCCGTGCTGAAAACATGGGGAAGGGAGGCCAATGGCCAGAACATCCTGACTTATCATTTTTTGAACACCTCTCTCTTTTTCATGAACATCACCCCACAATATCTGTAAATTAGTAGTAGTATAGGCTCTTTTAATTTGACAAAAGTCCACTAGGACTGCATTATTATTATTTGATGGTAGTAGCTCGCTCCCATCTGTAGATTTAGGTTTAGAAAGGTGTTTATCTCACCTTTGGGAAAGTTCAATAAACACCCTTGAACTGTGGTCACTTGTGCCTGTCTTGTACCTTCCTTACAACAAGGACAAGTATGCCATGTCCCTCCAAAAAGTATTTCCAGCATCACAATAAGAAAGGACACATGTCTACAAGGGATAGCATTATGGTTTTGACATATTTTTCTACAGACAAGAATTTGATAATTGAATTATCTCTGAAAAACAAAAATAACTTACTAGAATTTCTACGCATTGTGAGCAAGAGAGGATGCCACAGAAAGGCATTGTGAAAGGTTGGGCCTACTGTGGTGGCAGTGCACTCCCTAATAATTCATATTGGCTTTTACCAGACTGGTAGACTTAGTGGAAGAGAAGACTTAGCCCCTGAAGGTAACATGGGATCATCTGTTTGTGTCCACCTGTGGAGAGTGCACACTGATAAGGTGGTGTGCCCATCATGATCACCAACACTGCTGGGGAAGAGAGATTGGGAGGTATTTGTTATACTGCAATTGAGCAACATTAACTCTGAGCCTAGTGCCTGCTGGTATATGGCGAGCACAAGAGGGAGTGTTCATTAGCACAAGGACAGACATTTTATAAGGGTGTCATTAAGTATCTCAGTAACTCTGTGCAACCACATGGTATAGACTACACGGGGCCTCTACAGGTTGAACGTGAAACTAAATTGTATGAAGAAATGTGAGACAAAACATTTTAAGATTGATCAAATGCATTTTTGGATTTCACAAGGTGCTGTAGGCTGCCGTGCTGGGAAGGCGTCCTGGTAGCTGTGTGCCACGCTGGGTACACATGTGCAGGGCAGCTGTGCATGTGTTGGGCTCGGTATGCATGTGCATGTGCCAGACTGGGTGCACATGTTCAGTGCTGGGTATGCATGCACAGGGCTGCCATACATGTGCTAGGCTGGGTAGGTATGTGCACAGCAGCTGGGCATGTGTCAGGCTGGGTATGCATGTGCCAGGCTGAGTACATATGTGCATGGCAGCTGTGCAGGTGCCCGGGCTGGGCATGGATGTGCCAGTCTGGGTGCACAAGTTCAGTGCTGGGTATGCATGTGCAGGGCTGCCGTGCATGTGCAAGGCTGGGTATCCATGTGCACAGCAGCAGTGCGTGTGACTTTGCTTGCAGATTGGGATTGCAAACATCTCACAGAGCTTGTAATCAGACCACCCACCCCCTCTGTCAAACCTGCAATCTCCATATTCCGGATGTTAGGCTGTCCCCACTGGTTCCTTTTCTGCACACGTGGCAGTGCCTAGCTTCCACAGTTAGATGCAGAAATCATACACCATATGTATACCTTTGATTCTGGTGATTGGAATTTGTGAGATAAAGGAGGGGTAGAAAGAGGGGAGAGAAGACAGAGTCAACACCAACCCAGAGCAGCGACCAGTCCACTTCTTCCTGGATAGGGTCACCATGTATGTACCCATAATGCTGGGGTAGGGATGAGAGAGCCAAGAAGGGGTAGGTGGGGCCTAAGAGCAACAGCACTTCACTGACCTGTGCCTGGGAAGCACACTCAACTGTCTCACAAGCGACTCACAGTTATCCTATAAATACCCATCATCAGTGCAGCATACCGGTTTATTCCCACTACTTAAAATAATACCACATTTTCCACCATTTTTCCCGATGCCACTATAATCGCCTGCCTGACGCTGGCATACACACACATTTTCGTCTTCTGTGGAATATGTTATTTGGTCTTCCAAGAGATGGGCCTGGTGTTTCCACTCGCCATAAGCTTTGGTAATCAGATCCTTGTGAAGGTTTATGAAAGTAAGCAATCTCACATGTCTGCCATTGAGGTCTCCCCTGTGGACTGAGACAATAGCCCCAGCAGCACTAAAAACCCATTCGCAATGAACATTAGCCTGGGGTAGTTTAGGTTTTCCACCATTAATTGAGTGTAGATGACCAGACAGACCACTTTCCAAACTAGAATGTCAGTGAATCATTATCACTACACAGCATCAGTCATTCATGACCATGGGGTTCAGCCATCTTGTTTGCAGTGGATCTGCTGCATTCTGGTGCATACAGCAAGCCTGTCTGGAGATGGGGGCTGTCCCTTAGCCTCTATGATTATTCTCCTCTTCTGAAGCTCGCTGTGGTGCCACCTGGACTCATGTCTAAAGTTGTGTAGAATGAGTCTGCTCTGTTCAATAAACCTATTTGCAGTGGTGGAGTACTGCACTGTGTTGTTCATCTCTGACCTTTGGCTCTTTCATCTTGTTCCCTCAGGGCTTTTAAATGCCTACTTAATGTATCCTTAGTTATGACTAGCAAATCCTTTTGTGAATTGTGACCCTCTACATTTTCCTTATCCTCATGCACCTTCTGTTTGAAAGTTGGCAATTTGACTTTAAACCATGGATCAATGAAAGATGCCAGTAGGCAAATCGTGCTCCCTTTTATCCCAACAATGTGTGGAGCCTGTCAGAAGGGTGTGAGTAGAAGCATGGCTAGTCCGCCAGACAGTTGTTGTTCATGTATTATGTTGGATAGTCTCATTCCAACAGATGAAACAGTGGCAGCTCCTCGCTGAGTGGCAGAGCATGCATTTTAACTGACTGGCTGCCGTCTTCAAAAGGCTGCAGCAAAGAACTGACATTTTTCACAGTGTAGGTGTTGGGTAGGCGCCATCCAGTTGCTTATTCCGGCTATTATGCTGGCTGGAAACTGCATTGCACTATTCTCTCAGCTGCTCCAGCATATGGAGGGGTGATTTCGGTATTACCCAAATTGACCTTTTACAGTTGACCTTTTGCACAATTGACCAATTATAGTGGTCCTAATCGACCTTCTGCACAATTGACCTTTATATTATTTTAGTTATTGTATATATGTATTTGGTTGGTTTTGGATTATAAATGATATAAGGGGATTGGGTCGGGGGTTGCAGGGAGTTTTGGATTGGGTGGGTGGTTGTGGGGGGTTTCCACCCACATATATGTCCTAATTGACCGTCTAAATTAGGTCAATTCTCCCAAGGTCAATTCTCTGAAGTTCAATTGTGAAAAGGTCAATTAGTACACTACCTTGATTTCCACCTCCAGCTTTGGGCTGCTTGCAAGGGAGCGGGTGGTGTGACTGCAGCTTTCCTGGTTTATTCAAGGGACAGTAAGAGCAACCAAAGTGGAGGCAGTTCTTCTGGGTCACATGTACCATCTCATCTGGTGGCAGGTATTGGTTTATGAAGCGCGCATCCACTATATGGTGGACATGAGCAATAATCCTCACGGCAGCTGCGACATTAGATGCACTGTCCACTCCTACAGAGCTCACTTTAAAGTTGTAAGGAATGAACCAATGCACCACCACCTCCTTTCCGTTATCACAGAGATCAACTCGCCTACAGGAGCTGATGTCAAACATGTACAGACACAAGGCGTCATGGACTTTGTGAATGTCAGTTATGGAGTTATGAGGGAGGGCAGCCATGAAAAGTGTGCCTTGAGCACAGGTCCACATGTCTATTGTTAGGTGGGGTTCCTTTCCCTCACAGTGACCCAGTGCCAATCCCACTGCTTCCGCCAGATAACTGAAGAGGTGTGGTAATGAGGTTTGCATGAAGTAGTGTTGACTTGGAATCTCCAAGCAGAGATGAATGAGTCCATGGACCCATCTCAAGCCACGGTTGGAATAGAGCAGTATATCTATTTCCACCATTGCACCAAGGTTCTCATTAGAGAGAGCTTTTCATATATTTTGTGACACAAAAAGCCACAATATTGGTGGGCTGGTGCATCGAGCGGGAAACAAGTTGTCTGCTTGTCGTGGATTCAGCAGGCAAAGTTCGTGTTCCGATAGAGCTTGTGAACATCTGGGAGATCAGCAAGATTCCCTGGTGTAATCATGCAGGATGTTGGTGCAAACGTGCAGACTGCCTACAGTGGGGAGGTGAGAAGGTGCCCTTTTCTATCTGCCACGCATGTGGATGATGCCATTCCATCTTCACCCACAGTAAAAATATGCCCATGTTGGTTTGTGGCTTCCCTCACAAGACAGATAACTTGCATATTTAATAAATCCGAAGATCTGTTAGTTGGTTTTCTGCCATAAATAAAAGTCATACTCCTGATTTTCTGGGAGGACTGCAATGGGCCCTAACCACTCCTGCTTCCTAGGGCCGTACAGTGTACCTTGCAATAGATGCAGTGTAAATGCTTTTGACCGAGGAGCCTGTGATGTTGAGGTGACAGACTGCAAACTTTTACTATCCCTAATGTTTTTGCAGACCATTTTTGAAACTGGAAACTGGCACTTGGGTATTGTCTGAACCTTGCTTCCTGTGTACATTGCTTGGGGCAATGCCTGCACACGCATGTTCTTTCTCTTGGCCTCCCTTGCTATCTGGGGTATCGCCAAAGTAGATGTGTCTGAGTCTCAATCTTGAATCAGCGAATGGAGCATGATCTTTGTCATGTTCTTCACTGCTATCCGACTCCAAGGAAATTAGAGGTGGGGCCTTTCCAAGAATTTCCTCTACTTCCTTATTTGTGGAATGCTCACTGTGTTGCTTAGCTGATGTCGTCTCTTACCCTTTTGTTCTTCGATTGGGAGGGGCTCAACTTCCTCCTCCTGAACACCACCATCTGGCACTTTAGACATGTGCAAAGAGCAGCATGCACAATTCCATTTCTTCCTTATGCACTAGATTCTTCTGTGCTTTGCAGAGGATGATTTCCGTGGCTACCAATGATGTTTCCGATGCAGAGACCGACATAATTTATCGGGTTCTCCAATGCAAATGAAAAATGTCCTACAGACACATTGCTACCCTGGTCTCTACCCTATCTTCCATCATTGTTGGGTATGGCAGCAGATTCAGACATATTCATTTCATTCACCTCTTCTCTTAAATACATGCACATGGGGATCTCAGTGCTCTGGTCTTTTCCTTCACCTACTAAACACGTATGGGTTCTCAGTACTCGGCCTTCTCCACTAACTAAAACGTTGATTTGGCCTTCTCAGCCTACTACCGATACATATGGTTCTCAGTGTCCTCGCCTTCATCTCCATCTACTAAATGTACATGTAATTCTTTGTCTTCTTCTTTGCCTACTAAATAAACATGGGTTCTCAACTACTCAAATTTCTCCTCCACCTACCAAATGCATGTGAGCATATCAATGCATTGACATTTACCTGTGCTTACTAAATGCACATGGGGTTTTCAGTGTTTTGGACTTCTCAATTTACTTAATGTATGTGTGATTCTTAGTGCTTTGGCCTTCTCCTCCATCTACTAAATACATGTGGGGTTCTCAGTGCTTTGCAGCTCTCCTCTGCATAGTAAATACTTGTGGCATTTTCTATGTTGGCATTATCTGCCCTCTAAATGGGGTGCTCCATGAATTGGACTTCTCCTATGCCTATTAAATGTATGTGTTATTATCAGTTCCTTGGGCCTCTCCTTCGCCTAAATTCACATGGTGTTTGGAGTTCTTAGCCTTCTCATACACCCACCAAATGCATGTGGGGGTGTACTGCTCACACAATATGCAAACCCTTTCACAAATCATGTGTCCCCCAAACCTCCCAAAAAGAATTCTGACCTGGATTCTCGTTTTGCTCTGTCACCTTTGTATTAACGATGTGCCACTACATGGAATTGTTTTTATCTTGCTTTAGGGTCTGTTGTATGTAGCATTGTATTTTAAGAAAACTGCTTTAAGTACATTTGCTTTTTAGTAAATTTGAATTCAGTTTAATATTGATTTTAGAATAGCTATATTTTACGTGGACTTTTTATTTGCATGATTTCACCACCACACTTAGTATTATTACCCTAAATTCAGTTCACCCACGTTTGTTCTCTGTAGTTCTAGCACAATACTAATGTGTTGCCGGGCGCGTCAGCACTGTAGGGAAGGCATGCTATCACAATTATGACACTGAGAAAATTGATACAATTTGTGAAACCTTTATTGAAAATATTGGGGTTGAAGACTTTTGAATGTGCGTGGCTCTCTTTACGAACCACTGCAGGACCACTTCGACATCAATGTTCACGTTTACTCTAGCTTAATTCAATCTTGCTGTCTGTTCACTTTATAAATTTAAACAATGTACCTTTCATGGAGACTTTAGAATGGGCTACTTCCTTTCGCCGGACCACTCTGTTACTTAATATTGCTGATCCCACAGCTGCCTTTGACTTCAAAGTTCATTCACAGGTCTGCCCTTCTTCGCAACTCATCCATAAGCATGCAGCCATCACTTGTGATATAATGTTGCTACTCCATTAGCTTTAAAACAGCAGTCTCTCAGGTCACTTGCCAACTCACCGGCTGTGTGCGCTTCTTTCTAGTTTTGCTATTTCCAATTCACAAGTCAAGGTTAGTACCACAGGCCTGCCTCACTTCCCCAGCTCTGCCATTCACACGAGAGGGTAGCTGGCATTCTTGAAACACAATGCCATCTTCACATGTGGGATCTGGCCTTCCCCACATGTCTTTCATGGTCTGTCAGGGGCAACGACCTCCAGTAGGGAACCCTTGAGGTTTTTGGCCTGCTGCTTTTGTCCCTTCGTCCATTGCTCTGCTCCAGTACGAGTGCCTTTGTCCCAGAAGTTCTGCTCGTACTTGTGTTCCGCCTTGCTCAGAGTGTGTCTGTAGGTGTTGCCTTTCATTCGTGTGAGGAGAAATAACTGGTATCAGGTGTATGCACTTAGTGTAAAGTGCCCGACTTTGCTGACCCAATTAACAGACATGTCTACTACGATGTGAGAGAGTTAGTCTAGTTACTCTCAGTCACCCTCTTCCTTAGGCCTTCTGGTTTCCCACAGCACTGGCACATGAGGGTCAAGTTATCAGCTAGTCTGTGCGAGTAGTTAAGCACCGGCATTTCGCCGTGATTTTGATTATCTTTTTACTCTGCCACCTTTGTATTACGAAGCTGTGCCACTACATAGAATTGTTTTTATCTTGCATTGTATGCACTTAGTGTGAAGTACCTGACCTGATTAAAGAGACATGTCCAGTACATGTGAGAGAGTTAACCTGGTTACTCTTAGTCACCCTCTCCCTCGGCCCAGTGCTTGTGTAAAAAGGAGGGGTTTGATCTTTGGAAAATCCGACAAAATAGGATGGGTAGATGAACAGAAAAGGGGGGAATACCGCATCTCACCATTGACTATCTCAACCCCACTCCCTGAAGACCCCTTACCCAGGTGATCCGTCCACACTGGTCCACCCCCGGGGTCTGGATCCAAAGGCGTTGGCCATGCCCTGGCAGCCTGAGAGAGAGAACCCCGGGGACTAGCGGATGAGACACCCTCTGGTTTCTCACATACCATTCCCCTATGCAATGTAGCCACATCTGTTTCACAGGGAAACCAGGAATGGAAATCGACATTCCCCTGTTCTTTACCTTTTCGGTTATCCACAGTGAAACAGTAGGGTTGCAGGCCTAAGAACCATTGCATGACTCAAGTGTTAGAGTCCTTCCATTGACATATCCATACTAAAGGTGAGTGGTCGGTGACAAGTGTACCTAGAAGGTAGTATCTTAGATGGACAAATGCCTATTTGATGGCAAGGGCCTCTAATTCCTACACAGAGTAGTTCTTCTCATGTGGGAAGAGTTTACGACTAGTGAATAGGATGGGGTGTTCTAATCCATCATATATTTGTGATAAAACTGCTCCAAATTCTTTCGAAATGTCTACGACTTTTAGAATGGGGTTCTGACACAAGGTTTGTTTTAGGTTGTTGTAACATGCATCATCCTCATCAGTCCAATGAATCTTCTGGGATTCGGCATTCCTGAGTTTGTCTGTTAATCTGGCTGTTCTATCTGAATAATTTGGGATAAACCTATGATAGTAACCAATCAATCCTAGTAATGCCCTGAGGTCTTTCTTGGTCTTGGGTGTCGAGGCATCTAGAATGGGTTTAACTTTTTCTTGTTGTGGCTAGACACTGCCATTCCCTACAAAGAACCCTAGGCATTTCATGGCTGATTGAGCCAGTTTACATTTGGATGGATTTGCAGTTAAGCCGACCTCTCTGAGGGTTCTCATAATAGTAGAAGGATGGGAAAGATATTCTTTCCAAGTTTTACTATAAATGACTATGTCGTCAACATAAGCCAGTCAGAAATCAGAGTAGGGCTGTAATATCCTGTCAATGGGTCGTTGGAAAGTGGCTGGGGCCCCATGCAGGCCAAAAGGGAGGACTTTGAACTGGAATAGTGCCATGGGTGTCGAGAAAGCTGTCTTTTTCCATATCAGGTCCATGTACTGGGACCTGCCAATATCCCTTGGTTAAATCTAGGGTTGATATGAATGTGGTGTTTTCAAGTGTATCTATTAATTCATCTAAGCATGGTATAGGATAGGCATTGAAGGCAGAGATGGCGTTAACCTGCCCGAAGTCTATGCAAAACCTTCAAGAATGATCAGATTTAGTTACCAACACACTAGGGAAGGACCATGGACTTGAAGATGGCTCGATAATGTTTTCCTTCAGTATTTTTTTCACTTCCTCAACCACTATTGGTTTTCTTGCTTCTGGGAGTCTATATGGTTTCTAATGGACCACTTTTTCCTTTGGGGTTCTGATATAATGATAAGTACCATGTACTCTCCCTGGTTTCTCTCAGAATGCATCAGGGAATGCCATAATAAGGTCATTCAGATCTTCTTGTTTTTGTTTAGATATTTATTGGGGAATAAGTTCAGAGTTGTCTATCTCGTCGGGTACCAAACAAGACAATATCAAGGAGGTAGTGGCGGAAGGATTCTCTTTCCACTCTTTTAGGAGATTTATATGGTAAAGGTGGGTCTTTTGTTTTCTATCAGGTTTGGCTATTTTATAGGTACAGGTTCCTGTTTGCTCTAGCACCTCCTATGGCCCATGATACTTTGAGACAGGTTTATTTTCTGAGGTAGGTAAGAAGACTAATACCTTCTGATCTGCTGAAAATGATCTCTAATTCACCCTCTTGTCATAGGTGTACTTCTATTGGGCTTGAGCTTTCTCCATGTGAGTGTGAACTAGACTCCAGATGAGTTTCATGTGTACTTGCAATCGGGTAGCTGTCTGTGAGAGGGGAGTGGGTGCCTCTTCTCTGTATTCACAGGTCTCCCGGAGCCTGTCTAAGACATCTCTTGGTTCTCTACTGCTAAGATAATTCAAAAGTAGAGAATCCTGTGGATGTCTGAGGGTCTTTCTTACTGCAAATAGGGCCCATGGGATCATGCAATCCCAGTCATTCCCATCTTCATCTACCAATTTCCTCAAAATATTTTTAAGGGTTTTGTTAAATCTCTCTACCAATCTGTCCATTTGTGGGTGGTAAACCTAGGTTCTTAATGTGGTAATGTGTGGTCATTCCTTCACTTCACCCATAAGTTTGCTCATGAAATTGGATCCCTGATCCGTTAGAATTTCCTTGGGGAAACCAACCCTAGAAAAGAATGGCAGTAGGCATTTTAAAATTTGCTGGGTTGTGTTGTTCCTCATAGGGAAGGCCTCTGGATACCGGATAGCATAATCAATGATTACGAGCACATATTTATTACCCAGTCTCGAGGTTTCCAACGGCCCAATAATATCCATCCCAATTTGGGAGAAAGAGACGTTGCTTATTGGTAAGGGGCTTAAAGGGGCAGGTAAGGGAATATGTGCACTGGTTTTGTGACACATTTCACATGTCTGAATGATGTTCTTTATGTCAGCATGGATGCCTGGCCAGTAGAATTTCCCACTGATGTGAGTTTGGGTTTTATACTGCCCTAAATGTCCCCCTATCAAATGAGAAAGTGCAATCTCTAGCACAATCTCATCGATGGGTTTTGGGTATTACCAACTGAGTTTTACTAAGACCTTCTCTGGGGTTTCCTTTCTATATAGTAATCCCTGTTTCAGGAAGAAAAAGGGCAACATTTTTCTGGTCCTTGATTCTCCAGAATCACTTGTAAGAACACTTCTGCGAGTGCTGTGTCATTTCGCTGGGCAAAAGCTAGATCGGGAAGGATGGTAGGTTCTTCTTCCCTTTTTGTCTCAGCGATAGGTGTTTCATCAGCCTCTCCAAAGCACAAGCTACCTCTCTCAGTTTCCTCTGGTTCACTTTCTTCATTACAACAGGCATTCTCTGGGGTTTCCTTTCTATATAGTAATCCCTGTTTCAGGAAGAAAAAAGGGCTACATTTTTCTGGTCCTTAATCCTCCAGAATCATTTGTAAGAACACCTCTGCAAGTGCTGGGCCATTTCGCTGGGCAAAGGCTAGATTGGGAAGGATGGTAGGTTCTTCTTCCCTTTTTGCCTCAGCGATAGGTGTTTCATCAGCTTCTCCAAAGCCCAAGCTACCTCTCTCAGTTTCCTCTAGTTCACTTTCTTCCTTAAAACAGTGAAATAGAACCTTCTCAAGAATTCCGTGTGCAATTTTGTCCCCATGGTGTATTTCAAATGGAGTTTCACCATGTTTCTCTAGGAGAAACTTTATGTCTCCCCGAGAGTCTGGAACTATGACACCTGCTAGGACATTTAAACCAAACTTCCAGGCTAGGCCAGATTTTGGGGCCAATCTTATATAACAACCCACAGGGCGTATTAGGACTATGGGCCTCATTACACGGAAGGCGGTAAGGGTTAACGGTCACCGGTAAGGGTATCGGTGACCGTTAACCCTTACCGCCTTACTATGAGGTCCCTTTGCGGGACCCGACCTTAACGGCTGGTGTAGACCAGCCGTTAAAGTTGGGACCCGCAAAGGGACCTTGGTGCTAATTATGGTACCGCAATTTGTGGTACCGTAATTAGCTCCTTCCCCATTCCCATTATGCCCTATGGGGCAAAAATGGGAATGGGGACGGGCCATGGAGAAAAGGGGAATTACCGCCCCGCCAACCTTGGAATGGGGTGGTAATTCCCCTTTCCTCCATGGCAGTACCGGTATGGTACCGGCGGTAACCATGGTGCTAATAGCACCATGGTTTACCGCCTTCCATGTAATGAGGCCCTAAGTCTGTAGAAATCATCCCTCTTTTCCCAGTGTGGTAGTGTATGAGGGTATTTGTTCAATAAGTACTTGGATGAGGGGCCGAGTGGGGTAGTGGTTTGTTTCACTGCTGCTAAAGATATCAAAGCCTATGGATTATTTTGTGGTGGTAGAGGGGTAGTAGGCTCTGTGACAAAGTTTCTGGAATTTTAGGGTCCCACAATTTGTCTCAATTGAGTCGTATTCCACCCCTGACACCATATGTAGGGAAGGCATGGTATCACAAGTATGACACTGACACAATGGATACAATTTGTAAAAAAAATGTTGGGGTCAGAGAAACTCCTATTTTGCCCTATAACTAAAAAAGGGGCATAGTCTCGACCATCAAACAATAAACAAAACAGAAAATGCAAACAATGACACGAGGAAACTGTTTGAAATATTTAGGCAGTTAGAAAAACCCAAGGCTTTGGTGAGACCTTTTGTACCAGACAGGAATGATTGTATTAGGGTACAACAAGCTTTTTCTGATGAGATCTTGCCAGATCTTGCCTGCACGTAATAAAATAAAAAATGGATTGAAAAGGTTAGGAACCCCCACCCCTCTGTAAAGGAGAATGCTGGAAAAATGAAGGAGCAGGGTATGGATCAACCTCTGTTTGATTTTAAACCAGTTTCCATCTTAGAAATGGAAAAAAGCTAAAGAAAACATGTGTCCAACTTCCTGCCCAGGTGACCTCTTATCTACCAAAATCATCCTGGGGAATATAAAACAAGAATTCTCAATTTTTCAATTTTTCCACAGATCAGTGCCTGTTGAAATTAAAGACGTGGTGCTGACTCTGCTTATAAAAAAACCTGTATTAAACCCGAAGGTGATCTAATTTGAGACCCATCACAAATACCTGTTCTTACTTAAGATCTTGGATAAAATTGCAGCTACTCAATTGCAGGATTATTTTGAAGCAGCAGCTTCCTTGCACATAGAACAATCAGGGTTTGGGCCTAGGCACAGGACAGAGACTCTGCTGGACCTGCCAACGCAGATGTTAGGAACCATAGATGACAGCAAGATTGTGATGGTGGTCCTCTTGGACTTATCTGCTGCGTTTGACATACTGGACCACAGGCGACTGTTACAAATATTAGCAGATACAGATAACTGTTGCGGGAATGTTATAGAGTTGCTTAATTCCTTTGTGAGTGACACAAGATCATGGATCGGTGGGGGGACTGTTATTTCAGAGCCATCCCGATAGAATATGGCGTGTCACTGACCGCCTGCTTATCCCCTGGTTTTTTAAACATTTTTTATCAAACCTCTATGTGATCAAATGGAAAAGATGGGCTTGTTTTTTTACAAATTATGCAGATGATATTCAGTTGTGATGGAATTGAGCAGTTATCATGGAACTGGATGTGCTTGAATAGCTCTAAAACAGAGCTCATGATTTATGGATTTATGGATCCAAGCAGTCCAGAGCTAAATTAGGACCAGAATGCTCCAACTTTGAAGTAGAAGGGTGCTGAATACCCATGTCCAACAAAGTAAAGATCTTGGGAGTCTATATAGAAGCCTCCTTGGGGTCAGCTGCCTACATAAATGGAATAACAAAAAACTCACACTACCATCTGAAGGTGCTGCGTCAGATCCAATGACTCGTAAAAACGACACAACATTGGTGTAATCTATTATAATGCCAAGGCTGGATTACTGTAATTTTCTGCTTGGCAGTGGCAGCAATGAATGCTAACAAAGATTGCAAATAATACAGAAAGACGCCACGAGAATTGTGCGTAACATCCCTAGAAGGGATCATATAACGAATGCCCAGAGAAAACTTAATTGCCTCCCAGTGACTGTGATGGTGCATTTCAAAAACCTTACTTTAACCCACAAATGTATTTTATTTATTTATTTTACATTTTTAAAGCGCTCACACAGCCCACAGGCATCGAGGCGCTGTTACAGGAATAGTTTGTTTTTTGGATGCATAATTGTTTTTTTTTTTTTGTCTTAGTTGCGTATTTATAATGCCATTAAACACCCAGAGGTTTCTATGCGCTGACTCGGGGGGATCGAACACTTAAACACCCAGAGGTTTCTAAGCACGGACCCGGGGATCGAACCGGTGTTGCTTCGTGTCGTCTTCCTTCCAAGGCGCGCACGTTGACGCTGAGCTATTCTCTCGGGACATAGGTGAAGAAGCCTCCTACTGCCTATAACAAAGGGTGGTTCAATATAAACCAAGGAGATCTTTACTTTTGAGTGCAGCCAGTGCCTTTCAATCCCCCAGGTAAAAAGAACAAGGGCAAATGGACGATCATTCTGGGTGTTGACAGCCAGGGCATGCAATGAAATTCCCCTGGCCACGAGTAAGCAGACCGATGAGCCCTATCACTTAACAGTACCTTTTTGTGACCCCCACAACCCAGATGGTTAGCCATATGTTCTAAGGCAGGGGTCTGCAACCTACGGCTCTGCATATGTCTTGGAGGATGGCTCCAATGAGTCCTCATCATTGAATATGCTAGCTAGGGCTGATGGGAGTTGAAGTCCAAAACATCTGGAGAGGCAAATGTTGCAGATCCTTGTTCTAGCGGATCTTGATGATCATTGTTGAATGCTTAACGCTGGATGACACCAGGGCCCTGATCGACTGTGGGGCCACCCATAATTTTATGGATGCTGAATTCACACAGAAACACACCACTTCATTGTACAAAAAAGCCTTCCTGGATCCCACTCATTCCATAGATGGATCTAGTCTCACTTTAGTTCCTATTACCTACCAGACCAGGGTATTTCACATCACTTGCGGTATGCACCACCATGACAGAAATCATGTTCTGATGTCATAAAGATCCCCTTATTTCTTATCGTCCTGGGTATACCTTGGCTAGCCTAACACAACCCCTGCCGCTTATCGACTGGAAGTGGGTGTTCAAATGTGCCTATTGCACTGAGTCTTGTCATCTGGAACTAGTCCCAGGCTGGGACCCACCAAGAACCAAATAAAATCATCTTCCAAAGACGAGGAAGGCAGCCGTGACCATCAAAGACGTATCTGTGAAATACCATCACTGCTAGGATGCGTCTTATTTAAAGTAAACAGATGTCCTACTGCCACACCGGCCCAAGATTGTTGGATTGACCAGTGCAGTCCTACTATACCACAAGATATATGCCTTAACACCAAAAGAGAACAGCCTCCTCAAAGAATAAATACGTAGACAACCCGGTCAAAGGTTTCATCTGGATATCCATTTCCCATGCATGAGCTCTGATCTTCTATATTCTTAATGATTGTGCATAATTCTGTGAATGTATGGGCTACCATCATATTAATATGATAAGCATCAAAAGTCGTTACCAATACTAAGACCCTCATCCAAGTGCTTATCGAACAAACCAAGCTCGACCCCAAATCCAAGCTCGATCCCTGAGTGGTGTATAAGGGAGTGAGAATCATTTCTGGATATGTGTGGAAGACATCATTCTACGCTAAATAAGGCCACTGGGAATACCTTGTGATGCTGTTCAGTCTCTGAAATACCCCTGTGATGTTCAGAACGTTCTCAATGGTGTTTTAAAACATTCTCTGTGTGGTTGAATAACTGGACATTACACACATCTATTCGGATTCCTAGAAGTTTCCTGTAGCCAAAGTCAGAGATGGAATATGGCTTCTACAAAAACATTAGTTGGATGCCAACATCAAAAAGTGCTCCTTCAACCAAGACACTCTGACTTATTTAAGGTACGTGTTTTGCCCGATTGGATAAACATTAAGAAAAGAAAAGGTCAAAGTGGTGATGGAATGCCTAGCACCCAGAAACCTAAAAGCACTACATAAACTCCTGGAATGTGCCATTTGGTGGGTGGTCATAATTTCGAAAAAAAAATGTCGACAGACAAAAATGTCGACAAAAAAATGTCGAAAAAAAAAATGTCGACTTTTGTTTTTTTTAATTATATATTTATTTTAGGGGTTCGGGAGTTAAAAAAAAAGGGAAAAATTAAAAAAAAAATTAAAAAAGGGGGTTGGGGGGAACCCCCCCATTTGGGGGGAACCCCCCCATTTAAAAAAAAATGCATTGAAAAAAAAAGTCGACATTTTTTTTTTCGACATTTTTTTTTCGATATTTTGACTTTCGACATTTTTGTTGTCGAAATTATCACTGTAAACCGTGCCATTTAATACAAGCGTTAATTGCTTAATAATCCCTTCTGGTTAACCCTTTGATGAATTTGCTGAGGTAAAATTCTGAACATGGGGCCCCTTCTTCCTTACAGAGGCTGAGGAACTCTCCAGCATAGCTGCGGTTCTCTGGTGATCTAATGCTAACCTCCCTCTTGTGGCAGAATATACATCTAACCACGCAAAGTCCAGAAACTGACCACTTCGGAGATCAAAATCACAAGCTTATACAAAGAACTCACATTTTTGCTGAATGGAGATATTACCTTGAGAGCGCCAATCATATAATCACATGACCACTGCAACTTTGGAAACCTCAGCATTGTCAACTTCATCTGTGAAATTTTAGAATGACGTCTGATCCTCATATAGCCATGGCACCATGCTCGCCTTCCTGCAGGAGGGAGGCCATAGCGAGATTGATGGTCTGTTGTATCACTAAAAATGGCAACCGGTCCCCCAAAAAGAGCAACAACACCAATTGCTGGAGCTGTGCCCCAGTAACCTGCGGGGGGGGGGACTACCAAACAAAAGAAGAAGTGGCCCTTGTGTTTAGATATACATGTTGGAGAAACATATCTTATGGTGTGGCAGAGTATGTGAGCCAATCTTAGAGCTTTTTTCCAGAGCCAAAATCCTCCAACAGTCACCAGAAAAGCTGTACACCCCTTACCTGCGCCTCCTCGGCCATGACAGTTCAACAGTATTGGTTTGGTCAGAGACCTTTCTAAATCCAATGGTTATGACGCAATTTGGACACTGGTCAAGTCATACACCACGAGGGTAAAATGGCTATGGGTGCCCCAAAAAGAGCAACAACAACAATTGCTGGAGATGTGCCCACATAGCCTGCTGGCTGGACACTACCAAACAAAAGAAGAAGTGGTGCTTGTGTCTAGATATACATGTTGGGAAAACATATCTTGTGGTGGGGCTGAGTATGTGAGCAAATCCTAGAGCTTTGCCAGAGCCAAAATCCTCAGAATGTCACCAGTACAGCTGTTACACCCCTTACCTGTGCCGCCTCGTCCATTACATTCTATCAGTATGGATTTGGTCACAGGTCTTTCCAACTCCAATGGTTATGAAACAATTTGGACATTGGTCAAGTCATACACGAAGAGGGTACATTTGGAACCAGTGAGAGGCATCTACATCTATTATCGCTCACACATTACTCAAGACTGTGTTTAGACATCACAGCTTGCCCAAAGCCTTTGGGCCCGATTCATGGAATTATTTGCATTGAAAATAGGGTACATGCCCATCAAACTGCTGGCAAATCTGCGTTTGGCGATACATGGAATCTAATGCACTGTACTTTTCCTGGACTTTTGTTGAGTTTGCGCAGGCTCGGCACGTCTCTGTGAGCCATCGATGCATTGCGCAAGACTCCACGCAGAGCATGGGCTTGGCTTGTGCAGAGGGCTGGGAAGGGGGCAGAACACAAAAAATGGGAAAGAACTTGCTAAAAAGTGGGTGTTCCAAAGGAAAGGCCTGCAGGCAGTCCCTTGCATGCCCACAATTGCATGGCACAAGATGTATTCATGGATTGATTGCGCAACCTCTTGGCCGGGAAATGGCCATGCAAAACCTTCATACTTTATGCCGCCCAAAGGTAGGCTTAAGTACACTTGCACATAGGAATCGCAGCACAGAGGTGGGTTTGCATGTTGTATTTTGGGGTGCGTGTAGGGAACCGGGATACCGATCCAATTTAGGGGTGCGCGTACGCAGTGTAGCGGGGTGCAGGAACGGTTTACATGGGTTCGCACAGGGATTTTTGGAGATTTCAAGTGAGTTACGATTTTTCATATGCATGTTGTTGGGGTGCTGGATACTGTTACTGGGGACCCTATGTAGGGTCCCCAAGATGCAGGCCTGCTTGTGGGGAACCCCATGCACTGTTTGAAGGTTGCGTGTATTCGTGCCTGGGGGTGTACGCAAAGGTAGCTGTTCTGGCTGTTTTTGCTTTCCGTGGTGGCGTGTCGGGGGAGTTCTGGGTGTGACTTGCGAATACGGTTGCTTTGCTCAGTAAATTCCATGAATACGCAGGGTGCGCATTTTTTTTATCTGCCCACAGGCTTGAGCAGTGGACCTTCTCGGCACACGCCCCTTGTGGGATTTCTGTGCACATTTCCATGAATCTGGCCCTTTGTTTCTGACTGGGGGGCCACAATTTGTGTTATAGTGACAGAAAAACTCTCAAAAGCACCTGTGAATTTCGGTCCATTTGTCAACCAGGTACCATCCCCAAAGTCATGATCAGACAGAATTGTAATCAGAATTTCGCACAATATTGCGCTGTCATTGTAATTTACAGAGGACAGATTGGGTACAGAGTGCGCACTCTATCTACTGCTTACAAAGTTCACATGAAAAAACACAGTTCATGCCTCTACAAGTACCTCACCGTATTTTGGAACGGCCACTTAGCATACAAAAACGTCGCACTTAACATTTTTCTCCACAACCCAGGCACCTACAGTGGATGAGTGGATAACCACCATCCAATGACAACAGTGATTCCCCAAAAATCTCTCCAACAGCGGAGGCCAAGAAGTCTGCAGATCTCCATAGAGAAAAGGGTGGGGGGCTCGTTATTCCACACCCCTGAAGCCCCTTCTACACATCACCAGTAAATAACAGAAACGCCATTAAGTAGAACTGGAAAAGTGTCAGTGGGAAGTTTAGATTGGCAAACACTGCAAGGCAGTTGTTTGGGCTGGAGAAGTGTCAGTGCGGGGATTAGGGAAGAGGGGGGAGGCGGGGCAGGGGAACGAGAGCACCCGTGAGACAAGATAAACATCCTAACAAGCAGATTTTTCTCGAGCGGGATTACTCGTCTTCAACTGCCCGTCTCGGCAATTTAAAAAGCCGCCTCAGAAGCGCGAGCCACGCTGCTTGTTGGTAATCAAGAAACGGGGCAGGAAAATGAAGCTGTCGGCTCTGTGAATGGGTCTTGTTGTGGCTCATTAATTGAGATAGGTTTGTGGGCCTGCTCATACACAGTGAAACGACGTTGAGCCTCGAGATAATATCACAGCAGGCAACACGTCTAACATTCGATATGATGTATGTCCTGGGGCGCAATACCTCAAGATGGGGATTACCTGCCAGTGGACGTGCATTGTCAATCAGGCCGCGCGCGGAACGCCGCCAAGACGCAGAGGGGAAATATTTGCAAGCAGCAGTTCTCAGAAAGACGTTGATTTGCAAGGCGTTCGCAGCTTGTGGCTTTCCTCTGAAGCCTTCCTTTGCCGTCTTTGGAGTTGACTATCGCTGCCTTCAGGGCACCATAGTGAGACTTAAGGAGCTTCAGTTCTCACACAATAAAAGGACCATTGTTAAACGTGATGTGTATGTGTGTCTGCACATACACGTATATATGTATATATAGATGGTCGTGTGTGTGTATGTGTGTAGATGTGCCTATGCACATATGCATGTGTCTGTGTCTACATACACATATATTCATATATGTGTGTCTATATACACTTGTATAGAAGAAAGCAGTTTGTACAAGAACGTTTAGATACTACCTGTAAAAGTAAAATGTACAAACTTTCGAAAGGCCAATGTCAGGATACAAACACCCTGCTTACTGAAATCACCTATTTCCCTACTTAAAACCATTTCACTACAAATTGAACCGCAACCACTTCTTCATAACACTCGCTTTAACTATACATATAAGACTTTGAGTCACACGTTTTATAAAGAATCACCATGTGTTGATACAAACGCCTTGGTGTAGATGTGAAAGTTGTCTGTGATTTGGCAAAACCGCAATCTTATTCATTGCCAACTGCGCCGTACATTTGCTAATGTTAAACCCACTCCGTCACTGAATAAACTCCCATGGTGTCATCGAAATAACCTCCACACGAAGCCTGCCAGAAAGAGGTGGGGGCCCCGGCGCATGCCGGTTCATGTCGGTCTCCACGTCCTCCGACTGGAAGGCGCTCAACTGTCGAACAGAATAAGCCACCGTCTTGTGTGGCATGTTGAACGTGATAGCGGAAGTCTCTCACATTCGTATGCCAAGAGCCGAGTGGCAGGGCTCCTGCACGTACTTACATTTTCTGGCAGTGTTTGGTTTGGGACAGTGAGCCATTCTTTGAGGATTTCTCAATGAGTGGCAGGTTGACTCACAGGATTGGGTTCCACGTAGCCCTGCTGTTTCTCAATACTCCTTGAGAGGTGCCCGCAGATTTGAAAGCATTGCCTTTGATGAATCATTGCGCTATCACACCACGGGGTGCATTCAGGTATTTTGAGATGTTCTTACAGTTAGGAGGTTCTTTTGGCATACACACCTTGTCAGCCTGAGCTAATTCTCTTCACTTCTCTGGTGATAGAACCTCAAGTCTTGAATATCAACTCTGGGAATTGTTCCATTGTTTGGGCTCCCTGCTCTTGCCTTATTGTGATGCCACTTAATGATTTGATATGCCATCCCCTTTCTATCTGAAAACTCCTCTAAGTCCCACAATAGTGTAGGGCGCTAGCGTGCTTGCATGTTTGCATCTAGACTCCACCTCACATTTGCCAGCAAAACCATTAGATTCATGGACACTAAGGTTTGCCATGTAAAAGTGCTCCCTATATATCTTCCTGCTGCTTATGTTCAAATCCCTGCGTGAGCTTACACTCCCCTTACCCAGCTAACGCTATCGCCTACTGCTCTCGTCTTTGTGTCACCCACGCTAGTACACTCCCTAATCTCTCTGTACCTCCTCCCACCTCGGCTCCTTGACTCACAATTTAATTAGGCAACTGTTTGCAACCATGTGCCCTCGACTATATCATGCGCAATATCAACAGGCAGAGCAAGTGTTACAGCAAGGTAGTCCTGGGAGGCTCTCCTAGGTTGAAGGACAGTGCAGCTGTGCTTTTCTTCGGCAAGGATGTGAAGTACAACAGTTCAGAAGGGTTCCAGCCTGTGGTAGCACTCCGCCAATTAGAGGGACCGGGATTGCACAGAGTGGCCGACAAAACCAGGAACCCAATGGAGAACACATCGAAAGTGCTCACATACGGGATCTGGTGTGGAGAGAACTAAGCCACAAAGGTAATTCTGAAATAGAGGCAGATGAACAGGAATCAGGACCGGGACCATTCCAGATGAGGTAAAGGGGAATGTTTTCCAGAGACACACTTAACAACTCCGGGAAAACAAAATGAAGGTGTGATCCTGCACTCCAGAAACACTACCCATTTGTCGGTTCCTGAGCATCTTTCTTTTAGGGTCACCATTATTTTCTCCAAACTCACTACAAAATGAATTGGCTGCCTTCAGTTTATCATTCTTGCTTTGAAAATCTGTGAGAGGGCATTTGCCTTTTGGCAACTAAACGCATAAACATGATATGTACAGTATCCTGAAACTTGATTTGTAGACTACAGTTGCCTGAGGGATGGCAGAATCATGCTGTCCATTGCCTTTCTGAATTTGAGCAAGGATACAGTGCTTCAGTGTGCTCTTTCCTTCCGTAATGAATTCATACTGATGCCTGCGCTTGTTGCAGCGTATGTTATATTACCTTGCACGCTTATGGAGCAGGGTGGGTCAGCAATAAGAAGCGTCATTGGCGAGCAGCGAAAGCTGCAAGGAGCCGTACAGGCCTTTCCAGCTGGCCTTCGCAACGCGGCTTCGCCTGCTGGCTGGTGGAGGCACCATATGTACTGGGGGCATGATGCTGTATTGGCAAATCCAGGCCTGCAGCAGTGATTATATTATCAGCAACAAGGTTGTTGATTCTGGTCTCCATGGTTATGGCAGCCATTTTAGAGGGCCGTATTTATGATTTCCACGCGGATGAGGTCTAGGGGCACTCCTGCGTCCCTCATGGCATGCAATCTTCCTGATGCAGATGGGGGGCTTGCAGCAGAGCTGCAGAGAGCTGCACAGGCATTTGCAGCTAGCCTTCACAGCACTGCTTGCCACTGTCTTTTCCCATGGCTTGCGAGTTTCAAGTTCCCATTTCTCCTGAATATACTGAATGTAAGAAATAGGGTCTTCATTTTACGTGTCATAATTGCACCCATTTCTGATGTGTTAGGATAATGTACCCTGAGTGCCCTGCAAACATCTGCTCTGCAATTATTAAATGGCACTCCATCATGCACTGTTTTCTGTGCGGTCACGCTTAAATATCCCACTCTTCTCCATATGTCATCAGCCCTTTCCCCAAGAATAGCTGCCAGGAGAACTTTTATGTGCCCTATGGCCAACGTGTTTCCTCCTGTCATTGTTTCTAATTCATATGTCCATTTCCCAGTGCCTGAAGTCAAACTCAGGAGCTTACACCTTAAATTATCCTTGTCCATCTGCAGCCATGGGATATACTATGCTCTTGCTCCCCCTTTCTCCAATAATGGAAACTGTGTAAACACTACCACTCAGTCGGATCCTACTATCAATCTATGCCTGGCAGGGACAATCGCCCCGTCTGTCTCCTTATGGGTAACGACCTTAACCTGCTGACATATGGTAGCGATTCTCCCTTTTCCCTATACAATTGTCCTCGGGGACACTCAGGATATGCTATGGGATCTGGCGTCCTATTCTTAGGTTGTTCCACATCAGACCATCTTACTTCTTTATCCATTTACAGGCTTCCTTCAGGGGCGCATGCGAGAGTGGACTCTCTTTCCTCGTCTGACATGTCTTGTCCCCAACTAGTGTGACTATCATCCCCGTCACCCTTATCCAGATTCAGTCTACTTAAAGACAATGCTGAACGTTCATCACTGAACAGACTTCCCTCCTCTCTTCATGATTGAGGCATTGGGGATTGATCAACATTCCCTGAAGTCTCTTACTCGTTATATTGACTTAACTGTTGATAGACTTTGTTGATCCTTTCTCCAATGCTTTCCGCATCAAATCTTTCTTCGTCTAACGCAACTCTAGACGTTGCTTGTGTTGCATGCTTTATTGAAAAGAACTCTTCTATTCTGTCCCATCGTATTTCTGGGCTTTGCCCTACTGGTTCCTTATGAATGAGACTAGTATCAAGTCCTTGTTGTCTCCTTTTTCGGTCCATTTCTTCATCTACGTCTCCTTGCTTTCTCTCATCCCTTCTAATTATTTCTTCCTCTTGCCTTTGTTCTTCCCCTCTCCTTATTCCTTCCCTTCTTTCCTCTTCTTCCCTTCATCTCTGTAATCTTGTTCCCTTAGTCTTTGCACTTCCTCTTCTTCTTTCTTCCTTTCCTGTCTATGCCTCTCTTCTATCACTCTTTGTCTATTGTCATGCTTTCTTTGTTCTTCTGCATTGTCTTCTTTCCTTTCTTGGTCCTCCTGATATAGCCGTTCTCATCACTCTCTGCGCTTCATTTTCTGCTCGTCTTCTCTCAATCTCTTCTCTCGTTTTTTATCCTTTCTTTCTTGTTCATCCTTGTCTTCTCTTTGCCTAACTTCTTTGATACTCTTCCCATCTATTTTGTCTAATATCTGCCCTCCCATCCATTCGTTCTACACAATCGCTATCTCATCAGCTCTATCCTTCTCTCCTTTCCATCCCTTAATCTCCCTATCTATTTCTGTTGATAGTTTCGACCACTCACTCTTTTCATCTTTATCTTGTATGATCTTATAGATCTCTTCTTTTCTCTTATTCTCCTCTGAACTATTGTCACTATTGTAAGCTCGGGGTTAGCATATCGGATTACTATAACCTGTCACCAATTTCAACTCCTTTAAAGGACATAACCCTATTTCTTCCATGCTAGTGTCTTTTACTCTGGGAGAGGTAAGAGGAGCTCAGGGCTCAACCCCTTCCTCCTTTCGCTGACTAAGCATCCACTCCTCAGGTGGCGGGTCTTCCTTTTCTTCTTGGTACATCTTCCAGAGCTCTAGAATCGCTAATCTTTTCTCTAATTTCTTCCCTGTGTACGCAGTGATCCCCCTTGTGGCCATAGCATGAACATTTTATCTGCAATGCTTTTCACCCATTCTGCACTATACTGTTGGAGCTTGGAATGTACTTTGGTAATGTTTTGCATAAGTGCATCAGAGCAGTGTCTCCCATAATGACAAGTCTCAATTGACTGTCAATACTTACGAGACTTTTTAAAAATAACCTTTATACTTTTACTTAAATTGCCACTTTTCAACATCTTTAAAACAACAAATATGAGCACGCACCATCAATCGCTGCTCAAAACTTTCATTTCTTAATTCGCTATCCCTACCTTTTGATTGGCGCCAATCACTTCACTTTGCTCAATCACTGTTATTCCTCAACTTTTTCAATGTCTTCACAACCTCTGCTGCTCTTTGATATTTTTACTCAAAAACAACATTCAGACTAGTCGACATTACACATTTATAAACACTGTGATCATCTTTTTCTCTCTCGCCTTTACTTTATACCCTACACAGGGTTTGAGACGTCACCTTACGTAATTGTAGTTATGCATTATATGCTTCTGCTCCACCCCGTTGGGATTTGAAACGTCTCCTTCCCTTGAGTCCGGACTCCTAGGTGCTTCCTTTTCTTTTCACAATATTTCCTGGTATTCAAAAATTATCAAAATCTCATACCCTTCATTTGCCATTCCCCTTAGTCTACTCACCATGCATTTGTTAATCGACTTGAGGCCTTCGGTATCGACTCCTCCTTCAATCTGACCATTTCGCCTTCCGTCCGCAGAGCGCCCATGGAAACTGGGCAGGGATTTCATCAAATGGAGACCTGCCCACCATCTTGGTTCTTCTTGCAAACTTATTTCTATCGGCCGCTCTTCACAGCAAACCCTGCAATCTTCCGGCTAATGGCGAAGGATACCCGATCGTCCGAAAGACTGAAGGCTAACTAGTTTGGATCTTTTTCCATCCATCTGCACCGCTACCACGTGAACTTAAAATTCCTTAGTAACGTGCATGCAATGAATGGGTTCAGAGAATAACTCTGAGTCCAAATAATCAAACCAACTCAGGAAGATGGCAAAGGTTGCAGTTTTATTAACAATTATCTAAAACAGGGAGGTTACAACGGACATCAATGGACATTCGCTCAGCTCTCGTCAATTTTCTAATTAAACATTGACTTTATGCTAAAAATATGTCAGAGGTGACATCATCCTTGGCAAATAAGAAAAACCTACAAGCGATTATAATTGGTTCAAGGGGAACATCTAAGTATACTTTCTATAAGGACTAGGATTGTGATTGGTTGTCCGACGGTCAGGTGGACAACGTATGCCTACTTCCAAAACATGTAATCTCCAACACTATTAAGTACATGGTTTATCACTGGTTCTTAAACTATAAGGCCCTTCATTATACTATCCTCTACAATTGGTTGGCACGCTCGTGCCATGTCTGGAACATTCGGTTCACTTAGCAGCATGTAAGCTCAGACCCAGGTGCCAGTAGGTGGACTTGACTTTACCTCCGCACCCAATTAGCCCAACATCTCTCATCACCCATGCCTTCTGCCATGAAGATTGTCTTTGAACTTGGCCTTGCAAAACATACTTGTCTGTGGGAATATAAGGGAGTACAGGCCCTCAATATTGTTGTTCTTTGACTCTATTTCCATCCTCATCTTATGTGACAGGAGACCACGATTTGGTCTATTCTGCAGCATTTAAATGTCTTAAACGAATAAAACTTGGCACTCTTGATTTTCTTTCTTTGCCCCTTAATAAGGGTTGATCCATCCTTCCCACGTTCACTGCTTTCAGGAAAAGATAACCGACCATGGCTGCTTCAGTTTTGATGCCATGCCATACTGCCTTGCCAGCACTTCCACGATTTCAGCTTAATCTTGCTGCGACACAATTCTCGGCCTTTCCCCTCCATAGGTCCTGACTTACTAAAATTCATGACACCGATATTCAGGTTCTATACGATGGCGGCTTCGCCTGCAGTCTATTCACTACATATAGCCAGCTTCTATGATGACTTGGTCTACTTGTGTTTCAGCATTTGTACAATTATTGAATGGTTGATTTTCTGTAGCACTTTGCACATGTGCAATATTCTCTCCGCGTATGAACGTTTACTCATTTCTTAATTTCGTCATCAGATTCTGTAAGGTCCATACATTCTGTTCAGACAATATTCTCAGGGCATCACACTTGTCTCTTGTGACGTCACTAGCTTCTCCCTTTTGCTCCTTTTCATATTCCTTCATGGAGTTCCTCCCTCAGATTGTCATCTCTTCGGGGATACATTCGATAGGGTTTCCTCAGTGGATACCTTTTTTCAAAGATTTGCTGCGGTATTGGCACAACTGCGGGTGTCAAACATGGCCCATGGTCAAACTTCCAACATATAGGAGGTAGGCGGGTGGGATTTCCTGCAGTGGCATACAGCTGCTCCTCTACAACACAGTCTTGTTAAACAGCCAAGGTTCTACCGGCAAATTAATGCAGAGCCGGAGGGGAAACTGAATGAGGGTCTGCAAAGCAGGGGAAGCCTTCTCAGAGGTAAAAACTTTGCTGCAGCAGCTTGCCACAGTTCGGAAACACCATCAAACTCCAGTGTGTCTACCCATAGGTGTTGGGGACCCCGGGGCGTGCCGACGGGCATATGAGCAATTGAAAATGTATTTTGAATACCGACCAAGTCAATTCGAAGACAAAGTTAACACACATCCTCATATATGAGAAGTCAGTATGGGGAAAGTTGGAGTGAATCTTATCACCAACAGATGAACATTAATGAAGAAGTCGAAAGGCAAAATCTGTACAAGTCTCCATATATAATATGTTAATTTGGGGAACATTCGAACAAGTAGTGCCACAAGCAAAGGAATACTAGTGAAGAAGTTAACAGAAAGAACTGGAACAAATTTCCATATATGAGATGTCAATATGGGGGAAGTTGGAACAGGGAGTACAACTGTGTTATATTGAAAGAGAACATTGTAGGAAGTCCTGGTGAAAGAAGTACATCAGGCAGTGAACCTCTCGGAGAAATTATGCCTGCCAAGAGAGTACACCAGGGGATATACAAAGTCCAGAAGGATTTCTGGCAGGAGAGGATACCAGGAGACATCCTTAAGAAAGTGTTGTGTTAAAGAGACATTTCTAATATTCTTAAGTAATCATTGTTTGGAAAAGACACCTTTTGCCATCCTTGTGAAAGTGTTGTTTGAAAGAGACATTTCTACTACGCTTGAGCAATAATTTTTTGAAAAGACACTTTTTCCATGCCTAAAACACTGTTGTGTAAAAGAGACACTTGTGTTATTCTTCAAAAAACCTTTTTACCATCCTTAAGAAAGTGTTATGTGGAAGAGAATTTTGCTACTCTTAAAGAACGCTATTTAAAAAAGGACATTTTCGCTACCCTCCCTGAATTTGTCCAGGGAAAGGGAACCACCTCCTGGATTCAAGGATTGTTTGTTGATTTTTCATATTTGATTTGTATACACTTTTTGCTAAATCAAAAACAGAGACATTTACCTTACACCTTTGATTGTTTATTTTTAGTGTGACGGTCAGATACGTTTTGGACACAAGGACAGTTTACCTAATTTTAATGACCAGACACAGACTGATCTTTAGTTTGAGTTGTCTAACAGGGATATTGAAAAAATTACAACTTTGTGTCTGCCTCTCATTTCTGACCCCTCACACCACCCACCATCAAAGAAATACACTACATGTTTTAGCTGTGCAGACTAGCCCTTGCTCTTCATCAGTGAAGATGCTATACCTTCCCAGTACCCTTGTATCTTAGGGCATGCCCAAAGTATGTGACCCAGGGAACCTATAAATTCACAGTATCCATAGAAATTATTGAATGCAAAAAAACTAGGTAGAAATTACCATGTTTTTTTTATTGAATTTGGTAGGGATTTTTGTATATATTAAGTAAATAATAGATGGGGCTGGGGTAAGGGTATTAGTTATGGTAAGGGGGTGAGAGGTGGTGCAGGGTGTCTCCCCAATTATAAAAAAAATGTGCAAAAAACTAAGTGATAATTTCTCCTTTTGTTTTTATTTTGTTTTTGGTTATTTCATGGACAGCCATATGTTCACAGCCTTCCAGCAGTCCAGTGATTAAGACCCATATATGATATTTCAGAAGGAGTGAAGCAAATAAGCTGAATTAATTATTTTTAATGTTAAATGACACCCATGGTATTAGATCAAAAAAGGTAACTATCTCTAGATTCAAGCGTGCACCCCAAATCTTCAGACCACATAGTCAGTTCTTCTGTAGATTATGCAGTCTAAAGAAGTTATAAATAATTCGTAATTTCGGAAAATCCTTCCAATCTTTACTTATAATGGTTTCACTGGTAGACCTGGATCTCCATGCATGATGTTCAGGATAACATGATGTGTTAAGATCATAATGTATTGTTGTGTAGGAAACACACCCATAAAAAGCAATTCATACCTTAAATTCTAAACAACATATAACAACAAATTGAAAGGTACAAATATCACTAAGTGGTCAAAGAGTGGAAATAGGAGCAATGCACATATGAATAACTTAATGATTTTGTATATGGTTATTCAATGGGACTTTAAAAATAACTGTTTGTTATAGGAGTGCAATAATATCTAAGAGAGGGAAAATAACGTTAAGATATTCTTCTAAATGGCTCTTTTTGATCCTTGTGGTTTGGCCTCGGCAAGAAACCTGGCAGGTTGAATACTTCAAATTGCCAAACCCTACTAAAGACAAATCATAGATACATCAGGGGGCATACTGTACCCCTTTCTTTGCAAGTTACATTATTAGGAATCTTTCAGAGATAATTGAGCATATTTATCATGCATATTATTTTCCAATAATATACCTCCAGTGGCTTCCTTGCAATTATTACCATATGTACATATGATTTGCTGATTATGTCTTCATATTGATGGCATGTCAATCCTCTTCTTAAATGCTGCAATGCTCCTGTCTCTGGTGAGATTCAACATTATGGCTTCAATCGAGAAGGCACACGTTGAGTGACAGATGTCACAGCTATTTTATCATTCTTCACATCCAAATGTCGAGGCTGTTCAAATGAGTAAATATGGTTTATAGTTACTAACACTAAAGGGTATCACGTAATATTATCCCCACCCATGATATCACCATATATATGGTTGTGCAGTAAGGCCATAAGCAATATTATTAGTGGGGATAATTTATGGGGTTATTGGGACAGGGGGTTGCGGAGAAATTATGGGCATTGCGGGGGTGTACCTACAGGTTCCGTGGCTGAAAATCGCCACAAAAATATGGCGATATTCTTGTATGGTGATAATTTTGCGGGGATATTAACACATGGAACTCACTAAGGGTGAGTATTGTGAACATGTAATTGAACACAAAGCCCAATGTGCATTATGTAATTAGAGATTCAAGCACTGAGCCCTTTTATAAAAGCCATATGTGTCTGTGGTCATTCCCAGGTTCCCAAAATGATCTTTGAATGAATGGAATCAGCTAGGAACCCTCTTTGTGCTATTTGTATTTTACCCGGCTTTCACTGGTGTAGTTCTAAAATAGTCCACTAGGAAATGAGTTACACGTCTATTCCAGGTTTTGATAAGGTGCTCTCCTTTAGATAGTCTAATGTTCTTATTGTGACAACAGCATATTTAGGAAGTGGATGTAGTAACATTTTTAAAAGAAGAATGTTAGTACTAAATAAATAATTGTACTTATTTGTTTCTTTTGCCAGGAATACACACCATTTTGTCTTTCATAACGCCCTTCCTACTTGGAAAGTGTCACACGCTGATGAAAACCAACAATGTGTTTCTTCAGTGAGCACCCAGGCAATGTGTAATTGTGCATGCTGGACATGGATTAGTTGGTACTGTAAAAAGAAGAAAATAACAAACACTGCTGTAGACCCTTCAGTCTGGTCCTCATGGGGCTTGCAAGATATGCCAGAAAGCCAGCACGCCCCGCGGACCCTCTCCGCATCCCGATCCATCGCCCGCACGGAGAATGCACCCTTCGCAGGACACACACGAACAGAATGAATGTCTCCAAATACAAGGCCGGTGTTCATTCAGGCGGTGCTTCTGTGTCTGTCCTGTCATTCTGTTTTTAACCATAGAAAAACACAGCCACCGTCGCCCATTTTAGATTTGTGTTTTTTCTCTGGTTGAGCTGCTGACAAGAATGGCTGGCATCGATCTAGCAACCGGGGAGCAAGCAAAGCATTTGGGGGGGAGAGGAATGGAGAGGATGGATTGCAGGGAGTCCGCAAAAAAACACTCTCCTACGTGTAACCTGATAATAGCTGCCAATTCAGATTACTGCAACAAGCAACTCTCGGCCTGCACATCTCCCCAAATAACAGGCTGAAAGAAGAATGCATCCTAACATTTTACATTCAGATCAGTGCTATAACTTCAAGTTGGGAAAATAGTTTTTCGAATTCAGATTACCTCAATTCTCATTCCAAGTTTTGTAATTGCTGATAAGGTATGATGATAGATATAGATAGATAGATAGATAGATAGATAGATAGATAGATAGATAGATGGATAGATAGATAGATAGTAGATAGATAGATAGATAGATAGATAGATAGATAGATAGATAGATAGATAGATAGATAGATAGACATTCAAAGTCAGATGCATAGATAGACAGACATACAGACACCCAAGGGCAAATAGAAAGATATGCTCATGCTCAACCTTTAGAAAGCGGAGCGATCCCTAAACGAAGAGCCCAGGTGCAACAATAAAGTAGAAATTAACAGGCAAACAAAAGAAGCCCACAGGCTATAAACATATGTCTTGTCGTGCCTTTTGGAATACGTTCAGAACTTCACAAATGCAATTCTGTAACATTCTCCCCTAGACATCATACTGAATTGGTTAAAAGCTAGAGCACGATTTAGTCAAAGACCTCACCTACTCCAGAAAGAACCTTCCTATCTTTTATAGAGTAAATAGAGGTTGATGGATGGGGCAGTACCTTTCTGGCTCCAGGTGACCACCTGTGGGGAACAGATCACACTTTTTCCATGTGCTAATCCTTGACAGCCCTTCCTGCCCTTGGAAGCGCGGTCATTATTAGGCCATTTTACCGTGATTCCATCATTTAGTGGTGGCACACAGCTTTGCAAAGACATTGCCCAGTGACCATCACATAGCAGGGGGCCTGAGAGACTGCAAACTTGAGACTGCAGTTATTGGAAAGAGCATCCTATCCCTGCCACACAAACCACCCTTCTGCCACTTCCAGCATACTACTCTCCACGATCCTGCAGCTGCCACACCCCCTGTAAGCCTTGGTGCGGCACGTTTGAGGACTTCACACTCTTCCTTTTATCCTTCCTGCTCCTTGTTTCATTGTGAAGAACACCCTGCAGGGTTTCAGCATCACTCTGATAATGAAGCCCAGGTGCCACCTGAAAACCTGGTGAGTTGTGGCCTTTGGTGTTGGGGTGGGTTTACTTTTGGACTGTATGGGAAGAGTTTGTGTAGTGTTGAAGCTAGTTCCAAAAGTTATGAAATTACATATGTTTCGGCCATGTGGGCACATTCTCAAATAATCCAAAAAATCTATTAAAATTGTGACCATACCTAGGGAGATCCCTCGGCTTGATATGGCATATGTAAAACATACCACAAATTGAGATTTTGACCTTTATCTGGTTTTCTGGACCCCACCCATATCAGGCCAATACCATGTATGTAATTTCCTTCAACATGATGAATACCGATTGCATATTCTGAGTCACCGTAAAATTCCCTAAAGGTGTATCATTTGCCAAATGCCTTTTAGTCTTCCAATGTATACAAACATCTCTCATCTTCAGTATAAGCCAAATGTTCACATTAAACATTGGGCCTTGTGAAATTTTAGTGGCATCTCTCAATTTGTAGATTCCAACTTTCAGTGCCCTAACCATGTCTGTTATGATCCCCTGAAGAAGAGAAGGGATCCATAATAATGATGTTGCATCCCATCTGAGTCATGGATGGGGAAGTAAACCACTGATGCTAGCGGTCTACGGTTAACACATATCAGTACTTTATAGCCGCCACAATTGTCAGAATCCTTTCAGCAGTCTCTAGGCTTTTCTGCTTTCTTCAGGATTTTCTACAAATCTATTAGCAATCTCATGGTGCTATTGAGCTATGTCCATACATAATGTCACGTATGCGTAAATCTCTTCTTAATGCAAGTTAAATCTCTTTATGTCTGGTGCTTCTTTCTTTTTGTCCATATCCCAGTCTTTACACTGGAACCATGTTGTTTTAGTTTTAATGGACTAAAGATGTCTGGTGTTTCGATGACTATCCTCAGGGACACAACTATAATATTCTGCTTCTTTGTCTGGGTAGATTGTAGTTGTTTCTCTGTCTCAGTGTCAATGCATAGATACATTTGGTTTCTACTAGTTCTAATTGCTGGCATGTAGATTTTCTGAGCATGGGCCAAACTGTTCTGAAGACATTTTCAGTTGATTTAATGTGCAACTAGGAACTGCTTATTAGTCTCAAGTGGCCTAGTATTCCATTTGGTTGATGATAGTCTTCATACAGAAAAATTCAGATTGTTTCTTCCATTTTACATCTATGGTCCAATGGATAAGAGCACCGCCTATTCAGGAAGTGGCTCCAGTTTAAGCCATTTGCAACTGGTTGAGTATAGGTTTCACCGGGATAGTTGTGTTTCTAGTTTTGGCTATTATGGGTGCTAAAGCGGCACCTTTAGGCCAAAATGATTGCATTAGAGTGCAGCTAAGGAGAAATGGCATATGAGGAGGGATGCAAAGCTTGTGGTTGTTGTTTGGTTATTTACCCATCTATTTATTGCCCATGGCCATGCTAATCCCTATGGCCATACCCACCCACTTCCTGCCCCTCCCCACTCAAAACCCATCCTCCTAGGATCTCGTTGAGCCACCATTATCAAGGCTTACCATCGAACGTTGTTCTGAAAGGCCTCCCAGTGTTTTTTCAAGGTTGTCTTCTGAGAGCAAATTATTCAATTGCTGTTGTGAACGCGCTGCTGGTGTAATAAATATTTATTAACTAGGTCTGTTTTCAGCCACCCTATTTTTAAGCACTATACCTTTCTTTCGCTGAAGTCCTGTTAAAAATAAGTATTGGTAACACCAACAGTGTTGGCTTGTGTGTGTTAGGCATTTGCAAGGCTCTGCTATTCTATGCCCAGGTACTCGCACCATTGTCCAGCTGTTACCATCGATGGCCAGTTAATACCACTACGGCATTACCTGGCAAATGCCTTTCCCATACCTACACAAAATCCAAAACTGTTGGCATATTCAATGAGTGTTAAACTTCGTTTTCAGTGTGTCTTGTTAATATACACGTTTTACCAATCTGCACTAAGACGTACAGGGATTGCTATTAAATAAGGGTACCCGGTGACGCCATATGACTGGGCATAGGCATAATACATGCTGGACGAAGACCCCAATGTCAAAGCACAGTCACGGCAGGAGTAGATATACTCCGATATCAATGTGTCATCATCTAGAGAAGACATCGGGAGAAAAGAATTGTTCATTCTGTGAGCAACTACTGTTGTGTTCATTTGTGAATGTTTGGTAATGGTTGATGGGTGTCCTTTTTACTGTTTGCATTTGACTGTGAAGAGTTTGACGGGGTTTGCACAGCTCTCGCACTCTACATTGTGCTTGTCCTCGGAAAGGGGGTTTCAAAAGAGGCTCCTGCCTGGCAGTGAGACCTCCAGTGTGTTTCTCTTTAGCCTTGGGACCGAGCTAGAAAGGGGGCGGAGGGTCGATGGCTGAGACCTGATCAAAGGCCACCTGGGTCGGAATGGAATGGAGGATATTGTGTAGTTGGACTGGTTGTTATGGTGCATGTGATGAATGCCATGCTATGTTTGTGCAATGTGGGACGAGCACGAATGGTTTTAGAATGTAGTGCTGTGAATACAATAATGCACTAACTATTACTTTCGTGTGATGTAAGACTTTTTTCTAGCTACCTTAGCAGCGTGTTTGACCTAGTGGCTTGGTGTGTGTATGGCAGGATCTTTTTTGTAATGTTGTCATACGACTGGGGATAGCACACTCAGCGTTACCAGTAATGCGTTTGGCTTTTACTTGAGTTTTCACTGAGCCCCCTTTGTTCAGTTGAAACGACCCAAGACTACCAATCCCAGAATGCAGCATTTGGGCATATACAATTCCAGGACTGGGCACTGTGTTCTCGTGGTATCCTAAGCTTTAAATAAAAAACAAGGGGTTCGCTTTTGGCCAGATGTTTACGGTGTCCTTAACTATTTGACCTCTAATGTACTGTGAAATGTTCGTGTTCACTTTGAAAAATCCGTGCTAAGGTCTCAGAATGGGTGCTAAACCCCTTCCTTCCTTCCTTCCTTCCTTCCTTCCTTCCTTCCTTCCTTCCTTCCTTCCTTCCTTCCTTCCTTCCTTCCTTCCTTCCTTCCTTCCTTCCTTCCTTCCTTCCTTCCTTCCTTCCTTCCTTCCTTCCTTCCTTCCTTCCTTCCTTCCTTCCTTCCTTCCTTCCTTCCTTCCTTCCTTCCTTCCTTCCTTCCTTCCTTCCTTCCTTCCTTCCTTCCTTCCTTCCTTCCTTCCTTCCTTCCTTCCTTCCTTCCTTCCTTCCTTCCTTCCTTCCTTCCTTCCTTCCTTCCTTCCTTCCTTCCTTCCTTCCTTCCTTCCTTCCTTCCTTCCTTCCTTCCTTCCTTCCTTCCTTCCTTCCTTCCTTCCTTCCTTCCTTCCTTCCTTCCTTCCTTCCTTCCTTCCTTCCTTCCTTCCTTCCTTCCTTCCTTCCTTCCTGGGACTCGCATTAGAGGACCACCTGCGGTGATATTTTAGTTTTTCCGTGCCGCTCACAGCAATTCATTCCAAAACCTATTTCACTAAATACTAAGTTTCGCTTTGTCACTTTGCTTTGAATCGTATCTTCTTTCCACTGCTTAATCCACCGTGTGTCTCCTTGATCCTGCCGTCTTGCCTCATCTGTTGAGCAAATGTCACTGCCACAATCCCTGGAAATATTTGCGTCTGACAGCCGCAAACACCCACCGGCAAATCTGCTTTCACGAAACGATGCTGAGTGTTTTCTCCCACAAGAAGAATACTTTGGAACGGATTTAAGCAAATATCGGCTCCAGACATTAACCTCTCAGTGGAATACATGTCCGAGGCACTCAATTAAAGTGAATGGGCTTGAAAAGGCAGCTGTTCGTAGGAAAAACATTGGCCCATTTCAGCCGGCAGCTTGCAAAAATGCTTCCATAATGATGCTGAAGGGGGCCCTTTGCTCTGTCTGTATGCAGTTTGAGATGCACGCGCCCCTCACCCCAATCACACTGCGTGTCTAGAACAGCGCATGTTATTTAAGGTGCATGTTTCCCAGCAGGCTTTTGTATTGGGACCACGATAGCTGTGTCTCCTAGCAGAAGCCTTGCTGGACACTACCCACTGTCCCTGCATGGGCTAGGCTCTCATCTGATGAAGCACCCAGTGAAAGATTGGCGCTTTGAAACACAATTACCTGATCTATAAGCACCTTACAAATGCACAATAAATAAAATAAATAAATAAGGGCTGACCTATGTTTACATTCTACCTAAGATTCATAAGCACCCAAATAGAGAACCAGGGAGACCAATTGGAGCTGCCACCAATGGGATGCTTCAACCACCCGGTGCATACATTGGGCCTCATTACACGGAAGGCGGTAATCCAGGGTGCTATTAGCCCCCTGGACCATGCCGGTAAATTACCGGCACCGCCTTGGTGGAAAAGGGAATTCCCGCCCTATTCCAAGGTTGGCGGGGCGGTAATTCCCCCTTCCACCATTGCCCTTCCCCATTCCCATTTTTGCCCCATAGTGCATAATGGGAATGGGGAAGGAGCTAATTACGGCACCGCAATTTTGCGGTGGCGTAATTAGCACCAAGGTCCCTTAGCAGGTTGGTTTTTAATGCCTGCAAAAAGCAGGCGTTAAAGCACCAACCCGCTTAGGGACCTCGTAGTAAGGCGGTAATGGTTAACGGTCACCGTTACCATTAACGGTAGACGTTAACCATTAACGCCTTCCATGTAATGAGGCCCATTTTGACTTTTTCCCTAACCCTCTAGTGCAAAATACCAAAACGTACATATAGGCTCCTACGCACGTCCTACAAATCTTGCAATGTATCAGTTTGACAAATGACGATATCCTCTTTTCAGTGTCTGTACACCTCTATACCAAATACTGAAGGACAAGAGGCCTGGGAATGGATCCTAATGAACACATACAACATAGGGGCACCCAAAGAATGTACACTGGTATTATTCAATTTCATTTCTCACAATGCTTATTTTAAATTTAAAAAAAACAAATACTGTTTACAGACCTTGGAGACAGCCATGGTGGCCACAATGGCACCTGCTTATGCAAATAGTTGTATGTATAACTTCGAGGTAGACCATATAATCATGCACCCACTATGGAGGAACTAGCTGAAGTATTGGTGGAGGTGCATAGATGACTTGTTTGGAGTATGGCAGGGTTGTTTATTTACATGACATGACTTTTTTTGAATATCTCAATGCAATCAGTGAACGCATTCAGTTCACATATAGCATTGGCAAATTCCGAATCACAATTTCCTTGATGTTAAGATTATCCAAGAGCACCTGAAATACATACCACTATATTTCAAAGACCAACTGATAGGAACAATTTGTTACATCGCTTACGTTTTCATCCCCAAAGTACTTTACGTGGATTACCTTATGGTCACATGTTATGCATTAAGCAGATCAATAGCAATGAACAAAAACATCAGGAAGCACTGAAGAAGATGGTGATTACATTTACGGAAAGAGGGTATCCACAGAATGAACTTACTGAAGCTAAAATTAAGGTTGACAATGTCACAAGGGAATCACCCTTAAAAAACATCTTCCAAGAAATCTCAACCAGATTTGGTTAACAGTAAGCAAATATAGTGTTCAGAACAATAATATCAAAAGGATCATTAAAAAACATTGGAATATCCTACACCTTGATCGAGTAACTAAAGAGCTTTTGCCACACTTCCGGTGTTCTCCTATAAGAGGAGCAATAACCTCAGAGATCTGCTAGTGGTTATGAAAGACACTAAACACATCAAAGTAGATGCTGAAAGGAAAGGTACATGAACTGTACAAATTGTAACAGTCAATACAACTTTATTTTGGTGTAAAACCATAAAAGCAACCGCACAATACAACAATATAAAAATATAAAATGCAAACAATTCATTGCTCTGGCATCATATAAAAGATTAAGCACCACAATTCCTCTTAACAGTAGTCCAACTAGCAAATCACAATATTGATAGCATCATAGTGGCACAGGATATAAATTGCAGTCTGTTGGTACATCTATAATAATAATAATAATAATCATTAAAATAATAATAATAATTTAGCATTTATATAGCGCTACAAACCCTCAGGTATCTGAGTGCTGCTTATTATTACCCACGGTGTGTGGTGCTCAATCTGACGTTTGATAAGATTTTAACCAGCAAATCTGTCTGAGGTAGGCCACTGTGGAGCCAAAACAACAAGGAGGGCATTGCTCGCAGTCTTGAAGAATACACCCATCATCCTAAGTTCTGGTTCAGCGCTCTCTGTCTCTGCATTCTGGCTCTATGAAGATATTGTGCTGCCACATATACAACACAGAGACTTTGTCACTGGCCCAAATACAGTGCCGCTGCTCCCCAGTGGCGAATCCCAGCTAAATTTAGGACAGTGCTCAAATATCTGCCTCAGTCTTAGTTTTGTGACAGATCAGCAGAAAATGTATCAAGGTTTCTCTCACCATCCCACACATCTATGCCCAATACCTTCCAAGAGTGGGCAAAGGTGGCAATCGGCATGTATAGGGATCTCTCATATGCAGGATTTATTGTCTCAAGGTACAAACAATCTTGACTCAACATATTCAGAACCTAATTTCAGGATCATCGTTTGTGCCACGAGTTGATCCAGTGATATTTCCAGTGATCTTTGTTTTGCACCTGTCTTAATGCTTCTAACCACAGCACTTGGGTATCGCATAGGGCATCCCAAACATTTCTCAAGTTCACTAGGGGCAGTGAACAACCAGCAGGCTGTTTTTAGCAAATAGCATGTTGGCTTATTAATTTGCCTGCTATTGCCATTAGTGTGGCTGATCTTATGTGTCATGTGCAACAATGAACTACACCATCTGTCTGCTGGTCCATACGTTTTCACCCACTTCATAATACATGTCCATATTTTCTGTTTGATGGCTGTGTTTTTAATGTATAAGTATAATTCATAATTCTTTGCAGCCTCCACAAAACATTTTAAATAAAATATCTCCTGGCGTGCCTACTCCATCTTCAGCCACACAATATGGTCTCCCTCAGTGTCATCATTGATTGGTCCTGTTCTGATTGATGTACCTTCAGGAGGAAGCGCAAAAGTAGGGGACACTAGTTAGCCTCTTTAAGCAGCTCAAGTTCAATCATGCTAGCTAAGCATGCCTCCCCCCATACTGTGGTTACTTTCTTGCCTTCCAACCTCTCCCTGCCTCCCTCCTGCAGTTGCCGCTCTGCCTACTGGCAGTGCTCTGAATCAGCTTTTTCTTTGGGCAGGATTCCAGAGACGGCCAATGAGAGAATAGAGGGTCTTTATTCTCGGGAATCTGATTGGATGCCTTGTTCTCCACATTTCATTGAATCAGCTGATATGTTCAATGTGCTTCAGCGCATTTGGGTTGCTTAGCACATTCCAATATTAAGGCTGCAGTTTTGTTCCGCTGCCAAGGTCCCCATTCTTGCCATGGGCATGAGCCAATGTCATGAGGGTATATGACAACACTCGCCATTCCATGCATGACCCTGAGCCCCATCTTTGTATGGGTTAGGTAGAGTTTGTGAGGAGCTCAAATAGTGGGCCGGATGCTTGTTGAGCAGAGTGTGTTTTGCAAAGTCAAAAGCAGAATATTCACAAATTGTAATCAATACCGAAAAAAAAATCTTTTGTAAAGTATTTTTTTAAAAAACTCACTCGAAGTGTGAAAACATTATCTTCTACCCGAGCATGGTGTGTGGTTCTCTTCAAAATTCTGCTCACAAGAACTTGCGATATTAGGCCACTCTAGGATTGCATGACACCGTTAACGTAGACCTGATTGTACAAGTTTGTAAATGAGTCTCTGCACATATTAGCGTTCCTTTTTATTGGTATATTTGGTACAAAAAAACCTTTCATACAATATCATGCTAACTTAATGCAAAAAGTAATATTATACAAAAAGAATTACAATCTAATATCATCTTCAATCAAATTAAATCACCATTATTGATTCATTTCCGCTATGTTAATTTTCTATGCTATATGACTCCACCTCATCAACAATTGTAAAATAAGGCTTTAATTCGTGCCTATCATAATTTATTTCCATATCGAATCTACGCCTGAATAAAAATATGCCACAGAGTGTGCCACAGAGTGTGCCACAGAGTTGAAATGTAACTATGTCCCTTCCTCCAGACATAAAGCAGTGCAATTCATCGTCAATTGGTGATTCAATTAGATTAGGCCTATCACAAAATCTGAAGGTTCTTAATGAGCGAGAGGTGCCACTCCACCCTCCAGTAATTTACCCTTAGGAGGGTAAAAATGTAATCTATGGCATACATAGTTCCTCCTTTATCGTGGACATGGATATCATACTATGGCTGATCCATGATCTACATATTCCTTAGCATCCACCAAAGTCTTTAATCTATTATGGTTGCGCTCATAAGCCATGTCGTCGGATTTTTGTTTGTCTAGATGCACACCTTGTTCTTTGCCACCGCTATAATTCCATTTTAAAGAATGTAGTAGGGTGCAGGGGAGAAAACCAACCCTGACAATAGGTTGTACAATCAAAAATCGAATGACAGCATATGTCCAAACACTTGTGGAAAGAACACACATGTTATCTTATCTTATGCATCAATTATTTTGTTTGACATTAAGGATATTGGTTATAACTTGTGTGCATGATTAATTAAGAAATGCATGTTAAATTGTATGATCGCAGAAGGAATCTACCTTTTTACATAAACCAAAGTGTACATATAAAGAATGATTTTGTTAACAAAAAAAGTAAAACCTCTTTTAAAAAAATATTTATATGAATTTCAAGTTTTAAAAAAATTATTTGATTGGATCACAATACTTATGGGTGTGCAGAGTACGGGAGTGTTCCACAAGTGTGTGGACATCTGCTGTCATTCTACTCATAATCCATGTCCACAGATTTCAATGTTATTTCTATTATTATTATTATTTCCCATTCATATCTTCAACTTTTTGATTTTCAATATTGAACATGTATTGAACAATAGGTTCAGACAATTATTTTCAAAGTTGTACTACTGTGCCTTTACCGGCCCATGTACAGACCTAGGTTGCTCCTCATGTATTCGTGCATTGAGGGTATCCTTATAAAGGTAATAATCTTTAAATAAAAGGTAAGTGCTCTCGTTTTGCCAGTGAAACTAGAGTGGTGTTAAGGTGTAGCCTCCGTATTGCAGATTAAATCAAGTCAATGCCAACATCATGGACTTAACCTTAGTTTGAACAACTGTGAAATGGTGTTTCCAGTTTAATGTACTCTGTAAGTACACACCAAGATATGTATAAGCCAGCAATCTCTTTTTTCCCTAATTTGTATACTTCATGTGAAGGTGAAGTGATCGCTCTGTTTGTTGAATATCATTATCTTTATTCGGTCATTGTTTATATTTTGACCATGAGGAAATGACTCTAAATGATCTGTAAACTTTTATTGGAGACCCAAAGGGGTGGAATCCAGGATCCAGATATCATCTGCATGTCCCAACCAGCCTAAAGATCTAAAGCCTGTTCCAGGAGAATAGCCAGTTGGGCAGTCTAACAAGTCAGACAAGTCAGTAAGGTACAAGTTCAACAAAGTCGGAGCCGAAACAAATCCCTGCTTAAGCTCTGTATATGTTGCAATCTTCCTGGTGCCGGTTCCTGGTCATTAACTTCCACTTACAGTAGTTTTGGAATAGAGAGCAACTATTATGCTTAAAAGACCTGTTGAATGCCCCATTTATTCAGCATTGCCCATAATTTGTCTCTGATCACACAGCGCTGCAGAGAAATCTATAAAAGCAATGTCTAATGCTTTATTAAAAGAGAGTCATCTTTTCTACTCTCATGGATAACACCATGATATTCATGATGGTAGACGGTCCTGCATGAAACCAGGTTTTATTCATTGGGAGTATGGTTTCATGGTGTATCCATTCTCTGAACTCCTTAAGCAGTATATGTGATAATGTCGAGCGATTGGATGTCGCTTTGTAAAATAAGTGTAAAATAAGTGTATGTCCTGATGAAGGCTCCATGGTATATTTAAAAAGTAGATCACTAAGGATGGGCAGATATTTCTAAGGGGCCGAAACACCCTGTGTTGACAGATCTTTTGTTCTAGAAACATCCTCATAAAAGCAGAACCATAAAGTATTAAAACGTACCTTGCACCAAGGAGCTGTACAGAGAAAAAGCAGTACAATAAAATGAATGACAATAATGTCATATTAGCCAGAAGAGAGCAAGTGGGACTTCAACGTCTTATGGAAGACACAATAGATTGAAATAGAATTAAGAGAATAAGGAAGAACATTCCATTGGAATGGTGCTAGGAGACAAAAAGATCAGAAACGAGACTGAGGGCGTGGGACAACAAGATGAAGTTGAGAGGAGGATCGAAGGGATCGGGAAGGAACGTAAAAATGAAACAAAAGAGGAAATATAATCAGGTGCAATACCATAGAGGGATTTGAAAACAAGACATAAGAAATTAAATTTGAGATGAGAGTGAAACGGTAACCAGCCAAGAATAAGAAGGGAGTAGGAAAGAGAATCATGAAAAGAGAGAAGACAAAGAAGACGAATGGAGGCATTAAAAACTGATTTCAGAGGAGCAAGATGAGAGAGGGGATGACCAAAGAGAGTCTATGGAAAATCAAAGAAGATATAAGCAATTGTGGTGCTTGAAACGTAAGAAAGGGAGAAGCTTTACAGATGTTATATAAATGCAAGCTACATGGTGTACGAAGACAGAGAGATATGATGAGCAAAGGATAAGGTAGGGTGAAATGAGGGGCAAGATAACAAGCAGTGGGGGAAATGGAAATCTCTGATGGTGTATATTAAAGAAAAGAAGGAGAAATGGGGGAGGACGAGTATTAGCCAGAAAAAAAAAGACCCCGTTTTTAGCAGCATTGAGAGTAAGATAGTGAGATGACATCCAGGATTTCATAGCTAACAAGCAGGCTGCGGGACGGAGGTGAATGTCAGCGGATAAAGAAGAGAAGGACAAGAAAAGATGAGTATCATCAGCATAAAAGTGATGGGATAGACCAAAAGAGGAAATAACCCTGGCAAGAGGGGAAGAGTATATAGAAAACAGGAAAGTACCCAGAACTGAGCCTTGTGGGACACCGTGGTTTAGCAGAAAGGTGTCAGATGTTTTACCGGTCCAGGACACGGAGAAGGTCCTTTGAGACAGATATGATCGGAACCAGGCAAGAACGGAACCAGAAAAGCCAAGAGATGAAAGAAAAGCCAATATAAGAGAGTGATTAACTGTGTCAAAGCCAGCGGAAAGATGCAACAGAACAAGAAGAGATTCATGTTTAGAGTAACGTTCAGTGAGTAAATAAATTAGAACAGACAGGAGAGTAGTTTCAGTAGAATGAGAGGGACGAAAGCCCGACTGAAAGTGGGGAAGAATCGAGGAATTAGAGATGAAAGTAGAGACTCGATAATACACCTAACGCTCAAGTAGTTTAGAGAGATAGGACGAAAATGTGAAAGAAGCAAGGGATCAGCGGTCGGTTTCTTTAGAATTGGAAGAATAGCAGGAAGCATGGGAAATTAGAATCTCATAAAGACGTCACAAAGTAAAATGGACAAATATACGACTACTTGCACAGAAAGGAAGACATCACGGGAAGGCGATGAACAGTTCACCCAAGGTTAGACACAAGTAGGCACAATGCAGATAGCAAACCATCCATTGCATTGGTGCTAAAGGCGCTACAGGAGTCGAGAGCAATCCTGGAGTACAACATTGGACGTATAGGGACAGACGTCTCCCTGCTAAGGCAGGACTTCGGCGCTATGTAAATCTGCAAGAGTGGGGGAGACAGAAGGAAGAATAAGTCAACTAGGAGACACTGAGCACTAGAGATCCAGGTTCAGGACCTCAGTGGGAAAACCCGACTATTGGAGAAAAGGATTGAAGATGCAGAGGGTAGAAGAAGGTTGAGGGCCCAGCAATGGACCTGTTCCTAGAGAAGTAGTTCCGGGAAGCGATTCGGCTGAAAGGATTGAAAAAATATTTCTCCATTGAGAGAGCGCGTAGGGTCAGAGAAAGACCACCTGCACTTGGCACACCATCAAGACCAGTGGTCGTCAAGCTCTTTAATGACAGGGACGGAGATGTTATTCTACAGGAGAAACTGACTGTGTCGTGACACCAACCGCCTGATTCATGGAATTATTTGCGTGTAAAACGCACATTTGCGTGCCATTGTGCCCGAAAATCCCTGTTTGAGGTATGGGGATTTTCGGGCAGAATGGCGCCTAAATGTGCGTTTTACGCGCAAATAATTCCATGAATCAGGGTGCTAATGTTTCAACACGCTCAAAATCATACCAATGCACAATAAATACAAGCAGAACACTATACATGTATTTTACCGTGAATATTGCCAAACAATTGATTGCGTGTGTTCAGTATCCAAAATTGTATTGGTTCATTGATAGGGAAAAAATTATATTTCACGCCTTTTCTTTTTCCCACTGATTTTTTCAACACTCCTTAAAAAAGTGTGAGATAGCGTTCTGTAAGAAATTCACAGCTTGGAGGATGCTTTGTATAATTATATGAAAGCTGCTCGGAGGCAGAGTTTGCAATTCTGTGATTAGAGAAGTTCATGAACATGACTGAACAAGCTTGCACAACACTACATAAAAGGGCAGGAGAATCAACATTCTTACGCATGCACACGAGTTGTGAATAATTAAATAGGTACCTTCCACCTTGAATTCAATTCTGTTCTATTAGACAACACAATGGGCCTCATTTTAATACAGGGGTACAAGTAGTAAAATAATGCAGTAATCTCGTCTACAGATTTTTGACCACATGCATGTGCTGATATATGCAGAAGATAAATGTATGACTTGTCCACGTGAAATCTGCAGAAAATCCGACCCTACACACTTTGTGAAACCACATGGAATATCCATGCATTTTCACCATTCACTGACGCTCACATTTTACGTGTGGGTATTTCATGTAGATAATTTGCATGTAAGAATAAGAATGCATGCGGAAAGCATGCCTCACACAGGAAGCACCACTTGAGAGAAGCACCTACTCAAGCCAACTGCAAAACTAAGCACAGTAGGCACAGAAAGTCACTACTACTATGAAAATAAGCCAGTACCTCTCACCCAACATCCGACACCTTGCACAAAACAGTGGGTGAGGTAAATGTAAAAGGGGAAAATATTCAACACACAGCTACAAATTACTTCATTGCTCTTGAAGTCGAGTAGCCCAAAAACCTTGTCGAAGAAATAATCCAAAAAAGCCAAATAATCATTGGACCTCTTTGCAAGGGAAAACAAGATTTATAACATGCAAAAAGGTCTCAGACGGTCCATAGAAATGAACTGACATGGAGCGCTGTTTTTTGCAAAGGGTTACAGGATATGTAGCGGCCAGACCACAAATTAGCAATACTATGCATAATCATCAGTACAAAATAATCCCACTGCGTTCATTGGCTACCACCTATAGAACATTCTAATCACCCCCTGGACTGACTGGACACATCTACACTAGCCCCGTTCACCTAGATATGTGGTCTCCTACATCGTCACTTTGTAGAGACAGATCCAAGCACCCCCACCTCAACCATCTCGCCCATACTGCCTATATGTTGGGAACCAGAGTCTGAGACACCTGCAGTACCAGTAAACATATCAATACCGAGGAGAATCCTGGAAGCAAGATTCCCACGGAGAAAGCCATACATGCATACACGACAGTATGATAGCCATTTGAATGGAATCCCCAAAGAAGCAGAGCATATGTCCGGAAGAACAGAATGGTGACGTCACACAAACTAATACTAACGTACTTAGAAAAGATGCAGAGACAATAGAATGAAGATATTCTATAAGGCATCAAGACAGTATCAAATATAAGTGACATCTTGGGATCAAGATGAAGAGGTTTATGCTACAGAAACGATGAAGATATCAAGCCATTTTACACGTGTACATATGCAAAGAAACGCAAGCAGACAAAGTATTCTTGTGGCTAGCTATGTAGTAAATAGATTGCGGCATGCGCCAATGTATACATATATAGGAACAAGTTAAGAATGGATGATTCCACTACGTGTTAAAGCAGTGCTAGAACAGAGAAGGAAGGCCTTTCCAGTATATTGCAGTTGAAAAAGCAATTGAGTTACAGAAACGCAGCTCAGAAAGGTAAAGCTGGATGAGCCCCAAGAAGCCAAGGTCTTATCAGACCGGGATGAATCGTGTGAAAGAACGAAACTCCTGTTCAGAAGGCATGGACAAAAACAAGGAAGATGTCAGAGGTCTATTAAAAATAGTATTTTAAATGCACCAGAGCTCAGAATTGTGGTCTTCAGTCATGTGGAAGGATGAAGTTGGACAAACATGACTAACAACACCTACGTATGAAGGCAGAGCGTGCCTTCACTCCCCTGAATTCTCCAGAGCAAAGAACATTTCCAAGGACAAGTTCAAAGCCTTAATTGACAGCAGACCACTGAGGTGATGATAGATAATATGCTAATTGGTGGGACGCTATGGTTCTGACCAGCTCACCACCACCTGGAAGTCTAGCCTGCTTGCTGCTAACGTAGGTGGAAAAGTACTGACGGATGTAAGAGTGTCAACCAATTGTAGGTGGGGCTGCATAATTAAAGGCCCTATAGTTTGGGTAACCAATGGGACGTTGTGTATTTAGTGACGTTCATAGTGACCTGTTAGTTGCCCCACCTGATGTTAAGAAGCCTATACCTTTCTTAGACTAGTATGTAACGTATACCTTGATGTTCACTTAAACCAATCACTCTCTTCAATAAGTTTTAGGAGTTTGCCACGTAGGATGACGTTACTAAATACGTAGGTTCATGTCATCAATGATGAGTTTTTACTAAAAGTACAATATTTTTTCTGAAGCAAATTGAGAGACTTGCGGTGAGACATCCATTGATGTCCGTTGTACTCCCTGTTTTAGATCATTGATATTAAAACAGTTAACCTTTTTGCCAACTACCTGAGTCATTTTGATTATAGATGTTTGAGTAACTTCTGCATCCCCATTCATCTCATAGTATTGCTACCGCGTCTTAAAGGGCTGGGTGTGCACCCCAGTATAACTTGTAAATACAGGTACGGGATTGGTGGTTTACCTGTGTTGTTACATTCCCAAATTGAGACTGTCATGTGATGTGCACCCAGCCATTCCAACGTACTCAGAACATACTAGCAAGGTCAACTCTGCTTTGATAAAACAATAGGCCTTCTCATTATACCAGACTCCACGGAGCACATGAGCTGCACCCCCGACCTTTTGCTAAATGTATTGTCACCAACTCTGCTGCTCCTATCCCCAAATCACGGGCTGTTCAAGACATGTCTCCCCCATTATCTCCTCAAAACCCCAGGTGCCCAGTAATGATGTGACTGGGGCACCACTCAAGTCTGAATTAGGTTATGCGTCTACTTGTAATAAGTGCCAGGCTATTATGCAAGTCAAAGTGCAGCAGGGACCTAATGGTCCTGACTATTACAACTGCACAAAGGATAAGTCTGGATCTACAAAAAACGCTGGACGCCGAAGAAACCAAGTTTGCAAATAGCACTCTCATCACCAATGCTAAAAATCAAATAGAAGCGATTAATAAACAATTTGCCACCTTTAAAGCTAATACCCTGGCAAGGAACACTAATAAATTACAGAAGGATATCAAGGAATTTCAAAGAGAATTGATTTAACCATACACAACTGAGGAATATTCTAAATCCATCAAACAGCCAGGAAACACCCCAACAGGTCGGCAAGGACCAAGGAGGAGAGGGGTGACTTTCTCAGGGTCAAATAGTAGCTCCTTGAGTGGCGGTTCAAATTACAATTACAACCCCATTCAATATCAATATAAGTAATTCGGCCAACCCCAATCAAAAATCTACCCACCCCCCCTTTTTTAGGGCGAGGAGGGATAAGAGCAGGTTGGGGTCCTCCACCATGGAACCCTCCATTTCAGGGTCAACGCAGGTGAACGAGACGACAGAGGAGATGAAATGAGAGGCTGGAAAAGATCTACATATTTTCAATCTGGCTCAGGTTCAACTAACAGCAATACAAATTTCAATACTAGGGCCTATCTTTTGTACCATCGGTAAATACAGATTGGTATAACACAGAAATGGAAATTCGACGGTTCCTATGCACCATCAGATTACGCATGTTTTTTCAGGAACACAAAGAAATTGAAGCTCCTAACGACCCAGGACTTGACCCCAAATCTACTTTTACACCCACAGACAACCAAGTCCCAGATGATTTATTGACTTTTGAACGTTGCGTATTGAGAGATCTTAAAGAAATGAGTAGGAAGAACAGCCCAAGTAGATATCAGAATATGACACGACTCAAAAGGGAAGCCATGGAACTATCTAGAAGGCCCGATTTGGTTATTAAACCCGCCGACAAGGGAGGCGGAATTGTTGTTATGAAATCCAACCAATACCACCAAATGGTCATGGAACTTTTGAATGATCGGGAAAGCTACAAACCACTAAAAAAAGATCCAACAAAAGATTTTAAAACAGAAATTTCTGCAATGATCTCTTTCGCGATGGAAAGGGACTGGATAACAGAAAAAGAGTCTGATTTTCTTTTGACATCACAGGGTAGAACCCCTTGTCTATATGCCCTAACTAAGATACACAAAGACTCCACAAACCTTGCAGGAAGACCAATTGTCTATGGGTGCGGTTCCATATTAGAACCCCTGTGCAAATTTGTTGACTATTTTTTTTAATCTATCAGTGTGACTACAGAATCTTACATTCGGGATACAATGCACAGTATCCAGCTTTTTTGAAAATCTGGACTTTGACCCGCAGAAACAAATTCTGGTGACTCTGGACATTAAGTCGTTATACACCAGTATCCCCCAACAGGCCGCCACTGACTGTGTGTATGAACATCTGATTGCAGCCAATGTACACACAAGAGTTCCACTGGAATTTATCTTCGAGGTCATGACTCTGGTCTTGTGTAAAAATGTCTTTGTGTTTGACAAACAGTTTTACTTACAGACAAATCGATCTGCCCTGGGGGCGCCATTTGCCCCTAGTTTGGCAATTCTGTTCATGGCAACCTTTGAGCATAAATTTGTGCTCAATCAAACCAACAGATGGCGGGCAAATATTAAGCAATGGCATTGTTACATAGACGATGTGATCTGCCTGTGGGAAGGGACAGAGGAATCACTTAAAGACTTCCTCTTATGGCTGAACACATGCAGTCCCGACATTCAATTTACAATGGAACACAGCAACTCAACAATTGACTTTTTGGATTTGACGATTGGACATAACCAAGGGAAACTAGTCTGTAACACCTTCCGAAAACCAACAGACCGGAACACATTATTGCACTTTGATAGTGATCAGCCACAACACATAAAAGAGAACTTACCGTACGGACAATTTCTGAGGATCCGCAGTAATTGCACCTCAATGGATGATTTCTACCATTATGCCACTCTTCTGAGCAACAGGTTACGACAAAGAGTCTACCCAAAGTAAATGGTTTCTCGAGCTTGGAAAATAGCCTGTTTTACTTGTTGCAACTCTCTTCTTACCCCTAAAACACCCAATGCCGGGGAAGACCAAATAACGTGCGTGGTAACCCATGGACAACACGCCTTTGACATTAAAAGGATTATCTACAACTACTGGCCCATAGTTAAACTCTGTCTACCGAACCATCAGAAACCAAGATTTGCATTCAAAAGGGCCCGCATCCTAAGAGAACACTTGGTCCACTCAATGTATACCAAAGAGACCACCCAGGGAAGCCTCTGGAACCTCTGTCCGCTGACAGAAAATTATCCATGTGGGTCCTGTTCAGTTTGTCAATTCACTTTGAAAATACAACAATTCCAAATGGGGGAGAGGTCATGGACCCTGAAAGACGTCTCAAACTGCAAAACCAACCAAGTTGTATATTGCATCGAGTGCCCATGCCACTTGCGATATGTGGGCCAAACGATGCGCAGCGTTGGTACGCGGATCTCAGAACACCGTTCAAGAATCCGGTGCAAGAAACTCACCTCGCCTCTAGTGCAACATTACCTGGAGAATAAACACAGCCCACAAGACTTGAAATGGTGGGTCCTCGAACAGGTTTGCAGTGGCCCCAACATTCAAGGTCGACTACTGGACCTGGAGGGTAGATGGATATGGATACACAGGATGGACTCAGTGGCACAGGGTTTGAATGAAAAATTCCTTCCCCATTGGTGAACACAAGAGCATTTCGAAACTCTCACGGCCCACACCCTTAAGCCCACTGGTTGGTGCCTTCGCACTGCTGCATGAAAAACATCAAGGTAGCCAGGAGTACATTTTTCTGGTCAGTCCACAATTTAATAAAAACATTTTTTCTACCAGCTAGCAGGACCTGAACACAACTGGTCCCCCCACTTGGCAATCTAGACGCGAACAATACAGAAACACCCGCCTAACCAGCTGGGACATATTGAACTTGTACCGACCATATGCACACGGAACGTTGCTGCAGTACCACATGTGGAGACAGCTTGACAACATCAATTGCGTGCGGGTTGAAAGCAAACCACACGAAATAAAGGGAGGAGACATCCTAACACACAACATACACTTATCTGAAAAAGAGGCCCAGGTGGATCAGTCACAAGGCTCTCGCACTCAATTTAACAAGATTTTGATTCAAGTGGAACACCTTGACATTGTGGATCGGGGGATCCAAAAACAAACAAGTAGAGGCAAGCACTGGAGTTGCAAGCCACTGACTCTCTGTCTCTACACAGCGAGAATCTCTTCCGTGTCTACTACACCAGAGCCAATCAGGGCACCTCACACAGGGGACCTCGATTGGACGACGGTGACACACCTACAGGATGTGCAGAGGCTCAACTCGTATACAACTTGAGAATGTTTTCACCGCACGGGATGCAGGCTCTCTAAGACACAGTTTAATAGTAGAAATGGGTGGGTTGACAAAACCGAGTTGGTTGGTGGCGCTGGCAAGAGGGTTGGTACCCCTGTGTTATTACTGGATATTACACAATTTAGTCCAGAGTTGTTGTATGTACATGAATATTTATTATTTCAAGTGCAGCATAACACCTGGGGCACAATGTACCAGGTTGGTGAACCGTAACAATAGAAAAAACAGCCGACGCGCGTTTCAACCAAAGTCTTTCTCAAGGCTGTGTGAGGTGGGGGTTGGTGAGTGGTGGGATAGTGAGTGGTTCAGTGACATGTTGCATAAGGTGAAATCATGAAAAAATGGAATCATATATCAATCCAGACATGGTATAGCATAGTAGTAACATGTTCATGATGGAAAAGGACATTACATATTCATATAATGTGATCCATGGTAAGAAATGAATACAGTGGCATGCTTAGCGCATGGAGATACGTGGTGAGTTGTGGGTGGGGTGGTTAGTGCAGATTGGTACAGTATATATATAATAGGTGACATCATCAATGATACAGCAGGCAGATGTTGAAACAAAACAAAATAGAAGGTCCGTTTTAGACAATGAGTACCAAGGAGAATAGACAGAAAGGAAAAGTGGAGACAAGTTTAGAGAATTTTCAAATTCCTGGGAACCATGGAGTCTGGTTCCCTGACAAAACCATGTGCCAGGCTGCAGGCATAACCTTGAACATAGACGACGTGTTGCGCAGGGGACCTGGCTGTCCCGACACCAAGCTCCTCACTCCTTGCAAACAGTTTAATAGTACATTCAGCTACTGTGAACAGCATCGAGGCAGCCCCACGTTTGGGGACAGTATGTAAGACTAACAACTTGCCGACAACTCACACAATATTACCCACTTCCGTGTCCACCACGTCATATCCAATCAGGGCACTGGCATTCCTGAACCCTGATTGGACGACAGAGCCACACCTACAGACCTTTGGAGGCTCGACTATTGTACTCGTTCAGTCTTCGGCTTGGCTGCACTGGATGCAGACTCTCCCTACACAGCTCCCCAGAAGATGAGGACACCGCCTAGCCCGTCGAGGAAGCCCAATGTTCTCATAGGACGGATATCCAAACGACACGATTCAGTCATAGGATTTCAGGTAAACTTGGTGCACTCACTGACAATAATATGCTTTCCGTGCTATATGGACGGTAGTGCATTAAGCCGGTTGCTTTGATATTTTATACAGTTAGAGGACGCAGAATGTCTTGAGACAAGCGGACCTCATTTTACACGACCACATAGATGCAAGGGACTACGTGCCATGCCCCTGAAGATTGAATGACTACAAGGGATACAACACATGTGCACGATTTTTGAAGGTACTTCTCCATAATTCTATATAAGAAGTTCACTTACAACAGTTTTAGATAAAAGTCTGTTCACAACGTGCGGGCTCCCCAATCAATGGGTTAAATGAGGAGAAACGAACACGGAATTAAGGGCATCCCCTTTCCTTTTCTCTCTCTCTCTCCCTATGGACGATTTAGAAATCTTTATCCTCCGCCCCCACCCCCACGTATGCTTACCCCACTCTGTGATGCTAAGCACTCCTGTGGTGCTTACATCAATTCGGTGTCCTGATTTGTATGCAGCCTCCTGGCTGAAGTGCTGGCCTCTAAGAGAAAACCTTTAGGAGACCTGTGGTGAGTCAACATACTTAAAATGTACATCAACCACGGAAAGCCAGAGGGATTATTTTTTACCCTGACTTACTCCAAGCACATTCAAATGATTAGTTCTCACATAATTTCTCCACTGCATTAAGTGAATGTTATCATTACTAGTTGCCTTATAATGTCCAGAAAGGAAACACACAAACTCTCAAAGAGGACACACTATTGATCTTTTCCTCTTTGTTTTTTTTTTGTTAGAGGTGCCGTTTTTTTGCCCTGAAGAAGGCGGCCACCATGAACAATTAGAATTCACTCTGACTCAGTTGAAATGAGCATGCAATTACTGCCGAAATGTTAACTTTCTGCAAGGGGGAAAACTGAGCCCAAAATAAGGGTCTACAGACTGATACTTTTTATGTGATACATGTTTACCTGTTGGTTGTACTAGAATCCTACCCACTGCAACGTTATAGGTACATTCTATGTTTTTGTTTTCTGATTTTTATGTTTTTATTTGGTTTCCCTAGAGAACCAAATTAGTTTAGGGACTATTGTATTTTTTACACTTTTCTGTTTATGACAATAATATATTTTCCTGTTTCAAGCAATACGTTTTGCTATATGCGCAAGTGTATATAAAAGGACCTTTTGTTTCATTACAATCAATTATATTCACTATGACGCCCCTTTATGTGTGTTCCTTTCTGGACAAGATTATGAGCTATACACTTTGGGATGTATTCCACTAGTAACAAAAAGGGTTCCCCAAATTATAAAATCTCTCTTAGAGTATAATTCTTATGGGTAGAACCTCTGCGTAGCAGCACTTCCTTTCTTTTGTTTATGGTTATTATGCAAGTCTATGCAAAAAGGACGAGCATACTCGTCCTTGGCACTTAAGGGGTTAAATGGGAAGACCACTGGTGGGTGAGGACAGTAGTGCTCTAAATTTCCTTCTTACCCAAAATGTCCTTCTTACCCATTGGCATCTCACAACCTCGTGCCCTGTTCTCATGAACTTGTCCTTCAAAGGGTGCATCCCTTCCTACCCTTCCTTCCAATAACATTCCATTCCCACCATGTTCGAGCTCTGCAGCTGGATGCAATTAACGCTTATCTGTGTGCCTTAGGTGCCTCTGACCTCAGCTCCTTTCCTGGGGACCATGAAAGGGGTTTGTTTTTCAGAGCTGAGCTAAGCAGAGGCGCAGATGCACATGAATGCTTCTGTTTTCTTCCGTTCACTGGGTGCTAGGCCTCAATGTCCAAAATGGCCATGTTAACAAACCAAACTCACTTTTATCATACTACCTTGCTTACTCCATCTTTCACCTATGTCAACTCTTCCCACACATTTCACTACACAACATTACTACAAATAGAAAGAACTATACCCACGGTGTATAGTGCTGCCCTTTCTCTGACCTCTGCAGATGCAACAAAAATACATTTGTTGCTCTTTCTGTGTTGCTATATGTGAGTATATAATATGTGTCAAACCTAACTTAAACAACACGTGAGCATTCTGCGGCACCAACTTCGATGTGCTCCCACAATGATGCGTTCTTATAGGTTTTCCTCAACCTGAATGTTTTTGCCTGGCTGGGACGCTGTACATGCATCCCAACACTCTGAGGCAAGCCCCAACACCAATAGCTAGGTGCCAACAAGTAGTATGGGGAGCAGTTCCCAGGACACTGCATTGTATTAATGCCACTAATGTGAGTCGTAGCCTGGTTTCAACTTCCCCTGAATCTTTTCTGTAAGGACAAGTAGCCCCAAACATCCTACCAACAAGCATTTAGGTATTCAGAGCCAGCTTCAGGCACAGCTTAATAGGATGATGAACGGGGTGCTGTGCTTATATCAACCAGCAAGCAAAGTGCTTGCTTTTTAATTACAGGTATAGTGACATGGCTTTGTCCTCTACCCATAGACTAGCATCAAATTGAAAGTTGCAGGTCAAGAACCCTGTGGACCAGCAGCAGAAAGAGCTCATGCTGACTGTCCCTATACATGTTAAATCAAAGTGTCCAATTTCCAATTACACCTTCTAAACAAGCATCATCACAGCCAATAGGTTTTGGCCAGGCTATGCGAATTGCAGCCTCAAATGCCCAAATAATATCATCATACTCCTGTTACATCACCATTTGCAAGATACATCTTCACAGGTGCTGCCCTCATATGCCAATAATGCAATCACATGCCTGCTATAGCCACTAAGTGTGATCTATTCCCTTGCCCACCAGTCTAGGGGCGGAAGATACTGATGAAGGTCTTCCCTGGTCAGCCCAAGAGGCAGTCGGGATAACAACATATACCTGGGTGGTGGAATAGAGAGGGTCAAGATAAGCAAGATTGGCTTAAATGAGGCACTGTGATTGTCCCCTGCGATGTGGGATGACCAGTGAGTCGTCCCCATTACACCCTCTGGTCCAACATGCACTGGCTTGGGGTGGTGCCCATTCCCGGCAAGTCACTGCCTTGTTGGCCCAAGTCCAAAAGCGTGCCTATTTCACTGGCACAAGTGAAGAGAGTTGGCTTGAGCTTTGCTTTCAGTTGCACAAAGAATATTTAGGTGAGTCAGCCACTCCTTGTTCATTATTTTAATCAATTGTAAAACATTTTGTTCTATACCAAAGTATACTGTGGGACATTTGTCAACCCATAATCCAAAAAGAGTGCCTGCATCTCTTACAACCAAACATTGTAGGGTCTTAGGTTAGGAAGTAGATTACAATCAATTTCATTGACATCCCACACCACTTTCCATTGCCCTCGGAACATTGTGGCGCCAGTTTTAATTGGCCATGCCGACGTGCCTCCTGTTCAGCTCAATGTAATGCCGACTTCTATATTGGCCACACGGAAAAAGACTGGCACTGAGACTGGGAAGCTGAGTGAAGGGAACAGTGGAGTCACTTTGCAGAAAATGCTGGGGGGGGGACATGACATCTAAAGGAAAGCGGCCCCTGCCAAATGAGGGTGACAAAAAGGTGTGCCACAAAAGTTGGGGGGGACAAACGCCCTTGTCCCCCCTAAAATTACATCCATGCAAGGGAACGTCAAGAGAAAGTAACGAGGCCGGAAGTGTGGAAGCAGAAGAGGGTGGTGAGCGAGAAAGAGTAACTATGACCAAGGCGCTTGGGCACAAGAGATAGAGAAAGTGCGAGAGTAAGAAGGGGAGGAGCCAGGGAGAGTGGGAAGCTTGACAGTGATGCAAAGTTTGAGAGGGAGACAGAAAAGTTGAGGAAGGCAAAGTCAGGGGGAGAGAGGAGCCAGGAGAGAGCAAAATTATGACCACGGAGAAAAGGAAGAGAGTAGGAAGGGTGGGCAGCATGAGTGAGTGGCAGCATGCAAGTGGAGAAACAATCCCTTTCTGGGGGAGACCCTAATGTAGAAAGTGAATGAGAGGTGGCAGGGAGGCATTAGTCCTTGGGAGAGGACTGTTTAGGCCGCTCCTCCAATAGTGAGAAACATAGGAGCTACTCCACAAACTGTGCCTTTGTCCAAGTAACTATGTGAGCAGAGAACTACTGCGTTGATTGATAGGGGAACACATTTTCAAAAAGCGTGGATCGTCCCATAAAAATAGCACTATCTTCCCTGTACATGGATCAGTAAAAGGGCTCAGTTGGCACAAGTGTGTACCATGGCTAAGAAAGCCGTGCCACATTAGAGATGACAAAGCGATCATGGCTGTACAGGAGATAATGGTGTACACACTGAATGTTCGGTAGTACTGCTGACATTCTGCAGAATACTAAACTAGAACTAGCAATGGGCCCAGAGCCTACAGTGTTCATGTTTTTGTGAGCAGGCTCAGTTTGTGCACAGGACCACATCTGGCTGTAAGCACACACACACAGTACTGCAGGGGGGTTGGCTGTACACAGAAGAGTTATGCAACGCGATTGGCAGTGTTGTCACTAGCCTGGCTGTGTCACCAGGCTGAACAATGGGTGGTCCTACTCTGTAGTGCCCAGGACGTTCTATGTGCACAGTGGTGTCCACAAATAAGTATTGCATGTCCAATGTTGTGAGAAGGCCGACCGATTACATTTTGTTGGGTGAGTGATAACAGTGTGCACAGTTTTGTAAAAAGGCCTGGCAGCACGTGCAAAGATAAGGGCCCTCATTACGAGTTTGGCACCATGGCTGCCTCCAAACCGGGCTCCATTACCGGGTTCCTGCAATAGGGACTTACCAGGTCATTCCGACATAGGAGGACCCGGTAATTCCTCCTTGCAGGAACCATTCCCCATTCCCATTTAAGCCCTCGTCGGGCTCAAAGAAGCCAAGCAGCTGTTTGCCTGCATTTCGGGCACATTTAAATGCATTCAAACCAATGGAACCTGTGGTACTGCCTTTAGCACTTCTTCAAAATTTTCGGACTACTGTTGCTGCATCCTCAAATTAGTTTGCTGCTGCACCGCCCTAGCAGAGCACATTGTTGCCTCGGCCAACCAAGAAGTTTGCCGAAGAGTAAGAATTCAAACTGCCACATGCCTCACTTCGAACTCGACTCGACGCCTCCTCTCCATATGGATCACTCAGAATCACTGCATCTGAACCTCATTTGAACTGCTTGCACAGCACCAGGATGCCTGGTTCAATGCTATGAAACTGTCAAGAATAGCGAGAAGGTATTTCTGACTGCTAACTGTCCCCCGAGTTCATCTTTGGTCACCTTGAATCCATTTTATTGGACAATAACATATCTTATTATTAACATTGTGGTTATGGATTGCCTTTGATCCTCTTTCATTACCCACATTGCTACATCTTTCTATCTCTTGTATGTTGTAGCATTGAGCTGGCATAGGTTACACCAAGGATAGCAATAGAATGGTAGCTGCCTGGAACCCCATGTCATTCCAAGGTTCCAGGTATGACGGTTGGTGACCACACAGGATGGGAGATTTAACACTGAAGGATGTATATGCTATCTCTCCTACCTCCCTTCTTAATTAAACTCTGTGACTAAATAAAGCTCATCTACAATTATACCAGCCTGACCTCGGAGTGTTTCCTGCTTCAAGACTGTGTATGATAAACCCCTATACTACAGATGTACTGTGTTCTTTCCACTGGGGTGGGTTTTTGGAATGTATTCTATTAAGTTATTTCTGCATATGGTGTGATTAATTACAGTATACATATTTGTATAGAACCTTCATTGGACAGTCCTTTATTTTGGTCATGCCAGGGGTAGCAGAGTGACATCACATGACCCTTGACCTCTGATGGCATCACAGGAAGTGATGTCATTTGACCTCCCCCCAAGTGACATCATGGGAAGTGATGGCATGCAACCTTTCACCCCTTGACAAACCAGGAAAGGGCAGCACATAGCATTGTTTCTCAGTACACTAAGAAAAGTATGCTTACAATATTACTGTAATATGATATACATTTCTTGCAAGACTGGATCACCATGTGTAGTGTTAATATCAGTGTGTACAGGCCCATATTATTAAATTACTGTGAATGCAAACAGACATCCAACACAATTACCTGGAGTATTACTAAAATGTAAACAGACAGAGCATCTCAAAGAGGCCTAAACCCCAAAGTGCAGACATCCAGTGCCTACCATGTGTCTGGCCACAGACTGGAAACAACAATTGTCCAACACACGTCCAACCAGAAGACAATCAGAGGCTGTACTACTTCATGTTTTTTGAGCACTGCAGCCGGCTACTCTTTCTAGTCTCTGGCTTATCAGGATCGATGGTGGGCCGAGCTTTAGTGAGTTTGGAAACCATATAGAACACATGTGAACATTTTTCACATCACCAAACATCACCCAGAAGTTAAATCATTAAGAAAGGAAGAACTGAGAATGAATGGGCAGCTTATTGGGCCCAGTATATTGGACGGACCATGCAGTCAATATGATGCGAAGAGATTGCAATCATGGTGACTGGATCAAAATCTGAGACAATCAGTGCTCCAACCAATGCTGCTCTGCCTTAATCATGAGACATTAACACTAAGACATGAACACTGTGGAAGGCTGTCATTAAAGTGTGCCATGCATTTCAATACTTGCAATACTTGTCAAAATGTAGTCATATGGAATTGAGCATAAGAAACAAACGTGTTTCGATAAATAAAACAGTTTCACTTTAATTTCTTTGTAAGGCGTCGATGATAAGAGCAGTGTGAACCAGAACTAAGGGTCTTCAAGGGTCGCTAAGGCCACATCCGAAGTGTAGTAGTGCTGACCCTGGGCTTTAGTGGATATTTATTCTCCAGGTATGTAGAGTGTAAAACATTCATTGCAATGTGTGGAGCAGGGGCACTAGCTATGTTGAGAGAATGGCTGTTGAAGGTAAGGATCGTTTACCTTCAGATGTGGGAGAGTTCGTTTTGTTACATATGTAGAAAACAATGGGCCTCATTACGAGGTAGGAGGTAGCCATGGTGCTATTAGCACCATAGCTACCCCCTTACCGCGTTCCGGGTCCGGTTCCCGAAATAGGGACTTACCGGGTCATTCCAACCTTGGAGGACCCGGTACATCCCCATTCCGGGAACCATTCCCCATTCCCATTCGAGCCCCCATAGGGCTCAATGGGAATGGGGATGAAGCTAATAACGGTACCGCAATTTGTGGTACTGTTATCAGCTCTGAAGTCCATTAACGGGTCCCTTCCATTAAGGAAGGGACCCGCTCAGGGACCTGGGAATAGGGTGGTAAGGGATTACCGGCACCGGTGTCCTTACCGGTGCCGGTAATCCCTTACCACCTACCTCGTAATGAGGCCCAATGTATTTGTTTCCTGCTCACCTGGGATGCAGGGTTCAAGTAGGAGGGGAGGTGGGGGCAAAGCACAGTTGTCCGTCGAGCCGACAGGACACCGGAGCGGTGAGCATAATATGGGTGAGATAAATATGCATGGCCTCCCCTCGTGTGAATGCAATGCGCCGGATCAGAGGGCGGGAGAAAGAAGCTGCAATCACAACACAGCAAAGCTTCAGCCGAATGGGTTTTCCCTGCAGGCTTACCTAGTATCAAACATGTGCTGCGTTGTTAGGAGTGGGAGGCATATAATAATTACATGGATGCTTTTTTAATTAAATCACATTCTCAGCCAGCACGGCTGTGAAAAGGGAATGTTTGATTCACATTACAGAGGTATCATTCAGTGTAGAAGGATGTGAACAGTGTTCGAAGTTGGGAGTATGTCATAAATCGCCCATAGTTGCCAAGTGCCCTCCTGTTATGTGTGGCACTGGCAACTGCAGCCAGTACTATTTTCTCAGCTGACAGCTTTTTCCATTCTGGCACTTGGACTTTCTCCTTTTGTATGCCGGTCCAGCCATCCAAACCAATGTTTGCAAAGCCATTCTGGCTCTAAGAAATCAAACAAGACTTAGCAGCAACAACACCATTACGCTTACCATCTTGCCAGCATCAGCAGACCTAAGAGATGGTCGACTTGTGACTGGCAAGATGGAAGCCGCTCTGCCTGTTTAGGGTCACATGGGGGATCATGTGACCCACCACATGTGACTAGGCACGTGCCCAGTGGCACTGGCTCTTAGTCACAACAATGAACACCCGCTACTAGAGCTGGGTGGGCCCGGCACGCCTCAGGCTGGCCCGAGCCCCACCTAGGGCTCTGGCCTGACCCCCCTCTCAGGCCAGTGCCTGCTCACAGCAGGGGCCGGCCACGAGCCTCACCCGGTGCTCGCCCATTCCTTCCATTAAAAAAAAAAAGAAACCGCTTGCGTTTACCGGTTTTGTGGCCACCTGGCTGGAACTTGCCCGGGAAAGCACATCCTTCTCCACCACTTCCTGAAACCAACAGCACACGTTGTAACATCAATCTTTCTGCCGCTGCACCTCTCAGTGCAGCTATTTTACCTTGCTTGCACTGTGCTGCTGTAATGCCGCGGACCACATTCTGTCTATTTTTCTTAGGTTCATTATGTTGAAAACATTTAATTAGTGACTTAAAGCAACTTTATTGTTTTGTATGTCAAGATAGAAGACATCATGCATATAAACACATCTTTAAATGGGCGCTTTGTGTTGCTCACTTTAACTAGCGCAGATTTGCAAAGTGACTGGTGCTTTGCGAGCTCTTTGAGTTGGAAATGTTCCATCAAACATATGAAAGGCTCTGCCACTGAAAAAATAAACGTGTCTTTGGACCCGCAATAGGCCATGCAGTCAGGGGTGCAAGGCGATAAGCATGGGGGGGACTTGCAGGGAAAACTCAGGTGGCACTAAGGCGACTGCAGTGGATACTGGACAAAAGGGGCCATTAGCATCTATCGGGCAGCAGTATGGGTATCGGCTCCACAGGTAATCACCCACCGGCAGCACCCAATCAGGGGTCCCCGGACATCAAAAGGGAGCCGCAGAGGTAGGACAAGTAGGAAACCCCCAGGAAGTAACATGGGGGGGGTGGGAGCCGGTTTCGGGCTGCTTTGTAAGAGCGGACGCCTGGGGACCAAGAGGCATGGCACGTTTTTTGAGGAAGAAAAGGTGGTGATCTGCTGTGGTAAGCAGCATTTTCAGCTGGGCACCATAGCGGGTAAGGTAGCTCATCAGGTTGAGCACTCACTGCTGCGATCTGTGCGTGATATGCAGGTTGCATGTTCTCATCCCGGCCAGTGGTGGAAATGGAAAAAATGTGGTGGGGGAAGAGTTGGGGGGGCAAAGGGGGCATGGTCTAGAGGGGGCGGGGTTGGTAGTGGCCATCCAGTCAGATAAATACTTCAAAAAAGAAAGAAAAAAAAGCGCCCACAAAGGCAACATTGCCTTTTACCGCCGGCCAGGACTTTAAGTGGGACGGGGCCTGCCGGGGCTCAGCCCCAGCAGGCTCCGAAATTTCGAATTGAGGCGGGGCCCTATGGGGCCCACTAATCTCCCCTGCCAGCCCCAGCCACTACACGAAAAGGATTTTTTTCTGAAGCCTGAAGCTCTCCCTCGTGTGCGAAAGCTTCAGGCTCCAGAAAAAAATGCCTTTCAGCCATAATGGTGGCATCGCACCTGCGAGGCATCCCTTTAATCAAGTGATGCACGTGGGCCAGCGCCACCATTATGGAGAAAATGTGAGGCCGCTGGAAGCAGAGGCCTTGCTTTCTAAATTCTGAAGCTCCCGCGGATTCGCGGGAGTTGCAGTCTTAAGGAACAGGGCCTCTGCTTCCAGGGGCCTCACCTTTTCAGCCTTAATGGTGACGCTGCCCCTACTCAGCTGGCAAGGGGCAGCGCCACCATTAAGGCTGAATAGGCGAGGCCCTGTCCCCTGCCAGGCAAGCCTATAGAAAATGAATGCAGAGATCAACACCCTCTCCCCAAAGGGGAGAGGGTGTTGATCACTACAAAAGGCTGCCTGGCAGGGGTGCCAGTGGCCCATTGAGCCGGGGCTCCTCGGGGGAGCGTGGCCTAACGGGCCAGCAGGACCCCTGCAGTTAGGCCAGGCCCTCTTGATGAGCCCTGGCTCATTTTGTTGTGCCAAAAACAGAAAACGAAAAAAAAAAACACCCGCGAGGGCAGCATTGCCTTTTATGCTGCTCTGGCACTGGTGTGTAAAGCGCAATGCTCGCTACATGTACAACTGACTTCTTTCAGTTGTACATGTAGTGAGCATTGTGAATTACACATCAGTGCCAAAGCCGCGGTAAACGGCAATGCTGCCGTCGCGGACGCTTTTTTTTCTTTTTTCCAGCGTGGTTCATGGGCTTGGGTGGCTGACTCTGGTCGGATCCCGAGATCCGGCTACACATCTGGTGCCGGATCTCGGATCCGCCGGGAGCCGGCCCAATGACCAGCACTGATCCCGTCAAGATAAAAGCCTTTCATCCTCCCGAGGTAGATAAACGGGTACCAACTTCGGTAAACATTTACCGACATGCAAATATGCTGTATGATCAGTGCGTTGGAGAAAGCATTTTGGCAGCCATTCCCCGGGCACGGCCTGTGGTGGGCTCTTAGAGCCAGGCCTGGCCCCAGGCTTGGCCCTGGCTCACCCTACCCATTAAATCTCTGGCTCCCCCACCTCTACCTGCCACGCTTCCTTTTTTATAAAGAAAAATAACATTTATTTTTTACATTTTAATTTGGGGTCGCAAGAAAGACCCCCAAATGTCGCCTCTGCCTCAGAGCACGTTACCACAAAAGGAGGTATGCCTCTTAGCTGTGCCTGTTTTGCCTTTATGATTGGGATCATTCATGTTTTGTTGAAGTGTGAGGTCTGAATGGGTGGTTTAGCCAGTACTCATCATTGTACTCCAGCAGGGCAGAAGTCATTTTGTCACAATCGCTGCATATGATCACTATTTTGTCTCGAACAGAGGTGCGGCAACATGAGTCACAGTCTATTGTTCTAATGCTAGGCCTAGCCTTGACATTCAACATGGGTCATCATGCCTGCACATGTATGCCCTGTGCACAACGTACATGGGCCCTATACCCAAGCACGTAAGCTTTCAGACGCAGTTTTGCGGTACTAGGGATTAGTCTAGTACCAAGGAAAACAAGCAGCCATCAATGCTGAGTTCCGCACTCATTATCGATGTTCTCTTCAATCGTTTTGTTTGCACTTTTTGCTAGTTTAGTCCTTTCACAACAATATAAATGAACAAAGTGTTATACGTTCAATGCAATTTTTCAGAGTATAAACACATAAAGGAGATACTTAAAGCCTGATGCACAGATTCAGGGGGGCATTGGTAGTCTGAATGAGGCTGCCGCATGCCATTTTTCTAAATCCATCCATTTACACAGTTCACTCCCTAGTAGCGCGACCCGTGCTCTTCTACTTTATTTTGTACATCTGAGCCAGTCTGCTTATAAATATTGCTGCACAATTCAATCAAACAGTGCGTTTCAGCAATTTAGCAATTTTAGGCCCCAAGAGTTTCCTTTTTTTTTTTTTAATGCGCAGAAGGAAAGATTTGACCTTATGTCACAAGGCTGCGCCCTTTTTCAAAGTCAAGTGTCCGATCTTCTGCACTATTCTAACACTTTTCTGGTTAGGAATTGCAAGCAAATAAGCAAATGTAAACTAAAACACAAAATGGTACCTCGCTAGGCTTCATGGGATGGAAATCCGGGCTTCCTCTTCAGGACGAGTAATAGGGTGACATGTTGGCAATGGCTAAGCCTTGCGCATGGGCCGTGCGGTTTGCATCACGTGGCACCCCATGCAGTGGTAGAAGTGTACCAGAGAAAGTAGTGGAACTGTGACCCTGCTGAGGACATTTTCAAGGCTTGCAGGCATGCTGGTTTAACAGATAATTGAGTTTAAACAGATTTCGGTTTAACTGTAACTGCTATCGGGTGGGAAAGTGGAGAAGCGTGCTTTAACTTCACAAAGAAACGTCCTGGCAAGCAAAAAGTAGTGGAACTGCCAACAGTAAAAAATAAAAGTAGTGGAACACTGCTCCGGACCGTTCCGCTCCCTTCGAACACTGATCCAGTGATGAAATAGGGGAGGTAAAATTAGTTTGCTTTTACACATACTGACGATAGAGGATAAACAACTAATGTGTGAGAGTTACTAGCTGTGATGTAGGATATAGGCATTTCAACTGTTGGCCCATATTGCAAGTATCGATGATAGGTTCTTTAAAACGGCTGCGCCATCAATGTTTTGTCCACTATCTTTCAAATATTCAACCATGCAGTCTACAAACAAATCACTAAAACCAGGCACCTGGATGTTCACAAACCAAGGTTAACGTTTCTTCTGCTACTTGCAGCAAAGGGATGTCGAATGTAAGTCAATGGCTCCGCCGCCGCTTCTGCTGCTTGGCGCGCGTGAATCATTGCAATTTACAACTGCGCACTGTTCCTTTCGGAGTTCAAACGGCTTCTCTGGGCACCATAAACAACGTCACTTAAGCCTGCTCTCGTGATTGGGGGCACATTAAATGGACTTCAAAAGTGATAACGGATAAAGTTGTGTTACCTCTGCTGTGGGATCCTCCGCCATCAAAGGGAATGACCCGGATGGTCGGTTCAAGCGAATAAAACGCAGGCGGAAAATGTGGGAAGAATTTTTAAGAGGCGGGGAGCTGAGGAGGGCGGACGAGGTGTCCTTTGGCCCATGTTCTGTCTCTTCAGATCCAACTGCTTAATGTGGCCTACCTCAGTGAAGGCACTTGAGAACAGCTACTTGGACGACTTTATACAAAAAGGTAATTGGGCCCAGATAAAAGCTTACACTGTTGTTCCCAAAGCTGTTAACAGACAGCATTTATATACCTCTGCGCATCTTTGTATATGAAAAATGACACGCTACGTTAAGCAGGTCACGACCAGAGCAGACTAACGCGTTGTACAGAAGGCAGCGCGGATACAAAGCACTTGCAAACCGCATCCCTGAGACTAAACAGACCCCCTGCATTAAAAGTGTGTTTTTTTAAAAATCTCCTTCACTTCCCGGATTACTTTCAGAATAAAAACATTGTTTTAGCAGAAAAAGATGTCCGTAAAAATGATTGCAATGCCTTTGAAGAGTTGAAGTGTGGGGGGACTCTGGACGGCAAACAGAAATGACATGGGATTTATGTCTAGTGATAAAATTCTATGAGCGGCCACTTTCAGGACGTCACGTGAGTGTGGCGGCTTCTGCAGGTGAATCCTACTCGTGGAGAGGACACTGGAGACTTCTGCCAGTGCCTTTATCCAGTCAAGCCGTTCTTTTGCAATTGCAATACAGCAACATCCTACTGCTTCGGCGTCTTTTGCACTGGCCTTGCAATGTGGGGCCTGGTGCTGTGATCGTGTTGGCATTATTTTTAAAGGGGGGGGGGGCTTAATGAAAAATGTGATATTTTGGGGGGATATTTCAGAATAGGACATGCGTGCAAATTTAGTAGGCTTCAATAAATGTATTGAGCTTCTCACTAGGGATTCAAGCAGGCAAGTGCTAACCGTACTATAGGAGTAGGATATAAACTATTCCTGTGGCTACTCATCCCACACTGCAGTGTCTCATCCCACCTATGGCATCTCATCCCACACTGTGGCTTCTCATCCCACACTGTGGCTTCTCATTGCACCCTGTGGCTTCTCATCGCACCCTGTGGCTTCTCATCCCACACTGTGGCTTCTCATCCCGCCTTGTGGCTTCTCATCCCACACTGCAGCATCTCATCCCACCCTTTGGCTTCTCATCCCACTCAGTGGATTCTCATCCTACCCTGTGGCTTCTCATCCCACACTGCGGTGTCTCATCCCACCTATGGCATCTCATCCCACACTGTGGCTTCTCATTGCACCCTGTGGCTTCTCATCGCACCCTGTGGCTTCTCATCCGACACTGTGGCTTCTCATCCCGCCTTGTGGCTTCTCATCCCACACTGCAGCATCTCATCCCAACCTTTGGCTTCTCATCCCACTCAGTGGATTCTCATCCTACCCTGTGGCTTCTCATCCCACACTGCGGTGTCTCATCCCACCTATGGCATCTCATCCCACACTGTGGCTTCTCATTGCACCCTGTGGCTTCTCATCACACCCTGTGGCTTCTCATCCCACATTGCGGTATCTCATCCCACACTGTGACTTCTCATCCCACACTGCAGTGTTTCATCCCATTCTCTGGCTTCTCATCCCACACTGTGGCTTCTCATCCCACCCTGTGGTGTCTCATCCCACACTGCGGCGTTTCATCCCACACTGTGTCTTCTCATCCCACACTGCAGTGTTTCATCACACCCTGTGGCTTATAATCCCACACTGTGGCTTCTCGCCCCACCCTGTGGCTTATCATCCCACACTGCGGTGTCTCATCCCACACTGCAATGTCTCATCCCACACTGCAGTGTCGCATCCCACCCGTATCTCGTCCCACCTTGTGGTGTCTCATCCCACCCTAGTAACTTAAGATGTGGAACATAAGAGTGTACAGTCTTTAAATTAAGAGAGGAGCAACTAGGGGCACTTGAATATGATGAGAGGTCGGTTGTCGAGAACCTTGTCATAGGGTGTAAAGATCATGTCAATAGTGCGAACAATTGTGTGCCTTTCACCATGCTCATGTACAGACTTTACTCAAAGTCCCACCCAGGGTGCCATCCCCATGGTCTAATGTTGAATTTTTTGGAATGATTTGTTGCATAAGCATCTGTGCATTGGCGGACATTTTGGTTTTGTTGCCTTACTTTATACATTAAGGCTGGTACTACACTGTTATGTGCAATTGCTATATTAAGTTAGGCCTCCTTGGGTGTACAGATACAATAACGTGGAGTTGAGGGACTTGTGGGACTTGTGGGACTTGCATGTAGAGACGGTCTTGCAGGCAACCATGACATGATCTGCTTTTACATGTTGAGTTTGTGGTTCTTCAACTTTGGAAATTTAAGGGTTCACAGTGCATTCACTCAACACTGAAACACTTGTGTATGAGCGCGATACAAATAAACTATCATATAACATGGTCTAAAATTTAGTTTTGATTTTGAGGTGGCGCTTGCACCTCCATGGAAGGCAAAATTAACCTAAATGTCAGGTATGTGCTTGCTTGTAAGGATACTAAATTAGTCTGATGTTTCCGTCCTGTTGTGCGCTCATTCAATCAATCAGTGTTCAATGTTTTGGCCTTATGATGCCCTCTTTGCGTTCTATGGCTTCAATAGATACTACGTGGAGATGCAGGCATGGCTTGTCGAATTAGGTGGAAAGTAAAATCATCCAGAAATATTCCTGGATGGTAGGCAAAATGCATGTTTGTGTTTTGCTGCCCCACCACTGAGAATTTGTGTGATGGCCCTGCAGGGTCTACTATCATATGGCGTTAACACCCCGTTCCAAGGCTGAAACGAGGGTTAATTGCCCGGTAGCACTTTGCTCAGGGTTATAAGAATTCACCGGGCTGTCACTTCCCGTTTCCGCTCTTGGACCGAGGTGCTAATGCCAGTAACCCGTGATGTATGAAAAAAGGATTTTCATTAATTGAACGATACCATGGCAGCCTGGAAAAGTGAGAGGCGGTGAAGCAGCGGCGAGTGCGGCCGTTGCAACAATCAGGTAAGTGGGGCAGGGGAAGGAGGTTTGGGAAATAGTAAATCAAAAGAAACAGCAAGGCTTGGAAGATGGCCCTGTGGGGTGTGAGGTGGGGTTCCGTGGAACATGGGCTGAGATTAGAGGTGTCAGCCCGCAATGGTGCACACATGCCAACTCTCCCGATTTAGGTGGGAGACTCCCAATTTGTCAGTTAAAAATAATGCTATTTTTCAGTCTCCCACCGAAAATAACTGTAGCTCCAATGCATTCCTTTGGGGAAATGTACGTCTCCCGATTTCCCTGTGGAAATCTCCCTCCCAGGTGCGTCTGAATGTTGGCATGCATGATAGTGGTCGTTTAAGATGCATTTTCTTTAACTGTGTTTTTTTTCAGTCTTTTTAGTACCATTGTAAAACACAGTAGTGGGGGGTGGATTGAAAGAAAGACAGGACTCAGGAATGAGGTTTGTATTGTGGGGGGGGAGAATGGGGTTTGTGGGGAGCGAGGGCTGTAGAAGGGCATGCCAGCAAGGAATATAGCTTGACTACTTTTTTTAGACTTCAAACTCCTGGTTGTTTTGTTTTGTGTCCCTATGCTGCAGGGTCTGTAGCTCATTTCTTGTACTGCGCCTCACAGACCTCTCAACATGCAGTTCTGCTACAGCTAGCCTTCATTAAACGATAGCCCAGAGCTAAGAGATGAGCTGTGTGTGTCTGCAAGGTAATTCCTCATTTTCTGACCCTGCCCAGCCAGTGACTGGAGCCGGGAGAAAGGAGCTGCGTATCTGTAGTTATTCGTCATTTGTCCGACCCTGTCTAGAGCCTGTAATAACTTATAACCTGTTGTGTCGGATTTGTATAGCCATAAGGTGTATATATACACATTTGTCTGTTAACCATTGTACATAATAATGTTCCAATTTTGCTGCATACGCAGCTGTACTTAAATTGTTGGTATTTCAAAAGACTTGATTTGTAATGGAACGAGATAGTATTGACTTTTCACCAGGACCCCATCTGTGTTAGCTGACTTGTTTTTTTTTTTTGCGCGCCGTGGATCTCATTTTGTATTGTTGATGTTTTTCAGCCGCCCTTCCTTCTGTGGTTTGTTTAGACGAGTGCATTGGGAGAGCAGGTGTAGCGGCCATCCATGCTGCCAAGCGGTTTTAATAAACTTGCGTTGAATGGCCTGGGAACGGGTGGGAGACCTTTGTTTCTACTAACAATGCATTCTGGGCTGATGTGTGAAGGAGAAGCTCATAAGAAGTCGCTAATCCTTTGATGCTTAACAATCTCCCTCATATTAACAATTGAAGATGCCTATTAGAGAATGACAGTATAACCAATTGATCTCATGGTGTGCCGTTTTCCATGTGTTTGGGGTCCCGTGAAAAGCATGTCTGGGTTTTGTATGTTAGTGAGAGCTGCAGCTTGGCATATAGTGCCTTGAGGACACAGAGCATACAAAGAGAATGAAGATTTTCCAGAATAACTTTAAGAAAAGTCTTGATTCTATTAAAGACACGGAGGAGAGCATTATGCCTCTCTTTCTTTAATTTTGAAATTACCATAGAAGCTCAGCAGCTCATTTCATAACAAAGATAACATGCATGGGTGCCGAAATCCTATAATCAAAACGTTCTGTAAACACTGTCCAAATAACAGTAAAGAAAACTCAGGTTCCCATGAGTCCTTGAAACAGTCAGTAAACTGGTCACTGAACATGTGACCGTTAACAGCCAATGTGATGTATACAGCCCTTCCAAAATAGCCATAATCCTTGGACCACTTCCTTTTTCGACGCTGCAAACTTTGATAACCATATAACCAGACCCTTGTGCGGTACTGCTTGGCCGGTGTCAGTGGTGTGCTGAAACTCCTCTCCACTCAAGAGGGCTTCTCTGACATCAAAGGGTTACTGGTATGCATGATAACCCTATGTTAGATGTGCAGGAGGGAAAGAAATTAGCAAAAGGTAAACAATAACTTTACATTCTTGCTAAAAAAATCAACGATAATGTTCTAGAGTATTAGGCTTAGTACCCCTACGCCCTCGCCTTTACCATGCTGTTCAAGTTCTTGAGTTGGGCGAGATAATGCTCGCCTCCGTGTCTTTAATAGAATCAAACTTTTCTTAAAGTTATTCTAGAAAATCTTTATTATATGATATGATATGATATGGCATTATAATGCACCTATACACAGGTGTTTCAAGGCGGGACGAGGCAAGAGAGGGGGAACAAAGGGAACACAGAGACAATGATCCTACTAGCCCAGGTGACATTGAGATTGCACAAGTGCAGGGGAGTGGGTAAAGGGAAAAGTGCGAGGGGAAAGGGGAGGGGGCAGTGCAGTACATAGGATAACAGTAAAATAAATAAAAATAAATAAATACAATAAATAAGAAGTGCAGCCAAGTGGTGCCAAGTGCCGGGGTAAGTGCAGACATCAGGTGTCAGGTGCTGGTACGGGGCTGTAGGGATAGAGAAACAGTCCCTGAGTGCAAGGGATTTCCAGGGGGGCAGTGCAGGTGTGCAAATGGCGGGGAGGGGACCTGGGCCCAAGAACAGAGGGTAGCCAGATGACCAGTGCAATTTCAGTTTCAGCCAAGAGTTTAGCAGGGGAGAGGAGGAGAGAAAGCAGAAGCAAAGAGGAAGGTCTTGAGGTGCTTCCTGAACCGGAGATGGTTCTCCTCAAGTTTCAGTGAGGCAGGGAGGCTGTTCCAGAGCGAGGCCCCAGCCAAAGAAAGAAATCTGCCACCAACTTGTTGCTTGGAGGAGCGACTGACCCTGAGTGAGTTGAAGGCGGATGAGCGAAGGGCTCGAGAAGGAAGATATTTAGGAAGAGAGAGTTGAAGGTATTGAGGCCCCGGCCCCAGAAGGCCTTGTGGACAATGCAGAGAGTTTTGAACTTAATCCTCGCAGCTACTGGGAACCAGTGCAGAGATTTCAGTCCTGGAGAGATACGATCCCTGGGCTTGAGGCCAAGGACAAGTCTCGCAGTCCTGTTTTGAATGAGTTGCAGAGGGCTGAATGTAGATGCAGGCAAATTTATAAAAAGGCTGTTGCAGTAATCCAGCCTAGAGAGAACCAGAGCTCTGGACACAGAGAGCTTCTCGGGGAAGGAGAGGAAAGGAAGAATACCTCTGAGGAGGTGTAGCTGGTAGTGTGACTTCTTAGAGACGTCAGGGATGTGAGAAGTGAAGAAGAGTGTGGAGTCGAAGATGACCCCGAGGTTTTTAGGTTCACAGGTGGGAGCAGGAAGAGGGCCAAGCGAGGCCAACCAGAGAGTGACATAAAAGGAGGGAGCAGGTGTGCAGATGAGGAGAATCTCAGTCTTACTGGCATTAAGGCAGAGATCATTGGTGGCACACCACTCCTGGATAGCAGACAGACAAAGATGAGAGCAGGAGAAGAGGTGGCTGAAGGGAGCCTGAAAATTAGTTGAGTGTCATCCGCATAGCACTGAAAGTTGGGGCAGAGAGAGGTATTGCGGTGGGCAAGAAGTACCAGGTATCGGTTGAACAGTTGTTAGAGTTCCCCCTAGAATTTTATGGATGCAGTGGAAGAAACATCATCCATGTAACCTACAAGGGAATCCAAGATGGCGTCTTCTCAATGCCGTTTTCTTGCAGCAAAAGAACAGGTCTAGTCATTTCCAAGATGGCGACATGCACCAAACCCGCTCCATATCTTTCTTCACTTCCAACAGGTAAGTGCGTCGTTTCTGCTCGCTCCGTGTGCTTAGGCTTCTGACTCTGCACATCTTTTGCAATCGCTTGCGATTCTTCTTGTAGTACGCTCACTGTTTCTTTCGCCTTGTACTTTCTGCTTATTCGATCTGCTACTGCAATCTTACTCTTGACATCCTTTCACTTATACTTACCTTTCTCAGCATTCTGCCATTCCGTTTCCCTGCACCTCCCTTCTTTCCGCAAGCTGCTCTCTTTTGCGGTTCATTCTGTTTTCAGCCTTCCATTGCTTCTAGTATTTTCCTTCTCCGCGTGGCTGTTTCTTTCTCTGTACCGTCTGCAGCAAAATCCTTCTGTTCCTGGCTTCATCCATTGGTGTGCAACCTTTCAGTACAACGCCTTTCCTTGCGCACCATTCCCTCTGCAGCAAGTCTTCTACAGGACTCCCGCAGCCTTTACTGCAGAATCGTTACTTCCATCCTTCACAGCTACGTGTTGATACTGCTTCTACTTCCACGCCACCACCTCCAAACAGCCATTCACTGCAGACTTCATCTAATCTACCTGGATTGCATCGTGCTTTCTACCCCAAGAGGGTTTCCTAAGTGTGCTGCCCTCAAGGTGCACAGAGTCCAATCCTGTGGCTTCAGAACACTTTGGGGGAAGCATTTCTGTTCTACAACCTCTTTGGCACGAAAGCTACTGGCCGACATCTATACAAGAACAAAGACTGTAATTGTGAGTACCAACTTAAACAAAAAAAAATGTATAATTGTTACAACAGCCAGGGAGAGAGGTAAGACCCCTTGGGGACACCACAGGTAGAGATAGAGATAGAGGAGTTGGTCCTGGGAGGGTCGATCAGAGAGGAAAGAAGTCAGCCAAGCCAGGGCCTGATCAGTGGTACACAGGTTATCACAGAGACAGTTGAGCAGGATGGCATGGTTGACCGTGTCAAAGGTAGAAGAGAGATCAAGTAAGATGAGAACACAGGGGATGTTGGAATCGAGGTTGGAGAGCAGGTCATCACAGATGTTCAGGGGAGCAATTTCCATGCTTCTGGCAGCTCTGAAGCCAGACTGATGATCATGTAGACAACCAACACATTCAGTGTTGAGATTAAGCTGGGAGATGGCCGGCTTTTTCAGGAGTTTGCCCAGGAAAGGAGTGATGGAGATTGGATGATAGTTAGCTGAGCAGGTCGGGTCTGCACAGGGTTTCTTAAGAAGAGGGTGCACGAGGGAGTGCTTCAGGGAGAAAGGGAACACTCCAGTGGGAAAGGAGTGGTTGCAGAAGTTGGCCAAAGCAGGAGCCAGAGTGTCAATGTGGTCCTTGAAGGTTTTGGAGGTACAGGGGAGAACCTGTTTTGATGAGACTTTCATAGATCAGACTAGTCACAAAACCTCGTCAGGCTAGAACCGGGGAAAAGCAGAGAAGGGGGGAGGAGAGTTGGCCACAGAAGGCCCAGAGGAAGATAGGGGAGTAGAGGAGGGAGGAGGAGAGGAAGAGAGAGAGGACAGGATGTTCTGAGTTTTAGAGATGAAATGAGAAGCCAGGGCCGTGCAGAGGGCCTGGGAGGGTACAGGAGAAGTGGAGACTGCAGCAGGATTATCCAGCTAATTGCACATTTTAAAGAGTTCGGCCGAGTTGTTTGATGCTGCAGAGATGCAGGCTTGGATGTGGGCTCTCTTCTTGGTGCGGACAGAGGGCTGGTATTGTCTTTGGAGCAGTCGGCAGGCCAATTTGTCAGAAGATGTACAGGAAGCACACTATTTCCTCTCAGCCACCCTGCACTTGCGTTTAAGGGTGACGAGGTCTGAGTCATACCAGGAGTTTCACTTGGCTTTGAGCTTCAAGCGGATCCTCATTACACAGGCAAGAACATCAAGGGTATCCAGAATAGCAGATTGGAGCATATAGAGGGCTGTGTCACGGTATGAGTGACCCGAAGGGTGAGGGGGGGTGAGAAAGTGGCAGTGAAAGCCTCAACTGGCCCACGCTTCATGGGTCGGATAACCAAGAAGGTAGGTGGCAGTGCTGGAGATGGCTTGGCCTGAGGGGTAGATAGGGTAGATAGGGTTAGCTGGGAGGAGAGAAGAAAGTGATCCCTCCAGGAGAGAGAGGTGGTTAGAGGGATGGAAAGAGGGATGGAAAGGGGAAGGTCTGAAGAGATCAGAACATCCAGAATGTACCCTGCAGAGTGAGACGGGCCAGAGGGGAGAATAGAAAGAGAGAGAGCGCCACAGAGGTCACAAAAGAGTCCAGAGGAAGGACAGGAAGGACAGGAAGCATCCAGGTGGATGTTAAAGTCGCCAAGAAGGAGGAGTTCAGTGGGCGAGACCAGGAGGGAAGAGGAGAGGTCTGTCCACTCAGAGAGGAAGGAGGAGATCTGCTCAGGTGGCCAATAGATGGTAGCCACAGTAAGGGAGTGGCTGGGAGAGAGAGCCTGCAGACGAAGCATTCGAAAGAGGAGTAGGCCTGCATGGGAATGACAGAGCCAGGAATCCACTCAGGGAAGATCAGGACTACACCCCCTTCAGAACGATTGGACCTGGGCGCAGAGAGGATTATTTAGCCATCAAGAAGGAGAGTGTCAAAGCTTGTGACAGAGCTGGCCGTGAACCATGTCTTGATGAGACAGAGGATATCGAGGTCAAGTTCTTCAAGGAGGCCGCAGGCAGATGTCAGAAGAGTGTTTGACAGCCAAGCAAGTGTTTAGAGTGGCAATATGGAGAAAGTTGCCATCCTTGAAAGACTTCGGGGAGGGGTACAAATCAGAGGTACGCCCTGCAGAGGTGTAGAAGCAGCCCGAGGTTGGGCAGAGGAGGAAGGAAGAGATGGCAAGGTATCCAAGGAGGAGACAGCAGGGGGAGGCAAGGGATCTGTGGAAGGAAGAGAGGGGACAGCAGGAGAAGAAAGGAAATTGATGGGGTGCGGGAAGCGTCTATCAAAGAGAAGAAGGTTGGCCTGAGGGCCTTGGACCAAGATGGTACCATTCAGGTAAATATTAATGATGACCTTAGAAGAGTGGAAGGAGGCCAGGACGGCCTCCCACCGGGTGCCACCTTTAATGGAAGAAGTAGAGAAAGGTGAAAGCACGGAGACCATATGAAGAGTCCATAGGCCTAGCGAGGGAAAGACAAAGAGGATGACAGTAAAGGTTTGCCTGGAGGAGGCACTGATATAGGTGTCAGCGATAGGGAGGCCTGGGTTGGAAACCAGGATGTCCTTTTTAAACTTCTTCCTACCAGATTTAGTGAGAAGTGCAGGATAGTCGATATAGAAGCAATTAGAAAAGTTAGGCGAGACAGAGAGCACCATAGGGTAGGTAGAGAAGAGGAATGGGTGAAAGGAGGTGGCAGGGAGAACACAGGGAGGGGCGAATGCAGACGAGATAAAGAGAGACGCGACAATAGTAGACAATTGAACAGGAAGACAAGAGCTAAGACAATAGTAGAACAGTTTGCTGGATGAAAGCTTTGTGAGAAGGTAACGACAAAGACAGCAGCACTACTATAAAATGTCATTTAAACACTAGAGACAAAACCAACCGGGTCTGGGAGTCCTGTGTAGTGGGAGAAAGGCCTAGGTTTCACACTGCAACTTCAAATTCTTTCACTATCACTTTTAAATACTTTCACAATGCAATTTTAAATGCCACAGAAAACACACCTGGGTCTGAGAATCCTGTCAGTGGGCGAAAGGCCTAGATTTCACAATGCAATTTTAAATACTTTCTACTTTTACTTTAAAATGCTATGTCAAGATCGTAGGCTCCCATTATGCTAGTTTAAAGCTTACCTACCACTACGGTTGCAGGTTACTCCACCGGTTTTAGGTAAAATTGCTTAAAAACCGACTCTCCTGCCCAGTCACTCCTTCTCATGATATCCTCTAAACTGACTCCTACCTGAAAAGCTTTAGACGCCCTAACGCCTCTCACCAAGTGAGCCCCAAACTGAGTATTATCGATCACGGTCTGTGTGAGGGTCCGGCGTACCCAGCGAGCTAGGGTAGGAGAGGAGAAGTCTATCAGTAGCTGACCTCTCTCATTGGCCCTGAGGGTGGAAGTACTTCCTCATAAGCCTTTTCACTCGACATAGTTTTGGTTGGTCCTTAAAGGCCGGATATGAAATCACTCTGAGTGGCATTTAGTCATTTTTGACATATGGAGAACTATTCCAGTAGGAGAAAAGTCCTGCCTACTAAATCATGAGCTCTGACGTCCGAAACTCTTCTGCAAGATACCTGGCATAGTAGTGTAGTCAGCTTGCCTGAGAGGGCTGTGTGGGATAATTCTTCGTTATGCGGCCAGGAAGCAAAAAGGTTAAGTACAGTATTTACGCTCCAGAGCCTGTTGTAGCGCGCCAGAGGTGGTACTGTTAAAAGCACTCCTTTAAGCACCCCGCATACTAGAAGATGTTCGCCAGCTGGGAACCTTTCCATGTGGTCATGCCCGGCCAAAATCGCTGAGCGGTAGGCGTTCACCGTTCTGTAAGCCAGGCCATGCTCTAAAATGCTAGCAAGAACATTTAGAATCTGTTCTACAGGTGCTGAAACTGGATGGAGGTCCCGCTCCAAGCACCAGCGTGCCCATGCGCCCCAAGAGTTTGCATATCTCTTGGAGGTCACAGGGGCCCAGCTCTCCTCAATGAGGCTGACATCCTTGTGTGAAATGCCAAGGACCCTCCATCTCGCCCTGAAATCGTCCAGGCTGCTAGGGTCAAGGACCCGCAAAGGAGGAGGGGATGGCGTTCCCCTCTCAGACCCGACAGGAGATCCTGAGATTGGGGTAGTAGGATTGGAAAATCGGAAGAAAGTTCCAGAAGAAGTGGATACCAAGTCTGAGATGTCCAAGCTGGGGTTACGAGGACTAGCTCTGTTTGCCCCTGACGGGCCTTCTCCAGGGTCCTCACTATCATAGTGAAGGGGGAAAGGCGTAAGAGATCCCCCCGGTCCAGCTCTGAAGAAAGACATCCATCGCGCCGGCTGCTGGGTCTGGCCTCCAGCTGAAGAATATTGGCAACTGAGCATTGAGGCGAGAGGCAAATAGATCCCTGAATAGGGGACGCCATATTTGTTGAAGACGAAGGAACACCTCTCTGGCGAGTTTCCATTCGCTGTAGTCTGACAAGTGGCGAGAGTGCCTATCCGCTACCTCGTTCCTCAGCCCGGGAAAATACTCTGCTGTCACAGATATCTGGTGCTTTAGACAGAAATGCCAGAAGTCCTTGGCTAGTTCTTCTAGAGCGAATGAGGTGGGGATCCTAGTTAGTTGTGCGCTCAGGTCCTTGTGCGTTAGTTGAGAACACGGTGGAAAGGCAAGCAAAAAGAATTCAGAGAAATGTGGTTTAGCAGCGGTAAATAGTTGAACAGTGGGTACCCTTTCCGACATAAAGTAAAAACTGGAAAAATTGTTCCCCAAGCAGCGCTAGACACCACAATTGATGGAACAGTGTCAATATTTATTTGTCAAAATGATTGTACACACACAAACAAATGTAATGTGACGTTCAAAATATAATACATTCCTATTGGAGGGCACTTGGTTCCATACTAACTCAAAAGGTTATGATGTTATCTCACATATAAAACATCAAGAAAAAGAAACAATGTTCCAAGTCAACAAATAAGTTTCCAAAAACATGTACAAATGAAAGTCAATATCACAGAATATCTATGATAATCAAAATTACATGTGCCTGTGTTGACACATGTTTCGACCCTCAAACGGGCTCTATATTGATGTATCCATAGCTCTGGATGACGTGACCCAGTCTGACGATCAGGGATGAATTAAGACCTATCGGACAAACATTCCTTCAATAGCGGGTTGCTAATAGACGGCTGTTTGGGAATGGGGACTGCCGCATTCCCAGATGTGCTGGGCTTTGATCTTGTATCCTGGTCATCCTCATTCTCAGATGATTGAGGAGTTTGATCATCGTAGTGATCGTCATCATCCGTGCCCTGTTGATGTTCCTCCGGGCTCAAGGGTCTGTAACCCGTTTTATCTTTCTCCAGGTCAGAGGGTCTTGATGCGGAAACGGGCTCCTTCCTATTCAGAAAGGCAATCTTGAGCCTTGAGAAGGCATCCGTAATAGCAGTTGAGGTTGTGGCTAAGGCTGTGGTTGGCTCTGTCGGGCTTGGGGTTTGGGGGTCAAAGAGTCCTGTTTCCTATTTCGAGCCAGTGTATTTCCCCCCTCAGGAGCGCTCTTCCATTTTTGAGCCTTCTCACTCACCTCAGGGGATACTCCCCTGAGGTGCCCCTCCATATCATCAAGGTGTAGCTGAATCAGGTCTAGCATATCTGCCACTGCTTTCTTCATGGTAGTTTCCACAGAAGAGCCAAGCACTCTTTTGAAACTATCTGCTAGAGCCACATATTGCTCCTGATAGTCCCCCTCGATCTTCCGACCATTCCTGATCAGTTTGAGATGTGGATTCTTCTGCCATTTTTATAGGCTGATTGCCCTTTCAGTAGAGATAATTATCTTTAAAAAAAAAAAATGTATGGGCAATAATGTTATGGAGCAGTGCACCTGCCTACCAGTAGATGCAGAGTGTGTATGCCAGTTTTCTTTTCTCCTTTTTTTAAATGTAAAAAAGAAACAAAGAGAGAAACTCCTTCCCCGTGGTGCTTCCGGCACTTGGCAAACGTTAGTCTCCTTTGAATGAAAGGAAACACGTCAGCGAGCACCAGAGGCGAGCAGGAACAGAGGAAAGGACCGTGCGTGGAGATGCTCCCCCTGCTGGGGTTGCAGCACATTGTGAGGTAGGTTTCTTTATATATAATTATAATTAAATGATGGGCTGCGCAACCTCCCCTGACCCCAACACCCGATGTGGCCAACGGGTGTTGGAGGGGGAAGGAAGCCTGTGGCGGTGAAGGAAATCACGTTGCGTGTGGAGATTAACAGCACAACTGTGTCAGTCCCGCTGACTCCAGCACCCCAGTGGTGCACGAGGGTGCCGGAGGGGTGGAAAACACAGCGGCTGTGAGGCCTCCGCTATTCTGATATTGTCGCTGTAACATGGCGCAGGAATGCTACGACCCCGAGTGCGGGTGTAGTAAACAAAAATAACAATAACGGAACTCAGCTGAGACCCGGTCGGAAGCGCAGTAAGACGCACTTCGCAAGGACTGATAAAGGAGCAGGAACACTCCTGGTTAACAATGTAAGCCTATATAGAAACAACAACAAATCAAAGAAAAAAACACTAATCTCTTGCTGTGAGCAGCAAAGAAAGAGGAAGTGGTCCAAGGATTACAACTATTTGGAAGGGCTGTATCCATCACATTGGCTGTTTAGTTTAGTTTAGTTTATTTATTTGTATAGCGCTCCTGACCCAGGGGTATATGGGCGCTTAACATCAAGTTACAGGCAAAGGAGAGGAACATTTGTACAATTGTGCAGCATATGTATAGTTGACAAGAAAGCAGTTAATACTGAGATAGTAACAAGAAGGCATATTAAAGGATACATGCATACATTAGGCATACATACATAGTTGGTTATTTATTGAGTAACCAAGTGATGACCTTAGTTCTGAAAGTTTGGAAGGTGGGGGTAGATTTGATATCCAGTGGAATGGTGTTCCACAGTTGTGAGGCTAGAACTGGGCAGCTGGATCCACCGGCTCTTTTAAGGGAATATTTGGGCACCGTCAGTTGTAGTGTATTAGAGGATCTAGTGGTTCTAGTATTCTGTCTTAATGTGAATTTATTGGTTAGATAGGGCGGAGCTAGGTGGTTGAGAGCTTTGTAGGTGAGGCAGATGGTTTTTAGGTCGATTTTTCGATGGAGAGGCATTTGCATGAAATTCTTGTAGCCGAGATATGTTCTCTTCTGGGAATATTTAGGGCGGCACGGAGTGCATTATTTTGGAGAACTTGCAATTTATTGATTACCGTTTTGTTGGCACCTACATAAAGGCTATTACAGTAATCCAGTTTGGATTGTATGAGTGCTCTGGCTAAAGTGAGGCAGTTGTTGGGGGAGATCAGAGGTCTGCAGGCCCTAATAAGTTTACCAGTGTAGGCAGTGGCTGAGGCGGTCATATTAATTTGTTTGGTGAGGTTGGTATTTGTGTCACTTTTGGCGATGGGAATGGTGTTACCATCAATGGTGAGGCTGGTGTAGCTGGGGCTGAGTTTCCGGATGGTTTTAGGTGAGCCGACAAGGAGCAGTTCGGTCTTGTCATCATTCAGGCAGAGGCCATGTATGGCCATTCATGGCTGAATGATAGAGAAGACTTTATTGATCCGGTTGGCGTCCGAGTTGTAATTGCCAGATAAAGTGAGGAGTATCTGGGTGTCATCTGTGTAATTAGTGTAGGTGACACCCAGATGGTCCAGCTTTTCGAATAGAGGCTTTGTAAATATATTATACAAAGTGGGTGAGACACAAGATCCTTGTGGGACACCGCAAGTAATGGGGATAGGGTCGGCCGCTGCTAATGGGTGAGAAGACCTGCATGGTCCTGTTGTCCAGGAAGGATTGGATCCAAGTGACCGCAGAATGGGAGAAGTGTGCTGCCGATGACAAGTGATTGTGTTGGAATTGAAATAATATTATGCCTCCTATCGCAGTAATTGAATGTGTATTGGCCTACGTCAAGTTGTCTAAAATATCATGTGAATAGACTCCGCGGCAAGGTCTTGACCTTAACGAAAAGTAATGTAAGTCGCCATCTTGGATTTGGCCGCCATTTTAGGTCCTCTTGTAAATGTGGAAGTCACCCTGAACATCAAAATGGAGGCTAAATGACATTCTGAGTGAGATTCTGGCCGTTGTGACCTCCGCACACACGAATAATTAATATGCCTGCAGGCCACTTGTCGGGGTCGCGAACTGAGACCTTGTCCTATTGCTGACCTATGTGTAAATGAACAACTGTATCAGCGAAACTGATCAAAACGCACAAATTATAGGATTGACCTGGCAAGGAACCCTAGGCCTGATCCCAAGAATGGTTAACCCGCGAGAGGGTTGGCCAAAGGCTGGACAAACCATATAAAAGACCCAAATATTCCAATGTACGGTCTCTCTACTAATGCATCGAACCTTCGTTGAAGTTTGTTACGTTACTCTGAGAGCCGAATAGCTATCCGTTTGTCAATTGACTTTGGTAACTGTTGTAGCTTTTAAATAAAGCACTTGTATGTTCTTTGTAACCTGTGTTGGTGTGTTTCCTTTGGGCTTCCCAGCCTCATAGCAATTTTTATGTTTTCACAGTTGGCGCCCAAATAGGGACCCTCAAGATTGATGCCGGATCATTGAAGGTTGACGCAGACTATCGAACCGGGATCGGATGGTGTGATACTGCGGGCCCGACCGAACGAGACGCGATACCTCGGCAGCGCTGCACGATCCGATCCTTGGACAATAGTCGTGTGGTCTGACACAGCATCTTGACGAGGGTCCATTTTTTGAGGCGGGCAGATTTGTCGAAACCACCAAACACAAGGTAAAATTCGTTAGGTAAGTTCTTTGGTAAACCGTACGGTCCTCCTTAGGTTTGGTCAGGTGCAGTCGTGACCCGGCTCTTAATTTAACCCTGACAATTTGAATTTGGCGTATTGTATCTGCAGACACAATTATTGACCAGGTAACACCAATTTTTTGTGAAATGCCTGGGAAATTGTCTAGCTGCTTTAGGGCTCTGTTCCGCAGCGATCGACAATCTTTGGAATTTAGCCGTCCGGCACCACAGGAGGGGTCGCCGGCATGTACTATGTACTGTAAGTATGGCATTGGTAGTATAGTATTTAATGATATTTGGCACAGACAGACCAGACATGCCTCCGAATTTCAGTGGCCAATCAATGGCAGTTTTGAGATCCCCCGTATTGAATACCTAGAATCGGTCTTGCTAAAAAAGAAGGCTAGACCAGCAGCCTTTGATGTTTTACAGAATTGGAAAAAAGAAGCATTACAGCAGCTTAAAAGTAGGGATAAACATGCACGCCGTCATAAAACAAATGCCGAAAAAGCGTTGTTATATGATAAAGAAAAACATTCAGAATCAGTTAAAAATATGGATAGGGCTTTTTCATTCGGAATCCAGAAAATTTACCCCTCTAAAGATTTTCATGTTTCTGAAGAATTTATTGAAAAATTGTTAAACGAACGCAGGCCTGGTGCCTCTGCGCCACCTCCGTATGATCCCTTTTTGGGCGCTCTGCCCATTCCTGCTGTTGTTCCTGCTGTTATTCCTGTTCCCCCTGCACAACCTATTGTTCCTATTTGTTCCTATGTTGTTCCTCCACCTATCGCACCGCCCTTTCCTCCTGCGCCGATAGTTGCACCCTTATTAAATTTACCTGCACCTCCTCTCCCGAGTGGTCCCGTATTGACTGAAGTTGATCAAGGTGCAGGGTCAAAGATTGTCACTCGTAATACTGTTTCTGTAGATAAGAAACAGGAATTGTTTGCATGGGCTAAGCACTGTATGGAGAAAGGTGATCAAGTTGATGTTTTTTCCACATTATCTAATTTGAACAGTTTTCCTGAGAAAAATGTTTTTAACAAAGGTTTGGGGACTCATTTATGTGTGATGTGTGGTAGATTACAAAATTCGGATCTTCCACAAGGGGTAAGAGATCTAAATGCTTTGGCACTTTCGAGGGACACAGAGCAGAAAGTATATGGTTATGTTGAAAGATTGTTTGAGTATAGGAAGGACTTTGAAAAGTCACGAGATGAGGATGATGAAGACGATAGTATGTATGTACAGAAACGGTTCCTTCCGTGTCGTAGATCGGCACCTGAGGAAGTACGAATTTGTACCAAAGATGCGAATCGATGGATCTCGGATTCATCGATTCCGCCAGATGAAGTATACGATACGTATAGTCAGTATACAGTAGAAATGCAAAGAAAGGTAATTCAGGTAATAGTACAGTACCTGCAAGAAGAATGTGTAAGAAAGAAGGTTAGTTGCCCCATAGAGTTGTTGGGGATTTGTAAAAGGGCTTTTTCACCCGACACTTCTTCGGCTGCCTTAGCGCTCGACCTGACTCTGTTGCTTAGTAAGCGGCCGGAGGTATCTACATCTCAGTTGCCTATGAGAGAGGTTCCTCCGACCTTCGTCCCAAAGGTTGAGATTCCCGCTAACGCTGGGACTGGTGCACCCGCTGTGGATATCCCTGCGCATTATGTATCGCAATTCGTTCACGTCCCGTTTTCACGACAGGAAGTGAACACTATTAGACAATCAGTTCCCGATATCAGGAAAAACCCGACAGGGTTTTACAAAGAGATAGAGTCCGTCTTGCCGTCCTCTGTGTTCACCTTAAGTGATATTGACTTGCTATTCCCTGTACTCCTACCCGTAGATGTATGGAAGCAGGTTCGGACAATAGACGATGTGCCAGGGCTGGGAGATACGTGGGCTAATATGATTAGGGTTGATGGGGAAAGACCAGCAGGTGAGAAACCACCTCAGGTAATACTTACTTTGCCTGATAGAATTGTCGCAAAATTAAAAACTATAATTCCAGAGAAAAGAATTATTTGGGACAAGCTTACGGCCTGTGTTCAAGGGAAAACTGAAGGCGCCACCGAATTCTTTAACAGATTCGAGCAGGTATTTTCTGACTTCAGTGGGCAGGAGTTGGGTACAGAGTCTGGGAAAAGGTTGTTTGTGGACTCATTTGTACGTGGATTGTTGCCCGACATCCAGTCACAGATTATGTCCTCTGAGAGCGCTTGGCAGGCAAAATCTCAATCTGAAGTTTTGCACATGGCTCAGTATTATGAGAACCGTGTTAATAATGAGAAGGAGAAAATAGAAAAGAGGAAAGGAGATTTGAAAACCAAAGTATTATTACAACAAATTGTTAGAAACCCCAGAGGAGGCACGACACAGACCAGAGGTCAGTATCTCCCAAAAGGAAATGCTCCTTTGGGTTCTGTGAATATTAATCAATGTGCTTATTGCCGCCAGGAAGGTCATTGGCGAGCACAGTGTCCCGTCCTTCAACAAAGGTCAAACAGTGCGTTTGGGAGTATGGGTAGTCGACCTAGGGGCCGCCCTGGAGCAGGGGGCCCTGATAGAGGTCAGTTTTTGCAAGATCCTCAGCAACCTTTTTCATGGGAAAATCAGACCTCGAGTGAGGACTCGAGGAACATATTTGATCACCCTTCTGCTGCCTACCGTTCTGAAGAGTTTCCTTCCGACGATACTCTATTTCATTAGGACTGCCCGAAGCAGGGTTTGGAACCTTCACCTATTCCCATTAATCAGAGAGGCCCCTACGTTGAATTATTAGTAGGGAATAGGAAACACCAGTTTTTGATAGACACTGGAGCACAGAAGTGCTCCATTGATCATTCTCGGGTTCCAAACATTCCACTGTCAGGGCAAACAAATGTTTCCGTAGGGTTTTCTGGTATACCAATTGTCTGTCCGGTTTCTTCACCGGTGTCTGTTTCTTTGGGTCCCTTTACGGACCATTGCCCTTTTCTTTTGACTTCAAACTGTGGAGAGAATTTGCTGGGGTTAAATTTGTTAAAGAAATTGAATGCAGTAATTCATTGTTCCTCTGATGGAGTACGGCTGACGGTTTCACCACAGCAACTTCCTAATTCTCAGTTTGTGATTCGACCTTTGCCTCCTGAGTTTAGCATTGTCCCGGAATGTTTATGGGCGGTTGACGACAATGATGTCGGGGTATTACAGATTGAGCCCGTTAAAATAGTTTTAAATCATGGAGTTAAACTACCACGCATTCCGCAGTATAAAATATCAGTTGAGGGCGAGCGTGCTTTGAAATGCATTGTCTCCGATTTTGTGCATCGTGGGGTGATCGAGGAGATTACTGGTAGTTTGTGTAACAGTCCATTCTTGCCTGTATATAAGAAAGGCGACAATGCAATCCCATACCGGTTCATAATTGATCTTCGTGCTATTAACAGAGTTGTCGCCCCACAATTTCCAATCGTGCCTGATGTAACGACGATATTGACAATGATCCCTGCTACGGCTACGCACTTCAGCGTTGTGGATTTAAAAAATGCTTTCTTTAGCATTCCGATACATAAGGAAAGTAGATATTTGTTTGCGTTCACCTTGGGGGGACGTTCATTTATATTTACTAGGGCATCTCAAGGGTATACTGAAAGTCCAAGCATTTATAGTAGAGCTTTGAAAGAGCAGCTCGACACCCTTGAATTTCCACCTACTTGTACGCTGCTTCAATATGTCGATGATTTGCTTTTGGCTGCAGACTCTGAAATTGCTTGTAAAGAAGGCACTGTACTGTTGCTTGTTCATCTAGCTAAAAATGGTCATAAAGCTTTGCTAAAAAAATTTCAATATTGTTGTCAGGAGGTCGCCTATTTAGGCTACCTCCTGTCAAAGGAGGGGAGAAGATTGACACCTGAAAGAATAAAACACATTTCTGGCATGTCTGTTCCAAATACACAGAAGGAAGTCAGAGCCTTAATAGGTATGGCTTCTTACTGTAGGTTGTGGATCCCGAACTTTTCACTAGTGATGAAACCGATGTTGGCTTTGACGAAGAAGGGCATTTCTCTGCCACTGCCATGGAAATCGGAACATCAACGATCATTTGAGCTTCTCAAAACCGCGTTATGCTCTGCACCGGTTCTGGGTACTCCAAATTATGACAAGGCCTTTGTGTTGTTTGTGCATGAATGTGATGGATGTGCTTTGGCTGTGTTAACACAGGAACACGGAGGGAAGAATAGGCCGTGCGGCTACTACTCCTCCGCCCTTGATCCTGTCGCATGCGCTTTGCCAAGATGTTTGCGAGCTGTCACTGCTGCTGCCGCGTCTGTAATACAGAGTGAGGGAATGGTCCTAGGCCATGATTTGATTTTGTTGGTACCTCACTCTGTAGATATCCTATTGAACAAAACCCAAACGCAACACCTCACCTCTGCACGGCTAACAAGGTATGAATTAATTCTGTTTGCCCCTCACATTCAAATTAAGAGGTGTTGTGTTCTTAATCCAGCTGAACTCTTACCTTTCCCGCAAAACACTGTTTGCGGTGACGAAGAATTACATGACTGCCTGTATACCACTGAACAAGAAACAAAGGGCAGGATAGATCTTATAGATACTCCTTTGGACAATGCAGAAGGGGAGCTGTTTTGTGATGGCTCCTGCTTCAAACTTTCAGATGGTACATCTACAGCTGCTTACGCAGTTACTACATTGAGTAAAGTTGTTAAAACTAAGAGAATTTCGTATAACTCCGCGCAGGCAGCAGAGATTATAGCATTGACCCGAGCTTGTGAACTCTCCGGAGGGCGTATAGTAAATATATATACTGATAGCCAGTATGCCTTTGGGGTGGCTCACAACTTTGGGAGGCTCTGGTCAGAAAGAAGGTTCCTGACCTCACATGGGACCAAGATTCAGCATGGCCCCTTGATAATGCAATTGCTCTCGGCACTCTCGCTCCCTAGGCAGTTAGCGATCATGAAATGTGCAGCACATTTTAAGGTCATAGATGATGTGGGAAATGGGAACGCTTTTGCGGACCTGATAGCCAGGCAAACGGCTACAGACCTTAGCACGGACATGTATGCTCTAAGGGAAATGAAAGATGCTTATGTAATGGATGAAGGTTTTGGGTCTGTGCTTGATATTCAAACTGATGCCACAATAGAAGAATCTAAAAGGTGGGCCGAAGGAATGGGGAAACTAGATGATGATGGGTGTTGGGTGGATACATCTGAAGGAAAATGGTTGCTCCCTGATTCATATGTACTGGCAATGGTTACGATGGCACACAGTCCTGCACATGTGTGTGCTCAGCAGATCACGAAAATGTTAGAACAAGTTTGGGTGAATAACAAGATTCCAGAGACTGCACGACGTCATGTCCGGAACTGTATGATCTGCTTGCAGCACAATGTGGCAAAGGGGACAGTAACTCCAAGGGGAAGCTTTGGGCCCCCTTCTGTTCCCTTCGAGGTCATTCACTTTGATTTTATTGAGATGGAACGGTGTAACAATCTAAAATATGTTCTTGTAATTATTTGTGCTTTTAGTAAATGGGTCGAGGCTTTCCCCGTTAAAGATGCTACTGCCATGACCACTGCAAAGACTATGGTAAAAGAATTCTTTCCTCGATTTGGGCTCCCAAGGGTAATTTGGTCGGACAATGGTCCTCATTTTGTTGCAGCAGTAATTTTGCAGATATGCACAGCGTTACATATTGAGAAACGAGTTCACTCAGCCAGACATCCTCAAAGTGCTGAGTTGGTGGAAAGACATAATGGTATCTTAAAGAATAAGCTTGCAAAAATATGTGCCGATACCAAGCTGAAATGGCCAGAGGCCTTACCTATTGTATTATTAGCTATGCGTACCACACCTCAAACTAAGACTGGGCTTTCTCCATTTGAGGTAGTAATGGGGAGGCCTGCTAACATTCGGGGTCTCCCAAAGCCTAAAGCCCTGAGAGAGGTGAAAAATGTATTGCTTGTAGATTACTGTAACTAGTTAACTAAAAACCTGTATTTCATTTATCACCAGGTTTATTCAGCTTTACCTGTACGTTTTACGGGCCCAGGACACGATATACAGCCTGGAAGTTGGGTCCTAGAGAAGGCCTACCAAAGGTCTTCCTGTCTCGCTCCTCGTTGGAAGGGACCCTACCAGGTGCTGTTGGTCACCCGGACAGCAGTGCGGGTGGCTGGGAAGAAACACTGGATCCACGCGACGCATGTCAAGAAACTTCCTCACCCGACGCCAGACGTTACAGAAGAAGCAGAACCCCTCGCTGATGCTACAGTCTCTGATCTTGGAGTAGCAAACAGCGCTGTGAGTGCGTCGGAGAATTTCTCCGAGCCCGTGGAGCTTGGGGAACAGTCCATTTTGTCTCTGCACTCTCTTGAAAAATCACTTCCGGAAAACACTGTTTCAAGTTCTGCGACTTCCGTCGCCTCTGATACGTCGCTTCCCTCAGGAAGTGACAACACCTTATTTTCGGATCAAACAGTCTTGGGTACCACCAGGTACAACCTTCGACGAAGGAAATAGAACTACAGCATGGGTTTTTCCGTGCATTTGGAAAAGAGAAGTGGTTGAAAGTTTTTCTTTTGTATAAGAAAGTTTCTGTTGAACAAAAGGGATTCTGCTGGCTAGGGTTGGAAAGGACTAAGAAATCGCGCGACCGTAGCGTCGCCAGCAACGAACATTGGGGTCGTCGATTGAGGAACTACAATGCCTGCTACCTCAACTGCTGCTCCCCGCACTGGACTTGTGAATAGGGGGGTGACCAACTTGGACAATGAACAATGTGCCCGGGCCCCGAAAACGTATTGCTGTGTTTTGATAATGATAATTGGTATTTTTGCGATTACTGCTGTAGGACTTTGGTACTTTGAAGAAATTTATCCTCTAAAACCTCTACTACCAATCGAAATTGTACCAACTGCTTTGACTCCCTCTGTACACCTTCACACTCTGTCCCCTAGAGACTCCCAACATAGACAAAAGTATCATAATAACACTTTAATGATAGTAATGAATGCAACGCATGCCATTTTTAATAAGAGTAATTGTTGGATTTGCACTCATTTACCGCAACATGGGAACAAGGGGCTAGGATGGTATATTCACCCTTTACCTTTAACGACTGCTTGCTATGCCTCTCTTAGAGCAATATTCTTTGGCCGTTGGAATGATAGCATCTTAGGGAACTTTGATGGAACTAATTTGAATGATTTCGAGAAACGTGAATTGACTCCTCTGGGATGCTCGCTTTTTGCGAATACAAGTAAACCTAACGTCGCTTCTATTAGGCCGTCTGATAAACTATTTCTTCCCTTTCAAACTCTAATTTCCTTTAAAATGGCTCCGATAGGCAATAAGGACGCCGTGCCTCCTTCCTACTCTATAAATCATAGCCCTGATTCAGTCCCCTTTTGTGTACAAAGAAATGGCACTCGGCAAATGGGAGATTTTGAAGGTTGTGTGAACATTGTAAATTTGACTGGAGAAAACAGGCCTCTGTATGTAGGGGGGCCTGTCTATTTTGTTTGTGGTAGTTTAGCATTTCACTGGTTGCCCAAGGATTGGCAGGGAACCTGTTATTTAGGAATCCTGTTACCTGGGGTATTTGTAGCTAGTACATTGGAGGTTTCTAAGGCTCGCCCACGGCGGGACAAGAATGGAGTTACCCCTGGGCAAGTATTGGGAGATATAGCAAAATCAGTTGTGCCCTTTTGGGGACAGATAACAAACTCTGAGAACATTAGGGGATTAGCAAGAGTACTGGAGAGAACGATCAACCAGACCACGGACATACTCTACAATATGACACTAGAACAAAAAGCAATAAGATTGGTAGCACTCCAAAATCGGATGGCATTAGATGTCATTCTGGCAGAACGAGGTGGAGTATGCAAATTGGTGGGGTCCGCTTGCTGTGTTTTCGTACCAGATTCCTCGCCGACAATTTTTAAAGCAATACAGAACTTACATATCCTTAGTTCTGAAGTACATATCCCTGTAGGAATCTTAGCACCTGGTTTTGGGATTCTTTACGATCTTGGGGCTGGAAGGTGCTTTCTGTCATTCTGGTTATATTGGGGATTCTGCTATTCCTTTGTTGCTGTTTTCAATGTCTTCCGAGTATATGTGGAATGCTAGGGGGATGCTGTGCCCAAGCAGTGAGCACAATAGGGCATAGAATATATGCCCCAGATACAGCATCTAAAGAGTTTGTGTTACAAGAGGTTCTGATGAACGACCTAATGGCTATAGATATTACAGACAATGATTCGGGATGTATGGATGACAATGCATGGAGTTATTTGCAAAAGTATTAGAAATGATATTAGCACTTGGCATAGGCCAAAAGGAGGGTCTGTTGGAATTGAAATAATATTATGCCTCCTATCGCAGTAATTGAATGTGTATTGGCCTACGCCAAGTTGTCTAAAATATCATGTGAATAGACTCCGCGGCCAGGTCTTGACCTTAACGAAAAGTAATGTAAGTCGCCATCTTGGATTTGGCCGCCATTTTAGGTCCTCTTGTAAATGTGGAAGTCACCCTGAACATCAAAATGGAGGCTAAATGACATTCTGAGTGAGATTCTGGCCGTTGTGACCTCCGCACACACGAATAATTAATATGCCTGCAGGCCACTTGTCGGGGTCGCAAACTGAGACCTTGTCCTATTGCGGACCTATGTGTAAATGAACAACTGTATCAGCGAAACTGATCAAAACGCATAAATTATAGGATTGACCTGGCAAGGAACCCTAGGCCTGATCCCAAGAATGGTTAACCCGCGAGAGGGTTGGCCAAAGGCTGGACAAACCATATAAAAGACCCAAATATTCCAATGTACGGTCTCTCTACTAATGCATCGAACCTTCGTTGAAGTTCGTTAAGTTACTCTGAGAGCCGAATAGCTATCCGTTTGTCAATTGACTTTATTAACTGTTGTAGCTTTTAAATAAAGCACTTGTATGTTCTTTGTAACCTGTGTTGGTGTGTTTCCTTTGGGCTTCCCAGCCTCATAGCAATTTTTATGTTTTCACAATTGCACAAGATTTTGTGGTCAACCAGGTCAAAGGCAGCGGAGAGGTCGAGGAGAAGAAGGATGGCAGCCCTACCTTTATCTTTAAGTTTAATCTGGCATTTGAGATCAACAAGGGACATTTCTGTCCCACGTTGAGGATGAAAGCCAGATTGACGAGTTCCTAGTAGTTGGTTTGTCTCAAGGTAATCCTGAACTTGTAAATAGGCCACTCTGTCAAGAATGTTTAGTAAGAATGGGACAGTGGTGATGGGTCTATAATTCGTGGGTACATCTAGGTCGAGAGTTTGTTTTTTTAGCCCTGAAATTTTGTTAGCAAGGGAATTATGGATCCCTGTGCACCATGGTTTATCCTTTGTGCAGATATTTGTGGGGGGAATGGGGTTGTCTAATTCCTTTAGGATGTTAAAGAGATCCTTTGTGCTGGAGCCTGCCTGAGAGATCCTGGAATTAAGGGATTCCTTCTTAGCGCATGTAATCTCATTTTTGTAGAGAGTAGAGATATTGGTGAAATTAGTTCTGTTATCTACTGAAAGCACTGATTTCCATAGTGATTCAAGTTTACTTTTTTGTTGTCGGTTAATGGTAACATGTTACTTGACCAGTTTATTGACTGTTCCGAGGACTCTGTTATTTGGACAATGTTTACAGAACTTTTTGATTGTAGGATTTCAGCACTCATGCATGCTATCTATGTTATGAAATTTCATGTGCTAAACTCTTGCTGCTGAGCTTCTATGGTAATTTCTAAATTAAAGAAAGAGAAGCATAATGGGAGGCCTCCGGTCTTCACACAGAATTAGCTTCTAGTATTTGCATAGAATGAGCATAGGAACAATAACAAATATTATAGGTTCCACCATATTTAAGCAGTAGCTACAAATTGTCTGTTCTTAGAATGATCCCTGATTGGCAAAATTCCAAGCCTACATTAAACAGGAGTTTAAGAAGAAGTCCCATGCAATCTACAGTATGATCTCTTCAATGCCTAGGGTAATCCCATGTTTGAGGTAAGCCTTGGATAGAGTACTGCCACAGGCACTCTGCGTTCTTTGGTTCTGCACCCAGTGCCAGCATGCATGCTTAAGTAGTGGAATTACAAGTTTGGCTAGAAGGTTGGGGTTTTCCCCAAAAATCAGCCATCTTGATCTAATAGGATATACTGTAAATAATGTTCAAACCAGCGACAATTTCTTGTCCCAGGACACTCCCATAATTCTTTTAAACCTCATTTGCAGTAGCCAAGTGCTGGTGCGGTCCATGTGCGAATCCAGCAAGATAGTGACTTGAATTTAATTTCAGAGCTCAAGGTGTATATTCTCAGCATGTAATGGAAGAGTTGGTGTACTTGCCAATACTGTGGGTGTAGCAGCCGTTTGTAGAATGGACTGTCCCCTCTTCTTAGATTGGGGCACAACATAAAGACATTGAGCTTCTCTTTATAACGTGCAGTAGATATTGGAATAGCTTCACGACCCCCAAACATTTTGAGGAAATAAGGGTCACCCATCTCAGAGGAGTTACCTGAAGTTTCCCTTTGTCAATTTTGCCGATTTGTCTGAAAATCGAAGGGCCGGACAGTCATGTGACCAGCCTCTTTTGAAGCATCTGGGCTCCAGGTCAATATGTGATTTTAAGACTTTATGTGGATTGTAGGTCAAATTTCTTCAGGTTTATATCGAATCACTTCTTCTGGCTAAGCTCATTGAACTGAACCTATGGGATCTGGTGTTCCATTGGGGTTCTCAAAATTAAAGCATCATATAATGTATGAGAATTATGTTTTCTCTATTTAAATTGGAAGAGTCAGCACACAAAGTACAATCTTTGAAGAAACAACAAAAGGGGGAAAGACTTCCCCAGATGCAGAGCCAGCAATAAAACAACAGAGTGCTATACAAAAAAGGGGAGAACAAAGAGAGAGAAGGTGAGAGAGAACAGAGGAAGCACAGGTGGGGGAAGGAAGGTAGAGTGGTCTGATCAATGGGCCAATGGGCAAAAAGGTGTTCATTTAAGAGCAGGGTCTTCAGGTCCTGAAATACTGGAGGATTCTGAAAGCCAGTAAGGAGAGCAGGAATCTGTTGCAGAGAATGTGGCAATGAACAATGAGTCAAATGTCTGCACAGAGATTGACTTAAACTCTGGATTTTCTTGGCGATGTAGGTCTTGGGTCTTGATGGAAAAGTTGCTTTCGATGATGCAGTCGAGCTATTGAGTGCTGGATGTGAGTTGAGGAGAAGAGGCATCATGTTTAATTTGTTTGGTAAAGCATCTGAGGGGGGTGAATTCTGCCTTGGTGAGGTTCTGTTTCAGAAAGGTGATGGACATCCATGCTTGAGTGAGCTAGCGGTTGACTCTTAGATAATGGATGCTGTTGATGTAATTGCCCTTTTAGTAAAGGTGAGGGTCATTGGCATCTTGTTGTCATGTTTATCAAAGTTGGTCCCCACGGTTCTGTAGAGAGGACTCTTCTATAGAAGTTGACTGTGGCCCATGCAGAAGAGCACCATCTAATTTATTTTATTGTCTCAGGCCCACAGTAAGCGTCTGAACACCTCGGAGAAGTTATTACCCCCCTCACTTTTTTCAAGCAACCTTGCCCCCTTAACACTATAATTGACATGGGGTAATTTTATACATTACCCAATTCAAATATTTAGTAAATTCCAAACGCTACTTTGCTTTGCCCAAGTATTCACCATTTCTCTTCATAAAACTCTTACTGCTCTGTATAATTTGCAAAGTTTCCTTATGTTTGCCGTTTGATCCTACAGGGAAGGCTCCAGCTCTATTAGTGTATGCAGTGTTGATGTCTGTTTTGAAGAAAACCCCTTTACATTTTCTTAAGCCTTGAAGGGACCTCTAAATTTGAAACGTACATTTGGTTGCAGAGAAGAGCTATACACTGATGTTTTGTTGATGCTAACAATCATATGAACACATTTCTGTGAGTATCTCAGCCGCGTGGGAGGTTCATCTGTTCTGGTTCTACTCTTAAATTACCCACAGATTGTAGCTGATGCATACAATCTGCATCCTCTGTTCATATTAGATCGGTCAGCCATTTTAAACAATACTGACCATAAAAGACAGTTGTATTGCTGCCAGCTGACCGGTCGATAGTGAGCAGCCCATAGCTGGATGTCCTCCTATCTGCCGAGTCAAACTCAAAATACATCTCTTCCTCTTTTTACAACTGTGCACTCTATGTTGTGGTGAACATGATGGGGTTTCCCTCCCAATGATATTTGATGGACAGCTCCTCCTTTTTGTATCATTCATTTATTATTATGTTTTTCTATTTTACACCTATGCAAGTGAGACCTAAGCTCTTGTCAGGAATGGGAAAGACCATGGAGAACAGGTACCTGAGTCAAAACTCCATCACTTGCCATTCAAAAACATTGGGCCTCATTATAAGTTTTCCGGTCCGGAATGCGGTGATTGCGCGGCGACCGTAATAAAGTCTCCGCCCCTGCAAGGTTGCGTAAAGATCGTCCAATTACGTGCTTTCGGTCGTGCGCACCACACGGACGCGGAAATGGTGTCACCATCGCCACGGAAACACCCACAGAAATGGACATTGCGGCGCCACAAGTAGTGTAAAAACCGTGTCCGCCGCTGTCGCCATGGACACGCAAGTGGAAATACCATGATCGTGAAAACCGGAAACAGAGAGGCGGCCATCGTATAAAGCACAATCCATTGCCATCCAGAGTCAGCACAAGCAGAATCACACAGTGAGAAACCAAACAGGACCACCAGCATGTCTGCCAGGATTCCAGCCCAGAGGCAACGCAAACAGCGCTTTAGTGAGGCAGAGTTAACTGTTTTGGTCGACCATAAAGTGCAGCATGCTGAGATGCTGTTTAGTGCTGATCAACGGCGTGCTACACAGCAGCACAGGAAGGAAGTGTGGGCGGAAGCTGCACGCAAGTGCACCGCTGTGGGCGTGACTGCGAGGAGCGTCAAGGACTGCCACAAGAGGTGGGACGACCTCAGGCTGAGGGTGCAGAACCTGATCTCTACACACCGCCAACGATGCAGTGGGACAGGTGGAGGGCCCCCTTCCCCACTGAGGCTGCAAACATGGGAGGAGCGCTGCAGCAGTGTCCTCCACCTTGAGGGCATCCATGGGATCAGGGATGCTGAGGCAGGAGTGAGCCCACCTGCAGATGCTGGTAAGTACGCAAATATGAATGCCATATGAGTACATGTTGAGGCCATGAGTGACCCAAAGGACCCATTAACAACCCCCCAGCCAGTGCATGAGTGGCCCAAAGGACCTATTAACAACCCCCCCAGCCAGTGCATGAGTGGCCCAAAGGACCCATTAACAACCCCCCAGCCAGTGCATGAGTGGCCCAAAGGACCCATTAACAACCCCCCCAGCCAGTGCATGAGTGGCCCAAAGGACCCATTAACAACCCCCCCAGCCAGTGCACGAGTGGCCCAAAGGACCCATTAACAACCCCCCCCTTCAGCTAGTGCATGAGTGGCCCATAGGACCCATTAACAACCCCCCCAGCCAGTGCATGAGTGGGCCAAAGGACCCATTAGCAACCCCCCAAGCCAGTGCATGAGTGGGCCAAAGGACACAATCATGATCTACATGACAATCCACATGACTACAATACATGACCGTCGACAAGCACATGCATGTAAATTCTACTGTTAACTGATCAACCTGTCTGATGCATGTGATGCACCCATCAGGCACCACCACACAACTAATTGCATGCCCTCTGTGTCCCCACAGCCATATCAAGTGACAGTGACACCGCACAACAGCCCAGGCAATCGGCTCCTGCACGTGTGCAAGCCAGCACCCCTGCCCAGGAGGATGCTGCCAGCAGTTCTGCAAGTCTGCCCCCAGTAGCATCTGGTACACATGTGCCGGCCACCAGCACCAACATCTCCACCATCTCCACGCTGCCGGATGCAACACAGGTGCCACGGGCACCCATCATGCCTACCCAACCCACCACAGAAAGTATATGCACTGAAGAGGAGGCAGCAGGTAGCGACAACAGTGCCCCGGCACTGCAGTCTGATTTAGGGCCACAGGGGGAGGCGCCCAACCTTGATGACTTGGCATCGTTCCATGGCCTGAAGTTCAGCCCCACATCACTCCGCAATCCAATGAGGTCACCTACCCCCTCAATGGCTGAGCTCAATGCCCGCAGGCAGCGGATGGAGGAGCAGCAGGCTACCCTCACCCAGCTGGTGGAAAGGCAGCTTGAGGAATCCAGGCTGCAGCGGGAGAGCTACAGCACATGTGTACGTCGCCTCTCAAGGTCGACCCTGGCACACCATGTGTGGGAGGGCAATGACAACACTTCGAGAATGGCTGAGTCAATGATGATTGCCCACCAGGCATATCTTGCACATTTGCCACTAATGCCAGCTGCAGTGCCATCCACTAGTACCACCCCATCCAGCTCCACCTCTGCCAGTCCACGGAGGCGCTCAAGTTGGCTAACAGGGCCCTCGGGCAAGGATGCACAAGCGCCGAAGCGCACATGCAAATGATGGCATGTGTGTTTGGCACTGCAGGATACATGTGGACTAGAATGGTGTAAGGGGGTGGGTACGTTTGGGTGGTGTGGAGGTCCATTAGGGGGTTAGTGTGTTGAGGCCTGGTTGGGGGTGGGTACGTTTGGGTGGTGGGGGAGGTCCATTAGGGGGTTAGTGTGTTGGGGCCTGGTTGGGGGTGGATAAGTTTGGGTGGTGGGTGGGCCCTGGTGTACAGCTTCCCTAACCATTGCACCTCCTTCCCTGTTGTAATGTTATGAATATATCATCATTGAAAAAACATTAATGAGTGGACATCCATCATTTCATTTTCAGTACCTCAATTTTTTTAATGCCATCGTCATGTCCATGCAATGCTGTTAATGTGCAATTTCTCAGAAGTAAATGCGAATCAGTGCATCCCGTGCTCATTGTCCATCTAGTGCACCCCCAGGAGGAGGTGGAGCCATCCCATTCCCATCCCCATCCCCATCTCCATCAGTGTTTGTTGTATCATGTCTTCATCAGATGCAGTGCAATCTTGTGTCATTGTTCATTCATGCAAATGTGGCGTGCAGTGGTTGGACCGGTGGGTGATTACCATTCCTTGGTCATTGTAGTGGACGTTGGCATCTGGACATTGACCAACGCATCGGTGTGCATGCGTACTTTGCCCTGCGGGTGACATTGGTTGTTAAGTATGGCATTGTGCAGTGATGTGCACAGATGACAGTGTCAATCAGTCAACTGTGATGATGTTGTCGATGCAGGATGTCTCATGTGCAGGCATCATGTGCATTGGGAGGGCAGTGCTGCATATTGTGGGTGGAGGTATGCAGTGGTTACAGGTGTATGGGCCAGTGGCAGTATTGGATGTGTGTGTCATGTAGCAGGGTGTGTACGGGCACACTGTGGCAACCTGTCATGTGTTGCTTTCTGATGTTTGGGTTGTGCTGTCTATTCAGTGAATGGCCGGGGGGTAATGCATGTGCAGTCGCAGCAGCCCACTCACATTGCTCATTGCCCTGGACACACACACCCCTTCCACAGGGCCGGTGCATTGGCAGCTGTACTCACCCAATAGCCATGTGCTTTGTCCAGCATAGCGTTCCATATACCGTGGCAATGTCGAATTCCGCAGTAACATTGAGTCATGTGTTGAGCCCGGGAAATGTGCGCAGCAATGTGTTATCACTTGTGCGGCATCACATACCATCTGTACATTCAGTGAGTGGTACAATTTCCTATTGCGGAACACCATCTCGATAGCATGTGGTACTGTGAGCTAGATATGGGTGCAGTCGATTGCACCTATGCAATTTGGTATGCCTGCAATGGCATGGAAGGTCAACTTGGTGGCAATGACCTGGGGAAGGGTACGGGGTAGGGTGATCTGTTCAGACACATGGCGCAACAGGGCATCCAGTACCTGTACCAAGAGTTTAGAGAAACATGGTTGTGATAGGTCGTGCAGCTCACCAACTGTGTGTTGATAGGTTCCGGTGCGAAGAAAATGCAGTACTGACATAACCTTTAGGAGGAGGGGATGGCAGTGGGGATGTCAATGTAGCTGCTGATGTCGTCCTCTATCATGGTGGTGATGTACAGGATTGTTGGACGGTCCAGCCGGTATAATGTGTGGATCTGTCCTGGGGTAAGGTTCCAGGGTGAGGCCCTGATGCGTGGTATTGCTGGCTGTCTGCGGGGTGGTGCCAGCTAGACAATGGGGTTTGCCATGGGTAAAGGGCTAGCTAGTTGCCGCCTGCGTCTCCTACGCCTCGCCTCCTCCTCTGCAACATTACTGCCATCATGTGCAGTGCTGCCTGTTGATTGAGAAGGCCCAGTCCCAATGCTACTAGAGCTGCTGCCTGCATGGTTCTGTTTGGAGTTGGCCTGGGTGTGGCCCTTTTGTAGGCTCACAGTGGCCTGCTGGGTCCAGCTGGGCTCATTTGGTGCACCTGTGGCCTGATTCAGGTCACCAGGCACTGTTTAACATCATGTTTGCGGTGGCGGCGATACCGCCACCGTGGTCACGGTTTTAGTGCCATTTTTGTGGCAGTGTTTCCATGTCCATGCTACTTGTGATACTCGCAGTGTTTAGTGTTGGCAGTAACGGAGGGGTTTCCGTGCAGGCGAAGTTTACGGATGCTTACACTCCGCGGTGGCGGTTTATAGTGGTGCTGTTTCCGGGTCCGCAGGTCATAATTCGGCGATCGCGGAAACGGGGGCAGTATGGTTATACCGGCAGCGTTAAGTCTGGACCGAAGTACTTGTAAAGAGTCCCATTGTCTTGAATTGAACCATTTGGTTTCAGTATATTTGGTGATCAATCATTCTGCACCTATTTTTTTTATGATTCACTCACACCTTTCTCTGGCAGTTGTGATGAAAATTCTGACTCACTCTGCAGACTTCTATTGGGGTGTCCAAGGGGGTCGGGTGCCTCCCCATTCTAGTGAGTATTGGGACCGATGGGGGTGTGGGAAGGATTGGTGCCACCCCCATATAGTCCCAGCCACAGGGCAATGACAAACGTCAGGTCACAGGCAACCTAGCCAGGACACCTGCACTCCAAAACCCATCAAATGCACTACTGGGCCCAATCTCTCAAAGCCAACAGTACTGGGCTTCCCAGGGCAAGCATCCCATCATTCACAAATGCTGTATTAATGAGTGTGCCCCTTTAAGAAATAGGGACTTTGAGCAGCCACAGAGGAACGTAGTATATTTTGTAGAGCAGACTGCAACCGTGCATAATAAATCCCTAGTCAACAGGGGCTTGTCAAACATTTCTTGCAACTTTGCTCGCAATCCTTTTGAGCCACAACCCAACATCTTTTACCTGGATTGCAGAGCAAGTTCATGTAGAAACCATAATGCCTGCAGTGCTTAATCCATGAGTGGAGAACAATAAGGGAGTGGGAAGAGGAAAATGCTACCTATGCTTACCACTGGATCTCAAGCCCATGAACTGAGAGAGAACACACCACGTGCCTGGCAGCATTTCTCAGACCACATCAAAGGAGTGTAAAATTCACAATGATGTACAAGTCCCTTGGGAGGCATTAGTGGCCTGTATACGCGTAGGCCTTCAATCAGCATTGTGGGTGTTTGTGGAAAAAGCTTTTGGTAGAAATTTGAAGAGCTTGGAGAGCACATGGAGCTAACAGTGAAGAAGGCACTTGGTGTAGACAAAGAGCTTGCAGAACAAGAAGAGGTCAGAGGAAAATTAGGTGTTGGCAAAGTAGTTTGGAGACTGGGGGAAGGTTACGGTAGGAGTTAAAGAGTAAGCTGAAAAAGCTAAGGTGGATGAAAGAAAAGAGAAGAAGGGGTTTGGAAAACATCATCAGGAGGGCATAGGAAAAGAGAAGGAGAAGGTTAGAAAACATTATCAGGAGAAGATGGAACAAAATAAGGCGGAAGTTGATAAAGGAGATACGGAGGATGTTGGAGAACATCATGAGGATGTTGTCAAACGAGATAAGGAGGATACTGAGAGCAACAGGAAAAGATGGTAAAAAGAAATATGGACATTGGAAAACATTGGAAGAAGAAGGATAGAGAACAGCAGGATGAGGTTGGAGATAAGGAAGAGGTTGAAGGACATCAAGAGGAGTCGGAAGACAGAAGGCCTAGAAAGGGTCAATGAGGCCAGTTGGCCCCAATGAAGAGGTTAGGGAAAGGACCTGAATGGAGTGGTCAGAACCTTGGGATGCGGATGAAGGTGCAGGTGGTATATAATTAAAATGTTCCTGGACCAGAATGGAGAGGAGACTAGGAAGAGAGACACTAATTCAGGAAGAGTGAGCTCATAAAATAAACTCTTCCTAAACCACGTAATAAGTTGAGAGTCAAGGTTTCTCCCCTTTCCCTGATCATTGTGAAGCTCCTCCAGTTTCGATGATGATTACAGGCAACTACAGCATCACACACTAGAAGCCATGAGAAGCAAGAAAGAGAGAACCATGGGGAAATAGTGAAGATGTTTGTGGGAAACACATAACCTGGAAGTTAAACATCAGAGAGAAAAAGGAATACAAGGGCAATAGTGAAGAAGGGTGTGAGGAAGCCATAAACCCTAGACTAAGCAGCAGAGAGAAAGAGAACCCAAAGGAGGACACTGAAAACATAATTGATGTAGATCAAGGCCCCGAAGATGCATAAGGGCCAAGGACATCGATTCAGTAACTGTGAGATTAGCAGAAGAGAGAAAGAGGGAAGTAGGAGGAAAAAAGGGAAAGTCTTAAGGAGCTTAAGGAGCTTCTGGAATTTGAGAAGATCGTGCTCAAGATGCAGGGTGAGGGGGAGGCTATTCCAAAGGAGGGAGCCCGCAGAGGAAAGTGAGGGACCCCCTGCTCTCTGTTTATCAAAATGCTTTACACACAGAGAGTTGGGGCCAGAGGAGCCAAGTTGTCTAAAGGGAGAGTATTTAGTGAGATAAACTTGAAGGTAGTGTGGTCCCCGGGCCCAGACAGCCTTTTGGATGATGCAGAGGGATTTGAATTTAATCCGTGGAGCAACCGTGAGCCAGTGAAGACTTTTTAGTGCAGGAGAGATGCGGACCCTGGGCTTAAGGCCAAGGATAAGTCTGACTGCCTTCTTCTGGATAAGCTTGAGGGGTCGCAGAGTGGAAGAGAGAAGATTCAGCAGGAGGCTGTTACGGTAGTCAAGGTAGAGAGAACCAGGGCTTGAGTCACATTGAGCCTCTGAGGGAAAGTGATAAAAGGTAGAATTCCTTTGAGAAGGAAGAGCGGACAGTTGGACTTCTTGGCAATGTCCTGAGTGTGAGGGAGAAAGGAACGAGAGGAGTCAAAGATGACTCCAAGGTTTCTGGCTTCAGTTGAAGGCGCAGGGGGAGAGCCCAAGGAGGAAGGTCAGAGTGAAGGGATGAAGGGGGAAGCAGGGGTCCGAATGGGAAGGATTTCAGTTTTACAGGCGCTGAGGCAGAGATCATTGGAGGTGCCCCAGGACTAGATGGCAGATAGGCAGTCAGGGATGATGGAGGGTGCAAGAGGGTCAGCAGGGCGTCCGAGGAAGAACTGCGTGTCGTCTGTGTAACACTGGAAGTTGGAGGAGAAAGAGGAAATGAGGCATGCAAGGAGAGCAAGGTAAATGTTAAAGAGCCCGGGGAAGAGTATAGAGCCCTGAGGGACACCAAACGTGGAGTTGGAAGTAGGAGAGGAGAAGGGGCCCAGGATGACTAGGTAGATATAGCAGTGGTTTTGTGGATGGTGCAAAAAATGTTGGCCTACTCTCTTGCCTTCACTGGCCGCTGATGGGCTATTTTGAAGGCTAGAGTTGCCTGATCTGTTTTTTTGTGATTGGGACCATTTATCTGCCCTGTTCTATATTAGTTGTGATTTCAATATCTATTTCATGGGTAGAACTGCATGAATCGCATTACATTATTCCAGTCAAGTGAGTAGAGCAAGGTTGAGGTTTAATTACAAAAGGAGAGATGGTCTTCCTTAGCACGTTTATTAAATAGTGTATTTCCTCTCCTTGCTACTGCATTGAGTTAAGAGGAAAGAGCATTTGAGAATCGAAGGAGATCCAAAGGTCTTTCACCACATTTCGTATCAATGTTTGGATCTGGCCAGATCATTTGCATTACAAATTCAGTGAACTATTGTAGCTAAGATTAAAGGTCATAGAGGAATGCCTTTGTTAATTTTCCTATAGAAAGGATCATGTAACCTTAGGCTTGCTACTGTTGAAAGGGGCCCCTAGGGGACCGTGACATCTATGGAAACAAGGCGGGTCACCACACACGATAGAGACGCCAGACACGAGGTTGTAATCCCAAAGCTAGGGTTTATTGCAAAGCAAAAGTCTCAGTTGGCCAACTCGGTCTCCACGCCCCGCAACGTGTATCTCTAGACCTTGTGGGACGCAAGAGAGCAAATTACGTACATCAGTTACATATATATAAAATGCATATCAAACAATCAACTATGTCATGTTTAACACCCCTCTTCATTGGGTTTCTTTGAACTTGGTGTGACGATGGACATCTCCGGCCACTATGACACCTTCAAACATCTATTCTAGTAACAATTTGCAATTTGTGAGTGCGTAGGCATCTTTTGGTTATTGAATAGAACATGGCGTTTCTGTTCTTGGAAGCGAGCTACATGCAGAGGGGGTTACATTCCGGACCTAGCTATCTATCAGGTGCTATTCGCGTCCTGGAAGCTGACATGCTCTTAGCGAGCTCAGCAAAGGGGGGCCGTTAGAAAAGCATAATTCAAGCCTTTAGTGGTATTATTCTAACATTCTCTACCATATAACGAGAGTGGCTGGCAGCTGTGAAATGATTAAATGCCCTGCGGCTCTGCTTCAAGGCTACATTAAGGAGGGAGCCGGGCATTCTTCCTGGCGCTGCCTAAGTTTGTGTTTCAGCGAAACTCTTGTTATCCTCTCGCCCCTGTGGCCTTGTCCTTTTCATATACAGACAGCATTGTTCCTCAGTCAAGCAGTGTAAGCGAAAAAATATACTGCGAAGCAATAGGAACAGAAAGCAATGAGCAATGGTTAGAAAACAAAATGGCGATTCTTGTTACATCAAAATGGCTGTTCATTAGAACACTCGAAAACCTATATTCTGTCGTATCGTGCATGAGACGGTTGGCCCACGGCCACCAAAATATGTTTGCGGTCTCAAATTAGATTTGTAGACTTTCTAGACTGACAAACCCTCCTTTGGCCGTATGCAAAACGTCCCATCTATTTATTGAAACCTCCTCTAGTGATGATGAATCTGAAGTACTTATGTCTGAATCTCGCATTCTATCCTGGTCATCATTGCCTTCAGTAATATCTATTGCCATCAACTCTTTCATTACTCTCATCTCATTTTGGTCTAGGCTAGTTCGATCATGAGGTTGTTTTTTCTTTGTTATCATTTGCATGCATCCTTCCGTACATCCCTCTGTTACCTCTGTACAAACTATGGGTAAAGAATGTACACAACAACAACAGATTAGGAATATTCCGAACACCACTACTAGTATCGAGATCAGCTTCCATCCCCAAGATCGTAGTATTCCCCAAAACCAAGATCCTATTTCCCAGTTCCCTTCTCCCGTGGGGAGTTCAGAGCTTAGAACGTGCATTTTCTTTATTGCTTCAAAGAACGTGGGGGAATAGTCATCGACATAAATGCAACATGCTGATCCCACTATTTTGCAAATTCCTCCACGATCAACCAGGATTACATCGAGAGCCATTCTATTTTGCAGCGTCATTAACCTGATTCCTCTTTCTTCCAATGTCATGTTGAATAATATCTGTTGTTGTGTTTATTGTATTCTTTAGGATTCTGGACAATTGCCTTATATTATAGGAGTTCACTATCTGTCCTAAGAATGGAACGAATGATTTTGCTACATCAGTTGCTATCAAAACACCGTTGTCAGTCCTTTTGACTCTAGTTCTGGATAATTTGGCTATGGCTGCTGTTTCCAAGAGGAATACTCCTGGGAACAATAGCCCAATATAACATGTACCTCCCCAGTTTCTGGGCAACCAAGGGTATGCTTTCTCTCCACATATAAAATAAACTGGATCACCTACGTATACTGGTTCTATTTCCGATTTTAGTACCACCGTATTCATACAACCAGTATATGTTCCGACCAAAAAAGATCCTTTCTTTTTCAGCCAAAACGCGACAGTTCTTGGGCTATAATTCACAGTGTAAGATGGGGGAATCGCATCTTTGTTCCCTTCTGTTCTTACACGAAATATCATCACAGATGTTTTTTCTGGCGGGGACAATCTATCTCGTCTATTTTGTCGTGTTATTTTACGTGTGCTTTTCCTCGTGGGCTCTGGGGCTATTATTTGTGCTTTATGGAAAATGGAACAACCCACAGGCTTCATTATTATCTCCTCAAACTCATTCATGTTGGTTCAGTCCAATTGACCCGTACTACTCTCATTCCATTTCCCATAGAACATTGCACCTAAAGATGCACTACATGCAGAACTTAATGGTAACGGCTGCACATACCACCCTATTGCTTTCCCAGCATGCTGTGGTAAATGGGCACATACCCAGCAGTTTGTTTTCGTCAGGATTGCATGTGTCATGTTCATGATTAATAATAATGTATTATTCCCAAAACCTTCCCTGTGTTTTTCTTCCATTGGGGGTAGGGTATAAGTGATCACCTGAACCGGGCTTTCAGTAGTGGATATATTAATTATTGGTAAAAACATTTCTAATGGGTGTATTGTTTCTACCCACCATAATATTAGGGCTGTTGATATTGGTGCTACCACGCTCATAAAGCACATCATTATCGTTAGTGTCAGCATACAATTTGTTTTACCATGCGTTTTTCTTAAAGTTATAGGGCCTCATTACGACCCTGGCGTTAAGGGTTTAACGGCGCCGTAAAAGGTGTTGGCGCCTTTAAACCCTTAACGCCTTATTACGAGTTCCCTTTGCGGGACCCGACCTTAACGCCTGCTTTTAGCAGGCGTGAAAGTAGGGTGCCGCAAAGGGACCTTGGTGCAAAGTACGGTGCCGCAATTTGCGGCACCGTACTTAGCGCCTTCCCCATTCCCATTGAGCCCTATGGGGCAAAAATGGGAATGGGGAAGGGCCCATGGTGAATGGGGAATTACCGCCCCACCAACCTTGGAATGGGGCGGTAATTCCGCCATTCACCATGGCGGACCCCGGCATGGACCATGGTGCTAATAGCACCATGGTTTAGCGCCGGGGTCGTAATGAGGCCCATAGTCTTTATAACTGACTCATTTTCAGCAGTGCTGGTGCAGGAGGAGGCTGGAACCGGTCCCGGCATGTTTCTCGTTGTCCTTCTTCTTCCTTATCACAGTTGGTTGTGGATATCTCTCCTCGTCGCGTTTGCTCTGCAGTCTATAAGTTCAATGACATTCTCCCAGTTCAGTTTTGCCTGTCCTTTTTATTTTTTCAGCCTGGATTCGATTATTTGTTTTTAGGCGAGATCACTTGTCCCTTCTTATACTGCTCAGAGGACCTTTTATCAGTTTTCGCCTCAGTATCATGCGCGTCCAGCTTGTCCGCTCTGGTTCCGGACGCATGTACTGTCAATCAATTATCTAACTTGCCATAGTACCATGTGCGCCCAGCTTGTCCGCTCTGTTTCCGGACACATGTACTTTTATGCTCGCACCGAGGAGCCGCGAGTCTTGAATTGTCCGACTTGCGAAATTCTCACGCTTCTCTCCTCTACACCCCTGGTTCCTGCTCCGTCCATGAGATGAACCGGAGGTTGACATAAACACCAAAAGAAAAAGAATGCAGTTCACCTTGTCTTCCGAGGCCGCAGGTTGTATCGCCTTGCTTCTGGTATCGTATGATCCGTGAACAGTGCCGGTGCACTTTCAGATTCAGGCTTGAAGTCAGCCTGCAGCATTTCCGCAGGTGCTGGTGTGTGCCGCGCCAATGGTGCAGATTCGGTCTTTGCCGTGCTGGCAAGTGCTGGTGGGCGCCAAAGGTGTACACGATTTGTTTCTGCTGGTATTTGCAAGGCAGATTTCACGTCGGTCAGCAGTGATGTCGATTCTGCTGGGCAACGTTGGGGCACTCTTTGCCCTTCCCCCTCTTTGGCAATCATCTCAGGCTTTGTTTCGAGTTTCACTTCATGTTTTGGCAGATCAGGTGGCTGCTTACTGGCAACAGTTTCTTTTGTCTCTGCGACCGCTGTCTCTTTCCGGTCATCAGTGTCAGGCAAGACTTTCAGTGCAGTTGGAATCTTCTTTGGCATGGGTGGCATGGATCCACGACTTCCTTCCATCCACCCTGATTGCCATTTGCATTGCCAAAAGTACTTGATAGGGCCCGCGCCACCTGGGTGCTAATGTTTTTGAGCAGCGCCCAGTCACCTGGCTCCAGCGCGTGCCCCGGACCGGTATACCGCACAGGTAATGCCTCCTGCACCTACTAATGAATCAAACGCAATTTCTGCATTAAAAGGCCACAATACTAAGCACAGGATGTTCTATCTCACTGAGTCGTTTTGGCTGAGGTGCGCACCATACATTTGCCGGCCTCCCCATTATGATCTCGTATGGGGAGAGCCCAGTTTTAGCCTGTACAGACGTACGCATGCATAATAGTGCTATTGGTAATGCATCCACCCAACTCAACTTGCTTCCCGCACAAATCTTGCTAATCTTTGATTTAAGGATCCCGTTGTGCCTCTCCACAAGACCGGCAGAACTCGGATGCCTTGAACTGTGGAATCTCTTATCAATCTGGAGACCAGCACATATCTGTAATACCACTGCACCCACAAAATGTGGTCCATTATCGGACCATAGGACACAGAGCAAGCCAAATCTGGAAAGATACTCCTTCAACATTACTTTTGCCGTACTCATCGCTGTGCAGTCTTTTTAAAGGATATGCCTCCGCCCACTTACTGAATGCACAGATTACCACCAAGACGTATTTTAAGTTTTGGCACCTTTCCATCTCTATGAAATCAAAATGAACTACCTCAAACGGCATGGAGGGCGGGCCAAAACTTCCTGTTGGTGTCACTGTTCCCTTTCCTACATTGTCTTGTAAACACGTGATACAGTTTTGCACCAACCTTTCTGCATTCTTTTTTATGTTTGCATTCTGCCATACTGTAGAAAGGTGCTGTATCATTTTCTTTGCACAGATGTGCGTAGGACTGTGGGCCATTGTGACCATTGCAGTCACATATGAATTTTTCAACATCTAGTTTCCTTGTCCACCCAACAACCCTCCAAATCCAACTCAGCAGATCCCTCTGCCCATCCCTGTATTTCATTGGCCGTAGCCTCGGCCTGCATTTCTTTGACAGTCACAACTCCATCTTCTATCATACAGGGTACTTCCTCTGTCTGAACCGTCATCATCTTAGTATTTAAGTGGCAGTTTGTTTCGCAATCCTGTCTGCAAACGCGTTTCCCTCTCCTATTTTGCATGTTACTTTTTTATGTGCCTCACATTTCACTATTGCTAGGCGCTTTGGAAACGTGAGTGCAGACAACAATCGTACAATCAAAGGGCCATGTTGAATTCTGGCACCATGTGATGTCAGAAACCCTCTCTCAGCCCAGAGTCGTCCAAAATTATGAACCACTCCAAACTTGTACTGACTGTCAGTATATATATTCACGTTCAAATTTTCAGAAATCTCGCAGGCTCTGGTTACTGCTATTATTTCCGCAGCTTGTGCTGAATTATAGGGGATTCTTTTACTTTCTACAACACTCTCCAGGGTAGTGATAGCGTATGCGGCAGTTGTCGTGCCATCTGGTAATTTAAAACATGAGCCGTCACAAAATAACTCTCCATCCGGCTCTTTCTGTGGAATATCACTTAAATCAACTCTCCCCTTGGTTTCTTCCTCAGTGACCATTAAGCAATCATGGGGGAGTGATTCATTCTTCCCCATTTCTGTTATGGTTAATGGCATTAATTCTGCAGGATTCAAAGCGCTACACCTCATAATTTGGATATGGGGCGCAAACAGGATAATCTCACATCTGTTCAATCTAGCAGAGGTGAGGTGTTGCGTGTGTTTATTTTAATAGAACGTCTATGGCATGTGGCACCATCAGAATTAAAGTGTGCCCCAATACCATACCTTCCGTTTGTTTCACTGATGCAGCAGCCGCTGCAACAGATCGCAAACATTGTGGTAGTGCGCGCGCTACAGGGTCCAGCGCAGATGAAAAATAGCCGCATGGCCTATTTCTTCCACCTTGTTCCTGTGTCAAAACCGCCAATGCACATCCTTTACTTTCACACACAAATAGTCTGAAAATGTTCTTATAGTTCGGCGTACCCAAAACTGGAGCCGAGCATAATGCAGTTTTCAATCCATCAAATGCTCTCTGACATTTCTCATCCCACTGCAAAGGCATAACCGCATCCTTTCTAGTCAAATTCACTAATGGTTTCACAATCAATGTAAAATTACCAATCCATTGTGGCAATATGAAGCCATGCCTATTATGGCTCTGACTTCTTTTTGTGTCTTTGGAATAGGCATACAAGAAATACTTTCTATGCGTTCTGGCCTTAGTCTTCTCCCTCCTTTCGAAAGTAGGTAGCCCAAATAAACTACCTCCTTTCGATTATACTGAAATTTCTTCAAACTAGCTTTATGGCCATGTGCCGCTAGGTGTGATAGTAGTAATACAGTGCTTTCTTTACAAATCTCCTCTGTGTCTGCAGCTAGTAATAAATCGTCTATGTATTGCAAAAGTACACAACCCACGGGTAATTCCAGCATGTCTAGCTGCTCTTTTAATGCTCTACTGTAAATACTTGGACTTTCCGTGTAACCTTTTGGAATCCGTGTAAATGTAAATGATTGTCCTCCTAATGTGAACGCGAACAAGTATCTACTGTCCTTGTCGACTGGAATACTAAAGAATGCGTTCTTCAAATCTATTACACTAAAATATTCTGCTGAAACAGGTATTATTGTCATTATTGTAGTGACGTCTGGCACTAAAGGAAATTGCGGATGTACTACCTTGTTTAATGCACGTAGATCAATTATGAAACGGTATGGTACCTCATTACCTCCTTTTTTATAAACCGTAAGGATCGGGTTGTTACATGTACTGCCTGTGATTTCCTGTATCACCCCTAATTTCATCAAATCGGTAACAATACTCTTCAATCCTTTCTCACCTTCAACCGAAATTTTGTATTGGGGTATTCGCGGTAGGGTAACACCTTCTTTTAAAATAATCTTTACTGGCTCTATCTTTAAACACCCCACATCGTTGTCATGCATTGCCCATATACAGGTTGGTACTTTACTTAGTTCCCCGGGTAATGTTTCGGACACGAATTCTGACACAGGGGCATCGTGTGGCCATATCGTTAGAAACACTCCGTCTGCTGTGCAATGTATAACAGAACCTAGTTTTTTCAACAAATTCAATCCCAACAAATTTTCTCCACAATTTTCTGTTAGAAGGAAAGGACAATGTTCAGTGAATGGTCCTATGGTAACTGGGACTGGTTTGGACACTGGGTTTATGACTGGTGTACTTGTGAACCCTACAGAAATATTCTTTTGCCCTGACAGTGGTATATTCGGAACCAAGTGATGGTCTATTGAACACTTCTGTGCTCCTGTATCTACAAGAAAGCAGTGTTCCTCATTCCCGACTCTCATTTTTACGTAGGGTCCTCTCTGATTCACGGGAATACACACTGGTTCCGACCCCTGTCCTGGGCTGTCCTATTGGGGAAATAACACATCGTCCCATGTGTAATCATTACTATTACTGTAATACGTGTTTGGCTGTGTATCAAAAACATTTCGACCCTTCCCTCTATTTCCCCCATTCTGATTTCCATATTGTTGATTTTGCTGTCCCTGACTCTGGTTTGGGGCATTTTGGTTTTGGCCTTGGTTTTGATTACCTCCATTATTATGATGCGACTGCATACTATTCCTATTTGGTCCATTCGCTCCTGGGTGTCCTCTATGCTGTCTCCTTTGACCAGACCCATTTCTGTTCTGTAAATGTGGGCATTGCGCTCACCAATGTCCTTCCTCTTTACAATATGCACACTGATTCGGCCCCACTGTTCCCCCATACATATTCGAACTACTCCTTGCTTGTGCGTTCCCTCGCCCTCTATTATGTCCTACTACTTGCTGCATTAATACCTGTGTCTTTAGATTTACCCTATCCCTCTCTTCTTTTTCTTTTCCTTCAGTCACTCTGCGCTCATAATATTGAGCTATATGCAGTACTTCGCCCAACGTTTTTGCTTGCCATGCACTCTCTGATGTCATTATTAGATCCTGAATTGGAAGTCTTAACCCTCTCACATATTTGTCAACAAATAACCTTTTCCCTGCTTCTGAACCCACATCCTGCCCGCTGAAGTCTGTGAATATTTCTTCAAATCTATTAAAATAATCTGTAGCCAATTCATCTTTGCCTTGTACACATGCAGTCAGTTTGTCCCATTGGATTCTTTTCTCTGGAACAATTGTTTTTAACTTCTGTACTATACGTGCTGGTAATGCCACCAGGTTCGGTCCTGGTGTTCCTCCAACCGCTTTATTCCTATCCTCTATCATCAAATCCGCCCATGTGGCGCCAAAGGCAGTTGTGTCATCCACCTTCCTTATTTGTTTCCATATATCTGCTGGCAGGATCACCGGGATCACCGGTCTACATCACCCATGGTAAGCACGGATGACTGTAGGCAGGACTCTACTTCCTTGTAAAACCCTGCAGGATTCTTTCTTATATCAGGAATCGTCTGCTTTATGTTGTTCACCTCTTATCTGGAAAAGGGGACATGCACGTATTGGGCGGTGTAATGGGCTGGTGTTACCTGTGCCGCTACATTGCCCACTGCGGGAACCTCCACTTTGGGCACAAAGGTAGGTGGGACCTCTCTCATAGGGAATGCCCCACTTACCGTCCCTCCCCCTTCTCTTAGATGCAACAATATTCCCAGATCCAATGATAGGGCTGTTTCTCCTGTACCTCGTTCTAATGCTCTCCTATATACTGCCATTATTTCAGGTGGGCTGGCCTTATCATTTTTTATATCTTTATTTAATAAGTGTTCAACCATCGTTTGTAGCGCTTTTCTTTTCGTAGGCATGGAATATTCATCAAATATCTCGTGTATCTCCATTGTGGGTATACTAGGATCTGACATCCATCTAGACGCTTCTTTCATACATACTTTTAACTTGTCGCCCCTTTGTACTGATGACATCGAATGTCGTCGCTGTATATATGGCTCTACAGTTTCCTTTCTATTCCTCCCAATATCTTTACTCCTATATCCGGGTGCAGTAAACATTTCGGCATAGTCATTATCTAATTCATCCTTTAACTCAAAAAGTCTATATACATGTTCTCTTACTGCTTCATCCCTCTCCCTACAGCGTGCTAATGCATTCAGATTTAACAATCGCTGCGGTGGTAATTTCCCAATTAGCTGTTTCCATCTCTCCACCAAATATTAACCCATGCATTCCAACACTACCTGTCTTTCGTTGCTTCTACGAAAGTCATATATCGAAGCCAATGTTGCCGTCCCATCATTCCCGTCTATATACATCTCTGCCTGTTGCTGCAATTCCACCTTCCTCTCCTTGCTGATAGCGCTGCGGGTTACCCTTGTGCACTGCTGTTGGTCAGTCCCGCCTCTTGCCCCCGCGGTTTCAACTTCAACCCCGGGTGGAACGGACGGTACCGAGTCTGTGTCTAAGGCGGGGGGTGCGGATGGGACGATGGGAACAGCGAGTGTCTGTTGTGGGCCTGGTTGGCTAGTAGGAAGTGTTACCTGTGCGGTCTGTGACTGTGGGAGGGCTTGAGCTACCGGAGGTGGAGCTTGAGCTATGGGCGGGGTCTGGGCAATAGTTACTAACATATCTGGTCTTTCTTCTGATCTTGGGCCTTGTTTTGTATGAGTCAATATATTTTCTATTAATTCATCTGTCATGTGTAATTCTCGTTGTGGGTATATCTTTTCTATATTCAACTGGTCACGCCTGCCTGCCCTTCTTAGACTCTCAGTCCACTCCTCCTCTTCTTTTTCTTCCGCTACCTCACCCTTTATGCCTGCAAGCATGCTTTGCTCTGCTTTTAAATCGGAGCATTGCTTCCCTTCTCCAGTCTTTAATAGTTTCAAATGCCGCAGGGCGTGCTTTCTTTCTTATCAACACCCTTTCCAAGTTATCTCTCCTCGCCATCTCAAAACTACCATTAATCGGCCACTGGTGGTCTTGTTGCTTTCTGGTTTGCCTATGCCAAGTCTCACCGAATATTATCGCACCCACTCCATACTTCACATACATCTCATACGCCGGCGTTCCCCCAGGTGGTACAATTTGGCCATCTTCCAAAGATTGTCTACCACAGCGGAAAAACCCTGCTAAGGTGGACAATACCCCAGGCATGTTTCAACCTTCCCCTTGGTTAATCAACCTTACCTAGGGCGTTTGATTTTGCAAAGTCAACTCTCAACCAATATCAGGATGCTATGAATCGGGGAATGACTCACCTGATAAATCAAGTCGTCTGTATACTGACTCACCAAAGGACGTTGTGTCTGCGTTTCTTGGCTTCCGCCTCGTTTCTGGACACTCGCCTCCTTGTTCTCTAGCCAGGCTCGTCGATCAGGGATCAGATGTGTGCAGATCTGCAAAGGACTCTCTCATCACTTTTACAGGGCGCCCCGAACACCTCTTGATTCCGGCTCGATCGTCCCGTCCTCGCCGTTCTTTGCCTTTCTCAATTACAACGTTACGCGAAGGAACAAGTGGGGGAGGGTCCCTGTTTGGGGGCCATCTTGGAAGGGGCCCCTAGGGGACCCTGACGTCTATGGAAACAAGGCAAGTCACCACAAACGATAGAGACGCCAGACACGAGGTTGTAATCCCAAAGCTAGGGTTTATTGCAAAGCAAAAGTCTCAGTTGGCCAACTCGGTCTCGACGCCCCGCGACGTGTATCTCCAGACCTCGTGGGACGCAAGAGAGCGAATTACGTACATCAGTTACATATATACAAAATGCATATCAAACAATCAGCTATGTCATGGTTAACACCCCTCTTCATTGGGTTTCTTTGAACTTGGTGTGACAATGGACATCTCCGGCCACTGTGACACCTTCAAACATCTATTCTAGTAACAATTTGCAATTTGTGAGTGCATAGGCATCTTTTGGTTATTGAATAGAACATGGCGCTTCTGTTCTTGGAAGCGAGCTACATGCAGAGCGGGTTACATTCCGGACCTTGCTATCTATCAGGTGCTATTCGCGTCCTGGGAGCCGACATGCTCTTAGCGGGCTCAGCAAAGGGGGGCCGTTAGAAAAGCATAATTCAAGCCTTTAGCGGTATTATTCTAACATTCTTCTACCATATAACGAGACTGGCTGGCAGCTGTGAAATGATTAAATGCCCTCCGGCTCTGCTTCAAGGCTACATTAAGGAGGGAGCCGGGCATTCTTCCTGGCACTGCCTATGTTTGTGTTTCAGCGAAACTCTTGTTATCCTCTCGTCCCTGTGGCCTTGTCCTTTTCATATACAGACAGCATTGTTCCTCAGTCAAGCAGTGTAAGCAAAAAAATATACTGCGAAGCAATAGGAACAGAAAGCAATGAGCAATGGTTAGAAAACAAAATGGCGATTCTTGTTACATCAAATGGCTGTTCATTAGAACACTCGAAAACCTATATTCTGTCGTATCGTGCATGCGACGGTTGCCCACGGCCACCAAAATACGTTTGCGGTCTCAAATTAGATTTCTAGACTTTCTAGACTGACACTGTGACACCATTTAGTGTAGAGCATAGGGTGGTGGTCATTGCCCTGTAGTTAAGATGAATCCTCTGAGCGATTGGATTCACCAAATTCTATGGCTAATAACTTGTACACATCTGCATGACATTTTCCAAATTAATTGTTTTGCCGGAGTGTCCCAACACTATAGGTTTTGGTGCAATTCCGTCAAATGGTTTAAAAGATGCAAGGTGTGAAAAATTGTGTGTTTTTGCCTGTCGCATTGGTTTTCCCATAGGGAAAGTGCACAAGTTTTAGACGGCCGCCCATCCTAAATCACTGGAAGTATTTCTGCCAAGATTGTTTCAAAAGCAGCAGGAAGCACGGGACTGAACTCCAAACAGTTCTAGTAGTTTTGGTAAACAATTCAATCAAGAGTGACTGAAAGCCTCTGGCACTCAAAACATTTCCATATCACCCAAAATGCACAGCTAGAGTTAAAGCTTTTCAATTTTGAAAAATTGACATTTAAAAATCGCTATGCATGAAAACACATCTCAATTTCTTTGCAAAACAGGTTCAAAATGGGATACGTGGGGTTCCAGAGAGATGTTTGTATGTAGTGTGTATGTGGGGAGTGCCATTGAGGTGGTTTAGTGAAGGCCCAAAGTTTGTGGGTGCCCAAGAAATCCTTTTTTTCCAGTGATGTTCCGACATAACAATGTGAAATCTCGTTGTTTTACGGCTCTGATAGAAAAAAACCCATCAAAATGAGATAAAGAATGGAAATTAAGAATGTGCAAAACAAGTAGAACTTAGTGTATGGGTGATGGATATTTCAATTCCTTTCAGAAAGGCCTGTGTTCTAAACATAATTTAAATGTGCGAGGCTTCGGCGAGGGATTCAGGAGAGCTAGAGATGCGAAGTAGAGCAGCGCGAAGGGAAACAGGAGCCATTTGAATGTATACCTATACCACACAGACACAATCGCACCTGGCATGTTAATTCATTATCAGTCATTCCCGTCGGGTTGACAAAGCATACTGATGTCCTCCGTGGTGTAAACATCTAAACGTGACATCAAGATGTTTACATATAAGTCATACATGAAATAACAAGTAGTAGCTCATTTTCAATGAGACATAATAAATAACAAAAAAATGCATAAAAGCCTTGCACGGTTCAGTACAGAAGTGTTCAGAATGAAAGAGAATGCTTTGCTGGGCACCTTTCAGGAAAGGGTGGTTCCATGTGTTAAAATCGTGGCAAAAATGGTGGTGTACACATAAAATCGTGGCAAAATTCTGTGGTTTTGCTGCCACAATCCATGTAAAGGATGCGGGGGACACCCCCGCTCCCCTTAAATGGTATAATGGGCTACACCTTTACCGGGTCAAACCACAGCATTTTTGCTGCAATCTTTTGTAAAGGCGACATTTTTGCTGCAATTTTATTACTGCATACCGAAAGGGTCGTAGCTGTCTGAGACTTGACCGAAAGAAGTGATTGCATTGCCCTGCATTAAAATTCATCCCTGTTTATACTGGCAAGTATATTAATTAAAATTACAACGTATAGATGCAGAGGGGCAAAGTATTGAGAGTGGGAAAAGGAATATGGATGTAGGCGTTTTATTAGTAACAGTGCCCCACATTGTGTAGAACAGCAAGAAAATTAAGATTTTATGGGAACTGGTACTGAACCTTTTTACCCATGAAATAGTATCCTGCTGATGCCTAGGGATGCAGCATCACCAAGCCCTTGAAATTCAGTGAACAAAAACCTTTACTGGAAATGACACCGGGGTGCTTGTTTAATGCAACAAAATCCTTGAAATTCAGTAGGTGTTGGAAGCTAAACGACGTCAACTAAGCCCATTCCAAACTACAATATTTGTATGTGAGTATTTGTGCCGCGCATATCCATAAAAGGAACGGGGCGAACGGCTAGGTGCAGATGGTAAATCAACAATAAGATGAACCAACGTATGCTACTGTGTTTTAGATAAAAAGGTGGGTTTTCAATCTTTTCCTAAACTCCATCAGCGTGTTAGCTTCACGAAGTTCATATGGTAGGGCATGCCACGCTCTAGGCCCTGCATGGGAGAAGCATCGGTCACCCCATGTAGCAAAATTTGAGTGGGGAACCACCAATAGTTTTTGATTAGATGAGCGCATATGTCTAGCACATATAAGTTTCTAGTGACTTTAATACACTAGAGCATTAAACAATGTGTCATTACTCTTAATATCATGTTCCCTATCATTACAAAAATACTCAGGTTTGCTCTTACAACTAAAACTCACAAAATGATGGCATTGTGTTCTTCTTCCCGGTAGTACATGCATGTTATGCTTCACGTGTGACATCTTTCTCTAGTGGCTCGAATGTGCTATGAGAATAAATAACATATATTCAACAAATATATATTGCCCTTAGTACGGAGATATGCACATAATACATGTTAATTTGATTATAAATCGCAAATTTCATTGAACAGGCCTCTTCCTCTATGTAACTGAAGACTGCATGTGTGATGAGGGGCAAAAAAACAAAGAAAATGGACAAATCGTGAAAGGCTGACAGAAAATCCATAACAGCAATAAATAGGAGAGAGAAAGAGGAAATAGGACGATACTAAACTATTCTAAGAATAACGAAATCATATAATGCAAACCAACCAATAAAATATGTTAAACAAAAAACGAAACCATATCAAGGTCAAGTATAAAATACTTCAAAGTATAGCCATACTTTCAAAATGTGTATATTATGCCTTCGCACTAGCGCAAGGCATTGTTAAGGTTAAGACAACTTGGGCCTCATGATTTTGGTGGTATCCTGAGGTAAATACGCCAAACGGATTTACTCTTACCGCCACTTGGTCCAGCGGAATTACCACCAGATTACAAGTGGCGGTATGGCGTTGCTAGTCCCCCATAATGGAGTCCATAGCATTTTGACAGAATTATCACCGGCAGTAATTCCACTGAAATGGCAGATTTTTCTCAGTAAGGTGGTGGGAATTACCTGAAGCATTTTGCTGGATGTTTTTCCTCCACATTTCCTCCAAACGTATAGTTCTAAAGATGTTTTTGGCCACACCGCCAAACTTATAATGAGGCCCAAAGTTCCTATGGCATTTCAGAAAATAACTTTTCTCAATAACTTTTGAACGCTTGTATGAAAAATTCGGAAAATATTCCAGAACATATTTGGAGGTAGCCGTCCGTGCATGCAAAATTTGAGATTTCTACATCAATGGCTTCATAGTTTAAAACATGTTTACTTTGATCACATTTTGAACAGCTTTTATCATTGGGTTTTCCCATAAGAAAAATAAATGTTCAGCCCAAATATCTCAAAATTAGCGACTACAATTTTCCACATTTTTTGCATGAACCTTGATTTTAGCTCCAATTGGTGCATTTTAAAAAAATAATAATCAACTCAGCCAATTTTGAGATATCAACAGCTGAAAATGCATCTTTATATGATTAATGCACAATGACAACCAAGTTATTCATAGAAATGAATACAAAAGTAAAAAATACATGCCAATCATACACTCAGCAACCATGCCACAGATATGCACAGCTGCCATAACCACCCCGCCCACTGCGTACACATTACAAACATACACTCATACAAGGAAATACATAAATAAAGCAACAATATGCAGAAAACATGACCACAAACAACATACACACTCAACCCCATGGAGTAGACATTGCAAACATACACTCATGCAAGCAAATGCATAATTCAAGCAACAATGTGCAGCCAACATTTCCATGACCACCCACAACATAGACACTCACCCCATTGTGTACGCATTAGAAACAAACACTTAAGCAAAGAAATACATAATTCAATCAACAATGTGCAGCCAACATTATCACACCCACATACAACATAAGCACCCATCCCCACTGCATACACATTTTAAACATACAATCATGCAATGAAATACAAAAATGAATGTGCAAATGGAGCAGGTCGCTATCATCTTGCCGCCTCATGACACCAGAGCTGGAACGAGATATAACTTAATGGGCCTCATTACGAGTTTGGAGGTAGCCATGCCGTTTTTAGTGGCATGGCTACCCCCAAACTCGGGTCCGGGTCCCGAAAAATGGGAATTACCGGGCCATTCCGACCTTTGCAGGTCCTGTAATTCCCATTCGCAGGACCGGACCCAGTACGTCCCCATTCCCATTTGAGCCCCCATAGGACTCAATGGGAATGGGGAGGATGCTAACAACGGTCCAGTTAACGACGTTGTTAGCATCCTGTTCTGCTAGTGGGTGCCGCTGTGCACGTCTGGTCTGACCAGGCGTACACGGCTGCTCACTAGCAGAACTCGTAATGAGGCGGTGAGGCAACGACGGTGCCGGTAGCACTACCAGCGCCATTGATGCCTTACCGCCAGGGTCGTAATGAGGCCCAATGTATCTCAATTGTTGTTTACTAGATCCTCTACTTAAGGCACCGGAAGTGAAATATACTGTAACTTGCATTGATTCCTGTTTTTCTACATCTCGTTTCTCAGCCATAATTGTGGTGCTCCATTTGCACCTAACTCATCTGGGAAGAAGTCTATAAAGTCTTTATTAAATACTAGATCACTGAATAAAAAAGCTCTTGATATATGTGATTGTACAACAAAACGACATTGATTTATTCTGCATCACTGAAACCTGGCTCAAATATTTTAATGTCCCTTCTATAGATCTAGCCACTCCCCCAGGCTATGCCTTCTTTGCTTGCCCAGAACCGGACTCATGGTAATGGGGGTGGGGTGTAATATTAGCTAAGAAGGAGCTTGCTTTGTTCGAGGTGCCATGTGTGTGTAACAGATGTGAAATCATGCACCTTAAATTTACTCCTAACCATAACACGTTTAAACTTCATCTTACCTTATCGTCCACCAGAAAATATGCCCACCCTTAAGGAGCAGATCAACAAAAAGTGCATATATCCTTACAGAATTTCTGGCAAGGGTGGAAGTTACGACCATCCGACTGCACATAAAAATGAAATATGATGCATAAAAATGGATAGGTCAGCCTGCACAATTCCATAAAATAAACCACAACTACCATAATCACCACTAAGCCAAACAAGATGTGTATGGACCCCCAAAAGCCAACATACATACTGCTACATCATACATGGAACAACTACAACCAATCCAAAATATTATCAACACCCAATGTTAACACACACACAACACCATCAAATAAGACGCAGCTGCAGAACAACCCACACACCCACAGACAGCACAACCCATTTGATGATGCACACCCGCACACACATCATGACATCTCACGTCCCATTATAAAGTCACAATGCTTTGCTCCATGCCTTAACACACAGGAAATGTATCCCCGTGACCTGGTCATAGTGCTCTATGTGCAAGATTGGCACGATGCTGCCTCACCCCAGCTGAGGAGGAGGAGACAGAGGGAGTGGTCCTTCTGCACCAAGGTCATGTATGACACTGAGGTTTACCGAACGTATCCCTTCTCTCTGCATGTCAGCATGGACATGTTGCAGGAGTGGGAGGCTGATTTGCACCCCACCACCATGCATTCACATTCCATCTGGGCACATGTAAAGCTCCTGGCCACCCTGCATTTCCTCTTTGCTGGCTCTTTCCAGAGGACCAGTGGTATCACTGCTGGCATCTCCCAGGCCACACAGTCATGCGCCCTGCACCATGCGGTGTCATGCATCATATGGAATTGCCAACACGATGCCCATATACCCTCACCCAGGAGGAACAAAGACAGATGGCACATGGATTCTACATTGGGCACCAACTCCCCTGTGTTATCGGTGGCATTGACTGCAGCCATGTCGCACTATGCCCCCACAGGCCAATGCATACATGTACCACAACTGGCATCGCTAGAACTCCATCAACGCACAACTGGTCTGCGATGCCGGTGGGCTGTTCATGGATGTGTATGCCAATTTCCTGTGCTCAGTCCATGACAGCCACATATTCTGGGTCTCCAGCTTGTGTGCAAAGTTGGAAGCTGGACAATATGGAGGCATGTGACTGATATGTAAGTACTGTAACCCCCACCACGTTTCACCACACACACACAGCCATGCTTCCACACATAGGTGCAAGGACACATGACCATCGCAACACGTGCATGCCATAACTGGGTACACACAAAGCAGACTGTCATCATTCATGTCCATCCTCATGCAGGTGATGATAGTTATCCATTGGGTCCCTACCTCATGACACCCTACCATTGGCCCACGAGTATGCAACAAGAAAGGTACAATACGGCACACAGGGCACACAGGGCCCCTAGGGGCATCATTCAGCGGTCCATAGGCCTCCTGAAGTCATGATTCAGATGCCTAAATCACAAAGGGGTTGTTCTCCTATACAGGACACACATCATGTGCAACAACACATGTGCCTGTTGCATCCTGCATAACATTGCAGTGCGCAAAGATGTACATGCAGACCTAGTATCTGACCTCAGGCCAGAACCACGTAGCAGGCCACCAACCCGGGGGGAGCCCAGTGTGACAGCAGCAGGAGTGAGGGAGTGGCTGGTCAACAGCTTTTTCACATGAGCATCCATACTTCCAGAAAGGAACAGGGACCACACACGAGATGGTGTCTATGTTGACAGGATGGCACGGCCTGCACACACTCGCCTGTCTGGAACACTCATGGAGACAGACATCTTGCCATGCCAACACATAGAAAACGGGCACACCTTTAACGCTCACCTGTTCTTTTCCACAGGCACATCTCCAGACACACACCTGAGGGCTCTTCGGCACCCCTCGCCCGTCCCGGACCCCTGGATAAGCGGATTCAGCTCTGAAAGATAGATGATTTCCTACTAGATCGCCCACCTCCCACGTTCCCGTGCAGGTTCCCTAAGGGCGACTAATGGTGAGCTCTCGGTCCTGCCGCTCCGGGCAGGGGCGCATCGATTTTGGGCCAGTTCCACTGAGTTGCATCACTGGCGAGGGCCAGAGTTCAGACCGGCTGCAACTCCTTCTTCAGGTAAGTCTTAGTGTCTTTATTGATGAGAGTAAGTCTTTATAGGTGAGAATAAGTCTTTATAGGTGAGAATAAGTCTTTGGAATATGAGCTAAATCTTGTCCTCGTTGCTGGTGGTGGAGGTTGCGAAGAAAGCCGAAGACTGGCTCAAGCAGGTAAGCTGAGTGGCCATGTGGCGCTGAAAGCGTACTTGCAAATTACTCACCTGCTAACTTTGTCTTGCAGACCTCGACAGGCTGGAGTTGGAGGAACCCCGAAGGAATGAAGAAATCGGGGCAGTGCAAGTTGGGCGGCTTCGATGAACAGATGAAGCAGCTAACGGGAGAGAGTTGAGATGATACCTCCTTCGGATGACTAGGAAGACACAGGATGCTGCGAAGTGGTATGTATGGCGATGGACTTGCCTTGGTTACTCCGAGGTCGAAGGATGCTGCTGAATTGGTAAGTATGGCGATGGTCTTGCCTTGGGTGCTTCCGAAGCCAAAGGATGCTGCCGAGCTGGTAAGCGGGGCATTGGTCAGGCCCAGGAAGGCTCCGAAGACGATGGATGAAGCTGAGCAGGTAAGGATGCAGAGCAGGATGAGCGTCACGCTGCAAAGGCAGAATAACGTGAAGCGCGTGCTCTTGGTCGGGCGTGGTTTGAATAGCTAGGTAGTATCCCAGGTGCCTTTGGGGTGGGCCCCACCTGGAAGCTAGACTGCAGCATACAGTTCTCAGTATTCCGCATGGGGGCGGCCATGCTTATCCATTGGCCATAGGAAGCCCATCCCAGTGAGCGTCTCCTATGCCAGCAGCGCCAGGACTGGCTCCAGGGCATCCTAGGAGGCCCCAATAGAGTTCGTAAGGGCCCGTGTCCCCTTGAGGGAGATAAGGTCGTGACAACACCTCCACACACAGGTGCGCATTGCACGAAAAGCAATGGACAGATACATACAACCACTCCGGCGCGCCAATACTGCACATCCCCAAAAACCTCTAAGGTATGATTCTGGAGTAAGCAGGGATAAACAGCAACACCATTGCACATGTCCACCCACACCACCACACATGTGGCCTACATGACATGTCACAAATAACCAAACATCTGCATGCCATACCCACAACCATGACCAACAGCACACGACACATCGTGACACAACTAAAGTCCAGTCGTACAGAGTCCAAACTCCTCAGTGCCGTAACTAATACATCACACTGGAGGACCAACATAAAAACATTGGCTGACTTGACCTGCAGTGTATAAAGCAGAGAATACGCCATCCCCCGGCAGAACATCCGCCACCCACCTCTGATCGGGAAGCAGGCAACTGCACGAAAGCAATACACAACACTCACTCACAAGGCACTTGCACAGAAGGGGCAGAGGTACACTGGGGCACATCAGAGAGTGTACATGGGGAAAAATGTATTACCATATTGCATGGATGTGGTATCGTTATGCATGCCTGGTACCTCACCCACAATGACATCACATGAACGTATGGGCAACTATTGTTGTACAGGACAGTGCGTTCAACCTGACCAGGAGTCTCAAAGTGCCCCCATCGAGTGAGCAATGCAAACATCCCACCACCCAAAATTTCACAAAGAACAACTGGAACTCTGTGTAACTGCAGCTTGGGATGCACAGATGATGGCCCATGGCCTGGTGAAGTGACAAAAAACACCCAAGGTGATGCACTGGTCCCACTAAGTAGAACATCAGAGTGCAGACACAACATCATTGAAGCAATGGGGTGGGGAGCATGGGTGAACCCAGTGTGGATTCCAAAAGTGGCATCACCAAGGAACAGCCAGGGGATGCACTGATGACAAAAATCCCTGCAAATGCAGGCTTAAACAAGCTGAACATAAGCATGTTTCAACATATGCAACCAAAGAGAACACACAACCATGATTACACTAGCTCACTGACATTGAGGACACTGATGGTGAGGGCTAGTGGTGAACTGTAAATGCTGATGCACACTGCATAGCTGCACTGCCTGATATGAGAGATCATGGGGAGAATGCACTACTCTGATCAAGGTTGACACACCAGAAAGTTCCACCCACACCATGGTAACTAATCCACTTCGCCCAGATAAGGATGTATGGCACCACACCCACCCACAGTGGACAACACCTATCCCCAAATGTGAGCCTCCAACAGCCCTCCACCCAACATGACAGCCCATGGTCTACACAGCACAAATGTGAACATCAGTGTACCTTGCTTACCTAATGTGGGACAAAACACCAGACGACCTGTCCGAAAGCACCACGACACATTAACCAGTAGATTGTAACAGGACTCCTGCATGAACACCATGGAATGGTACATCTCAACAAAATGCTGCCAGCATCCACCACCCTGCATAGCCAAGCTGGAAGTAGGCATGTTTGCGCAAGAGCAGCAGCATGAGCAGCAACCACCATGTATGACACGCAGACATGTTCATGGCGCCAGGGGCAATGGTACACTATATTACAAATCACGCAGATTGCATTACGGAGGCAGGACAACTGTATTGGTCACCATGCATAGCATTGCATGCAGGAAAATCATGCTGTACATGTCACAGTGCATTATCAACAATGTGCCGCAAAACGGCAAGTGAATTGCTGTCACTTATTGGACGAATCCATTATATGGGACAAATATTCTGCAACAGCTACAGAATGCAACAATGTATCTAGGGACAAGGAGAGGGAGTGCACACTCAGAAGCCAAAATGGGAAACGAGACCACATCCCTTCACATAGCTTGCATCAAGACACATGCCTGTAGACATGCTAGTAAAGAAGTGTTCTTACATCAGATGTCGAGGTCCCAAAGGATAGACTTGTGTCGAACATTCTTGCCCTGTGCACGGGTCACACACTGACCCTGCAACACACACAGGCATATGATCATTCAAGGGCACACAATGCACACAGTCCTTTATCGTGGGACACACAGATACATGCATACTCACAACGTACCCACCTGTATTCCGATTGTATCCTGAAACAGAACAGCGTGATGTTCATGCAACACCGCTTCCAGACCCTCTGTGTGCAAAATACTAGCAGGACGGAACAGGGCAACCATATTCATGGTCATCCGGCAAAGGTCTCATGACCCCCACAAAAAATCGAACAAACGATCAAATGTATGAATCCCTGTCCACTAATCAATCAAGCTAGGCCGCAATAAATAGTGTGTTCACTGTTCCAGAAGAGCCTTTCAACCCACAAGGTTTGGGACAACATGGCCCTATTCACCTTATCAACATAGTTGAAAAGTCCAAGGTCAGTGTGTTCGCCCAGTATGTAGGCAGGCCATAGCAGCTGCATACAGGAATGCATGGCACCTTACACCATCCTGCCTACCCAACCCTCACCCACCCCATTTGAATATCATACACGTTAACCATCGATGTGGGAACCTGCCGTTGCAGCACTTATTGTCTTGCTCATGCGTGGACCTGATGAAAGATTATGCTGACCCGATGTATAGACCCATGAGGACAGGACACCTCCATGCCTGCAAATCACACACCCAGCAGCTGCATGTTCTTACATGCACATTACCGATGGAGTGAACACACAGCCTCCATCACAGGGCTACTCACCTGACGTGCATGCGCATCATGACACAATCACACGACACTGCCATTCCAAATAATACTCCTGCATTGACCATATCCAAGGTCATGCTTGATATCATTCCACCCACCACAAACTACAGAGGCACGCACTACACACAGATAAAATGGACAAGAACCGTGGATTGCACACAAAAACATTATACTAAACAGTACAACACAGTGTGGAAAGCAATGGTGGAAATGGTGCACATGAACACGGCCAGGGAATATCTGAATGAAATGGTGGGTGCAGGTAAATCAACATACACAGTGAAGGTGCAATGCTCAGAGGGAGTAATGGTTCAAGTGGCAACAGAAATTAGAAGATGAACAAACAAAATACAATGCACACTGTGCAGGGAGAGTGACATGGGATGAACAGAAAGGGTAAAATGATATACAATCACAGGCATAGACATTGTGGGGATAAATAGATTGATATACTGGACTACTTGAAGTCTTTTAATAGTCTATGTGATCATGTTCCAAATGTGCTCATCCTATATGTCAGTGGGAATTTCTTTGGTTATACCTCGAACAAGAATATCCTAAGGAAAATGAGGGCATTTTTCATCTCGCCACGTTGTCTTGTTTTCTATTGTGGTCCATAAATCTGGGCTCAGAAACACAATGGTACACTGCAAGATTAAAAAAACGTGCGTAATGTGAACAAATGTTTGCGTATCATCGTACATTGTCATGAAATTATGTGCATCTGCCATTTCAACATCAAAAGCAATAGCCCTTCTGCTTTACATGGAGATGGGGTTCACTTAACTGGTCATGGCAATTTCATTGTTACTGCAACATATTGGATGTTGTTCTGGTTTTCCAGACAACACTTTTTATAATCTTATTGTGGGTTGTACAGTATATTACTAATTATGTTTGGTGCCTTCTGCCTTCGAAAATTCTGCAAATACCTCTTCTTTGAGACCATTTCCTTTCATCCTTTGCAATTGTTTGGTTATTGGTGGTTCGGTAGAGGGAGAAGCACATGTGTTCCAAGTTCGGCATTCTGGTTGCGTGTAGTTTTGAGTGTTAGGTGTATAATGCTAATTGAGTGTGTCATTCCTACATATCTGCATGCTTCCAATGTTAGGTGTTCTGTGTGCGGATGTTTGTGTGTGGTGGGTAATATAAAATTATAAACGTTCCTTAGCCATCTGCCCCCATTGTGAATGTCCGAAAATACGGATTGTTTTAAGTGAGTTGGCTAATGAGGTTTTTGAAATGTTAGTGGATTTACTATTGTATCCTTAAGCCTAAAAATACAGAATATTGAAGTGAAAACACTTGAGATATTATTGACTAAGGGGTGTTTTTGTCAGCCGCTGTGGAAATGCATGAGGGTATTTGGGTCTGCCATTTGAGCTGCAGGTGCGTGCGACAAAACTAGGCCTCTGACCCAGCCCAGATATGCAGAATGGACTTGTACCCATGGTACAGGTGGGCTTGTAGTAGTCTGTGGATCAAGCCAGGACATTCCCAATGAGCCTTGGTCACATGGGAGGCTTGGTGGGGCGACCATTCTCTGGGCTAAGTGGCCACTGATCGCAGTCAATAGCCCACAGACCCGTTATTGGAGTAAAGTGTCCACCGGTCTGGCCATGGCAGAAGCCAATGTATAGTGGCAACATCAAGGGGTAAAGTGACCCCTGATCATGTCCAGAGGACACTACAGGGGGAGGAATGGTGGGTAAAAATAGGTATTGGGCATGACCACAGGCCATGCTAGTGTGCCCAAAAGTGGTTTCAGGTTCTCAGGCAGGGATAAATCTCCTGCCCCTGGAAAAACTTGCCACTGGACGCCATGCCCAATTAACCTATGCAGTTTTTCAGGGTTCCTGGAGAAAATCCAATGGCTCTACCCCTGGAAAATAGCTACTTGGCGGCTTGTCCACAGCCCACTGGGCCTGGGCCGGTCAAACTCCTGCTCAGGGTGTCCGGTCAAAGTTTCGAATCAAAAGGGTCGAATGCCCTTTTGATCGAAACCAAAAGGATCGAAAATAAAAAGGTTGATTTATTTATTTATTTATTTATTTATTTTTTGTTTGGTATGTGAAAAAAGTTTTTTTTAAACGAGAAAACAGGGGTTTGGGGGAACCCCCCCATAAAAATAAAATTGCCCCTTTTTTCGGTCCTTTTGGTGTCGAAAAAAAGGCATTCGAGCCTTTGGTTTTCGAACCTTTAACCTAGAACCCTGCTCAGTACTGTACATAAAATATTGCTTGTAATTTTGAAAAAAAGAAACATTGCAATTCAGTGAAAATTTTTCGATTAGAGGCAGTGACCTAACGCAAATCTATGAAGTTCAGTGAAAAAAAGTTGTTAAAGGGATGTTACAGACATAAAGCAAAATAAAAAAAAAAAAGAAATTCCTCAGCAACAATAGCTGCACCAAAGCCATCGTAATGCACCGGAAGCTCGGTCCCCAGCATGCAATGGGCATGAAGCCACACATGTAAACACATACAACATGTAATGAAACTTTTCACAGTACAATGAAAAGGACATAATTCTTATAAAACGGCATATGGCTTATTTCATTTCATGTGAGGGTCAACAAAATATAGATATTCTATGGTTTCTTTACAAGCCATGTGCGGGTGAACACAAAGCATTAATGCTAAGAACTGTCAAAATAAAATTGAAGACCCAATTTCATGGTAAATCGTCATATATAGAGACATCATGAGCACTGCATGGTGATAGGCAAGTTATGGTTGATTTACGGTGTTGGTGTTGGAGTTTTTGTTACTTTGAAACCATGACTGGCGAGTTTCTTGAGATTCCGTACTTTGCTTTGCAATCAGCAAGCCAATGTAAGAACGTTTTACCACAGAATAGATTCCTACTGCCATAACTTGGTCCATCCCTGCCATGTCTTCTGTGAGACAGATCAGTAGATGGTCACACTTCATGTGGAGCTATGCTAATGTTAGAGTGGGCACCACTGACGGGTTTGTTTTTAATCTATTTTACCTTTTTTTGGAGATAATCTGGGGGATTATTTGGTCCTGTTGCCAGAGAAGACCCCACTAGCACAGTGGAGCACAAAGCAAATATAGATACATTTGTTTGGGTTGCATAACCCAAATGACTGGAAAGATCTGTGTGATATTTCACTTGTCGTCTACATATATCTATGTTGTTTCATGTGTTCATACCAGCAGTAAAGACATTTTTTTTTTAAAAACACGTTGAAATAGACATATAAAAAGTCGGAAGATTTTATTTCACAGAGACAAAGACATATTACATGAGTGTCCAATGCACTTCAGTCCTAATGACCATCTTCAGGGATAATGTTTAAAAAAATATAATAGACAAACATGGTGTGAATATTCTCTTCAATAATCGCACTCAACATTACTATCTGCATGTCTCCATAATATCATTAGCATAATTAACCGCCTTTCCTTTCACTTCTGCATGAGGCTAAACACTTTTTGTGAATTAATGTATGATGTCCATCTTGTGAATTCTGGAACCCACTGGCACCTATAATGGTAAGACAACCTTTTACTGTGTTGTCCTTCAAATATCAACATCTCCACTCACAAAAAATAGGTTAAGGGATAAGACCTTAATTTTGCTCTTCCTTCAGCATATTTCAAGGGTGTCTGTCCCGGATCGCTGTATTTAAACAAAATTGTTTTATTGTATAGACTATTTTCTTTTTTGTTGTGCTTTCTAGTGCTATCCTAGATTTGTAAAGGTCATCTCTCATGATTATTGTAGCAGAGTGCTTCCACAGTATCCCAGGACCGCAGAAAAGTGGTTGCCTGTGATACCTGTGGCAATTTTATTTACCACAATGGTGCTGGCAATTAGAGCGTGATGACATCATAAACATGATGACGTCCTTGTTTGCCTGCGGCCATTTTGAATGTTTATTTTGAAGTTACAACTGAATATTCTATACAGTATTACAGTATTCTGATTTCATATCCTGCATTACGGAAATTGTATCATCTATGTTTCATTCTGTGGGGTGAAATAGCCCCAGATGCGATGACTAAAGAGGCCAGAGTCAATTATGAGGGCTCACCAAAATGAAAGGCCTCTGCTGAAATGATGTCTGACATAAGGCCTATGGAAGCCAAGTCAAAAGGAAAGAAAGTGGGCCTAAAAACGTCAAGATGCTAAAATGTGTGCAATATTTTCATGAAGGAAAAACCTGTGGAAATAATGATTGACAAATCCATGGACAGCTGCACTAATATTTCCAGAAACAGCAGCACACAGAATCTTAAATGAAATGCCAGAATTGTGTTTCAAGCCGTCACACTGAAACGAAGCAGTCTACTGTAAAGTAAATAAATGCATGTCATTTTGTTTTCCCTCATCTAGACTAAAGGTATTCTCAGCAAAATCTTCACCAGACATTCAAGCTAGGGAATGGTGTTCTCATGTACATGTACCAGTCAGAAATCTTATGCATACAGTGTAAATTGTCATTCCAAATGCAGTTATGTACTCGTTTACAGGCTGTTTGCTGAAATGCCATGAGCTGCTGGTGATGTCTTCATATGTGGAACTAAACTCCTGGGCCTCCCTGTTGTCATGGAGATATTTAGGCCTGGTTGTCTTCAAGCATCAAAGCTTTTCCCTAAAAATACAATCTTAAAGACTTTTGAGATCAGAAATGCTGTGGAAGACCAGATAAGGCAGGTCTGCTCTGCAGCACTTCTGACCCCCATGTCTCAAGTCTCATTAAAAAACAACATTAGTGGCCATTAGCCCTTGAAGGGGTAGGATAATATAAACACAGATCCCTCTGCTTACGTCAAGTGCTTACCAGTAGGAGACTTGAAACTTAAGACAAGGTGTGGGCTAGCAAATGAGTAGTGAAACTGTACATTGCTTTAAATTGGAGAAATGCATTTTATCGTGTAAAATGGACAGTGTACGTCGCACAACAGTAATTCCAGGCTTCTATGAAAGGTGACAGTTAACCCCTTCTAACCATGTTCGTGGGATAAACACAACTAAAGTTATTAACGAAAATGTGATTTGGGCCTCCTTGTGTTTACCAGCGATGCAAAAAGTTTATAAAGCATGCCAATTATGATTAATATGATGCCCGTAAAACGGCATATTTTTCACTGATATGGTTCCTGAGTAAATGAAGAAAAGATGTATCTCTGCACAGGAATGACATACAGACTCCTGACTAGTCTCATCTGATTCGCTTTAAAATGTAGATGTTGTAAATATATTCATACATGTAAGTTTTGGAAATTAAAGGTACTTGCCGTGTAGTAAGATTTCTATGTTCTCTAAGCATGCTGAGCCGACCTGACAAAGTGAGATGATGAAGCTTTGATCTCTCCTAGATGTCCCAAAGCACTCCCCTATACCCTTGTCCTATCAGCATACAGGTGGGAGGGGTAGTGACACTATTCCAATCCCTTTTGCGGGAATCATGACAAGTTTTTGATGTCATTTGCCCTATAACTAAGCCAGCTTGCCTCAGAGCTGGACTTCTCCCACTAATTCCATGAGCTGACCTGCTGCCAAAATCTGGTGAGAAATATCCCAGCAGAGAGAGGCCTAATCTTGCAGTGGAGACAGGAGACATAGAGGCTGATTGGGACCCTTGGAGGACTCAGAGGAAATCCTTGACTGACTGCATGCTGTACCAGCAGTGTTTTCAGATGTTCCGTGATGCCCAGTCCAGACCTCTACTGTAAGTAGAAATACCCAAGCCATAGATTGTGTATGCCCTATATGTTTTGAGCATTGTTTTAGTTATTTCTCCATTGAAAAAACTCGTATTTACCTTGTGTAGATCGTTAGCATATTTATCAAAGTAAATCAATTAATTCCCCTATTGCATTCACGGGATCGGGATTGTTAGTATTCAAACCCAACAATCTTTTCCCAGTGTGTTGTGAGCCGATATAATCCTAAATATTCACCAGAAGAACAGAAGAATTCGCCCCAAAAGCCCTGTTCCATGTGTATGTGCAGGGTGCAAAAATGAAATTCCCCATTGATCCCCTTCATGCTAAATTAAAAGTGGAAAGCCCAGTAGTGCCTGTGCATAGGCAAGGTGCAAAAAACGAAATTGCCCATGTGTTTCCATTGTGCTCTTTAAAGCTAATTTCCCCATTTGTATTTTCTTTGTCACGTTGCTTCTGTGATTCCTTTCCAAAAAACATTTTTCCCATTGTTTGCTGACTGATATCCCAAAGCCCTGCCTGTCCTTTTTAGGTGTAGAAAAACGAATTTCCCATGTCTTTCTATTGTTTCCCATTGCAACTGTGCTAAGTAATTGAAAACCGATGTTCCCATTGTGCTCTGCAAAACGAATTTGTCCATGACCTTTCTGTCTCCCATATTGTTTCTGTGTATCATACCGCAAATCCGATTTTCCCATTGTTTTCCCACTCCCTGCCACTGCCTTCCATCCAAAGAGTCAAACCTAATTGAAATTTGGGGCGAGAGGGTTGCAGGGATGAGAAGCATAACCCTATTCGAATCACTGTGTGACATGAGCTGTTCTCTTCTTCTGTCTTGGTGGGTGATGTAAAAGAAAATGATTGTGACAACATATCTCTATGTCAGTGCCTTTATGGAAGCAATTCTGTTCTTGTGTTGCCACAACATTGGTGGCTGATGTAATCTAAGTGTGAGATTTGACTAAATAACTAAATTAATAAATTATTTTTAATACATCACTGCCTGGTTCCTAGTCCATTGTGGCACTGAGTATATGTTGAGGTGTGTGCGAGACGAGTTGGAGGCCTTACCATAGCAAACTCTTCATTAAAAAAATCCAAAGTGCTTTTATTGTGTGACAAATTCATTATGGGGAAGGAGCTCTCTGACTTGCGTGTGACCGTATAATACACTGCAACAATTCTGATATATAATGTGTGTATGTATGACAGTATTCAGATTTCATATTTTTTATGAGCAAATTATGCATGTCAACATTTGTGCAAATAGTCATGAGGTGGTTATCTGCAACATGAGTATGGTGACTTCAAATACATCTGCAAACATATTTCTTGGTTACAAGTTTTTTCACATGGTATGGATCATATATACTTTTCTTCTTGATATTTGTCAATACATACTAGTCATTAAGTTGTACAATAATTCATGTGTATTACGACGTGGTTACATGTTGGTCCCCTAGTGATTTTACAATACTGTTATTGCTGGTACATCTTGATATACATGATTATATAAATAATATAGGTTGATACATAACAGAATTGCGAAGTCTTGTGCATGATCCCTCGTTCCATTCCATTCTTCCTGGTTGCTGGCTGTCTTTGTTCTCCATTTTGTCCCTTTCCATTCTTGTGATATATCTCAAAGTTACATATCTAATTTGTAATCACTTACATACCTCATAGTAAGTGTCTAATTTGTATACAAATTTTAAAAATACAATTGACATTTACAACCTTTGTATAACAGATATTTAATTTAGCTCATAATGGCCGTTATGGGTGAACGCTTTACTGCGTAAGGTTTAAAGCTGTTAAGTTTATGGTATTGGTGGTCTCTTATAAATATGGGTGATGCTTATCAGTTGTTTAGCAGGTCTGTTGTTGTTATATTGTGGGAGTGTTTACAAGAAACATTGATAGTTGCATTCATCGCTCATCCCCCCTGGATATAGCGAGTTCAGGTTTTCTATCCAAAATTATTTTTTTTGATCCAGTAATTTGGTGATATTGCATCCACTGGCTCTTCTCTCAATTGTCTCTAATATTTGAAATCTCATTTGTGAGATTTGATGTTTTTCTTCTGCAAAGTGGTGTGTCACTGGTGATTTGTTTGTTCCTGTGCGTATATTTGAGCGCTGTTCATTCCACCGGAGTTTTGCTTTCCTGGAAGATTGTCCTATCTAGTATTTACCACATGGGCATTTTATGCTGTAGATTGTGTTGATGTGTCGCATGTGGTGTATCCTTTCATAAATATCTTTTCCCGTGTTTGGATGAAAAATGATGTTCCCTTTTTGTACAAGGCTTACAATCTCTTGGACTTCTCACATGGTCTTCTACTGTGACTTCTCACCAGCATATCCTTCAGATTCCTCCTTTGTGTGTCGCAAACAAAGCTGGAGATTCATATAATTTTCCCAAGGTTCTGTCTGCAGTATTAACGCAGAATTAGAAGTTGTGGTGGAGATGTTAGTCCCCTTTTAGTTTGAGTCCATAGTGTTCTATGGGGCATTTTGGTGAAATTACGGCATGGTTCTTCTGTCGAAATTTGGCCAAAGTTGGTGAATTTACCTCAAGCTCATAAGTCAACCCTCCAAGTTTCCGCCCCACTTGTAGAAGGGCGGTGTAGTAATGCAGCAGTATATTTATATACCGCTGCATTTAACCTGCACCGCCCAACTTCTAATGAGGCCGAATATATCTAGACTGATTCATTCAGGTTCAAAGGGGAAATGTGGGGCCCAGAGGTTCCAGAGTAGTACGACATAAGTGAATGGTAGGTTGACCAGACGTCCATTTTAGAAACCCCGTCCAGGGTTTGCAGGGATGGGTGGCTACATCATTCAAATTGTAATTTTTTTTCACAACACTTTCAGAATTTTGATGTTGGAGGATTGGCTCGAACCCCCAACCTTTCAGGCACAAGTCACAACCTTACTGACTGTGCCACAGAGACTGGCTTGGAAATCATTGTTGTCACACCGCTTCCTAGACCGCGGACACTCCTTTCCGCTCGCCCCTCCTTGTCTACCCATTCCCGCCCTCCCCGACACTCGTGCGTTATGCTCCCCACTCACGTCGCACACATCAGGGCACGGCATGGCATGTTTGGGGTAACGGGTGTTTATCGCCCTTCACGGCGGTTGCAGATCAATTGGAGGCTCCGTCATTACAGGAACTCACATCCCTTGCGGAGACCGGCGCTTCCCGGCGCTTCACGGATCACGTGACTTCTGTTGCCTGGCAGCATTGCAACGCTTTCGGTTCGCATCACACGTGACTCTACGTACGACCCTTCCGAGGATAAAAGGAGTCTGTGAACCGAAGGCGTTGCTTCACAGCTGTTTTGTTTTGGATCACGTGACGTTCTCTCTTCATTCAAGGACCTACTCTGATACTGACCTCGGCTTGCTCCACGGATTGCTCTTGCTTAACCCTTCAAGTACTTTTGGATTTACCTGTTACCGACCCACGCTTGCTCCACGGATTCCTCTTGCTTAACCCTTCAAGTACTTTTGGATTTACCTGTTACCGACCCACGCTTGCTCCACGGATTCCTCTTGCTTAACCCTTCAAGTACTTTTCAATTTGCCTGTTACCGACCCACGCTTGCTCCACGGATTCCTCTTGCTTAACCCTTCAAGTACTTTTGGATTTGCCTGTTACCGACCCACGCTTGCTCCACGGATTCCTCTTGCTTAACCCTTCAAGTACTTTCGGATTTGCCTGTTACCGACCCACGCTTGCTCCACGGATTGTTCTTGCTTAACCCTTCACTGGCTAGGTCCTCAATCCTGCAAATAGGTGGTTACCTGTTCTACCCTACAGCTTGTTCCAGCTACAGCTAGGAGACCCACGCCTTGACCCAAGACCTCACAGGTATTCTGGTATTTTGGGTTTATGCACATAGAGGTAGTCGGGCCCTGTTTCTTTACTTAACCACTGTACCTTGCCTTACAGTGCTCAAGGGGTTCTTCCGGCTGTTCCCGCGTCCTGGTTTTCCGGACTTCCACCTGTGGCTTTAATATTCACACTGACGACATTTCTAAAACCGTCAGGGTGTTTCTTGGGGACAGAGAGGTTGTTCATACTCTACACGACCAACGAACTTCGTAACAGACTGTGAAGCCTTTTTTGGTCGTCCAGAGTATGAATCCCTCCGCCGGGGATCCAGTGACCGCTTTGTTACAAGCAGTGGCGGCTCTTAGGACCGACATGACTACCGCCACGGCAGCAATACACCACCGTCTGGATGCCCTGCAAAGCACACGTTTTCCTTTACCCACGGATGCTGAATTCGGTGACACAGTCCCCTCAGACCAACCAGCCCCGGTTATGGCTCCTGCACCCACTCCTATACTGCTTCCTACGCCTGTTCCCCTTGCTGCCCCCGAACGTTACCAGGGGGACCCTCGGAAGTATCGTACGTTCATTAATCAATGTAAGTTACACTTCTTGTGTAGACCCTTAGCGTTCCCCGATTCTGTTACAAAGGCCGCATTTCTTCTGTCCCATTTGTCTGGGGTAGCGGCCACCTGGGCCAATCCGATGCTAGAGAACGACCATCCCGCTCTCTATGATTTCGATCTTCTTGTATCAGAAATGGCCAAAGTCTTTGATACACGATATAAAGCCCACTCTAGAGATCTCGAACTCCTAGATCTAACACAAGGCAAACAAACTATGATAGAATACATTACTAAGTATAACCAACTCGCTGCTGAGACATCCTGGCCAGAGGAGAAAAAAGCAATCATATTCTATCGTGGCCTATGCAACTCCTTGAAAGATGCTCTCTCAGTGGTTCCTGCCCTTCCCTCGGTATTCTCGGATTTGGTGGATCTGGCGTTACAAGTAGACGCAAGGAGATCCGAGAGAAGGGCCGAAACATCTTTTTCTGCCCACTCTGGACATCCCGTATCCACCGCCCCTGTTGAACCCATGCAAATAGGAGGTGTCCGTAGTCCGATAACCCCATCCGAACGAGAGCGACGGAGAAACGACAATGCCTGCTTTTATTGCGGGTTAAACGGACACTTTGTAAGGGAATGCCCCAGACGCCCCAAGAACAAAACATCGGGTTTTCCGAGGGCTCGCCCATGATACAGGGGGCACCGGCGAGCCTATCTTTGACCCCCTCCGAACCTGCCTTTGGCCCTGTTAGACCGATAGTGGTCCATGCCCTGCTAAAACCCACTGGGGAGATCAAACACATAGTCCATATTGTGATCGATTCTGGGGCCACTGGTTGTTTCATCGATATTTCCCTGGCCCATCGTCTCAATCTGCCCCTGGTTAGGAAGGAACATCCGGAACCAGTACATGCTGTGGACGGTACTTCGCTATCTTCCGGCCCGATCAGGTTCCAAACGGTTCCTATGGAAGTGGTGATTCAAGACACCCATAGAGAAACCCTGGCGTTTGATTTGATTAATACACCACTGTTCAGCATCATACTGGGAATACCATGGTTACGACAACATAACCCATTGATCAATTGGGGCAACGGACAGGTCACGTTCGAGTCCGATGTGTGTCAACATTACTGTCTCATCGACACAGATTCACTGTCCACTCCTGCCTCGATTCTTGGTGCCATGGCCGCCACCCATCTCAACGACACAGTTCCGGACCCTGTGCCTTCACACACTGTGGGGGCTGTCACAGCCAACATACCTGCGGCCTACCACGATTTTCACATGGTGTTCGATAAAGCCACTGCTGAGGGCCTTCCCCCTCATAGACCGTACGATTGTCCGATTGACCTGGTTCCGGATGCTCCTATACCCAGGGGTAGGATTTATTCGTTGTCACGGTCAGAGGAGCAAGCCCTTAAGGATTACATACAAAAAGCTCTGGAGTTGGGTCATATACGTCCTTCTTGTTCTCCAGCTGCTAGTCCGATCTTCTTTGTGCCGAAAAAGGAGGGCGATCTCCGTCCATGTGTGGACTACAGACGGCTAAATGCCATCACTATAAAAAACAGGTACCCTCTTCCGCTCATATCCACGCTGCTGGACAGGTTGACTAAAGCATCTGTTTTTACCAAGCTGGACCTCAGAGGGGCATACAATCTGATTCGTATGCGGCTTGGGGATGAGTGGAAGACGGCGTGCTGCTCCCGACAGGGTTTATTCGAATACACTGTACTGCCCTTCGGGCTTTGTAATGCTCCGGCCACGTTCCGTTTTGTCAACGACATATTCTCGGACATCCTGGATACGTTCATGGTGGTTTATCTGGACGATATTCTGATCTATTCATCCTCCCTGGAGGAACGCGTCGGGCATGTTAGGGAAGTGCTCTCTCGCCTTAAGGCTAATGCCTTGTTTGCCAAACCTGAAAAATGTCTATTTCATTCCAAGGAAGTGGAGTTTCTGGGCTTTCACATATCCCCTGGAGGCCTGTCCATGAATCTATCTAAGGTCCATGGCGTCACTGAATGGCCGACTCCTGTTACTCTGAAACAACTTCAATCTTTTCTCGGCTTCGCGAATTTCTACCGGCGATTTATCGTCGGCTTCTCTTCTATTGTTTCCCCACTGACCGCTCTGACCAGCCCCCTTGTCCCGTTCGCTTGGACCTCCGCTCATCAGAAGGCTTTTGAGGAACTCAAGGCCAGGTTCGTGTCCGCCCCTGTTTTGCAGCATCCTGATCCCGATCTCCCCTACGTTCTGGAGGCAGATGCCTCCTCGTTTGCTCTAGGCGCAGTATTGTCTCAACCATGCACGACCACGGGTTGTCTGCATCCAGCGGCCTATCACTCACGTAAGTTCTCGGTGGCTGAATCACACTATACAGTAACCAAAAAAGAGTTATTGGCCATCAAGGATGCTTTACAAACGTGGCGTCATCATCTCATGGGAGCAAAACATCAGACAGTGGTATATACAGACCACAAAAACCTACAGGACCTGGCCTCTCTAAAATGTGCAAACAGCAGACAGGTGCGTTGGCATTTGTTTTTTGCCGCATTCGATTTTGTGGTCAAGCACAGACCAGGTCGCATTCATGGCAAGGCTGATGCCTTATCCCGTTCTCCCGGAGGGGAGTCCTTGTCCGTGTACCCCGACACACTGCTAGGAAAGGGCCATGTCATCTGTACATGTACTCCATCCCCCACCATGCTTATTGACATCAGGCGTTGGGTTTCCCAGAACCCTCAGGCACTCAACGAATGGGACATTGCCCTTCACGAGGGGTTACCTTTTATCCACGACAAATTGTTCCTTCCTACGTGTGACGTACGCAACCAGGCGTTAACATGGTCACACGATGCTGCTGTAAACAGCCATCCCGGGCAACAGCGTACTCTGGACCTTTTGCAACGCTGGTGCTGGTGGCCTTCCATGAGAAAAGATGTCGAACATTATGTTAACACTTGTTCCATATGTGCCCAATGTAAATCACGCAAAGGACGGCCTTTAGGGCTACTCTTACCGCTACCCGTACCTCCCAGACCATTGCACACCGTCTCGATGGATCTCATCACTGACCTACCCCGTAAACAGGGCTACGATACCATATGGGTTATTGTCGATTCGTATACCAAAATGGCCCGCTTTATCCCCTGTACTGGTATACCATCTGCTCCAACCCTGGCTCGCTTATTCTTCAGATCTGTCTTCTGCCTCTTTTTGTTACCGCAGGTCATAATATCAGACCGTGGGTCACAATTCACGTCCTGTTTCTGGCGCGCTCTCACCAAACTTCTGGGGATCAATGCTCGCTTCTCTTCGGCTTATCACCCCGAAAGCGACGGGCAGACCGAGCGGGTAAATCAGGCTCTGGAGCAGTACTTGCGGTGTTTGTCCCTCCAGTATCAGGACTCCTGGGCCAAACTGCTGCATATTGCTGAATTTGCATATAATAACTCCCGTCATTCGACCACTGGTTTCTCGCCCTTTTATGCTCTATACGGGCAGCATCCGCGTGCCCTTCCACTTCCTGATTTTCCCTCTACTACCCCCGCTGCTAATGCCTGTGTTCGTGATCTGGCCGGTGTCCATGCCCAGACCTTGGTCCATCTCCGTGAGGCCCAGACAGTTATGAAGACGAAGGCTGACCGCAAACGGGCTGCAGCCCCGGAGTATCGGGTGGGTGACCGGGTGTGGCTTTCGACCAGGCATTTGCGGATCCCTGGTTGTCGCAAGTTGTTGCCTCGTTTTGTGGGCCCTTATAGGATCTCCAGGGTCTTGAATCCCGTGGCTCTCAAGCTTTCGGTTCCCCTTTCTTGGAGGATTCATCCGGTCTTCCATACTTCTCTCCTAAAACCTTACCTTGCTCCTACCCGTGTCCTGGTCCCGCCCGCTCCTGTCTCGGTGGCTTCCCAGGATGTTTATGAGGTCAGTGCCATCCTTGGGTCCCGTTTCCATCGGGGTCGGCTTCAATACCTGGTGGACTGGCGGGGCTATGGTCCCGAGGATCGCTCTTGGGTTCTCTCCCGGGATGTCCAGGCTCCGCTTCTGGTTTCTCGTTTTCATAGGGACAATCCTGCTAGCCCACGGGGTCGTGGGCCTTTGAGGGGGGATTCTGTCACACCGCTTCCTAGACCGCGGACACTCCTTTCCGCTCGCCCCTCCTTGTCTACCCATTCCCGCACTCCCCGACACTCGTGCGTTATGCTCCCCACTCACGTCGCACACATCAGGGCACGGCATGGCATGTTTGGGGTAACGGGTGTTTATCGCCCTTCACGGCGCTGGCAGATCAATTGGAGGCTCCGTCATTACAGGAACTCACATCCCTTGCGGAGACCGGCGCTTCCCGGCGCTTCATGGATCACGTGACTTCTGTTGCCTGGCAGCATTGCAACGCTTTCGGTTCGCATCACACGTGACTCTACGTACGACCCTTCCGAGGATAAAAGGAGTCTGTGAACCAAAGGCGTTGCTTCACAGCTGTTTTGTTTTGTATCACGTGACGTTCTCTCTTCATTCAAGGACCTACTCTGATACTGACCTCGGCTTGCTCCACGGATTGCTCTTGCTTAACCCTTCAAGTACTTTTGGATTTACCTGTTACCGACCCACGCTTGCTCCACGGATTCCTCTTGCTTAACCCTTCAAGTACTTTTGGATTTACCTGTTACCGACCCACGCTTGCTCCACGGATTCCTCTTGCTTAACCCTTCAAGTACTTTTCAATTTGCCTGTTACCGACCCACGCTTGCTCCACGGATTCCTCTTGCTTAACCCTTCAAGTACTTTTGGATTTGCCTGTTACCGACCCACGCTTGCTCCACGGATTCCTCTTGCTTAACCCTTCAAGTACTTTCGGATTTGCCTGTTACCGACCCACGCTTGCTCCACGGATTGTTCTTGCTTAACCCTTCACTGGCTAGGTCCTCAATCCTGCAAATAGGTGGTTACCTGTTCTACCCTACAGCTTGTTCCAGCTACAGCTAGGAGACCCACGCCTTGACCCAAGACCTCACAGGTATTCCGGTATTTTGGGTTTATGCACATAGAGGTAGTCGGGCCCTGTTTCTTTACCTAACCACTGTACCTTGCCTTACAGCGCTCAAGGGGTTCTTCCGGCTGTTCCCGCGTCCTGGTTTTCCGGACTTCCACCTGTGGCCTTAATATTCACACTGACGACATTTCTAAAACCGTCAGGGTGTTTCTTGGGGACAGAGGGGTTGTTCATACTCTACACGACCAACGAACTTCGTAACAATTGTACAGCAAGCCATGTAATATCAATTAGAGAAAACGCCTGTTTTGAATTAACATGGCAAGATTCACAGACAAAACTGCACAAATGAGATCAAATATAGTTTATAGAAAGGAGAAGTGCTGGAAATATGATTGGGTGGTGGTTATGGGGGCGTGTTGGGGGAGGGGTGGTAATTGGTGGGCTGTGATGGGGTAGTCCCTATTTTATGTTGTTGGTCGTCCTGGTTTTTTGTTTTGGAAATCTGGTCACCCTAGTGAATGGGGAGGGAAGGATGATCAGGGCAGTGGGTAATTCTAGTTTCAGACTGCAAGCCGGGTTAAGTAATTACCATTGATACATTCTAAATCACTTTTCAGTTGACTTAAACATTGAACAGACAAAAGAACTTTCCCTCTAAAAGCCAAAACAAATCCATAATGATTCGGTAAAATGACGTGGTCTGACCTGGCGACAGGCTGTGGAAGAGCAGCCAAGCTCTGCAACCTCCAACTCGGCGTTGTCATCGGAGACTAGCTCTGCTTAAACGCAGTAAACACAGAAAGGAGACCCATGCAGTAACTTGTCTCAGTCAGCATTAGCAGGGATTTAGCATTCTCGTCCCCTGTGCCTATAATCCAAGTAAGATTACCAGGCCTGCGAGTCGCGTTAAGTCATCCCCCATTCAGCCAATGTTTAATAAATACACTGCTCCAAGAGACTTTTTTCTGCTCAATGAAGTTTGTTGATGGTGTTAATCAAAACGTAATGGTAATGAAAAGGAAATTCCAGGAACAAAATGGCGGGTTTTTACCTCTGTTTACACTTGACGGTGGGAAAAAGGGTAATGAGGTTGCCTGCAGAGGGTTAGAAGTGGAAGGTGAACATGTTTCCCCGCTCATGATGGAGTGGGCAGTAAAAGGCCCTAGGTGCTCGTATAACGTCCCCTCTTAGCGGTTTTATTGGACATCTCTGAGGTGAAGCAGAGCAGGCGAAGTACACCTAATGTAGGAAGAGCTAGCCTGTCTCCTAGATGCTGCTTGATAACAAAACATTTTTGTCAGTGTGTCTTCTCAGTTTAACGGCCCTCTTCACATGCGCAGTGTTTGGGGATTTTTTTTTATCAGGAGGCGTAAGGGAGATGGCATAGTTCCGGAGCAACGTAGGTTCCCCCTAGCCATCTTCTCCCGGTGGCTTTCTGTGAACAGGCCCTGCGTTATCTGGCTGCAAAGATAACGCCATCTTTTGGAGTTTCCAAGCGTGCCTGCTACTCGTATGCCTCAGTCTGGGATCTGACAGGAATTCCTAACAGGAGCTATACATTTTAAAAGGCCTCCCATAACCACCTGATAACGTATTCGAACACACACAAAGCATAATTTATGAACTATGAAAAGAATTTTATGAGGCATATTCCTGGCCACATTTAATTTATTGTGCGAAGATACTTCTTTTTTTTTAAGTGTTGGATTTCGTAATCATGCAGCACGTTCAGTGCAACCATAGAATGTACAGTAAATTTTTTTTTAAAAAAGTTATTGTCCAGCGGCCTTGTAATAACCTGACAAGGGTTCTCTTTTTTTTGGCTCGCTATCGAACCCCGATATGACATTCGAGCTTAACACCGTTAGAAAAGCTCCCGCTTTCAAGTATACACACTCCCTGCGGAGGGCATAGCACACTTATCTGCAGTTCTCTCTTGGCTGAACTCTACCGTCTAAATATTTTCCATCACTCCCTCGTCCCCTTTCAGCTACCATTTGTGTTGCCTTCGATTGGCTTAGCTGCGTACGGCACCGAGTGAAATACTGCGCTACCTGAACTTCGGAGAAGGGTACATTAACTCTTCATGCTGTGAAGGGGCTCGTTTCATGCGATGTGGAGGTTCACCCGATTCTGGCTTTTCGTAGCCCCTTTTAGACAGTGCCATTCACTATGTTATATGACATAATTGCCTAAAAAATAATATTGAAACAATAAATTCCACGGACAACAACTTTGCTAACAAGCGTTGAAAAAGCAAACCGTTTGGCTTTTGTGTTGACATTTGATAAGGAATTGCCAGCTGCTGTCATAATGTTAATATCTGGCTATACACTGGAAACAGCTGTGAAATGTGAGTACCTATCCATATCATAGCATTACAAATAATAGGGAAGCCAAAAATGCTGGTTTTGTTGGGTTTGTGGATTCCTGTACAGGACCTCAGTGCAAGTGGCTGAATGCATACTTGTTTAAGACATATTTTATTACACCTGCAGGGCATTTACTGCTGCAATAAAGCCATTAACTCTCAGTTAACTGTTGAGAAGTGATATGGGCAGGTCTTTAACAACACACTGGGCCTCACTACGTCTTTGGAGGCAGCCATGCCCTTAGTAAGGGCATGGGTGCCTTCAAAACCGTGTCCGGGGTCCCTGAATGGGGAATTACTGGGCCATTCCGAGTTTGGAGGGCCCGGTAATTCCTCCCTCAGGGAACCCGGGCCCGGACCTTCCCCATTCCCATTTGAGCGCCCCAAGGGCTCAATGGGAATGGGCGCGGGAGCTAACAACGGGCCGATTATGACCAGTCCGTTGTTAGCTCCCTGGTCCCCTCGCGGGACCCGTTAAGGACGACTGGTAAAACCAGACGTCCACATCGGGTCTCGCGAGGGAACCTGGTAATATTGCGGAATGGGTTTAATGGGTCCGCCACCATTAGCGGCACCCGTTAACCCATTCCACAATTCTTATAATGAGGCCCATTGTTTGATGTTACTGCTTGAAAAAGGAGCATGTACTTTGAATGGCAGTGCTAGGTAATGGGTAGGAACGGCCACAGGGATCAGTATGGCCATTGACAGCTAAAGGGTGGGTAAATGACCAAACATCCACCAACTGTATATCCCTCTTCACATCCATCTCCCTCCTGTCTGTAATGCAATGCAATCGTTTTGGCTCTTAACCACATTCTAACAGTAAAAAGGAAGAAAGGAAAACAAACTCATTTTAATATTTAACTTTAAATTATAAAACAGGTCAAAAGAAAAGAAAAGCATTTCTGGCCAGGAAAAGACATGTATGGTTTGCAGCTTGTAAGGCGCTTGGAAGAGGATCAGGAATCTGCTTGCCATTATGGGGAGTTTTTGAGAGTAAAGCCATTATGGATGGAAATAGATTAGGGTTTGTGTGATCACTCTAGCTAAAATGATCGTACTCTCTGCACACTTTTGAGCATAAAATATGCAAAACAAATTACTAAATCTCGTCTGGTACAAACATGTTTTTTAATCAGAAAGTAAATAAAAAGTTCCTCAATACTCTAAATCAATGGGCCTCATTCCGAGTACGGCGCTAACCAATGGCGCTATTAACGCCTTGGTTGATGCCGTACCCGGAACGGCAGCGCCTTGGTGGATGGCGGAATCACCGCCCCATTCCAAGGTTGGCAGGGCGGTAATTCCCCATTCACCAAGGCTCTTCCCCATTCCCAAATGAGCCCCCATAGGGCTCAATGGGAATGGGGAAGATGCAAATAACGGTGACCGTTCATTACGGTCACCGTTATTGGCTTGGAGGCCCCTTTGCGCCCTCGACTTTAACACCTGCTCAAAGCAGGCGTTAAGGGCGAGGGCGCAGAGGGAACTCGGAGTATGGCGGTAAGGGAATACCGCCACCGGTCTCGTTACCGGTGGCCGCTATCCCTTACCGCCATACTCAGAATGAGGCCCAATATGTCTGTTTGATTTCATTAATTTTTCAAAATAAACATCAAACATTTCATTTGTGCAATCTTGTATTTTCTGATTGTATACAGTTTTTTAACACATAAACATCTTTTATCAAGTTGTTGTTTATCACGTGGGGATGACAATGAGGAAGGGCAAAATAAGATGGTCCGAACATAAATCAAATATCAGGACAGGAGCCATTAAATCACCGGTCACTCAACACTTCAAAAAAGAAAGACACAACATTTCACAGATAAGATTTATCATTCTGGAACAAATAAAAACACTGAGAAGAGGAGGTAATCTAAACAAAATACTTCTGCAAAGAGAAAGGTACTGGATTGATAAACTGAACTCAATGCAGCCAAATGGTATGAATGCGGATTGGGATCTGAGCTGCTTTCTGTGACAACGTACAGAAAATATAGACTGTGCACGACAGCTGCACATTAAGAAGTCAAGGAGAATGCATCATGGAAAACAATGTTCAAAGCAACCCTGCCTCTAAAGGGCGAGCCTCCTGTGAGCTCAAGTTGGCTACGGAAAGTCCATAATGAAGACATTATTAGTCATTATCTGTGTTCGTGCAACAAAACGCAACCAACACACATTCAACCTCAAGCACAGAACAAGGAGTGATCAAGAAATCCGTAAAATAATGTAGCCATTTTCAAACACACAATGGAGAGACATGGATAACCCACGAACAATCCAAACCACTACAAGATGGCGCCCAGGGAAACACGACAGTTTCCCCACCTGTACATCCAACAGCAAGTAAGAAAGGACTAGACGCACAGAGTCCTAGTAAACAAAAACACGAAGTCAGAATTACAACCGTAACGTGATTTGCAGACTGTGGAGTTAACCGGAGAGAGGAGACGTGGGAGCGGACCAGCGGAGAAAAAAACGAGCGAAGCGAGAGAGGAAACGAAGCGGCTCACCGCAGAACTAAAGTGCAAACAATGCGGTCGCGCACACGGCGTGTTGAGGATTCATTGCACGCAGCGGTCCAGTCGACAAAGGTGAGAAGTCTAGAAGCAGAACATTAGAAAAGTATGTAAGAGATTGAATCAGGGCTTTGTGTCTGGGGCACAGCGCTATCATGTAGCGACTGTTCCCAGCACAAAACCCACATATGCATATTCACAAATTCAGATTAAAAGCGGATGAACTATTCGTCTTGCAGATTGGGCAGAACACGCATGGAGGACATAAAAATGGATGAGGATATAACAGTGAAGCTAAACTGGCGAGGAGTAGATATTTGAAGACGGGAGTGATCCACAGTATTTCAGGTACAATGACTGATTGTATTGAATAGGGGAATCTTTTAAATTAACAATACACGTAAAATAAGGATACATGAACTAAACAAAAAATATATATCTATTTACAGATACAACACTTTTGAAGAACAGAATTTTGTCGCACCTGATGAAGGGCTCAGATAGCCCGAAACGCGTTGTACATTAAAGAGAAAAAAGATCATCTATAAGATTAGTTTCTTGTGAATTTGGGACAACTTTTGAACTACAAAGACCCAATGGGAAATCAACTATCAAAGAAATATATCAAGTCACTTTGGTTTAAAAACAACTTGATAAAAGATGTTTATGTGTTAAAAAACTGTATACAATCAGAAAATACAAGATTGCACAAATGAAATGTTTGTTATAATGTTTATTTTGAAAAATTAACGAAATCAAACAGACATATTGATTTAGAGTATTGAGGAACTTTTTATTTACTTTCTGATTAAAAAACATGTTTGTACCAGACGAGATTTAGTAATTTGTTTTGCATATTTTATGCTCAAAAGTGTGCACAGAGTACGATCATTTTAGCTAGAGTGATCACACAAACCGTTGTACTTTGGATTCTGTAGCCCAGAATCAGACTCTGTATAGCACCTAAGCACTGTTGAAATTATACAAAAAATCACTTGAATCCACACTGAGTCCCAGAGTGCTTCTCTACACCTGTATTCACCCTTGGAAATAGATTAGGGCACATACACGGGTTCGGTGTTGCACTGGCCAGTGCTACCGATGGATTCCCTGGATCCTGTTAAATCGATAAGAAACACAAAACACTTTTTTAAAATACATTCTTTTTGGACAGAATTTTCTTTCATAGAAAAACAAGCAAAATAATACATTTAGTTATTTTTACTTTTCTAATTCAAAATGTCCTTATTTGTACTTTTTGCATTACTTTAAATGTAAAATGTGTTGTTTGTACCTTTTCAGTTAACTCTTTTATTTTCAAACAGGATAATTATTCCTGACATATTATAACATAGATGTACTGTGGCAGAGCATATATTCATTGAAAAAACATTTTGATAAGGTGCAGTTAAGGTGTGCAGATGAAACACAACAAAACCATTAAAATTCAGTGGATGTGGGAAGTCATGGGCAGCTTAACTCGGCGCACTCCGGTTGATGTCCCCCATGATGCCATTTTGTATGTTATTGAGAATTCCTTCTCTTATAATATGTATGTGCTCATGGACTTTGCAGCGGGAACGCACCGAGCTAAGCTAGTCATAACTTCCCATATCCGCTGAAGTTCAAGGGTTTTGTTGCATTAAATCTGCATAACTTAACTGCACATTAACTAAGGTTTTTTTCAGTGAATTTCAAGGGTTTTGTTAAACCATAGTTTTATACAGGCCATTAGTCATGGCCTTTGGCCATGGTTAGTGGCCACGGCCTTTGGCCAGTTCCACTGTACATGTTCCCCAATATGTTTCTTTTGGACCAACTAGGGGCTACAGCCTTCGGCTGTGACCACTCTGCATGTCTTTTGGGCCCACTAGCAAGGGCCTTATATATCTTTTAAAACACTACCTTTCTTTCTCGCTCACTAGCCATGGTTTCACCCATGACCATTGGCTGCGGCTTTCAGCCTTGGCCCCTTTATAGGTTGCCCCTATAGCTTTCTTCCAGTTCCACTAGCAGTGGCCTTTGCCGATGGCCAGGGCCTATGGCCGAGGCGACTCCACATATTGCTCAAATAGGTTTCCTAAATGGACCCACTAGCCATGGCCTTCAGCCATGCACACACCACTGGGTTTGCTTTGGGTGCACTAGCCAATAAATTTAGCAGTACAGGGAAGAGGGGCGCACTCCTACCAGTAGTGTCTGTGCTCTTCACATTGTCAGGGAGGCAGTCTTTGCTTGCAGCTCACAGCCAGTGCAGGTCGTCTCAATCAGTGATGATTCTACTGCAAGGACCTCTGCTAGTTGTAGTAATCAGTAAAAGACAAAAACTTCCCCCTCAAAATTGAAGGCTGGGGGACTGCTAATCTGATGCGTAACCACACAAAATATTGCTCAAATGTTCAACCCAAGAACACCATTGCTGCAGGGTTTTGCCAATGTAGACCCAGAGTCCCTGATGAGCCTATCAAGTGGTATAACAACAGACACAGTATTGGTTGAACCACTGTGCATAGACCATTGATCAATCCTCTCCTTAATATACAATTTTATCAACAGGTATCAGTATTCTTTCTAATTTTTCGCAAATGAGAGTTTTCAACAGATTCTTCACGTTTAAATTTAATTTCAATTGCTGATTAATATGCTCCTGCCAACACGTGTTTCGATGTCCAGCAGCTTACATATAACCTTGCTGGCTGGACTAGGAGATCCAATCCCCTTTGTTTATTCAGAAAAACTATTATTTCTCCTTGGATTGGAGTTGCGCTTTTTAACCTTTATGATGTTTCCAATAGCGTGTTGATGCTGCCTGCAGAGTGTCATGACCACTGTGAGGGGGCACAAGTTGTACCACAAGCAGGCTCCCACAAGAACCCTAAGGGCCTTAAAACCACTGCAAAAGGGCTCCTGGAGCCATTCCTGGTGCTTTTGGCACCAGGCTCATATGTAGGAAGGAAGGGCTGTTCAAACTAGGTCCTATTTATGTACATGTGCCTTCAAATCCAACATGGAAGCACCCACATAGTCTAATTCTAAGAACCAAGCCATGCAGTCTAGTGTTTTGGGTGTGTCAGGCGTGGAACTACTTTCCCTGGTACTACTTTACCTGGGCTATATAAACCACACCCTGACTGCAGAACACGCTTCGTGTCATTCTGCAACCAGCAGCGTGACGCTCACAGTGTCTAGCTCCTGGTCTTCAGCATCTTCCTGTAATCCTGCAAGAACAAGAACAAGATGATTCTGTCTTACCTGAGAAAACACCATCCAGCACTCAGCATCTCAACTCGGCTGCAATCTGTGGAAACCGAGAGAAGAAAAAACATCATTCACCTATAAGTACTAGTTTAAGGACTTCCAGCGAACCGCTACCACAGCTGCTGTTCGAACATTGCGACCTGCAATAATGAGAAAGGGAAAAACAATATTAGAACGCGCGCTTCCAAAACATCGAATTCCATCAGTCTTACCTGAATTCCATCGCGCTACGCCACGCATCCATCGGAGCACCACAGCAACATCTGCAAAGGAAAAGAGACATTCAGGTTCGCTTTCAATATTAAACAACCGCACAGTGCTGTATTTACCTTAACGGATTCCAGGGGCCTATTTTTCATCGCACTCTCATCCACTCGCAGCACCAAAGCGGCCTGTGAGGAGAAGAAGAAGAAGAAAACACAGGTTAGCTTTAAAAGACAATAAAGGCGCGGCACTTCACTTAGAAACGTGCCTCTCCATCCGGCACACCAGCATCAAGACCTTCGCACCTGAAAAGAAGGAGATAAAGACATTAACGAATTCCCACCATAAACAGAACAAAGACTTACAATTAACAAACCTACCTGCCTACGAGCAGATTCGGGGTCACAGCAGGCCTGGGCCCAAGGAAGGCGTACTGCACCAGTGAAGCAACTCGGGCAGATCGCCAACAAACATCAAGCGCCCCTGCACAAGAAACACCGGACGGATAGCTCACCCTACAAATAACTAAGGTGAGAAAAGAACCCAGTGGGAAGGGAATCGGTCAGAGGGAGTTGGGAGATTCACCCATTAGAGACAGTTATCACAAATCCTCCCTTCTGTAATTGCAGATTCATTATTCAGCACTGGGCAACTACGCCTCCAAGGTTCCAGATCTCAGAGCCTTCCAGACGCCCCCGGGGATATCAAGTGAGCGTAACACAGTGTTCTGCTCTGCACACAGCCAGAAAGGTTATATGTAAGCTGCTGGACATCGTTCAATCATTTAGTTAGACTATTTAAACAGGAGAAAGGTGATACATTGGCCCTGAAGACCTGTGTTCTGTAAGGTCGAAACACATGTTGGCAAAAGCATATCAATCACCAATTGAAATTAAATTTGAATGTGAAGAATCTGTTGAAAACTCTCATTTGCGAAAAATTGGAAAGAATACTGATACCTATTGATAAAATTGTATATTAAGGAGAGGATTGATCAATGGTCTATTCACAGTGGTTGAACCAATACCTTGTCTGTTGCTGTAGTAATCAGGTTTGCAGGGAACCCGCCCACACCCAGACCCACAGGGTAGAGTATGGGATTCTGAAGCTTCCACACTTCAGAAATCCATGAATATAAACAGTACAGCAAAGAGGGACACACTCTGGTTCCCTGCACCTACTCAGCCACTGATGTTCTCATCCAACCGGTTTCTGTGCTCTTCATATTGTCAGGGAGGCAGTCTTTGCTTGCAGCTCACAGCAAGTGCAGGTGTTATCAATCAGTGTTGATTCTGCTCCAGGTACTTCTGGAAGCTGTAGTAATCAGGTTTGCAGGGAAACCACTCATACCCAGACCCACAGTGGGGAAAGCGGGGGAGTAGCCCCGAGTGGGCACCCAGAGCAGGGCATGTGTCACCATGGTGGAGCACCATATGAGATTCTGAAGATTACACCCTTCAGAAATCCATGAATATAAACAGTACAGGAAAGAGGGATGCACTCTGGTTCCGTGCACAGTTAACTTACTCAGCCACTGATGTTCTCCTCCTATCGGTTTCTGTGCTCTTCACATTGCCAGCGAGCCAGTTTTTGCTTGCAGCTCACAGCCAGTGCAGGTGTTCTCAATCAGTGATGATTCTGCTGCAACGACTTCTGGTAGCTGTAGTAATCAAGTTTGCAGGGAACCCGTTCACACGCAGACCACCAGTGTGGAAAGGGGGGAGTAGCCCAGAGGGTGGCACTCCAAAGCAGGACATGTGTCGACCTAGTGCAGCGCCATATGGGATTCTGAGGATTCCACCCTTCAGAAATCCATGAATCCAAGACTTTCTCCTGACGCCATAGTACCTTATCCACAACTGCTTGATTTATTCAAGGAGGATTGAGGTACATTCCTGATCACTCCATCTGCATTGTGACCGCCTCCAAGGAATATGAAGCTCACCATGTCGGCCATACCATCTGACTAATGAATGAAAGGTTAGAACTGCCTATTTGCGCAAAGTTTTAACACACAGTGAGCTGTGACTCCCAGAAGTGCGATAGCTGTACAATAGCCCCCAGATGACATTTATGTAGGCTTTAGATATTCATGATTGCTGGATTGATTCAGAGCAAGACACTGCCAACTAACACGGAATGTCTTTTTAATCCCCTGATGAAGACGTGGTGAAACAACACCTTGATGTCGAAACCTGTATGTCCTGTTTGAGTCTTGGAAATGTTATAATCTTGGAAAACTTAGATTCATTCCAAGGCAGAACAAAAGCAAGAAAAATGCATATTAATTGTGGATCATTGCTTTTATTAGATTAATGTTTTGTGTATGTATTTTGAACTGTTATATTGTGTTACTTTGATTGCTGAATTGCATATGGATAACTGCATTAAGATAGATTATGTATTGGATGGGTGTGAATGAGCTGTCACCTTTTCTCCTTTTCTTCTTTTTCTTGTTTGGCCACAGTCATGACTTTACATGCATTAACATGTTGCTTTCTAGATTAATTGATGACTGTTTTGAATCTTGTGACTTTGTATCAATTGATTTTCTTTTTTTAATTTAATTTAAAATGATATAGTTTATTACAAACTTTTAATTTATATCCCAGTTCTCCAATTAACAAAGAGAAGAATAAATCAATTTATTTCAATTACATGTTTGCTTCTTATTAATCAAGTCAGGTCTAGTAGGTTTTTAATATAGTAAATGCACTAAAGCATTATATTGTTCCAGAAGTGTATAATCAAGAACACTAGGTATTTGTTGTTTCCCGACAGAATCTATGTCCATCTTTCACTCACATCAAAGTCAGTCCGTAGTTGTGGAAACATATCTCAAAACAATTTTCTTTTCACAGCTAATGCCATACATTCCATTACGATATGGTATAAAGTTTCAATTGTATCGAAATTGAGACAAAAGCAACAGTGAGACAAGTCTGATGGCAGCTGCTTTGTTTTGACCAAAATATCCTGTGTGGGCAACAGATTAAGTCGTAAACGTAAAAAGGTATCCCAAATGTGACTTGAGGGAAACATCTTCAAGTATTGAGGAGGCTGACTTATAGCTCTTGTATCTATGTCGCAATTAAGTGCAAACTGCGATTGTGCCTTAATTATCATTGTCTGAATCCAATCTTTCTGTTGCAGGCACTTTTTTGCCTGTTGTGGGTGATTTTTGAGCATGTCCAAAGAAACCTCTTTATTCTGCAGTGACATCTTTGCAGCATTTTTCCACAGATTTAGTATTGTATCACCTATTGAATTTGAATTTTGTCGTAGAATCTCTATTGGTGGGATATAGTCATCTATCACTGTCTTTCTGAAAAAATCTAAATGTTTCCATCTTACTATGGATTCTAGCGACTATAAGGCTATTTCGTAACATATCCGAGGCATTGGATATGCCGGCGGCAAAGCTAGATTTTTCCACCAGAAGATCCTTTCAATTTTCTACCCTATTTTTTGTCCATGTTTAACATAGTCTCACTCCCGTACAGGAGAATGGCTACAACCTTCTGCCTGTAGAAGGTGATCACAGGTAACATTGAAAAAGTTCCAAATGTATTATGCAACGTGAGCTCCTGTTGTGCCAATGAGAGGGCTTTGGAGATTAGGTGGGACGCCCCAATCCTTTTGAACTTCTGAATGGTTAAACCATATGCCCAAGTATTTGAATGTATTCACATGGTCAAGTTTTTTCTTGTGCACGAATAGGGGATTAGATTTTGACTTGGCTTTCACTGAATGAGTCAGGGTCATAATTTTGGATTTCTGCGTGTTGATCGTCAGATCGTTGTCTTTCACATAAACAGTTTCTCAAGCTTTTCTTCAGGCCGGTTTGTGTTTGATCTAGTAAAACTAAGTTGTCTGCCTACAAGATATAGGGGAGCGGTATCACATTCACTTTTGGTGGATTTGCAGTCATGAACTGTTGGTTGTCTGCTATATCTGTTGTATACAAATTAAAAAGGGTGGCCGTGAGGGGGCAACCCTGCTTCGGCCCATTCTATGTATACATCTGTTTGGTTGGGGCTCCCTTCTGGGACAATCTTAGCCTGATTGTTGTATTCATGTACAGTTCTTTAATTGCCTCAAGTATCTCATTCGGGCAATCCCACTTGGCTAATTTTATCCATAATTTGTTTCTATTTACTGCACCGAAGGTCAGTTGGAGAGCAATAAATACAGCATTAATTGGCAGTTTTTTTCTTTATTGATTCTTGCTTTATGATGTTTAATAGCAATAGATTGGTATTGGTTCCAATGTTTTTCACGAACCTCGTTTGTCTGGCGTCTTGTCTGTGATTATCTGTAGCCCAATCTGTTAGTTTCTTCAAGAGGGTGGATGCAAAGATTTTTCCTAAGGGATCAAGCAGCACTATAGGGTGGTAGTTAGCTGCAAGTTTCCTATCTCATTGCTTGTAAATTGGAATGAGGATGGCAGCTTTCCATGTCCGGGGAATCACATTATGTTCTGAGATCAGTTCAAATATCTGAATAAAGAGATTAGCCCATATTTCAGGGTTACGTTTGAGCAGGGCATTGCTTATATCATCGGGTCCAGGGGCCTGCGATGCATTCAGATTTTTAATATGAGTAATGACTTCTCCAAATCCCAGTGAACATTGCATTTCCTTTTTGGGTTGTCACATTGAGTTTTTTCTGGTCCATCCTTTTTCTTATAAAGCTGAGTAAAATACTCTATCCACCCTGCTTCCGGAATGTCTACAAGAAGGTGTTCTTGCTGGTGCGCATTCAGGTCAATTGAAATAAAGATTTTTGATACCTTTACAAAAAATGTTCCTCTGATATCTCCTTTCAGAAAATTACTTGCACCTGTTGAAGCTCCTCTCCAGAGAGTAGAGATCTCCTGCTTTTATAGAAAAAAAAAATCAAAAATGAAGGCACGCACCCATTACTTTTATTCATTCTCAATCTGGCAGTCCATGAGAGAGCACCTGCTTGGAATACTATTGACACACCTGATATTTTACTTCAAAAATGGCATCAGTCATGGCCATCCCTCCTCCCAGGGGCTACCACCACCAACACCACCACCATCAGGAGGGCCTGGACAGGCTAACAGGCATGATGATGCAGAGGAAAAAATCAAGAGGACCAGGAAGATTAGATAGAGGAAATACCTACCTCCAGCACCCAGAGAGAATCATGGGTGTGGCAGTTCTTTAAGACCACATGAGGGGTACCAAAAACTTTGGTTGCCCATGTTGAATACAGTGTGTTTGTTTTTTTGTTTATTTATTTATTTATGATGCGCTTCTCACCCAAGGGTATCTGGGGTAAAGAAAGGAATCATACTCAGCTCAGTGAGTGTGGAATCATACTCAGTCATTAACAACACAGGCAGTACTCATTTCACACCACCTCCATGCTACATCACACCCCCTCAAGCAACCCGGGTGCTCTAAGAAAGGATTTTCCTTTCTCAGGGAATAGCAGGCTGTTTTCCTCTACTGCAACTTGCTCCTGTCACCACACAGGCTACTCCTGTGGAGCAAAAGATCCCATCAGCTGCCTCGCAGGCCATAAGAGAGGCTGTTGATCAGTGGTCAAAGTGTATGAAAAGAAGTAGTGGAACTATTTTCCCTACTGGCCTATCCCCACTCCTGACAAACCCCATAACCATGCCCCCTCCCACGCACAATACAAACCTCCGAACACATGTGCCTGCTGCTTAAGGGAACGTTCAGTGCAGTGCACTAAAAGTGCACATTTCAACTTCTTCCTACAATATTATTTTCAAACAAAACCATTCTGGAATGGATTCTTTTATGAAATAAAAGTATTGGAACAGTGTAACTTAATTTTAAAAAAGTAGTGGAGCACTGCTCCCAACTGCTCCTGCCCACTTTGACCACTGCTGTTAATTTGTATCTATCCAGGACAGCAGTACTTTGTATATACTGCAACACAGCACTCTGCAAGGGTGAACAGTTTTGAAATGCTTTCAAGGCTGCGGTCAAGGAGCATCATAAACACTAGATTTGAGCCACGCCCAATATCTTCCCCTGTACACCTGCCCCTCTTTATCTGTAGTTGCTGCCCCTACACTCACTTCCCTCCTCCAACTTACTTCCTTGACTCACCTGGAGAAAATAAAAAATAAAAAAAGATACAAAATAAAAAACACCAAAAAAGGTTCCTTTTGGAGCCACCTTTCACAGTTAAAAAATAGAACTAGAAAACATAATCTTATAGACTCCATCTGCTTTACATTTTTCAGTAAAGTAGTTAGACTCAATAAAATTCTCCAACATTTCAATTAGTATTTTGTACTATGCTAATGGAAATAATGGACAATTGTATACTAGAGAAAAAGAAAAGAGCATACAATAAGGACTAAAATCCACAGACCTTTCTAACTGTCTCCAGTCTCCGCAATCCCCTTTCCATGCCAGGCATTCTTAAAAGACCCAGATGGCACATGTACACCATCGCACAGGACAGCCCTTCTACCCTTTTTTACTTTTTATGTTTGTAACACTCCCTCATTCACTGCTTTCAAACATCCATCCACCAATCACATCCCAAAACTCTATGTAACCCTGTTATCCCAGTTCAACACTTCAGATGCACTCTTGAACTGTTAGACTATTACACTGTTCCAACTATAAACTGCCATTCCATTACCATTAGGCCACAGTTTCTCTCTTCATTAAAAGCACTGCAACACATTACAAATACATCATTCACACTATTTCTATTCCCATCAAAACATTGCTCTTTATTCTATACACCAATAACTTAGTGCCCAACAACACAATCATCTCTCATAAATGTCTATACCACAATCTTATTTCTTTATTCTTCCATACCCCGATTACTAATACACATTGGCACACATACACATACTTCCTCACCCTTTTTCTATTACACTCAACCAACCCTCATACCTATGCAATAAATCACACTATTATAACAACCACCGTTTTCCTCAACACATCATAATGTTCCTACTTATTCCATCTCACCACCACTACCTTACTCACTAACACCAGTACTGCTCAACACATTCTACTATGAATCGTTTATTACCCTTTCCCCATTACATAATATACTTATTTTATTCATCACAGTTATTGTTAGTACAAAACTTCTTATAAAATCCAATATAGTTAAAATAAGCCAACAGGCATCTAACTACTTTAAGCATACCCTTAATTACTCTTTAAACAAACATCGCATCACACTCACACGCACATAATATATCCATGCTATCACAAACATGTATTCTGTAACATATATATTCTTTAAAACTATGGAAATGCCCAAAAAACCTGTGTGAATGCAGTAGTTCTTTTATATACACTATGTATTTTTTCCGAATGGTCCAATGATTATTTTATGTTAATACAACAACAGTGTACCACACACTAATATTGTACCAAACATGGTACATACAAAAAATTGAATCTAAATGTACAATCGTATGCAGTTAAAGGTTTTAAACTCTCTTGTTTAACAAATTATACTGTTTTATTTCACCGAAAAAGAACCAGGTATTCCAGCTTTATTACATATGCAACCAAGTAATCATACCCAATATTATCCTATTTTGATCGTCACAAAGTAACAATTACACATTCCATAAGCACTATCCTCAATTGTACTACAATCATAAATACCATATAGACTTCAAGTATATAATTCCACCACATTGCAAATGCTGTAAACTCCTCCTATAGTACATATAATTACTATATACATATTACTATAGTGTGTATGGCCAGTGGCCACAACCACCACAATAGAATTAAACCATATACCAGGTACGTACAATACACTTTCAAATAATAAGATTCACCCAGAACCCTCTTCCCCCAAATTCCAATGACGTCCAAGGACAGAAAAACTGACTGCGGACGCAGCAGCACTTCAAGTTTGTGTCTCTGCGGCATCTAACAACTCGGCCGAACTCTTTAAGATCTGCAAGGAGCAGGCCAACCCTGCTGCAGTCTCTCCCCCTCCTGTTGCCTCCCAGGCTCTTTGGAATGCCCTTGCCTCTCACTTCATTTCAAAAACCCAGGACATCTTGTCCACCCTCTCCACCCACACTCCTCATCTTCCCTCTCCATCTGTGCTTGCTGACCCTCCTTTAGCCACCCTCCCACCATCCTTCTCGTCCGTTCCTCTTTTCAAATCCGATCTATGAAAGCCTCCTCAAAACAGGTTCATCCATGTTCCTCTAAAACCATCAAGGACCACAGTGACACCCTCGCTCCGGCCCTTGCTGGTTTTTTTAACCACTCCTTTGCCTCTGGATCCTTCCCCTCCCCCCTGTGCATCCTCTTCTCAAGAAACCCACAGCTGATCCTTCTTGTCCAGCTAACTATCGCCCAATTTCCATTACTCCCTTTCTTGGCAAACTCCTGGAAAAGTTGGCCATCTCTCAGCTTAACCTTCATTCCAATTACGTTAGCTGTCTCCATGACCACCAGTCTGGCTTCAGAGCTGCCTGAAGCACGGAAACTGCTCTCCTAAACATCTGTGAAGATCTGCTCATCAACCTTGGCTCTAACATTCCCTCTGTCCTCATCCTCCTCGATCTCTCTTCCGCCTTTGACACGGTCAACCATACCATCCTGCTCAACCGTCTCCGTGAAAACCTGGGTATCACTGATCAGGCTCTGGCCTGGCTGACCTCTTTCCTCTCAGATTGACCCTCCCAGGTCCAACTTGGGTCCTTCTTTTCATCTATCTTCCTCTCTACCTGTGGTGTTCCCCAGGGGTCTAACCTCTCGCCCTGGCTTTTCAACCAATACCTGGCAACTCTCGCCCACTGCATTGTCATTTTCTGCTCAAATTTCCAGTGCTACGCTGATGACACTCAACTCATTTTCAGGCTGCCCTCTGCCACCTCCTCTCCCTCACTCATCTCTGATTGCCTAACTGCCATTCAAGATTGGTGTGCCGCCAATGATCTTTGTCTGAATGCCAGCAAGACGGAGATCCTCCTCATCGGCACACCTTCACCATCCTTTCCCCTCACTCTCTGGCCGGCCTCCCTTGGCCCTCCTCCCACCCCCACCTGTGAGACTAAGAACCTCAGGGTCATCTTTGACTACACCCTTTACACGCCCACATCTCTGAGGTCTCCAAAAAGTCACATTTCTGACTGCACCTCCTCAGAGGTACTCTGCCTTTCCTCTCCTTCTCCCAGAAGTTCATGGTATCTCAAGCTCTGGTTCTATCTAGCTTGGACTATTGTAACAGCCTCTATCTAAATCTACCTGCCTCTACTCTCCGCCCTCTGCAACTAATCCAGAACATGACTGCAAGACTTGTCCTTGGCCTCAAGCCCTGGGATTGTATCTCTCCAGCTCTGAAATCTCTCCACTGGCTCCCAGTGGATGCAAGGATTACATTCAAAACCCTCTGCATTGTCCACAAGGCTTTCTGGGGCCTGGGTCCAAAATACTTTCAGCTATCCCTCCGCAAATACCTCCCCTCTCGAGCTCTTCGCTCCTCTACCTCCAACTCACTCAGGGTGAGTCGTTTTTCTAAGAAACGAGCTGGGGGTAGATCTCTGTCTTCAGCTGGGGCCTCCCTCTGGAACAGCCTCCCTGCCACTCTAAAACTTGAGCAGAAACATCTCTGGTTCCGGAAGCACCTCAAGACCTTCCTCTTTTCTTCTGCCTTCGCTCCCGCTCTCCCCTGCTGATCTTTTCTCTCTTGGCACCATTCACCTGGCCACCCTCTGTCTTTTGGGCCAAGGTACCTGCTCATCCTGCCACCCTCCCACACTGCCTCCGGGCCACCCCTTGCACTGGAGTCTGTATCTGTACCCATACAGCCCCCCCTTTTTCTTCCTGCACTTATCAGACCTACCCGGTCTGCTGCCTTAAACCTAGCAGTTTGTAACGCTCACCTGAGTCCCACGGGGGCGCTGGCCTGGTTCGCGCTGCTGTGACCTCGTCTAAGGTGATGCGCAGGGTTCGGAAGACGGACTGGACCGGGCCCTAGATCTGGCTTGTCTGACTCGCAGAAGTATCCTTCTGTAGGTGAGAATAGGGGGTTAACTGTCTGCGGGGTAATGCAATCGGCCCCCCACTTACCACTCGCACCCTCCTCAAAACCCTTCTGTGCTTCCCCGTAGCGTCTCACCTTAGGGTCTGGAAGGACGAGCTCTCCATCCTGCTTCTGACGCAGGGGCGCGTTGGTATCCAGTTACGTCACTGGATTTTCGGATGGGTGAGAACCAAACTTGCTTGGCTTCCAGGTAAGTTTTTCTATAAGTGGTTCCCCTTGTGTCCATGCATTAATGTTCTAATGCTAGTGTCTTTTTCCCCATAGGGGCCGGGGTACGGAATGCCAGGGAACAGGGACCGACCCGAGGTGAGCGGTGAAATCCTTGTGGAAATCAGGTAAGTCTTTAATGAGTGTTTTGGTAATGTCTTTTATTCACTCATGAACGCTGATGTCTTTTTCCCCTTAGGGGCCGGGGTCCGAAAATGCCTAGATGCGGCGCGGACCCGAAATGAAAAGGGAATGACCCAACAGGTAAGTCTTGACATGGAGTTTTAGCTTCCCTTTTCCCTTCTTTCTCTCACCTTTGTTCTTGTCTTTTTCTCCCTAGGCGCGGGGGCGCGACTGTGAATCCGGATGGTCGCTGCTGAACATGGAGGCGCCCTGTAAAGGTGAGTAGAATGCGGCGCTGCAGCGAACGATGCGATGTGCTTTTAAAAAGAAATGTCTTCCTTTTCAGGATTGTCGGCGAAATGTCTCTGGGATGCAGATTTAGCAGGTGAGGCCTTTTCCTTCTTCTGTTCGCTTGTTCCCTTCCTTTGCAGGTGATTCAGGATGCTGGCAGGTGTGGCAGAAGTCAAGATGCAGGAGCAGACACGGTGAGCGTCCAGCTGCTAGATGCAGAACAACGCGAAGCACGTGAGGCTGATCGGGTGTGGTTTAAATAGCCTTGGAAGAAGTTCCTAGAATGTGTCCTTCCTCCAATCAGGTATGTATCCTTCCCCGACCACGCCCGGGTGGTAAATGAGTCCCACAGGTAAAGTAGTTCCTTTCAGGCCTCAAGGAGGCCGGGGTTCTGCAGCATGGTCTGCATCAGGTAAGTGCACCCAAACACTTTCATAATGAGCCTGGCGCCTATGGCGCCAGGACTGACGTTTTCTATGAGCCTGGCACCATAGGCGCCAGGATGCTGTCCAAAGGGCCCCTATAAGGGGCTGCTGGGACCTTCCCTGGGGACTTGATGTCCGCTTTCGGGGACGCAGGGCCTGAGCCGGCTCCCCAGGAGCGGGCATCGTGACACAGTTGCAAATTGCTGGCTGCATTACCACTGTTTGTTGCCTTTATTTATTATTTATTGTTATTTATCTGTTTCTCCTCTGCTTCGCACTTTCCACCTCTCCCCCTTCCATGCACTTTTCCCCTCCCCCTCTCCCATGCACTTGCGCGTTCTCAATTTCACTGGGCCTAGTAAGATCGCTGTTCTGTTCTCCCCTGTTCCCCTCCCTTGCCTTGTCGCTCTCTGAAACACTTGTGTACAAGCGCAATAGAAATAAAATATCAATCAATCAATAAATCACTTGCACAGCATTTTTTACCTATAAAAAGAGCTCCATAGCAACTTTTTCCCATTTCTCCACCCTTTCCAGGTCTTACCTTCTGTTCTTCCACACCCTACACCTGTTCCTACTGTCGATTCCTGGATTGAAACACTCATAAATGTTCAGAGAGAAGCCAAGGAACATCTCGAAAGAGCGCAAATCCAAACCAAACACTATGCAGATTCAAGGAGAAGACCAGGGCTTTCATACTCCATTGGGGATAAAGTATGTCTATCCTCGAAACTTCTACCCCGACATCTCAGACCGAATAAGGCTCCCTGGTATTATGGACCGTTCTCTATAAAAGGAGAGGGACCTTCGAAAATATTAGAATATCGTCCAGATAGACAATCACAAAAAGGAACAGCATGTCCGAGAACGCTCGATCCATGAAACGTTGGAACAACGCTGGGGCATTAGCAAGTCCAAAGGGCATGACTAACTATTCAAAATGCCCAAAGGGTGTTCTAAAGGCTGTCTTCCACTCGTCACCTGCCCTGATACGAATCAAATGATAGGCGCCCCTGAGATCCAGCTTGGTGAACACAACTGCACCTCTTACTGCCTCCAGGATGTCTGAGATCAAGGGCAACGGATAGGGGTCCTTGAGAGTACATTGATTTAGACCTCGATAATCCAGACACGGTCTGAGTTCTTTAGTGTCTTTTTTAGGAACGAAGAACAGGGAGGCCCCTGATGGAGATTTAGATGGTCGTATGGTGCCATTTGCAAGATTTGTATCCAGGTATTCACGAAGGGCTTTCTTTTCAGGTTCTGATAGGATGAACATCCTTCCAAAAGGAATCACTGCGGAAGGTTCCATTTCAATAGCACAATCTTCAGGTCTGTGGGGAGGTAAGGCTTGAACAATGGCAGAGGAGAAAACATCGGAGTATTCCTGGTAAGCCTCCGGAACCCGGATGATGTTTGAGACTGAGATTGTGTTCTGATGAGTTGTAGGTAATCTTTTCGATGGTGTAGGATCAAGGTCTGGATGTAAGCAGTGGGACATACAAAACTCAGAACCCAGGAACAAGGATCCCGCTGCCCAATTGATAATGGGTTTGTGTCTTTGAAGCCCGGGCATTCCCAAAACCATGGGGTAATGGGCTGACTTGATGATGTCAAATCTTATCCTTTCTCAATGTTGATTTATAGCAAGCTCGATCTCCTTGGTCTGCAGGGTTATAGGTCCAGAAGAAAGGGGTCTTCCATCAATTGCTTCTACAGGTTGTATGATAGTCCGGGATTCGTAAGGAATATGGTGTTTTAGGACCCATTCATGATCTATGAATACCCCCATAACTCCACAGTCGACCAGTGACAGGATGGGGTATATTTCTTTCTTGGATGTTGTCAAGAAGGCCTGTAAGATTACCAAGGAATTTTGTCCAGGAGAGTTCAAGGATGGAATAGAGGTGGAGCAGACATCTCTCTCCCGAACCTGCGCTCCGTTTAGGATCAGGAGCTGGCGTTTCCCGAGCGCTGTGGGGGGAAATCAGACATTCTCTTACTAAATGTTTGTCGGATGCACAATGCATACATAATCCAGTATGAATCCTTCGCATCCTCTCTTGGGGGGGTAATGGGTCCACGGAAGGCCCCTAATTGCATAGGTTCAGGCTCATTGCTTGGAGTAGAAATGCCTTCTGATCTCGAAGGGGTTCCAATGGGGTTTTTCTGGAGTGGTAACTTGGTTTTCTTTTTTTCTGCCTTTCTCTCCTGAATGCGAAAGTCAATATGTAGAGCGAGATCCATTAGGGCTTGAAAGGAAGCCGGGCTTGCCACTCTGGCTAGTTCGTCCTTGATCTCTTCGTTTAGCCCTCTTCGAAATAAAGTAAAACAAGTTTCGGAGGACCAATCCACTTCCTTAGCCAGCTGTTTGAAGCGTGTGACATACGAGAGCAAATCCTGGGTACCCTGTTGAAAGGCGAGTAAACGTTTCTGGGCACTGTAAACTTATTCCGGGCGTTCAAACATGGTCTTGAGGGCCTCTATAAAGCCATTGTAGTCATCCAGGAGAGCATCACCAGAGTTAACCAATGGGGTGGCCCAGGTCAAGGCATTCCCGGAAAGATGCGAAATAATAAAGCCCACTTTAGCCCTGGGCGTAGAAAAATAATAAGTCTTAAATGTAAAGTGGACCAAACAAGAATCTAGGAATCCACGAAGGCTCTTTGCTGAACCGTCGTACTTGTCAACGACACCGCCTAGAATTACACTCTCCTTCGTGACGGAATCACAGGATAACACCAATTGTTTTAACGCTGCGTTTTCCGCCTTTAAGTTTTGCACTTCGGTCATCAGCTCTTGCATGCCACGCATAAGATCGGGATGGCCGCTTCCATGTCTGTATCGAGATCGGTCAGGTGGCATCTCAATCTGTCACAGGTTTCCCCTTTTCTCACCTGTTTTCTCTGTTTTGCGGAGTCCTTTGTCGGGGTTTTCTTCTGAGCAGTTCGGGTCTTGTACAAGCCCGCTCGGCCGTCTTCGGATTCCAGGATTCGTTCAGCTTCTTCATCCGGGATCTATGGAAACTCCCCGATGCTTGGAATGGAGGCAGCACACGGAGGCGGTCTGCGCGGAACACAGAAAAAACAGGATCAAGGAAGGTAGAAGGAAAGGAGAAGGAGGAAGGTCCGGGAACCAGGAAGCAACACAGTTGAGGAGAATGAACTACGGAGCACGTCAGGCCACAGCTATCGGTAGCGTTGAGACACGCGGAACCGCAGGGGAGTGGCTAATTTATAGAACGTGCTGCATAGGACATAAAGTTCGATAGACCGCGTTCTGTGTATACGGCCATGTTGGGTGTACTACAGCGAGTAACCCCTGATGTGCCAGGGACCAGGAAGACCAGAAAGGGCATGATCGACGGATCATGACAACGAGTTCTGCCCGCGGGTGCCTTCTCGCCCGCCAGGTCAGACCTGGCGGGCGTAACGGAACCCGTGAGCAGAGATGTCGGATGCACCGGCACCATTCTGAATGGTGCCAGTGCATCCGGCCTCCCCAATCCCATTGAGCCCTATGGGCACATATGAGCACATATTTCAAGCCATAGCTCTTCTTCTGGGCTCCAAACTAATAAGTGAATCATTTTCATTGATATAATTCCAATAGATAAACAGCATTGCAGATGAATCTTCTTTAAATCAGACCTGTAGTGATTAACACCCATGCAAACGCCTTATTTGCCAAGCAATGTGATGGAAAGTATTAAAATACTTAGGGATTGCCATTGATTGTCTCCATGCATCCTAAATGCCTTTAAGCAGAAATGTCATTCTGTATTTCCTTTTACTGCACTGAAGCGCATGTTAACACTTAACAATCTATGCTACTCCTGTGATCTGGAGCAGCCGGACCCTCACGGGCTGTGTGTCCATTTTTACTTTGGAGCCCTGAAGAAGAGCTATGGCTTGAAACACGTGCTGGCTCAAGGAAGTAAGAATAAATCAGTGGAATTGAAAGCTTAAATTAACTATTGGGTCCCATTATTACTTGTTTGAAACCTAGTATCCATTTTCCTTTTGTCATTTTAATACTGCTTGATCTCTCAGCACCACTGAGTGTCCTGGAAGGTGGTGGTAGGGTGACAAAAACAGGTTTTGCATTTTTTGAGTAATAGATGTTCTACTGATATTACCTGATCCCTCAGTGGTGAATTGTGGAGTCATTCAGGGTCCTGACTCATACCCATTGTTATTTCAATCATATGCAGCTTGTGCCTCCACACAGGACATATTTCTGACCCAGTCTGCATGTGCTGACAATTCAGGATCAGTGGGGGCAACTGGTTTACTTCAAATGAATTATGTTGCTGGCTTCTTCCCACAAGTGAAAAACGCAATGGAATCCCATGAATGCCTTTATATTGTTTGTAATACTATCTCTGGGAAGTCCACAAAAGGACACATCATTGTGGATGTTGCCTTCTCCAACTACTTCCATCCAGAAAACCCACGGCCACAACTGCAGGAGCTGTTGTTGGATAAAAAAGAACTATTGTTACTGTCTGCTAAAAGGCACTACAGCAATATTACACACAGAACCCCTGACCGTATACTGTAGCCCAAATAGTCGCGTATATGCTGAGAAGAGGGCCACTCCCTCGCTCTGAGAAGATTTTGGCAGCCCACACTATCAAGAATTAAGTTCAATGTTCAAAGTGTTTCCCATGCAGTAAGAACTTTTATTGGAATGCACCTCTTGAAAAACAGTTTAAGGTCTACTACCCCATCGCATCAGGACGCTGGTCAAGTGGAAAAAACATTAAAAAGAAAGTCCCAGGCAAAAAAGAATGTGTGTGTGTGTGTGTGTGTGTGTGTGGTAAATCCTTGCTTTGTATCCTAGGCCAGTACTCTATGGGATGTTGATCAGAAGCAGGAACAACCCTCTCTAGTTAAATACCTCATCTACCACCTTGAATTGTCTCTCTCCATCATGAGTAGGTTTGTGTTAGTATTCAAGCCCCCCTTGTGGACATGCAGCATTATATAAATGCCTGTTGACAGTGATTATGAGAAGGGTGTTTTGGGCATGTTCATGTTTAAATGTTTTTTTTAAGTTTATTATATGGACTATCAAGGGTTTGAATGTCAATTTAAAGGCAGCACTTTCTGGCCCACTTTGATAAGTTGAAGTATTTTATAATTTCGTTAAATGGAAACTAAACTATCTGGAGTGGAGTCGAAAAAACTGAAGTGTAAATGGGTGGGTGGTGCCTTTTATTCCAGTGCAGATGGCAAGAAAGGGGGTATGGCGAAGCCGGATCACAAAGCCCTTGGATGTAATTCCTTTAGACTGATGATCAGGGCAATGGATCTCCATGGAGATGTAAATAAAAAAAACATGTTTCTCCTTCAGATCCTTCTCGGGCCCACTCGACCTGACCACATTTTCTGGAAACAGTTAAAACCCTCTTTGCCAGCCCTGGACAATATCCTTCCCATGTGTGAAGGGTTAGACCACATTATTGACCTCATCCTTGATCAGTATGTCCAAAGCTAAGTTTGGCATCCTGAAATCTCGCCCGACATTTGCAAAATTGCTACTTAGGGTGAACTTATAGGTCGGTCTCCTGGTGCCTAAAAGTCATTACTACTATGCACTACACATCTCCCTCACGTTTGCATGACTGCCACTCTCTCCTGGATTACATCAATCACTCCCCCCAAATATTCCTCACTCCACACCAAGCAGGGCCAATTAGCATGTAAAATCACATGTAGCCAAATGGAGAGGTAACCAATCAATACTCCAGTATCTGAAAGTGGATCCCTGCCATTCCACAGTCACTGTGGTTCTGGGCCCTTTCTTTGTCCTTGGTCGCTCCAACATGGATCTCAGTTTCTTTGTGATGCCAGGGTTTCACTACTGGTGGCTATCCTGTGGGATCCTGTGCATCAGGTGATGCTATACCTAGTCTGAGGGCCCTGTTGAAACCTGCATGGTCCTTGTTTCCCCCACAATTCCCACACTGTTTCCCACACCCTTTTGTGTCCTCACCTGAAAAAACCATTGCCCTCCGACCAATGTGTTATTAATGGCCTTGTGTGTGTGCTCCATGCTGGTGTCCTTCACCATGCCTCCTCTGCAGTTTCTGTTGTTTCTCCACAGTCACTCTAGCAGCATTCTTGTGTGATGCAGCGTCCATTCGCTAGACGGCTATGGGCAGGAGTCACTTTAGGTTGCTGCACCATCTCCTCCTTTAGCGGTCAAGGGTGTGCAGCAAGGCCGATTTTCATGGGGTGTAGCTGCGCTCTAAAGACTGTTGAGGTGATCATGAACCTGTATAAGTATGTGTGCAGCTGGGCCGAATTATTCGAGGGGTATAGCTGCATTCTATCATTGGTTGGTACAGAGGGAAGCTTTAGCATATTGTTGTGTTTGAGTGTTTGTGTGGATTTGAAGGGGACCCTCTTCCTGATGGGTTTCCAGTGCCTGTTGAGGGGATGGTAACTCCTTTTGAGTTCAGGTACTAGACTAGGTCCTCCCTGTGTCTTGTTGAGTCTGCAATTGCTCATTAGCGTTGTCTGTTGGAGGATGACAGTCAGATCTGGCCCAAATCATATTGTTTAAATGTAGGTGCTGGAGAGCCCCTCGGTCGGTAGTTCTGCTAGATACATTCCCTGATAGGTGGGATTAGCAAATATATAAGTCCTAGAAGGCTCTTGGTATGATGTTTCACTCAATGATTTTCAGATGAGTAACATCTGCAAGAATGGGTATCTCCTGGACTCATAGCATAGAGCATATCTGGAAGGAGTAAAGATCAAGCTCAGCCATTGCATTGGTACATAAGTGCTATTAGTGCTAGGGTTAAGAGTCTAGCAGAGTCGGTCCAGATAATTGGAGACAAATATCTCTTGACCTCATATCGTAGTTATACCTGGTGGAGAAAGGCAATGAATCAACGCTGTTGTGGCGAAGGTGCATACGTTCTGCTACAATTTCCAGATGGGAAGATTAATGAAGATGGGCATCATGGATAGCGTAATGCATATAATTTATCAATAATAATAATAATTTAGCATTTATATAGCGTCACAAACCCTCAGGTATCTGAGCGCTGATTTTTATTACCCATGGTGTGTAGTGCTCATTTATCAACCTCGGAAGGATGAAAGGCTGAGTTTGGCCTTGCCAGGATTCGAACCTTCATCAGCAGGCTCTGCACAGATGTCAAAGCGAGCGCTCTACTCGCTGTGCTATCTTACCGGCTATCTATATCTGGAGGGGGTGATCATCAAGGACAATCCAGGCGTAGGTACACATGTGCTATTAGTGCTTGGGTTACGAGTCGATCCAGATAATTGGAGATAGATATCTCTTGGCCTCAGAGTGTAGTGTATGCCTGGTGAAGGGAGGCAATGATTCAACTACATCATGACGTTATGATGGAAACTGAAATGAAGCATGATTGATTGATTGATCGATGTATGACATACCCATTGCATCACAGGATATCACTCTTCAAAAATAGAAACACTTTATTTAATCCCTGTGGAATGGTCATGTTTACTAAATTGACCCTAGCTGAGTGTGTTGTATTACCTCCTTTAATAGACTGAATATTGCCCAGGCTGTGATTTGGCATTGAAAATTGTTTCAAATTGGGGCACAGCAGGCACCTTATTGTGGTGAAAGTAGCATAACTCTGTAACAGGTTCTTCAAATGTGAAGCCTTTATTCTTTGCTCAACACCAGGATCCCGTTACCAGGAATACAAATTAAGTTGGTCATCAAGTAAAATTGGTGAAGGCGGTCTCTCACTCCAATTCTAATGAATATAGTCTCTTTAGTGTTGAATTCAACTCCTTGATGTTGCTTAATAACAGTACAGCAGCCATATTTTTCAATATGTGCCAATAAACTAGTGTGTGAATTTAAATGGGTAGAAGGTAATAGCAATTAATGAATAACCTAAATATGTGGCAACCTATAGCTCAAGTACCTGTCTGATTGCATCCCAGTTTACCCACCATCTCGATCACTCCTGTCCTCCCCTGCACTCAACCTCACTCTTCCATTACCACCCTGTATCTCTTCTCACTTTCGCTCTTTCTCCCTACTCGCCCCGCTCCACTGGAACCTGCTGTCCATAACAATTAAAGTCAGCCCAACAGTGGATCTCTTCAAAGCTCGGTTTAATCTTTGCATACCTGCTAAAGAGAGCGTGCCTGCTTCCCTCTTCCCCATTCTCCCTACCTGACCCCACGACTGCCTTCAGTGACACTCAATAATGTAATTGATTATATTTAATTAGTACTCCTCTTTAGTTTGAAGCTCTCTTAGGTTAATGTTACCTTTGTAAGTCACTTATTTTCATATATACATTGTGTTTGTTTTGACCCTGGTATATGTTCTGATTGTTTACAACCTCATAATCAGGCTCACTACTTGTTCTCATCTTTATGATATTGTACAGGCACCCTTCGTAGGAATGCTTCCACCATCTTTAAAGGTGTTATTGGAAGTAATTTATGATCGAAATTGACATTCGCGTTCATCAAATAAATACAAATAATTACAGCTGAGATAAAGTCCTTTAAGATTATCTGACTAACAAAAAGATTTTCAAATACTACAGAATGGACATCAGTGTGGCAAACAACCAAAGAGATAAAGCCAAATTAATTGAAAAACTGCTACGCTGACATGGGGATGGTATGTTTTTTCGTTTGGATCTTATTGATTCTGGGAATCACCAAGAGCACATGGGTGAACTGTGGGAGGAGTGCTGCACCCACAGAATACAACGCTAAGGGCCTGATTCACAGAAGCATGTTATAATAAAGATTCACGCTAACAGCTCAGGAAGTCTTCATTCTATTAAAGACAAGGAGGCGAGCATTATGCGTTATCTTGCTTTATTTGCTGCCACACCAGCACTTTAAAACCTTTACTTTAATACTGCACATTTATGTTTTTTCAAAACCACAGTTATGGAAAACAAGATGGGTCAGTTTAAATGTTTAGTCCTTCACTTCTGTGTGTCCAATGCAATCACTTAGGGAACTACGAGTCCCATGAAACTCAGGTCTCTGGTAGTCCAAGCCTCTATCCTCTGCACCTATCAGAGGGCAGCCCCATGTAGAAGAACCCTTCTGCCCAGGTCCTTTCCTCTTTCTTTATGTCTGAGTATTTGAACTTAATTGTCTTTCGCCAACGAAGCAATCCTTTCGGAACTGAACTGGCAAGAATCCTCGAAACTGTAAACTCTACGGTCCAACATGACCAACTTGAACTGTCATTCCTCCATTTCTGAGAATTTTTTTCATCCGGCAGTCTTTTGCTCATCTCCTGTAAGGAATGGAGAGTAACATATGAGGGTGGGAATGAGCAATGGTGGTACATAGTTAACAACATGACCATGCAAATTGATCTCTTGCTACTCTGGGTGGGATATAAAGCTCGCCTCCTTGTCTTTAATATAATGAAGACTTCCTGAGCTGTTAGCGCGGGCAATATTTATTCTATGGCAAGACAGGAGGCTAACATTATGCTTGTTCAACGCTGTCCACCACCCTACTTGGTATCTCGGATACATGTTTAAAATAGAATGTCTTAAAGGTTGACTCTGAGGACCAATCTGCTGACTTCATAATGTCTTGTAGAGACACCCCTGTAGTAAACGCCTTTGAAGCCATCGCCCCGCTGGCCGAATGCGCGCCAAACAGAGCCAAGTCAATACCTGCCCAATGCATTATTCTCTAACCCATCCCGCAATGTTTGCTGATGCTACTGCATGATAGGGCTTCCTGCACGCTATGAGTAGCTAGGACACTCCCTGCGGTCTAAGGTGCGCTATAGCTTTCTCATGATCCTTGATACACAGCGCTACGCAAAGCTTTTTATTACTTGTGAAGTATGGGTAATCTATTACTCTCAAATCTGTCCCTGTCCTTTTTGTAATGGTGAATGATATGCCGTCTGGGTAGAATATTTTTCTATCAGTCTCAAGAGATTTGACATCAGATACTCGCCTACAGGATGTAAGGCAAAGTAGCATGGCTAGTTTTCCTGATAACTGTGATCGGGATAAGCTGTCATTATCGAGCCATCTGAGAAAGAGGCAAAAAACGTCTCTGACATCCCATAACACTTTGTACTTGGGCATAGGTGGTCTTTTGAGCTTCATCCCCTTGAGCAATCGCAAGACTGCTGGGTGTTTGCCCACGGCGGTGCCTTCTATTTCTTCGTGCCCCGCTGAAATGGCCAACCTATAAACTCCCACCGTTCTGAAGGCGCTGCCTTCTTGAAATTTGAAAGCCAGAAAGTTGAGGACTTCTACTAAAGGGGCTGAAACGGGATCCAACTTGTGTTCCGAACACCATCTGGACCACCCGCTCCATGCCACACTATAGCTCCGCAGGGTGGAAGGCGCCCAGGAGTCTCTGATGCAATCTGCAGCAAGCTGTGAAATTCCTGGCAAGTCCCATCTTTTCCTGAAACCCTGCAGGCTATAAGGTGTAACGTGCCTGCTGTGTCTAGCGGGTGAGTTTGCCCAGATAGGTCGAGAAGAAGGTCCGGCAGATGAGGCACTATCCTCGGAAAATCCATAGAAAGTTCCATCACTACTGGAAACAAAGGCTGTGCCTTCCATAGGGGTAGCACAATTATGATCTCTGCTTGATCTCTGCGAATTTTCGCTAGAGCCCTCGTGATCATAATGAATGGTGAGAAGGCATAATTTACTGCTCCTGTCCATGGTCGCAGGAATGCATCTGTGCCCTCTGCATCCGGGTCTATCCTCCAGCTGAAGTACTCTCGAGTCTGAGCATTCAGTCTGGACGCAAACAGATCTATGTGCAGGGGCCCCCAGAGATCCTGTATTTGCTGGAAGACCTGATGATGTAGCTTCCAATCGCTGGAGTCTACAAGATAACGTGAATTCTAGTCTGCTACTTCTTTCTGCTTCCCTGGTACATATTCTGCAGATACGGATATCCTGTTCTGGAGACAGTAATGCCAGAAATTCTTCGCTAACTCGGCTAGCATTTTGGACTTCATTCCTCCTAATTTGTTTATGTATTGTACTGCGGAGATGTTGTCCATCTCAGTACCAACCAATCATTGCTCTATGATAAGGCTGTCTTGCAACTGTTTCAAGTGCCAATTAATTCTTTTTGCAATGATGCACACTCGTACCGTATCACAGGGGTGGTCCAAGGCGGGGACACCAAAGTTCTATATCCAATGAAGACCCTAACCAGTATGTATTCTATATGGAGACAATTCCATAACCAATCCCACCTTCCCATAGGTTTTTGGAAATGTAATGTCACTCATGATGTATTTTTTGATTATAAGATATTATCTGAGATGAAAACTCTTGGGAGCGTGAATAGGTTTGTGTTGGCTACTGTCCCTATTTTATTCTGATTGTTAATAAAACTGGCTTTTGTCAATTACCTTGACTCTTCTGTTATTGGGCCCAAGATTTCTTGGCCTGTCTGTTTCCGCTTAGGACTGGGTATTTTCAGGCCAACCATTACAGCACTGTAGGAATGTTTAAAGCAAAGACAACAGAGCATAGTACTCTAATCCATGTCTTCAATGCAATCTCAACTAGAGAATGGGAAATCCGCTTTGGATGCATAATGTTAATTAGATGTTTTAGCCACACAAAACCAAGAGCCAAAGCCGCCAGTATAAGCCTCTCAAGAACATTAGGCTTTATTTCATCTGGATATTGATAGCTCTGTGCTTAACATGACAATGGTCCTCATTATAACCTTCGCGGAATGGGTTAACGGGCTCCACTAATGGAGGCGGACCCGTTAAACCCGTTCTGCAAAATTACGAGGTCCCTGCCGGGACCCGATAAGGACGCCTGGTAAAACCAGGCGTCCTTACCGGGTCCCGCGAGGGGACCAGGGAGCTAACAACAGGCCGGTCGTAATCGGCCCGTTGTTAGCTCCCTCTCCCATTGTGCCCTATGGGGGCTCAAATGGGAATGGGGAAGGTCCGGGTCCGGGTTCCCTGAGGGAGGAATTACCGGGCCCTCCGAACTCGGAAAGCCCCGGTAATTCCTCATTCAGGGAACCCGGTAAAGGAGCCCAGTTTGGCTGCAGCCATGGAGCTAATAGCTCCATGGCTACCACCAAACTTGTAATGAGGCCCAATGTCTTTTTTGCATGGAGTTTAGGTTGGTGATTGCCCTGGGTGTCAATTTCCTTTATGTTAGTTCAGTGTGGTGTGATGCAAACAGAATCTGTAGCCTGCCCAATGCTCTACACTGTGCTTCCACTACCAAGGATTATGATTCTTGACTAAGTGGCTATACTGCCCTCAAAGCCTTAGTGTGCGCCCTCCTTCCCATGGTAAACAGGTCATTTGCAGAGTGTTCAGATTGCAATGTGATCATTGTTTCTGACACTGACAAAAAAAGGTCCAAACCATAGTGTTCCTGTCAGACCATATAAGCATTAGTGCTATGCGGCACCGCCTCAGTTTACCAAGAAAAGATTATGTGGTAAGGGATTTTGCATCCTGTTTTTTATTACAACAAAATAATAAATAAGGGTCTCACTGGGTTTTCCCCCATGCAGTGGTAGACAGGACAGACTGGTGACTTCCTCAAACAAGCGTAGGGGAAAGGGGCGGAGACTAAGTCGTGGAAAGTGAGTCACAAAATAGTGACCCTGATCCGTTATGTGACCTGATCCGTTAAGTGTTCTCCTCACTACATTGAGGTGTCTTCTTCTCAATCATTGGCACATCCAGTCAGCTGGACAGGGCTAATACTATCATGTCCATCGCTGGTGACAACCAGGATTTAATGCATTTTCTTTGATCTCATCTTTCCCATAGCCGCACTGGCAGGCACAGGACTAGACTACCAGAATGGTGATATAGTGATTAATGCCTGTTCCTTTCTTCACCATCGCCATTATCACCTTCTCCAGAAGAAAGCTTTTGTTCTCCTATCACAGCTATGAATTCCTGCATGTCGCCGCAGTACCTGTGATTACCGCCACAGCAGCATTGCAAGCAAGCAGAGTTGTATTTGCTCTCACCTAGATGATGTCATGGGTCCAGCAATGTGTACATGTTGGCTACTGGTTGTGGTTGCATCATGTCACAATTTGCTTTGTCAAGGAATACAATATGCTCAGAACTTACACCATATTGGCAGTAAGCAAATTTGTGCAGCCATGTGTATTCAGTCGAGAAACTGTGTCACAGGAAAGTAACTATCATTTATTGTTCTAGTTGCAGGTGAAAGAAATTAAGAACACAATACGCAATATAGTTGTGGAGGAATAAATTATCTATCTATATTTGTAAATGTAAAAATGTGTAGGTTTGTGGATGGGTTTGTGGCTTGGTAAAGCATTGTTCCTTACACAATTCCACACTGTTTCACCAGTCTGCACCAATGTTTGCATGGTTACCTGTTAGGACCCTCTGGACAAATCTGGCTACATGAAATTTGGACACCCCGCCCCGTTCCCGTCTGAAAAAGTCAAAAGGTGTGCGTTTATGGGTTGGCAAAGCATTGTTCCTTATACAATTCCACACCTTTTCACCAATCTGCACCAAATGTTCCATAGTTACCTGTTAGGACACTCCAGACATTACTGGCTACATGACATTTGGACACCCCACCAATTTCCTGGGATTTTAGCAAATTCACACATGAGACGGTTGCCTGAAATCGACGAAACATCAATGTGGTCGGAGAAGGACCGGTCCTCAACCCAGGAATGCACGGTTTCAGGGACATTTGCACAGCAATGCACCACAACAAACTGCACCACGCCAGGGTGGGGAGACAGCACAGTAGGTCCTAGTATGCAACAGCACACCAACTCTCTCCTCCTCCCAACGTCTGCTCTGCGGTATGTCAGCCAGACACGTACGCCCATTTTCACTGCAGTTTACTTGAGAGCGCAAAGCACATCAAGCGATAAGCGAATCGGAACAGCGACCTACAGGATCACAGTGTTGCTATGTCTGTCCACAAAACCCGTACCTTTTGCTCGTATAAACTATTTTACAAATGTCTTACACTCAACCTAGAACTCTTCTAACTTCTTATCAAAGCTAAACCTTCGGGGAACCCAACCGTGAGCCCATCCCTGTCCTGCACTGACACCCACTCCTAGGCAAACTTGTACAGATCATCAAAGCGGCAAAGGTCATACCACCCTACACTCCATGCTCCCATTTTACTGAGTCACCTGGTGGGGACAGTGTGCAGCAAGGGGAATATGCAGAGTTTGCACAGGAAGCCTCTGCATCATGGAGTATACACAGGAGGGAGTGCCTGTATACTGTTCTCGATATAGCCAGTGTGCTATAATAGGGTTCCTTTCACATTAGCTTTTCCTACACTAATCTAGTTATTATCTAATAGGACCCTCTCTAGTTTCCTTTCACTATTGTTGGCCACCCGGTCTTGCCTTCACCTATTCTATCATTCCTCATTATGGATCAGACTCTTAGCTTCATGGAAGAGCAGATCCTAGAAATCATTCAAGGTCCCACGCTATTTAATATCGAGGGTGTACAACAAAACTTAGCATCTACAGTGTCAGGAGATGACTTACTCAACCTTAAAAAACGATGCTTTAGAACCGAAGTACACGGTCACTTCCTAAGGGAATACCTTAGGGTGAACTTAGTACCGGTCGGTTTGATAGTTCGTAATGAACCAGCTTTATTCCTGGAGGGCAAAGACTATATGCTTGGTTTTAGCAAAATTGCTACTAAATGTAGTAGGGACCTTATGGTTCTTAGTATTACCATCGCCCAGAGGATCCATCAAGACATTTCTAAAGAACTCAAAGAACAAGAGAACAAATTTCTTAATGATGTAAGCTTGGAAAATGCTCGAGACAAACTGAAAGAAATAAATAAAACGATGGACACATTTATGAGCAGCACGCTGGACAAAAAGCATAAAAAACTAGCAAAAGATATTAAAAATGTCCAACTTGAATTAGTATATCCATACCTATCAGCTGAATACAAGGACAAAAAGGAGAAAGAAAGATTAATGAACCAAACAGGACCTTCAAGAAATAGACCTAGAAAGGTATTGTTTTGGAATACATCGAGCTCAGGATCATCTGATGACGACCAAGCTAATACCAGTGGAAGACCAACTAACCACGGTAACCAATCACAGCCACAAATGTTGCCTTTTTTAGGCCAAGGGGGACCCAGGGGAGGCTACTGGGGCCCTCCACAGTTTCAGCCAATGTCTCCTTTCAACTACCCACGGTGGCGGGCACCAAACCACAACAGGAGGCGGAGGAGGTATTAGAAATAATACCTATCTTTAACCTTTCAGGGATTGCACTCAACGAAGAGGAGAAGTCTCTACTATCAAAAGGACTGTCATTTGTCCCGACGAACCACACGGATTGGTTCCGACTCGACCAAGAACTCACTAACTTTTACAGGACTATCAGAATAAAGATCTTCTTTCATGATAAAGAAAGCCATTTGGAACCTGAAGATTCAGGGCTGAGTAAAAAATCCGACTTCTTCCCAAACGACAATGAGATGCCGGCATCTGTTCTTGCTTTTGAGAAATGCATTAAACAAGAAATGAAAAAAATACAGCATGCTACTTCACATAAAAGACACAATCTCAACCTTGGTGAACAGAAAGCATTGAAACTGCTGTCTGAGAACACTTCCATTGTCATTAAAGCAGCAGACAAGGGAGGTGGAGTTGTAGTGCAGAGCAGAGATCAATATAAGCAAATGGTGCTGTTACTCTTAAATGATGAGGAAAACTATAAAAAAACTGTGCAAAGATCCTACTGCAAATATAAAAATAAAAATGAAAGAGACAACAGAATTCGCTATGGTCAACAACTAGATCACTGACAAAGTAGAAATCTTTTTGAACAACTCAGAAGGGCGGACCCCTGCATTTTACGCTCTACCGAAACTCCACAAGAACCAAACAACGCCACCAGGACGACCCATAGTGTCGGAATGTGGTTCAATATTGGAACCTATCGGTAACTTCATCGATTACTTCTTGAAGCCTCTGAGTCAGAAAACACCGACATACCTGCGTGACACCATGTCGACCATCAACATATTTGAACTTCAACCCTTTAATCCATCCGAAGACATACTAGTCACTATGGATATTAACAGCCTCTACACCAGTATCCCCCAAGATTCAGCGGTGGAATGTATCAGGCAACATCTTACGCATCATATGATACAAACGAGAGTCCCGACCAACTTTATAGTTGAGTTGTTGGAATTAGCGCTTACAAACAACTTCTTCCAATTCGAGGAGACCTTCTATCTACAAATCCGTGGGACAGCAATGGGGGCAGCATTTGCCCCGAGTATGGCCATCATCTTCATGACAGAATATGAATATAACAATGTACTGAACACACGCAATCCATTTCTTGACAACATAGTGCTCTGGCACAGATACATTGATGATATTATTTTTATCTGGAATGGGGAGAACAATACCCTCATGGACTTCTTCGACTGGATCAATAATTGTACGGAAGAGATAAAATTCACCATCAATAGCAGCAATACCAGTGTCAACTTCTTGGATTTGACTATTAGACCAAAAAACAATCAATTGGAATGTACCATGTTTAAGAAGGAGACCGACAGCAATACAGTACTCCACTACAAAAGCAACCATCCGTGCAATCTGAGAAATAACCTCCCGTATGGTCAGTTTTTATGAGTCCGTAGAAACTGCACAGACATCTCAGAATTTAAAAAGAATGCGTCAGCCCTGGAAGACAAGTTGAAAGCTAGAGGCTACCCTAAAAAACTGCTTAGAGACACCCAGAAAAGGGCTAGATTTACTCCTAGAGAAGCTCTACTCTTACCCAAAGCCCATAACACCCAGGAAGATAATATCATGGCTTGCGTCACCACATTTGGACCTAGTACCACTAAACTTAAAGGACTAATAAGAAAATTCTGGCCACTTATTCAGCTCAGTTTACCTGATGAACCCATGCCAAGAATGGCATTGAAGAGATCAAAACATTTGAAGGACATGCTCACCCATGCCAGGATGAGCAAAAAGACTACCAGATCCTCTTTGTGGAACCTGAGAGAAATCAATGGGCACCATCCCTGTGGAAATTGCACAGCATGCAAACAAACTAAAAAAATGACCTCCTTCCACATAGGCAGTAAGGAGTGGAAATTAAGGCACTTTTCTAATTGCAAATCAAGCAACGTGATCTACATCATTGAATGCCCCTGTGGGTTACGATATGTGGGGCAAACATTGAGACCGGTACATAAAAGAATTGGGGAACACCGGTCCCGTATTTGGTGCAGAACCATCACGCACCACTGGTACCACATTTCCTTGAACTTCAGCATGGTCCAGACAATTTCATATGGTGGGTTGCAAACAAAGTACATAACACCAGTAACATCACCAATTCCCTTAACTTCAAAGAAACATGGTGGATGTACAAACTCCAGGCCACAACTATGGGTCTTAACGAGGCACAACCCCAGAGCCACTCTTAATGGCCCCTCTCACACTGTCTCACTGAGCCTGCAATGCCAAGCCACATACCGGCCACACACCGTGTACCCTGCCCTGTAGTGCCTCCCTCATAGTGTAACACGCACCTCCCAGCGGCGTCTAAAGCAGGACTTTTCCTCTGCTGTAGCCCACGCCGGAATTAGGAGATAAGTTCCTTTCTCCCGTGTCAGTAGCATTTGGTTGCCATGACTTTGCTTCCATCCCGCATGCGCGGAGGTGCAGCATTCCCTTTACTGCACCTGCGCACTAACATCTTGTGGAACACAGCTCCATTCTGTGATCCAGCTAGCTCCCGGATTGACGCATTCACAGCGGCTCCTGAACGGCAGGTACATAACTCCCCCCTTTTTTTGTCAGCCTGCCAGTGCTATGCAAACTTCCTTTACAACCTGCTAGTACTTTGGGTGCCCGCGGACCAATCATGCTGCATTTCTCTTTCGATCTCACAGACTCGTGCAGTACCACTCCTTCTCCGCGCGCTAGGCCACTCCAGCACGCATTTCCAGTACGTCTATCGTCCAGAAAATACTGATGTCCACGCTGGATTTTTGTCTCACAACCTCAAGGTACCTTCCGCCTTGTTTTCATTTTCTATGCAGTCACATGTGACCAGTTCATGTCCTCTGGTAATGGTGAAACACAGGGGTTAATCACCCATCATAGCCCTCCTCTGTTTTCCCTCCACCCAGCTCTTCGCTGCAGTTTAATGCACCACATCCCAGATGAGGAATTCATCAGACTTCAAACATCCATAGCCCCTGACTCCCACTTAGGACCCAGTCCGGTGAAAGGTCAGTACTTGACCACCAATAGGAGTAAACTAGTGTTTTGAACTATTTGGTTCCTGTACCTTTGACAATGACATGTGAATGTACATGGCTTTTTTTAACCACTATGCTTTTACATTATTCTTTATACACCATATGTAGTAACCTTAGTTCCCCTTTACTTTCTACAGGGGACTCCTTTTCTTGGCTCCATGAAGAAGGCTGTGACCCACTGAAAGCCGAAACGTCCTGGGACACTCTCAGCCCCTTAGGGTGTTTGTTAGGTCCCCTTAAAACCTTAGTTTAGATTCATTTCAGTGACGTCGATCCATTATTTTGGTCACCCTCTAGCCTGGCTATGTTAGACCCTTCCAAGGTCTTCATTTTAGAGGAACAATAGGTTATGTTAGTTCCACTTTGGTTAGGTGAAAGTGTTTAAAACCTGCTATAAAAAACATGGTCTACAATGAGAAGAACAGAATGTATTAGAAGCAATAAGATGCTTTGGAATGTGTGTCTCTCTCTATCACTGTTACCATGCAGAATGTTCATGCACCAATTTGTTTTGGGCTTTGATCTATGCTTACCGCTTACTTTTGTTTGAACTGTGGTCTGTTATATGGGCGGAATGTCAGTTACTTAATAAAAGCTGTTCCTCCCCTCGTAAACAAGCTAGCACATGTGGATTATTATTCTCCTTCATGTACACCTACCCTAGGATATGCATAAATAGTGCCACCGAAGGGTAGTGAATACTTCATAACGTTGACTTGCAATAAATAAGTTGCAATTAGCTCTGACTCGCACAGCCAGGACGAAACCTCCTTTTTGTACACATTTCTGCATCATGGAGGCCACTCTGGTGCAGTCATAGGCAGTCACCTGTGAGTTGCAGTCTAGCCATGAATATTGAACTTTAAACACGTTGAATTTCATACAGAAATATGTGACTCTCAGCCACCCGCCATCATCGGCTTGTGCTAACATATGCCCCTCAGACGTGGTCTCTTCTTTTCACCAGAAAATGAATATAATCTCAAATAAAAAAGAAGACGTGTCCTGATCCAGGCTTAGAACCACATCACCCTTCCAAAATGTCAGCAGAACAATAGATCCAGTGCTTGGTGAAGATCGAGCCCACAATGAAGAGAAGAATATTCTAGTCTCCTGTCCTCAATGTCTGCCACCGTCACACATGCAGCTCCCTCATCCTCCCCTTCAGATATGTCCAAAAATATTATTTTTTAAATCAGTTACACATTTATGTCGCCTTCACAATGCCTTCTTGACTCCAATAAAATATATTAAAAATGAAAAATAATCAAATTGTGTGTTTAGGCACAAAACAGAAGCACAGACATGCAGGAGAAAGGATGGCTTCCAGTTCCTTCCACCAATGAAGATGTCTGATTGGACAATGCACAGCTGGTTGAGGCCTACAAAGAGGAGGAAAGAGGAAGTGTCTTTCTCATTAAAGTACAGCGCCTCCTCACCTCTATCATCTTTTTAAATTCAGAATGAGTGTTTTGCAAGCGTCATTATTCGTGACTTCCCCGCGTGCACTAAGTTATACTTTCATTGAAGGCAAATGGGAAATGCCACTTGCAGAAGAAAAGCACGTTGGGGCAGATTGTCAAAAACATGCACATCACAATGAGATTCTCAATGGCGCGAAGAGCCGCCTGCACCATCAGGTATCTCCTTGCAACACATGTAGTCTCAATGGAGCGAAGAGCCGCTTGCACCATCAGGTATCTCCTTGCAACACATGTATTCTCAAAGGCGCGAAGAGCCGCCTGCACCATCAGGTATCTCCTTGCAACACATGTATTCTCAAAGGCGCGAAGAGCCTCCTGCACCATCAGGTATTTCCTTGCAACACATGTATTCTCAAAGGCGCGAAGAGCCGCCTGCACCATCAGACATCTCCTTGCAACACATTTAGTCTCAAAGGCGCGAAGAGACGCCTACACCATCAGGCATCTCCTTGCAAGACATGTAGTCTCAAAGGCACGAAGAGCCGCCTGCACCATCAGACATCTCCTTGCAACACATGTAGTCTCAAAGGCGCGAAGAGCCGCCTGCACCATCAGGTATCTCCTTGCAAGACATGTAGTCTCAAAGGCACAAAGAGCCACCTGCACCATCAGACATCTCCTTGCAACACATGTATTCTCAATGGAGCGAAGAGCCGCCTGCACCATCAGGTATCTCCTTGCAACACATGTAGTCTCAAAGGCGCGAAGAGCCGCCTGCACCATCAGGTATCTCCTTGCAACACATGTAGTCTCAAAGGCACGAAGAAGCACCTGCACATTCAGGTATGTCCTTGCAACACATGTATTCTCAAAGGCGCAAAGAGCCGCCTGCACCATCAGGTATGTCCTTGCAACACATGTATTCTCAAAGGCGCAAAAAGAGCCGCCTGCACCATCAGGTATCTCCTTGCAACACATGTAGTCTCAAAGGCGCAAAGAGCCGCCTGCACCATCAGGCATCTCCTTGCAACACATGTATTCTCAAAGAAAACACAAAAAAAGCCCTGTCACAAGTGAGCACAAATTGTACCGTTAAAGAGGCCCAAGGAAGGGGCCATTCAATGGCACATCTGATGAGATGTGTATGTTTCTGACTAATCTGTCAGATGCACATGTTTTATGTGCACATGGCTCCTTGTGCATCCAATCAGTTGCCCCAAAAAATAGTGCAACTTCCCCAAACAACACAATCAAGGCATGCCAGACAATTTGTTTATGGTTCATTCTGCTGTTGTGCCATCTGCATAATAACTCTAGGACTAAGACAACAATGCATGTTATTACCTTCAGCTGTGCACAGAGTCTACTTTGGTATATGGATCACTTCCCGGGATGGTAAAGGTCTACCATTGAAAGGTCTCAGGTGGTAGTTTTGTAATGTCATTCAGGAATGCCGTTATGCACAGTGGTCCAAGTGAGCGGGAACCATAGGTGGCTGTGTTCCGCTACTTTTATTTTTTTCTGTTTACTATTCCACCACATTTTACAACCATATTCACCATTCCTATAGAGGATTTGTCCATTCCTGTCCCTGTGCAGGTGTAAAGTTGTACTAGGAGCCTTAGTCACTGGTCACTTAGACTATTGCAATAGCGTGGCTGCAAGACCTTGTGACATGTTGCACTATGCTTCCGCTTGCCCCCTCCTCTGCCGAGATCACAGTTGCACTACTTTTTTCGGTACACTTCTACTACTGGTTATGCGTTGCGAATGACTTTCTTGATGTAGATTAAGATTCTGCATTTTATTCACAATATTGTGCAAAAACGGTCAATGTGATTGCTGGACAGCCACATGCAAAGCACGCTACTTGCTAGTCTCCTTCATTGTTCTTACCATGAATACTGCAAGATGTTGAACCTCACCTCTGTAATGAGGCTGGGATGTGTGTTGGCATCATGTATTGGCAGAACACCTCTGAGGACACTTCCATGTCATGTACACTCACTGGCCTGTGGCATGATCAGCTGGCCTCCATCTAGCAGCATACCAGCTTGCCTCAAACTGTTGTGCCATAGCAGAGCACCAATAGATGTAGTGTGCTGTAGTGAGCTCCATAATAGTTAGCATTCGCATTCATGAATATGCTGCATGCATTGCACATAATCAGTACCTGCAAGGAATGCCAGTGTCTCCTCTTCCTGTACAAGTGCTCTGGGGCCACAGGGGTGTGAGGGCCACACGGATGCAATCAATGGCACTACACAGACATGGAACTCAGCCATGTCTTACAATGCCCTCAGTATTCCTCCTTTGTTACATGTATGATGATGCATGCCTGTAAATACCCTGGGAGGTACAAGGATTGCATTGAGGACTTTGCATACGGCCTGTGTCTGTGAAGATTAAGATATCACCACTGTGAATTCGGCAAAACAAAAGAGGTGATGGCTGGCAGCTTTAAAATTAATCTTACCCTCGGACATTGCTCCGGGTAAGCCTATAGCCCATCGTTCTTCACCTGCCAAGCCATTATAAAAGAGGAAGGACCATATGAAAATCAGGCTTGGTCCCACCCTACAAGGGGAAGTCCAGCCCGAACGGCTAAGTCACATCCCTTCTGCACAAGACCACATGCATCCCCAAGCGTGTTTCGGCCTCATTTGGCCTCATCAGTGAGCAGTAGCGTAAGTCTCTAGGCCCAGCAGGCATGGGACCCATGTCTGGACATATCCGTCCCACTCGTGGTGACTGCAGCTAAACAAAAGAGGTGGTGGCTGGGAAGTTTAGAATTAATCATAACCTCTGGCATTGCTCTGGGCAACCCTCCAGACCATCGTTTGTCGCCTTCCATGCCATTACAAAAGAGGAAAGACCATATGCAAATTAGGCTTGGTCACACCTCAAAAGGGGCAGTCCAGCCCGAAATGCTTGGTTACATCCCTTCTACACGTTAACACAAGCATCCCCACACATGTTTCGGCCACAAAACCTTCTAAACCTTCCAGCCATCACCTCTTTTGTTTTGCTGTAAACACCATTGCACAGTTCGAAATTGAGGGGCGCTGGGAACTATTTAGCTTCTGCTTGTGACCTAGAAGAGCCTGGTTAGCATGACACCAACAGCTTCCAGGAGGTACGTTTGGCTCCCCAGGTCAACCGATGTGGAACAAACACACTGATGTGGACTTACATTTGTGCATTTGGAATAATCAATAAATAATTATTAGGGCACATCTATATGACATTTAAATCATAAGGGGTCATAAGAAATGGACAAAGTGATATGTTTGCATCTTATGCGTATGTTAGATTTGTGGAACGCTATGTACTAGCACCTGGTTCCTTAGTGGTAGCTCCTGGTCACTGGTTACCGGTGGATACCCAGGAGCTGCTTTTAGCTCTTACTTATCAAATCTTAATTTCGATCCCTGGTCAGAGGTGTTGCTAGTGGGGGCTGAGGGGGCTATAGCCCCAGATCTTTTGGTTGTAGCCCCAGATAGAAGCTCAGGAGCTACAACCAAAAGACTAGCTAGCCCCGAGTCTCGACAGTCCCGACATTAGTGTATCCCCGGATCTTTTCCAGACCAAGCAACACCCCTGTCCCTGGTCCTCTGAATGGAGCTTGCGGCAAAGAAATGAAAGCCTGACTGTACCTTGACTAGTGATAGTATGACTGGGACTCACTTTGTGAGTATGGTAAGGGCAACCAGGGTCGGATTGGCACCTCAGCCTTTCGGCCCGTGACCGTCCCTGGGGAGTGGGGGCCATGGATCTATACACACAGATACTAATGATACATATGGTGATCCATTCTTGTATGAAATGTATATCACATTAGTGAAAACATACCCAAATTTTTCGTAGTGTACTGAGGAACAATGCTATTTGATGCCACTTCCTGTTTTGTCAAGGGGTGAAAGGTCATGTTTCATCGCTTCCCTGGATATCACTTCAGGGGGGTCAAATGACATCACTTTCGGTGATGTCATCAGAGGTCAAGGATCATGAGGGAAGTGGTGGGCCCGTTTTTTGAGGCGAGGGGTGGGCCACATTTTTTTTGGGTGACGGGGCCTATTTCTTGTCCCAGTCTGACCCTGAGGGCACCTTCACACTGACTCACTATCTCCAGTATGATATGGGGTGGGAAGCTGTACTTTTGGGTAACCTCTTCATCATCAGGTTGACTCCTCTTGCACACTCTTTCCCTCCTCATCCTCCTCTTCCTCTGCATCAGTGGGCACAGCAGCATGATGCCGATTGGATCAGCCATTTTGGGGATGTGTACCTGGCTCCCTGTGCTGGGATTTTATACTCCACTCTTAGATGGAATTGTGAATGTTAGCATGTCCCCACTTAGATAGAATTGTGAATGTCAGCATGTCCACTCTTTGATAGAATTGTGAATGTTAGCATGTCCACACTCAGATGGAATTGTGAATGTCAGCATGTCCACACTTAGATGGAATTGTGAATGTTAGCATGTCCACACTTAGATGGAATTATGAATGTTAGCATGTCCACTCTTAGATGGAATTGTGAATATTGGCCTGCGTCGCATCTAGATAGAAATGTGATTGTTAGCACGTGAAAGTTGCATTAGAAAGTGTGCCCTATAGCCTCTCCGTGAATTTAGAAATGTGCCCAACATCCACGCTGGTAAATCGAATTTAGAAATGTGCCCAAGACCCTCTGAAAGTTGCATTTAGAAGTATGCCCAATAACCTCGCTGTGAATTTAGTAGTGTTCCCAATAGCCACTCTGTGAAAGTTGCATTTAGAAGTGTTCCCAATAGCATCGGTGAAAGTTGATTATAGAAGTGTATCCAATAGACACTCTGGAAAGCTGCATTTAGAAGTGTGCCCAATAGCCTCTCCAGAAAATTGAATTTAGAAGTGTGCCCAATAGCCTCTCTGGTAAATTGAATTTAGAAGTGTGCCCAATAAACCTCTCTGTGGAAAAGTGTATTTAGAAGTTCGCCCAGTAGCTTTGCTATGGAAAATTGAATCTAGAAGTTCGCCCAGTACCCTCTCTGGGAAAGTTGCATTTAGAAGTGTGCTCATTGAAAGAGCATATAACCCATCATATCACACCACCACGCTTACTCTCTCCTTACATCACCACTCAACTAGAACACAGAGATACTATGACACCATTCGGTATATCTGTTCTCATACCAACATCCGCCACTTACTCCACATCATTCTATGTAAACACTGCTGGTATCACACCCCCAGCCAGGCTTTTTCCTCAGGCCTAACGCAGCCACATCCGTTCCGGATAAATCCTGCCAGAACGAACACATTCTCCTGATCTCTAAACCACCACATCTACCGCTAAGAAGCAGCTATTACACGAGTACCGCACGAGCTGCACACATACCCGGTGCTCACACGCACCTTTTTGACTCTCCGTTCTCTCTCTACTGATCTGAACTTCGGTTCCCAAGGGCGTTCAACCTACCAGCGCCTTCAGACCATACCAATGGTATATAAGGCGCTATATAAGTGCAAAATAACAATAACAATAACAATAACTGTGTTGTTGGTTGTGAATGGGCTGCACTGTGTGCTTCGTTGGTTCAAGAATCGGTTGCATTCTTTTCTAGGTCACTTGCTCCACATTGTGAAATGAGCAAATGGTAAAGGGCATTTTTTAGCGCAAATCCAGTGTATCAGGATTTCGGTGCATTGTTGCTGACTTTCTGTGGTCACTCCCCCTGTGCATGCTTACTTTGGTGCATTTACATTCCTCCAAGTTTGGGCGTTTTTTTTGTGAACAATTTGTGCTCATTTTATGAGCCTGCACATCTCTGAGCTGAGGATTTCTTGAAATGAGGCACTTCCATTTATGGCGCTTGTGTGGCGCATTTCACACTTGTTCGCATTTTTATTTTTGTGGATCTGGCCCGTTATTGTCAATCTTCCTCTGCACCATTTTCCCACCCAAATATAGCATGTACATACATTTACAGCTGTAAAAAAAAATAAAAAAGAATTGCATATTAGCATGCCCCTAGCAAAGACACACTTGCAACTTCTAAACTTTTCCAGTGAATTTCACAACGTTTGCAGAAGCAAAGCACAGCAAAGTCGTGCACCTCAAGAGAAAAGAGCAAACCCCTATGTCTTCTTCTGAAAACGTGGACTAAGAGAAAGTCTCTGCGCAAAAACCCAACTGGTTTCATGTCAGACCTTTTCCTTTCATATGACATTAATTTATCTACCAGGCTGAAGTAGGAGACACAATGCATCCTTTGGAATCCCACAGTGCACCAGATGCTTGCAGTTTAGGTTACTAGTATATATACAGGCGCCTTTTCTATTCTCCCTCCACCAAAGCATTAAGAAAGCAGGTGCATGGTCTTTATGGGGAATGCAACTCCAAGCACTGCCAGTGACCACATCACAAGTGGAAGGAAGCATTTATGAGATGAATCGCTGCGAAATAGGTCACAAATTCACTAAGCTGGCCAATATCCCGCTACCCGGCCGCGATATAGCTGCGGAAGGCGAATCCGGTTTCAGCTCATGGCGCATACAGACATGTGTCAACGGCGTCATTTTGCTTGGTATTAATAATGAGCGTTGTTGTGTATATCAAGCGCCCTTGGAAGTAATCGGGAATGCCTAATTCATCATGGAGGTTGATGAGAGCGGTAACGGCAGGAAAGAACGAACACAAAATGCAGAACGTGCGTTTTGTGCGCATTCGGCATGGTAGAAAATGTTGAATCCCATAATGCCGAACAAGGGGAGCGGGGGTTGCTGGGGGTGTCTTGCGCTCCCTCAGTTCAGCTTTATGGGTTCAGCGGTTGCGTGGGTGTCCCCCACTTACATTACATGAAAAGCGGGACGCAGTTGGAAAATAAACGCATTGCAAAGCTTTTGACTTCGCAGCATTCCACCATTTTGGCTTACTGCACAAAAACCCAGACTCATTTAAAAGTGGAAAAGGTCGCTTTAATGTGACAGGCCAAAGCTTACAATCATAACGCATAACTGGCTCCATGGCCTAACAAACTAAATGGCTATTTAAACAATCAATTAAATAACTTAAACATTTCCCATTTTCCCCCAACAATTAAATAATTAAATAACCCATTTCCTCCCTAATGATCCCTTGGATCCTACCGAATCCTTGCCCCTTTTCCAGGCGTCCCGCTTTTTCCCCAGGGGCCATGCCCCTCCAGGCTCAATACCTGATCCACCGGGGTGACCTGCTTGTGCAAGCAGCGCCACCCCCTCCTTTCCCGTGTCATTCCCCCATTGTGCTTCCCCCCCCCCACATCAAAAGGGGCCATGCCCCCGGCACCCCGGACACCTTTGACCCCTTGAAACTCCCCTCTACACCAAACTCCTCTTACCTGGGACCTGCAGCCAGCCTGACCTGCCACATCAGCAACAATATTACACATAACTTCCCCGCTGCCCTGACCTGTCACACCAAGCTACCAACCCTGCCCTCTTAACCGACCCCTAAACCATAACCCCCCCCTCTTCCTCATAATCCACTGCCAAACGACCCCCCCCATTACAACTAAATTCCCTAAACAAAATGAAGGGGTGGGAGGGCGGGACAATCGACAAGTCCTAACCGTCGCCTGCCTCCCGAACCTTCCCTGAGCCCTTAAGTACCCCGGGAACAGGCGCTCTACCCCCCGCGGCCACTCGCTGGCCGTGTGCAGCGCCAAAATACTCCCCGGGGGGAAACGCTTCGCGTTCCCCCTGGGGCCCCCCTTTTGTTTTCAGCAACGTGATTTTCACATAGATCGGATGAGAGCAAAGTCAGTCTATAAGATAGGCACGTGGGATTTATTTCCCATACTTAGGCCCATGTACTGGCACATCATAGAGAGTGATGGTGGTCTCCCAACCTCATGCCCCTAGTGCCCCCACTTCTCCTTAGGTACAGACATATTTATGGAAACTATGAAGGTCGATCAGAATTCGTGGGAACGCGCCAGAAAATGGCAAGCGAGAACAAAAAGCAAGCTGGCCATAATCGGCCAAATTCAGTCAGCCTAATTGACAAATGTGCTCTTAAAAACGCTGCTTTCAACTTTAAACCTTTATACTCAACGGTGATATGGGTGAGCAGATCATTATCTTTCATATGATGAAATCCATTGATTTAATCATTTACGCCAAATGTAAGGATATATACACACTTGCTAGACCCTACAGCATGGCCCCAGTCTGGTCGCAGCCAGTGGCGGGATGATTCCATGGCTTTTGATTCATAAACAAGGGCTGGACGCCAAGAGCGGGTCTTGCTGAATAAATTGGGGTCATTCCTTGCGGTAACCGCGAGGGACAGGCAACGTCACCGGGAGACGTGGAATCAAAAACAGACCACAAAAAAACACAATAAGTCGTTTGGACGAAATTTTGTAAAATCAGGTGCTATGCGTTACTCATGTCCCAGAGAAAGCAAGTCTAGCGCGCGGGCTGCAATTACCGCAAGGCCTTTCTGGATTGGCATCATCTTGGGCTCATGTTTTTTTAATAAAGAAGCTGACCTTGACAACGTTCTGCATCAAATTAAGAATGGATATGTTTCCCTTTAACGTCAGGTGAAAAATAAAATGACATGGAAGCAATATTTGGGTAAACCCCCATTGTAGGGTTAAATGGAGCAATACCAGGAAATCTGTTGCATATGCCAAGCTATTGCTGGACTCCTTCTGCTAGGCATGCAGCATAATAATATGGTATCCACTGATTTTGACGAATAAAACACAGAGAATGACTTTAAAAATGAAACAATAATAACGAAAAAATGTTGAATTATAAATTCATCTAGAAGAGAGATCGGCAACCTACGGTTCGCCAGATGTTTAGGACTACAACTCCCATGAACCCTCACAATTTAGTATGGCTGCATGGGCTGGTGGGGACAGTAGTCCAAAACATCTGGGGATGCCAAAGGTTGCAAACCCATGATCTAGAACGAGGCAGTGGAGACCAGAGAACTGATGACTTTCCAAAAACAATGGGGGAAAATACATTTTTGTGATCATCTTTTTAACATTACCATTGATGAAAAATAAGCCTCAGGGCCCGTTTCATGGAAAACAGAGCATTCATCCTGCAAGGGCCGCATGCCGAGAATGACACTGCGCGAGCCTGCGCGCATAAGTAAATCTGTACACTCGGCGTATTCATGGATCCAAATGCACATTTCTAGCTGATCCGCAAGGAAATCGAGTTGCGCGAAGAACACCCACAACACGCTACCACACAAACCAAAAACATAGCCGTTGACCAACCTTTCCGCAAAGCTCTGTGTCCACCTCTGACACAACACTCAACACCCCAGCTACTCTGCACGAGGTCCCACTTAAGTAATGGCTTCACCTCAGCTACTCTTCCTGAGGTCCCACAGAAGTAACGGCTGCATCCCAGCTTTTCTGCGTGAGGTCCCACGTAAGTAACGGCTGTACCCCCAGCTACTCTGCGTGAGTTCCCATGCAAGTAACGGCTGCACACCAGTTACTCTGCCCAAGGTCCAAAGTAAGTAACGGCTGCACCCCAGCTACTCTGGGTGCAGTCCCACGTAAGTAGCGGCTACACCCCCAGCTACACTGCACAATGTCCCACGTAACTAACAGCTGCACCCCAGCTACTCTGCACCCAAAACACACAAACTGCTGGCACATACCCCGACTGCACATCAGCCCTGTCAGGTTCAGACACCATCCACCAGCCCCCCTCACCTTTGTCATGACCTCAGGCACCCCCTCAGGTCCAGGCATCACCCGCAAGTCCCCCCCACCTCTGCCACCACCCCAGGCAGCCCTCTCAGGTCCAGACACCACCCACCAACAGCCCCTCACCTCCACTGCTACCCCAAGCAGCCCCCTCAGGTTTAGACACTATCCACCAGCCTCCCTCCCCTCTGCCACTACCCCAGGCAGCCCCCCAAGTCTGAACAACACCTACCAGCCCCCCTCACCTTCGCCACTTCCCCAGGCAGACCCCTCAGGTCCTGACACCACCCATCAGCCCCCCTCACCTCTGCCACCACCCCCAGGCATACCCCTCAGGACCAGACACCACCCACCAGCCCCCCTCACCTCCACCATCAACCCAGCCAGGCCATGCCACATCACCCCTCTACCTGTGCAATGTTGAACAACAATTTACCTCCACTGGCCTGCCACAAACATGAAGCACACAGGCCACATGCCCACCTACATACCCAACAACTGGGTGAACTGATGCAGAGTCTATGGGCCTCATTACGAGGAAGGCAGTAGGGGGTTAACGGGGCCGGTAGAGCTGCTGGCCCTGTTAACCCCCTACCGCCTCATTGCGAGGCCTCCTCGTGGGACTCGCTAAGGACGCCTGGTTTTACCAGGCATCCTTAGCGGGTCCCGCGAGCAGACCAGGATGCAAACAATGGGCCCGTCATTAACGGGCCTGTTGTTTGCATCCTCCCCATTCCCATGGATCCCTATGGGGGCTCGAAAGGGAATGTGAATGTACAGGGTCTGTGTTCCTGGAATGGGGAAATACCGGGCCCTCCAAGGTCGGAATGGCCCGGTATTTCCCCATTCCAGGAACCCGGACCCGGTACCCGGAATGGGGGTAGCCATGCCGCAAATTGCGGCATAGCTACCTCCTTCCTCGTAATGAGGCCCTATGTCTGTAGCTTGTCACAGGAATCCCTGGCACATCACAATCAGTGGCACAGCAACAGGACAGCAGAATATAGCAGCAGCTACACAGTGAAAGCACCATGTACATGTCACACAGTAAAGCAATGTGTTGGATTGTGACCTATTATTGTGCCCATGTGCCATTGTAATTGCCTCAAACTGCCGTAGGTGAATGACCTAGGAGGAGACTAGTCCAAGACACCACTGACAGGACACAGAGCCTCATCACGAGTTTGGCCTGAGCCCTTAAATATCATGAGATGGGTAGAAAATGACAATTTCTTTGGGCCGTTTTCGGCGATATTACTACAGGAGCAATTTCTGGCGGCGGTAATAGCACTCCCCAAACGCATTGTGTCTATTGACCCAATGGGGAATGGGAATTTGGCCCACCCCCTCACCCCCACCTGCAACTCGTGATCCGAGTTGCGGTAGCGCTATTAGCATTGGGTGGTATCACGGCAATATTACCACTGGGATACCGCCCAACTCGTGATGAGACTTAAGAGTCCCATGCAATGTCAGTGCATAGTAGCAAACAATGATCAAGGAATGAAGGGACTCATGTCGGAAAGCATAGCATTCAAATCCCCTGCAAATAAAAATAAGTTGATCAGGCATGTTTTGGGGATGATGCAAAGGAAGTCTGATAGTGTGTCAGCCAAGTTGATGGGTGATAGGTCCAGCCACATATAAGCAAACTCACATGTGATGAAGAAGCATTACAGTGGCAGGTGTGCTGTATGATATGAGTGCACCCACTGTTTGGTAGCTGATGTGTGTTGGTGGGTGTCCATGCATTGTGAGGCTCACTCCTCCAAGCCCCCCTGTATAATTGATGAGCGCAGGCCACACATTTGCAGTTTTGCCCCAACACGTGTGACAGTCACATAACAAATGCATAGCAAAACCAAAGTAAACCAGTTGCAGCACATGAACAGAGACAACAACTGTGTGATGAATAACCAGAAACTGTATTAACAATATTTACACTACCAAAAAATACTATGTGGAAAAGGGGAAATGTCCAAGGGAAAAAACAAAACACAAAAGCACACAATTAACTATATACATAGTCAGTGGGCTCAATAGTCTGCCATGATGTCCTCCAGGGCAGAGCCTCATTCTTCATCCTCCACTTGGAGGTGGGCCACCGTTCGGTCCTGGATGGCTTGCAGGTTCTCCCTCATCCTACTCTCCTCCTGCCCTGCATCCCTGCAAACCTGCCTCTGTGTCCATCTCTGGACACCCTCTGCCATGGCCTTGGCAACCCGTGCCATCCTAGCCTGCTGCCTCTCCACCATCAGCTGCATCCTCAACTCCATCCGCATGCACACCAATTGCCTAAAGTGGGAGCACTCCTCCTGCCAGGGTACAAACCTTGCAGTGTTGCATGCCTCCCCAATGTTGTAAGGACCTGCGATGATTGCCGCTCGCCACTCCTATAGTGCTGCTGCCTAGCCAAGCGTACCCTGTGCATGCACCCCCGCCATCTGGATGTTGCATGACGGGGGTGTACAGTACCAGCACAGTCCCGATGTGCCAGCTGCCCCACTGATGCCTGCTCCTGTGTAGGTGCCTGGGCAGGCACAGCGACATCCTCTACTGTACTTTCTGGGACCTCCACCTGATGCATGGATGTGCTGACCATGCGGTGTGGGTAGGACAGGAGTAGAGGGAGCTGTGATGGAAACTTGTAAGGAAGACCCCCCGGAGGATGACTGGGGCACAGAGGAGTCACTGGAGGAGGGGGCAGGTAAATGCACCTGCACACAGACACCACCCAAAAGCAACGCCTGCACCAGCTGGCCCAGGTAGACGCACATCAGGTTGTGATGATGTGAGAGCATTTCATGAATCTCTCTCACAACATCATAAATCGAGTCTGTCTGCCTTGCAATCCCAGCCAGAAGGGCGTGTAATATCTCTGTGGCCCCAAAGGAGGGCCCGAACTGGGTGGAGGAATCCACGGCGGTGATCACAGCTGCATCAGTCGGAGCAGGGACAGGAGGTTGGTCAGCTCCGTCCACTGTGCACTACACATCCTCCTGTCCCTGGCCCAGGGGTGCAGCCTGAACACCCTCCTAGATGCCCCCACCCGACCCTTTGCGCTAACCTTCATCTGCCTCTTGCTCCACCACCACCCACATTTCCCTGGATGACTCCAGAGAGCCTTCCTCCCTGGATGGCCCCTACGTCTCTGCAGCTTTGCCCACAGCCACTGAGGAGTCCCCCACCACAACAACCTCCTCGGACATTCTCCCAAGCAGCTCCACCCGATGGAACTTGCACTCCCCCAGCCAACTCGCCCCTGGATGATTTAGACTCAAGTCTGGCTGGCTGGGGTGTGCGCTTTTGTCTGGTGGATTTGTCCCTGCCCTTCTATTCCACAAAAGTGCCTCTGCCCTCTTCACAAGCTGCAGCGACTGTGGAAAAAAGTTTTTAAAAAAACATTGACATCAGTAATCGTCATCAATGGATGTCTGGCATACACAAAATAAACATGACAAATCATGCATAGTGTTTCAACCATGAACTGACACACACACATGTATGTGCCCCAGAAAACTGCATTGCAAATGTTCCATGAGTGTAGTGTGAAGGCACATGCACATGTGAACAAAGCACAATGTACAGTGCCCAATGGAACATCACCAAAAACAGACATCACCACCATACCAATGACCAACCAACACAAGAATGACATGCAGCCATGGTCATAGGGGCAGCACCAGGGCACCTGCACACACAAACACAGTCCCCAATGTCCATATGTGACAGCATGACCTGCAAGCAATCAACATGTACCGCCACACATATCTGGGAACACATTGCACATATCAGTTGGCCAACTATACAAATATTGTATGTACACACAAGCCCTACAAATGCAGTGAGATGATAGGTCACAACCCAGGCCTGAAGGCATCAATGCATAAGCTCCACATATGCAGGCATCAATGCACATGGGTCACTATCAGCAGATGTGCCTGTATGGATGCAATGTGAGGTGTGTCACACACGGACTCGGACATCATGCATGTCACTCACATTCCCACAAAACAGCATGTACAAATCTCCAATGTCAAAACACTTGCTCGGTGCTCACACATTGCACGTGTTCAAGTAAAACAAGCTATGAATGTGCAATCTGCCAATACTCACTCAAATGCCAGTATACAATGTCTGATGCCACAAATGGCTTGCATTGGCATGAAGTAGCAATCAATTGCATCTCACAACACACACAAGCCACAAACAGGGTGAGGCAGCTACAAACATGCATGCCACACATACAACTTCTCCAGGCAAAGTACTGGGAGTGGAGGTCCAGATAGAATCTTTCAAGTACCCGCAGCTGTATTTGGGTGAACCGGTTGCAGCTAGCACGGTACGCCTCCATGGTGGGTTCCGTATCGAAGGCTGCCACCATCTTGGTATGGCTACGGGTCATCCTAATGTTTCCAGATCGTGTTCCTGTGGCAGACTGACACGCCCTCACTGTTGATGGCAGCTGTGGTGTCATCCCAGATCCTCAGACTTGTGTCAGTGCCCAGCTGCGTAACTGGGTTGAAGAGTGCATCATAGGTGCCCAGGATGACAACTTCGGTGTTGGTGAGGTTGTCAGCCCTCTGCTTCAACGTGGGGGTGCTCCCCACCCCAAATGATGTGGATAGGGCATACATGGCACACCCAGGGCAGGTATGCGTTTCCTGGGTTCTGGGTCGGTGCTGTGGAGCTTGGTGGTGTTGTCAGAGGTGGAAGTCCCGGCAAGTATAGTGGAGGTGGTTGCACGACCAACACAGGAGTCCAGGCAAAAGTGGGGCATCTGACACACCAAGACAGTGCTGATTGCAGGCAGGCACTCACTCTTGAGCAGGGAGCACCAGTAAAGGAGTGAGTGAGGCAAAGCAGGGTCAGCGGAGGAAAATTCAGCAGAAGGTAAGCAGGAGGAACAGTGGTGTGCGTCTTGCATCTGCAGCAGCCGATAACAGAGTAAAGGAACTTAGCGTGAAATTTACGTCCTACATCTGTGATGCTGTGAACCTACGTGGCATGCCTACGTGGATCATGGCAATGACGGGGTGATATAAGGCGTGCAATGCGCATCACTAGTTATGCGTGTGAAGGTTAAGATCCTGAAGAGATTCACAGACGTTTATTATTGTGCCATAACATCCTTCCCTTGAGGTACCACGTACTGCATTCTTTTTTTTAGGGGATTGAGGGGGGTAGCCTCTTAGAATATATGCGCATGTTTTTGTGCTTTTTTTTAGGCCTATGGTGTGTGGCATACGAAATTTATCCATCTCTGGGTGCCGCTGTGTTTCGCAATCCACTTTTTAAAAAAACTTTACAGAAGCTTTCGAGGAGTCGCACATGCACTTTCTGAGCTTTTGGGTATCTCTGTGTATTGTGTGCCGCTCTTTTGACTTTTCGGAAAGTTTCCTGGTATTGCATATGCATTTTCTTGGTCCCTGGGTGTCTCTGCATGTTGTGTACCGTATTCTTTCCCTTTTGGGGTACATTTGAGCATTTCTGCACCACAAATCACGTAGACTGTTCTCTCACTCATATTGCCCAGGACAATAACTTGGTGTACCTACCATTCATCCCTTACACCTGTGACCTTAGTGGAAAGGCCCCAAGAGGGAAAGGGAGCAGATAGGGTCGGGGTGGGGGACATGGTGAGGACATACCTGCCTCAGCCCCAGGTGGTCGGGGACGTGGTATGGAGACATCTGCCCCAGCCCAAGGAGGATGTGGCAGGTCACGGTCCAGAGGTGGCCCAGCATCCGGACACCACTGTGGTCCGAGCTAGACAGTGGCAGCACCAACACCCTGTGCCACTCGGGGCAGGAAGGGGCGCTCTGCACAGCAGGAAGAGGCTCAACCCCAAGACATGGCACAGGACGCTGGCCCACAGAGGAAGAACTTCACTGATGAAGAGCTCCAGATCCTCGTTGACTACATCACCATGGTGATATGTGCCTCTATGCGGGGAGCACCCATACACCCTCACAATGTATGGTGCATTGGCAGCGTGTCACAGACCACATCAATGCCTTAGGGGTGGAGGTGCGCACTGCGGAACAGGTTCAGATGCACTGGAATGATCTCACCCGTCGCACCAAGTAAAAGAGCCAATTCATCCTCCCCAAGGAGTAGGAGGCCTGGAGAATTATGAGGACACGGGTTAATGTTAAAGGTATTTGTACCACACACCGTCACCAGAGGAAGTGGTCCCCAGGAGCTCTGGCAGATCTGAAAGAGAAGGGGTGAAGGGGTTATTAGGGTGTAGTGGGAGTAGGAGAGTGAGAGCTGTGATATCCGGTTGGCAGCTTTAGTTTGGTTTTCACTGTGCACTGAGCTTGAGTGCGGCTATCAGATCAGTGAGAGTCCCCACGTGCTGTTAATACAGGTTATGTGTTGTTTGTCTGTTGTTGCAGTGTGGTGAAGTACATGCGGCTTGCTGTGTGGAGGAGTGGGTGTATGGGTTTCTGTGTGAGAAGTGTATGGGGAAAGTTGAGGTTTTCTAGTTGGCATTAGTGTTTTTTAATTTTTTATTGTTGGGTCTTTCCTTACCTCTTAGTCGTTGCGTTTCTTTGTTCCACATCTACAGTTGTCCTGTGAGTTTGGTATTGTAGCTTGTCCATCTAGTTGGCAGGTATGATGGGGTGGCAGTTTTCCTCTTAGCTACTTTAGTGGTTTGTGCACTTGGTTGAAGCAGGCGTGTTCCCCCACCCTGGTGTTGGCATGAATAGTTTACAGCATTCAGCTCCCTTCCTGCCCATTTCCATGTTTGTGGTCCTTCCCTGCCTATGTTTCCTCTGTGGACGAGCGGCATGTGGATATGGCATCCTCCCCCTGCCCTCCTGGTACCTCCTTGCCCATTCCCAAGTGAGATCCTAACCTACCTATGTTTCCTCTTTGGCTTACTGGTATGCAGAAATGGCATTCTCTGCCGTCCCTCTGGTTAGGGAAGGTAAGTTAGGGGGAAGGGTTCCCTTTCTGGTATTTTTCTTTCATGCTGCGTATATGCTTCCTGGTCGTTTCCTTCTGTTCTGGGCAAAGGGCCAAGTTTTAAGTCGTTTTTTTCTCAATTGAAGGTGAACTCTTGTGTGTAGCCGGTGAGAGGCTGTCATTGTGCAACGTATGTTTTGCCTGTCATGCATGAGCCACCTTTTTGGGCAGTGGCACATCAGGCTGCAGTTGTAAGACACACCTGGGTAATGCATGTTTTCTGATGTACAGACTCATGTGACATGGCCCTCAAACTGGGAGTATCCCATGCAGAGGGCATGTGTGGCACATGTCTGTGTGACATTACACATCACCCACAGAGTACTCCCCTGGTACATGTGCAGATTGAGACACCTACATGTACTGTTGTATGCTACATTCATGTGGCGTGTCACTCTGCACTGCTAGACAGGTGCATGCAATCAATGTAGAATGATCACATCATGTCATGATGAGTTGCATGTCACATTTCTCACCTGCTCCTATGTGATGCCTTGTCATGATGCATATCTGAGCTGTCTGTCACTACGCCTTGTGGTGTGCCCTAAGTGAAGGTGCATGAGTGCCCACAAACCACAGCCCGAGTTACAGGCATGATGTAGTTGTTTGTACTAATTGGTGTAGTAAGGGGTTATGCCATCCACTGTATGGTAAACAATACCTGCAAAGCAAGCATGGCGTACTGGTACCAGTCTCTGTCTCAATGCCATTGACTCAGAGAGCCTAATCATTGTGACCCCTGCTCCCTCTTTCTCTCCCACACTGTGGCCCCAGCCCCTCACCCTCTTGTGTGGCAATGTACCATGTTGTCATCTGTGAATCCTCTCTCTTTGTCTCTTCACTTCATGACCCTTGCCTAGATGGCATACGTTCAGCTGCATTTTCACTCCCCCACGCCTTCGCCCTGGACCTCAATGTGTCCAGTTTGCTTTCCCAATCCTGATTTGTGTGTCATGTGTTGACTGTGGTGGTGTCTGTGGATATGGGTGGATGACTGTTGCCATGTGATGTCCTTCAGCATTACAATCTCACAGGTACTGTTCTTTTCCCTGATATGTGTGCTGACATGACAGTTGCATGGCCCATCATTGTGTGTTCATGCCATTTTTGCATGTAAACATCTCCACTGATAGCATGGGCATGACTGAGAGGGGCGGGGACACTGGCCAGCAAGTGTCATGCATACGTTGCTTGCAGCTCTAAGTGGGTGAATACACAATGTGTGATATCTGTGTGCCTTCATTTGTTCTGTGAGTGCACTTTGATGCCAATGTACATTTGTGTGTTGTTGCACATCAATATGTCTTTCTCCATGTGCAGGTGAGGATGCACCAGATGCAGACGCGGAGGAGGAGGAGGAAGTGTCAATGGTACGTCAGACCACCAGTGGAGGTTGTGGTGTCCACCAAGAAACCCCAGTGGTGCTCCAGACCATCCTCAGTCATGCTGCACACTCTTCAGACTCTTCGGACTCAGCTGGCTTTGATGCTGAACTGGATGTTTATGCCTCAAAGAGGGTAAGGCTGAGTGCCCCAATGGGCAGATCAGATGGGGCCCATGAGTCTGCGGTGGTGGGGATGGCTTCACAAGACCAGTCAGTGGTGGTCCGCTTTCTGCAGTGGTTACGGCTGCAAGGCCACCCTCCCATGAATTGGCATCAGGTCCTGGGGCTTATGTTTGTATGCATATGTTTTTATTTGCCCCTTGATTCGCATGGAGATTTTGTTCTGGTTTTTCAATCCCCCTGGCCCAGATGGTGGCATGTGTTTTTGTTTTGCCCTTTCCAAGGAGGAATTCTTTGTTTATTCCATTTTATTTTTCCATTGAGATGTGCAGTTGACCGCTCAATGGCATTTTGAATGCAGTTGTGGACATGGAGCCATGCACAGTGGTGTCGACTGACATGGCTGCCTCGAGGTCGTGAGGGTGGGATGTTCAGGTAACAATGGATGTATGTAATCTTGACACATATGTGATGTATGTATGATTGAGAACTATGACTGTTTAAATGCAATGTCACATGTTGTTACAGTGATCCTGATTCATCCCATGACAACACTCCATGGGTGGTCCACCCTGCACCCTTTCACGGCCCTAGTCCCCATGCTATCTGCCAGGCTCTGGCCCTCCTTTCACATATGTGGAGGTTCAGTTCCCAGTGGAGGTGATGAGGGAATCACACCATGCCAGCTCTGTCTGCAGGTGCACATGTGCACTGTCTCTAAAGTTGTGTCAGTATTATGGTTCGCCAGGTTCTTTGCATACATAAGACATTTTTACTAGGTGGGGGGGGGCTTGATTCACAGAGAATGGCTGTCCAGATGTGTGTCTGTCCCCATGCATGTGTGTGTATGTGCAGTTATACTTTGTTGTGGGTGCATTGTTTTGTTGGAGGCACTTACACAATTGACGCAATTCAAGGAAGTGATTGGGCATTACTTGTCACACTTTAGCCATTGGCAAGATTTCATTCATTCTAGATGTTTGTACTAATTGAGGGCAAGCATTCTCTGGGCATATGCACTCTGTGTATTTTGGTTCGCCAACACTTGCCTCACTGACCATGATGATACCACGTTACTGACACTCTTGTACTCCCCCTGTCACCATGTATCCTACCGGGCACTGCAGGTGTACTGCCTGTGCACAATATGCTTCGACCTGTGTCACATCCCCATCCACTCCATTGTCCATTTACATGACCTGCCCTGCCACTGTTTCACATGGACGACACAGGTTGAGTGTCAGGTATGCTCATCCTCTGCAGCACTGCTTCATGACGTAGCCTCTGGTGGCACAATTCTGCCCACTTATTTACATTGACTCCACAGGCCAGGTTTATCAGACTTGCTGCATGTAGGGCTCGCCAGATATGTGCATGTGTACCCCTGACTGACTGCTTCTGTGTTACCCAATGAGGTAACTTTTTGTACAGTGTTTGTTTTGGTTGGTTGTCTACAATGAGGTTTGTTGCGTGTTTCTTGGTTTGTATTCCTTGTTCAACTCATCCATCTCTGTCAGTAAGTGCACATTGTTTGTGCACATTGTGTGCCCATGCATGTTTAACATTGTCCACTCCTTGCAGCTTTTCTTCATCTGTTCTCTCTGTGTGAGTTGCGGTTGCACCCTGGGATCCCTGCACACTTACTGTGACAGTCTCACTCACGGCGTGTGGTCTGTTGTGGGATGAGTGAACATCTGCATGTTGTCCTGAGGTCCATTTGCAGTGGTGTCCAACAGGAGTTAATGTTGCGTGGTTTAGGGTATGGGAATGTGGTTGTAGGCACTTCTTTGCAGGCATGTAGCGTACATGGCTCTGTTTCAGATTTGCATGCCATTGTGGATGTTGCTGGTGGTTTGTCTGATGTACAGCTGATGATTGACCTTTCACATGTGCACATTCTTTGCCAGTCTGCCCTTCTCCGTCACCCACTATTGTCATGCTTGTCCCACTAAATGTAGTACTTTTTCCATCTCTGTTCCTTCCAGGGTCTCTGATCAGGCTGCTTCTTGCAAAGGTGTTCATGTCTCTGTCACAAATTCTCTCTGCCCTCACCCACTGTGATGTCAGACATATCCATTCTCATCTGCGCTTCTGCAAGTCTCCTCCTTGCAGTGCTTTTCACCTGTCCCTCTCTCTCCCTCGTACTGCACTCCACTGCTAGGCAATCGTCACTTTGTGTCCTGTCTCCCTCTTGCACTCTGTCATCCTTCGACACTGTGTGGTCCATGCCTATTTTTAAGTTCCCTGCATGATTTGTCATGGATGTCCAGTATCTTTATGTTATTGCAATGCATGTCTTTGCGATTTTAAAATGTCTTTCCAGGTATGATGCAGTGCATGCAAGCCAGGTGGGTACCCATGTGCAGGCAAGTGAAGGGCACTCATGGTGTCACTTGTGTTGTTGTTTGTGGCATGGGAGTCTGTCACTGTGAGGGGTCACTTTCTTCTGCTTGGATTGAGGTGAACAGGTGCAGCTTTATGGGTGCATGTGAAACATGGTGATGGTAGGCTGGTGTTTCTATGCATGCTGTTTTCTGAAGACAATCAGGGTGGCACTGGTTGCAGTCTCCTAGTTGGGAGGGGGCCTGTCACTGTAGGGCCTTTTTTGGTGAGTTGTCAGGAGGGTGGCAGAAGCAGATGGTTGTGTGATGTGACACATGGTGATGGTTGTGGTGGTGAGTGAGTCCTTGCACTTTTCACATGTGTCTTGCCAGCCACATGGCAACCCAGGAAATTATTTTTGAATAGTCATGTCAACCTATGCAAGCAGTCCAATCTTGGTCCTTCCTACCCTTCTGGGGTGCTGTCCCAAGACAAGTCCACACACATGACAGCATTGCTGGCCATTTGTGGGATGAAATGTTCTCCACAGACACCAGGCACACACCATTGTCCAGGGGTTGTTTGCCATGGTGAACATGTACCATGCGCGGTACACAGACACATTTCCAGGCGACTGATGACAGCTGCTGAGTGCATATAATTGCTCCCTTCAGTTCAAAGTACATTTTCTACAATTCATTCCCGTCCGGTGGAGTCTGCCTTCCCTTCCACTTCCTGTTGCCTGCTCCCTTTTGTGCGTCTTTGTCCTTGACCCCTGTTTCTCATTGCTTTCTCATCTCTGCTTGTGTTTTTCATGCCAGTTGCCTCAGTGCCCTGCCTTCCATTCAGACAGCTGCCTCAGTGAAGTGCTGACTTCTGCAAGGTCCTGTCCTCTGCGCAAATGGTGAGATTTTAGTTTCACCTCTTCTTGGGCTTTGCATCATCGGTTCCCTGCCAGTGTTCACTGCACTGTCCCACTGCCACGTTGATGAGTGGATGGCATTGGGAATACTACCAAGGTACTCCTGGGTTTTCAGCCTCTCAGTGGCTGACTGTGGCCAGATGTGTGTGTTGGGAATGTACTATCAGCATGGTAATGGGTAAGTGTAACATGGGGGGGCAAGCTGTGTAGCTGTTGTGGGTGGGTAAGGTGTCACTGTGTGGGTTGTTCATGTTGCATTGGCATGAGGAGGGCGAATGTGGCTGCATGTGTGCCGGGACACATTGTGATGAGTGGTTGGTGAGTTATTGTATGCATTTGTTGAATGTCACTCAGAGGGGCACATGTTCCTGTATGTTTGTGTGCATTGATGTGTTGCCTGTGCTCACATTGATTTGTATTTCTCTACAGACTATTTTTTCGTAGAATAATGGTTGCAAGTATTGTGGTGGAAGTAGCTGCTGTATGCATGGACAGGAAACAGCATAAGTGTTTGGTGTTTTCCAGACCGACAGAGGGGCAGTTTGTTGGACTGCACAGTTCAGCTGCTGCAGGCTCACATGGATGAGGTAAGATGTGCATTTCTCTTGCAGTGTACTTTTTTTCTGATTCAACATGACTGCTTTGATGTGACAGTGTATTGTGTGCATAGTGGTTGTCATGGAATGGGTTGGCCACTGAACCTGTTTATTGTTGTGTAACACACATTGTGGTTCCAGGGCTGTCTTCGCATGAGTTAGTTAACATCAATCATGTACTATGCCTTCTTATTTGTTCTCTCATGTGGGTGGTTTGGTGTCTAGATGCAGTACATTTGTTGTCCATGTGACACAGGTCAAGGACTTTGTTTGTTTGTTTGTTTGTTTATTTGATAATGCGCACCAAACCCTCAGGTAGCTGGGCGCAGCAGTACAAGAATATTTAAAGCTTAGTTACAACATGAGAAGTACAGGCAATAGGCATGGCATACAGGTTACATAATATGAATTTACAGTCAGGCAAAAAATTAAAGTCAGGCAGAAAGTATGGTACAAAAGAAGCAGGCAGATAGACCTAGGGTCAGGAAGGTGGGGGGCATACAGGTTACATAATATGAATTTACAGTCAGAAAAAAATGTGCAGTCAGGCAAAAAGTATGTTACAAATGAAGCAGATAGACCTACAGTCAGGAAAGGTGGGAGGAGCAGTGGAGTTGTTTCTTAGATGCCCTTGGTACGGAGCCAGCTGAACAAGGTATGTCTAAATCTAGAGTATGGCTGTTCCGTTCTGAATGCAGTCAGGAGTGCATTCCCGGAAAGGGCAGCTTTGACTGGAAAGCTGCCTCTGCCGGCTTTGGATAGTCTGAATCTAGGAATTTCTAACTATATGTGGTTAGATGATCTAGTGTGGTGGGAGGAGACTTTTCTGGTCAGTCTGGCAGATAGATAGGGAGGTGCAGCATTGTTAAGGCATTTGAAAGTGAGGGATAACGTTTTGAGCAGTTAGCCAGCGCTGGTCTCTTCTGGTGTTGGAGATGTGCTCTCTGCGGGGTATATTCAGAGCTGCTCACAGGGCATTATTTTGTAGTATTTGCATTTTGTTCAGAATATTTTTGTTAGCCCCTATGTAGAAGGCATTACAATAATCTAGCTTGGACAATATTAATGCATTGGCGAGTGTAATGCAGCTAGCTTTAGATGAGAAGGGTCTACAAGCTCTAATCAGTTTACAGGTATAAGCTGTAGTGATAGCGTAGAATCGAGGTAAAAGCCTAGTGATTTTACCTCGGTTACTACTTTGAACGCATCGAAGTTGGAGCTGGGTTTTTTAAGGTTAGAGTCAGAACCCAGAATCAAGTTCTCAGTTTTGTCGTCATTCAACTGGAGGCCATGTGAGGCCATCCATGCCTGAATCAGGAGGTATATCCTGTTTACCAAAGCCGTGTCTTCAGCGAAGTTGCCTGACAGGGGTATGAGGATCTGGGTGTCATCAGCATAATTTGTGTATGTGACACCTGGCCTGTCAGGTTTGTCAAAGAGTGGCTTGGTAAAGATGTTATACATTGTCGGTGAGACACATTAACCTTGTGGGACTCCACAGGTCATTTGGATTGGGTCTGCTGAGGCTGAAGGGGAGAACACTCTCATCGTATGGTTAGCTAGGAAGGATTGTACCCAGACTATGGCATCACTCGAGAAATGTGCAGCTGACGCTAGGTGGTCGCATAGCACTGCATGATACACCAGGTCGAATTCTGTCGATAGATCAAGGAGGAGTAGCATAGCTGTTTTACCTTTGTCCATCAACTCGTCGATTTGTGTCTTTAAGTCAATTAGAGCAGGTTCAGTCCCGTGTTGTGGTCTGAATCCGGATTGGCGCGATCCTAGTAGAAGTTTGGCCTCGAGGTAGCTTTGGATTTGGTGCTTTTGGGTGTACTGCATGGACACTGTTGGTTAGCCTATGTTGATTTATGCACTGCCGTAGAGATTAGGGGCATGATTCACATTTTTGATTAGACCATTATTTGCAGTTTCGATGAATGTGGCCCTGGGGGTGGGTCAACCACTTTTGCTCACTTACATATTGGCTATTATTCAGTGGTTGTTTTGTCATGGGGTGCAATGACTCCGTATTCCTGCTATGTATGTGACATGTGGACTCTTGCACCCATGCTTTCACGCTCACAGCAACATGAATATGTTTGTGCCTGTAGTGCACATGGTCACAAAGGTGTTTTATCTGATTTTGATTGGCGTATAGGAATTGGTGGACATGTTGCTTTTGGTGTCCATGAATGGCTAGGTGCTAACATTATATTATTGCCTAGGTGAGGCATTTTTCTATTGCAACATATTTGTACTTGTTCTTGTATTTTTGGCATTTGTACAGTTATTCAGCCTCCAGAATGATTTCACTTCAAACTTCGCAAAGTATTCCCACTTACAAATCTTTTCTGGTGCCTCTGTTTGTGCATGTTGTTTTATGTCTAATGGACATACAATTTGGACCTCCCAGGGGCACATTCTCAGGATGTTGTTGTGGGCACAGAGGATAGGCCCCAATTCATCATTGAATGTCACCTGGGAGGTGGCTTGAGTGTGTGTACTCCACAAGGGCTGGTATTTATGTGAAGTATGATTGAACCAGCTGTGTGTGCAGCCTCTCCATGTGCCCTTTGGCCATCCAGGGGAAAGGGTGGTGCACGTGGGTGGGGGCGGTGTCCCACCTGCATGTCCACTGGTACACCACACCGTGCGGCAACATTGTGCAGGACACATGTAGCCACAATTATTCTACAGACTACTGGTGGTGCATATAGAAACACCCCACCAGAGTGGTCAAGGGAGCAGAAACCGTGACTTGAGCATTCCGAATGTCTGCTCCACTATGCTCCTAGTGGCTATTGGTGCAGTGTTACATCTCACCTCAGCTGGTGTTGTGGGGTTCCCGATGGGTGTCATCATGAAGGTTGTCAGTGGGTATTCACTGTCCCCTGTAAATGTGTACATGGCTGTCATTGTCATTTATTGGTAGAGTATATTGTTCAGTGCGTGGCGTGCATGCATGTGCATGACCGTTCATACTCACCAATGAGCCATGCTTTGCCATGTTTTCCAGATACCAGGGCCTGGTGCAGTGGTGAAATGTGAAATATGTAGCTGTCATTTGTGCTTCCTGGGAAATTAGCATACACTTCCATAATGATTTCCTTGGCATTACACACTACCTGCACATTGATGAAGTGCCAGTGCTTTCAGTTCTGGTAGATGTGCTCTGTCAATCGTGGTGGCCGTAACGCAACATGTGTGCAGTCTATTGCACCTAGTACAGGGGGGAAGTGTGCCACTCCATAGAAATCCTGCATCAATGTCTGCCTTTCCATAGGTGTTCAGGGCATATATCTGTGCCTGCACACACATGCACGTGCTGTTATGCATGACAGCACCTGGTGCAGACAGTGTGATTGGGTGGCCTGCGATATCCCACAAACTATTGCAGGGGTCCGCAGGAATGACTCAGTGGCAAGGAAATGGAGTGCAGTCAGCACTTTTTGCAGGGGGTTAAAGGCCTGGGGAGTAGATGGTGGGTGATGTTAGACCATCTTCCCACTTCCTGACAAGGTCTAGGATCATATGGGGGGGGCACCTGTACCTGCCATGGACCTGGTCATCCGGCATCCCAAAAGGTTTAGTGTGTGCTGTGAAGATCCAGGCCCTGGTTATCCTCCTCCTCCTGTGGTGTCCCTGCATGATAGCTCTGATTATTGCTGGATTCATCGTGGCTTTAGACGTTCATTTGGTGTGTATTGCATGCTTTATAGGCATTTGTTCGTATGCACGTTGACGTTTACGCCTGCTATCATGTGGCATATGGGTCCAGGGATTTGCGTGTGCTTTTTTTGTGACCCGACATCCCGAGTTCAAATCCATGAATACGGTTGTGTTTGGGCTGCTTTGGGTGTGCAATTGCGTGGTCGTGGACTCTCCCTCAACACACCCACATTTTCATGTGTTCTTCCTCATTCTGTGTGTTCCAACTCCTATTTGGGTCACTGCGTAGGCCCGGCCCACACTCTGCTTGGCGTCTCGTGCAAAGTGATCCTATGTGAACTCCTTGCAACTCCCGGAAAAATCCTGCGTAGTCGGTTCCATGAATCGATGAACAGGGATTTGCATGCAGATTGGCAGGCAAATCCCCAATTTTCCATGCAAATATTTCCATGAATCAGGCCCTTAGTTTCTTTCCACCCATCAGCCTTCATTCACCTGAGTTGGGCAAAGCAAATCCTTTGAAGGCCTCCAAGGCAGCTCCAGGACAATATCACCAAAAGGCGTCCTTGTTCTGTCTATGGTGCTTGTTGAAAACCTAGCTGGTGAATATACCTCTGACAAATCGAAAACTTTACCGATGTGGCTGAGGCTCTCTAGCAGTCACCCCAATTATCAGCAGAGAATGCTTGGGCCCATCAAAGACTCCCCTCGACAAGAACAGAAGCCTCAGCTATGGGGCAAAGTTACTGTCTTTTATTAGCGAGCAAAATGACAGGGATCACATCAGTAAAACAAGTATCCTCCAGAGTTCTCAGCTTCTAAGTGTGTGTAACCCAGTTTTATCCCAGTGTGACATCACAAATCCAGGTTCCATCCCAGAAACCTATCAAACATTCGCATTGGTCAGTTTCGGTGAGCTACAAATAGGAGCTATAGGGGTGAGTTGTAAAATTGGATAGCCGTATGTGGTGGCTCCCCCTGAGACCACCTCTACTGGTGCTAGTCAAACGTTGTTGCAGGGTCGCAGAGAGACCATTGGCCCTTGCAACAAACTAAATCCCCACATGAAAAGTGACTCTGTATTGGGCAGAATGTGTCCACCCATCCCTGGGACCCTGGATGGTTACCAGACTGAGTGTACCATTTCAAGGCGATGAGAATGAACATGAAGGTGTGATGTGTTCTCTAATGTTGCCGTCTCTGATCACCTAAGCCTAGCAGAGTGCCTTCAGTTTGCTGCTTGTGGGCAACACTTGTAGCTTTTCCTCTCTAGTTTCATGGGAACAGTCCTCTTTGTCTACCTTGGTTAAATGGGCATTTTCCTGTTGGGCTGGGTCACATGTGTTGGGACCACGAAATGAAGCTGACTTGCTTGTAATTATGAGTATTTTAGCCTGATTTTCTGAAGGTGGCTCATTGTCTTGCTAACTGTAATCTTCCCATCTACACTTGTCCTTGGCTGGGAGCCTTGTTTCTGCTTGCCTTTGGCTATGGCGATCATGTCAGCCCTTCCATGCACCTAAAGCCTGTCTCTCCTTCTCTGTTCGCTTCATAGGCCTATAGCTTACATGTTGTTCCCTACGGCTTCCCCATTTTAGTGGCAGTAAAGCATGTGCAAGCTAAATATATGAAATATGTATGTGTGTCCATCCTCTACCTCCATGGGTCATAAGCATATGCTCCTTGCCTATATGCAATAAACTAGTGCATGTTTGAGTAACTTCTTGAATGGATATGTGCTTCATGTATATGTGTGGCTACGTTGTGATGTCAGTGGTGACATCATTGATTTCTGGTTTTACAGTTAGTCAACTTGCTCGATCGATGTCATTTCCATGTCATCAAAATCATCGGTTGGGTACGGCCTGAATGGCTGCCTGAGAGAGTAACGTTTCTCACACCTGTGATACATCGAGGATCGCATTGATGGGCCTAAGATTGAGGCACATCTGCCGTTTCTCTCCCTTCATGTTGAGAATCATGTGGGGGGCATAATGGTCTTATTTGGCCCCCTGTCTACAGACCTACACAGATATACTGTGGGTGTGCTCTGGCATCCAGTGAATTAGACAAACCCTGTTCTGCATACTTCCAGATTGGTCAGTTGGTCACAGCCTGTTTGTGATGAAGTGACGATGGTATAGTTTCCAATGAATTGTGTTGGTGGGACATGTGATCATATGGTAAAGCCACATTTTTACAAAAATATGTTCATGCGTAATTCTTCATCAACCAACTTGCCAATGGTTCGTGTTGAACTGCTAGAAGCACACAACCTCCAGTTGGAGGTATAAGGTCTCTTAGGGACTTTCAAAGGATTTTTTGACCTACCACAATATCAAATAGTTATGGGATAGGGCTTCTTTTTCCCCAGAACCAAATCTTGGAAGCCATTTTATGCTGAACATGGGCACTGCTAGGGCACACCCCATTGCCGTGGCAACGGACGCGCCTCCTAGAACCTCATCTCGTGGCCGCGGCCCTATTTATCCCCACTTCTGAGGATTAACGCTGCGGCTTAACAGAGTATGCTAGATGAGTATTCTTGCTAGTTACTCTGCACCAGCACGTGAGCATGCTCTGCCCTTTTGTCCTTGACCTAGCCTTGCCTGTCAGTCTGCCTCTGCTCTAATCTTGCCCAGTCTTGCCTCATCCTGGCTGCGTCTGCTCCAGGTCTGCCCTTCCCTTATATCTGCATTGCATTGCTCCTGACTTGCCCCTGGCTTTTGCCCCATCTTGCCACGTCCTGCCTATCACTAGTTAGTCTTGTCATTTTTTCTTCATTCTACCTAAATTCTTCCTACCTCCTGTCCAGTCCTTCCTACTTCCTACGGAGGGAATCTTGAGCCACAGAAAAAGGTACCCGTCACAGGAGGGCGCACAACTTGACACTAGAAATGTGTCAAAGACAATGCCAATATTAAGGAATCTATGTCATTACTGCAACCTCGAAAATGCTGACTTTTTTTAATTCAACCCCTTTACACAACATAAATATGCGGGGGAAGACCCCCGAACCCCCTGCCGGTATTATATACCATACCCCTCCCACATATATATATGTGGTGTAAAGGGGGGTTGGGAAAATACAAAGTCAGCATATCCGGCATTCGCAGTTCTGGGGGCACAGAAATGATATTATTCCATATTAAGGGCAGAAAGGTAGGAGGGGTGTGAGATAGGGAAATAGGTGGTGGAAGTGGAGCTGGGGAAGAAATGAGAGGTGGGAAAGAAGAGTATATCTGTTTTGGAGGGATTGATGTCGAGAAAATGGGAAGACTTTCAGGGCTTGGCGGCAGAGACCCATTAAAAAAACCCATTGTTGTTGAAATGGACTGAATAATACGAATCAAATAGGATTAGAAGATAAAGCTATGGAGATAATTTGCTTGTTTATGAAGGAGGAGGAGAACAATAAAGAAGAAAGTGGGTAGTGCAAAAAGATAAACAAGGGAATCTATCACCAAGTCATATGGGATACCATGAGGAAAAGGGAGGGTTGATGGGGAAGACCAGTGCTCTGAACCAGGAATGGTTGGGACGATAAGCGTGAAACCATTGAACAAAACTCCAGGAAATGCCCAATGACCCAAACTATCATGAAAGGACATGGCGATTAATGTATCAAAAGCAAAGGTCAAGGCGTACGAGGGAAGAGCAGAGTTTAGAACTTGTCACTCTTCTGATGTTTTGGTCAACAACCCCCATGATTGCTTAATGATAAATTGGTCAAAAACACTCATATAGCGCACTCAGTCCAAATATTTCCTAGGTACTGTGATGAGACCTGCGTACGTAATTAGGTAGATTGGATTTTAAATTTCGGCCTAAACAGTGAGAAAGAAATGGTTGAATGGGCAGACAGGGGAGGAAGCGTGTTCCAGATCTTAGCAGCTTGGACTGCAAAACATTGTCTTCCCTTTGAGCGTAACTGGAACGTAGGGATGGGCAAAAGTTGTTGACATGTGTTGGTTCTTCGGTGGATTTAACTGAATGGTAGTGGGGTGCCAATAGATGCATACATTTGAACACCAGGCAAGCCATTCTGAATTTGATCATCTTATGGACCCGTTACCAGTTTAATGGAAACCTCGCTGCAGAAACATGCTCGAACTTGCCCGATCCAGAGATAAGAAGTTCTGAAGCATTTTCAATCATTTGGCATTTTGCAAATAATGACAGGGGCAAACCTGCACAAAAGCACTCTAGTAGTCCAATCTAGAATTAATTGCAGAGCCAACAACATGTTTATCAGTGTTTGTACTTTTTACCGAAGCTAATGGTTCGCATGAACCATTAGATCTAAAAATGCTACCCCCAAAGGTCACTATACTTCATAGTATGCGGGGCACACACCTGCAGCCTTCCATAAAAAAAACAGGGGCTGCAGGGGTGTCCCCCGTGACCCCACGCTCACTATAGTTTACAGAATAATGAGCGGGGTTTGCGGGGGGGGGGGAGAACCCCTGCAGCCTTCTGTAAAAAAAAAAAAGAACAGAAAAGGACCCTGCGGCGCCGGTTCCCGATCACAGAAGTGAAAGGGAACTGGCGCCACAGGGACTCAGCGTGAAGAAGAAGGTAAGTGGGGTTTGTTTATGTTGGGGGTGTGGGTGGGGGTGTGTTGAGGGTGTGGTTGGGGGGTGAGTCATGGGTGTGTTGTGGGTGGGGGTGTGGGTATGTACGTGTGTTTGCATGAGAAAGATGCAAACATTTGGTAGTTCGCACCTTTCTCATGGGAACTTTCCGGACGCGGCAAAATCAGCCGCGGTCGGATCACGTAGATCCATTTTTCGCGTGCCGTTGAAAGCAAGATTACAATTTCTCTTAGTTTCTTTAGCTGAAGAAAACACCTGTTGGTCGCTGAGCTAATCTGGGGTTACAGCGACATATCCTGATTAAAATGGAGGCAAGGTTCTTCACATGATGGCTCAAAGTTAAAGAAGAGCTCAGTAACTGTGAACAGGAAATGGACTGAAGGGCCTTCTGTTTTTTGTAATAAGTATGTATGAGCTCTGATGTGGGTCCGTTCAGTAGTAGGTGATGAGTAGTCAGGTGAAAGGGTCTAATGGAACTTTCTGTGTCCCTTTCTCCCTTTCTCCAAAAAAGAACATAATGAAGTGAGGGTGTTGCTGGGCATGCTAATGCCCGATCATAGACTGCTGGTTGCTAAGCATGGGATGATCAAGTGCGGGAAATGCTGTGGCAAATCTAGTATGAATAGCAGGGCCCCATCCATGGCTTCTGTCGATAGTTGCCAGGACTTCATCCCAGAAATCCAACGAAGCTTTTCCTGTCCCGTATCCAAGGTGCACATCTGATTGCAAAGGGCACAGACATTGTTCACTGTCTAGAAATGACCAAAGCGGATGAATTGCCAATTTCTCCATACTTTTAAAGAGTATAAGGGCCTCGGTCGTAGGCCAAAATTGGTCAAAACTGCTTGATCTAGTCCATGTTTTTTTCAAAAGCGGGGAGTCATTCCTTCTTTAAAACTAAGGGGGACAACCCCTCATGGAAAAGTTACATTCATTAGCAAATGGCTTAAAATGTTGATGTAATAGCTCACCGTTGGCTGGGTCATCTTTTTTAGGTTTGAAATGACTTAGGGCCTCATTACGAGTATGGAGGCAGCCACGCCCTTAATAAGGGCGTGGCTGCCTCCATACCGGGTTCCAGGTCCGGGATCCTTCAATGAGGAATTACCGGGCCATTCCAACCTTGGAGGACCCGGTAATTCCTCAATGAAAAAACACATCCCCATTCCCATTGAGCCCCCATAGGGCTCAATGGGAATGGGGAGGGAGCTAATAACGGGCCCGTTAATAACAGGCCCGTTATTAGCTCCCTCTTCTCCTTGCGGGACCCGCTAAGGACATCTGGTCTGACCAGACTTTCTGAGCGGGTCCGGCTAGGGGACCTCGTAATAAGGCATCCTGTAATGAACGGTGCTGGTCCCGTACCGGCACCGTTCATTACAGGAGCGCCAGTGTCGTAATGAGGCCCAATGACTTGAAGAATGCATTCTTCTCAGTGCCACTCCATCCAGATTCACAAGACTTGACCAGCTTTATGTATAGAAACCAGAAGTGGAAACATACTCGGCTCCCACAAGGGTACTTCAAGTCACCATATATCTTTAACAGGACTATAAAGATGGACTTAAGTAACATACAGACGGAGAGCACAATTTTGCAGTATGTAGACAAAGTTTTTATTTGCAGCAAGACAGAAGATCAGTGTAGACAGGACTCATGCTGACTGTTTTAGCAGACAAGGGGTACAAGATGGACAAGGCAAAGTTACAGTACTGTCAGAAGGAGATGCTATACATTGGACAGATGATATCCCAAAATGGCTGACAGATCACCCCAGAGAGAACACAGACAATGTGCAAAACACCTAAGCACACGACAGTGATGGAAATGCAACAGTTCTTAGGGTTATTTAACTACTGCAGAGCATGGGTCTTTGACTACAGCACATACACAAGGCCACTATTGTGCACCCTTAAGGAAGGACAGAAGAGGAAACAAGACACTGATGTGGATAACTGAGATGACTGAAGCATTCAATGAACTAAAAGAAGCAATGTGCACAGCCCCAGTGTCAGGGATCCCAGACTACAAAAAGGAATTCTTCTTGTTCTCACACACTGACAGAGCAGTGATGAAGGTAGTACTGACACAAAGGACAAGCATGGGCCACAAGCCAATAGCTTTCTACAGTGAACAACTTGACCCAGTAATGAGAGGACATTTTCTGTGCGAACAAGCTTTGGCAGCTGCCGCCTTCACCGTGGAGAAATTAGCAGCAATAATGATGGGGTGCACCACCGCTCTTTACGTGGAGCATGCCCTCTTTGCGATACTGCAGAAGCCAAAGAGCACACTACACAGAGAGCCTCAGGGTACGAGGTGATACTATGAAATGTAGGCTTGAAGATCCAAAATTGCCTCATGTTATCTTTCTCAATGTGCCAGCTTATTGCAAGATGTGTTATTTTCACAGGATGATATCTTTTAAAGGTTGTCCAAAAATCACAATTCCACTGAATTTTTATTTTTATTTATTTATTTAAATTGTTTTGTTTCATTAAATTCCATTTCTTTTAAACATTGTACATCTTTCACTTTTTCAATTCTTTTCAAATAATGTACACATTTCTATTATTTTTCCCTCTACACGTACTTCTCCACTTTTCCATATTGGATAATCGTGAAAGAATTCTGTAACTTTTGCTTATTCTTAATGTTCAAGGTTATGGTTTTTTAGTTGTTGGGACTTCACTATTAAAGCAGAAAGCAGTGTGAACCTTTTTGTAGGATTAGAGGTGATCCGCTTGTCTCCCTGTATGCGCTGCTGATCCGTGGTTGAAGATAGTGAGATTCAAAACTATAAACCCAGCAATATCTTTGGCAGATATCCCCCAGGTAGGATACTATGCACATGACTGCACAAAGAACATAGAGGTATTCAGTGAGACACACAAGGTAGAAGAGGATGCACTTCAAGGGAGAGACATGCTCTACATTGACGGTTCTTCAACAATTGATCAAACTGATGGGATCAGACATACTGGTACTGCAGTGGTAAGACTCAAGGAAGACGGGACAAGTGAGGTGGTTGCAAGTGCATGACTACCATCCCATTATTCAGCACAAGCAGCAGAACTGGTGGCCCTAATACTAGCATTGGAACATAGGGGGTCATTCCGAGTTGGGCAGTAAGGGATACCGGGCACCGCTAAGGAGACCGGTGCCAGTAATCCCTTACTGCCCAATTCTGAGGTCTCTTTGCGGGAACCGTAAGGAACGTGTGGTCTCACCACACGTCCCTTACGGGTTCTGCAAAGGGGCCACGGCGTTAATAACGGGCTTGCTAGTCGCGAGCCCGTTATTAGGGCCCTCCCCATTCCAATTGAGCCCTATGGGGGCTCAAATGGGAATGGGGAATTGTTTGTTCAATGGGTCCTTACCGGTCCCTCCAGGGTCGGAATGCACCAGTAAATCCCCATTGAACAACATTGGTGTTGGACCCGGTATTGGAGGCAGCCATGGCGCAAATAATGCCATGGCTACCTCCAAACTCGGAATGACCCCCATAGTCTGGAGAAGGAAGTGACAGTGTACTCTCACTCCGCCTATGTGGTGTCCACAGTACACTCAGGATTAGCACTTTTGCTCAGGAGAGGATTCAGGAGGTCAGGCGGGACTCAAGTACAGCATGCACTTCTATTGGGCAGATTGATTGAGGTAATTGCGTGGCCAACACGGTTAGCAATAGTGAAGTGCCAAGCCCACACAAACGGGGAAGATCCTATTTCAAGAGGAAATGAAGGAGCTGATTTTGAGGCACTATGCGCAGCGTATTTCGGGGAACCATGGGAACTGGGAGAGAGACACAATACACAAGGAGAAGTCAGAACAATGGTACTGAAGGAAGGGTACAATGTACTAACAGAAACACAGATTATGGAGTTGCAGGGAGCTGCACCCAAGGAGGATAAGGAGCTATGGGTGAGGAGAGGATGCTCAATGTCTCCGACAGATGCCTTATGGCGACAGAACAACAATGGGAATGTGGTCATGCCACTAGCACTATTGAAGACCACATTGGCACAATTACACTACCCAACACACATGGGGAAGGAGTTCATTGCTACACCTATTGGAGAAACGTGGTTCTGTCCCAACTTAAATGAACACGTGACCGAATTTGTGAGTTATTGCTTGACTTGCAAGCAGTTTACAGCAGGTCATACTCTGAGAGTTGTGAGAGGAGCCATACCGAGACCAGGAGAGCCATTTCTACATTTAGACATGGATTATGTGTATATGATCTAAGTCTGTCAAGATACCGCTACATTATAGTGCTTGTCTGCCCATTCTCCAAGCGAATTGAAGCAGGTCCCTGTTCACATGCATATGCCCTTAGAGTGGCTAAATTCTTGGTATTGGAAGTATTCCCGAGATGGTGCGTGTGTGAGGTCCTGCAGTCAGACAACAGCCCTCACTTCACCAACAAAATGTTTCAGCACATCACAGCACTGTTAGGCATTCAGCATACATTCGCCTGTGCATACCACCCACAAGCAATTGGGACGTGTGAACGCCTGAATGGACTCCTAAAGGAGTACATACCTAAGACACAGCAAAGCACCAAGAAGAACTGGTTGCACTGTTTGCCTCTTGCACTATTTGCACTGCGCAATAAGCCTGGGTCTGACCACCAATTAACGCCCTATGAGGTGGTGACAGGACCGCGCATGTATCTTCCCATGGCTCCTCCCACAAGGGCACTGAAGCACTGTGAGAGTAGTGCAGATGTGTTAGGACAGGAAATGTATGCATACATTACTTCTCTGGTGGCTAGCACCTCTTTTATCTCTCGCCAGATACCGCAGATCCAGGAGGGCCCAGAAGACAGCGAAGAGCTTGACTGTGACAACGCACCACAAGACTGTGAACTCAAAAACACTGTGAAGATTGGGAACATTGTCCTCTTGCGTAATTTTATTTGCCCTTGAAATGTGCCCCGGTTCACCGGACCACACGTGGTGGAACAAGTGGCAGACTGTGCTGTCAAGTTAGTGGGTAAGATGGTCTGGAACCACTTGCAAGACATCAAATCCTACAAAGCAGCGGCGTCACCTGGCACCAGAGTCTCTGTGACCGACAGGGCCAACGTTCAGCACCTAGGAGAGATACAAGTGCATTCTGAACTTACACGACTAGGGAGACTAGAACACACCATGGTCACACACTCCCAGGCAGCAGAAGTGGCCACTGGAACACTTGTGGACATCAATTAAGGATACACTGGGCCTCATTACAACTCCAGCGGTAGCCATGCCAGTAAAACTGCAGGCTGCTGCCGGAGATGTCATTTTTTCCAGCGCCTGACTTCACGGAATCACCGGGGCATTACTGCCCCGGCGGTCCGTGAAGTCAGGCACCGGAAAATGTTACTCCCCATTCCCATTGAGTCCAATAGGACTCAATGGGAATGGCAACAGTGTGCAACAGTGCCAGTGCTTCCATCAACGTTTGTGAAAAGCTACCATCCTGTCCGCTAGGTCTGACCTGGAGGGCGGGACGGCAGCCACTCACAGAACTCGGAGTGTGCCAGTCCGGTAACAACAGTGCCGGTACGCTTACCGGCACCGTTGGTACCGAACCAGCACACTCGCAATGAGGCCCACTGTCTGTTTGTTATTTTTCTCTTCCGCACACACAGGGTCCACATGAAAGCCGAAGAGATTGTACTGTTTGTTTATATCCATGCTGCCTTCTACCTGTCACCCAGATACTTTCTCCAACCAGTAAGGAGACCTAAGAGATTTCGAGCACAAATCCCCTGGAGTATATTATCTTGCATTTATAGAGTACTTGGCCCAAACCTACCCACAACTTGAGTACAGTGAAATCCCAGTACTTGCCACGTTAAGGGACCCATCAGTGAAAAAGGTGTGGGAGGAGGTGTTTGCTTTTGCAATTAGTGATTATTTGGTTTGCGGGGCTTATAAGCATTTACAATACTAACACTGTAATGCATTTCTTTGTGCATTTGAGGTAGGCAACTATATCTCTGAGCTGCAAGGATCAAGCAGCATAAGTGGAAATGAGGGAAACAATAAAGAACATAATCATTATGTCGAGTCTATTACTTCCCAGCGGGTTGATTAGATTTGTATTCTGGCAATTATATATTGTTGTTACTGCTACCCTATACTAACATTCCCTTGACCCAAGCAGGTGGAGCGACCATGTCAGGTGGACGAGAGAACACTGCTGATAAGGTAAGGAGAGGTAAGCGCATTGTTGACACAGACATGAAGGGGGTAAACATGTATCTCACTGACATTGCTCGAGTGTCTAATAACATGTGGTACAAACACATGACAAAAGTAGGTAAGGAAAGAACTGGGGAGAGCTGTTATGTCTGCTCTTTAATCCCCTCTGCAATGAGTGCCTCCAGAACATTCATAGAAATACCAGCAGCACGAGCACAATTCCTGATGTATCTCTCAATGGTGCAAGCTCAAGGAAGATTTCAAGGAAGGTCAGCAACGTTGAGATGGATATCCAATGAAACATTCCCGTATGAAGATAATTACATAAAGACATTAGACATGATGAACAATAATTGGCAACCAGATGAAGCTATACAGTACATAACTGATGGACCTGAAAAAGGAGAAACAAAAACTATCACTTTGAAGGAACTGCCATGTCCCTGGACAAGAGTGAGGGGGACAGGAGTAGAGCCTGGTTGCTGGGAAAGACCACACATACTAGTGTATGGACAGGAATACACAAATGATGGATGGCAAGATGGAGTGGTGGGAAGCAAAGCCCTGACACTAGCACAGTCACCAGTGAACAGGGTGCAGGAAGAAAAGGACAAATGCCTGAAAGAATGGGAAGCAAGTGCAATATTACTGACGTGGGTGGAAAATGAAGGTGACCCAATTGCAATAATACCCCTGAAGATGCCAGCACTGTGCTATCAGAACAATGGCGAATTTGAAGGTGGCGAGAGTGTTGGGTGCAAGAGCATTGAACAGCTTGCAGACATTAGGGCAGGAACAGCAGTAAGGATGGATCACTATTGGGCTTGTGGATCGAAAGCATACGAGAAGCTGCCAGCTGACTGGGGAGGAGTTTGCTCATTGGCACACATCAACATGACTTAGCTGGTCGCGCCGAGAAAGGACGCAAAGCTCGATGAGTTCCTGAAAATGGACAACAACAAGAGGAAAAAGAGGTCTATCGAAGTGGCACCAACAGCCAAGACAGAGAAGGCAGAGAAGCTAGCAGGATTGAGCAGAGTGAAGAGAGGAGGGAATTAGTTCTCAGAAGTACCAGAAGTACCAGCAACGGCACTAGATGAGATCCCGGCAGAATAAAGACTGTTCAGCAGGACGCAGATGCACTTTGCATCAATAATACCCTCTGTGCAGATGTACACGAATGCTAAGTGGTTACAGATCACTTGCTGGGAGCTGATCGTAATGATTGACTCTACTGTGAATGAATTCTGATGCAATAAAGGAAGAGCTCCGAGCGATTAGGTTGGTGCCACTCCAGAATACATACGTTATGGAACTCCTCACATTCATGGAAGGAGGAGTTTGTGCAAAAATAGGGAGTTCCTGTTGCACTTTCACACCTGCCAACGATGAAGATAACAGGACCCTATTAGATGCAGTGGCAAAACTGGCGCAGATACACGCCAAGATGGAAGATAAAGCAAGGGGGACAGGAAAGGACCAAAGCTGGATAGCTTACATATAGTCCTGGATGCCATCCTGACTGTCAGATGGACTTAAGGTGATAATAGGAGCTCTTGTATTGGCAGCAACATCAATGTGTGGGATCAAAATCTGCATGGCCAAATGCAAGAAAACAACACAAGAGGCTATTGGAATACAGATCCTGATGGATGTAGACATAGGAGGAGCAAAGGGCGAGATTGTTGCAGAAAGGTACAATGAAGGGACGTGGGTATGGTACAACCCCGAAGGAGTGTGCTGTTATATACACTGGTCATTCGACAACCACACACACTACTATGGGCATAACGAAAATATGGCGGCCCAGAGCAAAAGGACTGTCATATAAGGATGTGGTCAACAGGTCGAACAGAGGGGGGACTGAAGAGTGATGAGGAAGATTACCACCCCCTCCACCTCCTACAAAATTCATGACACGGAAGAAGGCCAGGAAGCACCACAATCACCCATTCTATTTCGATTCCCAGAGGTCCCATGATTAACAAGTATGTCGAGGGTTAACCCCTCGGACAAACATATCCCCTCAACCAGCCCTACAGACCAGGTGTGGTGCAAATTTACTCCAGCGTGGATGAAGAGCCACAGGCCATGATCAACGATACCTCCATTGACAGTCTCGACTAAAGCACCAAGAAACCATGTTGTTGACGTCGTTAGAGACACCACGACATAGCAGCGTTAGACATGAAGCACACATACCATCCGCACTTCGGGACACAAACACGCACTCGAATACATGTAAAGATGGAAGTACATGAAAGGAAGACCTTCGCTCGGTCTGCGGAACCTGTGTTTTTCTGTGTGTTTGACAGGTGTTGGATCTTGTTAGTTGTCCCCAGCCTGTAAATGCAGATTGTCGAATATATTACTGTGAGGGCGTGTAATTGACTTGCTAAAAATCTGTTGTGACTATTTATAAATACTTTTATTTAACTTTATGATTAAATTACACACCTGACTGTGCTTTGAGCACTAAATGATTGACTATTGAGTTCATTTGCTGACGTTGGTCAGTCTATAGTGTGCCCTGCTGTTGTCCCCCACGAGTTGGTGGACCCTCGATTTTGCATTCTATTATTTGTTTTGTAGCCAAGACAGACACAGGAGCACCTACATTTCTGAATGAGTTCAGTGAATATTTGTTACCGAAAGAGATATCATACCTGAACCCTACTGACAAAAACCCTGTGTGTGCACCTCTATTATTTTCTTCCCATAGAGCAAGACGTGTGAAACAGGACCTGCAGCCAAGGCCAAGAGATACGGATGACATTCCAATCCCTAGACGACAAAGGCCCCAGCTGCAGTAGATACAAATTAAATCCTCATAATTCAGAGCTGCACGGCTCAATCCGTGGTCTCTGAACACGTGACGCGGCCGAAGCAGACAATGGACAGCGACCAGCGGTGGGTAAGGGAGCCAGTCTCGGTCTACCAGACATGAGACCGCAACAAATATGCCACAATGTGAGACAAGTGTTGTTTCGAGCCAAGGAGCGCTCTCATAGACTAAGCTGGTACACACAAGTTACAATGCTGACACATATTCATTCTTATTGCCTTGAAAAGGCACACCGAGAGCTAAGAATCTTTTCAGATCCCAGGCCTGGGGACATCAGCTCTAGCTAATCACAGTTTAGTACCCTAGGGGTGGGTAGCAACGGGCAAGAACCAATGCTAAGACCACTACACTGCATCATTGTTATAGCTAGTGACTAGGGGATGGACCAGGCCAGCCACCTGACATGCGAGAGCCAGTAGAATAACATCTATAGTGTCCACTATAGGTGGTAAGATACTCAATACCCAATTGTGGAGCCTGATAGGTTTTGTGGAGAAGGGCCCAAGTTGTGACATGGCACTGACGCCAAACTAGAGTATAACTGTCCTGCGAGCCAAAGACGAGCGTTATGTGCATGGATTCTTCCTGTTCCTGTGCTGATCCCTGTTGGTTTTGCCTGTAATGAACTGCAGTTTGAACTTGCCATTGACTGAGTTCTCTGTTATCCTGGGGAAGGTATTGGGCCTTCCAAGAGTCCGCGGACATCCAGTGTACTTCCAGTATACCTGGGAATTCTTCCCAATACTCCCCTTACTCAACTCTACATCCTGTGCCTCAACCGTTCACTCCCAGGTACTGCATTATCCATCATCGCAACATGCACAACACTAATCTGTTGGGATCATTTCCTGGTATGCCAGAGGTCGACTGTGGGTCCAGTCGACTCCCAAGGGCCCAACACCCTTCCCCAAAATAAACAGTGGACACATCCAACAGCAAGTTAGAACTGCGGTTTATTTTATACAAAAACCAACAGGGATCATACAAGACAATCAAGAATCTCCACTATATCACAACTTTACAATGCATGCTCCCCAGTTTGTTGTGACATTGTGTCATCACCTCGGCCCTTCCCCAAAAAACCTATCCCAGTTGCGGATTGGGTGCTGAGAGTAGTATCCCTTATAGACGTATCCTATAGGGGTTATTCTGCTGGTCCTTGCATGCCAGGTGGCTGGCTTGTCCCATCACCAAGAAACTATCTATTTCATTGTTGCAGAGTAGTGGGCTAACCATTGGTTCTTGCCCCTTGCCATCCACCCCGATTTCTATTCCATGATTGGCTAGAGCTGATCTCCCCAGGACTGTGACCCGATTCGGTTCTCAGCTCTCTGTGCACCCCTTCAAGGTAACGTGAGACGATTATGTGTCTGTATTGTATCTTTGCCTATGAGAGTGCATATCCACGTTGCAACACTTGTTTAATTCTTCGTCTGGGTTGCTGGGATCAGCTCTCCTTTCCCACCATGGGTGAATACCCATTGTCTAGCTCGGCTGCATCACGTGCTTGTAGACCACAAAATGGAGCTCTTGGGTCAGAATTGATGAGGATGTATTCAATTTTCCTGCAGCTGGCCCCTTGTCATCTAGAATTTGGAATGTGACTATGTATCTCTGAACTTGGCTGTGAGCCTACCTCCGTGCAGCCTGAATCAGCTCCTCTTGTCTCATGTTCTGTGGATTGAGGCCTTCTGTAATTTTATAATATGATTTCTACATGCTTGTCTTATTCTAAGTAACCTATAAGTCAGTCACGTATGGTCCTACTAGACTCCATATATACTCTTGTGTTTCCATAGGGTTATTTGCCATAAGCATCTGCAAGCTTGCTCTGGATCTCTTGTTGCCTTGCGTTTCTGAGTTACTACATTTGGCTAATGAGAAAAATAATAAAGTTTTGACAGTATGTATATGTAACCACCCTCAAGCTATAGAACTGTGTAAGCATGTTCTTCGTGTATGCAAATGTGTGTACGTGTAAAGCGGTGCCGGGCTGCGAGAGTGCATCACGACTAACGCTGCTATGTCGTGGTTTCACTAATGACGTCAGCATGATGGTTGCTTAGTGCTTAATCGAGACTGTCCATTAGGGTATTCCCATCCACAATCTTTGTTGTATCCCCTATACCGGTAAAGATATGCACTGGATTAGGTCTGATTGGCTGACTCAGGGGGTATCTTTCTGTTTACGTGTCAGCCAGTGGTGCACTTAGTTGTTTCCGAAATATGATGGGGTGACTTTGAGCGTTCCTGGTTCTTCACCCTGTCATGTTCATGGGGGTGAGGAGGAGTATTCATGGGACCCTCTTTTGAAATCAATGGGCCTCATTCCGAGGCTGGCGCTATCCATGGAGTAAAGAGCACCATGGTAAGCAACCATGGAGCTATTTACTCCATGGAAATCCGGCATGGTGAATGGAGTAATTACCGGTCCATTCCAAGGTTGGAGGGACCGGTAATTCCCCATTCACCATACCGGTTCCCCATCCCCATTCCTGCCCCCATAGGGCTCAATGGGAATGGGGAAGGAGTAAATTACGGCACCGTAAATTACGGTGCCGTAATTTACTCCAAGGTCCCTTTGCGGGTTGGATTTTTAACGCCTGCTAAAAGCAGGCGTTAAATGCCAACCCGCAAAAGGGAACTCGGAATATGGTGGTAAGTGTTAACGGTCACCGTTGCCATTAACGGTGACCGTTAACCCTTACCGCCAGCCTCGGAATGAGGCCAAATATCTTAGTACCCATTCACATTGCCAGACAAGCACCACCGAGTCCTACCGTGTCATCATGCCGTCTACACTAACAGCGTGAAAGCAACTGCCTGAAAAACACTTTCACCCCATGACCATACAGTGACACACTAAACACACACTGTACCATTCCCCGCAAGCATGCTGTCACTTGCTGAACACGAAACAAAATCTCATATACATGCATGCATACCCCACTCTTACTTGGACGCATGGAATGATAATTCTCAACATGCCTTTGACCGCCAATCAAATTGTTCTCTCTGCCTTCTATCCCAAAAACACTCTTGGGAGGCAAAAAAATACATCATTCATAGCTTCTACTGCTTCCCAGCCCAATACGCACAGGTGAGAAACGTTACTCACTAAGACAACCGTACTGCCCTTTTTCCAGGCAGATAAAGCAGGATATGGAAATAACCTAAGCTAAAAAAGGCAAAAGTAGTCACACTTATGTTTTGGCAATGCATGCGCATGCTGTGAAGTGGGAAATGCATTGGAGGGAGCCATCCCAGTGACTGTGTGTTGTGGGTACACCCTTGAGGTGCGACCTGTGTGAATAGAGTGTGTGACCAATATGTATTCTATATTATGGGTGTCCGATTTCTGTGTGTGTGGCACAAAGAAGGAGACAGCCCTGCCTGAAACTGACATGAATGCAGTGTGGTGGGCTGAAAGGCTGGGTACTTCCCCCAATCCACATTCCTTGTCATGGGTGTCTGGGTGGAAGTGAATAGTCTGAATGCCTGTTAGCCTGACTGGCTGCATGCCTGCATGAATGCCCCTCTGTCTGATTGGCTGACTGAGCTTGGCTCAGCAGAGTAAATGAGGGACATATGTGTATATCTGAGGTCCCCTCACTTCATCGAGGTACCCTGGAAGGCAGTTCCGAAGGCTGTCGACCGGAGAAGGGGTTCACTGAGAATCTTGAAGTAAAGCGCCAGGACATGGATGCCAGCGAAGTTCATTGCCGTCCACTGGGATTCAGAGGATTTCCATAACTGTTGGAAGCCAGTCAAGTCGTGTTGCCCAGAAGCAGGGACGGCTTCATGCTGTGCTGCTCAATGATCGGAGCCGCAACGCTCCACCTTTACTAAGAACATTTGAATGAAGAGCTCCCTTGCCATCACCATCAACCGCTTTGTCCCACTGGAGAAAGTCGTGGTAGTTGGTTACCGAGGAAAGTCCGCCAGTGGGTTTCCCGCCACCAGAAGCTGACAAAGACATCCTAAGGACACTGACGAGGACCCGAAGTCCAGCCCGTGGTCAAATCCCGATCCCAGAAGCTATCCTGAGGTAGGTGGTGCGGCTGCAGCACTGACAGGCCAGAGGACCAACAAAGTATCTCCCGACACACGACGGCCACTGCTGGGTCTACATCCATCACTGAGTCTTCATTGAGGCACCGAACACTTTGCATCGAGGTGGACCGCATCCCTCATCTTCACAGGACTTCCATGAACGATTGTCGAAAAGCACTGCGAAGTTCGAAGCTGCAGTCTCTATGCAAGTGTTGACCTTTCTTCAAGGAATCTCAATGTCCTGTGGCTCCTGCTCTAAAGGGAGCCCACTCTCGAGGGATCCGTTAACAAACTGTTGAAGAAATTCTTCTAACTCAGGTACATTGGGGTAGTGGAACATTTTAACCAGGAAACAAGACTCTTTAAACATTAATGGACTGGGCTTGTTAATGCTCTTTATTACAGGTTGCCCAGGTGGGGACTGGGTGATCCTCACTCAGAACGGCCCCTAGGTAGAGGGCGTCAGCATTCTGCCATTGTTTAACCCAACTTGTCTTCCTTCCTATGATCTATGCTGGACACATTGCTGTATTATTTGTATGCCCTTATAACTGTCAGCAGTTGATGCATTTTAAAGGAGTCAATAGCTAAGTATGGTACCAGATAGACATTGGGCCTCATTACGAGTTTGGAGGTTGCCATGCCATTTTTACTGGCATGTCTACCGCCAAACTCTGGTCCGGGTCTCGCAAAATGGGAATAACCAGGCCATTCTGACTTTTGCGTGCCCAATAATTCCCATTCGCGGGACCCGGACCCGGTATGTCCCCATTCCCATTTGAGCCCTCATAGAGCCGTTCATAACAGGACCGTTGCTACCATCCTGCTCTGCTAGTGCGTGCCACTCTGCACGTCTGGTCTGACCAGGCGTGAAGAGCGGCCCCGCGAGCAGAACTCGTAATGTGGCGGTAGAGTGATAACTACCGTTATCACTCTACCGCCAGGGCCGTAATGAGGCCCATTGTATTTATTTGCCATATTAGAATTGCCAGAGTACAAAGTGTGTTATTAATTGATGTATATATCTTGAACCTTATTTTTATATAAAGAACTGTTAGCACATAACATAGTGTGTGGTCATTCCTTTGTGGGGACTTGGGGACTTCACTGTACTTATGAACCAGCCCACATCACCTCCTGAGAGCTTAAGCTTTGGTTTCTCATACATTAATACCACAATAGAGTACCTTGGCTGGGGTGCTCTCTGCGTCTACTCTGCCATATAGAGGGCAGGAGTACAGATAACCCCCCCTCCGGTCTTTACACTGGTGGCAGTGGTGGGATGCTAATGGTTTTAAGACTCAGTATGTAACCTTGCCACCTACAAAATATCCAAACTTTGTTAATTTGAGATTTTAGTTGTGTACTAGGGTAACTACATTACAAGCAATGGAATCTAATGCAAATTGACCCGGATGAGCTTAGAGGCTCTCCAGAGTGCTTGTGAAGCCAGGGAGTTAGACTTTGAAGATAAGTCTAAGGCTGAGCTAATAGCTGCTTGGTGGATTACCAGACTGATTGTGAAGCTCTTGATGAAGGGGGCTCTGGGGGGTGGAACCACTGAGGACCCTACCCATGGGGTTGTCACTGAATCTGTAACTGGGATTGCCACCTCTCTTGTCACCTCAATTCCGAAACCCAGCATTGTTTCTTCAGGGGATACCTTGGAACTTGAATTATTAAGGATGAAATTGGCCTTTGAATATAAAAAGTTGGAAACGAAAGCTGAATTGAAGAAGGACGAGTTGGCACAGCAACTGATACTCAAAGATAGGGATCTTGAACTTAAAACCACGACACTGAATGTCAGAGAATCCAGCTAGAGAAAGCTAGAGTGGAGACTTCAGCCAAACCAGTTGAGAGTGTCAGGTCCCCTGCCACTAATTTTATGAAAGATTTGGTTGGTGTTTATGTGAAGGGTTCTGATATCCTCCAATGGATAGAAGCATTGGAGATGGCTTGTGGAATCCATGATGTTGATAAAAGAGATTGGGCTAAGTGTTTGATAAGTGGAGTGCCTCAGACTGGTTATGACTGTATTCTGAAACTGAGTGCGGAAGAAAGGGGTCAGTATGAGTGCATGAAAACTGCTTTGATTGCCAAGTTTGGCAAGACACCTACACAATAACTCAAAAGGTTCAGGGAATATACAAAGAAAGAGAATGTGTCTTGGGTTGACTGGGTGAGTGCTGCACATATAAATATGATGAGGTGGACTGATGGATACAATGTGAAAACGTTTGTTGAATTGTCCCACCTTTTTTAAAGCATTTTTCTGAAGCCTGTGCACCAAAGCTGCGTCAGTACATTGCTGACCAGAACATTTTGGATTCCTTTAAGCTTGCCAGGCTGGTTGACAAGTGGGTCTCCGCCCAGGTGTCCCCTAAGGAACCCAGTGAGAAGGACAAGGACAAAGAGAAAGAGACCTCTCAGAAGTCTGAGGAGTCCCATAAGCAATCACAGTAGAGTAAACCTAAACCTCACCCTCCTAAGAACCAAAAATCTAGTGGGGATAAGTCTCATGGGGGTGAGAGCCAGAGTAGCGTTTCTCCTGCTGTTGTATGCTGGCATAGTCTCACCACCTAACGCCTAGTCTTTTGCCCATTTGAATGAATTATGGGTAAAAGGTACTTGCAGGGTGTTGGTGAATTGGAGTGCATGGTGTACGCAGACTCTCCAAAATTGAATCATCAACAAATGAGTTGTCAATTAATCCTAATAACGTAAAGTAAAGCAAAAGCTCTTTAGATATGTATGGATAGAGTTTAGGATTGTTTTCCTGGAATATTGTTGCCTTAATGATCATTTTACTTGGTCAGTGAAGAATTATAACATCCCAGCCCCATATCTGAGGAAAAATCAATCTAGGGATTTTAGGTTACAAATGTTGAGGCTAAAGTTACATTTCTTCCCCACTATGGACGTTTTGGGCAAAAGGAGAAATGTCCATAAGGGGAAAAGACTCTGCAGGCACTGTGCTCTGGATGATGAAACCCTGAAACATCGGTGTGTATTTTGTCCAGCGCTGCGCCGGTTGTGGTTGGAATAAACTGCTCTGTGCCCAGTCATAGTAGAGGAGGATTTATGGATTAGAATCCTTAACACAAATTAAATGTCTTTGTCCATTAGGCTATTAGAGTTTTTGGATGTCTTTCTATTATAGTAGAAATGGTTCTCTTCCTTTTCTTCTCCTTTCTTGTCCTGAGCGGATAAAAAAAAAACCCACGACACATGTCTTCAAATCCTCCTGTCAGGTTTTTCTGGTCACACATTATTAGTATGCGCACTTGTTCTTGTTTCTGTGTCTTTTATATTTTTATATTCGTTTTATCATCATAAGACCTATTAGGATTGCAAGTTTTAAGGTTTTAAAGTTTTAAAGCTTTTAACATGTACAGAATTGTAACTGAGTGATTGCTAACTGTGTATTTTATTTAATTTGATGTGTAATTTGATGTGTAATTTGATGTGTAATTTGATGTGTGAAATGTTAAGTTTTGTATTAAACACACAAAATATAAATAAATGCAGGCTCCCAGTGGGCCCAGTACCGTACCTCGCATTCCTGGCACTTGTTGGGTTGTGGGGCTCTGGACCACAAGAAGGGGGACCACAAGTGTAAAGGTAAGGCACTTGGAGTCCAGGCTGTCAGTCTGACCTACCCTTGCTTCATGCCTGAGGAGGAGGCCACTGTCCTCCCCTCCTCTACAAGAATCACCTTCGGTGTACCTGCAGAGATATCCCTAGTGTCCCTTGGGGCCTTGGACCAGTATGCAGAAGTAATGGCTACTATCTCATAGAATACCCGCAGATTTTTGAGAAGTGTCCTCCTGGATGGCCAGCCTTGCACTGGTTTGAGAGACATTGGGGCAAGTATGATAGTGGTGGACAGGACCCTGCTCATGCCAGAGGACTATGTAGGTGCTCCTCTGCGAACTACAGGTTAGCTGGTGGGCCTCCCAAATTATCTCCTGTAGCCCTAGTCACCATCTCGATTGCGGACAAGACAGTGAAGCTTCTCGTCCTGGTTCAGGACAATGTACCTGCCCACATATTGTTGGGGAATGATCTAGTAGAGTTGGGTTTGCTCTTGGATGGACTACCCCTAACTGCTGCTGTAGTCATTAGGTCTCAGGTCGCTCAGTGTCTGACTGCTAGTCAATTACCTAAGCGAAAGGGCATACTCAAGGCAAAACAGAACAGTAAGAGGACTACCTCTGAGAAGGGCGCTCCTTCTCTTCCTGCGGTTTCAGCTGCACCCACTGGGATTTAGGCTCTGGATGGGCTGGGTCCAGTGGTAACCTGAGACTCAACTCCTGAGGGAGAAGAGCCAGAAGACCCTCCTGCGGGAGAGGTACTCAACCCAGAGGATCACTTTGACCTTCAATGTCAGCTGGCGGAAGGGGGAAATCTAGGGGAGACTTCTGCAAGTGTCAGAAAGAGTGCCACTCTCTCGAGGGTCTAAGAAAGCAGGCCCAGGCCCAGGCACAAGGTGAAGTGTCTCGGTCCTTCAAGATTTATGGGAGGGTGAGCTCCTTTGTAGTGAGCCCACTAAGCCTGAAACTGGTGCCCTCAAGAGGTTGATGGTACCCAAGCTTTACATGCCCTTCCTGTTGCAGTTGGTGTATGAATGCCCTTAGCTGGTCATCTTGATACTAAGAACACTAAGCAGAGGCTCTCTGCACATTTCTACTGGCTCCGGATGGGAGTGAAGTGGAGTCCCACTGCCAGACCTGTCCCACTTGTCAGTTGTCTGGCAAGACTGGAGGCAGTGTCATTGCCCCACTGCAGCCTTTGCCAGTGGTTGGCAGTCCATTTAAGAGGGGAGGCATCGACATTGTTGGTCCCTTAGACCCTCCCACATCAGGTGGACACTGGTTCATCCTGGTATTGGTTGATCATGCCACCAGGTTGCCCTGAGGCGATATCCCTTCGGACCATTACTGCCAAGGTAGTTGCCAGGGCTCTCCTGGGCATCTTCACCAGCGTAAGATTCCCTAAAGAGGTGGTCTCTGACAGAGGATCCAACTTCATGTCTAGTTACATGCAAGTGATGTGGAAGGAATGTGGGGTAACATATAAGTTCTCCACCTCCTACCATTCCCAGAACAACGGTCTGGTTGAGAGGCATGCTGGGTGCTTTGGAAGAGCCCCTAAGGAGGAAATCGGATCTCCTCCTTGAGCTTCTCTTCAGACATCCTGTGAGGGGGGACCTTGCCTTCATCAGAGAAGGTTTGGAAGCCACACCTCCAGGTCCTGCCAAGCAAGTGGGGGACTATGTGTTAGGCCTCAGAATCCCCCAAAAAGGCATTTAAAACTCCCCAAGAAGAGTCAATGATGGACACACCCCAGATGGTAATGAGACCAAGACCAAGTGCGGGTGAAGTTAATAAGTAAAAATGCTATCCAAACCAATATAGGACAAGCAGAGAACTCTGCAAACTCCGAGAGGGCTAGGCATCAGCGTATCTTAGGGAAAGCCAAGAATTAAACAAGTACTGACAGGACCTTAATGCCTCACAAGTGGATTGGACTCCGGGACAGGAGATCCTTTTGATGGAGCGTACCAAGCCTAGAGCTTTGGCAGATAAGTGGACTGGAACCTACTGGATAATCTCTGAAAGTGACCATCCCCCAAAAAGGCATTTAAAACGCCCCAAGAAGAATCAATGATGGACACACCCCAGATGGTAATGAGACCAAGACCAAGTGAGGGTGAAGTTAATAAGTAAAAATGCTATCCAAACCAATATAGGACAAGCAGAGAACTCTGCAAACTCCGAGAGCGCTCTGCCAAAACATCAGAAAATGCACATTATATTACAAAATCACACCGTCTATGACGTGAGATATAGGGGTTACATTGGAGTGTCGCCATTGGACAAAGGGGACAGGACAGTATCCATTCTGTGGGGGCGGTGCTCCTGGATTGGCTGGCATGGTGCTGGTTACTTCATGGAGCACATGGCTCATCTGGGCTCATCTGGGTGAGGTGCAGGGTCAGGCGATGTCCGAGCTGTTATAATTTATGCTACTTAACAACTGTCCTTGTGGCCACACATACCTTGAACGTTAATTATGCATTTTGTCATATAAGAAATATATTACTAACCATCTGACCTGAACAATAAAAGTGAGAGATACATGTGTCCAGGTGCCTAACCTAGGTGCCTAACCTATCCTTTAGATCTCATACAACAATTGTTTATTGTTTGTTATTGTGAGTGGAATATATTACCACACATGGGATCAGGGATCTGGGGTGAGCTGGGGTGGTACTTTGATGAGGGGCATGCAATCGTTGCATCAAAAGGCTTTGGGGCAAGAGGCTTATTGCTCATATTTCTTTAGCTAGAATCTGGGGGTGCAAAGCGCGTTCATGGTGACATCATGTGTCAAAGGGCTGATGGGAGGGTGGATACTTGGTGCAGGCTCAGCGAAAGGGGTGGGAGGTTACAGTTGTAGCATCGCATCATTCACAGGGCTGAGGTTTCGAATCCGGGCCCAGGCAGAAGGGGAGGATAGGTGGGGGTTGTGTACGCAGCGGTACCTGAGGGTGGTGAGGGGAGAAACGGCCCTGTAGCATGTTGGACCGTGCAGTAACTACATTGTGTGGGGCACACATAGAGCTTTTATTTCAAACGAGGTAGAAAAATAGGTTAGTGTGTGCATTGGTACAGTGAAAAGTCTGCAACGTTCTGCTTATAATATGACGTGCATAATTCAATACTCAGAGGTTAAATGAATGTTACAAAGGACACTCTATTATACAGTGGGCACTCATTACATTAAAACCATACATATTGCAACCCTTAATTGAATACATTTAGAATAATACATTCTTAAGAAATCATTAGGTATATATTGAGATCATACATTGCCTTGTTTGTTGTGCAAAAGCAGTACCCCTTGATTAGTAATGAAAGGCTTAAACATACATGTTGTGGCTTCGTGTACGATCTGGGATGGGTGCGGGCCATCTTATTTCAATATGTACAATCAGTTTTATGGACTCAAAGTGAATTTTTCGTCCCTTCAGATGGCTTAGCTGCATGGGTGAAAAAGGGTGGCACATGGGCTTAGCATACATGTCTGGCACTTCAAACGGGGAACAGGGTTGGGGGTTATCCACAGCTGGTGTAATTGATGGGGGGGTCTGCAAGGGGACAGGACAAGTTTTATGGAGATAGCTTGTTTTTCTCAAACCCCAGCTTCGGCCCGGTCATCTGCAGGTCAATGCGGGACTGCGGAAGGTGAAAGATACAGTGTTTGTCATGTAACTTGTTCGCGCCTAGACTCCTGTGAGAACAGGCTTGCAGCAGGACCGCCAAGGGGAGGAGGGCGAGGGAAGCGCCGGGCTCGCTGTGCGCGGTCAGGAGAGGAGAACTGCAGTCCTGCAGACTGCTTTTGTTAGTGAGTCCTAGGTTTGCTTATTTTCAGTCTAAGTACTTCAGGATGAGCCGTGCAGCCCCATGTGTCGACCCGCAGTCATCCCGCATCCCGGGCCCCAGGTACATGGATGGCTGCTGGGCGAATCATAGGCTGCACGTTGGTGAGAAATGGAGGGGAGGGGGGCCCTAAAGACCTTTGCTCCTATACATCTCCAAGATGGGCAAAGTCAACTATCTGGTTGACATGGGAGTCCCTGGGGTAGCTCCTCGGGTATTCCACGTTAACAGGCTGAAGCCTTCCCACAGGCGAGAGGAAGTCTTATGTCTTCTGCTAGCTTCCGAGCAAGAGGAGGATGAGAGTGAGCCCCTTCTTGATATGCTGCATACCAACCCTCAGGATGGTGCAGTGGAGGGAGTACAGCTCTCTCCAGATCTAACACCAGAGCAGCAGAGAGCCTGCAGGGCTTTGATCCGGCAGTATGCACATCTGTTCTCACTGATACCAGGCCTCACCCCGTGGAACAGGCACGAAATTGACACTCGTGACAGTGTACCTGTCAAAAGCAGATGCTATCGGATGTCAGACATGATTAAGAACTACATCCAGGCTGAGGTCGCCAAGATGTTGGATATGGGTGTAATTGAACCCTCAACCAGTCCCAGGTCCAGCCCTCTGGTCCTTGTCCCCAAGGCAAGTTTCCGGGCAGGTACCAAGGATTGGAGGTTTTGTGTGGACTACAGAGGAGTCAATGCCATCACCAAGACTGACGCAGGGCTGATGAGCTCGAGGACACCATGGGTCAGAGGTCTTCAACCTGTGTGGTGCGCCCCCAGTGGGGCGCAGGAGCACAGCATGAAATGTAAAAGAAAAAATATATATATATATTTTTCTTTTTTTAGTTTGGAGGAAATGGGCAGGGGCAGCTCACATGGTTGGATTGGACCATTAAACTGTCTCAGGCACCAATGAAAAAGTGGCACGCAGTTGCAAATTCATTCTTTTAGTCACAGACTGTTTGAATAGTACCCAAGGGGGTGTTTCTTGTCAAAATGTAAGCAAATTTTGTATTTAAAGAATATTTATTCAGCAACAATGGTCAAAACGACTAACTACATAGTGAAGTAACTCATCAAACTGGCCCATACTGGTCCAAAATGTGGCCCATTTTGACTGGCTTACCTACACTAGCATTTAGCTTTTTTGGTACGGGCATCGCCCTATTGCCCTATAGGCCAGTCCGAGCCTGGCGGCTTATCCATAATGGGTGAGTGGGCGTCCACCCAGTGGCCCCCTCACCCATCATGGAGGGGCCGTGGAGCCAGCCCAATGAAACACTGTGCACTCCCTCAGCTGCTTTTTCCAGCTGAGGGAGTGCTCCTGGGATGGCTGAACTGTGAAGGGGAAACGCTGTTTCCCTTTGACAGTGAGTTACCCGGCTACACATGCTCACTGAGCCATGCAACGCTGGGAGCATTTTGCTTTGCCAGCCTTGCATAGCTCATTGGAAATGCTGGCTGGGGCACTGCATGTCTGTATGTGCAAGGGGGAGGTACAGTGCCTCCTCGCACATACAGACGGAGCAACCTGGAGCGGTGTATTTCTGCACCCACACGCAGGCCCCTGCAGAAGGTACGTTTATGTTGTTTCATGTATTTTTTATTTAAATATGTGTATGGCTGCATGAATGCTTGTGTTATGAGTTAGTGTATTGTGATGGGTGCTCGTATGAATGATAGAGTGATTGCTGTGTGTGTGTGTGTGTGTGTGTGAATGTGTGTGTGTGTGTGTGTGTGTGTGTGTGTGTGTGTGTGTATGTGTGTGTGTGTGTTTTTGTTTTGGTCCGTTGAGCTGATGTTGGCGAGGGGGGGAAGGAGGGTTGTACAATAGAGGCATTTTAAAAATGTCTTTGTTGCACAATCCCACTACCCACCTGCCAAAATATGCTCTCCTTCTGAAGAGCTGTGGAGCCCAGAGGACAGGGATGGTATTTTCTTTACTGGATATCTATCATAGATGTCCAGTCTAAAATACCATGCTTCTCTCCTTGACCCCACAGTGCCAATTGCAAACTGTTTGGCTTTTTACGTCCAGGGACTGGGTAGGAGTGGGATGAAGGAGCCCAGCGACTTTGATGGGAGCAGGTGGGGGAGCCCAGGGACTATACTGGGAGTAGGGTGCGGTGACGGTGCGCAATAGTTCATAGCCATTTGTACATACTGCCCATTTGGCATTTTTGGGGGCCCGGCCTGCCGAAATTTAACTCAGGGGGGGCCCAGGCCAAAAAAGTTTGAAGACCACTGCCATAGGTGCTGCCAAATTTGTAAGCACCTTTGACCTCACCTTAAGGCTATTGGCAAATAGCTCTTATGGACCAGGCCAAGGAAAAACTGTGTTCTCAACACCTGAGGGGCTCTGCCAGTTTAGAGTCATGCCTTTTGGGTTGAAGAATGCACCTGCCACCTTCTAAAGGTTGGTCAATCATGTTCTCAGTGGGCTGTAGGTCTTTTATGGGGCCCATCTAGATGACATTGCTGTCTAGAATTCCACCTGGGAAGAGCATTTGACTCATTTGGATTGGGTGTTGCAGGCCTTGCAAAGGGCTAAACTCACTATCGAGGCCAACAAGTGCCAGATATCTCAGGGGAAAGTAATGTACCTTGATCATGAGATAGGAGTGGGTCAAATCCAACCCCTCCCCAATAAGGTACAGGATGTACATGACTGGGAGACTCCCACTGCTCAAACCCAGGTGAGAGCTTTTTTGGGCCTCACTGGGTATTACCAGAACTTCATGGTGGACTATGGCACCATAGCTGCCCCTCTGACAGCTCTGACTACGCCCAAGCAACCTAGGAACGTTAATTGGATGCAAGACTGTCAGAGGGCCTTTGTTGGCTTGAAGCAAAGTCTGTGCAGGGCACCCGTGTTGTGTGTGTCTGATCACAGCAAACCCTTTATTGTTCAAAATGATGTATGTGACCCCGGAATTGGAGCTGTCTTGTCCCAATTAGATGACAAAGGGAGGGAACATCCTATCATCTTCATCAGTAGGAAACTCAAAGGTAGAGAATTTAGGTGAGCACCTGCTGAAAAGGAATGTTTCAGTATAGTTTGGAGCCTTAGGTGTTTTAGGCCTTACCTTACTTTGTCTGCATTCAAGGTCCAAACTGACCATAGGCCCTTAAAGTGGCTTATGCAGATGAAGGGTGAGAACCCTAAACTGCTCAGGTGGTCCATTAGCCTGCAAGGGCTAGACTTCACTATTGAGCACAGACCACAGAAGAGTCATGATAATGCAGATGGCCTTTCCAGACGGTATGCTGAACGTCTGGATGAGGGCGTCAATCTCGTGGGAGATTAGACCACCCTAACCTCAGTCGGGGGGCGACTGTAATGCTGGAAATGCATTGGAGGGACTGGGCCTCCATGTCCTGTACTCCCTTATCATGTGTGTTCTGTGTTTTGTCTGGACAGGAGTCCAGTTGCAGCTCTTTCTCTTCTTGGTTGTGGTGAACAGAGATTCTTGGGATACCCTTATGACACCCATGGGTGGGGGTAGAACCCTGTACCCCTAGTGTATGTTTTTTGGGCACGTGTGTGTGGCCCATAGCATAGAGTATGGGCTGGTGGCAGAACCATGCTGAATTTGACCGGTGCTCTGAGTATCCTCCATTTTGGGATACCCGGGCCTGCCATAGGAATCGGTGGATTCCTGATAGGAGACAAGATGGCCCTTGTGGCCTCTTGGTTTCTATGACCTGTTTCCTTGTTTTCCCAAAGTCCTGGGAAGCCCTGACTCTGTCCCTTCCCCTGACTGGCTGTTGGGTGGAAGAACCATATATGGTATTCTGGGGAAGTCCAGGCCAGACTGGCTGGAGCTATCCCAGTGACTGTGTGTTGTGGGTACACCCTTGGGGTGGGACCTGTCTGAATAGAGTGTGTGACCAATATGCATTCTATGTTATGGGTGCCCACTTTCTGTGTGTGTGACACAAAGAATGAGACAGCCTTGCCTGAAACTGACATGAATGCAGTGTGGTGGGCTGAAAGGCTGGGTACTTGCCCCAATCCACATTCCTTGTTATGGCTGTCTGGTGAATAGCGTGAATGCCTGTGAGCCTGATTGTCTGCCTGCCTGCATGAATGCCCTTCTGTCTGATTGGCTGACTGAGCTTGGCTCATCAGAGTAAATGAGGGACATATGTGTATATCTGGGGACCTCTCACTTCCCAATTTGTTCAGAAGCTGAAGTTGAAACTTGAAGCTGGTTAGCCTTGAAGCCAAGTTGGAAGAAGAAGAATTGCTGCTGCTTTCTTTCGACAAAATCTAAAAGCTGTTGAGTCTGTTGAGGACTGATCCAGGAGAGGCCCTGGATAGAAGTCCTCTCCCCGAGCTATGATGGAACATCGTGCAAAAGCTGATGTTCATCAAGGTACCCTGGAAACCAGTTCCGAAAGGCTGTCGACCGGATAAGGGGTTCACTGAGAATTTTGAAGTAAAGCACTAGGACATCGAGGTCATTGAAGTCCAATGATGTCGACCGGGGTTCAGAGGATTTCCGTAACCGCTGGAAGCCAGTCGAGTCATGTTGCCCAGAAGCTGGGACAGCTTGACGCTGTGCTGCTCGAATACAATAGACGCAATGCTCCACCTTTGCCTAAGAACATTTGAACTAAGAGCTCCCTTGCCATCACCATCAACCGCTTTGTCCCACCGGAGAAAGTCAAGGTCATCGGCTATTGAGGAAAGTCTGCCAATGGGTTTCCCACCATCAGAAGCTGACAAAGACATCCCAAGGATACTGACGAAGTGAACATCCGAAGTCCAGCCCGTGATCGAGTCCTGATCGCCAAAGCTATCCTGAGGTACATGCTGCGGCTGCAGCACCGACAGGCCAGAGGACCGCTGAAGCATCTCCCGACACCCGAGGCCCGCTGCTGGGCCAACATCCATCACTGAGTTTTCTTTGAGGCACCGAACACTTTGCATCGAGGTGGACCGCATGCCTCATCTTTACAGGACTTCCGTGAACAATCATCGAAGAGCACAGCGAAGGTCAAAGCTGCAGTCTTGATGCAAGTGTTCAGCTCTCTTTGAGGGATCTCGACGTCCTGTGACTGCTGCTTTAAAGGGGGTCCACTCTCGAGGGATCCCTCGACGAGGAAACAAGACTCATTAAACATTAATGGACTGGGCTTGTTAATACCCTTTATTACAGGCTGCCCAGGTGGGGCGATCCTCATTCAGAACTGCCTCTAGGTGGAGGGGGGTCAACATTCTGCCATTGTTTAACCCAACTTGTCTTCCTTCCTATGATCTATGCTGGACACATTCCTGTATGATTCGTATGCCCTTATAACTGTCAGCAGTTGATGCATTTTAAAGGAGTCAATAGCTAGCTATGGTACCACATAGACATTATATATATTTGCAATATTAGAATTGCCAGAGTACAAAGGGTGTTATTAATTGATGTATATATCTTGAACCTTATTTTTATATAAAGAACTGTGTAAGCACATAAGATAGTTTATGGATATTCCTTTGTGGGGGCTTGGGGACTAAACTATACTTAAGAACCAGCCCGCATCACCTCCTAAGAGCTTAAACCTTGGTTGCTCGTCCATTGCTACCACAATAGAGAAGCTTGGCTGAGGTGCTCTGTGCTTCTACTCTGCCATATAGAGGGCAGGAGTACAGATAACCCCCCTCCAGTCTTTACTCAGTCTTTACACATGCATTTAGACATGAAGCAAATGTGCACTCAACAAGAAGAACAAGTACAATAGGTAATATATGCATTTATACATGACGAATTCTAACATAGCATCCACTAGCTATGAAGAGCACTAACATAACCAATGTATAAGCGAAATGCAACATGAAACACAAGAAAATTCTGCTCACTAACATGGACAAAAAAAGGATAGTGGGGCAGCCATCTTCTCCAAAATGGAAGCTGTGGCATGCTTTTAAATAAACAAAGGAACCAAGATTTTGAGAGAACTGAAAGGGGGGAGAGCTTTTACAAAACATAGTGTATAGTACAGTGATTGTTTTCAAAAGAAAACAATATATTTACTCAAAGGGGGCTAAGCATTAAAAAGTTTGAACACCACTGCTCTATAGTAACTACTGCTTTAAGTGGCCTGCACAAATCGAGCCGGGGCTATTAGGAGGGTGTGGGCAAAAAGGTGCATGGCCTGACAGGGGGTCAGGGCCACAATTAAGAGCCAACACTTGCCTCAGCTGAATGTCTTCTGTTGGACCACTCCCCCGTAAGAGCCCCGGCTCGATTTTGCAAAAGGGCTTTGGTCTAACAGGAGGCATTCAAATCAGGTAAGTGTTGCTACCTAATTGCGGAACCGAACACCAATCAGCCACCACTTTGCATCAATCATCACCCTCGCGCCTGGGCGCAATGGTTATGATCCCTGCATTTCTAATGACATGGGTGCCTTGCAGGGGGTCGGTACCGCAATGAAAAGTCAGGCAAGGCTTTAGAAAAAAAGCCTTGGCTTCTAGTGCGCTGGGTTTGACAGGGGGCATTAGGAGGGCATGGCATGGCCCTGTCTCAGAAACAATTGTTGGAGCCTAATGGGGCTCTGCCCCGACTAACCCTGCTCCACTTAAAATCCTGATAGTAACTCTTCATCAAGGTGCTTCATGGTCGGCCTCTCATTCTGCACATCTGAGAATTTCATATTGCAGGGTTAGTCGGTTTCCCGCTTGTACTGTGGGGTGCACACAAGCACTTCAGCTCCACAAGACAAACAGCCATGTTCATGCAACCATTTGGGGTCAGTGCTTACTGAGTGAATCCCCATGGACCTGTCTGTTGCCCGATTTTATTGGAGTCCTTATCTGCCCCTCATCTAACCCTGACCCCCATGTCAGAAGACACCAATCTAGAGTTTTCATATGTTTAAAAGACGTCCCCACTACATCCGTAGGTGTATATATGTATATCACTAACAAAAAACATTGTTAAAGGGACGTTATGGTTAAGTTGCGCTACTACAAACCTATCCCCTTTACTGTAACGTTCCTGTAACAAAAGTTTTTGCACTGAAGTTGCTAGGTTGTTCTTTGGGCAACTGAAGCATAACGGTCCTTCACCAACGTTTTCTCACTGAATTTGATAGGTTTTTAGTAGGCCACTGTAACCAGACCCTTCATTTAGCATAGTTTTTTCAGTAAAGTGGATGGGTTTGTAGTAGTGCAACTTAACCATAAAGTCCCTTTAACAATGTTTTTTGTTAGTGAATTTCATAGGTTTTTAGTGGGACACTGTAACCGGAAGGTTGCTTTAGCACACTGTTTTCTGTAAAGATGATAGGTTGTTGGTACTGCAACTGAACCATAACGTCCTGTTAACAACGGGCTGTCACTGATTCCTTGGCTGCCCTCATGATGAACTTGTGGAAAGGCCAAATTCTCTGGTGTATGTATCCATTTGTGCTACCCCTTCCTTTTCCTAATAGTGTTGGTGTATCTTAGCAATTACAAATGTACATGGTAAGTGTTGCTGAGTGTTTGAGTAGTTTCTCTTTTTGCGTTAACATTGCATGGTGAATCTGTGCCGCACAGTGTGGGTGAGATGACTCCAAGTGAGCAATAAGGATGTTTCCTAGGGTGACTGCACCTGGCCGGCGCATGTGCAATCACACTGCAGGTATCCGTAGGACTCCATAAGTGACCTCATGGTCCCATCTTCAAATGCACTTTTAGTTAGTTGTGGGAGTGCACGTGCATCCGTTGTACAGCTGTAGCCATGTGTAGGCCTTCCTGTGTGTGCTGGCAACACCGCCTCTGTTGCCAGCCCTACAGATTCATACGGTTGGCTACTGCATTTCAAGTACTCCTGCCAACTACGTGGGTGGCTGTGCAAACCTACCAATGGATAGCTGCAGCACGCCTGGCTGGATGAGGCCCACTGGCAAACAAGAAACAGCAACCTCCAGTGTAACGTGGGCGTGTTAAATGTCGCATTAATTTGATTGATGTGCTGCTTGCCATTCCATGACCCGTGAAACAGACACATCGTCTCTGCACTGAGCACTGTGATGGAAAGTGTCAAGGGGTCGCCTGCGGGTCGTACAGTTGAAGAAAACATGTAACTGCAGGTGTGACAGTTTGTAGTGAGTCTGCAAAATGGCAAAGCTGGTGCGGCTTTGTCACGCACATACTAGTGCATGTAAAGGCAAGTAAGCAAATAGCAGAATCTTCAAAGTGCAAACAATGTCAGTGGTGGTTAGAAAAGTACTGTAGCCGCATGGGTCACGCTGAATTACCTTCCTGCTCCACGTAATGAAGCTGTGTTTCACATTGTTGTAAGCATTCTTGTATTTCAGAATGTATGCATCTCCGTGAATGCTAGTCCTACGGCTAATGGCGTAGCATGAAGTGGTTGTACTGCATGTGATGACAACTGAAATGGAAGCACAAGGGACCAGTGGGCAGGGTACTGCCCTTCCAACAATGCAATAGGGTAATTTCATGTGCAGCATTTTCCACATCTGCTGCAGCCAACAACAGACGCACACCTGTAGGGCAACAGAGCTCTAAAACATTCTTGCAGACCATATGCCGCACTACAGACCCTTGCCCGGCAAAGGCCATTGTATTGTGCATCTACTGCAACGCGCTACTCTACAGAGGGAAGGTACTTGGAAGCACGTGGGAAGGGTCTGTCCGGGAGCATGACAATGACTGGCGACCCATGTAGGTGAGGGCCACCCAATATTTCCATCTCTCTGCACGTCCTCTATGTTATCCATGCAGGTGCAGCCCCTTCCGTACCGGGCCTTGCCTGCCATTCCTTCTGTGGCATGTGTTAGAAGACCAAAATAAATGGAAAAGAACTGGGAAAGGAAAAATGAAATAAAGAAAGCTCCTTTCACAGTTGAACAATGGAATTGCCAATGAACGGATGCAGGGCGCAGCGCGCCGTATGCACCCCACACAATGGATGCAAAATAAAGGGAGGCGTGACCCTGTGCAAAACACTGTGGTGGAATCGGGTAGAAAGGGGTTTGCTGTAGAAAGAGGTTCTTTACGTGTTACAGAGCATTTTGAAGAGTCTAAGTGCACAACACTAAGGGCCTCATTACACGGACGGCAGTAAGGATTAACGGTCACTGTTAATGGTACTGGTGACCATTAACCCTTACTGCCTTACTACAAGGTACCTTTGCGGGTTGGAGACTTTAACGCCTGCTTTTTGCAGGCATTAAAAACCAACCTGCAAAGGGACCAGGGAGCTAATTACGGTACCGCAATTTGCGGTGCCGTAATTAGCACCTTCCCCATTCCCATTATGCCCTATGGGGCAAAAATGGGAATGGGGAAGGGCAATAGGGGAAGGGGGAATTACTGCCCCACCAACCTTGGAATAGGGCGGTAATTCCCCTTTCCTGCAAGGCGGTGCCGGTATTTTACCGGCATGGACCAAGGTGCTAATATCATGTTGGTCCACCGCCGTCCGTGTAATGAGGCCCTTACTACCGAAATTCTTCCACTACTTTCAAGAAGGGCAGCAAGGAAATTTGGATAGGGCGTGCAGAAATCGGATGGCAGGAACAGTAAGATGAATGTTAATGGTGGGGAAAACTGTTTGTGCTGTGAAACGTCATATTCCCATGAGTGAAGTACGCCATTGGAACATGTCGCAAAAAGTCACAAATAGACTTCTTCACAATGTACCGCGCTTTCTCCATTTGCGGACCAAATGAAAAATAACACAGCCACATCAGTGTCTGCGTAATGCGATAGAAAGTTAGGCAAGAGATCGGAAACAGACGCATGACCTGAGCAAGTGCGTCCTTCATTGCAAATGGCACTGAAAGTCGTGTAACATGCTGTGCAATGTTCCCTCCACAGTGAAGAACAATAATGTCAGCATTTTTGCCCGTTACAAAAGTGTTGCACAGACAAACCAAAATCAGTCACTTCACTGAAGCTACTCAATAGCAGTACACATCCACATAATAGAATCCAAAATGAGCAGCCACTGCTGAGTGTTTTCCACTCACTTTCAATCAATGTATTTAGAACTCCCCCAAAACCCGTACGCTGTGGTTCATGAAGCACACAGCCATAACCGTGCCCTCTGTATTTCTGTCGACAAATACACCTTGTATTTGTATTTGTATTTATTTTATTTGTAGAGCGCAGCCTTGCCCTGAGGCATCTGGGCGTGTAGTTACAAGAAGGTGGTTAAAAGCAGGCCTAACATGTTACGACAGTGGAGTAGTCTTAACAAAGATAATACAATAAGGCTTAAAACATAGCTTAAAAAACATCACGGTACAGGATACACATAATTACTCTAAGAGCTTATAAAGGGAACTTCAGCTGGTGCAGGAATGAAATGAAAATGGGAAAGGTGAGCAGTGCTAATGTAGTTAAAGTTCGATCCCTATGATGAAAGTGAAGTAGGCTCATCAAGCTTGTGAAGCCAGAGTTTGGTTTTGGTTTTGAAGGAGAGGAAGGTTGGTTCGGCTCTGAGTGTGGAAGGGGTGGTGTTCCAGAGTTTAGCTACAAGAACTGGGAAGCTTGAACCCCGAGCAGACTGCAACTTAAATCTAGGTATAGTGAGAGTGTTGACTCAGCGGTCTGTTCGTGACATGCTGCGAAAAACGGCCAGTCAGATATGCTGGAGCCAGGTTGTTCTGAGCCTTGTAAGTTAAGGCTAAGGTTTTAGCGATATTTGCTGCATGACGTGGAGCCAATGAAGGCTGTGTCTGATTTCTGAGATGTGAGATCTTCTAGGGATGTTGAGAGCCGCCCTTATGGCGTTGTTTTGTGAATCTTGTAACTTGTCAATGTTTTTTTGACTGGTCCCTAGGTAGAGAGCATTGCAGTAGTCTATTCTTGCCATGATTAGTGTTCTGGCTAGGATGATGCAGTTCTCAGTGTTCAAGAAGGGTCTACAGGCTGTGATGAGTTTGCAGGTATAGGCCGAGGCAGACGCTACGGCCTTGGTTTGTCTAGTTAGGGATAGAGTTGCGTCGAGATAGATGCCTAGAGTTTTTGCTGTTTTTGACACTTTAATCATGTTACCGTCTATGGTGAATGATTTGTAGGCTGGATCAAGTTTAGCTAATTTGGAGTGCGAACCGAGTATGAGTAGCTCCGTTTTCTGATCATTTAGGCAAAGCCCATGATGAGCCATCCAAGCCTGGATGATTGAGTAGACATCATTAAGTGCCTTAGCATAAAGAGCAAAGTCACCAGAGATGGGGATGAGTATCTGGGTGTCGTCAGCATAGTTGGTGTATGAGACACCCAGATAGTCGAGTATGTCAAAGAGTGGCTTGGTAAACACATTGTATAATGTGGGAGAATCGCAAGACCCTTGAGTGACTCCGCAAGGGACAGGGGCAGGATCTGCAGAGGCTAGAGGAGAGAAGACCCTCATAGTTCTATTTGCTAAGAAGGAGCTAATCCAAGATGACGCTGAGTCTGAAAAATGTGCAGCAATTTTGAGATGGTGGCAGAGAATTTTATGATCCACCAAGTCGAATGCCGCTGAAAGATCGAGCAGAAGGGGGAGTGCCAGCTTGCCCTTATCTTTTAGGTCATCAATTTGGGTTTGTAAATCTATCAGGGCAGTTTCCGTGCCATGTCTACGACGGAAATAAGATTGACGGGGACCCAGTAATTGCTTTGATTCAAGATATGCCTGAATTTGCAGCGCGGTCCAAAATCTTTAGGAGGTATGGTACCGTAGTAATAGGCCTATAATTGGTGGGGTTGCTCTGGTCAAGGGAAGGTTTTTTGATTAATGGGATAAGCCAAGCATCCTTTAGGTTATCTTGGACGATGCCCGATCTGAAGGAGGCATTTATGAAAGTAGTGATAAAAGGCGCAAGGACATGCGCAGCTTCCTTGATGATTGGTGCAGGGCAGGTATCGCCTTGACAATTAGAAGGTTTAAGCTTTGTGATAATATTTTCCGCTTCCTCAATGAATAGCGGGGAGAAGCTGAATGGTTTTAGAGGGCGAGAAGGGGCTGGAAGGTTAAACGATGGTGTGTGCAAGGTAGAATCAGATAAGTTATTCTTTTTAGAATTTATTTTCGCTTGCAGTAAGGCGATTTTGTTCAAAAGTACCTTTTGAATATTCGTACAACAGGCAGCATCTGGAGAGCAAGTCACCAGAGGGGCTACAGGGGGCTCTAATTCCTTGAGGACCTTAAAAACTTCCTTCGTGTTTGCTTGGGGCCTGTGTGATACGTTTGTTGTAAACATCTTTTTTTTGCAGCCTTTCTTTTTTCTTTGCGCCATGGTCTGTGCATATAACCACACCCAGAAACCTTATTGGCCAATCCCGTAGCCTCTCCAGGCCCATTTCTATGGCCTTATAAATAAAGAGGAACTCCAACACCTCGGGAACGCAATGGAGCACAAAACTAACCTATAACAAAAGGTGTTCCCGAAAAGGCTTAAGTTGTAATGTGATTTAGAAAGCTATCAGTGCATTTTCAACTAATAGCTGAAACAGAACAAATCATTCAGTTACACATAGATAGTTTTTTCTCATCAGTCAGATAAACCTCAATAACCATTCAAAAGGTATGTAAAAAAAATTTTTTTTTTATTTGAAGTGAGACAACAGATGTAGCCACTTGTTGGCTTCATACATGAAAAATATTTACACAAATAAGTGAATATATATAGACCAATCTGCAAATATAGACAAAATACATACAGTTTTGTAGAAAAAGGGGGACAAAATCATAATAAGGGGAGAATGGATAAGGAGAAGAAGATTGCAACGGAAGTAATTAGTTAAGCAGAAAACATTTGTTCTGTTAAAGGTCTTTATCTATCCAAATTGCACAGAGAACAATAGTATTAGTCAATCCATGCAATTGTTTGTATTAAGTCAAAAAAGTGGCAGACTATAACTGACTGACACTTAATAGCTTAAAGGTATAGGGCCTCATTACGACCCTGGCGGAAATCGCGGTGCAAAATGCACCATGGAGCACGGCGGAAAGCTGCCGATAGCGCCATGGGGGTTGGCGGATTTTCCGCCCCATTCCGACCTTGGCGGGGCAGTAAATCCCCATCCCCCATTTTACCCTTCCCCATTCCCATTTTTGCCCCATAGGGTATAATGGGAGTGGGGAAGGCGTTAATTACGCCACCGTTAAATACGGTGGCGTAATTAACAACAAGGTCCCGTAGCGCCATGGATTTCTCCGCCCGGAAAAACCAGGCGGAAAACGCTCCATGGCGCTACGGGAACTCGTAGTAGGGCGGACGGGTCCACCGCGAATAACGCTGGCGTAAACCCACTCCGCCAGGGTCGTAATGAGGCCCATAGTTTGTAAACTTAATTGTAACCAAAATGACAAATCAATAGTAGTCTTTTTGACAAGAAAGCTAAATGAAATGTTATGCAACAGGCAAACATACTGTGCATTAAGCCTTTATTCAGGCAAAGAAAACAGAAAACACAAACAACAAAACACAAATGAATTTGTGCGGCTGACTGAAAATAATGCACACAATTGCTTTTAGGAGGTCATGTCACAGGCTGAAATGATGTGCTACGCGTTCCGCTGGTGAGTGTGGGTAGCCGCGTCCTCTGGTCACAGGTGCATGTGCACCTATAGCCAGGGCGTGGCAAAAGTTGGCTTTTCGGTGGTATGTAGACAGATGAAGTCCACCTTCTTCAGGCAATTCGATCTTAAAATTCAGCCCCTACAAAAGCAATCAAATGTAGTACCATCATATTGTGTCATCTCAAGAAAATTTTGAGATTCAGTGTGAGGTATTAACATGAAAGGTGGATTAGAAGTACCATCAAATGGCAAAAAACACCAGGCAACCACCCCTTTAGGCTGGCAGGCGGACCCCCGACAGCTCATTCCTATATCCCATAGACTAATATCCAGAGCCCAAAGGCACTGTGCGGAAGTGATAATGAATGCCACAAGAAAAGGGTTAAGGTAATAAATAACAGAATGTGTTATGAATCAAAAGAGGAAGGGAGCATAAAGATAGAACTGAGTTTGACTGCCAACACCCATATTTAGTGATTGGTGGAGAGTGAGCCCCAGCGACCCTGTGGAGGTGAAACAAATTCATACCTAGGATATTATTGAGGGTGCCCCCTAGACAGGCATGTCGCGGTCAGAACACTATGACTGGATCACAAAAATAAATGTTGCCGCCTCCAAGGTTCATGGGCACATCTATGGTGAAATACATGATATAAGGAATTCGAAAAAACATGTGCTCACAAGCAGTAATGAGAACATAGAACTCATAATACCCAGACGTGAACGAACCTATGATCGGCGATGCGATTATGTGCGGCAGAGCACTGTGAAAATCTGGCGCGAATTTGGCAGGAGACAGAACTGTTTCAAAGGACAACCATGCCATCCAAATGCGCGATCTGTGTAGTAACTGTGGACACAAATGAAAACACCCGTTACGCTCAAACGGGGCAGGGAAGACCATGAATCAGCAACAGACTGGGCAGTGCTTACCTTCAGAGCGCCTATGGGTGAAAAATCTCTGTCTTCCGAATGCACGTCCCGGCAATAGCCTCCGATGCAAATACAACGTTTGCACTTCTGGGGGCGTGGCTTGTAGTTGAATTTCAAGCGCATAGAAAGAGGACTGGAATAGTTACTCTTGCGCACATTAGAAAAGACTACCAAGTCTAATGAGGCATCATAAAGTATAACAGAATGGCCTAAATAAAGCCAGAAAAAGGGGCAAACAAAGGGAATAAAAGCGAATTACCAAAAATGTATATGTATATCTAAGTTGAGTACTAAATGTGAGTAAATGTATGAAGAATAAATAAAAACAAATTGCATAAAGAAATAACAAGAGAGCAGTGCTTCATGGAGCATATGGCCAAGGGTTGCATTTAACAGCAGCACGAATCATCATATACTGCAATGCATAGGCAACCGCCCCCAAGTCGAAATGGAGTATATGGGGCATTATAATTATTAAGGACAAGGGGTGTTCTCACCCTGAAATTGCCACCAAGTTGGGGATGCCTCATTGAGACCGTTTTCAATCGTGTCAAGTGCAAAGATCCAGCGTGCCTCCTTATTGGACAATTCCTGCAATGGGTTAGAGGCATTCTTGATGACATCGATGACCCACCAATGTAGGTCTTCAGTCGTATGGCCATATTCCATATAATGGCTCACTAGGGGTGAATTAATGGCTTTATAGCGGATCCGGGAGTGATGCTCCGTAATTCGAGTGTGGACCGGCCGTGTGGTTTTGCCTATGTATTTAAGCCCGCAGGGGCACTCAATGCAGTAAATCACCCATGGTGTCTTGCAATTTGAGTGATGGCGTATTTCCCAGGTTTTGCCATGTAGAGGAAATGTTTTAATTTTGACAGCAAATTTGCAGATTGAGCAGGTGCCACAGGGAAAAGGCCCCGTCCGAGGATGGAGATCCCAACTTGATGTAGTAGATCTTGAAGATTTATGTTGGGTAGAAGCATAGACCAATTGGTCCTTTAGGTTCTTCTGTCTTTTCATTGCAAATATTGGCAATGGTTCTGCCGGTAGGGAAAGCTGTGCCACAGACCAATGTTTTTTAATGGATTTTTTTATTAGAAAAGTATGTGGACTATAAGTAAGAGCACACACTAGTTTGTCATGTGGTGTCACATCCTTGGGCAGTAGCAGGGTGTCACGGGGTGAATCTTGCCCGTTTCTAAGAGTTTGTAATCAACTTTTTAGGGTACCCACGTTGCTGAAATTTAGTGCTCAAGATCCGAGCATGATGATCACAGTCCACTATGGATATGCAATTTCTCCTTAATCTCAAAAATTGAGAGTAAGGCAGATTTTCTTTTTGTGTTCGTGGGTGGTAACTGTCAAAGTGCAATAAAGTATTGCGATCTTTAGGTTTGGTGAAAAGTGAACAGACCAGTTGATTAGAGTGATGCTGAATTAGTAGAGCAAGAAAAGGGATTTGCGAATTATTCTTATCAAGTTTGAATTTGATAGTATGGTGACAATGATTCAACCATAACAGAAAGGCATTAAGTTAATCAGTGGTGCCATGCCAGATGAAAATAATATCATCTATATATCGCCTCCAGTTCTCAATGTGTTGGCGAAAGGGGTTGAGGTCTGAGAAAATGAATTTAGTTTCAAAGTCGGCCATGAAGATAATGGCCAGGCTCTAAATCACATTACAACTTAAGCCTTTTCGGGAAAACCTTTTGTTATAGGCCATTTCTATGGCTGTCATCTGCAAAAGGGGCGTATATAACATGTGCAACCCTGCAATTGTTGTGATGTTGGCAGAGACTTTTCATGCTGTACGTGTGGGAATGCAGGAATACATTTCAACCAGGGTAGGGTATGTCGTTAGTTGGGGCGGCTCTGAAAATAGCCGGTTTTTATACGTATTTTTGTGTTTTGTACGTCAGCTCACATTCTTACAATAGGGTCTTCAGTGCAGCCTGTAGATTGTGAAACAAAATATCATTGCCACTGGTCGACAAAGACATGCCATTTGCTTTGAAAAGTTGTATATATCGAGAACCAATCTTCTCATTCTCACAGAACATCCTAGCAGCACTCCAGAAGTCACACATGCTTCTGTTGAAGAGACCCCTTGCGACCTCTGGCTGGCGACAGGAGTCATTGGAATAGTCCCCTACTATTCTCGGTGGTATACATGAGAAAAGCACCTTGGCAGTGGGAAAAATGCGCTTCACTGCTTTCATCAACTTCTTCACACGGGAAAAAGCCATGGAACCCAAATGGAACGCTCCATACTTCACGACCACACCATGTACAGTAGCTACAGTGGCCACTCGCCGACATACTGCAAGCACAGCGCTAAAACATTACACATCGCCACAGCACCACAAAGCCTCCACTCCCTCCAAATCGAAATTGCTATGAAAGCCTTTTTCAACGGCTTACTGGAACAGATCTTCCACAAAGACATAACCGACTATCAAGACACTGCGTCTCTTCATCTCTGCCTGCCACATTCACTACACAGAGTAATGGAGAAAAACATTCCCGCCCTTTCGTGTGACGCACACCCTGAGCACCTGATTGGAAAATCCCCACAGTCCGATTTCCCTTGGCCAGCACGGTGAAAAGCGCAGAATGTAGCACGTGCGCTTCCCCAAGTACCAAGAGGGCCACGCCCCAGCAAAGCAGGTGGAGTCCTTCTTCCTATTGCCACCCTTTCCTGTGACGCTCACCCTGAGCACCTGATTGGACAAGTCCCGCAGTCCTGTTTCCATTGGCCAGCATGCTGAATAGCGCAGAATGTCACATGTGCGTTTCCCCAAGTAGCACCCGGGCCGTGCCCCAGTAAAGCAGGAGGAGTCTGTGTTCCTATTGCCGCCCTTTTCTGTGACGCACCCCCTGAGCAACTGATTGCACAATCCCCACAGTCCCCTTTCCATGACCGCCATCCTAAAAATCCCCAGATGTGTCTTTCGTGCTGCATGCGGGTGTGGGGCAATAACTTGCAACCAGGGTAGAGGGGAGATCGTTGTATGGGGCGGCTCTGAAAAGAGCTTTTTTTTAGATGCTTGTAGAGAAACACCTTTTTTCGGTTTTTATTTGATTTTGTGTTTCCTTGTGCTCACATTGTTACCGTAAACTATTCACTGCATCTTGTAGATGGGCAAACAAAACAGCATTACCAATGGACGACAACAAAATTCATTTTGCTTGGACAAACTCCACATTTCCACAACTAATGAAGTCATTGTTGCAGAAGAACATACCAACAGCGGACAAAAAAGTATACATGCTTCTGTTGATGAGACACCTTCCTGCCTCTGGTTCGGAACAACTTCCAGGAGTATTGTCCCATACTCTTCGTGGTGTTATGGATGACAAAAGCACCTTGGCAGTGGGAAAAAGCCTCTTCACTAGATTTAGCAACCTCTTCAGTCGACAGAACAAACCTAAACAAGACACGTAACCCATATGCATACCGCCATAGTGGATGATGATGACATCGGCAGTAGCAAAATCGGCCAGGTCTTTGCAAAGTGCATGCATGTCGGAAAAACTGCGCTCGTAGACAGCGTTCCACAATGTGTCCACTCCTTGCAAACCGAAATTTCAATCAAAGTGTCTTTCCGGGGCATACTTGTGCAGATCTATCACAAAGGCATCACCCAAAGTCAAGACAATGCATTTCGCCATGTCAGCCAGCCTCACTACGCAGAGTATGTAGAACAGTACGGCCGCCCCTTCCTGGTAACAACACCCACAGTATCTGATTGGATAATCCCCAAATTCCCATGTCCATTGGCCAGCATGTTGAGAAGCGCAGATTGTGGCACATGCTCTTCCCAAAGTACCACAAGGGCTGCACCCCAATAAAGCAGGAGCAGTCCTTCCCTTTCCACCATCTTTTGTCCACCACTACCTCATTGGGTACGGGTAAATAGGCACACACGATACCACCAATGCTATCCAAGACGTTAGCATCTAACACTGTCAGGTCTGCACAACACTTCATAGGTATCGTTACAAAATCAGCCTGCAAGTGTTCTGTCACTCGAAAACACGTGCAGTAGAAAGTTCAGTAAAAGATTGCAAGATTTCTGCATCCACATGCCTCCATATGCACACCCATCACCATAAAATGGAGGTATGAAAACTTTTTCTGCAGTATGTTTACCACTGTGTTATACGTGCCTTGCGCACGGTATCTGCCACTGAGCGTCCATTACATTCTTTAAAAGCATACTGTCATTTTTTCCCATGCCCTACCAAGTGGCACTTCAGTGGTGCTTGTAACTTTTTCATTTACCCATATCATACATTGCAATATCGAAACAGGAGCTCTCTACTTTCCTTCCGGCAATGCTACAAAATGTTTTCCCCACTAACCCACCTCCTACATAAATCGTAAAGATACACCACCAAAAGGAGCACTGCATGCATCTTACCAACCTAGAGCAAGTTTCAAAAGGTCTGCACAGCTGTACTTCTGGCTAGGCTGCACTATTGCAACAGGCTTTTTTAAAATCTGCTCACTTCTACTCTCCGCTCTCTGCAACGCATCCAGAAGAGGACTGCCCGAATTAGGATGGTACTTCCTCTGCACTGAAATGTCTGCAATAGCTCCCAGTGGCTGCCAGGGTCGGAATGGCCCCTCGGCCTTTAGGCCCGTGGGCGGGCCAAAATTGTCCCTGGGGAGTGGGGGCTGGATTCTGGGCATGCCTGGGCCGGTTTGGAAGAAAACATTTTTTTTTAATCTTTTTTTTTTCAAAACTTTTATTTTTTTCAAAAAGCATTTCATCCTTCTTAGGTCGATAAATGAGTACCAACATAGGTTGGGTGATATTGTATGCCTATTTGTTCTATAAAAAAGAGCTTAAGCGTAAGTGCTATACAATAACATATTATCATTTGGTCTTGGACGTCTGCTAGGATTCACAGTAATTTAGTGTACTTAGGAACAATGCAATTTGATGCCACTTCCTGTTTTGTCAATGTCAAGCGGTGAAAGGTTGTGTTTCATCGCTTCCTGGGATGTCACTTTGGGGTGGGGTCAATTGACATCACTTCCGGTGATGTCATCGGAGGTAAAGGGTTGTGAGGCGATGGGTGGCCCATTTTTTTTGAGGCGAGGGGTAGGCCATATTTTTTTTGTTTGGTGACTGGGCCTATTTCTTGTCCCAGTCCGACACTGGTGGCTGCGAGGAATAAGATGAAAACCCTCTGCATTATGCGCAAGGCTTTCTGGGCCCTGGGACCTCAATACCTTCAACTCTCACTTACTATATATCTCTGTGCTCGAGCTCTTCCCTCATTCGCCTCCAACTCCCTCAGGGTCAATCGCTTCTGCAAGTAACCAGTTGGTGGTAGATGTTTTTTTTTCCAGGGCTCCAATCCTGAAAATGGCAGGATGTGCCATGTGTAATCTTGAAAATACAACTTAATCCGCAGAGTGTTCGTGCTAGGAAGGGGGGTGGGAATTGGGAAACAGGGAAGGCGATTGGGTTTGTAGTGATCTCTCTGGAAAGGTTTGATTTTTTTCTTAGTTTTTGTGTTTTTTACGTGTGTTTATTTTTGTTTTTTACGTGCTTGCAAACCACCTTTTTTGTTTTTTCTCTTTGTATGACTTTCTGTTTGCTTCTCCTCCTTCATTTGTTACTGAATTAAGGGCAATGTTTTGTGTAAAGTGTACAAGAAAATGGTACTGCCAATGGCGGGCAAAGAAATGCCATTTGCATGAAAACAGTGTATGTTTTGGAAATTCATACTGTCATAGTGAGTGGACAACATGACATCAGTGCACATAAATGCAGACATGCTTCTGTTCATAAGACGCCTTCCGAGCTGTGGCTGGGGACAAATTACACCAGCATGGTCCTATATTCCTTTTGGGGGAATGGGTGAGAAAACGACCTTGGCAGTGGGAAAAATCTGCATCACTGCAGTCATCAACTTATTCAGGTGACGGAGCAAACGTCCATACGACATGTAACCCAAATGTAGACCTCCATAATGCACAATGACAACTTCACCAGTAACGATGGAGGCCACATATCTGCAAAGGTGAAGCATCGCACCAAACTGCACACATCGAGACTGGCCCACAAAGCGTCCACTCCTTCCAACCCGAAATTAGCAGGAACGCCTATTTGCACGGCATACCTGTACAGATCTTGTACACATGTATCACCCACGATCAGCACTGTGCATCTCTCCATGTCCACCAACCTTATTACACAGAGAGTATTTGGAGAAAGAAGTACCGCCCATGCCTGTGACCCACACCTGCAACATATTATTTCATAATACCCACAGTTCACCTCTCAATCAAGTCTGATTACCTCCTACTCAAACTTAGCCCCACATCTAACTGTACCATATCTCTCTACGTGGTCTATCGGCTTCCTGGTCCAGTCTCTGACTTCCATGAATCATTGATCCTCTCTCTATCGGATAATCTAAAAAATACATCTAAAGCCCTGTTCCTGGGTGATCTAAACTTGGGTCTCAATGGCCCCAATAATTCACATGCAGCTGCCCTAAACAAAGCCCTATCTACTTTAAGGTTCTCTCAAGAAGTCGTCTCACCCACCCACATCAAAGGTCGCATGGTGGACTGGATCAGCCAGCACAACTGCCACATCAGGGTGACTGGCATCACACCCATACCCTGGTCTGACCACCACTATATCCAATTTGACCTTATAACCTCCAAAGGGCCCCCCAAGCTGGTGACCCACTCCCTGCAGCCTTATCTAGGAGTGCCCGTCAGCTGACCAAAGAAAGGATCGCTCCTCACCTCGTCGTGCCTGCACTCCTGCCTCCTTTTTCCCATGACCCTGAAACACTCGCAAGTGCATTTAAAAACGTCATCTCCCAAGCTGTCGAGGCCATTGCCCCGCTCGCTATGAGGAAAGCCAAAAAAGTCAAGCACCTGAACACCTGGTTCTCCCAGGACCTTCTTAACATGCGCTCCAAAAAAATACTAGCACTCTCATTATGGAAAGCTAAACCCAACGACTCCTCCAAGGCAAACTTCAAGGCTATCTCTAAGGAGTACAAATCTGCCATAATCAAGGCAAAAGCGGCCTCATTCAATGATAGGCTAGCAAATGCAAAATCAAGGACTAAAGACATCTTTGCAATCTTTAGAGAGCTGGAAAACCCTGCCCCTCCAACACCCTCTCTCTCTAAAGATACAAGCTGGTGTAACAACATCCAAATTGCCATGTTGGACAAACTCAACACCTTGCAAGCTAAAATTATAACCCATCAAAAGGCTCTCTCCAACCTGTTAACCAACCTTCACTGTAGCCTCTCTACTGCTACAGCCGCCACTGCTGAGAATGAATATCCACCCTTTGAATTCAAAGACATGAGTGAACCAGAAGTCATTGCCCTTCTCAATGCAATCAAACCATCCAACTGCAAGGGGGAAGTTTGCCCGGCCCAGCTTATCAAGGATTGCGCCACTACTCTTGCCCCCTTCCTCACCGCCTTTATCAATACCTCCTTCCAGTCAGGCCATGTTCCGACCAGCCTTAAGGAAGCCTGGGTATGCCCTCTCCTTAAGCAACCTTCCCTTGACCCCTCTGTCCCAGGGAATTAAAGACCCATCACGACTGTTCCCTTTTTACTAAAAATCTCGGACAAAGCAGCCTACCTACAAGTCCAAAAATTCCTCAAAGACAACCGTCTCCTTGGCTTGCGGCAGTCTGGCTTCCGTCCGCATCATGGCACCGAAACGGCCCTTCTTGATTTGAAAAATCAAATTGATGACCTCCGAGACGCAGGCAAACCTGCGCTCCTCCTGCTCCTTGACCTCTCTGCTGCCTTTGACTTGGTGAATCACAAGACATTATGCCACCATCTCACCACTGCGGCTAACTGCTCCCCAAGGCTTGTGCTTGGATTGCTTCATTTTTACAAGATAGGGCTATGAAAGTCTTTTCTGACACTGACTCTACCACCCCCAGTCTCCTCAAATGCAGAGTCCCACAAGGCTCCTGCATTGCTCCTATCCTAAATAACTTATTCACGATGCCCCTGTTCACCATGCTGGATGCCCTGGGCATCGCGTACACAAATTACACTGATGACACCCAGGTACTCATCCCCCTCTCGGGAGACTACCAGTCCGACATGAACACCATCTACTCAACTATCCAATCCTGGATGGCACAGAATTGGCTCTGCCTAAACACAGAGAAAACTGAACTGCTCCTAATTGGGTCTCCCGCCACCCTCTGCAAACTGGGCAAACAGTACAGCTCCTTCACCATTGACAATACCAATATCATGGTGTCTCAAACCGTCAAGACCCTTGGCATTTATCTCGACTCCAATCTCAACATGGATAGACAGGTAAACGCTGTTGCCTCATCCACAGCGTACTACTCTAAATTGCTCAATGGAGCAAGACCATTCCTCTCCCAACTCAACTGCCTTACCATTGCTAGGGCAATAATTGGGTCACGTTTGGATTACTGCAATGCTCTCTTTGCAGGGACTTCCAGTAAGACCATTGCCAAACTGCAACTGGTACAAAATAATGCCCTCAGGGCTGCCACTGGGATCTCCAAGTGGGAACACATCTCCCAGGTGCGCAAGGAAGTTCATTGGCTCTCAGTAAAAGAGAGAATTGTTTTTAAAACCCTTGCCCTCACACATAAATGCCTTCATGCATTGGCACCACCCTACCCTGTCCAAAGAATAGTTAAGTCCACATCAACCAGGCCCACCAGGACTGCCTACGCCAACAGGATCTCCCTGCCTAAAACCCGAAGAGTGCGTGCAGGTGGAACAATTTTCTCCTCCCTAGCGGCTTCCCACTGGAATGCTCTGCCTCCATACGTCAGGCTCATTGATTCGCACTTTGCCTTCCGTAAAGCAATCAAAACATTGCTATTTGTCTGACGCCGGATCAACCTGCACCTCAACCCCACGATTTAGCTTGAACACCAAGCCTGTTGCAACTCTGGGGCCTGCCTTCTCCTGTTTTCTGCCTCCGGATAACTGTTTGCACACTCTGTTAATGTCTTGTAAATAAGCAACTTGGGCAGCTTTTTTGTAACCCTTAATCAAGTTCACGTTCATTTACTTGTGACAGCGCCTCAATGCCCCTCGGCTGTAGAGCGCTATACAAATACAAATAAATAAATAAATGCCCACCATGCTGAGAATGGCAGGATGTGGCATGTGTGCTTTCCCAGCTACAGCGAGGGCTGCACCCCAGTAAAGCAGGGGGAGTCCTCCCCTCTCCACTGTTCTTCATTCCAGCACTCCCTCATTGAGGATTGTGAAATATGGAGGCTTCCATGCACCAATCACAGCCAAGAAGTCAGCATTCAACACTATCATTCTGTACAGCACTCCATATTTACCGTTCAACATTCCGAGTACACGTCGTGGGTGCTTCCAAAGCACCTTCCGTACAAAGGTGTGGAAAACAACCACGATGTCAGCATTCAAAATCGTCCAGAGCAGCACCCATCATGCCTTTGACCATGCACAGAAGAGTCTACTGCTTGTCGACACCCATCCCAACATAATGGAGCCATGCATGAGAACATGTGGCCATAAACCAGAATCCACAAACGAAACATAGCCAGCGGTACTTCTACCCAACCCCAGCACCATAACACAGCGATGCATGGAAACATGTCACAGTTAGCAGATTCCACAAACATACCACTGCCTCTACCACCCCTACCCACTTCCATGCACAAAGTATTATGTCACTGGCACCAAACCGCACAATCCTCACAACATTGGGCCTACTCCCAGGAAGCTACACAAACCAGAATGTCCAAGCACATCACACATTCACTTCAACCCTACCCTCTTGTATACTGACAGTGTTCCAACACTGCATCCAGTGGGCACACTGCAATACTTTTCACTGCACATTCTCCAGCCATACAACAAAAAACATAGGATGTTCCAACAATGACTGCACCCATGGAACCAACAATGTATGCATGTCAGCGCACTTCTGGTGCTTTATGAAGAGTAAAATGTGTTCCGCAACCATCCTTTAAAGGTGACCACCCTCTGAGAGATGCAGTCAAAACTGCATTGCTGCAGTGGCTGTGGTGAAGGCCTTGGCTTTCGGGTGCATGGCCTACGACCTTTGGCCATGCACCCAATAGTCTAGGCCTTGGCCACACCCACTGCAACGTAATGCAGCCACGCATGGCAACATGTCATCAAGTACCACAATCCACAAAGATCCCACAGCCACCGGCACTCCTACCCAAGCTCTGCACTGTCCTACGGGTATGCATAGAAAGTATCACCTTCTACCTGAATCTATAAACTTAACACAGCCTCCGGCACCCCTACCCACTTTCATTCACATACGATGGTGTTACTGCCAACCCAACCAACCAATAGTATTTGCATGTCAGCTGACTTGTGGTTCTCTATCAAGTGTGAAATGTGCTCCACAACCATTCTGTAAAGGTGAGGAGTCTGTGACAGATGCAGTGTAAACTGCATTGCTGCAGTGGGTGTGGGTAAGGTCTAGCTATTGGTTGCATGGCCTACAGCCTTTGGCCATGTACCCAATAGTCTAGGCTTTGCCCACACCCACTGCAAAATAATGCAGGCATGCATACCATCATGTGCTCATGTACCACACTGCACATGTACCATAGCCACCGCCACTACTACCAAACCTCCACACCTTAATACACCTATTCTTGCAAACATAACAGAGTCTCCAGCACCCATACCCACTTTCATTCACATAGTACGACTCCCAGATCTCTATTCAGTACAGAAAAGCAATACTGCAACCCGAAATTACCAGCAACGCCTCTTTGCACTGCATACCTGTACAGATCTTGTATACATGTATCACCCACGATCAGCACTGCGCGTCTCTCCATGTCCACCAACCTCAAACACAGACAGTATTGGGAGAAAGTAGTACCGCCCCTGCCTGTCAACCACACCTTTGACACATGATTGCATAATTCCCACAGTTCCAGTCGCATGCCCACCATGCTGAGAATGACAGGATGTGGCGCGTGCGCTTTCCCAGCTACAACGAGGGCTGCACCCCAGTAAAGCAGGGGCAGTCCTTCGCCCATCTCCACTGTTCTTCATCCAGCACTCCCTCATTGAGGATTGTGAAATATGCACGCATGCATGCACCAATCACAGGCAAGAAGTTTGCATTCAACACTATCATTTCTGTAAAGCAAAACCACAATGTCAGCATTCAAAATCGTCCAGAGTGGCACACATCACGTCTTTGACCATGCAGAGAAAACTCTACTGCTTGCTGACACCCATCACAGCAAAATGTAGACATGAATGAGGACATGTGGCCATAAACCACAATACACAAACGTAAGATAGCCAGTGGTAATTCTACCCAACCCCAGCACCATAACACAGGAATGCATGGAAACATGTCACAGTTAGCAGATTCCACAAACATACCACTGCCTGCGCAACCCCTACCCACTTCCATGCACAACATATTATGTCACTGGCAACCAAACCGCACAATCCTCACAACATTGGGCCTACTCCCAGGAAGCTACACATACCAGAATGTCCAAGCACATCAAATATTAACTTCAACCCTACCCTCTTATATGCTGACAGTGTTCCAACACTGCATCCACTGGGCATACTGCAAGACTTTTCACTGCACAATCTCCAGCCATACACCGAAAACCGTAGGATGTTCCAACAATAACCGCACCCATGGAACCAACAATGTATGCATGTCAGCGCACTTCTGGTGCTCTATGAAGAGTAAAATGTGTTCCACAACCATTCTATAAAGGTGACCACCCTCGGAGAGATGCAGTCAAAACTGCATTGCTGCAGTGGGTGTGGTGAAGGCCTTGGCTTTCGGGTGCATGTCCTATGGCTACGCCCTTTGGCCATGCACCCAATAGTCTAGGCCTTGGCCACACCTACTGCAACGCAATGCAGACATGCACGGCAACATCTGATAAAGTACCACAATCCACACACATACCACAGCCACTGGCACTCCTACCCAAGCTCTGCACCGTCATACAGCTATGCATAGAAAGATTAACCTTCTACCAGAATCTTCAAACTTAACACAGCCTCCGGCACCTCTACCTACTTTCATTCACATATGATGATGTTACTGCCAACCCAGCCAACCAACAGTATTTGCATGTCAGCTGACTTCTGGTGCTCTATCAAGTGTACAATGTGCTCTGCAACCATTCTGTAAAGGTGAGAAGTCTGTGACAAATGCGGTGTAAACTGCATTGCTGCGGTGGGTGTGGGCAAGGCCTAGACTATTGGGTGCATGGCTGACAGCCTACGGCCTTTGGCCATGCACCCAATAGCCTAGGCCTTGCCCACACCCAACACAACATAATGCAGTCATGCATACCATCATATGCTCACATACCACACTGCACACACATAACGCAGCCACCGCCACTACTACCAAACATCCACACCGTAATACAGCTATTCATGGAAACATAACAGGGCCTCCGGCACCCATACCCACTTTCATTCACATAGTACGTCTCCCAGCTCTCTATCCAGAACAGCAAAGCAAAACTACAGAAGTCACCACTCCGTGCAATAGACACTAAGCAATCCACTTCTATGCACAAACTAATGAAGAACTGCGCCCACTTCACACACTGCAGTACCCATGCACATAGAAGGTGCACTTCATCCCTACCCTCTTCAATACTGTCAATATTGCAACACTGCACTCAGTGGACTCACTGCAGAACTATTCACTCCAGTAGCGGCAGCCATGGATTATACACTGTAGGATGTGCTAAGAAGCGCCGCACCCATGCAATCAACCATCTATGCAATACTGACGTACCACACACAGAAGGGAACAATGTCAAACCTAATTCCAACCACGGCACATAGTTGTCTCTGCAAGGCTTCTATCCAGTCACCATGGAAGTAGGTTTCTGCACCAGCTATCGTGCTGTAACGAAGCCTGCCTGCATGCAGCACACATGGGAGGCGGCTGTGAAGAGACCCGCAAATTGGCGCTGTACGCTAGGACACTGCAGGCACATCAACGTCTTCGTCCACCTATTGACATATCTCAAATGATTCACTTCTCACTCCCCCACCCTTTCCAACCCTTCTTCCCACCACCACATGGGGTAATATATGTTTTGCAATGCACTCCCTGTCTGCTATTCAAGTAACAACAGTCAGCACAGTAAGAGGTTGTGGCACGAGCTTTCGTGCCGTAACAAAGGTTGCCTGCATTCACCACGCATAGTTGGGGCCTGTGCAGGGACGGGTAAAGTGACGAAGTACACACAGATACTGCAGGCACACCATCATCTTCGTCCACCTAGTAATCACATATCTCTGATGAACCACTTCTCTGTCCCCCACCCGTTCCATCCCTTCTTCCCACCACCACATGCCGTACATTATGTTTCATGTTTCTCAGTCCCTTTTGGCGGTGCAGTGTCCTCCGATACACCATGGCTGCGTTTCCCAAAAGCGTTGACGCACAGCACGCTTCTCTCCAGCCAACCTCTGACTGCATCCAAAGTTCATCGACAGCACGGCGAACTGCAAGCCAATGAGCCTTCCGTTCGCGGAGCGAACAGGGAAATGGGTCCGCGGAGCGGAGCCAGATATCACTAATTTTTTGAGACGTACATTTCAGTTCTTTGCAACAAAAGTACTGGTCGGATTTCCACCAAACACACAAAGCCACGCTTTCTGACCCAAGCCGCTTCTCCTGCCGCAAATTTGGTGCAAATCCGTCCAGCCGTTCGGCCTGTAGCCATGCGCAAAGTTTCCGCCCATTCAGTCTATGGGAAATAAAAAAGATTTGGGACCACCCCTATAACTTTTCCCCCCTGCACCAAACCTCACCAAACTTGCCATAAAAAATTCAGAGCGGGCCATATACTATTTTTGCAAAGTTTGGTGAGGATTCCTACAGGGGGAGCGAAGTTATAAGCCACCGAAGAAGTGGTCTTCTTATGAGTTTAGCAACTTAAACATAACTAATATATATAAAGCCTCTAGGACCAACATAGCAGCAATTGTAAAGATCTGTATTAAGTCAATCATTGTAATGTTGTGCAATGACTGAAACAACGCCCATATTTGCATATTCCCTATTTCAAAAGCTGGAAAATGTCTGGCTTTGGGTATATTTCTACAGGTTGAAAAAAGTTGACATTTTGCTAGAACAACTGTGCAGGTGCTTCGTATTTTGCAGAGCAGTAACACCCATGTATTTGTGTTAATTAGGAGGCGTGAGTTCAACTCCCAGCAAGGTCAGCTGACTATTCTTCTTCTCTTAGGTAAATAACATGAAAATGAAGGATGTAAACATGACAGCATATCATCCTTCACATGGACTCTGTGAAGGAGTTCCACCAGAAGAAATTGTGTAGCCTGGGACAGTGAGGAGAACACGCTCACCCTGCGCGCAGCCCTCAGACACTCTCTGTGCAGTGACGTCAATCACAGGTGTTGTCTGGTACATTCCCTCAGCATACAGTCTCACAGCAAGTTTGACTAGATTCAAACCCACTCGTGTCCGGGAGGTTTACACAGCACCGAGCAAATATCTCCTCAACGTACTTCCGAGTTCACTGGGTCATGTAATGCCCGTTTAATTTAATCATAATACACAACACTCAGCCAATCCAAACGCGGCAAATAAAAGCGCAACCAGAAGTGAATACAAGGACTGTATTGTCCTCACTAGTAACAAGACGGGCAACTTTAACGGCATGATGATAGCAGGGTCGTCCATATTGTCTTGCGGTGTTTGTGACTGTGATAATGGCTGCCGAATCACTCGTCAGTCAGTAGTGTACACTGCTCAAGTTACAAGCCCAGTTCAAGTAAACACCAGACTATCCAATAAAACATTTAAAGCTGGGTAGGTGCCAGTCAATAAGTACATTTACAGTGTCACCTCTTGTAAAGCTGTTATTCAAGAGGAAGAAACGGAAATCTGTGCACTAATATAATCCGGCTAACCGTTTTTTTTCTAATACTGCCACCAACCTGTTTGAAAAATGTACAGTCTCATGGGAGGTGCCATCCAATTAAGAAGAATGGAAACAGTAGCACACGATCAATGCCAGCTTCCTGCGCCTTTTCCAAGAGTCGCCATTATTTTTCCTCTGCCTGCGCCCGGGTCGTGAATAGGGTCTTCTACCCAACACTCTCTCATCTTAATTCTTCTCCCTTTCTGTCCAACCACTTCTTAACCTCACATAACCTACACTCGCCATTCCTGTGCTCCGCCCCGCACGCTTTCCCCACTCTCCTTGGCCTTCCACCAAGCAGTGCAGGAAATGGGCCTGAAGAAGACCGAGCGGCACTCTGGCAAGACTTACCTTGCCGGGGGGCTGACCTGTCCCCAGATCCAGGGGCTTGTCCACAGCACTCGTGGATCTGCTCTGAAGCTACGTTATCACACAGACGTGCAACCCGCACTTCAACAAGCAGGCGGCTTTCAGAAGACTCTGCAGTTGGTGATGAGTATTCTGAAAACTGTCTGCTGGTGCGCGTGATAAGTCCGCTTTAGAACAGGATACTACTCCCAGTGAGATCTGTCCTGAAGCCAAATTATCACATGCACGAGCAACCCACGTTTAAAAAAACAGGCACACTTAGTAGAGTTGGCACAGGAAACTGAATACAGAAACCAACAAAATCTCACACTTGTAACTGTCCAAACTGGTATATATGTCCTGCAATTTTTTCTTAGGGTCAATAGTATGACCAATCAAAACTGCACAGCCCAACGTCCATTATTTGCTCAAAAGTGTTTCTTACTGAATCACTATATGACATGTTTCAAATTTAAAATTGTGGACATTCTTATGTTGCCATAATGCTCTTTGCTTTAATGCAAATCGTCAGGATTGGGTTCTATAAAGAGATTCTGTGTTACATGCCCTCGGGCCACGCCCCTCGGCCACGCCCTCTCCTCACCATTGTCCCGCCCCTCCAAGGATCAGAGGGTTCCCCCACTACATTCTTTCCATTTCCAGCACTGCCGCCAACCTCCCAACTGAACTGACCATGGAAAGAGCAAGGGGCTTATCTCTCTTTACTTTTTCCATCTTGCATCTTGAAATGTATTCTGTTTTTGAGGACATTTGGGGCGTTCTATTTGTCCACTGTTGATTTTCTCTACCAAACATAGAGTAACTGCCTAGGGAGTTAATAGCATTAATCTCATTCAGCGGTGGATTTGAGTGGTAACGGCTGTCACGTAGGTGACAGGGGTAACCAGACAATATAAACTCAAAAAGGTGTATTTGAACTGGTTCATTTGGGAACTGTTACAGTGTGGGGGCAATATAACAAGCAGTGACGGCATAAACAGCAATTGCAATGTGTTAGTATGTCTCACAATAATTACTACAAAAAAATGGTGGATAACCGAAAGTTCACAAAAGTTACTTGAGGCTCAAATGGTATCAAGATCCCCTACCATGAAACGTATACAATACACACAAAGAAAGTCTTAACAAAAGTAAAATCTCAGTGGGTTTCCCAATTTTTGGGTCTTTGACGTCCCTCACCGGAGGCATCAGTGGCTTGAGTAACCGCTAGTTCATTGGGACATCTCCCCTTTCTTCCCCTTTACTTTTGCCGTTTCGCCTTGCTGGTCTGTTGTCGGATATGTTAATCGGGTATTCCTTGGCAGTAGTCTATAAGGTAGTCTTTCCCTGGGAAGCCTGCTGTCTCCCATATTCAAGGAGAGACCCTCAAGTGTGGCACCTTCCAGAGCCTGGGGTTTGCCCAGGGAAGCTCGACAGGGTGGGGTGTTGGCCAACTGTTCTAGCTGGGATTCCCTTAGCACAAAGCTAAATGAGTGGAACCCTGAAATCCCTCACGTGGAGTCTGCAGTCAAATCTGTTTAACCTGCCATTACTTCTAGACTCAAGCACTCAGTCTCTGCAATCAGCTCCTCTGCCAACTCTCACTCTCCCTTTCCCCAAGTACTCTTTACTTCTGTAACCCCCTTGATGTGTATATCCCTTGTGTCACTCACCACTCCTGCAATACTCTCCCGATCCCATACGTGTTCCTCCTCCCAACTTCTATGCCTGCCCAGGACATACCTGGCCTGCCAGAGCCTTCCTAATATCCCTAACACATATTCCCCCGGATGTTCTTTAACGTTCTCCTCCCGATCCTCAACAAGTTCTCTCGACTGGTGTTCACTTTCAATCCACTTTCAGCTCTCTAACGTCTTCCTGAAATTGATCAACATTCTTTTCTGATGATCAACCAGGTCCATCTTCCAAATCTTGTCAACCTCTGCCTAATACGCACCCTCCGCCTTCTCCACCTTATCGACTTCACCAATCTTCTCAACCTGTCCAAAAACCTTTTAGTTCTCAGCCTCCTCCTTTCTAGCAACTTGGCCAACCACCTCCAGATGTTTAATTTCTTCCTCCTTATCAAAATCCTAAACCTCCTCCTTATTCATCTCTGCAACCTACTTATGATGTTTAACCACCTAAGCCTTATCAACCCAACCAATGTCTCCCTGTTGTTTAACTCCCCCTCAGCCTTATAAGTCTGAGCAGCGTCCTCATTTTCTTTAAGCACCTAATCAATCAGAGAAAACGTTTCCTGCTTCTGCTTCCGCTATGCTAAAATGCCCAGGTTTACAGAAAGCGGTCACCTTATTCACACATGTGATGTGCACATTGTAGATGCACTGGGCAGGCTTGCCCGGGGCTAATGCATTCATTGAATCAATCGTTTCTCAAGATGCTTGTTGAATGGCTTGTCATGTGACATTGATATACTACCTGAAAATACATCTCCATGAGCTCAGCTAATGGCAGTGAAGGGAGGAGTCAGCAAATGACCTGTCAGTGTATTGCTGTTCTGAATGAAACTGGTGCAGGGGAAATCCATGGCATTCGCATGCATTGTTAAGTTGACCCGCTCTATGAAAAATAGACGTGCAAATACATATGAGACCATGCCCCCTCACTGTCCACACTTACAGATGATCCAAAGTGCTTCCAGATATGTACACTTCACAGTTGCAAACATGTGTCTTATTTGAATACAGCAATATTCACTGTGCACATTTCTAAGGGATCCAATGAGTTCAATGCAATGTACTAAATAACCAAAGTTAAAAGGCATATTGAAATGTTTGAGTGATATGAAGTTTAAGAGAATAGATCTGTATGTTCAGCACTTGTTGCAAATATTTATGTTCATATCCCAGCAAGGCTGATGCAGCCTCACCCTGTCTTCCGGGTTGATAAACTTGAGTAAATAAACGTTGGTGAAAGTCACACTGACTGTCCTACAAAACAATCTACTTACACCAGAAAGTAGTAGTTATGAAAACTAGCAAAGCATTAGTATGGGACAGAATTAGAGTGATGGACTGAGCTCTATCATTTCAATATGGCTCTTAAATTAGTGCAGACAATAAATAACCTTAAAAAGATGAAAACAAATAAAGAGGAGTCGAGGCTGCAAAATGCAAAGCAGCCGTGCACTTAATTGCTAATAACAGTATTCTCTACAAATAACAAAAAGCAGAATGCAAGAAAGCCAAGAATGAAGGCACTGTTTTCTACATTACCAGGAAAACATTATTAAACTTGTAAATAGAGCTTAATGCATTCATCTTTAACTTCTTCGAACAAAAATGTTATATGTTTCCTTTTCCAAAAGTAAGCAATAAAACTGATTGTTTATCATATTAAGAATATAGTCCAGAAAAATATGTGACTGTGATACACTTGTAAATAGGGAAAGAAGTCTATTGTAATTACAATAGGAATGATAGTATATGTGAAACATTTAAATAGGGAATAGGTTACTGTTTACATTGAGATAGCCAAATAGGGTATTTTGATGTAGCTTTGCCAATGCTGATTTTCCAGGGAACCTGACAACAGGCCAATTATTTCTATTTTACGCTGGACAGCCAGTTGAATTGGGGTAGACGTGAAATTCAAAAAGATTAGTGTGGCCATGTAAAACAAACCAGGCTCATTTATCTTACATCAGATAAATCTATGAAACTCCTTGTAAGAAAGACAATCTGTTTCACCTCAAGGGAATTGTTCTTAATACAGATTACCCCTGCTAACTGCGCAGGGAGTATTCATTCTATTAAAGACTAGGAGGCGAGCATTATGCTTCAACTTCAACTGAAATAAGTAACTTTCTTTTCAGCACTTTTTTTTTCTTAAACTACAAGTTCCATACTTTCTGTAGTCCCTCTAGCATTGTCTCTTGCTATGACCACATCCTTTCCTTTAGCTCCTCCTCTTCTTTTGATGCTCTGAACTGCATCCTTTAACTTGGAATAACAAACAGTCCTTCGAACGTGTTGAACTTTCCCAACCGATGGTTGCTCTCGCTGCGAATCTCGCTGCTTGACGAGAAAACTTCTCCCTTCTTGATCACTCGACCATCTCGCTTTCAATTGTTCTTTTGGTCTTCCCCTGAGGAGCATATAAACAACAATATCAGGGTAGTGTTCCCGTACTGTTTTACATAACAATAACATAATGCATACATTTATACAGTACAAATAAGGGTTGAAAATTAATGCTCGCCTCCTAGTCTTTAATAGAATTAATGCTCCCTGCGCAGTTAGCAGGGGTAATCTGTATTCTATAGCAAGATTGGAGGTGAGCATTATGCTTGTTTAAAGCTTCTCTAGCACCGTTACTGCTATGCCTCTAATTGGTTTGAAATAAAATTCTTTAAATATACAGTCGCTAGCCCAATCCGCTGCTTGCATAATATCCTGCAGAATCACCCCTGCTGTGAATGCTTTGGACGCCATGGCGCCTCTCACTGAATGTGCCCCATATTCTCTAAGATTGATGCCTGCTAGCTGCATAACTTTGCGCACCCATCTAGCTATGGTAGCGGTAGCCACTGCCTGAAATGGTTTTCTGCATGCTATCAGCAATTGCGTGGTACCGAGTGCCCTGTACTCAGCTGTTCTGTTCTTGTTTTCTTTAATGCATCTAGCTACGCACCATTTGGAATTATCCGGGAAATAAGGGTAATGTTCTGAGGTAGATCCTGTCTTTGTTCTCCTCACTATTGAGAATGTCACTCCTTTGGGCCCGAAAACTTTTCTATGAATCTATAAGGCCCTGACATCTGCCACTCTTTTACAGGATACTAAGCACAAACGCATTGCTAGTTTGCCTGATAGTTGTTTCAATGATAAGAATCTGTCTGACGGCCAACTGTCTATTAATCTGGGTACTACCGTCACGTCAAACAGCTGTTTATACCTCGGCTCGGGAGGCGCCTTGTATCGTGCTCCCTTTTTGAGCCTGACCACTGCCGGGTATTCCCCGCCGGCATGCCCTCTACTGGCAAGTGACCTGCAGAGATTGCTGACCTGTAGACTCCGATCGTCCTGAAGGCTCTGCCATCCTGCAACAGGTGTGCCAGAAAATTTAGGATCGCAACTATAGGCGCTGAAACGGGATGAACATTTCTCCATCTGCACCAGCTTGTCCACTTGTCCCAAGCCGTGTTGTAGCTCCTCCTAGTAGAGGGGGCCCAAGATTCTGTGATAAATTCCGCAGCTTGTGTCGAAATGCCTGGCAACTCCCAGCGTTTCCTGATACTCTGCACACCATCAGAGGGAGCGTCCCCCTCACTCTCAAAGGGTGAAACGATCAAGCTGGGTCCGTGAGTAGGTGCTGCCCTTCTGGGAGCAACTGAGGTATATCTGTGATCATCTCCATCAATGTTGGGAACCAAACCTGAGATTTCCACATCAGGACTATGAGGATTAACTCCGCCCTCTCTCGATGACACTTAGCTAGAACTCGGCTCAGCATCGCGAAGGGGGGAAAAGCGTAATGTATCTCCCCTTCCCAAGACTGCAGGAATGCATCTGTGCCCTGTGCGGCTGGGTCCAGCCTCCAGCTGAAGAAGCTGCTCGTCTGTGTATTGAGACATGATGCAAAAAGGTCGAAGTGTGCTGGGCCCCACTTCAGATTCAACTGTCAGAACATTTCCGGATCCAGCTTCCAGTCGCTGGAATCTGTCAGATAGCCGGAGTTCCAATCGACTCTCACGTTGAGTTCTCCCGGTAGGTATTCTGCTGTGACTGACATTCTCGACTGGAGGCAGGAATGCCAGAAGTCCTTTGCCAGTTCTGCTAGCAGTTTGGACCTTGTACCGCCTAAGTGATTTATGTATCTCACGGCTGATATGTTGTCCATTTTGAGGAGTACGCAGGAGCTCACTCTCTCTCTGGTGAAGGCTTTGATGGCAAATGACCCTGCCAGGAGCTCCAGGCAGTTTATGTGAAGCTGGAGCTCTTCTTCGCTCCACTTCCCTCCGGTCTCTAGGATCTGCATCTCGCTCCCCAACCTTGTCGGCTTGCGTCCAACTCTATCACTAGATCTGGTCTGTCTCCAAAGATGACATGCCCATTCCAGGCGTCCATATTCTTCAACCACCACTCGAGTTCTGTGATAGAATCCTGGTCCAGGGGCACTCTCTGGTGATATCTCAGACTGTGTTGCAGGTGTCTGATCTTCAACCTGTGCAGGGCCCGGTAGTGTAGGGGTCCTGGAAATGTAGCTTGGATTGAGGCGGCTAGCATCCCCACTATCCTCGCTAGTCTCCTGATCAAGATCTCCTGGTCTTTCAGGCAGCCTCTGATTTCCTTCTTGATGTCTTTGATCTTTCTGCTCGGTAGTTCTGGAGTTGCTTTTCTGGTGTCTAGAACTAAACCAAGGAAGTCTAGTCTTTGTGCTGGCTTTGTCTGAGACTTTTCTCTGTTCACTAGGAAACCCAGTGATTGCAGAAGTTCCTGCACCCAGGAGGTCTGGTACACCTGCGTTTGCCGGCCCTGTGCTAGGAGTAATAGGTCTTCCAGTTATATGATAATCCGGATCCCCTTCTCCCGGACCCCTGCTGCTACTGGTTTCATCAGCTTGGTGAAGGCTCAAGGCTCTGAGGCTAGCCCGAAGAGCATTGTGCTGAAACGCCACAGTTGCCCCTTCCAACGGAATGCCAGGAAGTCCCTGAACTCTGTCTGTACTGGCACGGTGAGATAGGCGTCCTTCAGGTCTATCCTGGTCAGCCAGTCTCCCTCTCTCAGGGTGTCTCAGAGCTGGTGTGTGCCTTCCATCTTGAAATGGCGGTATACTACCCAGCTGTTTAATTCCTTTAAATTTATAATAGGTCGCACCTTCTCTTTCCTGTGAACCAGGAACATGGGGCTGATAAAACTCAGATCTACTCTGCACCTCTCTATGGCTTCCTTTAGCTGGAGTTGGTGGAGTTCATGGTGCAGCTTGACCCGGTCTGCTTGCTGTAGGTGGATCTCAGGGGAGGGGGTCACCTGCACTGGCCCCTGTATGAAATCTATGTGTAACCCTCTTACTGTTTGCAGCACCTATGCATCACTGGATAGCTTGCGCCAGCTCTCCCAACAGAGCCGAGTCCCCCCCCACTGGAGGATAGTGCCCTTCTCTCACCTGGTGTAAATTTCTGGCCCGGCCGGCTCCTCTTCCTCTGTGACCTCTGGGGAAGCGACCTCTTGATGGGAAAAAGGTGTCCTGCTGCTTGGATTCCCAATACTGGGCTCTTGAGTTACGGGGCCTTCTTCCTCCTTGGTGGCGACCGGCCGCTCGACCCCGATGGCGGCCGGTCATGGCAAAAACTCTGCCAGGAAATATTCTGCGAATGGACGCTTGGGCTTTCTCTATAGAGGTGTAGGTGGTGACGAATTTGCCCATTTCTTTCCCAAAGGTGTCTCCGAATAGGAGTCCCTGGTCTGCTTCACCTGCTTCATAGTTCGCTAGGTCGCTCAATTGGGGGTCGATTTTGAGTAAAAGCCCTCGTCTTCTTTCAGACGATATGGCGCAATTTGCATTCCCCAAAAGGCACAATGCCCTCTGGGACCAGTTCACAAGTGCCTCGGGGTAAATTTCCTCTCCAGTATCTCTGACTCTCTCGGCCAGGTCCATCATCTTCACCAGGGGTACTGCGATATCCAGGACCTTCTCGTGACAGGTCCGCCAAGATCTGTCAATCCCTTTCCTACGGTCCTTTCTTGTTTTAGCGACAAAGGCCAACATCTTCGGATCTAAATCCGGGGTTTCTGCTACCTTGCCTGGCAGGTCCAGCCGTGGGCATTCCGCCGAAGGCGCTGCCTCACTTCTTTGTCTAGGGCTTTTCTTAGCCTGGTGGTCATATATTTCGTTACCCTCGGCAATGGTTGCCAATATGAGGCTTTCGGGTTCCGAATATTGTCGGGGTCGAACATGCATCCTCTTCCTCTGGCTCTTCGTCCAGGTGTTTTTCCTTGCGGGCCCTTTTCCTGCTGGGTTTTACCCATTCATCTTCCTCCTTCTCATCTAGTGAGGATCGCTCGTCCTCTGCTGGCTCCTCTTCCGAGCCTAAGTCATCAGTACCCATATTGTCTTCCCCTGGGGTGGGGGTCTCGAGGCACAGCCAATCGATGTATAAACGCTTCTTTAAGCTTGATGAACGCATCGGCAGCCTCTGGGGACTTATCAGGTACCCCGTATGGTCGACCCGGGGGGTCATAAGAGTCCTTCCTCTTGCAGGTCTGTTTACTCCCCCTATTGTCTGTAGGTGTGCTGGTCTTTTTTGAGGTGCTCTCTTTGGGCTGGCTCAGCATGGCCTCTAGGGTCTCCAGCCTCTCGTGTAGGGGTTGCATCCCCTGCGCCACTGCATCTGCCAACGAGCTCCCCAGCACCTGTTTAAAGCTGGCAGCGAGGTCCTAGGACTGCTCCTCCTCGCTCCACTCAAACTCCGACATAATGGTAGTGCTGTGTGCCCTTTTTTACCTTTACGGTGCCAAATGCACGCCTACTGCTGCGTTGGCTTTGTAAGGGCGAAGGTAGGTATCGATTTAGACTCAATAAAGTGCAAACCCTGCACTGCTCCAGGATCAACTCTCCTGTTAATAGTAGGGTTAAGATATATTTCCCCTTATCTTTTATTATTCTTTCTTTTTTTTTGTGGCTGGCACCTGTATTCTACTGACTCTTTTTGCACTCTGGATGGTGCTAGTGGCTTTTTTGCTCCCCACGTGGGCAGCTGTCTGCCTTGCAGAGTCCCTGCTCTACAGCAGTGCTTATTGCGGTCCAGGCGTTCTCTGCCACGTGTTCGTGTTAATTACTGCCTTAAATCAGTCAGAATATGACTGGTGCAGCACTCGGAATCCACGGCTCTGCACGAAGAAACAAACAAACTAATAATGGTGCCGGGCTTCCGAGTGCGTCAGCGGGAAGCGCGACACGGCTGCAGCCATGCCTCCCCAAAGGAGGGGGCAGGCGTGTCACTCCGTTCTCTGCTCTGCCCACATATAGGTGGGGGCATGCACGCTCAGGGCGGGAGGGAGGAGGAGCCTCCGGGCATGTCGAGAATGCGACACAGGGCTTGTCTCCCTGTGGCTGCCGAACGCTGCAGGCTAATGGAGCATGGGGGGAACCCGCAGGGTGTACTCAGTGTACCAACCCTAGCGCGTGAGCGCTGTGACGAGGACCATCTTTATAAGAGCCTCGTAGGGGAAAAAAATACAGCGCCCGGCGAGCGCATACTAATAAAGGTAAAAACAACCTTCAAACGTGCTTGACACTTTTAATTGATCTGCCTGTTAAAACAGTCTTAGCTTTCCAACGCTTTAGCTAACATGTCTGATAGTCAATCCCAATGTATTCCTACTCCCTGGTCTGACTAGTTTATTACACAAAAATCCAGAGTAGGCACGAATGTACTTATCTGCTTGAAGAGTAGGAAAAGAAGAGGAGGAGCTAAAGGAAAGGATGTGGTCATAGCAAGAGACAATGCTAGAGGGACTAGAGAAAGCATGGAACTTGTAGTTTAAGAAAAAAAAAGTGCTGAAAAGAAAGTTACTTCTTTCAGTTTTTTTTTCTCATGTTTATATTTGAAACTGCTGAAGAGAGATTAAAAGAAGTTGAAGCAAAATGCTTGCCTCCAGTCTTGCTATAGAATGAGGAATACATGTAGCATTCCAAATATGCCTCAAATGCAGTATTCTGTGCTGATACAATCTAAACACTTTACTGGCTAGTGAAACCCAGAGCCAGCTTCAATGAATACTTACAATCTGAACTTTGATCTAGGCCTCCCAATACATTTGTCCAGCTGCAGCCATTGAAAACAAAAGAAACCCTTGTCAGCTGACCAAGGTCAATCATGAGCTACAGTAAAGCATAGCGATGTTTTCAAAGCAAAAACACAGATGCACACTTTGTATTTTAAAGTGACATTTCAGATTCAAATCACTTTTTCCAATGTAACTTCATAAGCATGTGATATAGAATATAGAATATAGAATCAAAAGAAAATATGTGTTGCAACTGTGAGATTCTCCTCTACAAACTGAGATCAAACTCCACATACTATTATTCATTAATAATTGATAATTGATAAAAGTATGAAAGTTAATAATTCCATTAAAGATAATCACGCAAATTCACATTGCATACCCCTGCATTTGTGAGGGTCATGGAACCCAGAAATCTGTATTTCATCAGTGTCATGAGATATAGAATAAACCATGATTTTTAATGTAAAAGTGCACAGAGCATACAACAGCTCTATGTCACATTTGTATAAATATGATCAATCTGCGAAAATTAAGCAGTGCATTTTCTTAGAGTGTCCGCCTGTTAATAAAGCCAGTGGAAATACCTAGCTAATTAAAAGTGTTATCTCATGATGAGATAGTGTGTGAATATTCACATTTCATAAGTAGACACTAAAGGGATGAGAGTTGAGATTGGATATTATCTGGAGGTGATTGGCCCTTATCCATGAGGACACATGTACCTGAGGCAGACCTGCTTTCTTAGAGGAGGGAGAAAGAGACCAGAAGAGGGCAAGCTGTCTAGAGGGTCCCTGCTGATTCTGTGGCACAAATAATTATTCAAAAGTAAGTATGAAAATCCCCAATTTAACTAGACATAGGCCCTCTAGAACCATATTCTCCTATGTCCCAGGAGTGAATGGACTCAGAAGGACTTCCACTAGGGCCGGGACATCAAACTTGTGGCTCTCCAGGTGTTTTGGACGTCACCTGTCAAGACCCCTCACCATTGACATTTCTGGCTGTGGCTGGTGGGAGTTGTAGTCCAAGGCATTTGCCAAAGGTTGCAGACTCCTGCACTAGGGGGAGCTCATCCAAATAGAATGCTTGATCCTGTAAAGTGTGAACTGCACTTTCCTTTCTCACTGTATTCAAAACCAACCCAGATTTGTTTCACATGTAAAAATATAGCACCTCTGTGCATCCCGGTCCAGGGCAGAATCAAATTCAAAATCCTCACGCTTACTCACTTGTGCATGGCAAACAAAGCACCACTATACCTCAGTAACCTCATCCGCAACGCTCAATCCAACAGACCAATTCGCAGCCCGTACACCAATCTGATCATCACCCACAAGTATAGAAGACAGAAAGCAGGAAGCTCAAGCTTCCCCACTATAGCACCTAAATGATGGAATGCCTGTCATGATCTCTGCTTCCAAAAGGTCAGGGTTTTCCCAACTCCCTTGGAAGCAGATCCATAACCCAGGTTCCGAGTGCCAACCAGTCCCAATTGGGACCTTTTGGACCCAGTCCTGGCGCCAGTGGCACCAGGCTCATAAATATGCCCAGTCCCAGCGCTGGAAGCGCCGGGCTCATAATGCTTGGGTGGATTTACCTGCAGTAGACCATGCTGCTTACTTGCCTGCCAGTTGAGCCTCTGATCCTCTTCTGTTTGGAACTACTTTTCCTGTTGGGTGGGGCAGGAGCCACTCCCTAGATTCAGAACACTGGAACTCTTCTGGAAAGCAGGAACTCTTTTCTTACCTAGGCGTGGCTGTGGAAGGAGACACCTAAGCACTACAGGAGGCTATTTAAACCACACCCGATGGATGAATCTTGCTTTGCGTTATTCTGCATCCTCTGCAGCAGAACGCTCATCGTGTCTTCTGCATCTGATCCTGGGCCTAAGGAAAAAGGCTTACCATCCTGAATCCAGTCTTCAGCAACACCTATAAAGACAAGAAAGAACAGGTTAGTATTACGGTCTTCAGTGACAGCTCTTCACTTACCTGGTCCATCGGCTGTCACCAACGCCTCGCGCTGCATTCCGGCATCTGAAAGACAAAGGCTTACCTACTCTTCGTGCGCTCCGGAGGTCTTCACACTGCATCCCGCATCTGAAAGACAAAACAAGGTGCGTTTAAAGACATTGGGGAACTTTAATACTCACGTGCCATTACTCCTTTCCACATCTAACCCAGTGGGTATTCCGGCACCCTGCAGCCGCTCCGAACTTGTACCTACAAAATAAAAAGACAGTTAGAGCGCATCGTGAAGCAGGCAACAAGCGCTTACTTACGTGCTTCCAGGCGCTTCTATTCATCACACGGGCTCCATCTTCAACTCACTTCAGCCCGTCATCCGCCATCGCCGGAACCCTGCAAAACAAGAAACATCATTACTAAAGACTTTAAAGACATTAGAATTACTCGAAACTTATCGTTCGTGCAGTAAACGACGGACAGCAGTCCTCTGAAGTCATGAGGCCTGCCCCCCTTATCCAGTGAAGAAACTGGTTACAGCACCCTGCCCCGAGGCAGATGGAGAGCACGGCGTTCACTTACCTAAGGTGAGAACGTTAACCTTTGGGGTTCTACAGGAGAAGAGAAAGGGAAGAAGAGAGAGACATTCAATAACCCAGTTCCTTAATCCCATATTTTCTATCTGCAGACATCTTACCCTTCGAGTCAGACATACAGTGCACAGAGGTCCAGCCCAAAGAGCCAGCCGTGTGTTACACATCACCTTTGAAGATACGGTATACGCCCAGTCAAGACCGGCGCCTCTACGGGAATCAGGTGAGCGTTACAGAACGCAAAGCCTACCACAAAACTCCCGTCCAGGCGCTATGGAAACCTCGGATACCGACCAGCTAGCCCAGTTACTTGGGGAACTAAGGGCAGAAGTGCATGTAGCCCGTCAGGAAACGAACGCTCTAAGAAGGGAACTGATTATTTCCAAGGAGCGAACAGATGATCTCGCTAGACAATTGCTACAGTCACAAGCCGGACATACCCCGTTACCCGCATCTGGGGGAAATCTTCCTTCTACATCCTCTATGAATCCAGTGCAGATCAACCTACCTGGGAATGTACCTCTGGCTCCGCCCGAACGATTTTCTGGTGACCCAAAGAGGTTTGCAGTATTTATCAATCAGTGCCGGTTGCATTTCTTATGCCGGTCAGCAGCCTTTCCAACTGATCAAGCTAAAGTAGCTTTCGTGCTTTCGTACCTTAGTGGCAATGCGGCAGACTGGTCGATCCCTCTAGTAAATCAAGATGATCCGGTCCTCCATGATTTTCAAGCTTTTCAGCTCAGTATGGAAAAACTGTTCGCAAGACATTCACAGGGGCAGGCCTTGGACAATGAGCTTCTTTCGTTGCGACAAGGTAATCAAGACCTTTTGGCTTATATTGCGTCTTTCAACAGACTGATAGTGGAAACTCAATGGCCTGAGGACAAAAGGATTGCGCTGTTTTATAGAGGTCTACGTGGAGAGCTCAAAGATGTGTTAGCCCAAGTAGTGAATCCCCCACAAGATTGTTCGGACTATATAGACTTAGTCGTTCAAATAGATCACAGACTGCAGAACAGGAAGGCCGATCGTTCCAAGTTTGATGCTCGAGTATTTTCCAAACCGCCAACTCCTTCCAAAGGAGTAGACTCCGGGGAACCCATGCAAATAGGGGGTCTGAAAGGTCCTCTAACACAAAAGAAGCGGGAAAGGAGAAAATAGTTGCAATTATGCCTCTATTGCGGAAACTCAGGGCACTTTCTTCGAGACTGTCCGGTGAAACCTGCCAAGAAGGCAGTAGGAGCTGCAGTTACCAAAGTTACAAACTCTGAGCAGGGAAACAACCTCGCCCGACAAGAATAGAGGTCCTCTTGCCGAGCGTGAAAACCAGTTCCGTGACCTCGCATTTCGTGATACCTATGGTCCTCATTAGCCCTGATAATCCGGATCGATTACATGCAATTGAAGCTTACGTCGACAGCGGTGCCATCGGCAATTATGTGGATCATGAAATGGTTTTGAGGATGAATCTAACTCTTTGTCCCAAGGCTGTAAAGGACGTCACTACTACGGTGGATGGTACGGAGATAGCCTCCGGGCCAGTAACGCATACCACTCAAGAGGTGACGCTAGTAAGTCAAGATGGACACCATGAGAAGATCGTGTTCGATGTGATCAAGGCCCCTCAGTTTCAGATTATTCTAGGAATACCTTGGTTAGAGAAACACAATCCTCTGATCGATTGGCGAGCAAGAACGGTCCAGTTTCCAGAATGTGTCTCTACTTGTCACCCTCCACCTGGTGTTGCACTGGCAGCAATTTCTTCAGAGACTCCCCAGTTACCTCCCGAATACCTAGAATACCAAGATGTTTTCCGGAAAGATCAGGCTAACTCTCTACCTCCTCATAGGTCTTATGACTGCCAGATAGACCTGATACCTGGATCTACTCCTCCTTGTAGTAGAATTTATGCCCTCACCGAGCCTGAGAACCTTCACCTTCGACAATACCTGGATCAATACCTGGCAAATGGGTTTATTCGTCCTTCCAAGTCCCCTGCTTCTTCAGCTTTGTTCTTCGTTCCAAAAAAGGAAGGAGACCTTAGAACTTGTATAGATTATCGCTCCCTGAACCAGATCACTGTTAAGAATAGATATCTGTTACCTTTGATCCCTGAACTCCTGGACCAAGTCAGAAAAGCATGCATATATACAAAGCTGGATCTTAGAGGAGCTTACCACTTGGTACGAGTAAAAGAGGGCGATGAATGGAAGACGGCCTTCCGCACCAAGTATGGGCTATTTGAATATCAGGTCATGCCCTTCGGACTTTGCAATGCCCCGGCCGCCTTTCAATATTTTATGAACGATGTCCTCAGAGAGCTCATAGATGTGTGTGTTGTTGTTTACATTGACGACATCCTCGTTTATTCTTCATCGGAATCTGAACATCGGAAATACGTGAAAATGGTCCTCGAAAGATTGCGTCAACACAAACTTTTCGCTAAGTTGGAAAAATGTGTTTTCAACGTGACTGAAGTTGAATTCTTGGGATTCATATTATCACCTGGCGGAGTGCGTATGGATTCCAAGAAGGTCGATGCAGTTCTCAAATGGCCATCACCATCCTCCGTAAAAGGTGTGCAAAGCATGTTAGGCTTCGCTAACTTTTACCGCAGGTTTATCCCCGAATTCTCTCGAATAGTCCAGCCCATCACTGCCTTGTTAAAGAAAAACAAACGTTTTGAATGGTCTACCGAGGCGGAACAAGCTTTCCAGGATTTGAAGACTAAATTTATCTCTGCACCAATCTTAAAACACCCTCGCCCCGAACTCCCCTACATCGTGGAAACTGATGCTTCAAGCCTTGCCATGGGGGCAGTTCTATCACAAAAGGACCCGGTAACCAATCAGTTGCATCCCGTGGCATTTTGGTCCCGCAAATTCTCGCCTCCTGAAATCAATTACACGATTACTGACAAGGAACTTCTGGCTATCAAGTCTGCCTTTAAGGCTTGGCGGCATTATCTGCTGGGGGCCCGACACACCGTTACTGTGATTACGGATCACCGAAACCTGCAATATTTGAAAACCGCAAAAGCCCAATCCTCTAGACAACTCCGTTGGGCATTATTCTTTGCCGAGTTTGACTTCATAATTACCTATCGACCTGGTACAAAGAACGGTAAAGCTGATGCCCTTTCTCGGATGGGAGTGGAAGAACACTTGATCAACCCTAAACCTGTACCAATCATTCCCGAACAAAGAATTCTGGGTGTAATCGCCACAGAATCCATAGAGGAAGTTAAGGATAAAGCCAGGCAACTTGTAACTCCAGCAGACATACAGAATTGGCATCTGCAGGGAAAGGACTTTGCAGTAAAGGACAATTTATTGTATTTCCAAGAACGATTATACCTACCCAGCACAGATTTACAGAAAAAAGTAATCTCTTGTTATCACGATTCTTCAATGGAAGGACATCCCGGTATGGCCAAGACCTCAGAAAAGATCAAGCGCTACTTCTGGTGGCCGTCTTGGAAAAAGATATCAGAGACTTTATAATGTCCTGTGGAGTATGCGCCCAAAACAAGAGTCAAAAGGAAAGACCAGCAGGCCTCTTACGCCCTATTGACATCCCACCTCGCCCTTGGCATACGCTTTCTATGGACTTCATCACCGATCTACCTCCATGCTCCGGATACAATACGATTCTGGTAATCGTGGACTTATTCTCCAAGATGGCGCATTTCATTCCGCTCAAAGGCTTGCCAACAGCAGCAACTCTGGCCCGAGAATTTCTCGAAAACATCGTCCGACTGCACGGTTTTCCTTCGGTTCTAATTTTGGATCGAGGTAGTCAATTTATTTCTCATTTTTGGCGAAGTTGCTGTCGGTCGGCTCAAATTGATGTGAGACTATCGACCAGTCACCACCCTCAGACCGACGGACAAACCGAGAGGACCAATCAAACTCTGGAACAGTATTTACGCTGCATGCTGCAACAAACTGAAAAAACTTGGAAAGACATCCTTTGGATAGCCGAATATGCCTACAATAACTCTGTCCATTCGGGAACTGGGAAAACCCCGTTTTTTCTTTTGTACGGCAGTCACCCTCGAACCTCGGAGTTGGATCCCCTCCAAGATCTTGAAACACCAGCAGTAGACTACCTGCATTCTACAATCACCCAAGCCTTTAAGGAAGCTGTTTCTCACCTTCAAAGGGCTAAAGAACAATACAAGAAAGGAGCAGATCAACATCGGAAGGAAGCCCCTCAATATCAAGTAGGGGATCAAGTCTGGTTATCCACCAAATATCTACCTCTAAAAGGGCCACGCACATTCAACCCAAGATACCTTGGTCCCTATTCCATCACTACCATAGTAAACCCAGTAGCGGTCAAGTTGGACTTGCCCCCGCACATGAAGATACATCCGGTCTTCCACGTCTCTCTATTAAAACCCGTGCAACCTCAAACCCGACTAACTAAATCTCCAAAACCTATCCTAGTTGATGGAGAACTCGAGTTTGAAGTCAAAAGCATTCTGGACTCCAAGATCTCCAAATCTAAACTATTTTACCTAATTGACTGGAAAGGCTACGGCCCCCAAGAGAGATCCTGGGAACCTGCTGAATATGTCCACGCTCCTCGCCTAATCAAAAGATTTCACCGAACATTTCCTGACAAGCCAAAACCCCCGGAGAAGCCCGGTTTGGGAGGGGCCTTGAGGGGGGGTACTGTCATGATCTCTGCTTCCAAAAGGTCAGGGTTTTCCCAACTCCCTTGGAAGCAGATCCATAACCCAGGTTCCGAGTGCCAACCAGTCCCAATTGGGACCTTTTGGACCCAGTCCTGGCGCCAGTGGCACCAGGCTCATAAATATGCCCAGTCCCAGCGCTGGAAGCGCCAGGCTCATAATGCTTGGGTGGACTTACCTGCAGCAGACCATGCTGCTTACTTGCCTGCCAGTTGAGCCTCTGATCCTCTTCTGTTTGGAACTACTTTTCCTGTTGGGTGGGGCAGGAGCCACTCCCTAGATTCAGAACACTGGAACTCTTCTGGAAAGCAGGAACTCTTTTCTTACCTAGGCGTGGCTGTGGAAGGAGACACCTAAGCACTACAGGAGGCTATTTAAACCACACCCGATGGATGAATCTTGCTTTGCGTTACTCTGCATCCTCTGCAGCAGAACGCTCATCGTGTCTTCTGCATCTGATCCTGGGCCTAAGGAAAAAGGCTTACCATCCTGAATCCAGTCTTCAGCAACACCTATAAAGACAAGAAAGAACAGGTTAGCATTACGGTCTTCAGTGACAGCTCTTCACTTACCTGGTCCATCGGCTGTCACCAACGCCTCGCGCTGCATTCCGGCATCTGAAAGACAAAGGCTTACCTACTCTTCGTGCGCTCCGGAGGTCTTCACACTGCATTCCGGCTTCTGAAAGACAAAAGCTTACCAACTCTTCGCACGCTCCGGAGGCCTTCGGCGCTGCATCCCGCATCTGAAAGACAAAACAAGGTGCGTTTAAAGACATTGGGGAACTTTAATACTCACGTGCCATTACTCCTTTCCACATCTAACCCAGTGGGTATTCCGGCACCCTGCAGCCGCTCCGAACTTGTACCTGCAAAATAAAAAGACAGTTAGAGCGCATCGTGAAGCAGGCAACAAGCGCTTACTTACGTGCTTCCAGGCGCTTCTATTCATCACACGGGCTCCACCTTCAACTCACTTCAGCCCGTCATCCGCCATCGCCGGAACCCTGCAAAACAAGAAACATCATTACTAAAGACTTTAAAGACATTAGAATTACTCGAAACTTACCGTTCGTGCAGTAAACGACGGACAGCAGTCCTCTGAAGTCATGAGGCCTGCCCCCCTTATCCAGTGAAGAAACTGGTTACAGCACCCTGTCCCGAGGCAGATGGAGAGCACGGCGTTCACTTACCTAAGGTGAGAGCGTTAACCTTTGGGGTTCTACAGGAGAAGAGAAAGGGAAGAAGAGAGAGACATTCAATAACCCAGTTCCTTAATCCCATATTTTCTATCTGCAGACATCTTACCCTTCGAGTCAGACATACAGTGCACAGAGGTCCAGCCCAAAGAGCCAGCCGTGTGTTACACATCACCTTTGAAGATACGGTTTACGCCCAGTCAAGACCGGCGCTTCTACGGGAATCAGTTGAGCGTTACCATGCCCTCCCCACTCACCTCAGAAACGACACCTCCTTCTGGTCATTCAGAAGAAATCTAAAAACACTACTCTTCAGGACAGACCTACTACAGTAGCACCATAGGCCTGATCCAACACTGACACCACTCCTGTATACTAATGTATATTGTGTACGTGTAAATGTACATTGCTATGTGTATACCTGTACATTGTGTATGTGTGAGTGTACAATGTATAATGTAATGTGTAATATCTAACTATGTAACTATGATGACAAGTGCCTTAAACCTGTAACCTTCCTCTTAAGTTTGTACCAGCGCCTAATTGCCTCAGGGCTTTGAGCGCTTTACAAATAAACAAATAAAAGTAAATAAATAAATAAATAAGTGCAGCTCTTTGTAGATCCAATGCCATTCAAATTTAACCCTGCAGATTTTCGTAGGTGTTGTCTTACACTGAATTTGTGGAAGGGTACTCATATCTGCATCGCCAGGATTGATTGATAATTTTTGATGTCTGAAAGCCATAGATATTTAAAAAGACAGATTGTGGATGAAAGGGAGCTTAGTTGTGTCACTACATTGCCATAGAAAATGATGCCCTTTTAGGTAACATTAGCTCCTCATTCAAAATATTGCACAGTAGGGGGAGAGTACTGCAAAGTGGAACCTAATCTGCAAAGTAAAGTGGGATGGGTGTGTACCCCTTTGTTAGAAAATCATAAAACTATACTCCAGTGATGATTAGATGAACCTATACACTGTGTGTTCTCTATCGATAGCACATTGTCCCTAAACACATGCCTAAAGAGCCTGTTGCAACTCACCACAGCTTGCATTCAATTTCCATCCACAGGCTAGAACCCCACAGCACCACATCTACACAGGTGGGTGAATTCATTTCAAATGTGTTTTACATTAATGTCATTTCTCTTTGCAGTCACTCTTTGATACCTATTCTTGATATTAATCGTAGAGGGACTACAATGTTTTAATTTGATATCTGAAGTACTTGAATACACTTGCCGATGAGCAGCGACATAATCCTGATCTTGGATTGTGTAGTGTAGAAATTACATCGTCCTTTTAGAATTAGATTCAGAAATGTAATTAACTGATTTATGGTGAGACTGCATGTGTGCACAGTTTCTTAGTGAGATGTTCACAGGCAAGCTAAGTCCTATTTCTCTGAATCAGTTACAAATGTACCAATATTTTATTTTGGTGACTTACACGTCATTAAGTTAGGGTACTATCTTTGTAGTGATTTTCTTTGAATAAAGACACATTTTTATTATGCAGCCTGTTTCTTGTCCCAAAATTGTGGGTAGGATTGCATAACAAGTGGTGTTAAATTAAAAATAGCCAAATAGTGATGAACAATTATAACCTACACAAAATATATTTGCACAGAGATACTAAGATCTTTTAATTTCTTTCATGTGGGGGTTTGTCTGTTCCCTTTTCACCATAAACTCATAAGATTGCCTTACCACAGGGTATATACCTGGGCCGCGGCTAGTGGTCCCTGTCCTGTGCTGTGGGAAGAAGAAACAGTAGATGAATTGTCTAAACAGTAAAGTCACTAATTTACTGGAACATCAAGCTGAATTGTCAAAATAATAAAGTCACACATGTACTAACCAACCTGAAATTTCCAAGTCACAAAAACAGAGGACTCAATGTTCGTATTACAACAACTCAAAAAACATACTTCCTTTGAATACAACTCATGTATTAAACATATATGTGTTGTGTTTCATTGATATCAGTGAGACCTATTTACAATGGGGATAGTTGTCAGGAGTGGCACTCTATTAAGAATGGCACAGGACACCCAGAAAGGGTTTGGGTGGTTGTGCCAAATAAAGTGGACAGATAAAAACACACACAGCGGAAAGGAAAGAGAACGAAGAGTAAGCAAGAGTAGCAAGGGAAAAGATACATAATGAATACCCTCTTGGAGTGTATGCAGATATAGGAAAAGAGTATTCCACGAACCTTGGAAATACTCTAGACTTCTGCACAGTTTGCTATAACAGAGGCCCACGCTGATTGCTCATGACTTGGAACAGCAGCTCCCGGTGTCTGTAATGTAGAAACAGGACAAGGGAAGGGGCAGAGGTTGACTGATGGGAACCAACAGACAAGCTCTGTACAAAAGGGTCTACAAACAGTACAAGAGAAGATACTACAGACAAATCCAGTAAAGGAGGTGATAGCAAACTAGCAGAAGGAAATGAAAGGAAAGTCGTTTAACAGGATAGGATAGCAGAGGACAGTAAGGAACAAGGTTGAGAGCTCAGAGGAGCAGGAAAGCAATGAGTAAGCCCACAGGAGTAGGACTGTAAGGTAGAACGCCCAGAGGAAAAAGGGCTTAGGGCAGCAGAGTAAAGCAGACTGCACGGCAAGGATCCCGTAAGGGCCGGGCAGTAAGGAGTGAACCCTGAGAGACAGGGCCGCTGAACGTAGAAGGTAGCAGAGGACTGTAGAGAGCTGCTAGGCCGAGAACCCAGCGGAAAAGGTAGATAGTAGGCAGCGGAGCGTGATAAGATGCAAAGTAGGAAGGCCCAGAGGACAAGGGCTGTAGGTAGCCAGAGAGAGGTAGGCTGCAGAGCAGGGAGCCCCAGAGGACAAGGGCTAAGGCAGCCGGAGTGAGGCAGGCTGCAGAGCAGGGGAGCCCAGAAGACAAGGGCTGAAGGCAGCCGGAGTGAGGCAGGCTGCAGGGCAGGGAGCCCAGAGGACAAGGGCTGAGGAAGGAAAGCAGCAGAGCGTGATCAGCTGCAATGTAGAGGGTCCGCAGGGCAAGGGCGGAGGCTGGAAGGCAGCAGAGCGTGATCGGCTGCAATGTGGAGAGCCCGGCAGGGCAAGGGCGAAGGCTGGAAGGCAGCAGAGCGTGATCGGCTGCAATGTGGAGAGCCCGGCAGGGCAAGGGCGGAGACTGGAAGGCAGCAGAGCGTGATCGGCTGCAATGTGGAGAGCCCGGCAGGGCAAGGGCGGAGGCTGGAGGGCAGCAAAGTGTAACAGGCTGCAAGGCAGGAAGCCCAGAGGAGCTGGACTGAGGCAGGGAGCCCGGAAGGCTAGGGCTGTAGGCAGCAGGGTGTAGCAAGCAACAAGGCAGGGTCCAAGTAGGAGTGAAGGTAAACAGCATACAGGATCTGTAGGAAGACGCGAAAGGTGGAGGAAGGACTCTCAGATGCAAGAGGCTGAGCCACTGCAGGCAGCAGCCTTTATACTGCCTAGCCCAGCACAGAGGCAGGCTAATTGGTTGCACCTGGCTAAGCACACCTGCAGGCAATCGGCCACCTCCCTTTCTGTTCCTGGGCTGGTGGAAGCAGGGCAAGTCTCTAGGGCTTCTGGGGGGTGTAGTTCCATTGATAACCAATAGGAACAGCCAGGAATCGATGCTTGTAGCCAGGGGCATTATGGTATGCGTAGTTTGTTGGAAATAATAATTAAGCAGCAAAGTCTCGCAAATGGGAAATAAAGTTTCCAAAGTAAATATAGATGATCCAAGAGTCTGTTGTAAATAAATGATAAACATATAGTCCAAATTGAACGTAAATGGATGCGCCCATGGCGCAGGCATGACAATAGTAGCTTCTAAACATATCTATGATGATAAGCATCTATTGAGGCCATTATCTTCTTGAGCAAGATATGGTGCCAGACTTTGACCAGGGCAAGTTTGATGCTATGCCTGGGCCAGACACCTAATTAGTAATGAGAGAATGTCTTTATACACGGAGGAGAATCTTTTTACTAACAATTTGTGAAAATATGTTTCAATTCCATGGAATACCTGATATGGAACCATAATTGGGAAATATGAGAGTTTCATGGGTGAGCTTATTGGGAAGAGAGGTTGTGAAGGAGCCCCTAAGAGCAGCTAGGAGAGGCCCCTCAGGGCAGGAAGATTTGATCAACTCCATCACATGATTATTAAATTCTCCAGGCAATCTGAGCCCAAGCCTGCAGAGACCTGGTCAGCTCCAACATCTACATATAACCAATATGTAAATGACAAATAGTATTATTTAGTGCTGCAAATGGAAATTACTAACGGTGGGATCTCACCGGGATGGGGGTTGGTGGTTGTAAGTTAGGGGGATGAGGGAGCACAGGAGATTTTCCTCAGCACCCCCCACCATAAATAAAGATTAACATTTCAGCAGATTAATGAATACAATATTAAAATGATTAAAGAAAGGAGTAGTATTTCCTGTAATGTTGCAAGCAAATTAAAACGTGTTTCTCCCCCTTCCTATAAACCCCTTCCTCCTCTTATCTCTCTTCCTACAAATATGTGTTGGTTTGAGTGCCGTAGGAAAAAGTCGGAAAAACGTTTTTTTTCTAATCTTACTATCTCTTTCTCACATCATCCTCTTCTTCTCTCTTTCAGCTTCTCAATAGAATTCTTTCTTCTTGAACTCCTGATCCTTCCCTATCTCCTCCACTATCTGACTCAGATTTGGCTGTGTTTTTCACTTCTAAGGTTCTCAGCCTTCATTTTTCCTTTCCTACTTCTTCCTCTTCTCCCTTTTCTCACCCCTCTTCTGATCTTCCTTCCTTTTTATCTTTCACCCCTTTAACAGATTTTGACACCACAGGTCTTTTATTGCGTGCCCATCTAACTGCTTCGCCTCTTGACTCTCTCCCTTCCTCACTCATTCCATCTATCTGCTCCCATCTTATCCCCTATCTTACCTGTCTAATGAACAAGTTGCTTGCTACGGCTTCTTTCCCTTCCTCGTTTAAACACGCCAACATTATACATATCCTTAAAATGCCTAATCTAAACCCTACCACTCCGGTGAACCTTTCAACCTATCTCCTTTCTTCTATTCCAAACCTCTTGATCGTGCAGTTTATTCTCAGGTATCCTCTCATCTTAACCTACACTCACTTACACTCCCTTCTAAATTCCCTTCAATCTGGGTTCCATCCTGCTCACTCTAATGAGACGGCCCTTCTCTATGTTACTAATTCCCTTCTTTGTGCACGGCACTCAAAACAATCATTTATACTTATTCTCTCAGATCTCTCTGCAGCTTTAGACCCTTTCAATCACTCCCTTCTTCTGCCCTCTCTCTCTTCTCTTGGGTTTTCAACCCAAGACTCCAAGAAAAGAATCAATCCAGCCCTGAAATGGGTTGATTCTTTTTCTGTTGAACTACTCCTACTCTGCCTCCATGTCTGGGTCCACCCCCCACACCCCAACATAGAGTCCCTCAAGGCTCTGTTCTTTGTGCCCTTCCCGTTTCCCTGTGTACCATTCCACTATCTGATTTGGTGTCTTCTTTCAGTCTTTCTTGTCACTTTTATGCAGATGACACTCAAATCTTCTTTCCTTTCTCCTCCTTTCTGAATTCCTTCTCTCTAATGTTTCCAGATGACTTTCTACTATCCAATCTTGGATGACTTCTCACTTTCTCTATCCTAAGTCTACTAAAACTGGGCTCCTCTTCTTTTCAGCTAAGACTCGACCACCCCTTTGTTCTCCATTATTTCTCCTCTTTCCTCCTATTCCTCTTACCTTCTCGTCTTCTGCTAAAAATCTTGGTGTCATCTTCAAACCTTCTCTGTCCCTTCCTGCTCACATTTCTAACACAGCTCTGGTCTGACGTTTTCATCTTTCCTCTGTCGAACTCACCCTTTCCTATCCTTTTCTGCTACTAAACATGTAATTGTTTCGCTTATGAGTTACCGTATAGTTAATGTGCTGTCAGTCTTCCTAGCTCCCATCTCAAACCAATTAATTATGTTAATAATGTGGCCATTCGTCTTCTTTTTCTTCTTCGCTCATGCACATCTATCACTTCGTCTCTGCTGTCTATTTCTTTTCTTCCCTTTGACTCATCTTCTGTTTCACTTTCTTGTCATTGGGCCTCATTGCGAGAATGGAGGTAGCCATGCCGCTATTTGTGGCATCGCTACCCCCATTCCGGGTAACAGGTCTGGGTTCCCTGAATGGGGTATTACCGGGCCATTCCGACCTTGGAGGGCCCAGTATTTTACCCGTTCAGGGAAGCCAACCCCAGTACATCCCCAACCCCATGTGAGCCCCCATAGGGCTCTATGGGAATGGGGATGATGCTAACAACGGGCCTGTTAATGGCGGGCCCGTTGTTAGCATCCTGGTCCACTCGTGGGTCCCGCGAGGAGACCTTGTAATGGGGCGGTAGGTGTTTAACGGGGCCAGCAGCTTTACCGGCCCCGTTAAACCCCTACCGCATTCCTCGTAATGAAGCGCACTGTCTTTGAATCCATGGTCTCACTCCTACCTATCTCTGCTCTCTGATTTCTCTCTACAATCCTTCCTACACTTTGCAGTCGCATTCTGAGTTTCACCTCACTGCTCCCCCTCCTCCTGGTGTCCCTTCTCCCTTTCATTCTTTCTTACTGTATGGAATGCTCTCCAACTATTTGTTCGAGTTCCTCGGCCACTTACCTTTTGCACCCATCTTAAAGTTCATCTCCTTTCTACGCTTTCAAATAAATGTTCTATTACTTTGCCCTCTCATGAATTGTGTATTGCATAACGTTTGAACCATCGTAACTAAATTGTTCAGCGCTTTGGCGAAAGCGCTTTATAGGCTTGAATAAATGCAAAATAAATACAAATGGAAAACATGCACATGATATGATATGATTTGATAAGTCATATTTAACCCGCCTGTATACAAGTGTTTCTAGGCGCAACAACACACGAGGGTGGGGGATAGCGGAGGACAAAACAAAATTTCATACATGTGTAATTTAGATTGTGCAAGTGCAAACAATGCAAAGTGCAGGGGGAGGTAGAAGGGGAAAGGCTAGGCAGAGGAAAGGGGGAATTCTCATCAGGGAAGCGTTGCTCTGAGGACAAGCAGCCAGGGAAGCGTGGCTCAGGGTAAGTGCAAGGAGGCAGGGGACTGTACAGTTACAGTTACAGCCCCTAGGTGCACGATAAGCCCAAAGGAAGTGCAGGGGGAGACTGGTCATGGAGGAGCCTGGTACCCGGTGGGACTCTGGGGGAAGCCAGGCAACCAGTCAGTGCAGCGGACAGAAGGTCTGCATGGCAGAGAGAGGGAGAGAATGCAGAGGCGAAAAGGAAGGGCTTGAGCTGCTTCCGGAACTTCAGGTGGTCTGCCTCAAGTTGGAGAGGGGCAGGGAGGCCATTCCAGAGGGAGGCACTTGCAGAGGAGAAAGATCTATTCCCCATTCTCTGCCAGGAGAAGCGTCTGACCCTCAGAGAGTTGGAGGTGGCTGAGCGAAGGGCCCAAGAAGGAATGTTGTTTTGGAAGAGAGATTTGGATGTAGTGTGGGCCCTGGCCTCAGAAAGCCTTGTGGACGATTTAGAGGGTCTTGAACTTGATCCTTGCAGCCACCAGGAGCAGGTGGAGGGATTTCAGGGCTGGAGAGATATGGCCTGTGGGCTTGAGGCCAAGGACAAGCCCTGCAGTCCTGTTTTAGATTAATTGCAGAGGGCGGAGAGTAGAGGAAAGCAGATTGAGAAAGAGTCTGTTGCAGTAGTCCAGTCTAGAGAGAACCAGGGCTCTGGAGACAGTGAGCTTCTGGGGAAAGGGGAGGAAAGGGAGAATACCTCTGAGGGGATGCATCTGATAGTGTGACTTCTTAGAGATGTCAGAGATGTAAGGAGAAAAGGAAAGTGTGGAGTCGAAGATGACCCCAAGGTTTTTAGCCTCACGGGTGGGAGCAGGAAGTGGGCCAAGAGAGGCCGGCCAGAGAGTAACAGGAAAGGAGGGGGCAGGTGTGCTGATGAGGAGAATCTCAGTCTTACTGGCATTAAGGCAGAGATCATTGGCAGTGCACCACTCCTGGCTGGTGGACAGACAGTCAGAGATGAGAGAAGGAGGAGAGGTGGCGGAAGGGAGCCTGAAGATGAGTTGAGTGTCATACGCATAGCACTGAAAGTTGGGGCAGAGAGCCGCAATGCAGTGGGCAAGAAGTGCCAGTTATTGGTTGAAAGCAAGGGAGAGAGGTTAGACCCCTGGGGAACACCATAGGTAGAGATATAGATAGAGGAGAGGAAGGACCCAAGTTGGACCTGTGAGGGTCGATCAGGGAGGAAGGAGGTCCGCCAAGCCAAGGCCTGATCGGTGATACTCAGGTTATCACAGAGACGGTTGAGCAGGATGGCATGGTTGACAGTGTCAAAGGCAGAAGAGAGATCAAGTAGGATGAGGACACAGAGGGTGTTGGTATCGAGGTTGGAGAGCAGGTCCTCACGGATGTTCAGGAGAGCAGTTTCTGTGCTTCTGGCAGCTCTGGAGACAACCAACCAATTCAGTGTGAAGATTAGGCTGGGAGATGGCCAGCTTTTCCAGGAGTTTGCCCAGGAAAGGAGTGATGGAGATTGGACAATAGTTAGCCAGGCAGGAAGGGTCGGCAGAGAGTTTTTTAAGAAGAGGGTGCACAAGGGAGTGCGTCATGGGTGGCGAAGGAGCAGTTGCAGAAATCAGCCAGACCAGGAGCCAGGGTGTCAATGTGGTCCTTGATCATTTTGGAGGAACAGGGGTGAACCTGTTTTGACGAACCTTCCATAGATCGTACTTGTCTAGAAACCTCGTCTGGGAAGAACAGGGCAAAGGCAGAGAAGGAGGGAGGAGAGGAAGAGCAGGGAGTAGAGGGAGGAGGGGGAAAGGAAGAAAGCGAGGACAGGATGTCCTGGGTTTTAAAGATGAAATGAAAGCCAGGGCCCCGTGCAGAGGGCCTAGGAGGGGACAGGAGAGGTAAAGACTGCAGCAGGATTGGCCAGCTCCTTGTACATTTTAAAGAGTTCGGCCGAGTTGTTAGATGCTGCTGAGATGCAGGCTTGGATGTGGGCTCCCTTCCTGGTGTAGACAGAGAGCCGGTATTGCCTTTGTAGCAGGCGGCAGGTCAGTTTGTCAGAGGATGTACCAGAAGCACGCCATTTCCTCTCAGCCACCCTGCACTTGCGTTTAAGGGTGACGAGGACTGAGTCACACCAGGAGTTGCACTTGGCTTTGAGCTTCAAGCGGATCCTCATGACAGGGGCAAGAACATCAAGAGTATCAGATATAGCAGAGTGGGACATGGAAAGGGCTGTGTCAGGGTGTGAGTCAGCCAACGGGTGAGGGGAGGTGAGAAAGTGTCAGCGAAAGCCTCAACTGACACACGCTTTATGGGTCGGATAACCGAGAAGGTAGGTGGCAGTGCTGGAGTTGGCTTGGTCTGAGGGGTAGAGAGGGTGAGATGGGAAGAAAGAAGAAAGTGATCACTCCAGGAGAGAGGAGTGTTGAGAGGGATTGAAAGGGGAAGATCTGAAGAGATTAGAACATCCAGAGTGTGCCCTGCAGAGTGAGTTGGGAAAGAGGGGAGAATAGGGAGTGAGAGAGAGTCGCAGTGGTCAAGAAAGAGTCCAGTGGGAAGCACCCAGGTGGATGTTGAAGTCTCCAAGGAGGAGGAGTTGAGTGGTTGAGACCAGGCGGGAAGAGGTGAGGTCAGCCCACTCAGAGAGGAAGGTGGAGATCTGACCAGGTGGGAGATAGATGGTAGCCACAGTAAGGGAATGGCCAGAAGAGAGAGAGCCTGCAGATGAGGCATTCAAAGGAAGAATAGGCCTGCATAGGAATGAAAGAGGCAGGAATACACTCAGGGAAGATCAGGGCTACACCCCAATCTGGAACGGTTGGATCTGGGAGCAGAGAGGATCTTGTAGCTATCATGGAGGAGAGTGTCAAAGCTTGTGACAGAGCTGGCCGTGAACCATCTCTCGGTAAGGAGTGCTTGACAGCCGAGCAAGAGTTTAGAGTGGCAATATGGAGAAGATTGCCATCCTTGAAAGACTTCTGTGAGGGGTACAAATCAGAAGTACGCCCTGCGGATGTGTGGAAGAAGCCCAGGGGGGGGCAGAAGAGGAAGGAGGAGAGGGCAAGGTAGCCAAGGAGGAGACAGCAGGGGGAGGCGAGGGAACCGTGGAGGGGAGAGAGGGTACAGCAGGAGAAGAAAGGAAATTGATGAGGCACAGGAAGCATCCATCAAAGAGCAGGAGGTTGGCTTGAGGGCCTTGGACAAAACGGTACCATTCAAGAAAACATTAACGATGACCTTAGAGGAGTGGAAGGAGGCCAGGAGGGCCTCCCACCATGTGCCACCATTAATGGGAGAAGAAGAGAAAGTAGAGAGAACAGAGACCATATGTAGAGTCCATAGGTCTGGCGAGGGAACGACAAAGAGGATGTCGGTGAAAGTTTGCCTGGAGAAGGCACCGGTATAGGTGTCAGCGATATGGAGGCCTGGGTTGGAGACCAAGATGTCCTTTTTAAACTTCTTCCTACCAGATTCAGTGAGGAGAGCAGGATAGTCGATAGAGAAGCAGTTAGAAAAGATAGGAGAGACAGAGAGCACCATAGAGTAGGTAGGGAGAGGAGAGAAGAGAAAGGGAGTGGGAAGGGGAGAACACTAGGGAAGGACACAGGGCAGGGTGCCTGCAGACGAGACAGAGAGAGACGAGACAAGTTGACAATTGGACAAGACGACCAAAACTTAGATTTTTAAGACTTTCACAATGCAATTTTAAAAGAGGAGAAAACACACCTACGTTTGAGAGTCCTGAATAGTGGGGAAAAAGGACTAGGTTTCACAATGAAACACCTGTGTATTGGCGCGTTATAAATGCCATATCATATCATATCATATCATATCAATGCAATTTTAAATACTTTCACAATGCAATTCTAAAAACAGGAGAAAACACACCTAAGTTTGAGAGTCCTGAATAGTGGGCAAAAGGTCCAGGTTTCACAATGCAATTTTAAATACTTTCACAGTGCAATTTTAAAAACAGGAGAACACACACCTAATTTTGAGAGTCCTGAATGGCGGGCAAAGGGCTTTACAATGCAATTTGAAATACTTTCACAATGCAATTTTAAAAACAGGAGAGAAAACACCTAAGTTTGAGAGTCTGCTATATGGACAAGTTTTCAGGGTAGAGTGAGGTTCAATACCTAACCAGGGCCACTCCTACCTTCCTTAGTCACTGCTGGTTAACTGCTGGCAACTGGCTTCCCCTGCAAACACAATCTGGAGCCACTTAAGTGGGAGACGCCCTTTGCCTAGAGGACCTTAGCAGGAGGGGCTGTCGGGAAGAGGGCCTGGGAGGTGGGATAAGACCATCAATTGGTCCAATCAAAGCACGGGGCGGGCTAGAAGGCGGGGGGAGGGAGAAAACTGGAAGACGAGCAGGGCAGGCGGGTCGGGGCAGCAAGGGTTAACAAGCGTCTAGGGGATCTGGAGTGCACAGGAAACAATCACAATGAGCCCAGGAGGGTCTCCGATAGAGAAAGGACTCACCGGCTTCAAAGCTGCATGGAAAATGAAGCTCAGAGCAGTGCGGCAGTAGACCTCAAACACCAAGGTCTAAAGCACCAATCACGGCATGCGGCGGGCTGGGAGGCATGCATTAGTTGCTGCTTGTCTGGATGTAGCCATTCTGGTGTGTCGCCCTCTTTGTCACAATTGTTAATTACCTCTTTGTCATTTTTTCTTTAGGGACGCAGTTTATTGTGTTCATGTTGTCACATGTGGATCGTTACTGCACTGCTTTTCAACACCCCACATTAGGTACATGTGTGCAGCAATATGCCATTGTGCTTTTTGTATTTTGTTGACATGTTACTTTTGGAGGCCATGTATTGCTTGCAGTTCAAGCATGATGTTTGATGAGTTTCATAATTGATCGCTGCATACACATTTGATAGTTATGTTAATTAGTCGTATGGGAAAGTTTTGGTGCTCGAGGGGTAATTTCATTCAATGGTTGGCATGATGGCAGTGGTGTCCTCCCTCTTCAATTTGTTTCTTTTGGAAAACACAAAATGCAATGGCCCTCATTACGACCCTGGTGGAAATCGAAAAACGATGGCGGAAATGCAATACCGCCATCGAATAGCGCTCGGTGCGATTATGACCCGTCACCGTAAAGTACGATGCCATTAGCGACACCGTAGTGAACGCCAACGCTAACTGCACCAAGTACGCGCACGCGCGCCATGCAAAACCGTAATTACCACCATGGCGCAACGGTACGCGAATTCTGACCCTAGCGGACATTTACCTAACGCCATCAAGCATGGCGGAAAGTACCATTCCGCCATGGTGAGAAGTACGGCATCGCGAACCAACCGTAAAAGGCCCTACTGAGTGCCCGTACACCACTCCCTTGCCACATTGCACAACTCCTCGTAGGTGCAATGAAGTCACACAATGCAACCAGTGAAATGTACAAGTCACCCATGCATGCCAACGAACAAATGAATGTAGGGGCTCCAAGTGCCTTGTGAGTGGCCATCCATATTTGCCATGGCACCATTGCCGTACTGATGCACCACAGGCATGTGAAGGTTCAAGTACAGCAACATGAACTGAAATATGAGACAAACAAAAACAGGCCCCCCATCGCTTGACACCAGTGTAAGGCAACATTCAAAGCAGTATCCTGAGTGAGACTGCCCCAGCCCTGTACTCCTGCCAGTAAACAAACCAACCATCAGCATAAGCATGTACCACACAAGTTGGCAGAGTGACTGAGCAGCCAGGCTCATCTCAAGAGGGGCCAATGGGAGCTGCAGGGCACAGATGGCACGAATACAGAAGCTATTCCAATGGACATGACCTCAGTCTCCCTCCAAGAAACGCACGCAAACACAGGCACCTGTGACCAGCCATATTCTGATAATCACATCATTCCACCAATCCACCTGGCTGACCGGCATCTGTTACACAAAAACTAATCCCCCGCCCCTGAGCATGACATCATTAAAACAGTCATAATGGCAGCCCCTATCCCTGACCTCACTGGGCTTCGTAGGCAAACGCGCCCAGTACAGTACCACGCAACTATACTCAGAAGCCGGAACCCAATGCAGATCTTCTCACAATACATCGCTCCACAAATAGGAATATGCTACATTACTTGCAAAGAATAACGCTACACGGTCAATATCATAATCAAAATTTAATGCACAACAAAATCACCAAGCCCATACAGCTATTAGGTCATGAACTCCAAAATATATTTCATCATTGTGGGCTGCATCCGCAATAAATGACCAGCCTCTTCTTGTGTGACGCCCTGTTCCTTCATGGTACACAGGGGCTACATTCACGTTCAAAAAGGCAACATGGAAGCGCCTAGAACCGCAGGGCCGTCCCATTAGGTAGGCACTAGTCCAGCTGAAAGGTCGATATGTTGCTCCTAGCCACTAGTACTGCGTAAGGGCATGTGGCCCATTGGCGATCGTCCCATAAGATCGTAATGGTGCTCCACTGATTAACACGAAGCAGCAGGTGTCGGGAGTAAAAGCCATCTGCAGGAGTGGCATACAGATGGCAGCGGCAAAAGGGGAGGAGATACCTGTCACCCAAATGAAATGAAAAAGAATAGTATGGGCATCAGAACTTCATTTGAATTACTCACTTCAATGATCACACTAAATCCACAGCCATATGCATGCTAGCCCACTCCAAAGGATTATTCCCACCCAAAAACCACTTGCGAATCATAACTATATAAATCGAGGTGAAAACACTATTACAAACGAGTGTTTGTGTGCATGCGTCTGTTAAAACAGAATCCATTAGATGGGATTAGTAACGTGCATAGACACAAGTGTTTGAAGGCGCGTCGAGACAGGGAGGGTTCAACAAGGGCAGATAGACGATGGTCCCACTATGGCAGCCCTGCATCACATAGCGCAGGGGAAGTGGATAGATTCCAAAAAGCCATGTACATGGCAAACTCTCTATTAAATCATCTGTCCATGCATCCATACATCATTCCCTCATCCCGGTATGAAAACGCCTGATTATTTACTCACATAACATGTGAAATTTCCATTGAGTCTGTGCGTAATGCAGTCTGCAAAATCCACTGTGCTCCAGCCCGGAATTCCAGTGTTGTGAAGTAACATGTATTTGGGAACGTCCTGCCTTATCGTCCACTACGCTATTGCGCATCCCATACTATTCATATCAATCATTGCATTCTCGCCATGGCCCCTGTCCGAAGGACATTAAACAATAGAACTTTATATCTGCAGTCAGACCTGTGGGCGTCTCCTCGCCGCTAGCTGAAAACCGAAAGCTCTGTCCTTCGAATTCCTCATTTGCAACATCACGCCGAAAAGGCATCTGTGACCGCTTGAAATCACAAATCCATCCATGTAGTGCGGCAGTGTGTGAAAATGGCAACTGGCTTCACTCACAAATGGGACGGCCCGCCCGTCGGTGAACCGCGGTACAGTGCTGCATGAGGGTCCACCGTTAATCGAGTACTACATTCCACTGACCCTTCACAAGTTTGTTCGCGACTGCAAAGATAGTATGTGAAACAATGGGACCATAGCAGAATGAACATATGAACCAATATTTCACTGCCATCGGGATTAAATACATGATTGCAATAGCAAGATGCCATGCGTCGAATTGCAGCGTTGTGTGCGGGACGTGCTCGCCCAAAGGGGATTGCAGCTTGCACAGGTAGAATGAATCACCACAGGTGGAGGCTATACAGCCTGAAAACACATAAATTGCACACCCAACCCCCTCCCACAACCACACCCACTCCAAAATGCTACCGGCAGGACTAGCGATGTTGGCCCTGGGGGACCTGATAGCACTGCAAGTACTCCAACTTCAAGAAGAAGACGAACACCAACTACTACAACAACCGGCCGCACAGAGGAGACGCAGGAGGAGGAGGAGGGCAAGGCAGGGCCAGCAAGGCCCACCAGCACAGCCACTACCACCACGCAGGCAGCCCGCAATCCCACGCCTCCGAGCACATCCGTTCAACCTCACTGATGAGCAGATCCACACCCTCTACCGTTTGGACCGGGACACCATAACCGCCATTGTGGACATGACACACGCTGACCTTGTCAGCATGATAGATAGCCCAACCGCCATCCCACCCCTACTGAAGGTGGTGTCTGTACTCCACTTCCTGGCCACAGGCACCTACCAGCACACAGTCGGACAGTTGCATGGCATTTCACAGCCACTGTTGTCACGGACACTATTGCAAGTGCTCGATGCCCTCCTGAAGCACGCAGACGACTACATCTCTCTACCACGCTCGGAGCAGGAAATTACGAACACAAAAGTGGGATTCCATGCACTTGCCGGCATACCGGGTTGCATTGGTGCCATCGACTGCACCCATGTGGAATTGGTTGTCCCACATGCCATGGAGGCCCAGTACCGCAACCGAAAACAATATCATTCTCTTAATGTACAAATGGTGTGTGACTCCAACAGGATCATTACACATTGTTGTGCCCGATTTCCTGGATCAACCCATGATTCTATGGTCTTGAGGAACTCTACAATACCACGCTACATGGAGCGACATGCAGGGAACAGATCCTGGCTACTCGGTGAGTCTCATTTCATGCATGATAATGTGGGGTATGTGATGCAGCAATGACCTGGCAGGAAGGGTGGGGGAGATGCGTACGTAGCAATGTCATTCCACAAACATCCTTTATTGTCCACATACAGGTGATGCCGGGTATCCACTGAAGAGATGGCTCCTTACACCACCCCGGAACCCACAGAACCAGCATGAGGAGGACTACAACCATGCCCACTCACGTACCCGTGTAGTCATAGAACAGGCATTCGGCCTACTGAAGGGTCGTTTCCGCTGCCTCAGCAGGTCTGGCGGGGCACTCCTATACCGCCATGAGAAGGTTGCAAAGATGGTCATGGCATGTGTCATGCTACACAACATGTGCGTACGTAGAAATGTGCCCATGCCCCCTGACGCAGAACTGCAAGCACCTGAAGATGGTCATGATGAGGGTGGGGATGTGGCAGCACCTCAAGGAGTCCGCGAGGCACAGGAGGGCCGTGAAATTCGTCAGATTATCATAGATTCATGCTTCTAGCACTCACGCCTGGTGGCTGATACATGGACACGGGACTTGTGGCACTGTGTGTGTCTGGAACATGCACAATATGGACTGTACGCCTATAAAGGCCTCGTACACAAAGATCAATGTCCACACATCTCATTGGATGATTGTGAAATGTTTATAGCATATGTGAAATTATGTTACACACCCCATCGACCCGCCACCCAAGTAAGCCCAACACACCCCCTCCACCCTCCTACCTCCCCCCCGAACACCAGTGTCCAAAGATGCTCATTGTCAGTGGGCAGACGCTATTGCAAGCCCCCTCTCCGGGTATCAGGGGCACCCCTGCCTGTGGAGCGCAGGTTCCTCCCAGATCTACGTTGGGGGCTGCCCTGGACGGAACTTGCAACGGATGATGTCTCTGCCTGCTCACGTCCATGCATGTCCCTAAGGGTTTGTGAGAGCTCAGTGAGCACACGGCGCACAGCGGCAAGTTCAGCACATACGTCTTTGGACGTCGCATGCAGTTCCCCCCTCAGGCTCTCGGTGCTTCTCTCCATTTGTACTCTCAGGCTCTCGGTGCTTCTCTCCATTTGTACCCTCAGGCTCTCTGTGCTTCTCTCCATTTGTGCCCTAAGTGTCTCAGTAGATGTTTCTATGGCTGCCTTAGTACCCCCACATTCATCAGCATGGTCCTTGAGGAGCGTGGCCAGTTGCTGCTGTTGCACGATCACCTGGTCGAGGGACTGTTGCCTCTGCTGGGCCATGCCCATTTGCGGTGGTGTCACAGAGGGGCTGATCACCTCATGTTGCCTTGACACAGGGCTTGTGGGGGATGGCCAGTCGTCGTCTTGTGGGTGCCCCTGCGTGGTATCCTCATGGTGTACGGGATGAAACAAACAGGGGGATTGAGACAGGTCATGAATGGATCCTACATCGACATCACCGTTTTCTGTGTCGGAGCATGCTGCCATTAATGCAGTGTCACCTATGGTGCTGCTGCCACCAGAAGCAGTGCCTTCTGTGGCATCCATTGGGGGGACCTGTGGTGGTGCTGTTGTGGGCATGCTGGCTGCTGGGGTGCCTGTTGAAGTCCCCTCCTGTGTGCTGCCACTTGATTTGTGCTGCTGCTGTGTCTTGATCCGTGCAGCTGAGGTGGAGGGTCTTTGGCCGTTGGTCTTGGCCCTCTTTGCAGGTGTGCTGGTAGGGGTGTCCTGGAGCTCGTCGTTTGAATCGGACCCTGTGGTGGAGTAAAGGAGGGCGAGCGTTATTAATGGGTCTGTGTAAATTGGAATGGCAATGTATCACATGCATTGGGGTGGTACCTTAGGGTGATTTGGGTCAGGGCCTTGGAGGTGGTTTCATTTTTGTGTGGATTGAGGATGCAGTTGTTTTGCAGCCTGCAGTTAGGGTGTGCCTGCTGCACGTGTAGAGGGTGTTTTTAGGATTTTTAATTATTTATGTATTTAATGTGACTTTTAAAGTGCGCTATCAGGCCAATGTATGTGGACGTTCTCCTGGACATGTGTTTCTGTTGCACTATGTGGACACATGGTACTTCACATGATTGGACATTGTGGATTTAGCATTGTTTTATTTGGCCCACCTACCTGATTCTTCGGATGTCTGCACTCCTTTCTCCATCCCTCCGACTCCCTCTATACTCTCCATTCCAATGGTGGAGGCACAGATTTCTTCCCAGGGGGTCAACTTGATGGGTGATTCCGATCCTCCCCCGGTAGCTGTGGCAATGTTACGGTTGGCGGATAGTATGCTCCGTACGCGTATCCGCAAGTCGTCCCATCGCTTTCTGCATTGCTGTGGGTTGCGGGGTGCGGTCCCCACCAGGGCCCATATGGCCTTCTTGTTCGCAAGTGCCGTCCTGGTCATTTGCGTCGAGAAGACGACGGCAGCATTCTCCTGGAGGGTCTCTGTGAGCACGGTGAGTTCCTCAGGGGAGAAGTGGACCTGCCGCTTGCGGTCGCACGCTTTTTTCGCTACTTTTCCCATTTTTATTGTTTTCACTAGGGTGGATGACGGGTTGGGATGTGTCTCAGGGTAGTATTTTTAATGGTTGTGTGGGAATTCTGATTTTATAGGTGTACGGCGTGCTGTTTCCCGTTCCGGGACCATGTTTTTACTTCCGTTTCCGTATATTTACGGTCACCGTATTTTCCGATTGCCGCTCATTACGGTGACCGCTATGATGGGTGGCGGAATTGCACCTAGGGCGCCGTACGACGGCGGTGAGGAGCGTTTTGGGGACATTTCCGCCATCGCGGACTTTGCACTTCCGCCATGGCGTAGTGCTCGTGCCCGATGGGTCAGAATTAGCCGCACTTTACTCCGTCGTGCAATGGCGGAAACGCTATTTACGCTATGGCGGTCAGGTCAGTTACTTTCCGCCAGGGTCGTAATGAGGGCCAATGTCTTTTTAGTTTTAAGGGATGCACACACATTTGCTCTTCTCAAGGGCATTTTCTAAAGGTGGTTTTGTGGGCACAGTGGATTGGCCCATTGTCATCTTTGAATGGCACCTGGGATTTTGCACGATCATGTGCACTCCACAGGAGAAGAATTTTAGGTGAAAAAAGATTGCACAGGCTGGGTACGTGCAGCCTCTCACGTGCCCTTTGCCCAGCCATACACAGGTGGTGTGCCTGTGAGTATGGATGGTGTGCCAAAACAATGTCCACCGGGACGCCATGCCGTGTTGCAACATTGTGCAGGACACATGCTGACACAATGATCCTGCAGACTACTGGTGGTGCATATATCAACACACCACCACGGTGGTCAAGGGAGCAAAAATGTGACCTGAGCACTCCGAAAAATGCGCTCCACTATGCCCCGAGTCGCAATATGGGCAGTGTTGTACCTTACCTCAGCAGGTGTGTTGGGTTTGCATATGGGCATTGTCACGTATGTGCTCAGAGGGTAGGCACTGTCCCCTGTAGATGTGAGAATGGTTGTCATTGCCATTTGCTGACAGTGTCTGTTGGTCTGTGAGCAACATGCATGTATGTGCATGGCCATTCATGCTCACCAATGAGCCATTTGTTGGCATGCTTCCCAGCTTCCAGGACCCGGTGTAGCAGGGACATCCTGAAGATGTAACTATCATTTGTGCTACCAGGAGAGTTGGCATACACTTCAGTATTGATGCCCTTGGCATCACACACATTGATGGAGTGCCAATGTTTCCAGTTGTGGTAGATGTGCTCTGTTGCTTGAGGTGAACATAGAGCAATATAGGTGCAATCAATAGCACCTAGCACTTTTTGAAAGAGTGCCACCCTATAAATATCCATATAGATATGCCGGCAAACAGAAGGACGTGCAGTTGTGATTGCCAACACCTGGTGAAAGCAGCGAGACTGCGTCGCCTGGGAGATGCCACCTACTATGGCAGTGGTCCACTGGAATGACCCAGTGCCCAAAGAATGCAAAGCAGTGAGCACCATTTGTAAGGAGCTCAGTGCTTGGGAGCACATGGTGGGTGATGTGAAGTCATCTTCTCACTCCATGATCAGGTCTAGGATGATAAGTGGGGAACCTATACCTGCCATAGACCTGGTCATCAGGCATCCCAAAAAGGCTGGTCCGTGGGTGGAAGATCCAGGCCCTGGCCATCCTCCCCCTCCTGCAGTGTCCCTGGAGGATTGGTGCAACAAATGGTGCATTCATTGTGGCTGTATCCATGCATTTGTTGTGCGGGCATGCTTTTTATGCATTTGTTAGTGTGCGAGTTGACATTTACGCCTGCTATCGAGTGGTGTAGGCGTTTCGGGATATGCGTGTGCTTTTTCGCCCCTTGTTCAATTCCATCAATATGTTTCTTTTGTGTGCATATGGGCGGTGCGATTGTTTGACGGTGTAACATCCCTCGCAATGCCCCATTTTCACTTGTTCTTCCTCATTCCACGTGTTCCGTCCCCTTTTTAGGTGACTGCACAGGCCGGGCCCACCCTCTTCTTGGAGTCTCACGCAAGGCACGTTACGTGGTGGACCGACACAGATTCATCAGAAGCCCAGCGCATTGTTTACCATGAATCGCCAAATGTCGACTTGTGCGCAATTTCGCACTCAAGTGCGCTATTTTCTGAACAGATAATTCCATTAATCGGCCTAGTGTGATTACATGATTTGCCCAGTGTGATTAAGTGATTTGATCACTCACTTTGGTTAAATGGTGAAACCGGGATGTGGACAATTTAAGCAACTGAGCACTTCTTTCTAGGTTTAGTTGATATAGATATTTATTAAGGTTTTGCTTTGCATTTCATGTGCTTAAATAATACTTTATATATAGCAATGCCTTACAAACAAACCACATTACATAATAAAATAGCCTTTCATAGTAAACTAACTATACACTATGGGCCTGATTCACAGAAGCCTTTTATAATGGTGTAATGCCATTGAAAAATGCCCTGTGAATCAGGCCCGGTATACATTGTCATATAAATAAGTTGAGCAACAAGAATATGGCTTTAGCTGTATTTTCTGCATCCTGCATGCAAAGTCACAATAGCATCATGCAGATTAATGTGAGCCTAACAAATCCCCCCTTGTGTTTTAAAGCCATAGTCATTATTTCATAAAGCATGCAGCATTATGCACTCTTCTCACTTCTGACCACGCCCTCCCATTCACATTTCTAAATGTACAAACTTCCATGCTAATATACCCCCTTCCTCCCATGAGTGCCTAATGGCTCACATTAAAATGCTCTGTTGACACAGAGCAACGTGAGAGCCCCACGGCTGCCCTGTACTCCTTGGGACATGTGCCAGCACAATGACCATGTTGAGCAGGAATTGCTCAGCACCCATTGTCCGGCCAGTGGCACACCTTTCCCATTGTGCACCCTCATTGAGGTGCCGAACGGAAGAGGTATCCCACTGACAAAAGTCCTGATCTGGCTCTAAAAAGAGCCTCTGGTGGGGCAGCTTGTCCTCCCTGACCCCACCCCCAACTCGGTACACCACTTCCCTGACCTTGGGATATAAATATCTATAACCCCCTCAAAGTGTGGCTTTACCAGTCGGTAATGATGCTGGCATGTTAAAGGTTCAACTTGGTCCTCAAGTCATTAATAACCAGAAAAGCCCACCATCTCCATCAATTGTGGGATTATCGTAATATTCTTTGTCAGGGAGTACTGACTTTATAGGTGGCACACTACGGGATTTCTACTTTTGAATTCCCACTGATTTTGCAAAGATATTTTGTTACAAAAAATGTGCATTTATTTATTTATTTATTTATGTATTTAATTTTTTGTTTCACATAGCATCAAACAAGTAAATAATGGATTGCGTTGGATTGAGGAAGTGGGGTACATTTTGTAAACTGGATACAGCTTGTTTTAAAGGAAAAGTTAGAATCTTATTGCTTAAATAATTGAGGAAAATTTCCAAAAGTAGACCGTGTCAGCCTAGTTGCATTTAACGTTTTACGTGTTTTACCTCCGTATGCCTTTGACGTCTGTTAACACCTAAGTGGTTTTGGAGTTGGATCATTTCTTGCAGCCGTCTAGCACAGTTGCAAGGTTGAATCATCAAGAATAAGCAATATTTACTGAAAACAAAGAGTGATGTATTTTACCAAATTTAACGCCTTCTATCCACTGCTTGACACGAAAACTCTTAACTAAGCCAATAATCATGGGCCTGCGATTTAGTGACTGCATACCCTCAAATCCAATGGCTGAAACATATGTGTGTATTGAAACAGCTGGTAAAGACCTCCCTTCAATATATAAACATTATGGTATATAAAAAGGGCACTTTTTAGTAGTTGCCTAATTACAAAAGCTCTATGTCGTGCAATATAGAAGGGATATTAAGCCTAATTGCGCTTTGCCTTTTAAAACAAAATGAGTATTTGTTAATTTCTGATTCTAAAGATACTTTGTGGAGAATAAAGGGTGAAACATTCTGCAGGAAGAAACCTCAAATTGATGTGGCATTCATGAACTGCTTCAATTCCATCTCTGTTGTTTTTGTCATGATGCTTGCTGCGTCATCCGTGAACAGCGTGAAATGTATCACTTTAATCTACCAAAACCACGGCATTAGGGCTGGTCTGGTGCTTCAGAACAGTAAAATCCAGAATGACCGGAAACAATGAAAATAATCGCCAAAGGAAGTATTCGTATGTCATTGGTCAGATACATGTGTAGTGTGAATAGCCTGACAACCTGGGCAGCTTTTACTTTGGGAGATCGGGAGGTCAGAAATTCTAAACTGCAGCTTTGCTGAGAGGCACCTGAATGTTTGCTCTTTGTCTGACTGGCGCACCCAACTTTTCCCAGATGAGACATCGTTCGAGGCAGAATCGAGAATGCAAATCATGAAAGTGCTTCTTAGAGAACCTTGACATCCCAGGGATATCAATGGAAAAGTTTGCACAAGAGGGCGATGTTCCAAATAGGTAGTTATTCGGATGTAAATTGTTCCTGTGCAAGTATATTTATTTATTTGTATTTGGTTCGTCATTTGTAGGAGCACAACTAGCCCACAGGCATCTGGGTGTTAGTTACAGTGAGGCAGAGAAAGACAGTGGAGAAAAGTGGAGGACGGAGAAGGGGAAGAAAGCAAAATGGCAGTTGAAGAGATGAGTTTTGAGTTTTCTTCTGAAGATATGATACCATGGTTCACTTCGAAAGTGAGTGGGTAGCTTGTTCCAAAGGGTAGAGGCCCGTATTGGGAAGCTGGACCCCGTGCCATCTTGCAGTGGAACTTGGGGATGGTGATGCAGTGATTATAGGCGGATCTCAGGTGCGTCACCAGGGAATTTCTTTTGAGCTTGTTAGTGAGGTAGGCTGGGGTGTTGTTGGAGAGGCAGCAGTGTATGAAGGAAAGGACTTTGAAGTTGATAATGCCCTTTACCGGTAGCCAATGGACAGTTTTTCTCACTTCAGTGATGTGGTTGCTTTTCCCAATGTCAAGTGCTGCATGAATTTTGGATTGAAGTTTGCCCAGGTTTTTTCTGGAGGTTCCACAGAGCAGTGAATTGCAGTAGTCAAGTTTTGAGCAAACAAGGGCACATGCTACTTCTATTTGGTTTTTGGTGGATAGGAAGGGACGGCTAGCGGTGATCAGTTTGGAGGCGTATGCCGATGTGGAGGCAATATGATTGATGTGGCGGGTCAAGGTGAGGGAGGCATCCAAACAAACTGAGGGTCTTTACTGTGGGGGTAACTGGAATAATGTGGCCCTCGATGGTGAATGCTTCCTACTCCTTGGGAAGCTTAGCTAAACGTGAGGGAGGCCGATGAGGAGTAGCTCTGTCTCGTCATCGTTCAGACATAGACTATGTGTGGCCATCCATGTTTGAATGGGTTTGTATATAGAGTTTTTGCTGCACGAGTCTTGTGTGTGATTACCGGTGAGCGGGGTAAGGATATGCGTGTCGTCAGCGTAGTTTGTTATGATATGCCTGACGCATCCAGGAGGTCGAAGAGGGGCTTTGTATATAGGTTGTACAGAGTTGGGCCAACGCAGGAGTCTTGTGGTGCACCACAGGGGGTGGGGTTGGGGTTGGGGTGGGCCAACGCTTCACTGGCAAAGACACAAGAGGGTCTTTCAGCTGGGAATGAGGCAATCAAATGTGCTGCCTCATGGAGACGTGGGCTGCTTATGTGAGATGGTGGCAGAGTGTTTGGTGGTCCACCAAATCAAATGCAGCAGAGAGGTCTAGGAGTAGGAGAAGGGAGAGGTTAACCTGGTTGTTGGCATCATCTAGCTGGTTCTTGAGATCCAGCAAGGCAGTCTCGGTTCTGTGCTTAGGGTAGAAACTGGATTGACGGGTGCCCAGGTTGTGATGGGATTCTAGGATTTCCTGTATTTGGAGGAAGGTGACTCTGTTTATGATTTTTAACTGGGATGGGACAATGGTAATAGGGCGGTAGTTATTGGGGATGGAGGATGGAGGGGTCGAGGGAGGTTTTCTTGTTGTTGTGGGGAGATACAGAATTTTTTGAGGGAAAGGGGATGGAGCAAGATGCAAAGGTGGAGTATATGATTGCTGCAATTAGGGGAAGTAGTGGTTTGGCATAATCTTTTATGATGGGGGCTGGGCAAATGTCATCTTTACACCATGACAGTTTTAGGCCCTTGATGATTCTGTCAAGATTAGGGGCACAGGTGTGTTGAAACTTGAAGAGTGCATGTTACAGGGTGCCTCTGGATGTGAGGCGAGAGGTAGGGGTGCTGAAATGGTTGCTGGAATGGTGATTCTTTTAGTCACATCCTTTTTTGTAATAGTATGATTTTGTTGGTGAGAGTATCTTGGACAATGTTGCACTAGGAGTTGTCGTTGAGGATAGTAGTGGGGGGTAGATGGGGTTTTAAGCTATTGAAGAATAGTGAATAGTTCACTGGGTCGGGAGGATGCTTTAGTGATTCTATCATTGTAGGCCGCTGCTTTGGCCGGGTGGATGGCCTGTCTGTAGTTGCAGGAAGCTGTGGTGAATCAATCTTTGTTTGGGGTGGAGGATACTTTGCTCCAGGCAGCTTCGGCTGCTCTTTTGGTGGTGTGGGTGTCTTTGATTTCAGGCGTGAACCAGAAGTTGGAGTGTTGTGGGTTTTGAGTTTCTTGGCTTTGAGGGAAGCCAGGTGGTCCAGGGTGTTGAGGAGCAAGTTGTTATAGTGGTCTACCAATGCGGTGGCATCCCTAGTGTCGGGGGGAAATTCTGCCGGGGTCGGCCGGGCCGCCCGCAGACCTCCGGGCAGGGAGGCCCCAACTCCTCCCGTGTATATCTCGGATCGAGACAGAGTATGAGGCACACACAAGGAGCAAGGCAACTTCTGCTGTTTATTATGCAAACGGCAGGGATGGGTCAAGGAGCGTACGCGTTCGTCCTGACACACACACAATCGTGGGGCTCGCAGGCCCTTTTTACTGTAATATGACGCGCTACTTGCGTCACTTCAAAAAGTTAACAAAAACCTACCGCCACTCATAATTGGTTGCTCGAGTGGTAGGGTTAGTATAGTACACATATAGAGAATGATATTAGTGGTCAAGGTGTAGTCAGGTGGTATATCTGGGTTGTCCCTTCAATTAGATACATAAGAATTGTTACATGAAGACCCCTGAGGATTGGCTAATGTTAATGACGTGTGAGATAAGAGCCCCATGTTCTGATTGGTGCATCCGTGAGCTCCCCAGCCTGGGACCACCGTTGTTCCCAGCTCTCGGTGTACCCGTGTTTGCAACAATGTTTCAATATGGGTACATGCAGACAATGTGAGGATTTATTTATAGGTGGGAGCTGACCGTTCCCACTGTAGCAGGTGTCCATGGAGCCTTTCAAGTGTCCCGGCCTGTGTCTCGTAGTGCGGGACCCAGACGCCCTGTCTCTCCTGGGTTTTGGCATCTCGTCAGGTTCGGCTTGGTCACGTGAGGCGGGACCGTGTTTGAGGCAGAATTCTGCACAATTAATATTGTTTTTCCACTGTGTGTCTGGTTTAATTTGTAGATATGATTCTAACGTTGGTACGCGGAGTGCAAGGTTGCAACATCGTGCCTTTGATGATTTGTTCTTGGATGTGGGTTTGCAACATTGCGACCTTGGCTGGGTGCTCCACCAGGCTCATTCTGCAGGATCAGCAACCTGACTTTTGCTTTGTTAATGTCCACGGAACTCTTGCTTGAGGCCTACTTGGGCCTGGTGCATAAGTGATCCATTTCGTGCATGGGTGCTTTAGATTATAGTGGCATATATTTCCATGACCAATATCGTGTTTCCATTATACCTCTCACGGTGGTAACGGGTTTCAAGGGAAGCATGAGCAAGCGTTATAGATGAGTTCATGATGCGTCTTGCGTTTCTGTACTCTGAAAGCCTATGTAAAAATAATAAAGATGCACGTCCGTGAATATGCCTGTCGCCTACGTCAGAGCACTGAGTATATTCTTCGTGTAGATTGGTGTGGGAATGTTAAGTGTGTATATTTATACAGATGTGCTTCCCGTTGTCTAGGTCGTCATGGCATCTCTAACGACGTGTGGTTTTTAGTCTAGCTGATCCGAGCCGCAGGTGTCGGCACGGTCAGTGCGGGCTGCTGGGCAGGCAGGTGGACACATCCGTATGTTCCTGTACCATGGTACCTGGTCGTCTGGTAACTGGACGAACTCTTCTCGCGGCGGGTGTCTGGGCCGTGACCCTCTAGGCCAAGCTCGAGAGGTGAAGGACGGGAGCCTGGTCTTCCATTCTCCCACTTCAGTCCCCCCTCTGGTCGACTTGTCGACCACAAACATATCCTTCTCGTTATCTCCTCTTACCCTCCATATCTTAGTTATCCCGCCGAGATGTCCATAATGGTTTACATGATCTTCAAATGACCAATACATGTATTCACATGTCCCTCCAGGAGTACAGTATACCCATCTTCCTATGTAGCTCCGGGGGTTCCTTGGGTTTTCGATCTTCACTGATGGTGGGTCTAGATGATTGGTGATAATTTGGGTACGCAACTTCTCCCTTTCTTGTATTATCACACCTGTATGCTGGCCGTCATCTGCTGGCATTAAGGGGTGCATTCCCACCATTTCCAGCAACTCGTCAGTCGTGCGTGCCTTCCGGGCCTTCCAAAACCTAATTATTATCAGGGCAGCTCCAGCCAAAATAGCACATCCCACTATTATTTTCAGTCCATCTGACAGCCAAGATGGCATCCATGACCATAATAGTGAAAACCAGCTCTTATCCTTGTTCACACCGTTACTTTCGTCCATCATTTTGGAGTGCATCTGGGCCAATTGTGAAACTGCTTCTGTCAGCGTACCATTGTCAGCATCGTTGGCAGGTATGAACGTGCAGCAAGATTGTCCTATCTTTGCACAAACTCCTCCTTCCATTGCTGTGAGGAGGTCCAATACATATCTGTTCTGGAGTGCAACCATCCTTACAGCTCGCAGCTCCTCTTTAATTGCGTTGAACCCATTTACTGTTGAATTGATGGTCATCATTAGTTCCCACCTTGTTATTTGGAGCCATTTTGCGTTTGCGTATGCCTGCAGTCCCGGATGTATTATTGAGGAGAAGAACATTGCTGCTCTGCTGAATAGTCTATGTTCTGGCGGTATTGATGTTAGTTCCGTTTCCGATCTTCCCCACAGGTAATTTCCTGTCAATGGCTCTCCTTGTCTTTTTCTCCTGTTTAGGACAGTATCATTGCTGTTGGTCCGGTTTCCTTGCTCCTTCTGGAGTGGTGCAGATCTCTTTCTTCTCTTATCCCCTTCATCCATTTTAGGAAATTTCGCCACATCGACATGCTTCTTAGGTACCACTAGTGATGGCACATTGACGTGTACCATTGTGCACACACCATTCCACAGGGGAGGCAATGTATGATATGCCTTTTCCCCACAGGCCCAATAATGGTCCATTATTACTGCTGTTCCCGCTCCCCCCTCAGGTAACTCCATCACGTTTGCACAATTGGTGTTATATCCTACGTCCACCTCTCCTTTATGCTGATAGCATACTTTGGGTGCAGTCAATGGTAGTATAGTTATCGGGTCTTCATCTTCTTCTACCCATGTGAGCATTGGTACATACTTGATCCACGTCGTCCAACATCGATGATTGTGTGTCTCGATAGTTGAGATAGTTTCTTTTGTTACCATGTTGCTGCCAATCACTCCTATCTCCCAGCTGTTGCCCAGGAACACCTTTCCTGTTATCGTCAGTAGCGGCCTTTCCCAGCATCCTTGTTTACCCGGAACTTCAGTGGCGTACCAATCACATGGTAGGTACTGCAGTGTTACCTTCTTTGTTTCTCCTTTTGCAGGGCCACTTGTTATGTACCTGAATGCTTCAGCATGTAAACTGGTCTTGTGATAACTTAGATAGGTCTTGAGGAAGTTGTTTTCATATGGGTATGAGTCTCGTGTTTTCCATGTCATGTGCACTACTGTTCCTTGAAATCTTCCTTTTGTTTGGAACAGGGCCAAATATATTACGCACTGTGCTGTTTTTTCATCTATTTCTGTGGCAACAAATGTTCGTGAAGCGCTCATGGCGTATGGTATTAATGAGCAAACGTAACAGCTATCCTCAGTTGTCTGTTTACCAATGCGGGTCATGTGTTGGTACCATATGTTGTTTGTGACGTGTGCTGAGTCTTGTACATAATTATCAATACCTTTATTGTCTGAGTATGTGCTGCGTTTAACTCTATTTTGCTTGGGTGCAAAATTACTATTACCACCTGACGTATCACCTGTTGCAGCAGGGGACGGGGGTATATTAAGTTTGGGTGCAGCAATAAAATCAATAGCATAGCTGTACTGCCAGACAGAAGCAGCCAAGAACCCGGTGATCATAAAAATCCCTATTATTTTTATTACATATGCTAATTTCACCGGCATTTTGCTCTTACCTTGCTGCGGTCCTGGCAGCTTATTCTTGCGACGTTACAGTTGCCCGCCTGAAAATTCTCAAAAGTGCTGGTTATTAGATGTTAGTTTTGTTACTTTTAAGCTCTCCCTATCAAGTAGTCATTCAGTGCCCAGGCGAAGAGCTGCTCCCACGCTACTCTAAGTGATGGGTCTCTTAGGACTGGCAAGTATGGGCGGAGGTGGGGCATGTGATATTCTATGGCCAGGAGGAAGGCTGTGTAGTATACACGTACCCTTCTCCTTTTTAAGTATGTTGGCCTCTTTATTTCGTATACAAATTGGTGTGACAATTCTTCTGGGTAGTTATCGTCTGGCAGCACCATTTACCCCTGCACACTGAATTTGTTAATTAGTTTTCTTAACAATACAATATTACGCAGATCCTGTATGTGCGAGAGAAAAAGAGAACATTCACGTGTTTACATGTGTATTAGTGCAATCATGTCCTTCAGTTTTAGTTACAACTGTACTTAGCAGTCAATGGGGGGGGGTTTGTGCTCAAATGGCGGAAGTATTTTTACTCTTTGAGCGAGTGATCATGGGGTGGGCAGTATGGGGATCACTCCCTTCTTCGTCAGTTATTGTCTCCGAGGGAACAATTGGGTCGTTGTCTGTGGTTGAACTTTCTTCCGCTGTAGGGGATGTGGTTGCTGTTCTTCCAATTGCTCTGTCGTTGGCGCTGGGGCGGGTCTGCAGTTTGTAGATCTTTACGTCATGTAGGTGATTCCAAGCACGCTTATCCTTTAGTTTTACTGCTCTTGTTGATACGTCCTCTACCAGATGGGGGCCAGTGAACCTCTTCTCATGCCACCTTCTATTGAAATTGCGAAGTAGTACGTGGTCACCTTTGGCAAGTTTGCAGGAGTTCTCCTTTCCCAATTCCGTACTTTCGTCTTTTTCTTGATTGCTGGTGGACCCGCCCCGTATGCGCTCGAGCTGTTGAGACACAAACACGACACTAGTAATCAAAGAAGACACATATTGATACATTTCATCACCTAACACATTCGCTGAACTTTCGTGGTCGGTGAATGCCCTTGACGTTGGTGTTAGGGGAAGGCGCATTTGGCGTCCAGTAACCACTTCGTGTGGGGTGAGGTGGTGGTCGGACCCTGGCCTGTTTCTAAGTTCAAACAATGCTAACGGGAGGCAATACAACCAACTTTTCTTTGTTGTTTGTTGTATTTTAGCAATTGCCTCCTTCAATAAGCCATTTAGGCGTTCACATACACCATTAGCCTGTGGGTGGTATGCACATGCAAATTTGTGTTTAATGTTCAGCAGGGATGTGATATGCTGGAACATTTCGTTTGCGAAATGGGGCCCATTGTCTGATCTTAACACCTCGCACACTCCCCATCTGGGGAAGACCTCCCTTACTATGAATTTGGCTGCTCTAAACGCATCAGGGTGTGAACAGGGCCCTGCTTCAATCCACCTAGAAAATGGGCATACTACTACAATCATATACCTATTGCCTTGACAGATGTTGATCATATCAACATAGTCAATGTGAAGGTGCCGAAAAGGCCCTTCTGGCCGGGGTATTGTACCTCTTATCACTTTTAAAGTATGGCCGGCCGTAAACTGTTGACATGTGAGGCAATTGCTGATAAAATTTGACACATGAGAGGTTAACTCGGGACAAAACCAATCTTCTCTAATTCGTGCTGCAATTATTTCCTTGCCTGTATGGGCAGGGTGATGTAATTGGCTCAGGGCGGTATTTAACAGTGCCAACGGTATTACAACTTTCCCAGTGCCACCCTGGCGCCATAGTGCGTCAGTTGGTGACATTGTGCATCCTCTTTTCACCCATACTTCTTTTTCGGCCATTGGTGCAGCCGCTTGTAGCTCCATAATCTGTGTGGCTGGGAGATGGGTGTACCCTTCTCTTATTAACATCTCCCTCGCTATTCCCCTCCCTCTCCCTCTCTGTGAGTCGGTGGGGTTCCATATCTCACCAAAATATGCAGCATATTTCGCATGTGCGTCTGCTGCTGCATTTCCTTTTGATACATAGTCTTCTCCATTGGTGTGTGCGGTGCATTTTACTAGGGCTAGTTCTTGGGGATCGTTTATTACTTCAATTAGTTCAGCCAACAAGAGGGCATGTTGTACTGGAGTGCCATCAGCTCTCCTAAACCCTCTTCTTCTCCATTTTGATAGCCCTGAGTGGACAGTGGATGTAACATATGCACTGTCGGAATATATGGTTATTCTTTTATTAAAACTTTCCTTTAATGCCAATATGAGTGCAACGAGTTCCGCCGCTTGAGCAGAGTAATGCTGTGGTAATTGTACACACTTCATAGCCACACACACCGGCGCCTCCATCATTTTTACTACAGCTGCCCCAGTCCTTCTAATCCCATCTCCTTGATCAATAGTTGATGACCCATCAATAAACAAAAGCTCACCTCCCTCTAGTGCGTTTTCTTCAACTTTCCTAGTACATGAGTATAGTTCAGTTACTTGGGTGCAGTCGTGGGCGTAATCTCCTTCTTCAATTACTTCTGCTAGGAACCTTGCAGGGTTAACCGTGCTACATCTAACAATTGCTAGTTCAGCTTTAGACAAAATAATCTCATAACCTGATGCCCTCTGTGTTGTTAGTGTGGACTTAGGTTTATTCAATATCGCAAATAGTGCATGTTCCACAAATAGTGTAGTTGGACACCCCATAGTTATTGCTGATGCTTTTTCTACTGCAAAAGCAGCTGCAGCGAGACCTTGTTCACAAGAGAATTGGCCTAACATTATAGGGTCTAAGTGACCGCTGTAAAATGCTACTGGTTTATAGCCCATGCTAGTTTTTTGGGCCAATACTGCTTTCATCACTGCTGAGTCGCAATGTGAGAAAATAAAGAAGCGCCGCTCATAGTCTGGGGATGCCAGTACTGGAGCAGTTGATATTGCGTCTTTTAATTCGTCAAATGCCTCCCTCATTTCCATAGTCCATCCCAACTTTTTCTCCCCTTTATTTGCTTCCTTCAAACCCTCAAGCAGGGGTCCTATGTATGAGCTGTAATCAAATACCCATGCTCTACAGTAGTTGCACAGCCCCAAAAATTGCTGTAGTTCTCTCACAGTCTGTGGCACGGGAGTGCTTGAGATGGCCTGTGCTCTTTGTGGTGCAATCCTTCTTCCATGTTGAGATATCAGTTGGCCAATGTAAAGTACCTGTTCCTGACAGTATTGTATCTTTTCCATGTCTACCTTATACCCCTTCTCAGCCAATATTGTCAACATTTTTAAGGAGTCCTGTCTACATTTGCTTTCGTTTGTACTACAAATTATTATGTCATCCACATACTGTAACACTGTGCTTTCCACCTCAACGTTACCCAAATCCATCTGTATTACTCTATTGAAAATTGAGGGTGATTCACAATACCCCTGTGGTAATCTGGTATGTTTCCACTTTGTATTTCGGTAAGTAAAGCTTGTCAAATCTTGTGAGTCTGGGTGTAATGGTATTGAGAAAAAAGCATTTTTAAGGTCAATCACTGTAAAACGTGATGCTTCTGCCGGAATGCCACACAATATTGTGGCCGGGTTTGCTGTTACTGGATACTCTGCTTCTACTATGTTGTTCAAGGGTCTGAGGTCCTGTATGAAGCGCCAAGACCCCCCTTTAGCCTTGCGCACCGGGTACACAGCTGTGTTACATGGTGATTCTGAGGGGACCAATATGCCATTGTTTATAAGGGCCGTTATGGTTTCATATATGCCCTCATCTGCCTCTTTTGACAATGGGTACTGTTTCACTCTTGGTAATATGGCACCCTTTTTCAACCTTATCCTTACACCCCCTATGCTTTTTATGCATCCTACGTCATAAGGGCTAATAGTCCATAATGATTTGGGCACCTTTGACATATCCTCCTTAAAAAATGGGACTGGGGTGCCTGCGGGTGCCTCAAGTGCCATTGCAATTTTCTGTGCTACTTGTTTGTGAGCCACTCTTAGCCATATTTCTACGCTCATCATGAACACCATTTCATTTTCTTCCTTTTCTTCTGAGAACAGCTCTTCATCTGACACCTGGGTCAGCCTACACCCTTCTGCTAGTGCTATCACCGCCCTCCAAGCTCTCCCTTCGTTATCTTGGGCGTGCACAGCAACATAATCAGCTGTTGCAATAATGCTCTCAATGTCCACTGCAAACACCTTCCCTTCTAGTTCATTACCTGGTGTTTCTGGTCGGAATAGATAGGCTGCTGGTCTCCTCCATATTTTCCCTTCTATCCCTGGCATCCATGCAAATGCCATGTCAGTGCCATATTGAAATATCTCGCCATCTACTGGCTCCGCCCTAATCGCTGTCTGTCCACAGTATGCTTGCAAAATCTGTCGTGCTGCGAGCATGTTAATCCCTGGAGTAGAGCAAATTATGCCATCCTCTGTAAACGAGATCGTCATGTTCAACCTGTTCATTATGTCCCTCCCCAGTATATTTACTGGCGAGGCACTATAATACAAAAGTGGAACTGACAGATCATAATCTCCAATAGATAACGGAACGTTATCAGTAAATGGAACCAACCCTTTAGCCCCAGAAAATCCTTGGGTGTTCATGGCTTCGCCTGACATCTTAAATTTACCTTCCCTTATGCAAGACCGGGTCGCCCCGGTGTCAACAAGAAATGATAATTTTTTGTCACCTATCGTTACCTCTATGCGTGGCTCCTCCGCACTATTAGGTGTTACTGACAGGATGGGACACACCAAGGCCGTCTGTGGGCTGTCCTATTGGGGGTACAATGATTGGCCATTCCCTGTGTAAGGGTTGTGTCCCAACACCGTCACCCCACCCAATTGTGTTCGTTCATTTTGTGGTGGTGGTTGTATTAACGCTACTTGTTGTTGTGGCGGTGGCAGATACTGTGTTATTTGTTGTTGTGGCAGTGAATAGGTTTGTTGCTGTTGTGGTTGTTGTGGTTGGCCACTCCCTTGTTGTGACATCTGCTGCTGTTGTATGCCCTGCTGTTCTTGTGATGTCCTAGGTTGTGCTTGCTCATTCCATGCTGGTGTTCCTGGCCTGACCCTACATGTACGTGACATGTGTCCTAATATTCCGCAGCTCCAACACACGGGTGGTTCCCTGTTTTGCCATGGGAAGCTCCCTGCGTTGTCTTGGTATACGGGTTGCCCTGTGGAGTAGTTATTCCTGAGTCCCCCAGCCTGTTGTTGGGTATTATATCCATATCCTCTCCCTCTCATAAACCCTCCTCTCCCTCTGTTATAACTATAATACCCAGTTCCTTGCATTGGGTACCCTCCTCCCATGTTCGGTGTGTGTATTTCCAGAGGCGGCACTTGCTGTATTACACCTTGTGGGGGCGCTATTTGAGCTGGATCTTGTGCAGCCACTACTTGCGTTGGGCTTTGGGTCATTGGTGTGGGCGTAGTTATTAGTGCCCCTTCCATTGTGTATTTAGTAAGTTTTTTCTGTACTAATTTGGCCTCTTCTGTTTTCCTGTCCTCCTCCTTTTGTTTCATCTTTCCTTGCCATGTCCTGCAGTGATGTACTATAGTCAGTTGTATTTCTGGCCATGGTTTTGCTTCCATTCCTACTACTTTCTTTAGCTGTTTCTGAACTCCTTCTGGGAGCCCTTGTACTAGTATATGATAAAATATGGCTGGTGTCTTGTCCCATTGTTCTCTAGTCTCCATGCGCCACTTCTCTTGAATGTCCTGGATATAATCAACAGGATCCTCATTTTCACCCATCTTACGGGAAGTAATGGCTCCTATGTCTGAGGTGTCTGGGTACTGCACTCTCAGTGCCTGCCATAGCGCATGTCTGCAGTTTGCAAATGGTGCCCCATCATGCGATGTGTTTGTTATTGTTACCCCATGGAATCCCGCTCTTTTCCAAATGTCATCCGCTCTATCCCCTAATATTGATATTAACAGGCCCTTCACATCTCCTACTGCTAGTTTCTGTCCTGCGGTGTGTTTTTCCATTTCATATATCCACTTACCCGCACCTCCACTTAGTGATGGGAGCCTACATTTTATATTTTCCTTATCCGTATGTTTCCAAGGTACATATTGTGGTCTAACCCCTCCTCTCTCCAGCAGTGGCATTAAATTCTGTCTTGTGTCATCCTTTACGCTCCATGATATTGAGTCTTCACACCCCTCCTCTTCCCCCATTTCTTTTACTACTTCAAATTCTTCCTTACTACCTCTGCCCCTACCTCCCTCTTCTTCCTTTCCCCTTCTTTCATCATTTCCTGTGTTCAATAAGGGTATGTTTATTTGTCTGTCTTGCCTGCGACTAGGGAGGTCCCTAAGCCGACATGCATACGGTGTAAGTTCGTTCATGAAGGGCGCGAGCTTTATTCTGTGCAGAGAGCGTGCGGTGGTTGAACACGTAGGTAGTGACGTGGGAGGGCGGCGTGATGGAGATGTTGGTGGCGTGGTTTCATTGGTTTGTGTTTCCTCTATTCTTTTCGTTTCCTCCTTACTTCTCTCCAGCTCCTCCCCTCTTCTACTTATCCAGGGCGAATCTATGTTTGTTCTAGTGAGGTACAGTTTATCTAAGCTTTCCCTTTCACTCCTTCTTCCATCCTTCTCCACTCCTTCTTCCTCCTCACTGCAAAAATCATTTATAAATTCCACCCCCCACTCTGCCTTTTTTCCTTTTATTGTTACTGTTTTTAAATCTATTAGGTCTCTTTCTCCCCTTTCGTTTTTACCAACTGTCCCCCCTAGTGCTGATGTCGTTGCTACCTCCCTACTTTTATATACATCTCCCCATCTTTCACTCTCCTTACCCCTCCCTTCTCTTCCTTCTTCACTTCTTTCCTCCATTTCCCTACTATTTTCCTCTCTTTTCCTTTTTAATTCCTCCATTACTTCGTTGCTCATCTGTTCCAATATCCTTTCATCCTCCCTCTTTCTTTCCCATTTCACCCTTTCTCTTTCTACTATACTCTCTATTACCTTCCCCTCTTCATATTTTTTAGCTGTCTCAGATATTATCCTCCTCCTCCATATTTCCATTTCTTTTTCCTTTTCTCCTTCTTCCTTCTTCTTCTCTCTCAGCACTACTCTTGATACCCTATCTGCTGCTGCTTTTACCCTTTCAGCTTCTCTCTTTTGTTCCTCGCTTCGTTCCCTTAATCTTTCCAATTCGTCCTTACCTTCTTTCCTTTTCCTCACTCTCTCTCTTTCCTCCCTCTCAAGTTGTTTGATCAGTTCATTCTGCTCTTCCCTTAGTTTTGCTAATCTTTCCTCCAAAATCTCTTCCTTCTGCCGTAGTAGCTCCTCTCCCCTCATTTCACTCTCTCTGGCACTATCCTCGTTTGTTCTCCTCACCGCCTCCCTTTCTTCTCCAGTTAGTGAGCCTCGTAATTTCAACAATATCTGTGCAGCTACCCACTCATCCTCTCCTATCTCTACAGTCTGCTCTTCTCTAATCCTCCCTTCCCCCATTGGTATCTTCCCATGAGCTACATATGGTGGAGGGCTGTATGCCGGGTTTGAGTATCCTTCAGCCGCCCTTAACCGTCCTTCTATTTCTCCTAATTCTCTTAAAGGGTACAACCCTCCTCCCTCTGTTTTCACTCCCGGTGTTATGGGTATCTCATTGCTCGGTTCCTTTTTTATGTCGTCTAATTTATCAATCTTTTCTCCTCCCTGTCTTTCGTTCCCCGTATTCTTTGTGCTTTCGCACTCCTTTTCCCCACCCGTTCCTTCTTTCTTAATCTCCTTTTCTTCCGGTGTTTCCCCCATAGTGAACATTCCATTTGGCCCTGGTCGAGACCCCTGGAACATCCTCCATAAGTTAAACACCTCCACGTGGTTTGCCAACTTCTTCCCCTTGTATGTATTGTGCAGATGGTTCAGTAGTGAGTGTTGGGCATATGGATCGAAACTACCATTAGGCGGCCATGGTGTTAACATTTTGTTGTCTGTCCCCTGGGTCCACTCTATGCTGTACTTAATTAACTTCTCCCTGTGTGGTGGCAGTGTGGTGCATATGTGCTGTAGTGGGGTAGTGAGGGTGTTCCCCCACCCTCCCGACCCTCTCCCCGATGACCCTCTCCCGGATGACATGGTTGTACTCCCCTTGTTACCCTTCCCCTTACTACCAATTTACAATATACAACCTTGTATTGCTTACCTCGCCCCGCAAGTGTGGGGACTTACGACAATCCTTTGACAAATTATGCAATAGTAATAAATGTGATGTTATATTATATTCCTTCCCCTACGGCCCCCTGCGGCCGAAGCGCACGCACCCCCCTGCGGCTGCGTACCCCTTACGACGATCTTATACAGTTGTCCTGTTTCTCCGTTCTCCTCCCCCTTTTACACTTGCCGTGGCCGGCGTTCTCCGTGCGCAGCCACGCCCCTTTCCCCTTCTTCTTCCGATCCACTGGTTTATAGTTTATCTCCGTATCAGTTCCTTTATCATACTTCTCCTCCCCACCACTCTCGAACCCAAGGTTCCTGGTGCTCACGATATCCTATTAAATCCCTACTGGTGACGTCACCGATTTCTTCGAGCTACTGGTATATTCGTGTTATGTTCTTTAAATTCAAAATACACTTGTAATCTACCCCGCTAACCCTACAGCTGTCTTCCTGTCTCTCCTGGAACAAGGTAATCTCATCAATACTATAACCGGACTGCGCACGCTGCGTCGCCTCGCGTGTGATACGCCCCTCAACAGGAGGGCTTAACCAGCCAATTATCTTCCGTTTTGGGCAACTACGTAACTAGCCACCGCCCACAGGGAAACGTCATCTACCTATCGAGTTTCTTGCTCGAACAATAGGGAACCTCATCTACTCATTCAATAATAAATATCAAATCGTAGGAAACCACACACCCATCCTCACACGTAGTCGCGATTTAGGCCAATCAGTGTCTTACGAGCTGCTGCACGTGATGTTTTCGTGCCCCGCCCTCCTCTTTCGCGTAACGTTAGCTCACTGTTACGAGCTGCTTCACGTGATGTTTTCGTGCCCCGCCCCCCTCTTTCGCGTAACGTTAGCCGCCTGCTTTCGCACTCGTTTCGCTACCATTCATTCCATTAGCAACACTCAACTAAACCCTCGCCACTTTACAATTCCTCCCTCCTCCCTTATTTACTTCCTCCCCCTCCCTCACAATTTCGCATTGCTTGTTGTGCGTGTCATGCTCACCAAGTTCTCTCGATGCAGGGTCGCTCGACTGCGTGCACCCCTCCAAGCGGCTCGCCACCTCCCCTCGTCTGGACCACGTCTGGACACTCGCCGACCGCGGGCGGGATACTTCTCAACCGGCTCCCGAGGGCCAATATCCGGATTGCGCTGTCCGGTCTTCTCGCAGCTCCGCGATGGTCCTGTAGTCCTCAGAAGGGGGCAACGGCAGAGGGGGCCGCGCCGCCGGGCCTCCTCGCAACGGGAGTGCCTGGAAAAATTAAAAATAAAAGTCGATCTTAAACAGATCTCAGCAGTGCCTCCAACTTGTCGGGGGGAAATTCTGCCGGGGTCGGCCGGGCCGCCCGCAGACCTCCGGGCAGGGAGGCCCCAACTCCTCCCGTGTATATCTCGGATCGAGACAGAGTATGAGGCACACACAAGGAGCAAGGCAACTTCTGCTGTTTATTATGCAAACGGCAGGGATGGGTCAAGGAGCGTACGCGTTCGTCCTGACACACACACAATCGTGGGGCTCGCAGGCCCTTTTTACTGTAATATGACGCGCTACTTGCGTCACTTCAAAAAGTTAACAAAAACCTACCGCCACTCATAATTGGTTGCTCGAGTGGTAGGGTTAGTATAGTACACATATAGAGAATGATATTAGTGGTCAAGGTGTAGTCAGGTGGTATATCTGGGTTGTCCCTTCAATTAGATACATAAGAATTGTTACATGAAGACCCCTGAGGATTGGCTAATGTTAATGACGTGTGAGATAAGAGCCCCATGTTCTGATTGGTGCATCCGTGAGCTCCCCAGCCTGGGACCACCGTTGTTCCCAGCTCTCGGTGTACCCGTGTTTGCAACAATGTTTCAATATGGGTACATGCAGACAATGTGAGGATTTATTTATAGGTGGGAGCTGACCGTTCCCACTGTAGCAGGTGTCCATGGAGCCTTTCAAGTGTCCCGGCCTGTGTCTCGTAGTGCGGGACCCAGACGCCCTGTCTCTCCTGGGTTTTGGCATCTCGTCAGGTTCGGCTTGGTCACGTGAGGCGGGACCGTGTTTGAGGCAGAATTCTGCACAATTAATATTGTTTTTCCACTGTGTGTCTGGTTTAATTTGTAGATATGATTCTAACGTTGGTACGCGGAGTGCAAGGTTGCAACATCGTGCCTTTGATGATTTGTTCTTGGATGTGGGTTTGCAACATTGCGACCTTGGCTGGGTGCTCCACCAGGCTCATTCTGCAGGATCAGCAACCTGACTTTTGCTTTGTTAATGTCCACGGAACTCTTGCTTGAGGCCTACTTGGGCCTGGTGCATAAGTGATCCATTTCGTGCATGGGTGCTTTAGATTATAGTGGCATATATTTCCATGACCAATATCGTGTTTCCATTATACCTCTCACGGTGGTAACGGGTTTCAAGGGAAGCATGAGCAAGCGTTATAGATGAGTTCATGATGCGTCTTGCGTTTCTGTACTCTGAAAGCCTATGTAAAAATAATAAAGATGCACGTCCGTGAATATGCCTGTCGCCTACGTCAGAGCACTGAGTATATTCTTCGTGTAGATTGGTGTGGGAATGTTAAGTGTGTATATTTATACAGATGTGCTTCCCGTTGTCTAGGTCGTCATGGCATCTCTAACGACGTGTGGTTTTTAGTCTAGCTGATCCGAGCCGCAGGTGTCGGCACGGTCAGTGCGGGCTGCTGGGCAGGCAGGTGGACACATCCGTATGTTCCTGTACCATGGTACCTGGTCGTCTGGTAACTGGACGAACTCTTCTCGCGGCGGGTGTCTGGGCCGTGACCCTCTAGGCCAAGCTCGAGAGGTGAAGGACGGGAGCCTGGTCTTCCATTCTCCCACTTCACTAGTAAGCGGAAGGGGCTGCTGTAGGAGGGGAATAACATTGGCGTGCTGCGGTTGATGGTGTTTCCAGGCCATGATGAGGCCTGGTATGATGGTATGTTGAGAGGGGGTGGTTTGTGTTGAGCTGGGGCTGGGATGGCAAAGGTGATGGTATTGTGGTCAGACCATGGGCACAGAGTTTTGGACTGGATGATGGTGTTGCATTTGTGATCCAGGATCTAGTTTAGTGTAAGGCCATGGTCATGAGTAGGGAGGGTGACCACTTGGATGAAGTCTAGGGCTGCCATGGAACCTGCGATAGAGGAGGCTTCTAAGTCTGATAAGTCGTTGTAACCCAGATTGATGTCTCCCAGGATTAAGGTTTGGGATGTGGGTTTGAGGGTGGTTAGAGCTAGTTGAGTGAGGTCATCTTCGAAGGTGGATAGGGGACCGGCTGGTCGGTACATGAGGTGGAGGGTGATGGAGGCATTGTGTGTGCATCTAATCTTGGCTGAGATAGACTCGCAATTGGGGAGAGGGGTCAGGTTGAGAGAGTAGAGAGTGGGGGTATATTTGTAGATGAGGGCTACCCCATCTTATTTCTTTGAAACTCTGTCAGAGTGAAGGCGGGGGTAGTCATGTGGGATGGCGATGGAAAGTGCTGGCCAGAGGTGGGTGTGAGCCAGGTTTCTGTGAGTGTGAGGATGCCCAGGTTTTTGGTGGTGAGAAGGTCTAGGATGTTGTGTGTGTGTGCCACCAGAGATCTGGTGTTTAAAAGGGCACAGTGCAACAGTGTTGGGATGCCAATTGTGGTGCAAGTCAGGGTAGGTATCTGGGTGCCATTGGTGGAGTGTGGCAGTGCATTTGCCAGGGTAAAGCATGCCTGGTGTGTGGTGCAGTATTTAAGCAAGGCGTTATGTTGCACATTAGAAGGTGGGAGGGGAGTGGTATTGCTTGATGTAAGGTGTCCTTAGTTGTGCATAGGCTAGTTGAGTAGTAAATGTTTGTTCACAAGTCTAATTTTTGTAGAAACCTCTATCAATCCACTCAATATTACATGCAAAGGCAGGGAGGTCATTTGGGGATTGCCATGGGTAGCAGCTGCTACCCCTGGCTCCACCTCTGCTACCCCTAGACCTGTCCTTGCGACACAAGGGACAATGGACAAAGAGGCAGTTTCAAGAGCAGATATCTTTGTTGCACCTGAAAAAGGCGGTTGTAAATGCAGCTAAATGTGCTGCAGCTTTTTTCACCTGGAATCTAGTTCTCATTAGCTGGAGAAATAACAGGGATGCGGGAAAAACCATGAAGCCGCCATCACTAACAGGTTGGCAGTGCATTATTGAAAACTGCGTGAATGGTTGGGTACATAGGTGGGGCTGTCTCTGCAGCTAATACCCAGTACTGTAGCAACAAGAAGGGTATGGGGGCTAGGTCTAGCTAGATGATAATGGGTAAGAGCAGCCTGCAGTACTCAGTGACAGCAGAGCATGAACGCAAGTGGTTCTCGTTGTCTGCTTTGCACATCCAGTGAGCCGCTGGTCCTGTGATGATGTGCCCAATGGCCTCTGCCACTAATCCTGCCTCAGCACTGTGTGACCTGACCCAGATCTGCCAGACCATCACAGGCACACTGTAAATAGACGGTGAGATAATTAATGTACATGAAGTTGCCCTCCACTTGTGAAGTAAACCATCTGTTGCTTCCTCAAGCAAAAAAATTATATATTTGGAAGGATAGCTCAGGGGGAATGCACTTGCTTTGGGAACAGGAGGATGCAGTGTAACATGGGTTCAGTTCCTGTTCTGGTGCTTAGAAGCTGGCATTATTCAAATTATAAAGAACCCAATGAAATTGGCCTTTTCTAGGGGTGATGTCATAGAGCTGCTACTGTTACAATTTAAAATGAAAAAAACCTGCAATTACTGTCACATGCAACACATCTTCCATCTAACAACGAGGGAGGGCCCTTATCAACTTTCAGTGGATGATGGGGTACCCGTGGTTAAAATGGTTAGGGGATATGCACGCTCTGGGTGACTGACGGGAGACGGTTTCTGTGCAATGGTTCAAAGTGCACTATTGCCATGAAAATCCCTGTGCGTATTTTCCAGGTGTAAAAGAATGAAGTGATACAGCCTCTGATTGTCTCCTGGTTGGACTTGTGTTGGTCAGTTGCTGTTTCTAGTCTATTATTATCATCCCTAACAAAAGCATGAGTGATATTTTCCCTGACATTTCTAAGCAAATTATTAGATTCAAGAGAGATGCTGAAGAAGATCATGAGCCCATTTAAAGAATAACATGTGGTATCAGCACATGAAGGAAGTGGGGAGGAGAACGTCAGATGAGAGCTGCTATGTGTGTTCTCTCATCCCTTATGTCATGAGCACAGCCAGAACATTTATCGCAAGAGAAATACCTGTGCATGATGCAAAGTTTTGCAGTCATCTAGCAGCATGCACAACAAGAGGACAATTTGAAGGTGAATGCATAAAAATGCAAAAATGGAGAAAGACCCAGACTGGAAAAGCAGAATGCTTATGTATTCATTCTTTTAGCGGTATGACTGGAGACAATATAATGATGGTTGAACAAAAGAGACTGGGTGTGCAGACACATGGGAAATGCCAGGAGTGCCACGATGCTGGGAAATACCTCAGATATTAGTATACAGACGAGTAGCAACCAGCACAGAATGGGAGGATGGAATGCTAGCATGCAGCACACATTTATTGATGACAGCACCAGTACAGATAATTCAAATAGTGAATGATTGATTAATTTATTTTATTTATTTACTTATATTGCACCAAAGCCCACAGGCACAGGGCGAAGAACAAAAACACATGGACAACAAGAAAGACGAGACAACCCATAACGTAAGATCAGTGGAAGGGCACTGGGTGGAGATAAATTAACTATTCAAACAACAAAGTCTTCACTTGCTTCTTAAACACTGAAAGATGTGACTAAAGACATAGGCTTAGGGGACGCGCATTCCATGCTACGGTAGTGCGGACAGCAAAAGAGCATCCGAGTCCCTTGGATTTTTGAGATCAAGGTACTGTCAAGTGTCCTTGGGTGAATGCCTGAAAGCATGGGCCAATTATTCAAAATTATTAACATTGGTCAAGAATGAAGCAGGACCTGTATCTATACTGCCAATGAAGAATGCCACAGTTTGTTTCAGGAACAGGGGTTTGACTAAAGTTGGAGAAAATACAAGATGCAAGCAAATCATTGCTGTGCCAGGAACGAATGGAGGAACTGCTGGGCTAATGGTCCATGATTGGGCCTGTGGATACAGAGCTTACATGCAGCTGCCTAGAAATTGGGGAGGAATATGCTCTATATTAATCATGCATGGTCATGCATTGGTGATTCCCCAAAGTGATCTCCGTATTGATGACTTTCCAAAGATGGATGCGCACCAAAGAAAGAAGAGGTCACTTAACCTCATCGAACTGAAGCGAGAGAACTATTTCTCAGCAAAATCAATAGAAGCCTATCATGCTATTCCAGCTGAGCATAAATTGTTCAGTAGAACAGCAGTAATATTTATACCCATATTCATGCCAGGAATTCAGACGGCAGTGAACGCCAAGTGGTTAAAAGTATCCATATGGGAGCTGTTACACTTAATAAACACGACAATAAATGGATTTAATGCAATTAGAGAAGAGTTGAGGGCCATCAGACTTATGACCCTCCTGAACAACAGGTATGTCTTGGACCTGATTACAGCAATGGAAGGTGGTGTGTGCGACAAGATTGGGCCTTCCTGTTGTACATTCACACCTGCCCACGATGAAGAGATAGGAACACTGACAGAGAACATAACTATGTTGTCAACCCTGCATACGAAAATGGAGGAAGAAGTATATAAGACTGAAGATGATGATGACTAGTTTTCGTCCCTGTTCTCGTGGGTTCCAACCTGGCTGGCAAATGCATTTAAGCTGCTCGGAGCAATACTAGTGTTAGTATTGCTAGGAGACTGCCTTTTAAAAATAATCATAGGACAGTGAAAGAAGACAGCAAAGAAAGCTATTGGGATAAAGATAATGATTGATATGAATGCTGTGACTGAAAGCACCACCTGTAAGCACCTGAAAGGAAGTCCTCTGGCACCCCCTGGAACAAAGTTGTATTACCCTAAGGATCATAAGAACTATGTGGAATGTTGGGTGTTCTGTCAACTGACTGGGAAGTGTTGCCATATGACCTGGAGTGTGGATGAGCAATAAAGAATGCAGGGCACCTGAGGGGGTGACGAAGATATGGATTTCAAAGAAACCAAAGAGTGAAGAAACAATGAGGAAGTTTGAGGAGGTGGTTGAGCACTCAGCCAGAAGGGGGAATGCAGAGAGCCAGATGTACATGTCATCTCTAGTACCCACCCGCTAACCTCTGTCATATTGGAAGAACACCAACAGATCACTGTGTGTGACAGCAGGTATTGGCCCAATATTGCCTCAAAGATATGAGCGATGTTATGCACTCAGACAGCCGTATAGATTGTACCCTCACATTGATGTGGTGGAAGGATGTGGAAGATATACACCATTGGATATAGCAGACCTATACCTGAAATCAGAAGAAAGTAAAGTGACGGCATAAAGAGAAGGCACAAGGATGCACTGAAACGATAAGCAAATACTTAAAGAATGAAGACGTAACTGAAGTAACAAAGTGAACATTCAGTCAAATACTAAGAAATCATATGCACCAAGAAGACAAATGAGAAGAGACAAAGTAAATGTAAATATGCAGAAATACAAGGTAGATGAGACATATAGAAGATTGCAGCAGTAGAAAATATAACATGGGTAGAGCATCCATGATGAAAAGATAGACGTTGATTCTGTATAAATAGTAAGTGAGAAGCCTTAAACATAACAGGTGTATTTGTAAAGTGCACGTTCACCCCCAAAGGGGCATCTTGGCGCTAATAACATATGTTTATTGTTGCCCAACTTAATGGTACTCATTTTATTAACCTCAGAAGGATGAAGGGCTGAATGGACCAACGGGGATTTGAACTTGTGACTATGAGGTCAAACACAGGTCCCTCTAGTGGATGCATTAGTCCACTGAGCCACAGGCCCAGCTTAAAGAGAGAGACCATGGCTGCAGAGCTGACAGGCGCTGGACAACCATTGTGTGCAAGGAACAAAGGGTTTTCGGTTGGTTCAGGATAAAGGATGCTACATCAAGAAATAACTGCAAGGCACAAGAGGAGTCGAAGTGGATAAGCTACATGAGCACAACATATTTCTCTTAGATTAACCAAAGGGTTGAACAATTAAAGGTGCAGAAACCATTGCAAGACAAAGCAACCAAGTTTCCAGAGGCCAAGAGGAATAATAGCACCCAAGATAATTTAATTAAATAGCACTGAGTAGAAGGTCAGGATAGACAAAATCATGGTCTCTTCACATGTAGTGCAAAACTGGAAAACAAGGCCCATTCATTGAGCTCCAATGATAGTGATGTACCTACACTCCCTTAAAAGTCACAAGGAAGATTACAGTCAACAAGGTCAACTACAAAAAAGAAGCCTTGGCTTAGGGCCTAACTGGTAGGCTAATTGACCAAGTGGGTAGTAGTCTGATGTTGTTCCCTGCACCTGGGTTTCGTTTTGCTTATGTGCTGCTAGACGAGCTGAATGTCCAAGGTTAGGAGACAATGCTATCCAATCATGAGGGCCTATGTAGCAATGCACCAGACATTGTTGCAGGAGTCCTTCCGCTGCAGTTATTCTGCTATTAATCTGTATTATATGTAGGTAAGAGGTAGTTCAAAGCGTGCCTATCAGATAAGGGGCAGCTAATTATGTTACCAACACCTAAAGGAAGTATAGGTATATATGTTCCCTTAACCAATCACTTTCATCAATAGTTTTGTATGGTTTGCCGCGTAGGATGACGTCATAACTGACATACATCGAGGTATTAAGCTTTTGTGGAATCAAAATATGCTTGAGAGTGAGTGAGCTGCAATCTGTCTGTTCACCAGCTTTCACTTCTTTATTTGAGCTTAGAATAAAGTAGTATTTGGCCATATTCTTTGAGTCTCTCAGGTTATTTTGGTCTGACATCGTTTATTGGTAATTCCATCTGGCACTTGGAACGCTCCAGGTGCAACTGCACAAGTCTGTGCCCATATCTTTACTGTCATTGGAAGTCGACCCTGACGACATGAATTATTGACTTGCTCTTGTAGTTACTCATCATCCTTACCGGAATTCAGATAATGCATTCTATGTTTACTCTATATCATAAGGGGGCCAGTACTTCAAATAGATACTCAGGGATTAGCTAATGACAAATAAGTGTTCCTATTGAGCGTCTTCTTAAATGGGATTTGATCAACTCATGGAACAGGTGCCTGAAAGATTGCACCTCACAACAGTCAATTTTGAATGTCCGGTAATTAAAAATAATTCATACAGTTCAAAACAAGTCAGTCATCCTAACAAGGAATAAAGAATCTTAGAAATATGAAAATGTCTTAAATAAACAGGGTCATAATCAAAACTCATAAGAATTGCTATGATAGGTTATTTATAACGCACTTAATACCCAAAGGTTTCTAAGCGCGGACCCGGGGATCGAACCTGTGATGCTGCGTGTCGTCTTGTTTCCAAGGAGAGCATGTCGCCGCTGAGCTATCCTCCCGGGACAGCTCAACAAAGAGAACATTAACATTTGGTAAAGTACATATTTCATAATACACATCAATGACAAAAAACAAATGTTTACACAAAAACATTCTAAACAAAAAATATTCTTAATGCAACATGAAATACTTTTTTCACACCATTGAATAGCCAAATAGCTACAACTTAATGTAATGAATTCGAGATTAACCGAACAAGTCTTAATGCAAAGCAAGAAGTCCAGGTAATCGAAGCTTAGCTTAATATATATTTTTTAGTAGCATAATATAAATCATTCAATATAGTGAGTTAAACTTTGAACAGAGAGCATGAACCTGAAATTAATGTTGAAAATGCCAATGTAAATGAAGTCAGATCTAGAGAGAAAATAAGGGTACACCTCTTCTCTCCCCATACTGTCATGCTAGAAGGAAACAGCTCTGCCCATGCAGAAGAGGGGTCACTCTAATATCAAAAGCCTGTTATCAGTCAGTCACACTGCTTTTTCCAATATTGAGTCATACATGCACATAAAATCGCACATCAATACAAGAATAGTTCATAAAAACAAAATACTCCAATATTTGCACATTTGTATAAATAGTACATAAAAAAGATGCAAAACTTGACCATTAATTAAACCAAACATATGTTACAAGGAATTCTTAAGGCAGAAAAAGGAAGTCCTAACTTGTATATATCTAACAGCCTTCACCAATCTCACCTATGTGTAATTGGACCGTATGTGGTGTACTGGCGAAGTGTTGGTATCTTCCACTTCTTGTCTCGATTTTTTCTTCCCCCTTAATGTTTTCTCAAAATGACGCATCTTTTGTAGAGGAAATGTAAATTCCATATTGACAAACAGGACCTAGGCATGGGCATCTGTGCAGGGAGGCAAAGATGAGTAAGCCCCCTGAGCCATTCAGGTTCTTTATTGACTTGCAGTTGCGTATTTCTTAGCTGAGCATTCGATCATAAGATAAGGCCAGACTGATTCAAGCCCGTTTATCTTAGAGCTGCTCAGTCAATTACACTTACATTGTTCATAAAATGATAAAGTGGATAATCTAGGTCTACAAGCATCTAAATAAGTCAATTGTTATTGGTCATGTCTAAATAAGAAGTCACTTCTGCACTTTCCGTGACAACCTCGAAAAAAGGAAATCCTTTGTGATCCTTTGTGATGTCTCCCATAACTGAAGCAGGTAGCTTGATTAATGAAATTGAAGTTCTTTTAAATGATCTAAAATACTGTTAGCCTGTCCCAGTAAGCACATTCTCAGTATTGCTAGCTGATGTACATATCCACCATGAACCTAGCAGGCCGATTCATGGAATTAATGTGCGCTGAAAAAACAGCGCACGCGTGCGAAAACGTGCAATTCGCAGTGAAATAGCGAAAATCGCAGTGCAAGTGCGATTATCGCACAGAAAACATCGCACATCAATTCATGGAAGCCCGTGCACGCGCAAAATGTGGGATGTGCGCTGAAAAAGTGCACGGCGCACGCTGGCGCATGCTGGCGCACAGGTCATCGAACGCCGTGCGATAAGGCCACAGCGAATTCGCACATAGCGCGGCGCACATAACAAAAGTAGGCGTAACACGGGGCGTCACACGCAGAATGGGGAACAACTCGTGAAAATGTGGGCGTCATGGGGGAAGTACAGGAGGCAAGTGCGCAGAACGCCCACACGCTCGCCTGCAACACGTATTCATGGAATCGAATAGGGAAAAACAGCGCACGGCCAAAGACGCGCACAGGCCCATACATGTCCGCCACACGAAAGCAGGCGGTAGCGTCCCTGCGCAGGAAAAAAATGTGCGCCAGAGAAGGCCCACACGCGATCGGGCCTGGGGGAGCGTGTGCGTGTATTCCAGAGGTGCGCGAGAAGTTCCACACGCGATTGGCCTGTGTACGCGATTCCATTGGACCAAAGGCCCTGACAGCGCAGGCGCGTCTGTGACCTGACACGCGCGGGCGTGTCCCTGTACCCGGGGGAATGTTACAAGACCAAAAACTGCACGTCCGAGTGTCAGCCCGCGTAATTGGAGGATAGTGCCTCAGTACGTATACGCGGAAGTGACGTTGGACGTGTGGTGCGGTTTAAAAGGTGCGTGTAGTACGTCATTTCCTTGTACGTGCTTCCCGTGGAGAGCGAGTGGGTGAAATCTGTACTTCTTGTCGGTTCACACGCGATTTACTTCACAGCGTTTCTAGTTCGTACTCCCTGTTACCTCTGTCAGTATTTTTCTGATTTTCTCTTCGACCTGTTTCCTCAAACAGCGTTGACTTCTTCTTTTGTCCTGTCCCCTCAGACAGTGTTCAATTCTTCTTTTGGCGGGGGTGTTGCCAACGCGCACACGCGCGTATTTTTCACGCTCTTTTCCCAGGCAGACGGTGAGTCGCGCATGTATTTACCAACTGTGCTAGCCCCGTGTGTAGCGTACCCCTTCAGAGGTCATTGTAGGCTGCGTGTGACACGCATACGTTCATTTTTGTGTTTCTGGGTGCCACAGCGTAGTGCAGGTTCCTTTTCCCACGCACGTGGTCTACGAGGGGTCGCGTGCACGTCATTTTCTGTTTTAGGGGTGCCTGTGCGTTGCTTGACCCGTCATCTTTCCCCAGGGGTTCCATACAGCCTTGCTAGAGAACTTGGGTACGAATTCCATCTAGTACCCTACCCCTTTGACCCCCAATTGCCCAGGACAACTGTCCACTGCAACTCCCATACGCACAACTCCATCAGTGCCATGGCTGGGAGGCGAGCAAGTGGTAAGGGTGGCAAAGGTGGCCGAGCCTCAAGAGGTGAGCGTGGTGGGCGCGGTAGGGGACGTGGCCAGGATTTGCAGACTCCTCCTAGCCCCCCACGTGTAGAGGACCAGTCAGGGACACACATCCCCCCCCATGGTTGAGGGAAACGTGGCTGACACCATCCCTGCTCAGCCCTTTTTGGACCGGCCCGTTGTGGCACCTGACCGAGCACAGGGTGACTCGCAGGCTGACTTCCAGGTCGCCAAGTCTAGGCCACGGGTGGCGGCGCGAGCCAGTGTCACCAGGCCACCTGGTACAGGGGCAGCCATGTCATCTGCTGCCCCGAGTAGGCGGGGTGGGGAGGCTGCAGGGGCAGCTGCAGCTCTGTCCACCCCAGCTCTGATTCCCCCAGCAAGAACAGTGTTGGTCCCGGTACATCAGACTGAGGTTCCCCCTGCCATCATCACACTTCAGCTAATGCCTGCAGAAAGTCATGTGGTCAGTGTGCCATCGCACACTACTACTACACAGTCCACCGGTGCTCCTGCCTCTAGTGTCCAGAGCGGCGTAGGGCACTCCGGATCCCCACCAGCCACAAAAAGAAAGAGGAAGAGTGCTCGTCCAGTACAGGCTAATGACCCCGACGCGGCTACACGGTCCGGCACGCCAAGGAAGCCTAGCTTCAATGATGCCGAACTGGATGCACTTGTGCAGTATGTGTCCGAACATGACGCCGAAATGTTGGTCACTTCAGGGTGTAGGATTACACCTGCTCGACGTCAGGCACACTGGCAGTCCATCGCGGACAGCATAAGTGCCCTTGGGTTTATGAGGCGCACAGCTGTTGAGTGCTACAAGCGCTGGAACGACCTTAAGCGTAGGGCAAAGAAAAAGCTGGCCTCAAGTCATGCCGCAACTCTGGTGACTGGAGGTGGGTCTCCACAAGAGGACATAGAACTCACTCTACATGAGCATGTTGCTGGGACCTACGTCACAGAGGAGCAGATCCAAGGTGTGGGAGAACTGCCAGATTACGAGGCATTGTCCGGTGAGTGCACATGCATGTGTGTGTGATCCATGTGTATGTTGTTTGTGGGAGGGGTTCTGGTTGAGTGCCAGGTCAGGGTGTGTGTGCCTGAGTGTTTTGGCCCACCCATGTGCTTCATCCAATGCATTCGGCGCCCCGGGATTTGGGTATTACAGTATCCCTTCTGGCCACAGTAGGCGTTTTGCACTACATCACGCCAGTTGCCCTTGAAGTGGCATCTTGCTACAACATTATTCCGTATTTAGCTGTGTTCATTCAGGCTGATTGTAGGAATTCACCTGGTTCTACTGCGCATCACTCTGCCCTATTGTCACATATATGACATGCCTATGGTACATGCCATCTCTGTGATGGCATGTGTCATGTATGTGTATTGGACATGCCACTCACAGGCCAATGTGTGATGGCACTGCTAGCCAGCATGCAGCTGATGTGTTGCTCTCCCATCTTGGTGTCATCAGTGTCTGACATTTTCCTCCCCTTCCAACTCATGGACAGTGCATGCATGGGATGGTTATAGTCATGTGGGACATGTGTAAATCAAGTACTGGTACTGTAGCTTGTCTGGCCTAATAGCGTGCCATGGTGCTAATGCCTGTTCCCATTTTTTGTCTTTCATGTTTTTGCAGAGGATGACGCACCTGATGCTGTTGAGGGAGAGGAGATGGTGCAGGCCCAGGAGGGATCTGAAGCACGACCAGGCACCAGTGGGGGACGTGGTTTGGTGGTGGGGGAGAACCCTCTCTTGCTGCAGGCCATACTGTCCAGGGGTGTCCCTGGCTGCACCTCCCCAGAACTCTTTTCAGGTGTTGATTCGGATGAGGCCTATGTGGATTCGCAGGTATGTGTTCATGGAAGGGATACTGTTCTGTCCAACCCACCTGCACCAGGGGTAGAGCCCACTATGGGGATGTCAGTGTTGGTAGGTGCGCCTGTGGTGCTTACGGATGCAGGGCCACACTCCGCAACATCTGATCCTGTTCCTGGGCCAGCAGTTCAGAGGGGAAATGCAGTCCTGCAGCCTCAGGCAGTGCCGACACAGCAAGGCGCAGTTTGCCTTGCCCCAGACAGGTGTGGTGCCCGCCAACGCGGTGGCCGTCCGCCACCAGGCAATACCGCATGGGAGCAATCCATTTACGGTATGGCCAACCAACAGGCAGCATCATCAGAAATGATTGCTCAAGCCATGGAGAGGGTGGCCACTTCCATTGTCCCCCCAGAAAGGCAGATGGAGCTTCTACAGCAGGCAAGAGACTCCATTTGCCAATCAGTCAGGGAGGACATGTTGGCGTCCAACAGGGACAGACAGGCGGCCCTGGACAATCTGAGGGAATCAATTTCTATAGATGCCCAGGGACAGAGGGAAGCCCTGAGGGGAGAGGTCCAGCACCTCAGGCAGACTCTTGTGGACCTTGAGGCTTCCACTGTCACCAGGACGGAACAGCTGCTGGAGCGCGTCACCCGTACGCTCTCAGCAGAGATGCAGGCAACTCGGGCGGAGGTCCAGGCAACACGTCGGGTGTTGCATGGGGATCTCCGCACCATATCCCTCCAGAACTAGGCCTTCCAGACCCGCATGCTTGCTGCCATGGAGGACCAAACTAGGGCTTTGCGTGGGCTGCCTCCCATAGCACCACCACCTCCTGTGGCAGCAGCAGAGGTTGAGGAGAGCGAATCCAGCAGTGAATCTCCCACTATTTAGTAGCCGTGCAGGCCATGAGCCCATGGAGGTGTTCTTTTTTCGCAACATTCATGCAGATGGCTGTTGGTGGGCACCCTGTCCTCAGACCTCCTGGGTGGCCTCCCTCACCCCCCACCCCCTGCCCACACATGGCCATTTTTGATTTTTGATTTTTTGTTGCAGTGTGTTGCCTTGTGTGGCTCCCGTGGGCATCCACTGTATTCCGGCTGGGCACATGCAGGCTTGTCCTGAGTTTGGGTTAGATGCTTGGGTTCGTGAGACACACACCCCTCCTGCTTCCCGTTTCCATGGGCTTGCAAAGGGTGTGCCCAAGTGACAGTGAATTACACAGTGACGTTGGACTCCCATGAGCTGTGTGGGCAGTCTGTAGTCAATACTGTGTATACATTCCTAGTGCATATTGTTGTTGTATTGTGCACTGCATGGTGTATTGATGTGTGCTTGAGCATCCATGTCTCCCTCCTAATTTGCAGGTTCATTCCTCATGTCTTCACAAGGCCGTCCACTTTGGAGATGGAGCTCATGTTGTGAGCAGTGGACTTCCAGATGTGCGTGGCAACAACACTGTACAGTTGGAGGTGGTGGATGTGCTGGCATTCTCATGTTGTAAGACTACGTATCCTTTGCCTTAGTACTGTCATGTTTATGCTATGTCGATTGTATTGTGGTAAGTATTTGGTCATGTGTGTTGTTGTTTCTACATTTATGTGGGCATATTGTGTGTGGCCAGTTTCCATTAGGGACACTGTACTTTGTGACACGTGTCATGTTTGGGGGATGACTTTGTTTGCTCTCACATGGCATGTCATGCCATGGTGTGTTGGGTGGCGGTGCTGGGGAGGGGTTGGGTGACATGGCACTGTTGTCATGTTGTGTCTTGCAAGGGGGTAATGATCTTAGCAGCATAGAAGTGTGTCTTTTGAACACAGCATTGGTGGTGTTTGTGTAGGTAGGAAAGCACACAATGGAACACTTCCAGATGTACAATCTCAGGCTGGTATGGTTGTGACAGTTGACTGTCCATTGACACATCATAATTGTCAGTTACAATCATCATTAATTGTCAGCTGGTATGTGCCAGGGCTGTGTGCACTCCACAGGGGTGTGATTTTAGATGAAGTAATTAGCCACGAGCTGCGTACGGGCTGCTTCACCCCGTGCCCTTTCCCCTCCCATGCGCAGTGGGCATGCATGTGGTTGGGGATGTGGGGGCACCACCATGTCCACGGCCAGGCCCCGGCGTGTTGCAACGTTGTGCAGGACACATGCTGCCACTATGATCCTGCACACTACTGGGGGAGCGTATAACAGCTGCCCGTCAGAACGGTCAAGGGAGCGGAAGCGTGACTTGAGCACTCCGAATGTGCGCTCCACGATGCCCCGGGTTGCAATGTGGGCTGTGTTGTATCTTACCTGGGGTGGCGTGGTGGGGTTCCGAATTGGCGTCATCATGTGGGTGCTGAGAGGGTAGGCACTGTCCCCTGGGGAGGTGGTGATGGGTATCATCAGTGGGGTTGTGACATTACTCAGTATCTGACATGCATGCATGCGCAGTGGCATTTATACTCACCGAGCAGCCATGTATCGCCATGTCACCCAGTTTCTATGTCCCGGTTTAGGGTAGACATTCTGTAGATGAAACTGTCGTGGGTGGAGCCTGGATAGTTGGCGTATACTGAGGTGATGATTCCCTTGGCATCACATACTACCTGGGCGATGATGGAATGCCATTGCTTGCGGTTTCTATAGATGTGCTCAGTTGCCCTGGGGGGACTTAGAGCCACATGGGTGCAATCAATGGCACCTAGCACTTTGGGGAATTGTGCCACCCTGTAGAAATCCTGGGCAACAGCCTGCCTTTCTGCAGGTGTTCTGGGCAGGTATATGTGCCTGCGGACTGATGGGCGTGCAGTGATGATGGCCAAGATTTGGTGTAGGCAGCGTGACTGCGTGGCCTGTGACACCCCCCCACTATGGCACTTGTCCGCTGAAATGATCCAATGGCCAGGAAGTGCAGTACATTGAGGACCTTCTCCAGGGGGCTGAGTGCTTGGGAGCACAGGGTGGTTGATGTGAGGTCATCCTCCCACTCACTGACCAGGTCGAGTATTATGTGAGGTGGAAACCTGTACCTCCCATACACATGGTCATCAGGCATCCGAAAAAGGCTGGTTCTGGGTGTAAAAATTCTCGCCCGGACTATCCTCCTCTTCCTCCTGCGGTATCCCACGGCCACTGCTGCTAGGAACGGTATGTTCATCCTGGCGTCTGAGCTTGTTTGTTTTTTGCGTGCACTTTTATGCTGTGCGGGTGGACGTACGCCTACTTCCTGCTGGCGTACGTGTTTCCGGATTGGCCACGTTCGTTTCCATGAATACGTGTTGTAGGCAAGCGTGTAAAACTTCCCGCGCAGCCCTGGAATACCCGCACCCAGCCCAATCGCATGTGGAACTTCTCACGCACCCCTGAAATACACGTACCCCGCTCCCCCAGGCCCGATCGCGTGTGGAACTTCTCGCGCACCTCTGAACTACACGCGCCCAGGCCAATCGCGTGTGGAACTTCTTGCGCACCCCTGAAATACATGCACACACTCCCCCAGGCCCGATCGCGTGTGGAACTTCTTGCGCACCCCTGAAATACACGTACCCCGCTCCCCCAGGCCCGATCACGTGTAAAACCACCCGCGAGCCCCTGAAATACACGTACCCCACTCCCCCAGGCCCGATCGCGTGTGGAACTTCTCGGGCACCTCTGAAATACACGCACACGCTCCCCCAGGCCCAATCGCGTGTGGAACTTCTCGCGCATCTCTGGACTACACGCACCCAGGCCAATCGCGTGTGGAACTTCTCGCGCACCCCTGAAATACATGCACACGCTCCCCCAGGCCCGATCGTGTGTGGAACTTCTCGCGCACCCCTGAAATACATGTACCCCGCTCCCCCAGGCCCGATCGTGTGTAAAACCACCTGCGAGCCCCTGAAATACACGTACCCCGCTCCCCCAGGCCCGATCGCGTGTGGAACTTCTCGCGCACCTCTGAAATAAACGCACACGCTCCCCCAGGCCCGATCGCGTGTGGAACTTCTCGCGCACCTCTGGACTACACGCACCCAGGCCAATCGCGTGTGGAACTTCTTGCGCACCCCTGAAATACACGCACACGCTCCCCCAGGCCCGATCGCATGTGGAACTTCTCGCGCACCTCTGAACTACACGCGCCCAGACCAATCGCGTGTGGAACTTCTCGCGCACCTCTGAACTACACGCGCCCAGGCCAATCGCGTGTGGAACTTCTCGCGCACCCCTGAAATACACGCACACGCTCCCCCAGGCCCGATCGCGTGTGGAACTTCTCGCGCACCCCTGAAATACACGTATCCCGCTCCCCCAGGCCCGATCGCGTGTAGAACCACCCGTGAGCCCCTGAAATACACGTACCCCGCTCCCCCAGGCCCGATCGCGTGTGGTACTTCTCGCGCACCTCTGAAATACACGCACACGCTCCCCCAGGCCCGATCGCGTGTGGAACTTCTTGCGCACCCCTGAAATACACGCACACGCTCCCCCAGGCCAGATCGCGTGTGAAACTTCTGGCGCACGCGTGTTCCCGAAACCCGTAATACGCGTTCCCCGCTTTGCGTTTGCTGTTTGCCAGTCCGGTAAACTGGTACAGGGTTGGCACGGCCCTTTGCGATGGTTTTGCGATCTTGATGGCTTTTCCTTGCGCAAGGGCGTTCTTGGGGGCGTAACTGGCGCTGCTGCAGGGTCGCTGCGCCACTCTGCGCCACATCTGCTTTTGGAGGCGAGAATCCATGAATACGCTGTGCGCGGAAATTGATTTTATCGCACGCGGCTGGCGCAGACATTCGCACGGGCACGCTGTGCGCCAGCCGCGTGCTACACTTTTGAGAGGAATTACATGAATCGGCCTTTACCCTTCTCTAAGCCTATGCGTACTGAGAAATATATTCTCCCCATATCAAAAGAAGCTTTGCCCCTGAGATGGTTGAACGTCCCCGTGTACTGGGTAAAGAAGAAGGTCATATCTACGAAGTAGTCATAGAGACATATAGTTGCTTACATCGTAGCAGCCCTTGTAAAAATAGTTTTTCCATTTTACAATCACAGAATTAGGTTGACACAAAGTCTATCCCTTCCCTTCCGGCCGCTCAAGCAGATCATTGTGTTCTGAATAGGGTAGTTACAGAGCTGGATGTGGACTCAATGTCGGGAATTAATAATTTAGACCGCAGTTCCATTCAAACAAGTATTCACCACACTGATAGAAAGGACAGCTGTGTGCATTGTGAGTCTTTACAAAATAATACTTTTCTGTTAAAAAAGAAAGTAAAGATATTTTGGAACAGGTTAGTGTTGTATCCTCTATACTAAAAGATGTGACCCTGCAGCTCTCTAACAAATAATGTCCTAAAATCAACACTGTAGGATACCTTTTATCTTCCACGTCTAAGCGCGATCAACACATGCATTTAAGTTAGATTCAAATATAAACTGTCTTTCGAATAAGTCTTCGGTTCGAACTCAGTTGAACCGAAGACTTATTCGAAAGACAGTTTATATTTGAAATTATTTAAATGCATGTGTTGATCGAGCTTAGATGTGGAAGATAAAAGGTATCCTACAGTGTTGATTTTAGGACATTATTTGTTAGAGAGCTGCAGGGTCACATCTTTTAGTACAGAGGATACAACACGAACCTGTTCCAAAATAGCTTTACTTTCTTTTTTAAAAGAAAAGTATTATTTTGTAAAGACTCACAATGCACACAGCTGTCCTTAATGCCTGCTATTACTGATCATCTTGCTAATCATCCTCCACCTGATTTGAAGGGGGAACCAGCTGCCTTTTCTTTGCCCCTTATTACATCGACTCCAAGGAAAACAACCTCCGTTTGGCCAGAGCTATGTACATGGGAGAGGTTCCGACATTAATAACTAGGATTAATGAACACAGTAATTGTTTATTCAAACAATGTATCAACTGGATAAGACATAAAAACGTTTACGTTTTGGTAACCCGAGCAGACCTTTTTGAAGTACAGAGAATACCAGAAGTGCTGGACCCTCAAAGATATAATATAAACATTATTTAACTCACCCTTTGTTGGTGGAGGAACTGCATTCCGCTGATTTAGAACCATACCTCCAGAGAGTTGGAATATACCATTATGCTGGGAAATACTTATTAATGGATCTAATAGTTGGCCCAATAGACCTTCTTTGAAGCAAGGAAATGATGTTCTTTGTTCTTCAAAAGTGGTTCAATCTAAAGCCCCCTCCCCACCGAGTAATGCAAGAGGGATGTACCTTATTGATTTCAACTGACATGATGTACCCCTTGATGACTGCAAGCTTGCATCTGGGACCTCATTTGCTCCTAGTTCTACACCTGGCCTCTCGTCCCTTCTTGTTGTTTCTTCGAACAACAGTGGCTTATGTAGTGAACCTGGGGACAGATATTGGCAAGAAATCAATGGGAATGTTTGATGGTATACTTCTTCAAGGATCCTAGGTGATAAACCAGGTGTAGAAACCTGGTTACACCACATTTTGTATTCTTGCAACAAAAAGGTGAGTGAGCAGGGATTACCTATTTGGGTGTCTGCAACACTGAGGGGGTAATTCAGAGTATTTGGCGCACAAGTGGCGCACGCGGCTTGCGCACAGAGTGCGCATGCGGCAATCCGCGCCAGCCGCGTACGCCAAAACCCATTTAGGCGCACAGCGTATTCATGGATTTATACATCCATAAGCAGCCGTGGCGCAGAGTGGCGCAGCGACCCTGCAGCAGCCCCAGTTACGCCCCCAACCTCGCCCTGTGTGCCAAAAACATTGCACAAATCCAGTACATGGCACAAAGGCCAGTGGACCAGCACACAGCCCCCCAACCACGAAAATGCATGTAAAACTCCCCGCGCACCCCTCAAAATACACATACCCTGCACGCGCCAAGCCTATTGCATGTAAAACTCCCCACGCACCCCTCGGAATACACATATCCCGCTCGCGCCAGCGAAAATGCGTGTAAAACTCCACGCGCACCCCTCAGAAGAAATGTACCCTGCACGTGCCAGCGAAATCACATGTAAAACTCCCTGCAGACCCCACGAATACACGTACCACCGCTCGCGCCAGCGAAATCGCATGTAAAACTCCCGGCGCCCCCCTCGGAATACACATACCCCACTCGCGCCAGCAAAATCAGCGTGTAAAACTCCCCGCACACCCCCCAGAAAACATGTACCCCGCTCACACCAGGCCTATCGCGTGTAAAACTCCCTGCGCACCCCTCGGAATAACGTACCCCGCTCGTGCCAGCGAAATCGCGTGTAAAACTCCCTGTGCACCCCTTGGAATACACGTCCCCCTGTGGTGTGGGCTGCCTGTGGGGCATGCCCAGGGTGGATGGGCTGCCTGCGGGGTATGGGGAGGGTGAATGGGCTGCCTGCGGAGCATGGGGAGGGTGGATGCGCTGCCTGCTTGTATTCTGGAGGTGTGCGTGGAGTTCAACACGTGATAGGCCTGGCGCGTGCGGGGTACGTGTATTCCGAGGGGTGCATGGGGAGTTTTACACACAATTTGGCATTGTGGGCCCACCTGGGTGTGCCCTTTCCCCCACTCCCCATGCCCTGCAGGCAGCCCACACCACAGGGGACTACCCTACACACCTGACCATGCCCTGTAGGCTGCCCACACCACAGGGGACTACCCTACACCCCTGACCATGCCCTGTTGGCAGCCCAGACCACAGGGGACTACCCTACACCCCTGACCATGCCCTGTAGGCAGCCCATATGGCACCATGCACTTGTGAGCCCCGGATCATGTCCCCCACCCAGCCACCATTGACAGGCACCTGCCAGCAGGCCCCGACTCATGTCCCCCAAGACGGTCACCTGCAAACAGGCCCCGACTCATGTCCCCCACCCACCCACCATTGACGGGCACCTGTCAGCAGGCCCCGACTCATGTCCTTGACGGGCACATGCCAGTTGTCCCTGACTCATACCACCCACCAACCAACCCACAATTGACGGGCACCTGTCAGCAGGCCCAGACTCATGTCCCCCACCCACCCACCATTGACGGGCAACTGCCAGCAGGCCCCGACTCATGTCCCCCACCCGAGAAACCCACCCACCATTGACGGGCACCTACTAGCAGGCCCCGACTCATGTCCCCCATAGACGGGCACCTGCCAGCAGGCCCCGGCTCATTTCCCCCACCCACCCACCATTGACAGGCACCTGCCAGCAGGCCCCAACTCATGTCCCCCTCCCACCCACCATTGACGGGCACCTGCCAGCAGGCCCCGATACGTGGCCCACCAAACACCATGTTCTAACAAAAGAGACCCATGGGCCTAATGCCTACACAAATCCCCCCGCCCCCCAGTAGAAGCACGCAAGCATCCACTGCCCCCACTCCCAAATTACCCATGCCATGAGAGCCTCAAAAGAACCACCATGGCCATGCATAAATGTACAACAGAGCCACACAGTGGCAACACATGACTGAGGCAATGCTCATTGAGACATGCACAAAACCAATGAGAATACACAACACCAATAATTAAGAAATATGATTTGTATTAAAATACGTAATGAAAAAACAGAAAGAAATATCAAACTTGTACATTAAGAAATGATTGAATCAAAAAAAAAAAAATCTAATGTAAGCCAAAAATCCACAAGGGGAAAAAAGGGAAGTGGTCCATTTCAAATGTCCAAGTAAAGTACATGAACACATTTTTTTTAAAAACCATTGATCCATGGGATGACAAAATAACTAAAGTGTGTACAAGTCTGTGAAAGTCCGAAGGGTCCATGATGCCCAAACAAAATGAAACCTACCAAAAATCCTATAAAAATAACTATGCACATAAAGTGGAGGAAAGTCCATGGACTACAAAATAAAGAAAAAATAAAGGAAACCTAACCCTAAAGAACTATGTACAAAGGTGGCGGGCAAGTCCAACTGCTCACTTGTTGATGTCCCGGGACAGGGCCTCATCGAACTCCTCTTCAATGTCCTGGAGGCGGGCCTCTTCCCTGGCCCCGAGGTCTTGCAAGGATGATGCCATGGCCTCCTCCAACTCCCTGTGAGTTGCCTCGAAGCACTCAGCCCGCCTCAACGCCCTGCACATGGAGTTCTCCGCCCTGACCATAGTGAGCCGTGCCTCTTCCGCCCGCCGCCGCTCCGCATCTATTTGCCGGCCCAACCGCTGCCACACGGAAGACACTCCCAATTCAGGGTCCTCCTGCCCTCTGGCCGATGCCTGCCCCTGTGATGTTGATGGCCCTGAGCCATCATCACTCCCACCTTGAGCCTGCTGCTGCCATGCATGTGCCCTGCCTGTCGATATCCAGCATGTCCTCCTCCTGCTGGGGTCCAGTTGATGGGGTGGCCACTCCTGCTGGACCTTCGACTCCCGACTGTGGCAGGGATGTGTCCTCCACCAGCCTGGCCGCTGGGTCATAAGCAGCTCCACAGGGTTCCCAGGTGATACGTGGGCATGAAGATGGCATGGAGGATGAGTGGCGCATACAGGGTTCAGTTGAGGAGTGGGTCGGTAGAAGGTCCAGCACACGGAGGAACCCAGCATTGGTGACCCATCTTAGTAGGGTGACGCAGTCAATGAGGCATCCGAAATAACGCGCATTGTCCACACGGGAACCCTGCACGTCATCCAGAATGCCACGTTGATGTAACGCCACCCCAGCCAGGACAGGCTCAACACAGTCCCGGATTGCCACGTCCGCAGGGAGAGGAAGGCCAGTTGTTGTGTTCGCATCCCCTCCCTGAAAACCAGTCTGGACGAAGGCATCCCTGCTGGTGCCGGATGATGCAGTCACAGGGTCAGGAACAGGATTACACACAGGCACCTCCGCGGCCGGTTGTGCTGCCTCCTGTCCCTGCCACTGGACTGCGCCACTAGCACCAGTGGAATCCCCCCTTCCAGGCCCCGTGCGTGGGCCTTCCACAGCCTCCTCCTCAACCAAACCCCCCACCAACCTGGATGACTCCGTGCCATCTTCCTCCATAGGCCCCTGTGGAGTTTCAGCTGTCCCTTCTGCTGCTGAGGAGTCCACCTCCGACCTCCGCATCTTGGACCTACCCTCGGCAGCTGTGGCTGCGGACGCGGCACCAGACTCCTCACTCTCCGAAGAGTTGTCAACCCGGTAGGGGAGCTGGGCCTTGCGTTTCTGGCTGGCGGTGGGATCCCTGCCGCTGTGCTCCACAGCACCGTCTTCGCCCTCTTCATCAGTTGACGCTGTAGACAGGGAGAAACAGAACACAGGCATCAGGGCACTGTACAATGGTCTGATACACACATGACAGTTGCACATGAGTGGCAGTGTCCAACTTCACAGATGGCATCACACTCCCCAACACACATATGATTCGAACCCACACACATGTGCAAATTAACAGGAATGTTGCAGCAGGCAGCAACATCCATACACATACAACAGCATGAGCATCCGAATGGTTAGCCTGACGTCACATGCAACACGGGGAGTGCCGAACACATGCAGACCCGCCACCAGACATACATGCATATGTACATCTCCACCACCTGTAACAGTGAAATCATCGGGAACTATGTCACATCTGCCAATCAGACTCCTACATGTCTGTGTCACATGCATCCATGGTGTATCACATTCACACACATGTCAAACACACACACGCACATGTATGCCGTGCACGTACATGAAGGTGGAACCAGCATCCATGTGTCACACCACAACCATGCCACAGTACATACACAGAAATGCAAACGGTGTGCATCCCCACATGCATCTGTGCATCATGCATTTGAACACATACACCATTGATTTGACTCACACATGACTGGACTAACATGCGGCAGACTCATGTCCCTGCACATACACATCCATAAATGGGGCTTTCCAGACATATGTCCAAACTGCACACTCCTGGCACACCTCAACATGCACTGCGTCCAATCAGTACCCATGGACACTTACCGCTCGACTCCAGACGGGTCTGCCTCTGAAGGACCTGGAGGTGGAGCGCTGGGTGTATACGTTTCAGGACCCTCATCTGGTTGTTGGTAAGGCGGACTTGGCACCACTCTGTATGCGCTGGCTCCAAGAGACACCGGGCCTTGCTGAGGGTCCTGGACCTGAAGTCCTCCCAGCGCTTCCAGACATGTGCCATGTCGCGGGCTGCCACCCCTTCCAGATCCTCTTCCGTCCTTCATTGTCAGCGAATGCTGTTCCGAAGAGGGCATCATAATGCACCAGGACTTGCTCCACCAGGATACCAACTTCTGCGTCACTGAAGCTGGTAGCCCTCTGCCTCTCTGTCCAGGGTTTGCCAGTGGTCTCTGATGGTGTTTCCCCCGACATGGCAACCCCTGAGGCAGGTGTGGGTGGGCAACTGGGTTCTGGTGCTGGGCTGTGGAATGATGGGACTTCTGCCGGGAGTCTACTCTTCCAGCAGGGGTGGTCACAGCAACTGGACCACTGCAGATGGCTGACGTGCAGGCACCAAATTGCAGGGCACGTGGCCAGCAGGCAGGCAGGCATATGGCAGGTGGGAGTGGGCTAGGGGCACTGTGGGGCAGTAATTCGGCTTTCTGGGCAGGAGCGTGGTCTTCCGTGTGTTGTCGCGTGGCCAGCTTGACACGGAGTGATTTGGCACGTGAAAAAACTGCACATCAGCGTATAATTCGAGGAAAGGCCCTTAGCACGTAAGCGCATCTATGACGTGACACACACGGGCGTTCCCCTGTCATGGGTTGAAGGTCCCACGTGGGTTTCCATCGCTCTGTACATGTTTTTCGTGGAAAGCGGTGCATGTGTTTTCCAGGTGTTGGGGTTCACAAGCGATTACTTCACAGTGGCTACAGTGTGTACTTCTTCTTTTGGCATGGGTGTTGGCTATGCGTTCTTCTTCTACACGCAAGGCAGACCGTGAGTCACACACACTATTTTTCCCACTGCGGTGTCCCTGTTTGTCGCATACCCCTTTCTTTCTGGCCATACTAGCCTGCGTGTTGATCACGTACGTATGTTTTGGGTTCCTGGCTGCCACAGCGTACTGCGTGTGTTTTTTTACACGCATGTGGGCTACAGGGGTCGCTTATCTCTTTTTCTTGCTTTTATGGGATGCCTGTGCGTTGCGTGACACGTCATTTCTCCTAGGGGGACACAGAATGGGACATTCATCGTAGCTGTATATACGTGTTTGTTGTTTGCGCACACTTTTGTAATGCACAGGGATGCTACCGCCTGCTTTTGTGTGGTGGACCTGTTTAGGCCTGTGCGGGTCTTTTGCTGTGTGCGGGTTTCCCGTATTCGATTCCATGAATACGTGTTGTTCGCATGCGTGTGGGCGTTCCGTGTATTTCCTTGCAGTACTTCCCCAGTTACGCCTTCTTGTTCACGCGTTGTTCCCCATTCCGCGCGTTCCGCCCCGTGTTCCGCCCCCTTTTTGGTGTGCGCGCTAACGTTGTGCGCTTTCACTGTGTGTGTCGCGCATGGCATTCTGGATGTTGCAATGACGTGTGCGCCCGTGTGCGCCACACATGGATTTGGCGCACATCCCAGGGAAAACATGCACAGGCCCTTCCATGAATCACACGCATTCGCGTGCACTTGCTTTTTCAAGCTTGCGTCAGCATGCGCCATGATTTCCGGCGCACATTTGTTCCATGAATCAACCCCTGAATGTTAAATATTTCCATCCCAGGTACATTGGTGTTAAAACTGATCCTAATATGTGGTATAATCTTTTTCTTATTAACTGTGTAACCAAGGTCTTGTGGCTTTGTGTAGAAGAATTTAGGAACTTTATTAGGTTAAGTTCCAGAGTTATGTTATATGATGAATCCACATCTGAGTACATCATGTAACTGAGGATCTAAATTGCCAATTTGTACCACATTCTGTCTTGGGTTCTGTTCCCAAGCTGAGGACTGAGTTTGGGGTATATCTGAATTCCAAGCTCCCCAAACCACGTATGCACTCGCTCAGCAATGAGTTCACTGTTTACATTCTTTCGGTCTAAATGTAATGGTAGATCACAGGGCACAGGGCAATTGTCCAGCTCGTCCCATGTATTGAACTCTGGAAAGATAAATCCATACTGATTATATATTAATGAATGTAGTAAGTCTGCATTTATAAAAATCCATAAAAGTATGAGAGCACATGGAAAGTGATCATGATCAATTGCTATTGACTTTGGTAAATCCACACTCTTCTAAGAATGTAGTGCCTGTGCGTAGTCACAATAATGATGTTAAAAGGGCTTTAAATAGAAAAATATTGCAATGAGCTAAGTTAGATGAAAATAGGAACATTCCTCTTTTGTCACTACTTTTAATCTTTTATTTCTTCACGAGAAATTATGAAACGTGCTGGTATCTTTAGTTAAGCATGCAGGTTCTTGATAGATCTGTTGACTAATGGTAGTGGCCAAACCTCAAACTGCCAATATTTCATGATAAAAAATGTCTTGGTTTTGAAGCATACTTTATTTGGCCAAAATAATATTAATAAAATGTTGCTTTGGAGTATTACCACTGCTTTCCTCTACAGTCAAATGGAAAAATGGGATATCTACAAAAAGTCCATACTATGCTTCTCGGGAAGAGAGTTTTGTTTACCTTTTTAATCCTTTGTCCCCCTTTAAAATAATTCAAGAAGAATCTGACTTAAACCAACTTTGAGCTTTTTGTAATTAAATTAAGGGATGCTTTAGTTGCTTGTAAAACTGTGACGTCTGCTTTTTTAATGTATGCTTTATATAAATATTTTGAGAATGCATGGAAAATCAGAAAACACTATGCCGATTTAATAGTCATAATTGGTTTTTCAATAATTTTTAGATTAATTTGTGTTATTTTCTTTTGTCTCTTATTATATGAGGTGAATATTAGTATTTATATACAGATGAGGTTTAGTTTTAGTATGACAAGATTATTCTGTATTTTGTGTGTTTATGTAATGTATTTTTACAGATTTGTTTCTGAATACAGTTATTAATTATTATTATATGTCTTTTGGTTTGGATGTCAAGCAGAAAACTCACATCTTGTATCAGCAACAATATAGGTGCAAATATCACTTATGGAAAAAAGCCTAGTTCCATTCAGCAGCAGCCTCTTTGGTTCACTTTCCCAGCAAATCCTCTCTGTGAGTGTCATCACCTGACTAATCTGAGTGTGTCCATCAACTGAAGCTGTGGTGTTTTCTGCAGCCACAAAGTTCATTCAGTTCCAATTAAAAGCTCCACACCACAGTTAGATACACTGACGATGTGGGAAGTGAGCACTTAGGGAATTCTGATCTCTCAATTGTCTCGGTTGATCACCCATCCCCATTTACAGGCTTGTCCAAACCAAAGACCCAGTCGAATTTGGGATGCAGTGACCCACGCTCCTTTGACAAGCCCACGCGCAGAGAAAGAGCGCTGTGCAACATTGATCTTGCACTGCCACTCAGCTAACTGCCACAGTTTTTACCATAGTGTTACCATGGCCAACGTGTAGATTCTTCAGTACTTCAGGCAAGGGCTAGTGAGTGATTTCATCTTTGATGGCTCTAAATTGCTCGTTCAGGTAACCCTTTATTTCTGCACATGCAATGTTCCACTTGTCTTTCTGACCTGTTAAGGTGGAGTTAGATAGGATATCGTTCAGACAGCGCCTGCACCTGCAGATATGAAGTTTGTGATTTACTGCTTAAATCCTCAATGACGTGTAACTCTCCCATGCTCAAATATATGTTTGAGAGCTGGCACCCATTATTAATTGTATTATTTTCACCGTTTGTCCCAAGCAATCCTCAGGTATCTTGCTCTTGCAAATCATCCATATTGATGCCGCTGTGTACACCCCATTCCAGATAGCACCTTCCAAGTCTTTATTCAGTTTGTTATTGACCCCTAGCACGTCCTTCTGCTGTGTCAGTCGAAATTGTTGCTCATGTAAACAATTAGGAAAATTAGACATCACTTGAAAGTTCCTTAATGCATAAAGAACTGCATTGAGCTAAATCGAGAAATGATTGCTTTCCACTTGTCTGGAAGGGTTCCATCACCCACTGACATGTACTACAGTTTATGTTCCTTTACAACAATAGAATCTTTCAAATGTTCATGTTTCGGAGAACAATAAGAAGTACAGTATTTAAGGATAATGCATAAAACTAGGCACCCGTTCATGCACATAATTTGTTTACTCTGGAATTTACTTTTTCTCCATATTGATTTCAATTTGTACGAGGTGTGTAACCACATTACATCTCTCATCCCGATTATTATTTCATCTTGTTGGAAACACACAATTCTGGCACTAGTACAGTCTCTGCTTTCTCATTTACTTGAACATGATAAAATGACGTACCCTGTATGATGGCCTCATGCATTAGTTTATCTATTTCAGCTTTCATTATACCATCTGTCATCCACTGAATTGTTCTCTGCCGTGGCTTTCCTTGCTCTGTGAAATAGAAATCAAATGAACAAACAGACATTAGGTTAGTTCTCTGTATTGGTCTTGGCCACCCAGTTTCCTTTGTGGAGAGAACATTGCAATTTGGGTTTTCTTTATGAATTTTTGGAGCCAAATTTTCTTTATCTTCTCGGGTATGGGCACTTCCTTAGAAAACGTTTCCCTTTTCTTTACCACTTGCTGGGGATTTGGTTAGAGTGCTGTGCAGCTTGAGGGCACTTGCCAGTAGACATCAAGCACTTGACACTTGATGTCTGCACTTACCTTGGCACTTGCCACCAGCTGGCTGCCCTTTTATGTATTGTCTTTATTTATTTTACTGTTATCCTATGTAGTGCACTGCCCCCTCCCCTTTGCCCCTGCATTTTTCCTCTCCCCCCGCCCCTGCACTTGCACGATCTCAATGTCACCTGGCCTAGTAGGATCTGTGTCTATGTTTCCCCTCCCTTGCCTCGTCGCACCTCGAAACACTTGTGTATAGGCGCGTTTTAAATGCCATATCATATCATATCATATCATACACTCATGTGCTCCCAGAAACAGTCCCAAACATAAAGTTATCCCAAACTGCCATGAAGCTGTTCCGCATGAGCTGTCTTGCCAGATTACTACAGCTATGTTCTCCCAGCAGGACTAGTTTCTGACTTGATGTTTAATCACAGTTTCAGTGTTGTAGTATGTCTTTGGACATCTGTCAATTCCAAGTTAACAACCTGTGGGCATAATCCACCTCTCCTTTATGCAAAACAAACTGTAGCAGAGTCAATCCACTAGCTCCATGTAACAGGTACAGCTTCAGCATGGTGTGGCACTGATCCTCTTACCAAAATTGTATTTTTGTTCACACAGGCACATCTCAATGCTGGCGTAGACTATAGTATTTGTTGTTAAAATTACTTTTAACAGACCAAGCCAGTGGGGTACCAAGAGGTACTCTCAATGATGTGTCTCTTGGCTTAACTGATGGCAATGCAACACAGGTACCTTCAGCATCTGTGCCTCTACTTACAGATCCAGTGCCTTCTGGATCTGTAAGTAGATACACCTGACGGCTTGAAATGTATTTTGGCAAATTTGCAATGCTGCCTCATCTAGTACATGTGCTAGGATTAGTGCGACTGGAGGTGTCTCTGGTAAACCAGTCGGTCATTTAACTTTATTCAGCCATAAGGCCAATCAAAGTGCACATATGCATTACAGCCATAACACATCAATCGTAAACATAGTGACAACAAATGCCACAAGGTTCCCGGTGTCATAACACAAAAGCAACTATAGTGTCTGACCCTATGTTTAATATCATAGATATTGATTAATATTAATATTAATTAATTAATAGCAAAGAGTAATATCAGCAACCTCTGGGAGGATTACTTGGTGCTAGATCGACCTGCTATAGTGCTCCTATGACCACTAGTAAACCCCTCAGATCTACACCCCACGGGAACTATATTTGCTCCAGAGAGCAGTGGATACTGGGGCCTTATTCCTGAAGGGTACATGTTTCCAGAGGAATGGACATTCTAACAAGGAGGAGAAGCACCACGTTCCATCGAGCTACTTGGCAGAGGGCCGCGTCTCATTCCGATTCCCAAATGCCAATAGAATATTCTTGGATCCCTTAATTCAATACAAATGGAGTCATACTGGCTTCCCTCACTGTAGCATGATCTTCTACTGCTCACAATATCCTCTCTAACAAGGGAGCGGCACCCATATAGCATTCTTAGCCAGTGTGTGCATTTGTTTATGAGGGAATCTCTAACTTTAGATTCGTCAATGTGGCATTTGGAGACTCTGTGCATAAATACTACACTCCCCTTTGAGGCCCCCTCATATTTCCATGCTGCATAACTTGGCCTTCTGCATTATGCGGTTTGGGGACACCAGGAGTAGCGGGTACAGGGCCGCTCTATGAGTCAATGCTTCAGCCCCGCCACCCATCTCACCACCCTGCAAGCTGTGTTGGCCCTCATGGTCCTCTTCCCTGGGGTCACCTTGCCGCGGCCTTTGTGCTCTGTTGTTCATCCAATTATTATTTGGGCAGCGGATGCCAGGTTCAAATTGTTTCTCAAGCCCTTTTTTACATGGCACTTCTGTAAGGGCAGTAGAACCATTCGTACCACATCGTGGCACATCCAATTTAGGTGTATCTTGGCATTTCCCCACTACTAGTTCAGACTTCCTTTTGTTGCCCTCATTATTTTGGCAGGTCTCGCCGAGGGGCCCTCCTTCTGTACTTCTACAGTTTTCAAGGGTCCGCAACAGCAGTTTCTTCACCACTGCCAGAGTCAGGATAAGGGAGCACTTACAGCCCTGTACTGGTTTGTGGAAAGAGGAGAGAGCGGCAAGGACAGGGATGGGGGGGATGGCAGGGGAGATGGTTGCATTGGGGGTGTTAATGCACAGGGGATGCCGTTTCCCAATATCCCATATACATCGGCTTTGTAGTTCACAGGTTCTTTCAAAGGGTTAAGGGGCTAAACCTGGCCGGTATGGACCGCCACCCCTGTAACCCAGTTTCTTGGGAATTCAATATTGCCTAGGCAGAACGGCAGGCCTGATTTCCTCTGAAGTGGAGATTGCACATGCTCCAGGTGCAGCAATGGCAGAGTCGGCGTTAACTGTCACCAGGGGCTTAATTTCGAAGCTGCCCATCAGGGAGAGTGACATGGAATGTGGGGGCGAGGGGTCGGGTACAACAAGAAGTGGAAAGGATGTCGGTTCAGGGACCCCCAAGAGGTCCATATTCAGATCCATGTCGATGTCAAGCTTCCCTCGACTCAAGGGAGTTGCTAGGTCTGGAAAAGACCCGGGGCTACGCTGATGTCGGAACTGTTGGGACTGGGAGCTAGCTAGTCTTTTGGCTGTAGCTCCTGAGATTCTATCCGGGGCTACAACCAAAAGATCAGGGGCTATAACCCCCTTAGTCCCCCCCTAGCAACGCCCCTGCCTCGACTCATCATATCCCTAGATGGTACAGTGCTTATCGCAGGACCAGCTGTAAACGGGGCTGGGGACAGGGCCAGGCAGCAGCTCCCTGCACTCCATATCGCTGCTGCATTGTCTTCTCTTTCGCCGTACATGTCAGGGTTTCCCTCTATAGGATAGTCACTTGTGCTGCCTGCCGTGCTTATATTCCTCCCCATGATGATGGGGGGGGCCTCCCAAGAAACTGTTACATTTCTTAATAAGATTCTAAGCTCCACCCATAATCATAGGGGCTGCTGCTACAATCCCAAGACTTGGTGCCGCCTCCATTGGAGTCTGCAATGCCGAAGGATGGCGGGGCCAGCAATTGTCATTCAATAGTTAAGATTTTCCTCTTGAATAGGAAAAACGAAGGGGACTTCCTGCTGAGGGAAGGGCAGGTATGACATCATCCTTGGCAGTAACTGCCATAGCTATGCTGGCATATAACATGGAATAAATACAATAGGGTAACATGACAAATAGAAATACCATCAGTTCAGAAATGCAGAGCTAAAAATAGCAGTTCGAGTTGGGTCCCCCCCCCCCCTTTCTCGCTCCTCACCTTGGCCTTTGTGCTGGTGGAATCCTGGTAGAGTCCTGGTAAAGCTCTCCAGCCTTTTTTCCTTTTTGGAGACAGGGGGTAGCAGCGGGCTATATCGAGTAAAGTCTCCACCCTTCAGGTGCTTAACACCCCCCTGTGGAAGCTCAACCCCTCTCACCCCCGTGCCCTTGTCCCGCATGCTTCACCCTGCGGGTAGTTGTAGGTCCTTTAGAATGCCAGGAGGTGTAGGCGGCGTGGCCAAAGGAAAGCAGCAGCAACGGACCAGGGAAAAACAATGCAGGGAAAAACACTGCAGGCCCTTGCGGGAGCTCAACACCCCCCGCACCCTTGTCCTGGTGGCTTCACCCTATGGGTGCTCTTAGGTGATTTAGAATGCGAAGTGTAGGAGGCATGGCCAAAGGGAAGTAGCAGCAAAGGACAAGGACGAAACACTACAAGCCCCTGCAGGAGCTCAACACCCATGCCCCATGTCCCACAGGTTTCACCGTATGGGTGCTCGTAGGTCCTTTAGAATGCCAGGAAGCGTAGGAGGCATGGCGAAAGGGAAGCAGCAGCAACAGACCAGGAAGAAACACTGTAGGCCTCTGTGAGGGCTCAACACCCCCACAACCTTGTCCCGCGGGCTTCTGGTAAGCACATTGGCCTACCAACAAGAATTTCATGAGGGCTCAAACCCGTTTTCTTGCTCTCAGTGCCCTGCATACTCATTATGTCCAGCAGAAGTGCATCTGGCAAATTTCGGGCATTTCAATTTCCAATATGCTGTTTTTCTTTTCCACCACCCCGCTGATTGCAGGTGATATGGGCAGCGACATTTCTGATGGATCTGCAGTATCTACCAGAGTTCCTGTAAAACCTTATCTGTAAGGGGTGCTCTGGATACTTACTGGCACCCGGATGCAGGGCACAAATTCCATGATCAGTGCCTTAACCACTGCCCGCATATCAGCTTGACAGCATAGATATGCCTCAATACAATTAGAAAATATATCAATAATAACCAGTACATACTCCCACCCAGAAAAAGTTGCCATTTGAATTAAATCCCATTATACATTTATAAATGGTGCCCAGTGTGTTGGGTGGGCCCCTTTGCTCACACTAACACTGTTGCATATATTGTGTCGTTGGCATGTCAAATATTGCCGACAATGTTGTTCCACCACTGTGGAAAAACCTGGTGCAATCCAATTGCTCTGAACAGCCATGGCCTCTCCCTTTGCCGATGTGTCGACCCCCTTAGTGCACATGTGCAAAATAATTAATGAGGGATCAAGGATTCTTTTCAATGTCAGAAGCATTGCTCCATATTCTAGAAAGTTCATCAAGGGTGGGACAAGGCGATGGCTTTACCTAGGTCTGGGGAAATATTCTTTCATTAAGGGAATTAGGAGAGAGGCAACCTCTCTCACTACATTATCAGTGAGGGCATTGCCTTTCAATGTCATTTTGGGGGCTTGACTGGTGGTGCATTTTACCATCGCTAGTTCATTGGGTAACATTGGAGCAGTAAAAGGAGCCTCTGCATTTAATCAAATCCAATTTTGATTAACAGGGGAATCAAATAAGGTTGTGTGCTGCTCCCCCTGCATGTTATTCAATCTATATTTAGCAGATTTTGAGTGTGCATTAAGAGTGTAATAATGCCCATCGTCCCTAGATTAGGGCTAACGAACATAGGATGGCTCACTTAGGCAGATGATATAGTGATTTTTGATAAGACATTCATGGGAATAGAGAGAAGCACAGAAGCACTTGTGGCTTATGCAGGGACGAATGGACTAAAAGTAAACATGAGGAAAACCAAGTTCATGAATTTTGGTAAAGCCAGGGGAAACAAGGAATCCATTCATACAAAGGAGAGAATTAGAAAGAAAGTAGAGGATTATTGTTATTTAGGGTATGAACTAGAGTCAGGTAAAGGAGAAAGAGTCCTGCTGTGTAAAAAAAGAGCAAAGGCCTTAGCAGGGATGCTCATGATAAACCATCTTGTGTACCGCACTGCTGACTACAGTCTTCTTGGAATAATATGAATTTATCGGCATCAATTAGGGGCACAGATATTCCTTAGAGCTAACATTTGGGTAACATTTGCTGATACAGGGCTAATAACTGGAAGGCCGGGTTTGGAGAAAAATATTGGGGTTACTTAACACCACAACCATTGAGGCAGTTGGATTAGAGCTTGGGTTAAACTCTTTAGCTATTTTAATAAAAATCAACAACGGGTGGAACCATATGCATTACCTTGTATTCTGAACAGAACTGTTTCCTCATGTATGTATTTATTTTATGAAAAACCAGCGCCCAGATACCTCAGGGCTTGGTGCGCTCTACAAATGACTAAACAAATGAATACATAAATGTATGCTGAAGAAGGTTCCCTGCTGTGGTATTTGAGAGTGGCAACATCCAACAAGACTTCCAGTGCATTGTTAGCCTTCCAAAAAATTAATGAGAAGTTCTTCCAAGATCAGGGCAATACCTACCTGACAAATACACCAGAGAAGCCAGCAGCTTTCGATGTGGCACACTGCAATAAACTGATTCGCCCTTAGAGCTCAGACTCTCACACCAGAGAGACCACGAATAATGAGACCATGCCGTCCGCACTAGACAAAAATCACTGCAGCTGAACAACATCGAAGCCTACGGTACGTAGACATTACACCACATCTGTGCACACAGGCCGCAGGCACGGCCAAACATCCACGCACCATAGAATGCAGCTATGGCTATGCTCATCCGGTCTAGCAGCACATGTAGCCGTTCAAACTGAAACACCTCACCTAACGCACCTCAACGCCTCTGCCACTAGCATACAGTGACTACCAATGAAGTCAATTGGGACAGAATACATGTCAGGAATTTGTGCACTTTCAACCACTGCATGTGCAGTACAAAATGTGTATCATCCTGCCACTAATTCAACTTGTTCATCCCTCAAAAGGATGCATCTTTTTTCACATTCAATTCTGCATTATGGAGTGAAATATAATAGAGATCCCGTTGGGGCATGTAAGGGCAGTGATCACAATGATACAATCATAGGCTTAATATTGGGCTGGGCTCGGCAAAAATAAAGCAGGAATCTATTCTGGAAAGTGAGTTAAAGTCTGTTTGCAGGATTCAGTACCATTTGCTCATGTTTTGTGAGCCAGGAAGCAAACCGATGTTGTGTTTTGTCTTAAACAATATGGCTGTCTGTTACTTAATGTGATACCTCTACAATAAGGGGTGGGCCTAATGCCAAACTCTTTGAAGATTGTACTGCTAACATGCCTGCTGCAACCAACAGCAAGTAAGGTGGTAGTACAGATGCAAATGGATCTAATGCTGTGCTATCATAAGCCATTGGGCGTTGCTTGTCACAATGTTTTGTGTTGATACAGCTTGAGCATACCCATTCTTATCATGGCAACACAGAATGAAAGGTTTCTTGTAGTCTGGCAGACAAAGCGCTGAGGCACAAAAAGTGCAAATTTTACCAAACTAAATGCTTTCTCTGCCTCTGTACACAATTCAAGCCATTGGTGGGGGACAGGGGGTGTGAATGCGTGTTATTGCCCGAAGAGAGCTTATCATAGCAGCATATCCTTTCTCCACTGCCTGCAGTTTCTTGTTGTACCTAGGAAAGATCTAATTTGTGTAAGTGTTGTGAGCTTGGATACTTTTATTTATTTATTTATTTATTTATTTATTTATTCATTTGTAAAGTGCACACAGCCCAGAGGCAGCTAGGCGCTGTGAAATACTTAAGGATATGGTTACAGTTTACAGAACTTGAAAGACAATCGTTTCGTTGCATATTACACCTTAACAATATATTTACATCAGTTTCAATAAGATTCACACAATTTTACATATTATTTACATGTTGTTGCAAATCCTCAATCTGAAAGCCCAGAAGTAGGTATTGTTTCTCAGTTGATGAGGGAGGGCATTCCACAATTTATGAGTTAATGCGGGGAAGCTAGAGCCTCCAGCTTTTTGACTTCTAAACCTAGGGGTGATGAGCAGGTTAGTGTAGGTTGGTCTATTGGTCTTGACTTTGCAGATGAGGTCACTAAGGTATTTTGGTGCCTTGTTCGCAATGCATTTATGCATGATAATCAGAATTTTGAATTTGATCCGCTGATGGACAGGGATCCAGTGGATGTTTCTTCTGAAGGTAGAAATATGATTGTGTCTTGGGATGTTAAGTGCCGCTCTCATAGCATTATTTTGTACTGTTTGCAATTTTTTTTTATATTTCTAGTACTGTTTCCAGCGTAAAGAGAAATACAGTAGCCAATCCTGGACAGTAACAATGCCCTGGCCAGGGTGATAGTGTTTTCAGTGGTAAGAAAGGTGTGGCTGGCTCTTTTAAAATCACTTTGAACGCCAGTTTATGAAAGAAAGGATGATGATTGTTTACTGACCACCTATGAGAGATGGCCAGTAAAAAATGCATTGTTGCCATGCCCCCAACTCCATCACCTACACACACCCTCACCAGCTCCCCGGCAGAGAACAAACACACAAGCACATTCACAAGGCATTCACTTGCTCATTTCATTTATGCACAGCATTCACTCACTCAATCACACGCGCACCCATACATCATACGCTGCCTTGATCCTTGGAACAGCTCCAGTGCAGCCTCCAGAAAGCTCTCAGACTGCAGCGCAGTATGGACAGGAACCAGGAAGCAGCTTTGTGTTTGCTGCATATGTGCACAGGAGGCGGAGCTCTACTGAAATGGCAGCACAATCCTGTTGCAGGTGCGGGGAGGAACATGAATAACCCCTCGCACATACAAATGTGCAGTATCCCAGCCTGCATCCCCAATGGGCCATACAAAGATGGGGAAGCAAACTTGCATGGCCCATTGGACATGCACAGATGGAATATGAACTGTCTAAGGGAAACCCTGTTTCCTTTTTTCAGTTCAAGCCAGGCCAGGAACACTCCCTCAGCTGCAACAGAAATCTCAAAGAGAACTCCAGTTCTGGTGTGGCTCCTCTGTGGCGGGCGAGGATTCTGGTGGGCTGGCACCCCCAGGCCCATTATGGATGAGCCACCCCTGTTGGTAGGTTACATTTGCCAAGGGAATCTGGGCATGCATTTCAACATAAGACATTTGACAGAAACAACTCAGCATTTGCAGGGGTTCAGCGAGGGGCAGGATTACAAGGATGAGCAGTGAAAAGGCTCAGAAGGTGACAGCACACTGGGTCAGAGGGGAACAGCACAAAGTAGTTCAATGGAAGCTAAGAGGCGACTTGCGGGATCCTAGGCTCAAGGAGATAATGGTTCTGAGGTACATGGGCAATTCATTTTGGTTTTGGGGAGTGAATAGGGATAATGGTGCAAGACCGCTCTTTTGCTCTGTGGTCTTTGTTCATACGCAATACAGGCTGTCAAATGGTTGACAGTAACAGAAAACAAAACAGCAAAGCACAGATTCACTGGCATAAATCTGTTTCCTACAGTGTTTTAACTACACGTGTTGCCTGCTCCTCTGATGCCCACTACCACTGTCATTCTGCTGACACTTCACCTTCTGCTGCCTTCAGGGCCAGTTCCAGGAGTTTTCCATGAAATAAGATTGAGTCTCTATTTATAGGTTATGCATAGGTTGTAATTGGTGAATGGAGAGGTGGCTGAGCGTTTGTATTTGTGGATTCCTATAGGCTAAGCCCTTTTAGCCTCAGTTCACAAGTAGCACCCCCTTTCTCAACTTAAATCCAAGTCAATGGCATCTGGGCATACCCGTATTCCCTAAAGTAGCCCACAGGTAGGGCAGGGGAAGGGATGTGAAGACATTTGAAGACACCCTTGATTGACCTGGGATGGTCTAACTGGCCAATGCACAGGCAGTCTTTTTACTCCATTCACCCAATTCACCCACTCCTCTTAATCGCAATTGCACCAGTGTTTTAAAGGTGTATTGTTGTCTCTAATGTCGACAAGAGAATCCAAGTGGTGTTGGTCCTGTTGTCTTATTTACATATGTACTTATAATACTATACATTAGCACCCTGGAGGTACTAATGCATAGCCAACAATCAGGTGTTTTTCGCAGTGTGGGCATTGTCCACCCGTTTGCCACCCACAACCTAAGGCATCTGACTGGCATGTTCATCGACCACTACTAGCACAATGACCTGCTTACCTGCTGCCGCCATCTCTCATTGCTCCTGACCCCCTTATTCTTCTTGTTTTCTCTGGGTCAGCCCTCCGCTCACCCCCTTCACTGATGTGCCCATTGAGAAAGGGATCCAATCTTATCCCACAGTGGCCTCTCCTCTCCAACGCAGTGCAGCCCTCTCCTAGACGATGCCTTTGGCATTGGCAGCACTCACCATTCCTCATGGAATGCCTGACCCGCTTTGTTCAAATGCTACATTCTTTTTGGCACCCGCTACCGGTGCCAATAGCAATAGAGTCCTTCCAGGCAGGCTGTCCCACCTGGTAATGGCCTCACTCGAGTCACCACCTCAAAACTCCAGGCCATGTGGCGGTACCTCCCATCTGGTACAGCATTATCCCTTAAAAAGCCTGTAAATGACAGTTTTCTTAGGGGTCTGTAATTGGGGCCTGTAATTAGAATGACATATTACTGTTGAGTTGTGACATCACAATGGCTGCTGCCAGAGCCAGGACACTGTGTCATAGGCAGCTACCAGCAGACGTCCAAATGCTACTAAACACCTCATTAAAGCCATGACAAGATGTTCAGATTTCTTTCTTTTGAATTCATGTTTTTGGTTAAACCACGCTCACTAAACTAAACCACAGTTTATAAATGTGTGGACGTTTACAGTCGGATGCCTATTTAGTGATATGCTGGGTTTTGCCACAGGAGATAAGAAAGCTATTAGGCATTCTGTTCTCACTCTACTTGATCTCTCAGCAGCCTTCGACACTATGGACCACTGTACTCTGCTTTCCCATGCAGATTCCCTTGTACTACTCTTTCTTGGTTTAGGTCTTATCTGTCTGACCAGTCGTCCTCGGTCGCTTGGGGTGGCTCTAAATCCCCCTCATTTTCTCTTGCTCATGGAGTCCCCCAAGGCTCAGTCCTGGGTCCTCTTCATTGTTCACTGTACACTTCGCTTTGTCTTCTATTATTAATTCCTTTGGGATGCCAATGCACTTCTTTGATGATGACTCTCAACTCTAAATGTGCTTCTCTTTGTTTTCTTACACTCTTCACACTTCTATTTCTGATTGTCTTCTCTGAATTCAAACTTGGATGCACTCGCGATTTTTACAATGTAATGCTTCTCTTCTTTTCTGCCTCTGCTGTTCCTCCTCTGATTCCTCCACCTCCCATCAGCTTTCCACCTGTTTCCCGTCCCTTCTTGTCTTCTGCCTGTACCGTGGGTGTTCTCTTTGGTTCTTTACATATTTCTAATATTGCTTGTTCCTTTCGTTTTCAACTCTTTAATATTTCTTAAGCTCGTCCCTTCCGCACATGCCATGCTACAAAACGTCTTAGTGCTGCATTAGTATTTTCCCCTCTTAATTATTGAACTGCTTGTCTGCTTGCTTCCAATCTTGCACCTTTGCGATCCATCTTTAACTCAGCGATTCGCACTTTCTGAGGTACCACCGCCCCAATTTTTCCATTTGACATGGGTAGTATAGCTAAGTGGCAAGGCGCTCGTCTTGTAAGCAAGACAATGGGCCTCATTCCGAGTACGGCGCTAACCAATGGCGCCATTAACGCCTTGGTTGACGCCGGACCGGCAGCGCCTTGGTGGATGGCGGAATTACCGCCCCATTCCAAGGTTGGCGGGGCGGTAATTCCCCATTCACCAAGGCTCTTCCCCATTCCCAAATGAGCCCCCATAGGGCTCAATGGGAATGGGGAAGATGCAAATAACGGTGACCGTTCATTACGGTCACCGTTATTGGCTTGGAGGCCCCTTTGCGCCCTCGACTTTAACACCTGCTCAAAGCAGGCGTTAAGGGCGAGGGCGCAAAGGGAACTCGGAGTATGGCGGTAAGGGATTACCGCCACCGGTCTCGTTACCGGTGGCCGCTATCCCTTACCGCCATACTCGGAATGAGGCCCAATGCAGAGCAACATGGTTTTGAATCCCAGGTCCGCGCTTAGAAACCTCTTTGGTATCACGCGCGTTATAAAAAAACAATAATAATTTAAATAAAATAATAATAAAATGGCTGCTTCTCTTTTGAAACTCCTTTGCAGTTTTGTTTTCTTTGTTTTACGTTGCAATGTCTTCATGACTTTGTACCTACTTTGCTCACTTGTTTCTTTGAATGTCCCCTCTTGTTCCCTTTGTTCCCAGTCTCTTCTTCTTCTAACTGTTCCCAGGCCCACCTGTACCCAATCTTGTTTCGACTCCTTCTGTCTGTCAGAATCCGAGTCTTTGGATTTGTGACTCACCTGTTTGTTTCTTGTGGATCTCTTCTTGGAGTTTGTGGGTTTCTTTTTCCTGGACGAGCGAGCCTTGTAGAGCTAAGGTCTAGAATCCTCTGAATCCAGTCTGCTGGGCTACGGCCAGCGCACAGGTCTCTGACTCCCGGCCGTGGCAGCTCTGGGACTTGGAAGGCGTTCAATGTTCCTGGGAGGATCCGGGACAGAACGAGGACTGGAAGGAAAAGGTAACGAGGCTCCGACTATGGAGGTCGCAAAGGGGAGAGGAAGGGAGACCGGGAAGGATGAGAGGCTGGGCAGCAGGGATCACAAAGGTAACGGACTGGGAATTTAGAACAAAACTTGCCGGAGCGAAGGTGCAGGCAAGCGGAGCGTTGAGACGCGCGGAAGTGCGGGGCGTGTCTGTTTTCAAGGAAACATGTGCATGAATACAGAAAGACTAGACCACACCGTTTCTTGGCATTGGCCATGTTGAAAGGGAACGGAGTAGATGGTTATTGATTAAGGGACCAGGCAGACCAGAAGGGTCGATATCACCGATTCATGACTGCTCCCACGTTTTGGAATTCTTTGCCACTTCACATCAGATCCGTTCCCTACCTCTCTCTCTTCTGCACACACCTCAAAAATAATTTGCTATTGTGCCTTAACTCCTTTCCTATTGGATTATATGTTATATTGCATTCATTTTGCGTGCATTGTTATCTTTATGTTTTTGCGCTTTGGCGAAAGCAACTTATAAATAAAATACAAATGCAAAATGTGCATGAAGCCACTTATTCTCACCACAAAGTAGGCTTTTAAATGGATGTTTTATTAAAGTGCTTAAATATGTGTTTGTAGCAAGTTGTTTATGGTGCGTTTTGTCCACCTTATCTGATTCTGTATGTATTCAACATATTAACAAAGGGAATATTTCTTGCCTCAGTCTTATTAAGTGACAAAGGGCCTGATTTATGTAATTTCTATCATGGTGCAAAGTGACTTTGTAGTGGTGTAATGTGACTTTGCACTGCCATCAAACACCCTGATTTACAGAACTGTGCAAAGTGTATTTTTGCAGTGCAAAGTCACTTTGCACTGAAAAAAGTACTGTTTTCACTGTGAATTAGGTCCATTTAGTGCAGTGCAGAGTACTTTTTCAGACCAAAAGTGACTTTGCACTGCAAAAACACGTTGCAGTGTTCTTTAAATCCGGGTGTTTGTTTTGCACTGCGCTAAAAGTTCCATAAATCAGGCCCCAAGTACTAAAAGAAATGATGGTTTGGCCATGTTTGCTTCGGCCTTCTTCCTCTATTTGTTCACAGTGACCTGCAATATCCCTATAATGTGCAGCTGGAGGTACTTTATCCTATGTATAACCTGCTTAGGCGTGGTCATCACATTTTCACCTTCTCATTTTGTCTCATCAAATGGCTTCCCAGGATCTCAGCAACATTGATAGTTACAGTAGTAACTATAGGAACACTGGACACAGCATGAGCCCCCCCCCCTTTTCTGTACAAACCTCCAGAATTCAGGGCTGACTCACCCGGGCAGCCAGCGATGAGAAGGTGCCAAGTGTATCTCCTGTTTGCCTGGTCACCTGGCACTGTACCCTATACCTCTTAGTCACCCCAAATAGACTGCTCTCAACAACCGGGTAGGAACACCAATCTAACACTGTTACCTTCTTGCTACTCCCAGTGGGGCTACACACTGCTAGACACATTCCCTGTGCTCCCAGTGACCTCATTCCATAGCTAAAGAAATCTCAAAATTCCATCCACTCTGATGCCACTGAATCCTTCCCCAGTATAGCATAATGTATTAGCTAGATGCATTTCACTGAGCTTACCATGACTTATTTTCCTGTCTAGACTAATTCCTCCTACTACAGCTAACCCATTGCATTGATAGATCTTCTTTCTTTCCATTTCCACTCTACCCCAATGGACTCCCCTTGCCTTTAGCCATCAGGGAATCCATTAGTTAGCTAGATTAATATTCACTTAACTTGGCATGTTTACTCTGGAGCATGTTGCTGCCCATGGCTCCATTGCATAGCTTATCTGGGGTCGCTGCGCCTTCCACTCTTTGTGATACCAGGGACCTATCTGCATGGCTGCAATAACTAGGCCAACGCTGTTACATTAACTAATTGTCTCACTCTCTGTGATGCATGTATGATATGATATATTTTATTTATATCGCGCTCATACCCAAGTGATTCAGAGCGCGACCAAGCAAAGGGAGGGGAACAGGGGAGAACAAAAAAAAACACACGATCCTACTAGGCCCAGTAACATTGAGAACGCGCAAGTGCAGGGTAGAGGGGGAGGAGGGAGAAGTGCATGGCGGGGTGGGGAAAAAGTGGAAAAGTGCAAAACAGAGTAGAGAACACATTAAATAATAATAAGTCAAATAAAATAAATAAGTAAGGTGAAATAAAGAGTGGTAGTGCAGCCAGCAAGTGGCAAAGTGCTAGGTTAGTCAGATAGGGTATATCTGATAAGTGCAGAAGAGAAGTGAGTTGGGCACTGTATGGGTACAGATACAGACCCCAGTTCAAGGAGTGGCCCGGAGGCAGTGCAGGAGGGTGGCAGGGTGAGCAGGTACCAGGTCCTGGAGGACAGAAGGTGGCCAGGTGCACAGTGCTGAGAGAGAAAACAGATCAGCAGGGGAGAGAAGGGGCAAAGGCCGAAGCGAAGAGGAAGGTCTTGAGGAGCAAGGCATTCAAAGAATGCAACAAACAGATTGATTAACTCATTTACTAGCAGTGAACACACGTCAAAGTTTAAACTCATTACTGCATTAATGTATTCTTTTAAATCCAAATTGTATAGCTACACACCCTTTATCATTGTGTAATCTGCATACTCACTGCACGTTTTGCCTAATTCATTGTTCTGTGCTACCTTAAATTTGACTGCATAGCCAGGTTATTTTATTGTGCCACCTATGAATGCCACAGCATAAGCAGGTCAATCCATTCTACTGCCTTGGTAATGACACTGCATACAATTCATTGTGCTGCCTTTTGAGTTACACCAAGTAAACCGATGGATTGTCTGTGCTATCTCCTGAACCTCATAGCTAAACAGTTTGACTGATTCCGATGCCTTTGAATCTCACTGCATAACCAGATTGCTGTGTGCTGCTTTTCGATTTCCCACTGCATAGTCTGATTACTTGTATTAGGACCCTATAGACCACAGCTGGCCAGATTGTTTGATTGTGCTGCCTTTTTTGCTTCTCGCTGCATAACCAGATTGATTGTCTGTGCGGTCTCTTGCATTGCCACTGCTGATTCAGTTTAATTGGTTGTACTACCCCTTTCAATCTCATTGCATAACCAGAGAAATTGTTTGAGCGGCTTTGTTTTATTTCCCACTGAATAGCCTGATTCATTGCATTGCCACCCTATTCATCACTGCATATCGAAATCACTTTGATTGTGCTGCAGTTTGACTCCCATTGCCGGATCCGAGTGCTTGTGCAAGATGGCTGCAACACGCTGCAGGGCCAGTTTCATTTGTCCTAATTTCCTTGTGTATTCCCACTGCTGAATCAGATTCATTGAATGTGCCAGCGTTTTGAATCTCACTGCATAGCGAGATGAATGATTGGCGCTGCACTCCTTTGCCCCGCGGTAGACCAATTAATTGCCTTACCGCCATAATGCACCCATGCATAGCCAGCCTATGTGCGACTGGGCTGCCGCTTGCATCCCTGTTCCGTGCCAGGTGCATTGTGCTGCATTTTTGGCATCTCTAGGTTGTTTTTGTGTGCTGCCTCTTTGTATCCCAGTGCAATGCCAGACAGATTGGCCATGGGGTGGCATTCAAACGCAGCACAACTCGTGTGATCTGGTTGTGCTACCGTTTAAATCAACACACTCCGATTGATTGGTTGTGCCGCAGTTGGTATGCCTCACTGCAGGGACAGACTAGTTAGTTGTGCATTTGAATCCCACAGCAAACCGGAAAACATGTTCTGCGCTGCCACCTTCGAATAGGTTTCATAGGTAGAGTAATGTCTTTGAGTTTCAAGAGAATGCATTGCACAGTTTAGCTTAATTAATTTAATCTCGTTTTAGCTCAATTAATTAACTTTTACGAATACAAATATTTCTTACTTTAAAAATACAATCAAATGTCCATAACATTTCATTACAAACAAAGATATAAATAACATTTAATAACATAAGAATCATAATAGCAATAATACTTAAAACACGTTTGCAATTGGCTAATTTACTGTTACTATGTTCCTACTTTCCCAACAGTGCTTGAATCTGGCGCCAGAGGCGATAAAGTGCTGTCTGACCCGATTCCCGAGTCGGTATTCAGGCAACAATTCCAGAAATCATCAGTTTTGATGGAATCATAGTGGCTCACGAAATCTCCCAAAAGGCACCTATATCTCGTGCTCGTGACAACACAGTATGTTAAGCCATGACTCGCGGTCTCTAGCATGTCCAGGTTATTACATAGACGGCTGTTTTTTTCGCTCAGGGTGGGTGTCTGCATACACCCCCTGTATCATAAGTAAAGGGAGCTGGTTGGTTCGAGACGCAGCCTGGGGCTAGTTACCGACGGGCTGGGACTTTTTTAACAAGGTGAGCCTGGGTCCTTAAGTATTTATGGATGACACCGGCTACATACTTATGATTACTAAGGGCCTGATTCACAGAGCGTTTTATAATGGAACACCCCCATAGCAAAACGCTCTGTGAATCTGGTTTTAGTGTTTCATTATGGGCGTTGTTCATTATGATATGATATGGCATTTATAACGCGCCTATAGACAAGTGTTTCAAGGCGCAACGGAGGCATGAGAGGGGGAACAAAGGGAGGACAGACAATGATCCTACTAGGCCAGGTGTCATTCAGATCACGCAAGTGTATGGGAATGGGGGAGGGGAAAAGGGGAAAGGAACAGTGCAATACATGGGCATAGAATAATAACAATAAGTAACAGTAACGCCCAGCAGGTGGCAAGTGCAAAGGTAAGTGCAGACATCAGATGTCAAGTGCTGGTAATGGGACTGTAAGGATACAGAAACAGTCCCCAAGTGCGGGGGTTGCCAGGCAGGCAGTGCCGGTGTGTGCGACTGGCGGGGGTGGGACCCTGGCCCGAGAACAGAGGGTGGCCAGGTAACCAGTGCAGATTCAGAATCAGACGGGAGGTCAGCAGGGGAGAGGCGGAGAAAAGGCAGAAGCGAAGAGGAAGGTTTTGAAGTGCTTCTGGAACCGGAGATTGTTCTCCTCAAGTTTCATTAACCAGTCCTGTTGCTCCATCTTCTTTGAGACGATGTTCTTCAAAATCTCAAAATGGGCACCCCTATGAAAGTCAGGGGACCACTCAATTAATTTAAAGCATTCTTCATTCAAACTACGATAATCCTTCATTTTTAGCTTTGTCGTTTGCAGCTTGTCATAGCTTTTCCCAGTATATTCAACAAAGGACACTTTGGGTCTCTCCTTGATTTCATGTAAACCGTTCCTCTACGAATCAATGGCCTGGGCCTTTCAAGACACCAGGCCCAGTTCAAGCCTCAGACAAGGCATAACAGTGGCTGGCTGGAGAGAGACTCAGGATGTTTTTCGAAAAATACCTTCAAGTTCATTCAGCCAGGATAATTCCCTCATGTTTAGTGCTTCTAACCCATAAAGGATTGCGGGCACAATACTCTGCTCGTAGAGTTTAAGTATTCCCTCAATGGTGTATCCTGCTGTCTGTTTTAAAAATCTGTTCATAACATAGGTCAATTGACTGGCCTTTCTCCTCTTTGCTTCAATAATAGTGTGATGGTTGCCACTGGCAGACAGCTCCAGGCCCAGGTAAGTATAACTTCCCACATATTCAGTTTTCCCACGGTCGAATCCTAGTTTAACCCGGTGGATTCTCTCACCCCAGCCCCCCAGATATAACCATCAGCTTGGTCTTGCTCATGTTTATTATTAGTTTGTTTTTATGAACATAATCTATAAGGGTGTTAAACGTACTCTTCGCGCCATTGATAGTGCAGTCCTTAAGGACCAGATCGTCAGCATAAAGCATGCTGGACACCGTACTGGTGCCAATCTTAGCTGGACAACCTATTTCGGACAGGACTGATTTGGGAAGATCTGATAGATTTAGATTAAACAGCAGGGGAGCCAGCACACAACCTTGCTTGACTTCCCCGTTGATCCTGCATCATCCATTCTCGTCCCTGAACCCTGGTATTCGTATATAGGTTGATTATTATGTCCAGCAAACAAGTAGGGAACCCCCCCATTCTCAACATCTGCCACGGCGTGTCATGGTTTACAGTGTCAAACGCACACCTCAGAAGTCCACAAAGATTAGGTATATAGCCGGGCTCCCTCTTCTGGCTGATCTCTCAATCAAAGATTCCACCACCTTGATGTTGTGTTGTGCTTGATCCTGGTCGAAAGCCAGTCTCCGTCTGATGCATATTTTACTGTCCTCAACCCACCTCTGCATTTCTGCCAAAACCAAAGATGCAAACAACTATCCCATACATCAAATACAGAGAGCAGCCAGTAATTTTCAGGCTGCTCCCTACATCATTTCGTGTATCCGGGAAGCAGGATAGCCAGCTGCCATGCTATGGGTAGTAAACCGTCTCTGCACACCTTGTCTAAAAATATTTTTAGGGTCCCAGCCCATTCAGATGAACTTGCCTTGAGGACTATATTTGAGAGTCCATTTGGCCCTGGTGCTCATGAACCCTTGAGGTGTACGATCTTAGCGTAGATATCCTCAATTTCTCTGCCCTTGTACTCTTGTGCCACTAAAGCAGACTGTACGAATTTCGATTTGAACTAGATGATCAATGTTTCAGCCGATACTGGGTTAACTAAACGTCTCTGGCTGTCACTCTTGGCCTTGGCCAATATTTGCCAAATTTCATGCAAGTTTTTACTACATAGGGCGGAGAACAACGGTTGCCACTGGACATTCTTTTGGGAGTATCTCCTTCTTTGTAGCCACTTTTTGTATTCCGTTTTGTACCTATGTATCTGTACGTCAACCTGCTACCCACAATCACCAACCTGTTAATGTTCAACCTTCTAATGTTACTTCGCAACCTGAGTTTTTCATCTCGGACTTCTATGTCAAAAGCATACTTGTGTTTGGGGGTAGATATTGCCAACTGCCTTTGAGCTAAGGTTACAGCCTGAGTCGCAAATAAACTCAGCCGTTTGCTAATTTCGGGCCCACTGAGTGTTAGAAACTGACATAGCTCGTTGTCAACGAGCTGTTATATCAGTCTTGTCGTTTTTCTGATGACTCTTGTGGTCCAACATATCCGGTTTCCAGATTAGTTTATGTCAGCACCCCCACCCCCAACCATTTGTCTCCTACACAGATCACCCATACTTAGGGTCATGGCCAGTATAGAGTGGCCACTAAACTTTGCACTATGGACCACAAAAGACTCTACTTTTGTACCTATGTATCTGTACGTCAACCTGCTACCCACAATCACCAACCTGTTAATGTTCAACCTTCTAATGTTACTTCGCAACATGCGTTTTTCATCTCGGACTTCTATGTCAAAAGCATACTTGTGTTTGGGGGTAGATATTGCCAACTGCCTTTGAGCTAAGGTTACAGCCTGAGTCGCAAATAAACTCAGCCGTTTGCTAATTTCGGGCCCACTGAGTGTTAGAAACTGACATAGCTCGATGTCAAAGAGCTGTTATATCAGTCTCGTCGTTTTTCTGATGACTCTTGTGGTCCAACATATCCGGTTTCCAGATTAGTTTATGTCAGCACCCCCCACCCCCAACCATTTGTCTCCTACACAGTTCACCCATACTTAGGGTCATGGCCAGTATAGAGTGGCCACTAAACTTTGTACTATGGACCACAAAAGACTCTACTTTTGTACCTATGTATCTGTACGTCAACCTGCTACCCACAATCACCACCCTGTTAATGTTCAACCTTCTAATGTTACTTCGCAACCTGCGTTTTTCATCTCGGACTTCTATGTCAAAAGCATACTTGTGTTTGGGGGTAGATATTGCCAACTGCCTTTGAGCTAAGGTTACAGCCTGAGTCGCAAATAAACTCAGCCGTTTGCTAATTTCGGGCCCACTGAGTGTTAGAAACTGACATAACTTGTTGTCAAAGAGCTGTTATATCAGTCTCGTCGTTTTTCTGATGACTCTTGTGGTCCAACATATCCGGTTTCCAGATTAGTTTATGTCAGCACCCCCCACCCCCACCCATTTGTCTCCTACACAGATCACCCATACTTAGGGTCATGGCCAGTATAGAGTGGCCACTAAACTTTGTACTATGGACCACAAAAGACTCTACTTTCTCCGCACAGGCATTGCTGGTGAAGAAATAGCCCAGAGTAGATGTGGTATTATTCATGTACCAAGTACACTGCCCTGGACTATCTCCATGGACTCTGCCGTTCAACACCGTCCCCACTCTTTGAGGAGGGAAACCCATTTTGACCCCTTGTTGTCTCCACTCTTTTTCACCATCACACTAACGGAACTAACACAATTGTAGGCACCACACTTATTTGGATCCCTACATGAAGCATTTAAATAGCCCCCTATTAGAATGAACTCATCGCCGCCCCCAAGCAGCCAGTCGCACATACCGAGTAAATTAATTCAAATATGACTTCTAGATCAACTAGGGCCGGGGACATGAGCAAGTAGCATAGCAATGGGCTTTGCCTCCCATCCATGAACATCTCCACAGCCATCACATTGTTAGTTCCCAAAAGTTGTCTTATACTCTGTACAGCCAAATTATGCTTTATTCCTACAACTAGCCTGTCAAAAGCATGACCATGTGGGCCCTTCCTAGCCAGCTCCTGAAACAGGACATAGCCTTCAAGTTGGATTGGTTTCATAAGCCATGTCTCTTGTAAAAATATAATATCATATCCGTACAAATGCGGGAGTGAGCCTTTAGGGTCGAGGAAGTGGCTGTGACCGCTACTGTTCCAGGACGCCAACTTCAGACTTCATTCGGTGTCCACCAAATTTTTCAGAAGAAATCTCTCAATGTCATTTTAGACTGCAGCCCTCTCCCAACTACACCAGAGATTGGTGCGGCCACACAATTTTTTCCAGCCTGCACAAAGGACTGCACTTGTCTTGTTTCTTAGGGGGTACTTGGGTTGGGCAATCTACTACATGTGTAATATTAAGGCCCGTTGAGCTCTAACAAGGGCATTGACTTAAGGGGTAACACAGTGGACCCATACATAGTCTTGGGAGGATAGCTCAGCGGCAACGTGCTGCCTTGGAAGCAAGACGACAAGGAGCAACACAGGTTTGATTCCCGGGTCTGCGCTTAGAAACCTCTGGGCATTAAGCGCGTTATAAATAACCTATCATATCATATCATACTTTCCTCCTTTTGAGACCACTGGTTCCACAAAGCTAAAATCGGAGGTAGATAAAACACGGAGGGCAAGTACCTTCTTAAATTTTAACATTAGGTACGACCTGTTGGTACGTTTGTCTGTGAAGGTCGGTGGTCCTCGGCTCAGTGTAAAAATATTTATGTCCAAATTGTGGTACTCACATTCCGTGGGTTTGCCTACTGGTGCTTCTGGGCCTCTGTCACAGGTGTTATGGATGCCGCTGGTTGGGGGTGGGTATCTCATACCCCAACGGCTATTGTTTATCACACATGAGGTTGGCAAGCAGTACAGGCCTCGGGTGGTGACTCAGTTTGATTTCCCCTCATGGGTTTCTCTGACGGGATCCCGTCCCCCAATAGCCAGCTGGTCCCGTCCCCCAATAGCCAGCTGGTTAGAGTGCCTGCGGACTTCTGTAATCTTCTGCGTTTGTGGGCCGCTCTTTTATTTTCTTTCTTGCCATTCCATGAATCAGATGGTCTGGCTGTGGAATTGAGTGGTTCGGATATAATGATTTCCATCAATTGGCGTGGTTCGTCATTTTGAATTGCTGTATTTTCAAATGTTTGCTCGCTTTGCCGGCCCTCTCTCTTTTCTGGACATATAGCTAGGAGACTCCTGTGGGTTTTCTTCCATTTCGGTCGATAGTACAGGCAATACAGGGGTTTGGCTGATTTTTACTTGGGCAGTTGGTAGCACGTGGGTTGAACAGCTCTACAACTGAATTTCCAACAGGGGGTCTAAAGCACCCCAGGTCTTGAAGTCGCTCTTCTATGGACTCTATAGCTCACCCCAGGTTTTTCACTTCTTCCAAAATTACCCGACACCGTTTTAACAAAGTTTTTACAGCAAAATGCACCACCCCCGCTTGAGTTTTTCTTATGTCCATTTGGTCAGCCAAGCTGCTGCTGCAGACAGTATTTTCGTGATCGTCTTCATTTGTAAGTGCGGGGAATAAATCAGGCGAGACGGAAAGGCCTTCCTGACACACAGGGAGAGGGGGTGGAGGAGAAAGTACGTGTTCCGATGTCAATATCGAGATCGCCTCCTGAACTGAAACTCGACCCCCAGTGACAACGATTGAATCGGTTTCTCTAGCACTGAATCCTGTGGCGGCCTGGATGGTGTAACAGAGCGCCAACAGTGAATTATTGTCTACGGCTCCATAATCAGAGTTGGATCCAGGTAAAGCTTCACCTGCCACTTAGTTGCCATTTTTGGGTTGGATATGCAGACTGGTTTATCAGGCTGGTAATAGTCTGTCATTTTTCCTAGTATGGGGCGGGGTGACTTTTACTGCATCTGCCCCCCCTCCGCCCAAACTAGGGGCAGTAACACCACCATCTGGAATGTTTTTCATGTTGGTATCCGCACGCGTCACAGTTTATACGTAGGGCTTACCCTTCCTAAAATTGTAGGTCCTGGGTTTGCTTAGGACCTTACCTGGCATTTCCATGTTGAGTAGGTCCTGTAGTCAGGGTAAGTGGCAACTCTGCTTCTTCCATCTCCCGGTCGCCAGCATTGCGCTACACTGCAACACTCTGCTCAGTGCACTCCGTACGCTTCGCTCTGCCTCCTGGGAGAAATACTGTTCAGGAAATTTAAAGGGCCAGCGAACACAATTTTTACAAACAAGGGTACAACAGCCAGAAGCTGATGCTGCCAGCATCCACCGTAACATTCTGCTCACTGCACTCTGTGCAACGCGCTTTGTGCTGCCTCCTGGGAGAAATACTGTTCAGGAGATTTACATTTTTCTATTTTCTATTTCTACGAGTCTCGGGCGCAGATACATGGACACATACTACAAACATAAATACGGGGACAGGCACAGATGGTGCGACTAGGTGGTTTTTAAGAAGCCAGTTAGCTAAAGATATGAGTCTTCACCTGCTTACGAAAACTTAAATAGTTTGCTTCTTTTCTTATGTTGATGGGAAAATTATTCCATAAACCTGCAGTAACTGTCGGAAAGGATTTGCCTAGGCCTAGCTTACGTTTATGCTTTGCTACCACAACCTTGTTTTGATCAGTTGATCTTAGAGAGCGGGTAGGTACGTATGTGTGTATTTTTGATTTGAAGTACCCTGGGGCTTTCCCATGAATACAGTGATGTGCAATGGTGAGGGCCTTGAATTAAATTCTATTCTCTACTTTAAGCCAGTGCAACTCTTTCCTGGAGTTGCTGGTGTGGTCGCATTTGGGTATGCGCTTAATAATTCTGACTGCATTGTTCTGTATGATCTGGTAGGCTCTGAGACATTTGTTGTTTGCCCCCACCATCAGGGTGTTGCCATAATCCAACTGAGATAACATGGTTGCCCTAGCCACTGTGGCACAGTTGTCCTCTGATAGGTAAGGTCTAATGATTTTAAGGAGTCTAATATAATAGCTACTTTTTTTATGCATTGAGACTGTGCTTCGGCTCCTAATGATGCTTCCATCATTATGCCCAATGTTTTAACTTTGTCGAGGACTGTCATGCATGCTGGACGCTACGCTCGTAGGACAGCTAGACCGTTCTACTCCAAATGGAGGCTATTCGATACGTTACCGGGAAAACGACGTTTGCACTTTTCACGTCGCTAACTTCACGTGACTTTTGCTTCGTCACGTGAACTACGGTATTACGTATTTAAGCAGCGTAGTAACTTCACTCGCTGCTTCTGATCGTCTCTATTGGCGTTGTGTAGCTGGACCTCTGATCTACATCCTGGTGGAATCCTACAGCTACTTTTGGGCCTTCGATAGCGTGTGTTCCGCCACACGCTGATTCCTGGAGCTATCCCTTCGCGTGATAATTCACACGCGTTCTCTGTCTCCAAGCGCGCCTGGCTAAGGCTGCGTAAAACCTGCCCGCGTGTAAAATCCACACGCGCTCTTCGTCTACACACGCGGCTAGCCAAGGCTGCGTGAATCCTGCTCGCGTGTAAAATCCACACGCACTCTTCGTCTACACACGCGGCTGGCCAAGGCTGCGTGAATCCTGCCCGCGTGTAAAATCCACACGCGCTCTTCGTCTACACACGCGGCTGGCCAAGGCTGCGTGAATCCTGCCCGCGTGTAAAATCCACACGCGCTCTTCGTCTACACACGCGGCTGGCCAAGGCTGCGTGAATCCTGCCCGCGTGTAAAATCCACACGCGCTCTTCGTCTACACACGCGGCTGGCCAAGGCTGCGTGAATCCTGCCCGCGTGTAAAATCCACACGCGCTCTTCGTCTACACACGCGGCTGGCCAAGGCTGCGTGAATCCTGCCCGCGTGTAAAATCCACACGCGCTCTTCGTCTACACACGCGGCTGGCCAAGGCTGCGTGAATCCTGCCCGCGTGTAAAATCCACACGCGCTCTTCGTCTACACACGCGGCTGGCCAAGGCTGCGTGAATCCTGCCCGCGTGTAAAATCCACACGCGCTCTTCGTCTACACACGCGGCTGGCCAAGGCTGCGTGAATCCTGCCCGCGTGTAAAATCCACACGCGCTCTTTGTCTTCACACGCGGCTGGCCAGGCTGCGCGAATTCTGCCCGCGTGTAAAACCACACGCGCACGTTGTCTTCAAACGCTATTTTCTTCTAACTCCTGCATCTGTGGAATTAACAGAAGGATTGATCCCTAAAGTGGGAAGGAAGCCTTTCAAGGATTATTGGAAGTGACTTTGAACTGAACTTTGGACGCTATCCTGTGGTGAACTCAACCCGTATCTAGCGTGAGCCTCGTTCCGTTCGGGATAAGTCTCCCTTACTAATTTTCCCTTCCCTGTCGTTTGTTCTTCATTTCAAATCCATCAAGAGACTTCTGGATTATTCTACCCAGAGATACAGGTCAGTGGGATCATTCCTGTCATTGTCTAATTCATCATACTCAGGTTGGAACAGTTACTCATGATACTTTAATTTGTCCTAGGCTGGGTTACTATTCCTTACCCACGCCCTTTCCAGTGATCCATCGCTCTGCCTGTTTTATCAGCCAGAGGGTTGTATCATTTGGAAGGTCTTTGTTGACTTCACGACTATCAAATCGGGTGAACAGGGATCCGGAAGACCCTACCTCCTGTATCCTTTTGAGTATTGTATCCTTTTCAGTTGATACTTTGGTACATTCTGACAGAATCAGAAGCCATGGAGGGTACGGATCCTTTAACTGTTTTGACACAGTTGATCACCGATTTGAGGAATGAAATGGTTACTGCACAGGACATGTTACGGCACCGTATGGACGTTATGCAAGACGCCCTACATGGTAGTCCTCAGGGAGCACAGGCGCCGATGGCTACTGCATCCGGATCGGGGAGTACGGCACCCCCACAGGAGACTATTAACGTGGTTATGCCCACTCAGTTTCCCTTGGCCCCTCCGGAAAGGTTCACGGGTGATCCCAAAGCCTACAGAACCTTTGTAAATCAGTGCCGGCTCCATTTTCTTTGCCGCCCTACATCTTTTCCTGATCTAACCACAAAAGCAGCCTTCGTGCTTTCCCATTTAGGGGGCACAGCCGCTGCTTGGGCTAACCCTTTGTTGGAAACTAATAGCCCTTTGTTGTATGATTGTGACGATCTCTTGACTGCTATGAGTAAAGTCTTTGACATGCGTTACTCTACTCAAGCCACCGATTTAGAGTTGCTTAACCTACAACAGGGCAGCCAACCCCTTATGTCTTACGTTGCCCGGTTCAATCAACTGACGGCGGAAACCCAATGGCCTGACAGCAAGAAAACGGCTGTTTTTTACAAGGGTCTTTCTGAAGAACTGAAAGACGCCTTATCTACAGTTCCTGTGGTTCCTACGGGTTTCCCAGAGCTGCTCGATTTGGTTCTACAAATCGACGCCCGAAGGAATGCTCGAAAGGGAGAGAAAAAGCCCTTCATGCCGGTCTCGGGGCGGTCAGAGACACCAGCAGTCATCTCTAACGACCCTGAACCCATGCAGATAGGCGCCGTGAGAGGCCGATTGTCCAATGCAGAACGGGAGAAACGAAGAAAAAACCACTTATGTATGTACTGTGGTTCTTCCGAGCATTTGTTGGCAACATGTCCTAAAAAACCCATCAAGCATGCGGGAAACGCCAAAACTCGACATTAGCAGGAGTCCCTATGTCGAGTGTTTCATCGGACTCCAGTACCATTCCTAAACATGCGCCTGTAATAGTTCAGGTGACGTTGCATTGTGAGGAGCGAGAAGTGGTTTCCAAGGCCATGGTTGATTCTGGAGCCACCAGCAATTATATAGACATCACTTATGCCAAGAACCGTTCCTTACCCCTTGTAAACAAAAAAAGACCTGAAACGGTGAACACCGTGGACGGATCTGTTCTGATTTCTGGTATGGTAACCCAGGAGACGGTACCTGTTCAGATGACGCTATCAAATAACCATTCAGAAGAAATCATCTTCGATGTCATTGCTGCTCCGCAGTACGAGATCATACTTGGTCTTGCATGGTTAACCCTTCACAATCCTGCTGTTGACTGGGTTTCGGGATCGCTCCAATATCCTTCGGCTCATTGCAATGAACATTGCTTTACCAGTCAGGAGGTGTCAAATAAACAACACATATTGGCCTCTATGGTGGAGGATTCCATTATCAGCGTTGTACATCAATGCGACAATATCATACCATGCGAATACGCTGATTATGCTGATGTCTTTGATAAAGGCCAGGCAGAACAATTACCTCCTCATCGACAGTACGACTGTCCTATCGAATTGATTCCTGGTGCCAAAATCCCTACAGGCCGTGTTTATTCTTTAACACCTAAAGAAGATGTCGTGTTAAAAGAATACATTGACAAAGCACTAGCAACGGGCTTTATACGGCCCTCACAATCTCCTGCTGCATCTCCTCTATTCTTTGTTCCTAAGAAAGAGGGAGACCTCAGACCATGTATTGATTACAGGGCACTTAATGACATCACCATCAAAAACCAATACCCCTTACCATTAATAAACGTACTGTTGGATCAGTTAGGCACTTCCAGTTATTTCACCAAATTGGACTTGCGAGGTGCATACAATTTGGTTCGCATTCGTGAAGGCGACGAATGGAAGACCGCTTTTAAGACACGGTATGGTCTTTACGAATATTTGGTGATGCCTTTTGGTCTGTGCAATGCTCCCGCCACATTTCAATTCTTCATGAATGATATATTCAGAGACATAATGGACCAATTTGTGGTGGTCTATCTGGACGACATTTTGATCTACTCATCATCTTTATCGGAACACGTCAGACATGTTTCTACAGTCCTACAAAGACTCAGGGAGAACCATCTTTATGTGAAAGCCGAAAAATGTGTCTTTCATTCACAGGAAGTGGAATTCCTTGGTTACGATATTACCAATCTAGGTGCTCGAATGAGTCGTTCCAAGGTAAAGGCCGTCTTGAATTGGCCGATTCCACATAACGTCAAGTCACTACAGTCTTTCTTGGGCTTTGCGAATTTCTATCGCAGATTTATCCATTCCTTTTCCAAAACAGTAGCTCCTTTGACGGCTTTAACTAGTTCCAAAACACCTTTCTGTTGGAACCAACATGCCCAAGTAGCATTTGAAAAGCTAAAGGAAGCATTTACCACTGCACCCGTGCTTCAGCATCCGGATCCTGATCGCCAGTTTATCGTTGAAGCGGATGCCTCCAGTGTCGCTATTGGCGCAGTGCTCTCACAAGTTTGCACAGAAACTAAGGAGGAACACCCAGTGGCTTTCTTCTCTCGTAAACTCACCTCATATGAACGAAACTACACCGTTACTGAGCGGGAACTACTGGCTATTAAAGATGCTTTCCGAGAATGGCGTCATCATCTTCTTGGGGCCAAACAACAGGTGTTGGTGTACTCTGACCATAGGAATCTCCAAGCATTCAAATCCATGAAATGCCTTACGGCCCGTCAGGCCAGATGGCATGTCTTTTTTGCCCAATACGATTTCCGGGTCACCTATCGTCCTGCCCGAGAACATGTTAAGTCGGACGCTTTGTCCCGTATGAGTAAAGAGGCGCAGGAAGAAAAACAAGTACAGATCCAGCTGTTGGCAGATCATGTGATTTGTAGTTGTTCGGTTCAACCATCCCTAAAAACCGATATACAAGAGTGGGTAAAAATTAATCCACAAGTAGTCCAGGATATGAATCTGGACGTGCATAACGGTTTACCTTTCACACAAGGAGTACTTTATCTACCAACTCCTTCAATGCGGAATAAAGCCCTCAAATGGAATCATGATTCCTTGATTGCAGCCCATCCTGGACGGAAGAAAACACTGGACCTGCTCAAAAGGTGGTGCTGGTGGCCATCCATGGCAAAAGATGTTATAAACTATGTATCTTCTTGTTCTGTATGTATCCAATGTAAAAGTACTCCTGGTAAACCAGTGGGCTTACTCCAATCCCTGCCTGTCCCTAACAAACCATGGGACATGATATCTATGGACTTTGTGGTAGAACTCCCCCCAAATCAGGGATATGATACCCTATGGGTCGTAGTGGATTATTTCACTAAATTGGCTCTGTTTATTCCCTGTATTGGTTTACCAACTGCTACTGTTCTGGCTGAACTATTCATCCAACATATATTTCGTTTCTTTGGTCTACCATCAGTAATCATTACTGACAGGGGCTCGCAGTTTGCGTCACGCTTTTGGAGAGCTTTAACATCTGCATTACTAATTGATGATAGAATGTCCAGCGCTTATCATCCTCAAACCGACGGACAGACTGAAAGGGTCAATTGTACTATGGAACAATATCTGCGGTGTCTGTGTTTGCAATACCAATCGGATTGGCTCACGGTACTGCCGGCGGCTGAATTCGCCTATAACAACTCTTATCATAGTGCCATAGGCACTTCACCGTTCTATGCTCTCTATGGACAACACCCCCGATCAATACCTCTGGATTCCGGTCTATCACTGGACACGCCTGCTGCAGGCCGTACTCTTCGTGATCTGAAGAGTTTACAAAGAAAGGTGAAGCAGCATTTGGAGCAGGCTAAACGACGTGACAAGTTCTATGCCGATGCTCATAGGGTATCCGCACCTGTCTATAAGGCTGGGATGAAAGTCTGGCTGTCCACTAAGAACTTAAGGATTCCAGGCAAAAAGAAATTGTTGCCTAGATACATTGGTCCGTATGTAGTGCTCCATGTTCTTAATCCTGCTGCTGTACGTCTGGCTTTGCCACAACGATGGCGGGTGCATCCTGTATTCCACGTCTCGCTCATTAAGCCATTCTCTGACACTACTAGACTGCCTGTACGGCCTGTTGCTATTTCTGTGCGGGGTTCTGATGAATACGAGGTACAAGACATACTGGATATGAAACTCCGTTCTGGTAGGCCATATTATCTGGTGGACTGGAAGGGCTATGGTCCCGAAGATAGGTCCTGGGAACCTCTTTCCAACATTCATGCTCCTGCTTTATTGAAGCGCTTTCACACAAGAAGGGGAGAGGTTGTCCCTTTGGGGGATGGCACTGTCATGCATGCTGGACGCTACGCTCGTAGGACAGCTAGACCGTTCTACTCCAAATGGAGGCTATTCGATACGTTACCGGGAAAACGACGTTTGCACTTTTCACGTCGCTAACTTCACGTGACTTTTGCTTCGTCACGTGAACTACGGTATTACGTATTTAAGCAGCGTAGTAACTTCACTCGCTGCTTCTGATCGTCTCTATTGGCGTTGTGTAGCTGGACCTCTGATCTACATCCTGGTGGAATCCTACAGCTACTTTTGGGCCTTCGATAGCGTGTGTTCCGCCACACGCTGATTCCTGGAGCTATCCCTTCGCGTGATAATTCACACGCGTTCTCTGTCTCCAAGCGCGCCTGGCTAAGGCTGCGTAAAACCTGCCCGCGTGTAAAATCCACACGCGCTCTTCGTCTACACACGCGGCTAGCCAAGGCTGCGTGAATCCTGCTCGCGTGTAAAATCCACACGCACTCTTCGTCTACACACGCGGCTGGCCAAGGCTGCGTGAATCCTGCCCGCGTGTAAAATCCACACGCGCTCTTCGTCTACACACGCGGCTGGCCAAGGCTGCGTGAATCCTGCCCGCGTGTAAAATCCACACGCGCTCTTCGTCTACACACGCGGCTGGCCAAGGCTGCGTGAATCCTGCCCGCGTGTAAAATCCACACGCGCTCTTCGTCTACACACGCGGCTGGCCAAGGCTGCGTGAATCCTGCCCGCGTGTAAAATCCACACGCGCTCTTCGTCTACACACGCGGCTGGCCAAGGCTGCGTGAATCCTGCCCGCGTGTAAAATCCACACGCGCTCTTCGTCTACACACGCGGCTGGCCAAGGCTGCGTGAATCCTGCCCGCGTGTAAAATCCACACGCGCTCTTCGTCTACACACGCGGCTGGCCAAGGCTGCGTGAATCCTGCCCGCGTGTAAAATCCACACGCGCTCTTCGTCTACACACGCGGCTGGCCAAGGCTGCGTGAATCCTGCCCGCGTGTAAAATCCACACGCGCTCTTTGTCTTCACACGCGGCTGGCCAGGCTGCGCGAATTCTGCCCGCGTGTAAAACCACACGCGCACGTTGTCTTCAAACGCTATTTTCTTCTAACTCCTGCATCTGTGGAATTAACAGAAGGATTGATCCCTAAAGTGGGAAGGAAGCCTTTCAAGGATTATTGGAAGTGACTTTGAACTGAACTTTGGACGCTATCCTGTGGTGAACTCAACCCGTATCTAGCGTGAGCCTCGTTCCGTTCGGGATAAGTCTCCCTTACTAATTTTCCCTTCCCTGTCGTTTGTTCTTCATTTCAAATCCATCAAGAGACTTCTGGATTATTCTACCCAGAGATGCATGTCAGTGGGATCATTCCTGTCATTGTCTAATTCATCATACTCAGGTTGGAACAGTTACTCATGATACTTTAATTTGTCCTAGGCTGGGTTACTATTCCTTACCCACGCCCTTTCCAGTGATCCATCGCTCTGCCTGTTTTATCAGCCAGAGGGTTGTATCATTTGGAAGGTCTTTGTTGACTTCACGACTATCAAATCGGGTGAACAGGGATCCGGAAGACCCTACCTCCTGTATCCTTTTGAGTATTGTATCCTTTTCAGTTGATACTTTGGTACATTCTGACAAGGACCTTAATCTGTGTATTTTCGATCTGAAAAGTGTTGTATTCTGGGGAGAGTGAATTTCTGACCTGCTGGGAGCCGAAGACAATCGGCTCTGTTTTCTTTCCGTTTAAGCACATCCAATTTGTGTCCATCCATTGCTCAATACTGGAATAGATGCTAAGTAAGTTATCATTATCTATTTTGTAATCTCCACAGAGTCAATCAGTAGCTGAGTATCATCTGCGTAATTCGTAAAAAAAGATATTTATCTGGTCCAGAGGAATCTAAGATACAAATTGAACAACAGAAGGGACATGCTGGCTCCCTGTTGTACCCTGCAGAGGATTTCTCTTTCTGACGAGAATTTGTCACCCCAGTGAACCCGTGATGTCCTATTTTTTAGGATTGACATTATCCACCATTTGGCTGCAGATGAGCAATTAGCCGTTTTACTCAGAGCAACTTCGAGGAGATCATGGTCAAGAAGATCGAATGTAGCACTAAGATCCAATAGGACAAGAAGGCCTGCTTTCCGTTTGTCCATAATAGTGAGCATCTTTGTCTGAAGGTCTAACATAGCCGTCTCAGTACTGTGAGCAGGTCTAAAGCCCGACTGTTGGGGATGAAGAGATTTCGACACCTCTACATGCACCTGTAGTTGTGATGTAGCTATCCTACCCATGATTTTTAGAAGGAAGTTACAGTTAGTGATGGGCCTGAGATTGCTGGGGTTTCTGGGATCCAGGCCTGGTTTCTTGACCAGTGGAGTGGCAGTGATCCTTTTTATGTCCTGGGGGACTATTTGATCCATAAAGGAAGAATTAATGATTTTAGATAATATAGGTGAAAAGGGTTTGGAATTATCTAGAATCATTGTTGCTGGTAGGATATTTTCAGCACAAGATGTTGGCTTCATAGAGGCAAGTGTTTTTTCCAGCTCCTCTGGAGTAATGTTAGAAAAATGTTACGTTTTGACATTGCCAATAGCCTCTTCAGTGGGTAGGTTTAAGTGTTTTGGTTTGTTTAATTGGGATTTGGTAATTAAGTCTTTAGCTTTTATTCGATTTTCAGGAAAAAGGCTTGTTGGGTGTTCTCACAATCCTGTTGTGACGGAATGAAGAGAGGTGAAATGGCCTTGGGTTTTTTGATGGACTTCAGGATGCTAAATAGTTTACCTGTAGCATTACCCACTGGTGTGATTTGATTATCATAGTACTGTTTTTTTGCCTCTGTTATCTCTTTCTTGTATCTTAACTCTATATTCTTCAATTTTTCCTTATTCTCTACTATAGGGTTTTTTTTCCATGCATTTTCTAGTTTTCTCTTTTTTCCCTTTTAGTACTGACAGATCTTTTGACAACCAGATGTGAAGTTTAACAATGGATCTGCATGTTTTAAACTGAAGAGGAGCATTCTGGTCAGCAAATTGTTTAAGATGTTCAAGTAAATTGATCATCATGACTTCACAGGAGTCTTCTTCTTTGATATTATCATTCATATCCTTTATGCAGGATTCTAGTTCCCTGTTAATGTTTTTAAAGTTCCTTTGGGCTATTTTCAGTGGTGGATTCTGAGTTTTAGCTCCAGGGGATGGAGGGATGATTTGAAAAGTGACGCTAAAATGGTCTGACCAAATACATGGTTCTGTCTTGTAGTCATGTGTTTTTAAGTTGTTTGTCACCACCCACTTTAATTGATGTTCGTTTTTCATTGTGGGTTCGCTGTTGGTAACATGGAAATCTAGATTGTTCAGTAGTCTCTCTAGATTGATGGCGTCTTTATCTGCTGGGTCACCATACCATCTGCTAAGGTCTCCCACTACCAACGTGGCGCAGTTGGGACCTTTAAGAAGGTTGAGAAGGTGGGAGAACTGTTCATTGAAATCGGGGGTAGTAGAGGGTGGCCTGTACACAACTACCAAATTAAGGTAGCTATTTCCAGTCGACAGGTATTTTAGGTGAAGAATTTCACTGCCCTTACATGTAGATTTGCCTGGAAACAGGGAGATGGAACTCCTTGCAATAACTGCCACTCCTCCTCCTTGACCGGATTCTCTATTGGTGAAATATATTGCATATCCTTCTGGGACTGTAATGTCACATGTAGGGCCTATGGGTTCTTTTAAACACGTTTCGGTGATGCAGAATATGTCTATGCCCTCCTCAATTATCCTATCATGGATGCATAGGCCGTGCTTATTCAATGATCAAGTGTTAAGTATACTGATTTTAAGCTCTGAGATAGATTTTATTTTGCCGGCTGGATTAGAGGACTGTGTCTCTGTCCGCCGGCCTTTTTTTAGGTGTCTTTTAGTGGCTAGTCCCTCTTCTTTCATATGTTGTAGACTTTTTGTATCTATCGTGTTGTATGCTGCCTTGATAGCTTTATTAAGGCACTGCTGTTTGTGATTGTCCAGAAGCTGTTTAGCCATTACAGGATTAGACATAACTTTTTCGGTCAGGGTGTCCTGTAATAAAGGCTGTACTAGCGGTGTAAGAGAGGCGTCCTGTGTGTGCAAGGAGTTAGGCTCCAAATTCTTGGTTAATGTGGGGTTACTTACGCTTGCAGGCAGGGACATGCTTCTGGGTTGATTAATGAAGATATTTTTTGCTGCGGTAATTGCCGCCAGTACCCCCTGTAACCCCATCTTACTAAGGAGAGATGCCACGTCCCCATGTCCAGCCACGGACTGGCACATACCGGCTTGCCCCCTTCGCGCCGGAGCATTTGCGCCCAGTTAATAGAGAAATAAGCCAAAGAACTACAAGTGCTCTTGGGAAATGTAGTTCTTTCCCGTAATTCGTGCGGGCAGGAAGGTCAGACTTTCCTGATTCAAGATTTAAAGGGCCAGCAAACACAGTTTTTCCAAACAAGAGTTCAGGAGCCAGAAGCTGATGCTGCCACCATCCATCTTGACACTATGCTTACTGCACTCTGTGCAGCCCACTTTGCGCTGCCTCCTGGGAGATATACTGTTCAGGACATTTAAAGGGCCAGCAAACACAGTTTTTCCAAACAAGAGTACAGGAGCCAAAATCTGGTGCTGCCACCATCCACTGTAACACTCTGCTCACTGCACTTAGCTTAATTTATTGTTCAACTGGTGAGTCCATCACTTAGCTATTTTATTCTCATTATTCAATTTGCACATAGACTCACTGCACTAATCGTTGAATTCATTGCACAACTAGAGCTTATCACTTTAAAAGCAATGAATACACAGCCTAACCAATCTAACTCATCGCCTAAGCATTTTATGTACTGCATAGTTGGAGACCTGCACAGTTGGAGTGCTTCATTTCTGCCCACAATGATCAAACTGTGGAACTCTTAACCTTTAAATTACCACAAGGAAGCAAACCACCGACATTCAGAAAACAACTTACGACCTGGCTCTTCAATGAATACCAGTTACACCAGTCTGCGACTTTTGTCCTGCACAAGGACTGGTCACCAAGACTGCCAAGCAAAGGATGTCCACATTGGAGACTGATCTAGTACACCCACTCAAGGAAACACAGTATCATTTCAGGGTTCCCGGCTGGATGCCCATCTTCTCTTCTGTGACATGCAACTTGCATCCGGAGCCAACAGGACGTAGGTAGGAATCTTACTGTCACACCCTTCAAAAAGTCTGAATGCCATTCCTCCTACTGCTTCCTTCTCCCACTCCCTGACTGACCTCCTCACTCACTCACTACTAAAATCTATTTCACCCTAACACCCCTTTCACTCACCACTGCAGGACCACTAGGTCTAGCATACTAAACAGTGATTCATACTCTACCCAGCATTGACTTACAACATCAACAACAGAACCGCGAGACTTATCCTTGGCCTCAAGCCCAGGGACTAAATCTCTCTGGTGCTGAACTCCCTCCAATGGCTCCCCGTGGCTGCAAGGTTTAAGTTTAAGACCCTCGGCATTGTCCACTAGGCCTTCTGGGGCCTGAGACCTACCTACCTACAACGCTTCCTACCTAAATATTGTCCATCACGAGCCCTCGGCTCCTCTACATAAAACCTTCTGCAAGTGCGACGGTTCTCCAAGCAGTGATTTGGAGGGAGATCCTTATCCTCAGCAGGGGCTTCCCGCTGGAAAAGCCTTCCTGCCACCCTCTGTCTTGAGCCTGATATTCTTAAGTTCCGGAAATGCCTCTAGACCTTCCTCTACTCCTCTTCCTTAGCTCTCCCTCTACCCTGCTAACTAGCACTCTGCTCTCTCCATCTCTACCTCCTCTTCCTTACAGCTTGCTGACTTGCCTCCTGGTGTACCTCAGAGTTTCACCGGTCCGGGGCACCCCTGCCAGTCCTCTCTCGCACTTGCCTCAGGGCTCTACACCGGCCCACCCTCATTGCACTTAGAAATAACCAAAGAGAGTGGCTCTCTCTACTCTTACCACTGTCTCTGTCGACTGGCTGCACTTGGACCCGCCCCTCCTGTGACCATCCATGCACTTACTACATCTAAATGTAACGTGCCTGAAGATCAGCTGTTCCGTCTTCTCCCCTTTCGCTCCGGTAAAACAGCAGAATCGCTGTCAGGCCTATTTGCTGTGTCTCAACTGTTAAATGTATTTTACGCGCTTACTCTGCCTCTGCAGACGATCATCGTTTCAGAATTTCAAGGGCTCTATGCGACTGTTGTTTTTTCCTCATGTTGTCACCCCCCTTGAGCGCTTTGAAACGCTTTCTGTGTATAGGCACTATAAAAATAAACAATACAATACAATCCAAGGCAACCATCACTGCTCCCCCCAGCCTTAGGGATTACCACTACGAAGGCTTTATTTTCTTCCCCAAGAGAAGAGTGGAACCCATACCAACACCAGGAGAGTTGACTTTTGATTTTCCCAGTGGGCCAGGGGGGGGGCGCACAGATTTATAGGAAGTCCCATTCAAGGTGTATGGACTTTAGTGCAGATGGCTTTTCCCGCGGGGTGCCCAGGCCCCAGAGCACCCTAGTACTCGGCACCCCTGACCAACACGCAGGTGCTCACGACCTGCATTCATCAACACCGCAGGTTTTTTCACAACTGCCTTCCTCACTATTCCGACTACCACCCACCTACCCCGCCTGTTTTCCTTTACAGACCCATGCACAGCCAGGCCAACATTATTGGCAGACCTGTGCTGTATAAAGCCATTTACTTTACTTACCAAGCACTATTTCAGATCCTGATCCATCAATTTCATTGGTCCTTCTTTCTCACCTTCCACTTTCTTTCTCCATCTCTTTCACTGTCAACTTTCCATCCATTTTTCACATTCCTCTTAAAATTCATCTCACCTTTCAGTTCTGTTAGGTGGTGCGTCATATGACCCGATAGCATTGCTTTCTCATTTGTGCTGTTCAAGTTTACATTTTTGGCAACTTTATGCTTTTAGAATTTGTGAAGAAGATTATGTGACAACATAAGACTTGCAGGCTCTTTAGGTTGTCCACTCTGGCAGGTTTGATACTGCTGGTATGCATTAGCCAGCTACCAAGATCAAGCCTAATACCTTAATCCTACTTGCTGTTAATTGAGACTCTCAGTGACCATAACCACTTTTCGAAACTGGCTCTCCCACTATCCCACCAATCACCCCTCACTTCCTTACAGAGCCACGTGCAGCGACGCCACCAAACGTGGCAGGAGCACACTATACAAGACCACTTGCATTACACCTCACTTCAGTTCAGGATGTCGCAGGAGCTCATCGTAGTGCATCTTGGGTGATGTCGTTGTATTTGAAGACCAAATTCAAGACGTTTTTATCGAAAATGTCTGTAGATGCGCAAAATGACACAAATTGCCTTGACGGCAAATAAGTAGTATTTTAACAAATTCGGTGTCTGATTTGTCACCAATATTTCATTGTGCATCAGCTCTCGAAAACACCTATATGTGAAAAATGGTAAAAATCGAGGCAGCTTAATTTCACAATTCTGCTCTAAAACATGGAATTCAAATATATTTAATAAACCACAAATACTTAACAATCTTCACAGTTCAGCCAATATTTGGTGTACACAGGTTTGGTAACGCGGGTCAGAGATTTCCATAATGGCACAGAGTCCAAGGACTCCATTGCTGCTGTGGGGGGGCATAATAATGTTTTGGGTGTCTAGGCTCTCCAGAGGTTAGCTCAGGGGCAATGCGCTCGCGAAGTGGACGAAGTGGAGCAACACAGGTTCAATTCCCGGGTACGCGCTCAGAAATCTGTGGGAGTTATTAAAAAAAACAATTGTAATCACACAAGTTTTAAGAGCAATTGTTCAAATCGCCATCTTCTGACTGTGACGACACTGGCAGGGAACGAGTTATAACTTACGGTGTTGTAGACTCCTATGTTGTGTTGTGCACTGTGTTAACACAACACTGTGTTAACGGCTGTCCTATAATGAACTGTTCTTTATTCCTGGGTTATTCATTCTGTTTTATGATTATAATTTTACAGTCGAATAAACATTTTTATGATGTCGTAGCCATCATAAAGATAGCCTAATTCAGCAGTGTGTACCCCAGGTTTTGCAATGACATTTTAGCTGGTTGCATTTGTTGCAAATGAAACATATCTCCACCCTAAACCCTACCAAAAGGGGTTTATTGCAATTGCTTGACCCAAGCAATTGCAATAAAATGACGACAGACCGCAGTTCCTAAAGCTCCTGCTGGAATAGTAAGGGTCACTGTAGCTCTCAGAGTCAAACAAGCCACAGTGCGGCATTCTTTTGTGGGCATGGGGTGGGCATTTGCCCAGCAGTACCGTAATGGTGCTATTTTACCATAAAAAGCAACAAAAGGAAAATGGATCGTTTTAAAAGGACTCCAGTGCAAGTAACATATGCGAGGCCAGACATCGTGCTCATAAATCAAGTGGCTGAAGGCACACTTTGTTCAGAAGGTTTTATTACACCAGGGGCCAGATTACAGAAACTTTGCACCGGTGCAAGTGCAAAGTTGCACGGTATTAGCACTAGGGCAGAGTGTGCCCTATTTTTAAAACACTGGGACACATTAGAAAACTATTGCACCGCGACAAGTGCAATTTGGCATGGTCTAGGCATCAGGGCAAAAACTGCTCTTGGGCAAAAAAAGATAGATTTCACGGCATTATTGCAACAGGGCAAAGTTTGCCCTACTGCTAATACGGAATGGTATTAGCACTGGGGCAAACTTTGCCCTGGTGAAAAAACGCATCCAAAATGTATCTTTCTTGCACTAGGGCAGTTTTTTCCCAGGTGCTTATACAATGCCAAGGTGTAGTTGTCATGGTGCAATAGTTTTCTAATATGTCCTAGTGTTTTTAAAAATAGGGCAAACTTTGCCCTAGTGCTAACACTGTGCAACTTTGCCCTTGCACCAGTGCAAAGTTCCTGTAATCTGGCCCCAGGAGTTCATTTACAACAGCAATGAATCCACTAACTCTCAAAAGACTGCCTGGAAATAACGCGGTCATGACTTACGCAGCAGAACATTTAATATCACGGCATGATACTGCTAGCTCAAAGAGATCCCCCGATGGTGTGTGTTTGGGGGGAAGCGGGTAGTGGGTGGGAATTGTCACGGGGATTAGTATGTGTGGTAAATAACAAAGGAAAGCCAACGGGATGCGTTTCCCTCTCACGTCCTAACTCTCTCCTGGTTCTTCTGCAATTCTACATTGAAAAGATCCCCCCCCTGCTGTACACGACTCACAGACACATAGTGGGCCCCCAGAATCCGTGTCTCTGTCCCCCACAACAAGTCTTGACTAAATACATCCCACACTAGGGCCCGCATGAGTCAATGTGTGCCTCCTGAGCAAAGAGCACGTTTTGAAGTTTTCACAACGTTGGTATTGCGGAAGGTGCCATGAGACTCTGTGTGTAATAGCAAAGTTGTGCCTGCAACCTTTAGGGCACGCATACTGGATGAGATGTTGCCTCATTTCTATGGGGGACTGGCACATGCCAAAGAAGGCCTGGCACACCCTGACTGTGCACGTTGAAAAGGGGAAAGGAAGGTCCCACATATTCTCTGTCCTATCGCATATCGGGGTGCAGTTACATATGCCATACCTGCCCCTTGGTGGGAAGTGGCCCCTTTTCATTGTTAGAAAAACATGGGTGGGGCAAAATGGGACTTGGGCCAGCGCCTGTCGATGCATTCTTTAACTTTTGGTTGGCTGAAGATTCTACAAATTTGCACTTATAGCCCCAGTACCAAAGTGGAGTAACATCAAAGGAGATGGGTTTGCAGATGTGGCGAATCACTTTCCTGGGCACCACTGGTGCAGGGATAAATATTGGTTTCTAAACCATCAATCAGCCCCACACTTCTAGTACACCAGAAGGGACCCGAACAGATTGGAAACCCAAGCAAATTATAAACCTCCTTGTCCAATTTTGGTACCTTGGACGGAATGGCAGGCTTATCTCCTCAAGGCCGTGGATCGTTGGTTAGTTGCAACACAGAGAAAATACAATTATTACCCAATGTTAAAAGGGACTATCCAGTCAAGGTTATATACACATATCTACTTTATTAGCATTAAACAGACAGTTCTAGCACACTACAAAATACAACCCACCCTGTAAAGGAATGCATAGGAAAAACAGTTTCAAGAAGGAAAAGGGATGCACTCTGGATACTGACAGAAGGGTAGTTGGTAATGTAATTAATCACAATAGTTCAAGGATACTTGGTTTCAACACGAAGGGCGCAATGGGTCGTAAAATGTCACTAGGGGCCTTCGGAGAAGGACCATGGGGGCAGAACCACAATGTATCTTGTGCTTGTAGAAGTTTCAGGCTTTCCAACTCCTGCAACAGAGTTCAAGATGTGAGAAAGCTGCTGGTATCAGGCGGCAGGCAGTTCGGCAGGCAAGGCTGCAGGTTGGCCTACACGGTGGCCCAGGGTAGGAATCTTTGTCTCAGTGCAGGACGGTGGGTCTGAAGCACTGGTCAAGGCATCTCGTAAGACGTTAGGGATTGCAGAGTGACAACAGTCAGCGGCGCAGTCAGTTGCAGCTCGAGGGGCTCAACTGATTTGAAAGTGTCCTTTAAGGATGCTGGTTGATGCTTGTCGATGCACGCTTCCTAGCTTCTTCAATGGGCTTATGCCGTCATTTAAGGAAGACAGCCACAAACTGAGGAGAGTGTTGCAGGCAACGGCCTTGTCCTTTTTTTGGTTCAGAGACTCTCTGGCACTTCCTGTAACGCTCACCTGACTCCCACGGAGGCGCTGGCCTGGTTCGCGCTGTTGTGACCTCGTCTAAGGTGATGCGCAGGGGTCGGAAGACAGACTGGACCGGGCCCCAAATCTGGCTTCTCTGACTCGCAGAAGTATCCTTCTGTAGGTGAAAATAGGGGGTTAACTGTCTGCGGGGTAATGCATTCGGCCTCCCACTTACCCCTCTCACCCTCCTCAAAACCCTTCTGTGCTTCCCCGTAGCGTCTCACCTTAGGGTCTGAAAGGACGAGCTCTCCATCCTGCTTCTGATGCAGGGGCGCGTTGGTATCCAGTTACTTCACTGCATTTTTGGATTGGTGGTTTCTGATGCAGGGGCGCGTTGGTATCCTGTTACTTCACTGGATTTTCGGATTGGTGAGAACCAAACTTGCTTGGCTTCCAGGTAAGTTTTTGATAAGTGGTGCCCCTTGTGTCCATGCATTAATGTTCTAATGCTAGTGTCTTTTTCCCCATAGGGGCCGGGGTACGGAATGCCGGGGAACAGGCACCGACCCGAGATGAGAGGTGAAATCCTTGTGGAAATCAGGTAAGTCTTTAATGAGCGTCTTGGTAATGTCTTTTCATTCGCTCATTAACGCTGATGTCTTTTTCCCCTTAGGGGCCGGGGTCCGAAAATGCCTGGATGCGGCGCGGACCCGAAATGAAAAGGGAATGACCCAGCAGGTAAGTCTTAACATGGAGACTTAGCTTCCCTTTTCCCTTCTTTCTCTCACCTTCGTTATTGTCTTTTTCTCCAAGGCGCTGGGGCGCGACTGCGGATCCGGATGGTCGCTGCAGAACATGGAAGCACCCTGTAAGGTGAGTAGAATGAGGTGCTGCAGCGATCGATGCGATGTGCTTTTAAAAATAAATGTCTTCCTTTTCAGGATCATCGGCGAAATGTCTCTGGGATGCAGATTTAGCAGGTAAGGCCTTTTCCTTCTTCTGTTCTCTTGTTCCCTTCCTTTGCAGGTGATTCAGGATGCTGGCAGGCGTGGCAGAAGTCAGGATGCAGGAGCGGACACGGTGAGCGTCCAGCTGCTAGATGCAGAACAACACGAAGTACGTGTGGCTGATCGGGTGTGGTTTAAATAGCCTTGGAAGAAGTTCCTAGAATGTGTCCTTCCTCCAATCAGGTATGTATCCTTCCCTGACCATGCCCGGGTGGTAAATGAGTCCCACAGGTAAAGTAGTTCCTTTCAGGCCTCAAGGAGGCCGGGGTTCTGCAGCAGGGTCTGCATCAGGTAAGTGCACCCAAACACTTTCATAATGAGCTTAGTGCTTATGGCGCCAGGACTGCTGTTTTCTATGAGCCTGGTGCCATAGGCGCCAGGACGCTGTCCATAGGGCTCCTATAAGGGGTTGCTGGGACCTTCCCCGGGGACTTGATGTCCGCTTTCGGGGACGCAGGGCCTGAGCCGGCTCCCCGGGAGCGGGCATCGTGACACTTCCCACATAGGAAGCTTGCGTGCAGAACCTAGAAGGGCTTGCTGTGTGCTGGCTCGATACCTGTTCTGGAGCTGCTGGAGGGTCCTCTGGATTCAGTATTTCCCTCTGATCCCCGAGAGATGTTTATGGGAGGGATCTTGCTTCCCTCTTTTGAAATCCTGGTCTTCTTTCACTGGTGGAAGCTGTATAGCAGACTGGACCTTCTGCCAGGGTCCAAATGAGTTTTTTTCCCTCCTCTCTGTGGCCTGATACTGTGAATAATGCAACCCTGTGCTGCACCGGTGCCATTCTCCGCAGCCATTTTACAGTACGGCACTCCTAACCATTCACAAATGCGACTCGGAAGAGGCAAATTACTGTTTCCTGCCCTGCAGTCCTTCCAACTCTCGAGCATCTCAGCAGATCTTCTCGTTGTGCCTGGCCCCTGCAGTACATAAAAAATACAAGCACTTTAAGAAACCACATAGTGTACCGGCGAAATGCCACAAACAAAAACAAGCATCCTGCAGCATCCCGAAAAATCCAGTACCACATAGTGAGATGCGTGGCATTATTCGACAAACCTCTTTGAGTGATGATTACTGATATCTCATGCACACATCTGAGTGTGTTCGCATGATAATGTGCCTCTGTGGTGGTAAATGCATCACAAACATGCAGGAGTTCAGAAACAACGCATGCAATGGGGTAGTAATGTAAATACCTGAGATGAATGTGTTATCCCTTCGCTTCAAGGTCAAAACGCTATTATCTTGCAGGAGGGTGAAAACATTTTTTCTCCACTTTTTGGGTGGAGGTAAAACATTTCAAACTGGCAATGCCAAATTCAAACTTATAATTGTGCGGTACTTACAGCATGCAGTGTTCATGCAATAGTGTGTGCAGTAAATACCTCATGTACCCACAAATAGGCAGAGCGTTTAAAAATAGGTGGTAGTTCAAATACTTTTCAAAAAAGGTAGCATGCGCCACACTCTAGAAAGTCCATGTTCTGTGGTTTTTTCCCACTTTGAGAGTTCACAGCCGTCACTTTTTGCTCTCTGTACCATTGACAGATGGGAGATAACCATTTGCATATCAGTCCTGCCCACATGGGCAGTCCAGCATCGAAATGCTATGGCAATTCACTTCTGAACAAGAGTACCAACAGCAACCCCATACATCTGTTTCAGCCTTGTTGGGCCTCATCAGTGAGGTCGATCTCTACCTCTCTGAGCACAGTGAGCAGGGAGTCAATGTCTGTGTTGCCCCAGGTAACTCAGGGTGACCAACGCCAAGTTCCTTGCAAATATTTTTCAAAAAAGGTAGCAGGCGCCCCTCTCCAGAATCAAAATGGCATGATAACCTGTTCTGTGGTTTTTTCCCACTTTGAGAGTTCGCAGACATCGCTTTATGCTCGCTGTACCTTTCACAGATGGTAAATATCCATTCGCATATCAGTCTTTGTCCCACCCACATGGGCAGTCCAGCACCGAAATGTTATGGAAATTCACTTCTGAACAAGAGTACCAACAGCAACCCCATACACGTGTTTCAGCCTTGCTGGGCCTTATCAGTGAATTGGAGCTGCGCCTCTCTGAGCACAGTGAGCAGGGAGTCCATGTCTGGGTTCCCTCACATAAATCAGGGTGACCAACCCCAAGTTCCTTGCAAATATTTTTCAAAAAAGGTAGCAGGTGCCCCTCTCTGGCATGATAACCTGTTCTATGGGGTTTTTTTCCCACTTACAGAGTTCGCAGCCATCGTTTTTTGCTCACTTTACCTTTCGCAGATGGGAAATATCCATTTGCATATCAGTCTTTGTCCCGCCCACATGTGCAGTCCAGCACCGAAATGCTATGGCAATTCCCTTCTGAACAAGAGTACCAACAGCAACCTCATACACGTGTTTCTTCCTTGTTGGGCCCCATCAATGAGGCGGAGCTGTGCCTCTCTGAGCACAGTGAGCAGGGAGTCCACATCTGGGATCCCATAGGTAACTCAGGGTGACCAACCCTGAGTTCCTTGCAAATATTTTTCAAAAAAGGTAGGAGGCGCCCCTCTCCAGAAAGAACATGGCATGATAACCTGTTCTGTGGTTTTTTCCCACTTTGAGAGTTTCCAACCATTACTTTTTGCTCACTGTAACTTTCACAGATTGGAACTACCTATTTGCATATCAGTCTTTGTCCCGCAGAATTGGGCAGTCCAGCACTGAAATACTATGGCAATTCCCTTCTGAACAAGAGTGCCAACAGCAACCTCATAGACGTGTTTCAGCCTTGTTGGGCCTCATCAGTGAGGTGGAGCTGTGGCTCTCTGAGCACCGTGAGCAGGGTGTCCACATCTGGGAGGCACAGCTCCTTTGTTCAAAGAAGGTTTGCCTGGCATTTCGGTGCTGGGCTGCCCTTGTGGGCGGGACAAAGACTGATATGCAAATGGGTATTCCTCCTTTGTGAAAAGTACAGTGAGCAAAAAGCGATGGCTGCGGACTCTCAAAGTGGGTAAAAACCACTGAACAGGTTATCATGTCTGTTCTTTCTACCTTTTTTGGTAGTTCAAATACTGCCTGTTTTTACTATTACCGCCTAACTCATAATGACCCAGACCATCTTAGAAAGGTTTGGAGATATTTTCTTGCACATTTCTTTTTATTTTCAGGGAACAAAATGAAATGTGCACATAAGTGCAAGTCCAGGCCTATTGGCTGCTTTGATGCCTGTTTAAGTAGCCTGTATGTGATATTCCCAGGCAAATGCAGAGAAAGAGACGCCTTCTAACATCCAGTGGGTGTTTAGTGAAATTGCAACCTACGCAGATTGATAATTGTTTTCCAGAAGCTTCCACAGGTTATAATTACCAAATACTAGGAAAAACAGAAAACGACATCTATTCTGTTCCTGGAACACCTGCAATATCGCACCTTTTTCTGCCATGTCTTTGTTATTTTGTTAGCAGTAAACATGTACCACTACATTGCTAGAGCGACAAATAGACGCAAGAAACTGAAGACAGTGCCTGTGGGCTGAGAAACATAGATTTCCTGGAAAAGCGACAGAGTGTGGAACGAGGGGCAGAGAAGCAGCAGAGTGACAAACAAGAAAGGAAAGACAGGTCGGGTATCTCGAAAGGCGGTTGCAATTAGGCAGAAGGATGTCGAATGCCATGCGCACGTAGAGAGCCAGGCAAACAGATGCCCTCAAAAATACAGATACATGGATGCAAAGGGATATGGAAAAACACCAACTTGCAGGCTGAAGTGGACAGCGGAGACAAAATAAGCTGCTGGGAGACACAATTGCACAAATATAAGCATAGACTGACAGCAAGGCAGGCATCGAGTCCAGACAGACTGAAAAACATCCAGGGGAAACTCTGGACTGGGTAGACAGCAACCGGAAAGCGGGACCCCCATGGGCGATTAGCCCGTCTATTCTGATACCATGGTCACAAAGGCAAAACATCACTGTCGGGCTCCTAAACTTCTCCATCAGTGCAGACTAATTTTAAATTAACCAAAATGTACAAATGACTTGCATTTAAATCAAATTACCTGGTGGTTGAGTTGAAATTGGCAGCCAGACAGCTAATTGCTTAAACTGAGCTGGACGACTTCTCTAATTGCTCAGGGTCAGGGGTGTGGAGTGCCGGCTCGGGCAGGGCCTTGCAGTCTAGCAGTCATGGAGGACATTCCGGGCTCGGAGCATGCGCTCAAAAAGAGGCCGTGCATGTGACCTCATGGTCCCGCGCACCTTTCTGCCCAGCTTCACGTGGCTAACAGCAATACCACATCCTATCATGGTCTGAAACTTTATTCAGACACGTTTTCGTTCTACTTTCCCCTATTTAGGTCTGCGCTTAGAGCAAAATCAGCGCGTGACATGGGTGGCTTTCATCGGCGTGGAGCTCTGCGAATATGTTGTCAGTTCGACGATCCAGCCGGGGTCACGGGTCAAGAACTCCAAAAGTGCGGCATTATTTGTGCTGTAGTTTTTTATAAAGACCCGCGGGCTGCTGCATCTAGGTATACTGCAAGTTGCTTATTTCACGTGCAAAATGCTAAATGAAGCACTGGAAATTCAGGGTAATTTTTTATTTTTTTTAAAGTGCAAACGGCATGCAGGGGACCGCCGGCGTTTGCACTTATAAGCTGGTGGGTCCCGTGCGTGCAATTGTGTACATTCACAAAATAGAGTGAAAAATCAAAGTGTGAAAACAGGCAAAATCGCCTTTAGTTTTGGTTCTAGCTCCCTTAAAAACATGTAAATGCTGCCTGAACGTTACGTTTCAAAGACCGCATTTGCAGTGGATTCCTATGGATTCTGCCTCCTTTTAGGAGCCGTGAAATGGATCCGGATTCCACAGCCAACATCTCATGCCAGCATAAACGAAGACAGAAGAGGAAACGCCAGGGGGAAATGTTAATTTGGCTGCACGCCCGTTTTCTGCCTGCAACCAACCAGGTTGAAAATATCCCGGGGCAGTAATGGGAGGCGTAAACGCGTGATTCCAAGCTTTTAAACCTTGGCTTCCTGCGTGGTTTATCATCAAATGACTAATTTTGAATATTATGGCGCTGTAAAGGGTTTATTTTACAAGTCACGGTGCCATGAAACAAACAAGCGCGTTGCTAGGTCTGGAAAAGATCCGGGGCTAATGTCGGGACTGTCGGTACTCGGGGCTAGCTAGACTTTTGGTTGTAGCCCCTGAGCTTCTATCCGGGCTACAACCAAAAGACCCTGGGCTATAGCCCCTTCAAACCCCCCCACCCCAGCAATATCTCTGGAAACAAGTGTAACGACAAGGCATACGCCAGTCTTTACACACATTTTACTGCTCCAGGACATTGTTACAAACCTTCTGCAGGAGGAATAGCCGACAATGGGGGAAATGCAATTCCTCCTCTCCTTCTCACTGTGCAAAAGCACACACAGCCTCGTTTTGTATAAGGTAGTAATTGCATTCGGGGGATCAACACCTTGCTATAGACCCCCGACATGCAATTTGAAAGGTGAGTCCATCTGGTTTTACCCAGGTGCAAAACTGGGCAGAGGCCAGAGGAATATAACCATTTTAGGCCAGCATGAAAACCTCATACCGGTGTAAAACGATGTGCTTATATGAGACGGAGGAGGTGAGCATGGCAGAGATCCTACCTCCTCTCCATACCCCTCCTCTGCCTTGGCTCAGCAGGAAATTGAGGCGTAAATGCTTTACGCCTCACATTTACATTCTTATTTGCCACTCTGCCCCATTTAAAATGGGGGCGACAGGTTTACGCCTGCATGACATTTTCATGCTGGCCTAAAACTAATGATGGATTCCTATAGAATCCACCTGCATTTAAGACCTGCTAAAAGCAGGCAGATTCCATAGGAATCCATTATAAATGTTGTCTACAAAGGATCATTTGCAGGCGGCATTTACATCTTTCACAAAACGGATGATGAAATGAAAGAGTAAAGGTGATTTCACCTGTTGTTACTTTCATTTTCACTCCATTATGTGAATGCTTAAAATTGCATGCAGCGGACCCAAATACACGTAAGTACTAATGATGGTAGTTCACTACATGTAGATACCACCTTTTATAAAAATGATCTCTTTAGATTGGTCTTGAAAAACGGAGGTAAAACCACTGTAAAATACAGGTAGCTCAACATAACAATAGCATTGAACCATTAAATTGGTGCTGAACTAAAAGTCAAATACTTATCATCTTAGCCCTGAACATGATGATAAGGGTATGAGACGAGGGGGTCCCTACTATACTAGCTCTGCTCATGTGTAAAATGAAGGTTAAAAGATGATGTTCATAGAAGGAAATTAGGTGATCCAGAAACTGATGGATACTGGCAGGGACTGCTGAAAGCTTTTCAGTCACACTTAATAATAAAAAAAACGTAAGGTTTTTTTATTTGCTTTTGGAAAACACGCGGGCATTCTCATTTTAAAATGCTGGACAAACTAAGCGATAACATTATCCTGTTTGATTTGATACTATTACAGGAAACATGGTCTGCAAAACTTTTAGAATCTGATGTTTTGTGTCTATACAAACTCTGGCTTTGAAGGTCCCTAAGGGGAGGCCTATGGGCGGTTTATTTTTTAATGTAGGAAATGAATGGAGTATCAAAATACACGTACTAAGTAGTGATACTGTACTGGCTGGAGTAATACAAAACACTACAAGACAGGAAATTGAGATTGCCGTAGTAAACATATATGACCCACCTAAACTTGTATCTCATGCAAAAACATGTAACACAGTAGAGGCAATACTAGATTAATGGGAGAGCGTGAAAGCAACTATTATCGGGGGTGATTTAATGCCAGAATCTGGCCCTGAAATGAGTATGACAATATGTATGAGGGATCCTCCCGATCAATAAGAAATGTTTTAATCGTAAAGCAACGTCTTGAGCCCATTTGCTCTACCAATATGGTTTTGAAATGTTGAACGGCCTCTGGCGAAGTGTAACAGTTTATTGCGAAGCCACACTCAACATGGGGAGTTCCTTTCCTCCCCACTCAAGTGGTTACACTACAGACTGTTTAACAGATTCTTTTTTTTAGCCCTATCTCAGAGACATATCATGCCCCTTGGATCCCTCTCCCCCGAGGTAACAATGAGCCAAGAACCAGGCCGGTGTACAGGACATATCTTGGTATTTATTTAAATTAAAAGTATAGAAACTAGCACGAAAATGTCAACACCACTTTATCCGTAGCCCAACACAATCAACTTCTCTCAGCATAAATAAATCCCAAATGTGAGTTAAAAAGAACACAGTCACAATTCTTACTTTCTGCAAATTTCACTTCAAGAAATAATTACACTGATCAATGACAACGGCTCTTAAATAATGTCATGCGATTTGATTTTCTTGCAGGCTTAAAAGACTAGCAGTACATGATACAAATACATATGGCAATTATGATTTCACCCACGCTTTTGGTTTAAAATAAACACAGGGTGATTTATCTTTTTGTTTTTGAGACCACTCGCCCCTTGCTTTGGTCTATGTTGGGAAGTCAGACAGAAAAATTGGAATGCTTTGGGGAATTTTGGATTTCAGACCCCCCCTTACTGAAAGACCTGTGTTGGGGAAGCTGGATAAAAAGGTTGGATTGATTTAACAACAAAAACACCCCACTTCCTTAAAGAAGTCGGGGTCAGCTGGACAACAAGGATTACCCAATTAAATGATAGGCTATAGTTTTCAGCGCACACGGGCAAGTGAGCTTTGTTAATTTCGAATTTTAACAAAATCCACCCTGTAGTGTTCTGCCAAATGGGTAATGGATTAAATTAATATTTTTGGTTACATAGGCTAAGGATCTACACAGTTTGCCCCCCACCCTATAAGGGGAAAGGATTCAAGGCAAGCAGACTCCCCTACCTTTTGGTTTCCAAGGGATCAGTTCTACTTACATAGCAAGCCTCTGTTTAAGGTTCAGGAAAGTCAGCTGCATCTCTGGACGGTCTGGTCACTCCACTCTCAAAGTTGGCCTCCCGCTCTTCACCATCGGACCCAGTCAGCTTTGAGGCCTTCCTAGAAATAGACAGCTCCACCCAGATGCACTCTCAGCAATTGTCTCTGGTGTCTCCTTATAGCTGTCAGATGGTAAATTTTAGCAGCCTTCTCTGTCTCTTGTCTGTCTGTCTGTTTTCTTGTGTGTCCCCTGTCCTAGTACAGTCCCCCTTATATAGCAGCAATGACACCACCAATTTTACAATCTTGGGGAGGCACCCTGCAATAATTCCTGCCACTAGGATTGGACAGTTACCCTTCTCTCTCCTTCCAACCCAGCCTCCAAGTCAGGATTGGTTTAGGGGTCTGGAGCAACATATGGTAATTGCCATTTGTAATCACCCCTTTGTTCTCCTTTCAACTTTTTGACAAAAAATAGTTATGTATCACAACTTCATAATTTTACTAGCAACCGCCATACTACAACACATTGGGCCTCATTACAAGTGAAGCGGAACGGGTTAACGGGACCCGCTAAAGGAGGACTCGTTAAACCTGTTCCGCCTCATTACAAGCTCCCCTCGCGGGACCTTGTAAGTAACGCCTGGTCAAGCCAGGCATGCTTACCGGGTCCCGCGAGGGGAAGAGGGAGCAAACAACAGGCCGCTCGTAATCAGCCCGTTGTTTGCTCCCTCCCCCATTCCCATTCAGCCCTATGGGCGCTGAATGGGAATGGGGAAGGTCTGGGCCCGGGTTCCTGGAGGGAGGAATTTCCAGGCCCTCCGAACTCAGAATGGCCCGGTAATACCCCATTCTGGGAACCCGGACCGGGACCCGATTTTGGCGACAGCCATGCCGCCAAAATCGTAATTAGGCCCATTGTCTGATTCCACTAATCATGGAGAATTAGATAAGCCGACCACCAATTCGGTACGATGTAGCACGGCCATTGGCACATTTCTGCCATTTCCATAAAAAGTACAACAGTCATGAATATGTAAATTATTAGCATATCCGTAATTTCATATTCCACCCGCTCACCAACTCTCACATTTGGAACATGTTCAAATCAATCTAAAATACATCTTAGATAGCCATTACAGTTCCATGAGTCGCAGGTGAATGAATTTCATATCCCCAAAATCACATGCACATTACATAAAACATGTACATATATGAAATCCATCCGCCTTATGATGGTGGAGAAAAGAGCCTAAATGATAATAGTCCTCTTACATTAATTCTGACTCTTCACGTGGGACAAATGGCCCTTTTCTTCCTTCCGCCCATTTGTTTTCACTGGGTCAGCCTGTGCCTTTATCAGTATCCTTTGTGTTGGAAGCTTGCTCTTTGAAGTGGGTGCCCACATTTTCACACATTTTAGTCATGCTCCAGTCAAGTGGTAACTTTTCTTATTAGAGTCAATGCTTTCAGAGCCAGCAGGTCTGGAGAACACTGAATTTCAACACCTTTAGCAGAACAATTTTATTGCTGTTGGTCATTAGATGAGAGATGTGACATCAGGCTGGAAGTGGGAGATGTCTAGGTGAAGTTTTGCCCCTGTCAACTAAAAGGGTCTGCCTTTGGCTGACATTTTTTACATGAAGACAAAGTTGCTCTTCAAATGCCACTAGAGTTTTGTGGGTGATACATAATCTACATTGCTCTTTGTCAACCCACACATCATGTTTTGTTTTCCTGGCATTTTTTTGTGAGCAGTGATATTTTTTTTCACTTTTACTTTTACAACCCATTTTTATTTGCACACACATGTGCAGGCCGTTTTTGTTTTCAATGTGCAAAACTCTGGTTTTCCATGGGACAGAGATCTTTGATTCTTCTTTCTTTTGTAAACTAAAATGTTGCTTGTCCATTGGTAATGACAGGTAGGCCCCTTTCCCCATGGCTCTTTAACTTTACTTGAAAAACAAAAGCAAATGCCAGGCCGTTTTTGTTTCAGTGTTTAAAATCTTGCTACTCATGTGAAAGGGACTTGTATTTTGGGCCTTTAAATGCACCCCACAAATGTGATAGTCATAGAAGTTACATCAGAGTTGATGGGTGCAGCACTAACACAATTCATTATTTATTTGTCAATTCGGCTGTGCTACGGTTATTAATCGATATGGGTATCATCTTTACAGATGAAAATGACCTCCTACCATTGTCTGCATTAGTCGACATTGAAAGTGCAACATCTAAAACTGAAGACGGTGGAGTGGCCTCTGTACATTTTGCATTCAACTATATTAAGTGAATGAGCTGAGGTTGACAAAAGCCAACGCCTTTGCTGGTAAAGAGTTGAAAAATTGTATTGGTCATAACTATATACAACCCTTTTCTGAAAATATTGCACCTATTGCTAAATTAGAAAAGATTCTTTACATTATTTAGCAGCAGGTACATACAGCAAGCCAAGGAAAGGACATGTATATGGTAGTAAGCTTCAATCTAAGGACATCAGACGATTTGATAAGAGGGTTCAATGAGAAAAAGAGAAAATGAGAGCAGATGTTAGACTTTAAATGCAGCCATTTGGGGAATGAGGAATGAGACCTCAAACATTGCAGTTGAAATTTGCAATAAAAAATCTCTGTATCACAAATGGTTGTGCGCTTATTGCAAATCAAAGGATAAAAACATGTGGTTGACCCTAGCAGACCATGTTAGAAAGGGTGACGTAAGAAGAATTTGGGGGGTGATTGATTATAGGAACACAGATATGCCCATGATGTGTGCTCCTGCTTGCATAGAATTGGATGTCTATATAGCGGGCAGTCTAGGACAGCCCACTAAGGACTCCCCATTATCTATTGATAGCACCATAAAATGGAGGTCTTTGCCTACCGTTTGTGACCTATTTGAGATCATACAGACACCAAACTCCTCCCATGAGGCAGGCCCTGATGGGACCTACAATGCACTACTGAAAATAAGTCCAGAAGATTGGACCTTTGTATTTGTTTACATCAGCACTGCAAACAAAATACCAGAATTCTGGAAGGACAGTCATTTTATTCCAATACACCAAAAAGTTAGCAGTAGTCGTCCTTGTAATTATCGTCTAATTGCAATGTTAGATATTCTGTCTAGGATCTATGCAAGAACTCTACTGAAGGAACTCACAAACAACATTGTCCCACAGAATTAGATAGGTTTTTGTAAGGGCTATAGTACCATTTATAATTTGTTAACGCTCGTTTGTATGACTGAATACACTTGGGCAAAGTGGCAACTAACAGTGTACGCAGCCTACATTGAATTCAGTGCCGCCTTCGACACCGTCATTAGGGATCGGTTGTGGCATAAACTGGATGCTCTAGGAATTCCTAAGGGTTTGATGTCTATGATACTGATACAAGAATTAGAAATAGACTAGATGCCTTTGGACGGGTCACTACTGGTTCACTAACTGTGGAGGGGTCAAACAGGGATGTAATTTAGCAGATTATTTATTAAAAGTATACTTGTCTGATCTGCAAACAGCTCTTGACACACAGGAAGGATACGCTATAAAATATGGTGGCACAGGCATATCATGGCTGGGCTGCGCTGATGATATTGTTATATTGGATTACACACTCAAAGGATTACAAGTTAAACGTAATGCACTAAGTGACTATGCCAGAGATAATGGATTAAAGATCAAAGTGGATAAAACCAAAATAATAGTGCTTAAACATAATAGCAAAAACACAAAGAACGGAAACCACTGGAAAATAAATGAGAAGGTGGTTGAAACTGTGTCTACATATAAGTATATAAGTATTGCAGTAGATGACTGCTTGAATTGGCAACCAAAGTGGGAATTCTTAGGTGATAACAATGACCGTGAAACAGGTGCTGTATGTAAATTCCCAGCAAAAAATGGCAGACACACTCCTGAATTAATATTATTAATTTTATATCATACTAAAATATGCCTGCACATGCCTTATGGTGTGTAAGTGTGGGGATGGAAATATATGAATGCTTTGAAAACATTGGAGGGTAAAGTTTTGAAAAGACTCTCAAGGCTTCAGAGGTCTGTTCCTACTGAGTATATAAGCATGGAATGTAATATCTTTGGTATTGGAACATTTGTCAACATACAGCTACTGATGTAATGTCAGCGGATTTTGGATCTGTAACAGAATGCATTTATACATCAGCTAATTTCCATATATACAAATCTGGGTAAACGGATTAGAGATAGCTGCATGGAATGGTTGGATGAGTCTGTGGAGCACTGGCTGCCCATTGTTGGCATAAATATATTTTAGCCACTGTGCCTAGATGTAAAAGCCAGATAAAGAATGCACTAAAACTATTGATAGGGATCAAGCTGTGGTTGATTTGGCATCTAAAGCTCACAGCAGCAACTATCTGGAATATGTAAATGAGGGGATAAACAAGCCCAAGTATCTGTATACCGATCCTGATAGCAATACAGTCAGACGATATATGTTAACTACTTTTAATGCAGCATTGTTCTTTGAAATATTATGTGCTAGAATTGGTATACCACGCAACGGGTGAACTTGTAGATTACGCAGAGAATGAGTGGTAGAAACTGCTAAGCACATAATTGTTGAATGTGATAGTTTGGACGCTCTGTGTTAAACCATATGTAATTAGAAATAGAAATTATGCACATAGGCTAACACATGAGGGAATATGGAAGAGTTCTTTGACGGGTGATGATTGTCCCAGTTCCATTTCGCTGTTTTCATCCGTACTATGTACTGTGTTACAGGAGGATGCTGGAACTTCGACTTCAATAACCTCCACCTTTGCAAGAGGTACAGAGTATGAGGTATGTGTACTTACAGTTCCCTTGTAAGAATGAAAGTAAATCCTACAAAGGATATTATTAGACAGTGAAATGCATATAACGTGCACTATTTCAAACTTTTCTGATTTCAGTTCTAAGGTTACACTTCCTACCTAATGCATAATACGTTAAAAAAAGTTTGAGGGCAACATTACAATCAATGGGCCTCATTACAAGTGAGGCGGAATGGGTTAATGGGCTCCGCTAATGGTGGCGGGCCCGTTAACACCATTCACCTCATTACGAGGTCCCCTCGCAGGACCCGGTAAGGACGCCTGGTAAAACCAGGAGTTGTTACCGGGTCCCGCGAGGGGATTAGGGAGCTAACAACGGGCCGGTCGTAATCGGCCAATTGTTAGCTCCCTCTCCCATTCCCATTGAGCCCTATGGGGGCTCAGATGGGAATGGGGAAGGTCCGGGTCCGGGTTCCCATTGGGAGGAATTACCGGGCCCTCCGAACTCAGAATGGCCCGGTAATTCCCCATTCTGGGAACCCGGTAAAGGAGCCCGGTTTAGCGACAGGCATGGCTACCGCCAAACCCGTAATGAGGCCCAATATGTTTTGCACAGTGATCTCTGATCAAGAACATGTGTCATCTAGGAAGGTTATCAGGTGAAATCTGAAAAGTATATTATACCTAAATGATGTACACTGTTTGCGATGGGATGTTTAAACTAATGTTCTGTTAGTGTTGCGACAACAAACCTTGTAGTATACAGATCTTAATCATTTAATACTACTTTGTGTGTAAGTGCTCTGTGCGATGAATGATTTTCATTTTCAGTACCAATGGCTTTTTATTTTTTTAATGAATATTCTATTCAAGGAATGTACACAAGGTGGGGAATTAGAAAAGGAGGCACATGGACCAGAGGCTGAACATAACGTAATATTGAATACAATTGGACATCACATTGCATTTGGAATACTTTTTAATGTTGTAATTGTATCTATTCAATGAAGTTGGTTCTGTTTGTAGATATGTACATATGTTTGTTTGCATTGAAATTAAATGTGCTTTATTTAAACCCTATAACAACGCTATTTTTTCAGCCTGCTGGTGTGGTGGGAAAAGAGAAGCCCACAGTTTCAAGGAAAACAAAGAAAACAAGGGTAACGAACAAACAAGTTGGTTTTGTAGAAGTTTTTAGGCTGGTGTTTTATTCATATAATGTTTTTTGTTTTTAAAGTGGTATCTGCTGTATCTGTGTTATACATTGACAGGCCGATTCATGGAATTAATGTGCGCTGAAATTTTCGGCGCAAGCGTGCAAAAGCGTGCGAATCGCAGTCCCAGTGCGAAAATCGCAGCGAAACCCGCGCACAGCGATTCATGGAAGTCCGTGTGCGTGTAAATCCCGGGATGTGTGCCAAAATTTTGCATGGCGCACGCTGGCGCACTCATCTCCAAACAGCGTGCGCTACGCGCACAGCGAAATCGCACATAGCACGGTGCACACAACATAAGTAGGAGGAACAGGGGGCGTGACACGCATAATGGGGAACAACGCGTGAAAATGTGGGCGTCACAGGGGAAGTACAGGAGGCAAATGCGCGGAACGCCCACACGCACGTTCAAAACACGTATTCATGGATTAGAACGGGGCTAACGCGTGCGCTAAAAAAGATGCGCTAATCCGGAAACACGTACGCCAGGAGGAAGCAGGCGTACGTGGACCCGCGCAGCATAAAAGTGCGCGCAAACAACAAACAAGCTCAGACGCCAGGATGAATATACCGTTCCTAGCAACAGTGGTCGTGGGATACCGCAGGAGGAGAAGGAGGATAGTCAGGCCCAGAATTTACACACCCAGAACCAGCCTTTTTGGGATGCCTGATGACCAGGTGTATGGGAGGTACAGGTTTCCACCTCACATAATATTCGACCTGGTGAGTGAGTGGGAGGATGACCTCACATCACCCACCCTGTGCTCCCAAGCACTCAGCCCCCTGGAGAAGGTCCTCAATGTACTGCACTTCTTGGCCACTGGATCATTTCAGGGGACAAGTGCTATAGTGGGGGGGGTGTCACAGGCCACGCAGTCACTCTGCCTAAACCAGGTCTTGGCCATCATGACTGCACGCCCATCAGTCCACAGGCACATATACCTGCCCAGACACCTGCAGAAAGGCAGGCTGCCGTCCAGGATTTCTACGGGGTGACACAATTCCCCAAAGTCCTAGGTGCCATTGTTTGCACCCATGTGGCTCTACGTCCCCCCAGGGCATCAGAGCACATCTATAGAAACCGCAAGCACTGGCATTCCATCAACGTGCAGGTAGTATGTGATGCCAAGGGAATCATCACCTCAGTATATGCCAACTATCCAGGGTCCACCCACGACAGTTTAATTTACAGAATGTCAACCCTAAACCGGGACCTAGAAGCTGGACGGCATGGCGATACATGGCTGCTCGGTGAGTATAAATGCCACAGCACATGCATGCATGTCAGGTACTGAGTAATGTCACAACCCCACAAATGATACCCATCACCACCTCCCAAGGGGACAGTGCCTACCCTCTGAGCACCCACATGATGATGCCAATTTGGAACCCCACCACGCCACCCCAGGTAAGATACAACACAGCCCACATTGCAACCCGGGGCATAGTGGAGCGCACATTTGGAGTGCTAAAGTCACGCTTTCGCTCACTTGACCGATCTGGCGGACAGCTGTTATACGCTCCCCCAGAAGTGTGCAGGATCATAGTGGAAGCATGTGTCCTGCACAACGTTGCAACACGCCGGGGCCTGCCCGTGGACATGGTGGTGCCCCAACATCCCCACATGCACGGCCGATGCGCATGGAAGGGGAAAGGGCACGGGGTGAGGCAGCCCGTACGCAGCTGGTGGCTAATTACTTCACCTAAAATCACACCCCTGTGGAGTGCACACAGCCCTGGCACATACCAGCTGACAATCAATGATGATGAAATAAGGGACAGTCAACTGTCACAACCATACCAGCCTGAGATTGGTCAACTGGAAGTGGTACATTGTGTGCATCCCTACCTACACAAACACCACCAATGCTGTGTCATCAAAACACACACTTCTATGCTGCTAAATTCATTACCCCCTTGCAAAATACAACATGACAACAGTGCCATGTCACCCAACCCCTCTCCAGCACCGCCACCCAACACACCATGGCATGTCATGCTATGTGAGAGCAAACAAAGCAATCCCCAAAACCTGACACAAGTGTCACAAAGTACAGTGTCCCTAATGGCAACTGGCCACACACAATATGCTCACAGCAATGTAAAACTAACAACACACATGACCAAATACTTACCAACAATACAATGCAGCTACACAACCTCAAACATAGCAAAAACATGACAGTACTAAATTAAAGTACTGGTAGTCTTACAACCTGATCATGCCAGCACATCAACCCCTTCCAACTGTACAGTGTTGCTGCCACGCAAATGTGTAAGTGCACTGCTTACAACATGAACTCCATCTCCAAAGTAGACGGCCTTGTGAAGACATAAGGAATGAACCTGCAAATTAGGAGGAAGACATGGATGCACAAGCACATATCAATACACCATGCAGTGTACATCCAACAACAATATCCACTAGGAATGTATACACAGTATTGACTACAGACTGCCCACACAGCTCATGGGAGTCCAACGTCACTGTGTAATTCACTGTCACTTGGGCACACCCTTTGCAAGCCCATGGAAACGGGAAGCAGGGGTGTGTGTCTTACGAACCGAAGCATCTAACCCAAACTCAGGACAAGCCTGCATGTGCCCAGCCAGAATACAGTGGATGCCCACGGGAGCCACACAAGGCAACACACTGTAAAAAAAAAATCAATAATAAAAAATAAAAATAAAAAATAAAAAATGGCCATTTAGGGACCGGGGGGGAGTAGGTAGCCACCCAGGAGGTCCGAGGACAGGGTGCACACCAACAGCCACCTGTGTGGATGTTGGGGAAAAAAACACCTCCATGGGGTCATGGCCTGCACAGCTATGCCAATGTGGGAGAAATGCTGCTGTCACTCTCATCACCCTCTGCTGCTGCATCAGGAGGTGGTGGTGCTATGGGAGGCAGCCCACGCAAAGCCCTAGTATGGTCCTCCATGGCAGCAAGCATGCGGGTGTGAAAGGTCTCGTTCTGGAGGATTATAATGCAGAGATCCCCATGCATAATTTATATTGATTATAATGACGTGATGCCCGGATCTCCTCCCGAGTTGCCTGCATCTCAGCTGAGAGGGAACGTGTGAGCCGCTCCAGCTGCTGTTCTGTCCTCAAGTTAGTGGAAGCCTCAAGGTCAACAAATGTCTCCCTGAGGTGATGGAGTTCTACCCTCAGGGCTTTCCTGTGGGCCTGGGACTCTATTGATACCGATTGGCGTAGAGTCTCCAGTGCCGCCCGTCGGTCCCTGTTGGACGCCAACATGTCTTCCTTGTGTGATTGGCAAATGGAGTCTTTTGCCTGCTGTAGTTGCTCCATCTGCCTTCCAGGGGGGACAATGGAAGTGGCCACCCTCTCCATTGCTTGAGCCATCATCTCAACTGAGGCTGCCTGTTGGGTTGCCATACCGTACATGGATTGTCCCCATACGGTATTGCCTGGTGGCATACGGCCACCGCGTCGGCGGGCACCACACCTGTTTGGGGCAAGGCGTTCTGCTCCTTGCTGTGCCGGCACTGCCTGAGGCTGCAGGACTGCATTCCCCCTCTGATCTGCTGGCCCAGGAACAGGATCAGATGTTGTGGAGTGTGACCCTGCATCCGTAACCGCCAAAGATGGATTTACCAACACTGACATCCCCATAGAGGATTCTACCCCTGGTGCAGGTGGATTGGACAGAACAGAATCCCTGCCAGAAACACTTACCTACGACGGCACATAGGTCTCATCATCCGAATCAGCACCTGAAAAGAGGTCTGGGGAGGTGCACCCAGAGACACCGCAGGACAGAATGGTCTGCAGCAAGATTGGGTTCTCACCCACCACCACACCACGTCGCCCACTGGTGCCCAGTCGTGCCTGAGATTCCTCTGGGTCTGCACCATCTCCTCAACCTCAACAGCATCAAGTGCGTCATCCCCTGCAAAAACATGAAAGACAAAAAATTGAAACAGGCATTAGCACCATAGAACACAAATAGGCCTGACAAGCTACAGGACCAGTAAATGATTTACACATGTCCCACATGACTATAACCCTCCCATGCATGCACTGTCACTGAGTTGGAAGGGGAGGCAAAAGGCAGACACTGATGACACCAAGATGGAAGAGCAACACATTTGCTGCATGCTGGGTAGCACTGCCATCACACATTGGCCTGTGGGTGGCATGTCCAATACACATACATGACACATGCCATCACACAGATGGCATGTACCATAGCCATGGTACATTCCACAAGTACATCCATATGTCAGTGAATGAGTACTGTCAGCCATCCGTGAGATGGACATGATGAGATGAAAAATGCTACATAGTGTGACAAAATACGCATGTGCCACACACTGCAACACATCCAGTGTATACAAATATAGTGATTGCAGGCCGATGTACACATGAATGGTTGTGCACTTCAACATGACAAGAAACAACTATCATGTTCCACATTCAAACAGGCCCCAAAAATGTATGTGATCAGGCCAATACTCAATCAGCCTGAATGCTCAAATCATTCACCTAACAGGGTAACACGTGTGGGCCAATGTGGGGTTCATCAATGACAGAAGCATGTCACAAATGTGACAATAGGGGTCAGGAATGCGTAGCAAAAGCGGGAGAATTGAAACAATCAGCCTGAACGAACACTGAAAAATACAAACAATGCTGTTGCAAGATGCCACTTCAAGGGCAACTGCCGTAATGTTGCGCTAAATTACTACTGTGGGCAGAAGGGATACTCTCACACCCAAATCCAAGGCCGCTGAATGTTTTGGATGAAGACATGGCTGACCCATACCACTCAGGCACACTCACCTGGCACTCAATCAGAACCCGTTACCCAAACAACATACACATGCATTACACACACATGCATGGGCACTCACCGGACAATGCATCATAATCAGGTAGTTCTCCCACACCTTGGATCTGTTCCTCTGTGACGAAGGCCCCAGCAACAGACTCATGTTCAGTGAGTTCATTGTCCTCTTGTGGAGACCCACCACCAGTCACCAGAGTAGCGGCATGATTTGAGGCCAGCTTGTTCTGTGCTCTGCGTTTCAGGTCATTCCACCGCTTGTAGCAATCATCAGCTGTGCTCCTCACAAATCCAAGGGCACTTATGCGGTCAGCGATGGTCTGCAAGTGTGCCCTACGTTGACCAGGTGTGGTCTTGCACCCTGCAGTCACCAACATTTTGCGGCTATGTGCCGACACATAGGACACAAGTGCATCAAGTTCTGCGTCATTAAAGCAAGGCTTCCTTGACGTGCCGGAGTGTGTAGCTGTGCCTGGGGTCTCAGCCTGTCGTGCCAGAGCACCCTTCTTCCTCTTCTTTAAAAGTGGAGCGGCATCAGAGTGGCTAAGCCACTCTGGTCAGTAGGGGCAGAATAGCCGGTTGACTGGGTAGTAGGAGTGTGGGAATGCACAATGACCATAGATCTTGATGCAGGCATTGGTTGCAGGGTAATGTTGGCAGGGGGAACGTCAGTTTGATGGACCTGGACTGACACTGTCCTGGCTGGGAGAGTCAGAGCTGTGGCAGATGGATCTACAGCTGCCCCTGCAGCCTCCCCACCCTGCATACTTGGGGCAGCAGATGACATAGCTGCCCCAGATCCACGTGGCTTGGTGACAACAACTTGCACCGCCACACGTGGCCTAGACTTGCTGACCTGGAAGTCAGCCTGGGAGTCATCCTGTGGCAGGTCAGGTGCCACAATGGGCTGGTCCAACAGGGGCTGAGCTGGGATGGTGTCAGCCACATTTCCCTCAACCATGGGGGGGGCATGGGTGTCCCTGATTGTTCCTCCGCACATGGGGGTATAGGGGCACCCTGCAAATCCCAGCCACGTCCCCTACCACGCCCCCCACACCTTTTCCTCCCTTACCGCTTGGTCGCCTCCCAACCATGGCACTGATGTTGTTGTGTGTATGGGAGTTGCAGTAAACTATTGTCCTGGGCAATTGGGGATCAAAGGGGTAGGATACTAGATGTAATTCGAACCCTAGTGCTCTAACAAGGCTTTCTGTGACCCCTGGGGGAAGATGACGGGTCACGCAACGCACAGGCAGCCCAAAATCAAAAATCAACAAGCACGCAACCCCTCGTAGACCACGTGCGTGAAGAAAAGAAACCCGCACTACGCTGTGGCACCCAGAAACACAAAAATAAGCGTCTGCGTAATACACGCAGCCTACAATGACCTCTGAAGGGGAACGCGACACACGGGGCAAGCACAGTTGCTAAGTACGTGCAGAACTCACCGTCTGCCTGGAAAAAGAACGTGAAAAATACGCGCGTGTGCGCGTTGGCAACACCCCCGCCAAAAGAAGAATTGTACGCTGTCTGAGGAGACAGGACAAAAGGAGAAGTGAACTCTGTTTGAGGAAAGAGGCCCAACAAAAAATCCGAAAAGAGCTGTCAGCGGTAACAGGGAGTACGAACTAGAAACACTGTGAAGTAATCGCGTGTGAACCGACAAGAAGTACAGATTTCACCCACTCGCTCTCCACGAAAAGCACTTACAAGGAAATGGCGTCCTACACGTAGCTTTTAAACCGACCCACACGTACACGTCAGATACGTGTGTACGCGGGCCCTTTCCTCCAATTACACGCGATGACACTCGGACGTGCAGTTTTCCACATGTGCTCTGTCATCACGTGCTATGAGGGAAACGGCCGCATGCGTAATGTAACTTACGCGCTTACGCGCCAAGGGCCTTTGGTCCAATGAAATCGCGTGCGTGTGCGTCTGATGACGCGCTTACACGCTAAGGCCCTTTCCTCGAATTACAAGCTGACGTGAAACTTTTTCACGTGCCAAATCACTCCGTATCAAGCTGGCCACGCACACATACACACGGAAGACCACGCTCCTGCCCTGAAGGCCATTTTCCTGCCCCCCAGACCCCCGAGCACGCTCCCACCTGCCATCTGCTGCTGCCTGATTGTCTGCTGCCCACATTCCCTGCTATTTGGTGCCTGCACATCAGCCATCTGCAGGGGTCCAGTTGCTGTGTCCACCCCTGCTGGAACAGAAGTCTCCCGACTGGGATACCATTGCTCCACAGCCCAGCCCCCACACCCAATTGCCCACCCACTCCTGCCTCTGGGGTTGCCATGTCGGGCACATCTCCATCTGGCACCACTGGCAACCCCCAGCCAGAGAGGCAGAGGGCCACCAGCTTCACTGCCACCGAAGTTGGTGTCCTGGTGGAGCATGTCCTGGGGCATTATGATGCGCTCTTCGGAACATCATGTGCCAACAAGGAAGGACGGGAGAGGATCTGGGACGACGTAGTGGTTGCCATCAACACCGAGGGTGTGGCAACCCGCGACATCAAGCAAGTCAAGATGCCTGGGAGGACTTCAGGTCCAGGACCCTCCACAAGGCCCGGTGCCTCGCGGAGGGGTGCCGGACACGCATGAGTAACATTCGGATGAGGGTCCTGGAACGCGTAGGCCCAGCGCTCCACGCCCAGATCCTTCGGCGGCAGACCCATCTGGAGTTGTGTGGTAAGTGGCCAGGCATTGCCGTGTGAGACAGGGCATGTTGCAGTGTTCTGGTAGTCTGATGCTTGCCTGTATGTGTGACATAGGCGATGTATGGATGTGTGTGTGCAGGGACATCATGGTCATTCATGTGAGACCAGTTATGTGTGAACCACATGGTTGGTGCCTGTGTTTTAATGCAACATGGGAAGCTCTATGCGGAATGCACACATGAAAGCATGGCTGTCTCTGTTCCTGGACATGGAGGGGGGGTGAGGAATGGGTGCTGGTGTCATGTACATGTCTGGTGCACGTGTGTGTGTGTGCCTGAGAAGTGTGTGTGTGACTATGAAACGCCATGGATGCATGTGACTTTGAAGACAACATCTTGGTTTACACGGGCCCTTCTACATGGATGTTGATGTTGATTGCAGGCGCCGGGACTGTTTCTGCATGTGTGTTGTGTGCATTCACCCATGTGTTGTGGAATGACAGGATGGAAGTGACATTTGACAGTGCCACTCATGTGTTATTTCTTCCTGTCTAGGGTATTTTGTACTGTACCCTGATGCTTGTGTTCTATGTCTCCCTCTACACAAGGCCCAGCCACCCTCCCAGGAATTACCATCATCCGGGAGCGAGTGGGCTGGTGCTGCATCTGCCACAACGGCTGTGGCGGAAGGTCCGGGTGAGCCCCCACAGTGGCTACCAATGGCGGAAGACGGTGTGGAGATATCCAGGTTGGTGGTCTCCACAGAGGAGGAGGAGCCCGCTACTGAGCCACACATGGGGCCTGGTGGGGGTAGTACCACTGGTGCAAGTGGCGCAGTCCAGGGCCAGGGTCAGGAGGCAGCACAGGTCATCGCGGAGGGTCCTGTGCATGTCGCTGTCCCTGACCCTGTGACTGCACCACCATGCACCAGCAGGGAGACCCCGTCCCAGGCCTGTCCGCAGGTAGGGGAGAGTGCCATGTCATCTGCCTCTCCACTACCTGCGAACGAGGGGTCCCACAAACATATGGGCTCCATCCTGGTTGGTGTCGCGTTGCGCACGCGTGTCATTCGTGATGACGTTCGTTCCTCCTGGGCGGAGAACGCACACCATCACAGAGAGCAGCGTCGTGATGTGGCACTGCTGGGAGGGGCCCTGGTTGGTGGGTTCCTACATGTGTCGTGGGCCTCACCTCCTCTGTGGAGACTATGCGCCAGTCGTTCTCCACACCGTCTTCCGGCCCAGATTCCACCAGGGCCCTCTGTGGACCTGGCCCGACCAACACAGCCAGCTGCTCACATCTCTGCCACAGTCGGGAGTCGGCGGCCCAGCAGGGGCGGACACCACAACTGGAGACCAGCTGATGGAGGATGTGCAGGCACCATCAGACACGGCACATGGACAGCAGCAGCAGGAGCAGGCTCTAGGTGGGAGCAATGATGGCTCAGGGCCATCAACATCAGAGGGGCAGGCATCGGCCAGAGGGCAGGAGGACCCAGGAATGGGAGTGTCTTCCGTGTGGCACCGGTTGGGCCAGCAGATACGTGCGGAGCGGCGGCGGGCGGAAGAGGCGCGGCTCACCATGGTCAGGGCGGAGTTCTCCATGCATCGGGCTTTGAGGCGGGCAGAGTGCCTCGAGGCAACTCGCAGGGAGATGGAACAGGCCATGAGTGCCTCCCTGTGAGACCTCGGGGCCAGGACAGATGCTCGCCTCCGGCAAATAGACATGGAGTTCGATGATTCCCTGGCCCGGACACCACAGAGTGAGCTGCTGGACTTGCCCGCCGCCATTGTATATAGTTAGATAGTGTTAGGTTTCCTTTCGTTTTTTCTTCATTTTGGTTGCGCTTGGACAATGCACCACGTTTTTTATATAGTTTTTTATTAGGTAGTATTTTTGATAGGTTTCATTTCATCAGTTGGGCTCATGGACCCTGGATTGTTCATCTGTACATAGTTCACCATTCTCTTTTTTTTTATTTTCACCATGGAGCAATGGTTTTCACTTTCTTTTTTCCCTTGGATTTGCTTTGTTGGACTGTGACTTTGGACACCATTTCTTTTGGATTTCTTTGGATTATGATTTCTTGTTTTTTATTCTTTTACAGACATGCAGCTTTTCTTTTATTATTCCCATTGTTGTGTGTTGGATTTTAATTACATTCATGTTGTGTTTAATACATTTTTTTCTTCATAATTCGATGTGTGGTATTATCATTGGTTTCATGCATGTCATGATATGGGTTTTCACATTCACTTGCACCCATTGTGTGTGTGTGACGGACATGTGTTCATTTACATACTTGCCATTGGGGTTGTATTGTGTAATTGCCTTTTCTATGTGGGTGACTGCAATACTTGGTTGGGTCTTTGGGCTGGGGAGGCTGGCCATAAGGGCCATTATTGAGGATCGTCATGACCTGGGGGCAGGGGGACATGAGTGGGACATGAGTGGGGGCCTGCTGGCAGGTGCCCTGCACTGCTGGGGGGTGGGGGTGCAGGGGGACATGAGTGGGGGCCTGCTGGCAGGTGCCCTTCACTGCTGGGGGGATGGGGGTGCAGGGGGACATAAGTGGGGCCGGCTGGCAGGTGCCCTGCACTGCTGAGGGTGCAGGGGGACATGAGTGGGAAATGAGTGGGGGCCTGCTGGCAGGTGCCCCTGACTGCTGGGGGGTGCGGGTGCAGGGGGACATGAGTGGGGGCCTGCTGGCAGGAGCCCCTGACTGCTGGGGGTGGGGGTGCAGGGGGACATGAGTGGGGGCCTGCTGGCAGGTGCCCCTGACTACTGGGGGTTGGGGGTGCAAAGGGACATGAGTGGGACATGAGTGGGGGCCTGCTGGCAGGTGCCCCTGACTGCTGGGGGGTGGGGGTGCAGGGGGACATGAGTGGGGGCCTGCTGGCAGGTGCCCCTGACTGCTGGGGGGTGGGGGTGCAGGGGGATATGAGTGGGTGATCAGTAGTGCAAGCTGACATGTGGCTTGGCTAGTGGGCAGGCCCATGGTAGATGGGCTGCCTGTGGGACATGACCTGGGGTGCAGGGTAGTCCCCTGTGGTGTGGGCTGCCTGCAGGGGCCATGGAGGGTGTAGAGGGAACACCTGGGAGGACCCACACTGCCAATTCACGTGTAGGAATCCCCGTGCACCCCCGAAATTCAGTACACCACTCTGACAGCAGAATCGTGTGTGAAACTTCCCGCGCACCTCAGGAATACACGTACCCTGCTCAAATCGCGTGTGAAACTTCACGCGAACCCCGGTAATACACGTACCCCACTCGCACAGGCCTTTTTGCGTGTGAAACTTCACGCGAACCCCAGTAATACACGTACCCCACTCGCACAGGCCCTTTTGCGTGTGAAACTTCACACGAACCCCAGTAATACATGTACCCCACTTGCACAGGCCCTTTTGCGTGTGAAACTTCCCGCAAACCCCAGTAATACACGTAGCCCACTCGCACAGGGCCAATCGTGTGTGAACATTCCTGCAAACCCCTGTTATACACGTACCCCACTCGCACAGGCCCTTTCGCGTGTGAAACTTCACGCGAACCCCAGTAATACACGTACCCCACTCGCACAGGCCCTTTCGCGTGTGAAACTTCCCACTAACCCCAGTTATACACGTACACCCCTCGCACAGGGCCAATCGCGTGTGAAACTTCCCGCGAACCCCCGTAATACACGTACACTGCTCCAATCGTGTGTAAAACTTCCCGCGAACCCCAGTTATACAGGTACCCAACTTGCACAGGCCCTTTCGCGTGTGAAACTTCCCGCGCACCCCCGAAATACACGTACCCAGATCCAATTGCATGTGAGACTTCCCACGAACCCCCGTAATACACGCACCCTGCTCCAATCGCGTGTGAAACTTCCCACAAACTCCAGTTATACACGTACCCCACTCGCACAGGCCCTTTCGCGTGTGAAACTTCCCACGCACCCCCGAAATACACGTACCCGGATCCAATCGCATGTGAGACTTCACGCAAACCCCAGTTATACAATTACCCCGCTCGCACAGGGCCTATCGCGTGTGAAACTTCACGCGAACCCCAGTAATACACGTTCTCCGCTTGCCGTTTGCTGTTTGGCAGCCTTGTAAACTGGTCCAGGGTTAGCACAGCCCTTTGCGCTGGATTGGGGATTTTGATGGCTTTTCCTTAGGCAAGGACGTTCTTGGGGGCGTAACTGGCGCTGTTGCAGGGTCGCTGCGCCACTCTGCGCCACGGCTGGTTTTGGAGGCTAAAATCCATGAATACGCTGTGCGCGGAAATCGATTTTAGCACACGCGGCTGGCGCAGACATTCGCACTCACACACTGTGCGCCAGCCGCGTGCGCCACTTGTGCGCGAAATTATATGAATTACCCCCTGAGTCTGTTTTTCAACACATCTCCTAGTGGCCCAGAATGAAGACAAGTATAAAGACACAGACAACAATTGAAACCAAAGATGTTGCGTGCCAAACAGATTTCACAATGGAGCAACTACTAATTGGGGTGCAGAGTGATCCAGTCAATAACCAGACTAGTGATGCTTATGCCCAATGGCCGGAAACTGAATGGAATGTGATCGGCGATCTGTGCATAGTGTCCATTGACCATTGCTACCATGTGACATCTGGACAAGATGAAATTGAATAAAAATGATGATGCATTGCCATTCCTCGCAGTCCCCTTGACACAATCTACACCCGATAAAAATGTTCAACCCAAGAAACATTCAATGTTACCTGTTTGTCCAATTTGTGTGCAAATATCACATCCTGAACTAACAGAGACGGAAGCTTCCACGCTATTGACCGAGGAATTTGCTAAATGTCTGTACTTCAGTTTGCATAGTTTGGGATATTTGTCCACCACACTTGAGTCACAAACTAAAACCACATTCATGCCGGATGATTGGCTAATAAAGGATCAAAAATACATTTTATTCAACACCTGCCTGCTAAAGATTGGACATATGCTGAAATGTGTCCATACATTGAGGGGGAACATATGCGGGCAGCCATTGGTAAATGTGTCTCGTGTATTACAAGGCACTAACCTGAAAATCCAAGCCTGCTGTGTCCACCTCCATAATACATTTTCAGGGTCCGCTCAGCCGATGTTGGGCAAAGTGCCTGCTGGAAATCTACTATTTTCAGCAGCTTTACTTTTCAGCGGGTAGACTTTCTGTAAGATTTCCAGTTTCTGTCAATTTGTGCGAGTTGAGTTCCTTGCTAAAACCCAGTGCTACAAATATCAAAGGGAATTCTTATTCCTCACTATTAGTCAAGCCTGGAAAATGGAACAGATGTCAATTGAAAGCACATTCTTTGGCAAACGTTTCCGGCTAGCTGGCGACGGACAGTAGGACAGCCCCAGATTTTAAGCAAAGTACTGCACATACCACTTTCAAGACATGGAAAGTAAATAAATTGTGAGTTTGATGATCGCACAGGTGTCCAAATGTACATCTTCTGTGGCCATGGAGAAAACTGGTTTCTTCAAATCCGTTGAACATCTTCAATCAAGGGGAATGCACATCGACCTCATAGCCACAGACTGGCATATTTCAATAGCCAAGGCCATGCAAGAGCAGTTTCCACACATTCATCATCAATTTGATGTATGGTACATTGCCAAATCAGTCAATAAAAAATTACAGCTGCTGTCAAAAAAAAGGGTTCAGAAACTATTTTAAAGTGGTGTCAGTCTATCAGCAACCATCTTTAGTTCAGCTCCAAAACTTGTGATGGGTCTGTAGAAATTCTACTTGAAAAATGGCATTCATTGATGTACCATTGTTCCAACATACATTCATGGACAGAAAACCAACATTTTCATGAATGTGCACATGGACCTTTATCGAAGGAGCAAGAATGCAAGAAGAAGTGGTTGTTGCCATGTTCACCTCCACACAAAGCTCTTGAGAAGATCGTGTATGATAAAACTCTTTCTAGAGACCTGAACGGACTCACAGAATTCTGTCATGCCAGAGATTTGGAGGTGTTCCATGATATGTGCCTAAAGTTCAGGTCCAAAAGGTATCATTTTGGCATAGACGGTATGGAGGCGCACAATGAGAACATGGGGAGGGAACAAGCGAAAACTGCCAGAAACTTCAGGATACTTTGTTACCTCTTGGCCTTTACAAAACGAGGCAAACAGTGGGTCCCCAGGCCAATATACTAGGAAATGGAATTATAATTCGTGAAAGATCTAACATTAACTGTGTTGGCCATGCATACTCATGGAGTTGATCCAGAATGTGTTCCCAGGACACATACAATGCCAAAAAACATTGCTAACAAGCCTTGTCCACCTAAAGCGGAACTTATTGAAAAGATGACTTCCAGATTTAAATGATTTGTAGCTGTCTTCATAATGTGTTGACAATAACATTTTCGATATTTTCCCCAATGTTTTGGACATTGTACATCAACAATCGAATGCTGTTACACTGAATTTCAATGCTATAAAAAGTATTAAAATGTATTTAATTATGCAGATTTAATCAAGTGTATGATTCATTAATGTATATCTTTTACCTTCCCTACATTTATATTACTGGTCCTCAATCGATAAGACACATGTCTGTGGTTGCTATTGGTGATATATTTCTGAATAGAATTGCCCTAGCACATCAGTGCTGCACTTCCTGTTTGGGTTGCTGAAATACTGATAGGCAAATGGATATTTGCCATCAGTCCAAGGTATACTGATGCTTGCTGTCTTTCAAACCCTCTGCTAGACGCAAACCACATCCACACATGCAGTGCATGGCACTGCCATTGATGGCCTATGGTGGCTAAGGTTTTCATAGCAATGATCAATCGCCTGACCTGTGTCTGCCCCATAAGTAACAGAACGTTTTGCATTGGCAGTGTATTATCTTTTCAAACATCTCGGCGAGCGGGCAGGCTTTTACACACTCACATTTTAGTATTTTAGTAAAGTATTCTAGTCTTTTGAAGTGTGTGATTTTTTGGGTTCTCCATAGCTCTACAGAGCTCACCATAGCGTCCAAATTGTCTTTTCAAATGTATCCTCTTTGTCAACTTTTTGCCAATAAGTGCCTGTTGTTGCTAGGTTGCCATACAGTGTAACTTTGGGTTTTACTTTCCATGTGCACCTGCCTGTGTCCTTCACTTGTGTTCTCCCTTCCTACCTCCCCCAGCCTTCCTCTTCTCTCCTCTCCCTGCTTACTCTATGGTGCCCTCTCTCTCTCCTATCTTTTCTAACTGCTTATCTATCGACTATCCGGCTCTCCTCACTAAATCTGGTAGGAAGAAGTTTAAAAAGGACATCCTTTTCTCCTTATCTTTAGAATACCTTGTCTGCAGGTTCTCTTTCTATCCTGGCCATTCCCTTACTGTCGCTACCATCTATCTGCCACCTGGTCAGATCTCCTTCTTCCACTATGAGTGGGCGGACCTCTCCTCCTCCGTCCTGGTCTAGGCCACTCAACTCCTCCTTCTTGGAGACTTTAACATCCACCTGGATGCTTCCTGTCCCTCACCTGGACTCACAGAAACTGTTTCTGTATCCCTACAGCCCCCTAGCCCACTACCTGATGTCTGCACTTACCCTTGCACTTGCCACCAGCTGGCCACACTTTTTATTTATTGTATTTATTTATTTATTTTCACTATTTATTTTATGCACTGCACTGCTCCTCCACCTTTTCATCCTCCACATTTCCCCTTCTCCCTACACTGCACTTGCACGATCTTAATACCACCTTGCCTAGTAAGATCGTTGTCTCTGTCTTCCCTCTGTTCCTCCTCCCTTGCCTCGTTGCGCCTTGAAGCACTCGTGCATAAACACATTACAAATTCCATATCATATCACCATACCATATCATGGTTTGTTTTAGACAGACACAAAAGCAATCTTAGGTAACATCAGCCTTTCAGTGGCGTGTAGTATCGGTTTTACTTACTTTGAGTGTAACTTTTGTCCAAAACTAACTTGAAGTAATTGCATCCCCTACTCTGTGGACTGAAGAGCAACTGTAATTGCATGTTACAACATAATGAATACATACCTCTCGGGAAAGAAGCCAAGAGATAGCTTGCAGGGTTTAACAAGGTAAACTTTGACCAAAAGTAAAAAAAAATCTTCAAAGGTTTCTGCTCTTCGAGAACACTGAGACTCCAGAATGAATGATATAGCCCATAGAAAGGCCACAGCATCATGAATGACATTGCATATAGGTTCATAACCCTCACTACTGATGGGTAAAAAGTATTCATGATCGCGCAACATTGGTGGATGCCAGCAAACAATTTGTTTATTTTTCAGGTGACTTGGGATGCTGCATTGGTCAGCTGGGCTCATCGCTCCCATCGAGTGAAGGTCACTTCGTGGGACGATGCGTGTGGGGATAGAAGAAATTAATCAGTTCACACTGATGCATCTTGTCCAGTATGTTTTATTATTGTGGCATTCTTTCACAAAAACAAAACCTACCACGCATACATGCTGAATACAAGCATCAATTGTTATTTGATCTTGGACGAAAGGGAGCAGTCGCTATGCTCGAAGGACACAAGGTGTCGAATATGTGCAAAAATGATAACATTTACTATTTTGAAAATGGACATTAGGAAATTCAGTTTCAATTTATGCAAACCGTTGTTCTGAGCGGACACTCTGCGTTACGCCAAGGGAATGGAACTATCAAACATAATGTAAGTTCAGCTATCCATAATATTTTTGCGATTAAAAACGGCATTTGTGCTGTATGCATACGGAACAATTCAGCGACGTGCAAATATGACATTTGTTGAAAATAGTGTAGACAATACTTTGTTCCATTGATTAAATTTATACTGCGCCATATTTAAAACACCAATTTCGCAGCTCGTACTTTGTTTGTAAGTCTACTAATAATTGTTATTTGTGTATAGTTTAAAGAGTAATAAGTAAAGGTTTGATTTGTTTACCGGTATTGCTTACTAAAAATGTTATGGGTTGTTAGTTTGAGCATATTCAGACGATTATTCATCAGCGACCCGCAACCACAAACTTACAAAATGTACCACCTTAACCTTTGATCCAACTTGGGCCTCACTACCCAGGTCTTTTTGCCAAATGCAGCCAAGGTTTCTAACCTTAGAGACAAATTTCAGGTTTGACCCCAGCAAGATTGGTATGGGTAGCTTCTTAGCAGCAGGCAGAAGGTGTTTAGGTCCGAGTAAAATCAGCTCCATTTTGGCAGCATTCAACTGTAGCTGATTATGGGACATCCAGGAGCAAACTTCATTCAGGAACTGTGCCAGTTTGCTAAAGGCATCATCAAAATAAGAGACTCTGAGAAAGATCTGAGTGTCGTCTGCGTATGAAGGGAAGTTCAATCCGTGATGCCTCAAGATCTCTAAAAGAGGGCGGATGTATAGGTTGGATAGTAATGGTGACAAAGAGGATCTCTGAGGGACTTTACAGATCAGTCTAATGGCATCTGATGAAAAACCCTCCAGTCCCACTTGTTGGTGGCGGACGGTCAGAAATGATCTAAACCAGTGCAAGGCATGTTCAGACACTTTTCCCACTTCTTGTTGATGACCCAAAAGGATGGTATGATTGACCGTGTCGAAAGCCGCGGATAAATCGAGCATCACCAAAAGGGACAGCTCACTTTGATCCACGGCCCTCTACAGGTCATCCTGGATGGGCCAAAGGGCCATTTCAGTTCCATACTTGGGTCTAAACTCACACTGGAATTTGTCTTTTATCAATTCCCTCTCTACAAAGCCCTGGAGTTGACTAGTGACAATTTTTTCTAAAAATGTTGCCGGCCAAGGAAGTCCTGCAATTGGCCGAAAGTTCTGAAGAATTTATGAGTCCAATGTGGGCTTCTTCAACAGAGGAGTGACTATAGCATGTTTCAAATTGGGTGGAATCATCCCCTGTGAAAGGAGATATCTTGGTTAGCTTTTCGATATATAATATTCCAAGTTCCGTTATAATGTCATCTGTTATTCAATTCTCCATCCCATTGGGAGCTATAACTACTTCACAGCGCTAAACTTTCATGCACATTGTAGTCTCAAATACTACCCCATGTTCTCTGTGTGTGTTCATTATTTGTGGTTTGAATTACAGGGTTAATGGCTAAAATATATTTTTATTATGTTATCCACACAAATATATTGTGCCGTTTTGTGAATGCCATAGTTTCCAGCTGCCGTGGGATGGTTTCTTCAGCCAACAATGGCAGATACGCCTAAACGCCTCGATTTGCATCACCCTCATGTGGGACGATAGACCGGACCGATATGCCCTTTGGCGGTACCAGTGACAAGGAGCAACCTGTCATTGTTTACGGTCTAGCAAGAAGCAGATGCCAAAGCCTTGGGATTGAAGTTGCGTCCAACACGCATCTTATCCCGAAAGGAACAGCATGTGCATCATTACAAAGTTTCGATGCTCTAACCCAAGGACATACACTTGGTCTTTGATCGACATGTGCGGATCATGATAATGTTGTTTCTGGAGCGTTCTTTGCTAAATAAAAGCACTTGCTAAATTGCAGATGAATGATGTTTCCTTTATCAATATTGTTTTCAAATCCAATTTGGGATGCGCTCTGGGAGGATGTGTGTGTTGCTCTTCCGGGTTCTGAGTTAACTGATGTTATGACATGGGTGATGACTGTGCGTGTTTGGCTATGCTGCCCACTAACGTCATGAAAATAGGTGGAGCATATTGTTTGGAATAGTGATGACAGCTTCAGGGGCGGGTGATATGATTCAGTGGCGCAAGGGCACTCAAATTTAGGGCTATGCAGCAACAGATAAGATTAGCACAAGATGGCCACACCCACACCGTTGTTTTCGAAATTGTAAAAGTGAGTAAAACGAAGGTAAAATGCATAGGAATTGTTTTTACGATCGATCACAGTATGCTTAAAAACACATGCCTGAATGCTGGGAACAATAAACATTTTGAGCACACTATCCCTTTAAGGTAGTGATGCGGAATGAGATGGGCATGTCCACCTCCCGCCCAGGGAAAATGAAAAAAATGTAAGTTTCTGGTCAGATAATATAGCTGAACTTACATCAGTGTCAGGGTGGTGCAAAAAAGAGTAATGGCCCACACCATTTTTTCCTCATACCATTTACAAGCAAACATAATGGGAACATAGGCAGTTCTGATGCTCAAACAACCCTGTGTCCAGAGAAAAGCAAATATAGACATATATACTTTGCTATTGTTGTTAAGATGGATTTCTGAACTCTGACCTGTGGGCAGAGGTGCAGAAGACCAGCCTAGTTTCTTGGAACAGTGTAACCTTCTGGACAAGCCAGACCAATCAAGGTAGCATTGGTGGCAATCAAGAATAGATCTCAGGAGGGGTGAGGGTGACTGAAAGACCTCAATGAGCACACAGAGTAAAGGATGCTTACAAATCACTCGTAGTCTCACAAAATGAGGCTTACGACAAATAAATGGAAATAGCCAGTCACAAGGTCAAAGGACAGTGTTTATTACCGTCAGGACTGGGGTCTCAGCGCCCTACGATGCATGAGTACAGACAACGTGGTGGGAGAGAACACTGAATATCCAGAGTGCCAGACATATATACATTCAGACATTCAGGAATAACATACGATACACTTGTCCAGCCTCCTCATGTGATAGGGTCCATAGGGTTCGTCACCTATCCACGTAGATGATATTACTGAGGCAATGTTCTTGCATTTTCCTTGTCCTCCTATTGACAATTTACTGTCTGGGAGAGGGGCAAATCTGTGCATGGGGCATATCGTGTTCCTTGGTACAAGGTTGTCTAACACACAGGGAATTCCTTAGGTACACATTACCTCCAACAACGGGTATAGTATCCTTTCTGTTATCAAATATAACTGTAACACACAAAACAGAAAACGGACAACAGGCTTCACTTGAGCCAATTTCTTTATTGCACCATCAATGCAGCCCTAACACTCTCCCTAGAAAGGACACACTATCCTAGCCCTTCATGATGCTCCTCACCCTAGAAAGCGCTGGTGCACCGACTAAGAGCGGGGGGTACATGCGAGCAATGCTCACCCTGTTCCTACATATGATGAGATGATTTTCAGTTTGCAGTTACGTGAAAACACGTTTCCCGACTGCACACTTTGGTCAAACAGACAGTTCACGTGGGACTAGAAGTCAGAATTCGAACAATTTATTTGCTCTCCGTGAGGTGAGTCCGGTTGGCCCAAGTGTAATGTCCAAAACATTTTAAGAATATGAATATCAAAATCACACTCTCAACAAATAGAAATGCACCCGCTGTAAAGCTCTTTCTTTAGAGTACATACACAGTTAAATTGTGCGAGAGCACATAATTCAGACATAAAACAAATTGCAATATCTACAATTCAAAATTTAAAAACTGCACAAGTCCACTATGTATCACTCTTAGTCAGGTGACATCTATATTTCTGGTCGACCGGTTTCAGTGATTGTCTTTCATATATCATCTTCCGTAGGACCCATTATTTGCTTTCTCAGACCTAATCTGCATGCCCCTCAGAGAAATAGATTCAGCATGTTCTGTGGGGTGAAATAAGAGAAAGTCAGGGTGACTAGTCTCATATTTGGGGTAGAGTGTATTGCATGTAAACTTTATCTCATGTATAGCATAATTCATTTTCAAAGAAAGATCAATTTGTGACATTAGAAAAGGGGCTATCCACCACACCCCACCACCATTAAGTGTACAAAATTGTTTCATTTAGGTACTGATGATCGTACCTGTTCATCTGTTGTATGTGCAATGGAGTAGCACATTAAGTGTCAAGAATTTTGGCACTTCCAGTTAATTAGATCAGGGCACCTGTGTTGATACTTGATCTGCAACTTAAAGGGGTCTCGTGTTGTATTTCATTTCCTATTAGCATAGTACATGAATAACCCTACATAATAGAGCTCATTGGCCCCACTTTTTGGGCATCTTTTAATTACCTGTCATCTGTTATAGTTGTCTTATTTCAAAGGAGTAGACCTCATCTGGTGTAGCGGTCTTGTTGTTAATACACCTCGGGTAGTCCTGTGATATAGGAAAAAAACAGGTTCATGTCAATTACCCGAGTACATAGGGCATTATATTACTCTATCTGTAGCCAGCACTGTGTGCCTACACTAGGTAAGCGCCTAAAGTGCATTATCTGAATACGACGCTCTCCCACGGGCACCTACTTGCATATTAGCTATGCTCCTACAAAAGCTTCAAGGTTCTACAGCGTAAGACAAACAACACACTCAGTAGAATGTGCATTCCTGCCTCGTAAATAACAGAAAGTTCATTCCACTGTCTTCTACCGTGTTCAGAGTGAGAAAGGCAGAATGAGCAAGGAGCTGAACTGAACATTGCATCCAAGATGGCGAATAAAACAAAATGGCAAAATGGCCACCATTATTCTGGCAATAGGTTTGTAGCGTGATGCAAGTGTGCTTAGGCCAATATCCATACCTTATAGGACACTAAACTAAATATATTTTCACAAACCCTCCTTTTGGCTTAAGCGAAGAGCATCATCCAAACATGGCATCCTCAGATGACCAGGAGGCAGAGTCATCGTCAGAACACCCTGAATCATCACTATCATAAACATTGATGGCCATAAACTCTTTTATAGCAAAGTCCTGCATGATCAGTGCATTGGTGACGTGTACAGGCAAGTATGGGCTTGGTTACAGTTTGACCAATGAACGTGCACAACAATCCTCTATCATGAAACCCAGGACAGGTAGACATTGGATGCAGCAGCAACAAAATAGAACTATACTAAGGAGCATAGCTAGAACAGAGAATATCTTCCAACCCCAAGTCTGCAGCAAACTCCTGAGCCATGTACTGATATCGCAATCCTCTCAGGGAATGTGTACTTCTGAACTAAAAATATGTAATCTCTTGATTGCTTGGTGGGGACGGGTTCAGGTACGTAAACGCAATGCGTGGATCCAACCATTTTGTATACACCACCACACTCAGCCAGGATGACGTCTAACACCATCCTGTTCTGAAGAGCCACTAGTCTAATGGCCTTTTGTTCCAACGTCATATTGAACATGATATCAGTAGTCTCATTGATAGTTTTCTCCAAAATCCTAGCAAGTATTCTAATGTCTTGAGAGTTGATTATCTATCCCCAGAACAGAATCATGGACTTGGCAATGTCCCCCAACACCTGCAGGGGAATGTCACCTTCTATTTCCCCTCCTACAACGAGATTTCAAGATATCAGTGGTGGAAGTGATATATACACCAGGCAAAAGTATTCCCAGATAACATGTACCCTGCCAGCCTTTAGGTAACCAAGGATACGCCTCACTCCCACAAATGAAATAGATGGAACCCCCTATATACAGAGGCCTATCTTCTTTTACTAGAACAGCCGTTTTTATGCATTTATCATAGGAGCCGATAGGCCGGGAACCTTCCTTTCGCAAACAGAATGGGTCAGTTTCAGGATCATGATTGATGGTGTATGATGGAGGAGCAACCTCCTTATTCCCTACTGGAGTCATTTTAAAAGAGATCATCGATTGGTAAGGTCTGGAATATTTGTCAGAATGTTTGGCAGTAGCAGTATTGAGGTGCTTTTATTTGCAAACACTGAACATCCTAGCGGCAACAATACCAGTCGATCAAATTCATTAACATTTGTACCATCAAAATTACCAGTGGCGCTGACGTTCCATTGTCCAAAGAACAGTGCTCTGAATGAGGCATAACATGCAGTAGAGAGAGGGAGAGGATGACTATACCAACCTATTCCCTTCTCACTATGCTGTGGCACATGTAAGCAAACCCAACAATTTGTTTTATTCAGAATAGCATGTGTTGCATTCATAATCATCATGAGGGTGTTGTTAATATAACCCCCTCTATGACTGAGGTCAAGTGGACGAAGAGTGTGTGCGTACAGGTGTAAAGGAGACATTGTGGATGCACTGACAGTTGGCAACAGAGTATTGCATGTAAACTTTATCTCATGTATAGCATAATTCATTTTCAAAGAAAGATCAATTTGTGACATTAAAAAAGGGGCTATCCACCACACCCCACCACCATTAAGTGTACGAAATTGTTTCATTTAGGTACTGATGATCGTACCTGTTCATCTGTTGTATGTGCAATGGAGTAGCACATTAAGTGTCAAGAATTTCGGCACTTCCAGTTAATTAGATCAGGGCACCTGTGTTGATACTTGATCTGCAACTTAAAGGGGTCTTGTGTTGTATTTCATTTCCTATTAGCATAGTACATGAATAACCCTACATAATAGAGCTCATTGGCCCCACTTTTTGGGCATCTTTTAATTACCTGTCATCTGTTATAGTTGTCTTATTTCAAAGGAGTAGACCTCGTCTGGTGTAGCGGTCTTGTTGTTAATACACCTCGGGTAGTCCTGTGATATAGGAAAAAAACAGGTTCATGTCAATTACCCGAGTACATAGGCCATTATATTACTCTATCTGTAGCCAGCACTGTGTGCCTACACTAGGTAAGCGCCTAAAGTGCATTATCTGAATACGACGCTCTCCCACGGGCACCTACTTGCATATTAGCTATGCTCCTACAAAAGCTTCAAGGTTCTACAGCGTAAGACAAACAACACACTCAGTAGAATGTGCATTCCTGCCTCGTAAATAACAGAAAGTTCATTCCACTGTCTTCTACCGTGTTCAGAGTGAGAAAGGCAGAATGAGCAAGGAGCTGAACTGAACATTGCATCCAAGATGGCGAATAAAACAAAATGGCAAAATGGCCACCATTATTCTGGCAATAGGTTTGTAGCGTGATGCAAGTGTGCTTAGGCCAATATCCATACCTTATAGGACACTAAACTAAATATATTTTCACAAACCCTCCTTTTGGCTTAAGCCAAGAGCATCATCCAAACATGGCATCCTCAGACGACCAGGATGCAGAGTCATCGACAGAACACCCTGAATCATCACTATCATAAACATTGATGGCCATAAACTCTTTTATAGCAAAGTCCTGCATGATCAGTGCATTGGTGACGTGTACAGGCAAGTATGGGCTTGGTTACAGTTTGACCAATGAACGTGCACAACAATCCTCTATCATGAAACCCAGGACAGGTAGACTTTGGATGCAGCAGCAACAAAATAGAACTATACTAAGGAGCATAGCTAGAACAGAGAATATCTTCCAACCCCAAGTCTGCAGCAAACTCCTGAGCCATGTACTGATATCCCAATCCTCTCAGGGAATGTGTACTTCTGAACTAAAAATATGTAATCTCTTGATTGCTTGGTGGGGATGGGTTCAGGTACGTAAACGCAATGCGTGGATCCAACCATTTTGTATACACCACCACACTCAGCCAGGATGACGTCTAACACCATCCTGTTCTGAAGAGCCACTAGTCTAATGGCCTTTTGTTCCAACGTCATATTGAACATGATATCAGTAGTCTCATTGATAGTTTTCTCCAAAATCCTAGCAAGTATTCTAATGTCTTGAGAGTTGATTATCTATCCCCAGAACAGAATCATGGACTTGGCAATGTCCCCCAACACCTGCAGGCAACCCAAGCATATCAAGCTGTTCTTTCAATGCCCTACTGCATATGCTCGGGCTTTCGGTATAACCCTGAGGAACACGTGTGAATGTGAAAGAGCATCCTCCTAAAGTGAACGCAAACAAGTACCTACTATCTGTATGTACAGGAATGCTAAAGAAAGCATTTTTCAAATCAATACCACTAAAAATGTGTGGCTGTAGCCAGAATCGTAGTCAAAATGGTCGTAACATCAGGAACAATCGGAACTGTGGCGTGACAATCTTGTTAATTGCACGCAAATCAATTATAAAACGGTAGGGTAAGACGTTATCTCCTTTCTTATATACTGGTAGAATCAGGCTTTTACACACACTCCCAGAAATCTCTTCAATCACACCTCGGTGTATAAAATCTGAAACAATACTCTTCAACGCACGCTCACCTTCTACTGATATTTTGTACTGTGGAATACGTGGCAGCGTAATACCTGATTTCAAGATTATCCGTACCAGTGTGAAAACATAAAAATTGATATGAGGCTGGGAAGCCCAAAAGAAACACACCAACACAGGTTACAAAGGACATACAAGTGCTTTATTTAAAAGCTACAACAGTTACCAAAGTCAATTGACAAACGGATAGCTATTCGGCTCTCAGAGTAACGTAACGAACTTCAACGAGGGTTCGATGCATTAGTAGAGAGACCGTACATTGGAATACTTGGGCTTTTATATCCTTTATCCAGCCCTTGGCCAACCCCCTCGCGGGTTAACCATTCTTGGGATCAGGCCTAGGGTTCCTTGCCAGGTCAATACTATAATGTATGCATTTTGATCAGTTCCGCTGATACAGTTGTTCATTTACACATAGGTCAGTGATAGGACAAGGTCTCAGTTCGCGACCCCAACAAGTGGCCTGCAGGCATATTAATTATTCGTGTGTGCGGAGGTCACAACGGCCAGAATCTCACTCAGAATGTTATTCAGCCTCCATTTTGATGTTCAGGGTGACTTCCACATTACAAGAGAACCTAAAATGGCGGCTAAATCCAAGATGGCGATTCACATTACTTTTCGTTAAGGTCAAGACCTTGCCGCGGAGTCTATTTACATGATATTTTAGACAACTTGGCGTAGGCCAATACACATTCAATAACTGCGATAGGAGGCATAATATTATTTCAATTCCAACAGACCCTCCTTTTGGCCTATGCCAAGTGCTAATATCATTTCTAATACTTTTGCAAATAACTCCATGTATTGTCATCCATACATCCCGAATCATTGTCTGTAATATCTATAGCCATTAGGTCGTTCATCAGAACCTCTTGTAACACAAACTCTTTGGATGCTGTATCTGGGGCATATATTCTATGCCCTATTGTGCTCACTGCTTGGGCACAGCATCCCCCTAGCATTCCACATATACTCGGAAGACATTGAAAACAGCAACAAAGGAATAGCAGGATCCCCAAAATAACCAGAATAACAGAAAGCACCTTCCAACCCCAAGATCGTAAAGAATCCCAGAACCAGGTGCTAAGATTCCAATCTCCTACAGGGATATGTACTTCAGAACTAAGAATATGCAAGTTCTGTATTGCTTTAAAAATTGTCGGCGAGGAATCTGGTACGAAAACACAGCAAGCAGACCCCACCAATTTGCATACTCCACCTCGTTCTGCCAGAATGACATCTAGTGCCATCCGATTTTGGAGTGCTACCAATCTTATTGCTTTTTGTTCTAGTGTCATATTGTAGAGTATGTCCGTGGTCCGGTTGATCGTTCTCTCCAGTACCCTTGCTAATCCCCTAATGTTCTCAGAGTTTGTTATTTGTCCCCAAAAGGGCATAACTGATTTTGCTATATCTCCCAATACTTGCCCAGGGGTATCTCCGTTCTTGTCCCGCCCTGGGCGAGCCCTAGAAACCTCCAATGTACTAGCTACAAATACCCCGGGTAACAGGATTCCTAAATAACAGGTTCCCTGCCAATCCTTGGGCAACCAGGGAAATGCTAAACTACCACAAACAAAATAAACAGGCCCCCCTACATACAGAGGCCTGTTTTCTCCAGTCAAATTTACAATGTTCATACAACCTTCAAAATCTCCCATTGGCCGAGTGCCATTTCTTTGTACACAAAAGGGGACCGAGTCAGGGCTATGATTTATAGAGTAAGAAGGAGGCACAGCGTCCTTATTGCCTATCGGAGCCATTTTAAAGGAAATTAAAGTTTGAAAAGGAAGAGACAGTTTATCAGACGGCCTAATAGAAGCGACATTAGGTTTACTTCTATTTGCAAAAAGCGAGCATCCCAGGGGAGTTAATTCACGTTTCTCGAAATCATTCAAATTAGTTCCATCAAAGTTCCCTGAGATGCTATCATTCCAACGACCAAAGAATAGTGCTCTAAGAGAGGCATAGCAAGCAGTCGTTAAAGGTAAAGGGTGAATATACCATCCTATCCCCTTGTTCCCATGTTGCGGTAAATGAGTGCAAATCCAACAATTACTCTTATTAAAAATGGCATGCGTTGCATTCATTACTATCATTAGAGTGTTATTATGATACTTTTGTCTATGTTGGGAGTCTCTAGGGGACAGAGTGTGAAGGTGTACAGAGGGAGTCAAAGCAGTTGGTACAACCTCGGTCAGTAGTAGAGGTTTTAGAGGATAGATTTCTTCAAAGTACCAAAGTCCTACAGCAGTAATTGCAAAAATAACAAATATCATTATCAAAACACAGCAATACGTTTTCGGGGGCCCAGGCACATTGTTCATTGTCCAAGTTGGTCACCCCCTTATTCACAAGTCCAGTGCGGGGAGCAGCAGTGGAGGTGGCAGGCATTGTAGTTCCTCAGTCGACGACCCCAATGTTCGTTGCTGGCGACGCTACGGTCGCGTGATTTCTTAGTCCTTCCCAATCCTAGCCAGCAGAATCCCTTTTCTTCCTGTTGTTCAACAGAAACTTTCTTATACAAAAGAAAACTTTCAATCACTTCTCTTTCCCAAATGCACGGAAAAACCTGTGCCATAGTTCTATTTTCTTCGTCGAAGGTTGTACCTGGTGGTACCCAAGATTGTTTGATCCGAAAACAAGGCGTCGTCACTTCCTGAGGGAAGCGACGTATCAGAGGCGACGGAAGTCGCAGAACTCGAAACAATGTTTTCCGGAAGTGATTTTTCAAAAGAGTGCGGAGACGAAATGGACTGTTCCCCAAGCTCCACGGGCTCAGAGAAATTCTCCGACGCACTCACAGCGCTGTTTGCTACTCCAAGATCAGGGACTGTAGCATCAGCGAGGGGATCTGCTTCTTCTGTAACGTGTGGCGTCGGGTGAGGAAGTTTCTTGACATGCGTCGCGTGGATCCAGTGTTTCTTCCCAGCCACCCGCACTGCTGTCCGGGTGACCAACAGAACCTGGTAGGGTCCCTTCCAACGAGGAGCGAGACAGGAAGACCTTTCGTAGGCCTTCACTAGGACCCAACTTCCAGGCTGTATATCGTGTCCTGGGCCCGTGAACCGTACAGGTAAAGCTGAATACACCTGGTGATAAATGAAATACACGTTTTTAGTTAACTGGTTACAGTAGTCTACAAGAAATACATTTTCCACCTCTCTCAGGGTTTTAGGTTTTGGGAGACCCCAAATGTTAGCAGGTCTCCCCATCACTACCTCAAATGGAGAAAGCCCAGTCTTAGTTTGAGGTGTGGTACGCATAGCCAATAATACAATAGGTAAGGCATCTGGCCATTTCAGTTTGGTATCGACACATGTTTTTGCAAGCTTATTCTTTAAGATACCATTATGTCTTTCCATCAACCCAGCACTTTGAGGATGTCTAGCTGAGTGAAATCGTTTCTCAATATGTAATGCTGTGCATATCTGCAAAATTACTGCTGCAACAAAATGAGGACCATTGTCCGACCAAATTACCCTTGGGAGCCCAAATCGAGGAAAGAATTCTTTTACCATAATCTTTGCAGTGGTCATGGCAGTAGCATCTTTAACAGGGAAAGCCTCGACCCATTTACTGAAGGCACAAATAATTACAAGAACATATTTCAGATTGTTACACCGTTCCATCTCAATAAAATCAAAGTGAATGACCTCGAAGGGAACAGAAGGGGGCCCAAAGCTTCCCCTTGGAGTCACTGTCCCCTTACCCACATTGTGCTGTAAGCAGATCATGCAGTTCCGAACATGACGTTTTGCAGTCTCCGGAATCTTGTTATTCACCCAAACTTGTTCTAACATTTTCGTGATCTGCTGAGCACACACATGAGTAGGACCGTGTGCCATCGTAACCATTGCCAGTACATATGAATCAGGGAGCAACCATTTTCCTTCAGATGTATCCACCCAACACCCATCATCATCTAGTTTCCCCATTCCTTCGGCCCACCTTTTAGATTCTTCTACTGTAGCATCAGTTTGAATATCCCGCACAGACCCAATACCTTCATCCATTACATAGGCATCTTTTGTTTCTCTTAGCGCATACATGTCTGTGCTAAGGTCTGTGGCCGTTTGCCTGGCTATCAGGTCTGCAAAGGCGTTCCCTTTTCCCACATCATCTATGACCTTACGATGTGCTGCACGTTTCATGATCGCTAACTGCCTAGGGAGCGAGAGTGCCAAGAGCAATTGCACTATCAAGGGGCCATGCTGAATCTTGGTCCCATGTGAGGTCAGGATGCTATAATCTCTGCGGCCTGCACGGAGTTATGCGAAATTCTCTTAGTTTCAACAACTTTACTCAATGTAGTAACTGCGTAAGCAGCTGTAGATGTACCATCTGAAAGTTTGAAGCAGGAGCCATCACAAAACAGCTCCCCTTCTGCATTGTCCAAAGGAGTATCTATAAGATCTATCCTTCCCTTCGTTTTTTGTTCAGTGGTATAAAGAGAGTCATGTAATTCTTCGTCACCGCAAACAGTGTTTTGCGTGAAAGGTAAGAGTTCAGCCGGATTAAGAACACAACACCTCTTAATTTGAATGTGAGGGGCAAACAGAATTAATTCATAAATTGTTAACCGTGCAGAGGTGAGGGGTTGCGTTTGGGTTTTGTTCAATAAGTTATCTACAGAGTGAGGTACCATCAAAATCAAATCATGGCCTAGGACCATTCCCTCACTCTGTTTTACAGACGCGGCAGCAGCAGCGACAGCTCGCAAACATCTTGGCAAAGCGCATGCGACAGGATCAAGGGCGGAGGAGTAGTAGCCGCATGGCCTATTCTTCCCTCTGTGTTCCTGTGTTAACACAGCCAAAGCACATCCATCACATTCATGCACAAACAACACAAAGGCCTTGTCATAATTTGGAGTACCCAGAACCGGTGCAGAGCATAACGCGGTTTTGAGAAGCTCAAATGATCGTTGATGTTCCGATTCCCCTGGCAGTGGCAGAGAAATGCCCTTCTTCGTCAAAGCCAACATCGGTTTTATCACTAGCGAAAAGTTCGGGATCCACAGCCTACAGTAAGAAGCCATACCTATTAAGGCTCTGACTTCCTTCTGTGTATTTGGAACGGACATTCCAGAAATGTGTTTTATTCTTTCAGGTGTCAATCTTCTCCCCTCCTTTGACAGGAGGTAGCCTAAATAGGCGACCTCCTGACAACAATATTGAAATTTTCTGAGCAGAGCTTTATGACCATTTTTAGCTAGATGAACAAGCAACAGTACAGTGCCTTCTTTACAAGCACTTTCAGAGTCTGCAGCCAAAAGCAAATCATCAACATATTGAAGCAGCATACAAGTAGGTGGCAATTCAAGGGTGTCGAGCTGCTCTTTCAAAGCTCTACTATAAATGCTTGGACTTTCAGTATACCCTTGAGGTGCCCTAGTAAATGTAAATGAGCGTCCCCCCAAGGTGAACGCAAACAAATATCTACTTTCCTTATGTATAGGAATGCTAAAGAAAGCATTTTTTAGATCCACAATGCTGAAGTGCGTAGCCGTAGCAGAGATCATTGTCAATATCGTCGTTACATCAGGCACGATTGGGAATTGTGGGGCGACAACTCTGTTAATAGCACGAAGATCAATTATGAACCGGTATGGGATTGCATTGTCGCCTTTCTTATATACAGGCAAGATCGGACTGTTACACAAACTACCTGTAATCTCCTCGATCACCCCAGGATGCACAAAATCGGAGACAATGCATTTTAAAGCACGCTCGCCCTCAACTGATATTTTATACTGTGGAATGCGTGGTAGTTTAACTCCATGTTTCAAAACTATTTTAACGGGCTCAATCTGTAGTACCCCGACATCATTGTCGTCAACCGCCCATAAACATTCCGGGACAATGCTAAACTCAGGAGGTAAAGGTCGAATCAGAAACTGAGAATTAGGAAGTTGCAGTGGTGAAACCGTCAGCCGTACTCCATCAGAGGAACAATGAATTACTGCATTCAATTTCTTTAACAAATTCAACCCCAGCAAATTCTCTCCACAGTTTGAAGTCAGAAGAAAAGGGCAATGGTCCGTAAAGGGACCCAAAGAAACAGACACCGGTGAAGAAACCGGACAGACAATTGGTATACCAGAAAACCCTACGGAAACATTTGTTTGCCCTGACAGTGGAATGTTTGGAACCATAGAATGATCAATGGAGCACTTCTGTGCTCCAGTGTCTATCAAAAACTGGTGTTTCCTATTCCCCACAAATAACTCAACGTAGCGGCCTCTCTGATTAACGGGAATAGGTGAAGGTTCCAAACCCTGCTTCGGGCAGTCCTAATGAAATAGAGTATCGTCGGAAGGAAGCTCTTCAGAAAGGTAGGCAGCAGAAGGGTGATCAAATATGTTCCTCGAGTCCACACTCGAGGTCTGATTTTCCCGTGAAAAAGGTTGCTGAGGATCTTGCAAAAACTGACCACTATCAGGGCCCCCTGCTCCAGGGCGGCCCCTAGGTCGTCTACCCATACTCCCAAACGCACTGTTTGACCTTTGTCGAAGGACGGGGCACTGTGCTCGCCAATGACCTTCCTGGCGGCAATAAGCACGTTGATTAATATTCACAGAACCCAAAGGAGCATTTCCTTTTGGGACATACTGACCTGTGGTCTGTGTTGTGTCTCCTCTGGGGTTTCTAACAATTTGTTGTGATAATAATTTGGTTTTCAAATCTCCTTTCCTCTTTTCTATTTTCTCCTTCTCATTATTAACACGGTTCTCATAATACTGAGCCATGTGCAAAACCTCAGATTGAGATTTTGCCTGCCAAGCGCTCTCAGAGGACATAATCTGTGACTGGATGTCGGGCAACAATCCACCTACAGATTTGTCCACAAACAACCTTTTCCCAGACTCTGTACCCAAATCCTGCCCACTGAAGTCAGAAAATACCTGCTCGAATCTGTTAAAGAATTTGGTGGCGCCTTCAGTTTTCCCTTGAACACAGGCCGTAAGCTTGTCCCAAATGATTCTTTTCTCTGGAATTATAGTTTTTAATTTTGCGACAATTCTATCAGGCAAAGTAAGTATTACCTGAGGTGGTTTCTCACCTGCTGGTCTTTCCCCATCAATCCTAATCATATTAGCCCACGTATCTCCCAACCCTGGCACATCGTCTATTGTCCGAACCTGCTTCCATACATCTACGGGTAGGAGTAAAGGGAATAGCAAGTCAATATCACTTAAGGTGAACACAGAGGACTGCAAGACGGACTCTATCTCTTTGTAAAACCCCGTCGGGTTTTTCCTGATATCGGGAACTGATTGTCTAATAGTGTTCACTTCCTGTCGTGAAAACGGGACGTGAACGAATTGCGATACATAATGTGCAGGGATATCCACAGCGGGTGCACCAGTCCCAGAGTTGGCGGGAATCTCAACCTTTGGGACAAAGGTCGGAGGAACCTCTCTCATAGGCAACTGAGATATAGGTACCTCCGGCTGCTTACTAAGCAACAGAGCCAGGTCGAGCACTAAGGCAGCCGAAGAAGTGTCGGGCAAAAAAGCCCTTTTACAAATCCCCAACAATTCTATGGGGCAACTAACCTTCTTTCTTACACATTCTTCTTGCAGGTACTGTACCATTACCTGAATTACCTTTCTTTGCATTTGTACTGTATACTGACTATACGTGTCATACACTTCATCTGGCGGAATCGATGAATCCGAGATCCATCGAATCGCATTTTTGGTACAAATTCGTACTTCCTCAGGTGCCGATCTATGACACGGAAGGAACCGTTTCTGTACATACATACTATCGTCTTCGTCATCCTCATCTCGTGACTTTTCAAAGTCCTTCCTATACTCAAACAATCTTCCAACATGACCATATACTTTCTACTCTGTGTCCCTCGAAAGTGCCAAAGCATTTAGATCTCTCACCCCTTGTGGAAGATCCGAATTTTATAATCTACCCCACATCACACATAAATGAGTCCCCAAACCTTCGATAAAAACATTTTTCTCGGGAAAACTGTTCAAATTAGATAATGTGGAAAAAACATCAGCTTGATCACCTTTCTCCATACAGTGCTTAGCCCATGCAAACAATTCCTGTTTCTTATCTGCAGAAACAGTATTACGAGTGACGATCTTTGATCCTGCACCTTGATCAACTTCAGTCAATACGGGACCACTATGGAGCGGAGGTGCAGGTAAATTTAATAAAGGTGCAACTATCGGCGCAGAAGGAAGGGGCGGTGCGATAGGTGGAGGGACAACGACTAGAGGAATAGGAACAATAGGTTGCACAGGGGGAACAGGAATAACAGCAGGAACAACAGCAGGAATGGGCAGAGCGCCCAAGAAAGGATCATACGGAGGTGGCGCAGAGGCACCAGGCCTGCGTTCGTTTAACAATTTTTCAATAAATTCTTCAGAAACATGGAAATCTTTAGAGGGGTAAATTTTCTGGATTCCAAGTGAAAAAGCCCTATCCATATTTTTAACTGATTCTGAATGTTTTTCTTTATCATATAACAACGCTTTTTCAGCATTTGTTTTATGATGGCGTGCATGTTTATCCCTACTTTTAAGCTGTTGTAACGCTTCTTTTTTCCAATTCTGTAAAACATCAAAGGCTGCAGGTCTAGCCTTCTTTTTTAGCAAGACCGATTCTAGGTTTTCAATACGGGAGATCTCAAAACTGCCATTGATTGGCCACTGAAATTCGGAGGCATGTCTGGTCTGTCTGTGCCAAATATCATTAAATACTATACTTCCAATGCCATACTTACAGTACATAGTACATGCCGGCGACCCCTCCTGTGGTGCCGGGCGGCTAAATTCCAAAGATTGTCGATCGCTGCGGAACAGAGCCCTAAAGCAGCTAGACAATTTCCCAGGCATTTCACAAAAAATTGGTGTTACCTGGTCAATAATTGTGTCTGCAGATACAATACGCCAAATTCAAATTGTTAGGGTTAAATTAAGAGCCGGGTCACGACTGCACCTGACCAAACCTAAGGAGGACCGTACGGTTTATCAAAGAATTTACCTAACGAATTTTACCTTGTGTTTGGTGGTTTCGACAAATCTGCCTGCCTCAAAAATGGACCCTCGTCAAGACGCCGTGTCAGACCACATGACTATCGTCCAAGGATCGGATCGTGCAGCGCTGCCGAGGTATCGCGTCTCGTTCGGTCGGGCCCGCAAAATCACACCGTCCGATCCCGGTTCGATAGTCTGCCTCAACCTTCAATGATCCGGCATCAATCTTGAGGGTCCCTATTTCGGGCGTCAACTGTGAAAACATAAAAATGTATATGAGGCTGGGAAGCCCAAAAGAAACACACCAACACAGGTTACAAAGGACATACAAGTGCTTTATTTAAAAGCTACAACAGTTACCAAAGTCAATTGACAAACGGATAGCTATTCGGCTCTCAGAGTAACGTAACGAACTTCAACGAGGGTTCGATGCATTAGTAAGACCGTACATTGGAATACTTGGGCTTTTATGTCCTTTATCCAGCCCTTGGCCAACCCCCTCGCGGGTTAACCATTCTTGGGATCAGGCCTAGGGTTCCTTGCCAGGTCAATCCTATAATGTATGCATTTTGATCAGTTCCGCTGATACAGTTGTTCATTTACACATAGGTCAGTGATAGGACAAGGTCTCAGTTTGAGACCCCGACAAGTGGCCTGCAGGCATATTAATTATTCGTGTGTGCGGAGGTCACAAAGGCCAGAATCTCACTCAGAATGTTATTCAGCCTCCATTTTGATGTTCAGGGTGACTTCCACATTACAAGAGAACCTAAAATGGCGGCTAAATCCAAGATGGCGATTTACATTACTTTTCGTTAAGGTCAAGACCTTGCCGCGGAGTCTATTTACATGATATTTTAGACAACTTGGCGTAGGCCAATACACATTAAATTACTGCGATAGGAGGCATAATATTATTTCAATTCCAACACCAGTTCAACTTTCAGGACCCCGACATCATTATCATTCACCGCCCATAAATGTGTGGGTACTCTACTCAACTCACTCGGCAAAGGCATAGACAGGAATTGCAAAGTGGAATTTTGTTGGGGAGAGATTGTCAGATACATTCTATCTGGAGAACAATAAATCAAAGCTTTCAATTTCTCCAACAGATTCAATCCCAACAAGTTCTCGTCGCAATTCGTTGTCAACAAGAATGGACACGAATCAATAAACGGTCCCAATGCAATTGGTACCAGCCGGAAGACTTGACTGTCTAATGGCGTACCGGAGAACCCTACGGAAACATTGCTCTGCCCTGACAGTGGAATATCTGGAACCCGCATATGGTCGGAACATTTCTGTGCTCTGGTATCTACTAGAAAGATATGGTCCCTGTTCCCCACCTTCATTTCAACATAGGGCCCTTTCTGATCTTCGGGAATAGGTATTGGCTCCAGAACTTGCTTTGGGCTGTCCTAGCAAAACAATACATCGTCCGATGTGATATCTTCAGTAAAATAAGCGTGAGTATGATTATCAAAAACATTCCCACTACTCGCATTCTGTGGCTGTCCTCCTCCCAGGCTACCCACATATGTGTCTTGCAGTTGGTTCTGCTGATTCTGTGTAAATTGGTATCGACCAGGACCCCCAATACAAGGACGACCCCTTGATCGCCTACCGATCGTACCGTATGGGTTTATTAGTTCCCTGTTGGAGGGGCGGACACTATGCCCTCCAAAGGCCTTCATGTTTACAATACGCACATTGGTTCATGTGCACGGGACCCATTTGTGCTCCCATTTGTGTTGCGAACTGACTCTTTGGTTGGGTGTTCACGCACCTCGATCCCTGTGCTCATTTCTGTAAAAGTACTCCAGTTTTCAAAGGAACCTCTCTCATAGGCAATTGTACAGTAGGGAGTTCTGAATGTTTGTTAAGAAATAGGGCCAAATCGAGCGCCAAAGAGGTTAACGTGGTGTCGTGTGAAAATGGTCTTTTATAAAATCACCATCATATCCGCGGGACATTGCAAGTTTCTCTTCATGCATTCATCTTGTAAATACTCAATCATTACTTGTGACACCTTCCGCTGCATAGTCGGTCTATACTGACCAAAGGTATCATGCACTTCAATAGGAGAAATAGAGACATCTGAAATCCATCTAAGTGTGTCACTTGTACAAATGCACAATTTTTCACTAACAGGTTTCAATGGAGGCAAAAATCGTTTCTGTACGTACGATGTGTGTTGCTTATCCCTATTCAATTCATCTTTATGTAAACAATCAAGTTCTCTCTTATATACAAACAATTTTGTGACATGTTTGCGTATCTTCGTTGCAGTATCTCTTGAATGAGACATAAAATGTAAATCCTGCAATTCCTGTGGAATAGCTGAACCAGTCAAATCACTCCATACTTCAGCAAGGTACACTGCAATTGGCTCTATCAATACCTTCTGCTCAGGAATACCCCGTGGTCTGACATTGCACTTACAGCAGCTGGTTCATCACCCCCCTCCATGTACGTCTCAGCCCATTCACGCAGTCCCTCTTTCTCTCTGCATATATTATACTACGTGTCACTATTCTCGATTCACTGTCAAGCACATTATGTACTGGAAGGGGAGTGGAAGTGGGGGCAGCCAGCAAAGAAAGTAAAAACAAATCATGCGCGCTCGGCAGTGGAGGAAATGTCGCTGTTGCTGTTGGTGCGGTTGGTATAGCAGCAGCTGTCACAATTGAACTGGGTGCTGATGGAGGGCGAGACACATAAGGAGGTCGTTCAGTGGAATCGGCTCCTGAATCAGATCTCCGCTCATTCAGCAACTTATTCAACAACTCATCTGATACGTGTAAATCTTGCGATGGGTTTATTTTCTGCACATCTAATTGAAAAGCTCTATCCATATTCCTAATGACCTCGCTCTGTTTCTGCAGGTCATGTACTAAATCCTTTTCCGCATTCGTCATATGTCTAGGTGCATGCTTCTCTCTTCTCTTGAGATGTTTATTTGCTTCTTTCTTCCAATCCCTAATAGCATCAAATGCAGCTGGTCTAGCTTTCTTACGCAATAATAGAGATTTCAAATATATTCTCGCCAACTCAAAACTTCCCAGCACTGGCCACTGAAGGTCTGGAGCATCTCTGGTTCGTCAATAGCAAATATCATTGAATACAAGAGCGCCTAGGCCATACGATACATACATATCATACGCCGCCGGGTGGTGCGGGTTGACTATGTTTCAAATTACTAGATTGTCTTCCTCTGCAACAAAACATTGCAAACCACGACAACAACTTACCAGGCATACTTAAAATCACAGTCTTACCGGCCAAAATATTTACGTGTAAATACTACTACAAATCAATTCATCAGGGCGTTTTCTTTCCTGAAACAAACTCACCTGATTTGCGATCAAGTCCAACGGACAATCGTTGTGGCTGGCAATTCCTCCAAACAGGCAAAACAAGCCTCGATTCTGGAACCATCGCTGCAATGTCCTCTAGGCACTGCAATCGGCCGGAGATCAGGCGTAGCAGTCTGCGAGGAAACACGTCTCTTGTGCAGGGGCCCCTTTTACTCACTGATCTCGATCCGTCAGCCTCATCTTCGTCCAATACGAATGGAACATCAACGGGAGGGTCCATGTTCGGGCACCATCCGAAAGACCACAAAATGAGGCTTACTACAAAGAAATGGAAATAGCCAGTCACAAGGTCAAAGAACAGTGTTTATTACAGTCTGGACTGGGTTCTCAGCGCCCCACGATGCATGCGTACAGACACTGTGGTAGGAGAGAGCCCCGAATAGCCAGAGATATATACATTCAGGAATAACATACGATACACTTGTCGAGCCCCCTCATGTGATAGGGTCCATAGGGTATGTGACCTTTCCACATAGATGATATGGGAGTGGGACAAAGCCATGCGTGGGGGCATATTGTGTTCCCTGGTACAAGGTAACATTTACTGTACAGCTTATCTATGTTGCTCCTAGAGCCTATAGTCAGTCTGCCCTAAAGCTTGGGAATAGGATTTTCACTAGAGGATCATGGTTCAGAGGCACATTATTACAATTAATGGTTCAGCAGGAAAAACATGGTTGAGACTGCCGGGCACCTACTTACAGATTGGCTATGCTCCTGCAAAAGCTTCAAGGTTCTACAGTGTAAGACAAACAACACGCTCATCAGAATGTGCATTCCTGCCTCGTAAATAACAGAAAGTTCATGCTGCGGTCTTCTACCGCGTTCATAGTGAGAAAGGCAAAATGAGCAAGGAGCTGAACTGAACACTGCATCCAAGATGGCGAATAAACCAAAATGGCAACATGGCCACCGATATTGTGGCAATAGGTGTGTAGCGTTATGCGAGTGTGATTAGGCAAATATGCATGCCTTACAGGATACTAAACTAAATATATTTTCACAAGTCAGGTGTACATATTAAAACTACAATTACAACTATTGAAGGCCTTTGAGTTTCAACACAATAGTTATTAACAGTAACACTTTTAAACCAACACAATCCTACTAAAATACATATATACAAGACCAAGTGGCCTAAAGTGGCATAAAAATGGATGGATGCACTAGGGGCCACCGGTAAGGGTTGCAATTACTCACAACCCCTGCCACACTCTGGACCAAACTTTGGCAGTCAAGTCCACTTCGGATGCAGCTTCAAATGTGGCAATTCTGCAGCTCCGTTGCTTTCAGCGATGAAGTTGCAGAGTTGATTCCCAAACAGGAGAGTGGTGATTTCTCCACTCCTGGTGGGTGGATCAGGCCAGTTTCACTGTAGCAGGCTTCAGGGCACAGAAGCGCACAGCTTCAATGCATCTTCAAAGTTCGTCACCACAGCTGGGCGTCACGTTAACCGTGAATGCCAAGTGTACAAAAGTCGGTGTGAGAGTGCCGTGAATACAGAGCTTGCGATGTTCCAAGTTTCAAGGTCCTCCTCGAAACTGCAGGAGTATCAGAGCAAAGGTCCTGCGCAAGCTGGTCAGCCCACTGGTTGGCCCAGGGACACTTCTGAGAAGGCTTACTTGCAGGGTTTGATGAAGGTGCCTAGAATAGTTGGTCCCACTATTCCAATGGGTCAAAGCGTCTTTGCAGACCTTCTAGTTTGATCAGATGCAGAGGAGTCCAGCGGGGCAACAGCTGGCTCAGGGTGCCAAACCTTGCAGCGGGTCACCAGTGGTTCCTCAACTCAGCTTCTTAGTTTCAGGATACTTGGATCCTATCCTTCGTTCAGTGAGAACTCAAGAGATCAACATGGTATGGGTGTTTGGATCCTTCTCTTATCCAGAATCTCCTTCACGCCAAAACATAGAGGACCCATTTGGAGATCTGCTCACATACAGGCACACCACACGTGGACCAATCATGGACCACGGTGGTCCCAGGCATTCACAACACATCAGACTCTCTGGCACCCAGGATGTCTATTGGAACCAGACAGTCCAAACCACATACTGGAAGCACACACAGAAGGCATGCAGAAGCCCACGAAAGCTTGGCTTTACGTGGGAGAATGCATGCCCAAATAAGGACTGACCCAGGTCAGCTCAACCTGGGGAATGTGAAGGGGCAAGATGGCCAAAGGACAGGACAAAGAACCGCGTGGCATAGTCCACCTATTTGTGCCAAACATGGTAACCGGGGTTTACCTGGCAGGAAAGGGTTAAACATACATGAAAAGATAAGATGCCACCGCCCTGTCCAAGGCACATCTGCACTTCTCGTAAAAAATCCTTTGAGAGTATCCAGGGCCTTTAGAAATGACAGGAAGACACAAGTGCACTATACTGTAAGGTACATTGTGCACTTACAACATGTTGCAGAAAAATTGCAACATTGACAAGGACTAAGGGAAATAAAGTCTCCCAGTACTGACTGTCTTTAAGGGCATGTCTGTTTCCCCATAACAAAGTGAGCGAAAAGCCCAGTGGAGTGCAGCTGAAGGCTGTGCTCCTCTGGTAAAGTCAGACTATGGCGTTAAACAGCAGCAAAAAGTTGGCGGGTACACAACTGGAGGGAACATAAAATCGGAATCTTTCCTAACAATTATTCATAATGAGATACGCATGCTCGCAAAACCATAACATACTATGAATAGCTGTATTTCTATTCGGAGAGGACTCTTAAGAGAGCATCTATTCTCTATAGTTCCGCCATTACCTCTGATTGAAACTGACAAGATGGTTTACAACAGATGTCCCCACTACCTCTCATACCTCTCTGCTGAATTAAATTAGACGGAGATAGGATCCTATGCCGCATTAGCCTTCGATGTAGTTAGTGCTGAGTTCACAGCAAACCAGCTATCGACTGACAGCCATTTCGCCCAAACTCACCTCACTTCATGCATCTGCCACTGATCCCCAGACAGGAGATTGCCCATGCAGGATGGGCCTGGGCCTGTAGGATAGACAGGACCCAGATAGTATTTACTCCCTCCCTCTCTCTTCTCGTCTCATCCACCCTCTGCACCGACATCTCCAACAGCCCTTATGCCAATCTCCTTCAGATGCTGCCCAGGAGGGAGAAAAGTAACATACAAGCCGGACGGGCCGGCCAGGGGCAGACCCAGTGCTGGATTAAACCCTGTGGAGGCCCGTAGGCAGTCGAAATTTCGGAGCCCCTCACAAATTATCTTCTTATACGTTTTAAATTTCGGATATTTGGGGGTAAAATTATTGGCAAATTGTGCCTTTTAGCACGTATTGTACTGGCTTCTTATGTGCTGTCACTGATACAGCACTTTGATACAGTATATGTAAATTGTATAAAAAGTATAACTTTTGTCAAACGTATTTTGCAACCAAGTACTTTATATCACTGGCTCGATGTGTTGAACTCAATTTCAGTGGCAGTGGCAAGATCATATTTTAAGACTCGCCCATTGAGCACTGTGCATTCTGTGGCTCTTTTCAAAATGGACCCATATATTGGAGCTTGTGCGTTTGAAGTAGATTGCAAAACATTCATACTGCTGTTCTTTTTTTTACAATTTGCACATTATTGACATTTTACACTAAATGTGCATACCAAAGATTTGCAAATAATCTCCATACTAGAAAATGTTTGCACACTGCAGCATTAAATATTGTAAATGGTGATTTGAATAAAACAAATTCTCTGGGGTTCCGTTGACACGTTGCATTATTTAAAATACCCTTGTCATGAAGGCAACTTTGCACAGCACTATGAACAAATGCACACATTGTACCACCATTCTGCAATCGCACACGCCATCTAAGAACTGACAGTGGCCAGGCCTTTCGGTGATAGCATTGCAGAAAAGGTGTAGTAGGAGCATAGGCCCGGTTGGGCTACTTACCAGATGAAGGTTGTCTGTTCGAGTTCTGGTGGTGCAGTAAACCCACCCAGGCAGGCTACACAAGGGAGTCACTTTTCACCGCTTTCGTTGCAGCCTCTCCACCACTGGCCCATGAGTAAAAATCCTACTGTAGGATGGCTGTGGTGGAGCCTGGTGGTGGCAAAGGATGGTGCTGCCAGCACCGCCTGGGCCTCTGATGACATGACTACTCCTGCTGGTGCTCCTGCCTGCCTGCCCGTGCACACCAGCCAAGGTGTGTCTCAGACTCACTGAGTCTGCGCTTGGGCCCTGGCTGGCATCCATGGGCACACAATTAAAAAAAAGAAACTGAAAAAACCGAAAAAGCAAGTCAGACTCGGCAAGAGGACCCACACACAGACGCGTTGGGAGACAGACCAATATGATTTTGAAATAGAAATGCTAACGCGGCACTGGCTCCCGGACTGGTGTTTCCAGCCAAAATCCAAAATCCAAATTAAGCACTGATGAGTGTTGGGACCCTTAAAAGGAGTGAACGACCTTGCCCTTAAGGTTTTCAAATTACGTCTGTGTTCTTGGGGGTAAAAGACAAATAGCATAAATCCGCAATAACGTCATACCCCACCATAGCAGAATAATAAGAGCCGGTGTGTGAGTGTGGATGTGCCACAAAGAGAAATTCACACAGGAAGGACCCCTCTGTTGATTTCACAATGTTCTGCAGGAACATCATAACTCAACATCCTAACTGCACTGATCTCCCAATGTGATTTCCTAGGTTTAAGTTTGCGTTCCATGGGGGATTCTAATCCAATATCCACACTTACAATTTGGTCTCAAGGTTTGCCCCTCATGACCTTTTCAGGGCTTGGTATTGGGTCCTCACAACTAAGAGGGACAGGTTCATTGTCAGCATCAGAGCATCCCTCTTCTCTAATCTCAGGGTATATTATAGGATTGGCGGTATTAAGAGTTTCTGGGCTGCTTTCCTTCCAGTATGCTATATTAAGGTTCTCTAAATCTTTTTGACCTTCCTTCTCTTCTTCTTGGCCTGGCTAAATGCCTATGGGACTATTGACCAACTCCTGATTCTGTGTTTGACCATTTTTCTCAGTTCTATGGGATGGATGTGATATGATATGATAGGTTATTTATAACACGCTTAATACCCAGAGGTTTCTAAGTGCAGACCCGGGGATAAAACCTGTGTTGCTCCGTGTCATCTTGCTTCCAAGGTGAGCACGTTGCCCCAAGGCTATCCTCCCGAGACAGCCTAGGGATATAGAGTGTGGTACGGTACTCGACTTGGTCATTTGAGAGATGTTCTTATTGCAAGACCCCTCTGATCAACTTGTGGTAACCATCTTTCTGGGGGAAAGAGAAACTTTGGTAATGTCTGGATTCATCTCTACATTGTCCCCTAGGGCTAGGAGGGAATTTCTGTGAAGTATCCTCACGATTGGGGTTTAGTCTCCTCTCTCAACCTGAATACAGGCAATCCAGGTAACTGATGATCAAGGAGGTATGGCTTAGACCACCAGCCATCCCCCAATTTATCACGCCCTCTTCTTCCCAAACTTCTGATGAGAACACGATCTCCAGGTTGTAGGCTTTGGAACCTCACTTTGGCATCATATCTTCTTTTGTTTCCAAAGGCATTGTTTTCGGCAGCTGCGTGGGCTAACTGGTGGGCTTGGTTTAGTTGCTCCTGTAGTTCTCTGACATATTTGCTGTAATTTGTCACTTCCGTCTCATCGGATGATACCCAAAGCGCAGGTCTATGGGTAATCTGGCATCACTCCTGAGCATGAGTTGATAAGGAGTGAAACCGGTGGTGCCGTCGCAATTATATGCATGTACCAATTTGGCAACACCCAGATTTTTCATGGGCCGTAAGGGTACCCAGCTCAGAAGTGTGTGATTACATCTCTCAGATTGTGCATCTCCTTGAGGGTGATATGGGGAGGTTCCTGTCTATCAGTTGCAGACATTCCTTGATTAATTTGGATTCAAAATTGGGCCCCTGATCAGAATGGAGTCGAGAAGGCCAGCCATAATTTATGAAAACTTTTTCCCATAGTACCTTGGCTTTGGTCGTGGCTTTCTGGTCTTTGGTGGGATATGCTTGTGCATATTTGGTGAAGTGATCTGTTACAACTAATATGTTCTGAATCCCGCTGCTGTCTAGTTCTATGCTCAGAAATTCAACACAGGCTAAATCCATTGGTCCAGAGCTCTGCAGGTGTTGATGTGCTGCGCACAGAAGAATGGGCGACTTCCTGGTGATGCATCGGGCACATGTTCTGCAATAATTGTCCACATCTGGGCCGAAACGGGGCCAGTATAATCATTTGTTGTTAAATCGGAAGTGTGTTCACTCCTCAGATGCCCATGTTGATCATGGAGCGCTTGAAGTGCCACCTGACAAAATTGGTGAGTGAGCACCAGGTGATGAACAACCCAGTCTAGAGACTGACTTTACTTGAACAAAACACCACCTTTTATCACTAGTGTCTTCCATTCTTTGATGTTCACACTGGCCAGTAAGAGTGTTTAAGTTTGGTGCCCCTTCTGCCCCATTCTCTTTCATCTTGAGAGCTTCTCTTATGGTGGAGACAGTTTGCTGGGTTTGGGGTAACTCATGTCTTCAAAATTGTGGTAGCTGAGGTGCGATTAAACTTGCAACATCACAGGAACCAGAAGGAACTCCTTCAGCAGGCCCCCCAAGACAGTCTATCAGGCAATTTTGGTCTGAAGATCTGGATGCTTCATTCACACAGGGCTCTCACTGCAACCACAGGAATAGACTGTCAGTATTCTGCTTCTTCTCCCTCATTATAGTGTGGCCTTCGCAAGAGTGCATCTGCATCAATGTTGTTTATTCCTGGACAATATTTCAACTGGAAATTGTATGCTGATAGTGCAGCCAGCGATGAGATGTGGCATCTAGTTTTGCTGATTTCAGAATGTAAGTAAGCAGGTTATTATCGTTCCACATTTTGTAATGCGCTCCGTAAAGATAGTCATGGAGTTTTTCGGTCACTACCCATTTAAGAGACAGAAATTCCAGCTTTTGTGTCGGGTAACTGATGGACTGAGTCGTCGACTAGCAAAAGCAACAAGTCTGGTAGTTCCCTAATTTTCTTGGTATAGTATGGCACCCAATCCGTCACGACTATGTGTAGAATATAGGGCAGCTGTGGGTTGGCATAGGCCATAACTGGAGTGTTTTCTTTGAAAGAGCAAATTATCTATCACCTTCAGTGGTCCAACACTGCCCAAACATCTCCTTGGGGTGATAAAGTGTTTTATAGTTGGCTTTCAATGCCAGACTTTTCTTCTGTGGTGCAGGATAGCCTTTGGTAAGGTCACTTACAGGCTGAGATATGTTCGCAAAACCAGGTATGAATAACTAGATAAAGATCATTTTTTGGGCCATTTGACTCGTGCAGTCATTTTTCAGTTACACACATGATATCAATCTTGTTGCCTATGATATAATCATGTATGTCTATGGCATGTTTGGGTAGTGAACGTGTGTTCAACAAGGATGTTTTTATAGACTGGAGATTTGTAAGTGGGTTTCTGATCTTAGTAGAAGAAGAGTTTTTCATAGCATTGTTGCTATACTTATTCCAAAGGTGCGGTCTTATATCCTCATTGTGATTATTGTCTTCCGAGGATTTGTCACAAAGGAACACAGATTTTTTGCTTTCCTCTTGGTTATGTGTAATCTTAATTACTGGGGGCACCATCAGCTTATCTTTGATCCCTAGTTCTCTGCCTTGAGCAGTTTCACTTGTTGAGGGGATGATCGTTTCATGGTTAGCACAGCAGTTGTCGGGGGAGGTGTGTGTAGGAGAGTCACTAACTAACGACAGTTTGGCTATAGGAACTTTCTCTCTGGTGGCTATGGCCCTCGGGCTGTAAACAGGGGTTGCCATACTATCATCATACAATTTGTCAATATAGCTGTGGACCAATGCTTCCCGGCGCAGTTTCTGTGCTGCTAGGTGAAGGACTAGTTCCTTGGTTTGATTTGTAATATTGTGACTGTCCGTGAACAAAACAACCCGGCCTAGACATGTCAGTGAACAAAAACAAGTGGCCCAGATATGTGATTTCATCTGTGATGTCATCAATGACATTTGTGATATCATCTTTAATGTCCTGGGTATTACAGTGCACTGTGGTGGTGTGAGTTATGGTTGCTTAGCTTATAACTAGCTAATTTCTGAGGTTTTTCGGTTTCACTTGTAACCATAACTTCTGTTTAACAACGTTTTTTCATTGAATTTCATAGGTTTTTATTAGTGCAACTTAGCCATAACGTCCCTTTAACAAAGTTTTTTCAGTGAATTTCATGGGTTTTTACCAGTACATGCTAATTTCCTACAACTTACTAACATCATACGCAGCCCAATATAGCAACATTTTTCTACAATTTACAAAGTTTCACCTTAAAAGTCTCCTATTTCCCACTATATAGCATCATTATTAACACTTCTATACACTTTTTGCAACTTTTTCCACTGACGACCGCAAACATCTGATGTCATCACAGACTTTTCAAACAGTGGTGTGTCCGCGAACATGTCCGCACTTCGCGATCGGGTCCATGCTTTGCGGACAGTTCAGAACTGCATTTTAAGCTGATCTAGGAACTCTGAAGCTCAAAATGTACCCTTGCATAGCTCATACACCTATTCTTACCTATTCTTACCTATTCAGCGCTCTGAGGCCCATGGGCGAGTTGCCGCTTTATAAAAATTAAATAGAATAGAATAGAATTATCCATTAACAATCCAGCACACAGCACATACTTTGAAGAATATTAGCGAAACTGCTATTTATCTTAAAATGGCATCAGCTATTGCCATCCCTCCTCCCCAATAGCCACCACCACCACTGCCAGCTGGAGGACCTACAAAACAAAAAAAGCGCAGTAATTCCAAAGACAATAAAGAGGACCAAGAAAGTGAGGTAGAGGAAATGCCTACCTCTAGCACCAAGAGATAATCATGGGTGTGGCAGTTCTTTACCACTGTTGGGAATATACCAAAGGCTAAAGCTACCAAAGTGAAATGCACTGAGTGCAACCTTGTACTGAGTCGTGGACAACCTGGACAGTCACCTACGGGACCCGCTCCATACGCCGCCACACCCAATCCAACCACTGCAATGCTCTCAGAAAGGCTTTTGCTTTCTTAGCAAGCAGTAGTAGTAGGCTGTCTTCCACCACCTCATCTTCCTCAACCAGTACTGTAACCACACAGCCTACTTCTGTGGGACACAAAATCCCACCTGCTAACTTGCAAGCAATAAAAGAGGCTGTTGATCCATTTCTTTCGAAGACAACAGTCCTCTGTATATACTGAAACACACCACTCTGCAGGGGCAAGCAATTCTGAAGTGCTTTTGAAGCTCTTATCAAGGAGCATGAAAAACACTGCCCCCTACCTTGGATGTTACACACGTGCAACATCTTACCCTGCTCACCTGTCGCTCCACATTTGTGGTCAGTGCCTCTTCTCTCATTTTCCTCCCCACCGTGCTTTGTAACCACTCATAGAAAAAAATAAATGAATTAAAAAAGAACAAAAACACCTTCCTTTAGGAACCACCTTACACAGTGAAAAAATAGCACTAAAACAAATAATCTCATAGACTCCATCTTCTTTGTGGAATTTTTGACACATTTACTTCTTGAAATTCCTAGTGCAGTGTATTGAAGGACACATAACAATGAGACCCTCCATGTGCCGCTCACACCGTGCCCGAGTCAGTTTCGTTTTCAGAAACACATGCCACAAAAATGACAATATAATTGACAATCAGTGTAATGAAAAAAAACAAAAAAATAGATGTTAACCACATAGCACAATATTTACTTCCATTTTACCGCTATCAATGCACCTGTTCCCAATACATTTACGTTTTCTTTAAAAAATAACCTCAGGCACGGTCCACACAGGCATGGAATTCCCTACATATCAAAGATAATCTGGGCCCTGCTTTCTGCTATGATAAATATTTACCCAGCAGAGACTTGCTGTGACAAGATCTAAGGTATTCTGTCATGGCCACGGGCCCCAGAACAAAACAAAACACACCATCTAGTGACGGGGGCAATGGGTCAGTTGACTCACTTATGTCCCTTTGGGACTCATAAACACAGGGGCCCTGGCTGGACTCAGTCCTGGCGCCTTTGGCGCCAGGCTTATATAGAGATGTGAGCAGGAACACTTTATTTCAGTGCAGGAGTGCTTTTATTTTACTTCAGTGCACACTTTATTTCAGTGCAGGAGTGCTTTAATTTTACTTCAGTGCTGGAGTGCTTTTATTTTACAAGAACTTTCCAGGTGCTGGAATCCTTTATTCCAGAGAACATCCCCATGTGCTGACTCATTGGGCGTGTCTCCCTAGGCCTGGTCTTCAGGTGCTGACTCATCGGGTGTGACATGGCGTGGCAGCAGGCAGGCCAGAGCTACTGGGCGTGGCCGGGAACAAGACTATATAAATCCACCGAACCCTCAAGCAAACACTTTGCGTTATTTTGCACCTCCGTGCAACGTGATGCTCACCGCCGCCTGGAACAGCTACTTACCTCGTGATCCTGCAACAACAGCATCCTTACCTGGACCCTGGCTTGCATCTCACGGCAACGCTCCATCTATTTGGCAGATCCCGAATCAACGCCCCGGCACCTACGCTCTCTTTCCCACGAAGCCGAAGATCTGAAATAAGAAAAGAAGACAAGACAAGGTTAGAACTCCCGAAAACACCCAACCCAAGGTCGCGCTGCATTTAAAACCCATATGCACCCTAAGGCACCATTAAAGGCTACTTAGCAGCTGTCGGACCATCTCAGCCCCGCTCATCCATACCGCCGACTGCACTTCTACCGCAGCCACCGCCGGCACCGCTACACCACCTGCAAGGGGAGAGAGCAGAGAAAAGAGACATTACATACAAAGGACAGAGAACGAACTTTACAAATACAATTACAACAGCCGGAAGACAAGCGGGCAAGTGGAAACAAGGGAAACACTTACCTACAAGAGAAATGGACTAGTCGCAGCTGGCCTGGACTTCCACGACAAGGGACCAGTGAAGGAATTTGGTTCCCTTCAACAAGCGCCCCTGCCAGAAGCAGCAGGAAGGAGAGTTTATCATCATTATTCAGCAGGTGAGCCTCAAGAGTACTGCAACCCCTGGGAAGTCACATCCAGGGAGAAGAGGTCTTGAGAAGGGGTCAGGGACCACAGGCTGCATACTCATACGACTCTCCCTTATATTCACGGAGGAACCACACTGCTCAACACTGCAGTTCCCTACACAGATGCAGAGGGAGGAACAAACAAGAGGAGTTTCATCCCTGGGAGGGCTGCGACCGTGCACCAACACCACCGTAGAGACCAGGTGAGTGTAACATATTGTGAAGAAAAGTAGTTTTTCAAAAAGATCTGCAGTGTTCCCACTGTGTTCCCACACCTCAGACAGCTTTGTGGACAATGCAAGGGTATTGACTTTCATCCTTAAACCAACCACAAAAGCATCACACTTTGTCGGCCATAATTCTTGAAACCTTAATGCATAATAGTAACCAAATACAAGTACACTTCTCATGTAAAAGGGTAGACACACGAACAGTGGCGTACAGTCTTACTAGCTTCTTTGTACATCTATTCCTGGAATCATATCCATTTCTGCATTCATGCACGCGCCCCTAGTTGCCCTCCACAGTAAGATGTAAATGTGCAAAGGCCACAGGCACATGTACATAGTGCACATTGGCAATACAAATTCCTTTGTCTGTTATTTCAATGTTGACTAACACTGTGGCACATAAACTTTTGGTGTATTGCAATCTGCAGCCACTTATCATTGTACCTACTTTCCCATGTGTCCAATTACATCCAGTTCAATTACATAATTCCTTCATATTACAAGCCCTTTGTACTGCCACTACATTACCTACAATTACTATATACATGTTACTACTGTGGTGGTTGTGCCGCGGCCATAGCCCCAAGAATCTGGCCACTGACCAACGCACAATTAACTTTATAACAAGTATGTACCATACACTGTCACCTAATAAAACTCACCCTGACCCTCCTGCAATCGAAGGGATGTCCGCAGACATCAAAATAGACTGCGGACTCAGCTGTATTTCCAAACCTCTTTTTCACCTATAAAAACAGCTCCACATTGCCTTCATTCCTCTTTCTTACCATTTCTACATTCACTTCCAGCTATCAAATGACCCCAAATGATTTTTCCAAGCCGTCTGTCCCCGGCGCTGTCCACGAACAGCTACAACACCTGCCTGGCCTTTTTCAACCTGCAAAAACAGTCTCATATCATCTTTGTTCCACTCACCCACCCTTCCCAGCTTCTCTTTCCCCCACCAAATGACCAAAAATGTGTTTTCAAGACTTTTTCCCCACCACGCTGTCCACGACCAGCTGTGCCTCTCCGCAGATCCAACATGGTGGGTGTTTCCAAAAATCTGATGCACCTCACGCTTTTCACCATCCAATCATTGGGAGTGTCGGATGTCCGCGGACCTCACATCACTGTCTGAGCCAATCAGAGGTCCGTCCATGGACCGAACAGGGAAGTAGGTCAGAGGACCGAACCCAGATATCACAAAGGAAAAAAATGGTGCTCACCCCTACAGCCCAAACCACTGGATGGATTTACACCAAATTTTCAAAAGCACGCTTTCGGGACCAAGCTGCCGCTCCTGCTGCAAATTTAAAAATATGAAGAAAATCTATCCAGTGGTTTGGGCTGTAGACGTGAGCAAACTTTTTTTCCATTGCGTCTATGGGAAGAACCACACATTTTGGGACCCCATCTATAACTTTACCCCCCTTGACGAAACCTCACCAAACTTCGCACGATCGATCTGACGGAGCCACATACTTTTTCTGCAAAGTGTTGTGAGGATTAGTCCAGGGGGGGCGAGATTATAAACTGACCAAAAAGTACTCTTCCTATGGATTGAGCAACTTAACCATAACTACAGTGCTGCGGCTCCGTCGTATGGCGGTATATGGCTCCGTCAAATTGATCCTGCGAAGTTTGGTGAGGTTTCGTCAAGGGGGGTAAAGTTATAGATGGGGTCCAAAATGTGTGGTTCTTCCCATAGATGCAATGGAAACAAATTTTTGCTCACGTCTACAGCCCAAACCACTGGATGGATTTTGTTCATATTTTCAATTATTACAGGGCCTGCGGTAGCGGCCCTGTAGTTATGGTTAAGTTGCTCAATCCATAGGAAGAGTACTTTTTGGGCGGCTTATAACTTTGCTGCCCCTGGACGAATCCTTACCAAACTTTGAAGTATATGGCCCTATCTGAATTTTCCTGGCAAGTTTGGTGAGGTTTCATCAAGGGGGGGGAAGTTATAGAGGGGTCCCAAAATGTGTGGTTTTTCCCATAGACGCAATGGAAAAAAATGTTTCCTCAGTTCTACAGCCCAAACCACTGGATGGATTTTCACCGAATTTGTGGCAGGGCTGGTAGCTTGGTCCCTAAAGAGTGCGTTTGTAAATTTGGTGTCAATCCGTCTAGTAGTTTTCTTTAAAACTGGCCAAAAATAGGTAAAACAAAATTAGTGATATCTGGGTTCGGTCCGTAGACTCACTTCCCTGTATGGTCCGCGGTGGGCCTGCGATTGGCCTAGAGGGTGATGTGATGTCCGCAGACATCGGACGTGCCCACTGATTGGATGGTGAAAAGCGTGAAGTGCATCAGATTTTTGGAAACGCCAGCCATGTTGGATTGGCGGACAGGTGCCTGTGTCCTGGAATATCGCGGTAAAAACATATTAAAAAACACAACATTGCACTTGTCAACCTTATTAAGCAATCTCTGGGGAGGTGAGGGGTGATGAGGATGGGATGGGATATGGTCGTAAGAAGCCAAAAAATTGCCCTTACCATCCCCGAAGTCGGCAAACAGTCCAGATGTTCGGGTAAAGTCCTGTGGTGTTCACGAACACTTCAGATGTTCGGGAACATCTATGCCTATTTCTGCATTACAGGGTTGGTGAAAAGCAGTTTCTGGATGGCTTATAACTTTGGCACCACTCAATGAAACTGCATGAAATATTGGAATCGTATTCTAGACCTCATTCTGAATGGTTCTGGAAAGTGTGGAGCTGTTTTTTCAAGAGGGAACAAAATTAGATGGGGGGTTCCAAAATATTGTAAAGGCTTATACATGTGGAGCCATTTAACAAATCTGCACAACAGTTTGCAAAACCATCTGAAATCTAGACTTGAATGTTTTTGCAAAGTTTGGTAGGATTCTGTCAAGATGGGGCAAAATTAGAGGGGGGGTCCCAAACAATTGTAAAGGCTTATAATTGTGGTGGCATTTGACAAATCTACGAAAAAGTTTCCAAAAAGATTTTAGATCTACATATAAATGTTTTTGTAAAGTTTGATGGGATTTTGTCAAGGGGGGGCTAAATTAGAGTGCGGTCTCAACTTTTTTAGATGGCTTATATCTTTGTTGCCATTTGACGAATGTGGGCAAAAGTTTTCAGAAAGATTATAGACCCAACCTTGAATGTTTTTGGAAAGTCTGAATGGATTTTGTCAAGTGAGGGCTAAGTGATATGACTATGTATGTACATACATTTTGACACTTTTGAAAAAATAAAACATGGGCGGATTTCCACCAAACCCGTGTAAGGAGCATTGGCAAGGACCTTAAAGCATGGTTTTGCAAATGTGTCCGTGTTTTATTTTTCGACAAGTGTTATAATGTAGGTACGAAAAATAGTGATGTATCTTTGGTGACTGAGGTATAGCCTGTGGCCATGGGCAGTGGCCAGATTGTCCAAGTTGTGGCGTAAGGTCATGACCTGGACAATCTGGCTAATGGCCATGACCACGAGGGCCGAAAATTGGTGTTAAAGTGGCCATGTCCACCTGGGACCGGCTATGTGGTAAAGTTATTCGAAAGTGGGATATGTTTGAAAGGGGTAAAAAAATGTGCTCATGGTAATATGGTCATAGGGTTCTCTCTTCGCCTTCTGGAAGCTGCCATGGAAAGTAAAGACGGTCCCTTTAGGGAGCCCCGCCTTTCCTTTCCATGGTGGCCATCTTGGAAAAGGTTTTTCCTTCCTACAACGGGATGCCGCAGGCGTCCCGGTGTAGAAAGAAAAATACTTTTTTTAGGAGTCCTAATGGCCTTCATCCCACATTGCAGGGGCTGCAACAGGGGATAATGGTCCAGAGCCCTCGTTATCCACCCTCAATTCACTTGGGCCAATAACTTCGGATGCCGGGCCGTTATCCCCCTTCCAGTCCCAGGAACAGGGGATGAATGCTACATTATTTCCATTAGCATAAAAGAAAATGCTAATGGAAATGTTGGAAAATCTTATTGAGTCTATGTAATTTACTGAGAAATAAAACGTAGATGGAATCCATAAGATTTCCTTTTAGTTCTATTTTGTAACAATTTTTTTCCTAAATGAAACTTTCTTTGTATATTCTTTTTTTTTTTTGCAGGAAGTTAGAGTGTAAGGTGGGGAGGGAAATGAGGGAAGAGGCACCAAGCACTAATATGGAGGGGCAGGTCGACAGGGGAAGATGTTGTGTGGGTGTTACTTCTAAGGTAGAGTGCAGTGTTTCTCATGCTCCTTGATTACAGCTTCAAAAGCACTGATATGATATGATATGGCATTTGTAACGCGCCTATACACAAGTGTTTCAAGGCGCGACGAGGCGGGGGGGGGAACAAGGGGAGACAGACAACGATCCTACTAGGCCAGGTGTCATTCAGATCGCGCAAGTGCAAGGGTAGGAGGACTGGGAAAAGTGCAAGGGGAAGGGTAGAGGGGAAAGTGCAGTAAATGTTTAGTAGAATACAAGATAAATAATAGGGCCAGCTGGTGGCAAGTGCAAGGAAAGTGCAGTACATGGTTAAAGAATACAAGATAAATAATAGGGCCAGCTGGTGGCAAGTGCAAGGTAAGTGCCGGGAGAAGGGGCTGTAGGATACAGAGACAGTCCCGTAGTGCAGGTGGGCAGTGCAGGGAAGAGTGGCTGGGCCAAGGACCGAGATCGGTGAGTGGCCCAGTTGCAGATTCAGTGCAGGTTCAGTGATTTTAGCAGGGGAGAGAGGGAGAGAAAGCGGAGGCAAAGAGGAAGGTTTTGAGGTGCTTCCGGAACCGGATATGGCTCTCCTCAAGTTCCAGGGAGGCAGGAAGGCTGTTCCAGAGGGAGGCCCCTGCTGCGGAGAGAGATCTACCCCCAGCTTGTTGCTTGGAGAAGCGGCTGACCCTGAGGTAGTTGGAGGTGGATGAGCGAAGAGCTCGAGAAGGAAGGTATTTAGGGAGGGAGAGTTGCAGGTATTTTGGCCCAAGGCCCTAGAAGGCCTTGTGGACAATGCAGAGGGTTTTGAACTTAATCCTCGCAGCCACTGGGAGCCAGTGTAGTGATTTCCGTCCTGGAGAGATACGGTCCCTGGGCTTGAGGCCAAGGACAAGTCTCGCAGTCCTGTTCTGGATGAGTTGGAAAGGGCGGAGAGTAGAGGCAGGAAGATTTAGATAGAGGCTGTTGCAGTACTCCAGCCTAGAGAGAACCAGTGCTCTGGAGACAGTGAGCTTCTGGGGGAAGGAGAGGAAAGGAAGGGTACCTCTGAGGAGGTGTAGCTGGTAGTGTGACTTCTTAGAGACATCAGAGATGTGAGGAGAGAAGGAGAGTGTGGAGTCGCAGATGACCCATAGGTTTTTTGTCGTGCAGGTAGGACCAGGAAGAGGGCCAAGGGAGGCCGGCCAGAGAGCTGCAGGGAAGGAGGAAGGAGGAAGTCAAAATTGCTTCCCCCTGCATATTGGTGTGTTACAGTATATATAGACGACAGTTGTCTTCGAAAGATATGGATCAACAGCCTCTTTCATTGCTTGCAAGGTAGCTGGTGGGATTTTGTGTCCCACAGAAATTGGCTGTCTGGTTACATTATTGGTAGAGATGAGGCGGAGGAAGAAGAGCCTACTACTTGCTAAGAAAGGAACAACCTTTCTGAGAGCATTGCAGTAGTTGGATTCGGTGTGGCGGCACATGGAGGTGATCCCATAATAGTACTGTCGAGGTAGACCGTGACTGAGTACAAAGTTACACTCAGTGCATATCACTTTGGTAGCTTTAGCCTTTGGTACATTCCCAACAGTGGCAACAAACTGCCACACCAATGGTCATCTCTGCGTGCTAGAGGTAGGCACTTCCTCTACCTCATCTTCTTGGTCCTCTTCATTGTCTTTGGAAGTACTGCGCTTTTTTTGTTGTGGAGATCCTCCAACCAGTGGTGGTGGCTCTTGGGGAGGAGGGATGGAAATAGCTGATGCCATTTTTAAGATAAATAGCATGCTTCCAAGTATGTGCTTTGTACTAGATTGTTAATGGATAATGAGTAAGAATAGGTGTAGGAGCTGTGCAAGGGTATATTTTGAGCTTGAAAGTTCCTAGATCAGTAGAAAATGCAGTTCCGAACTGTCCTCGAAGCACAGACCCAATCGCAAAGTGCAGGAGCGCCTGCGGACACGTCATCATGCTGCGTACGAGTGCATTGTCACGTGGCACTGTCCGGAAGGTCAGCGATGACGTCAGACGTTTGCTAATGTCAACAGACGCAAAAACAGTGGAAAAAGTTTCAAAATGTGTATAGAAGTGTTAAAAATGATGCTAGAAGGTCGGAAATGGCAGAGTTTTAAGGTGAAACTGTAAATTGGACAAAAATGTTCCTATTTTGGGGTATGTATGATATGTGTAAGTTGTAGGAAAATAGCATGCACTGGTGAAACCCCTTGAAATTCACTGAAAAATCTTTGCTAAAGCAAAGTTATGGTAACAAGTAAAACCGAAAAACCCCAGAAATTCTCCAGTTATGGTAAGCTAAGCAACCATAACTCGTGCCACCACCGTGCACTGCTAGGACTAACACCCAGAACATCAAAGGTGACATCACAAATGTCATTGATGATGTAGAAAACCACATAAAGCAGTAGCTACAGCCACCATAGCCAGATGGGTCTGCGAGATAATGCAGCTAGCAGGGATTGATCTGACAAGATTCAGAGCCCATTCAGTAAGGGGAGCTATGGCGTCCAAGGCATTCACAACGGGAGTAGCCCTGAGTGAGATTTTGCATGCAGCAGACTGGGCTAGCGATAGCGTTTTAAAAACAATTTACTTAAAGCCAGTGGCATCGATGGCAGAGAGAGTAATGGAAAGATTTGAACAAGCATAATACTTCATAGAATGAAGTTTACCCCTGCATACTGCGCAGCGAGTCCTAATTCTATTCATGACACAGAGGCGAGCATTACTATCCCTCCCAGTGTAAACATTGCATATGACAGACATGTCAATACGTTTCATTTTGTCCTGTGTATAGGCAATACCTGCCCCACCCTTAATAATGTCATTTGTCTGTTCAGTAGGAGATGACCAGAAGACCCATTGAGCGAGTGGGAAGGAACGGCCGATCAAGGCAGAAAAAGTGTCAAGATAGAGGGAGCCAAGGAAGGGAGTCTGAGGTTCAGGGCCGGAAGTTCAAAGTTTGTTGTTTTAATGTACTTTGCAGTTCCAATTGGGACATGGTTCAAGATCAGTTCAGAGCATCCAAAGAAGAGGAGGAGCAGAGGAACAGGATGTCGATACTAGCCAGAAAAAGGAAATAGAAAGGACTACAGAAGACTGTTGGGATAAAGGGAAATGTAGTTTAAAATATACTTTTTTAAAAAAGAAAAGACAATGAAATGCTGGGTGGCGTTTTCTGTTATTTGTTGAAACTGCTGAAGAAGAGAAGTAATGAAGTTGCAGCATAATGCTTGCCTCTGTGTCTTTAATAGAATCAAGACTCCCTGCGCAGTATGCAGCGGTAATCTTCATTGAAACTGACAAGTGACAAGACGGCTAATGACAGACGTCTCAACTACTGACTGCCTCTCATACCTCTTGGCTGAATGAAATTAGATGGAGATAGGCTCCTATGCTGTATTAGCCTTTGATGTAGTTAGCGCTGGGTTCACAGAAACCTAGCCATTCACTGACAGCCTTTTCGCCCCACCTTGCCTCACTTCATGCGCCTGCCATTGATCCCAGAATGGGGGATAACCCATGCAGGACAGACCTGGGTCTTTTGGGTACACAAGACTCAGGGAGGATTCACCCACTTCCTTTCTCTTCCCATCTCGTCTGCCCCCTGTACCGATGTCTCCTACAGCGATTACGCCAATATCCTTCAGAGGTTCCCCGTGAGGGAGAATAGGACCATACAGACTGGATGGGCTTGCCAGGATCAGAACAGACAGGAGAAGGAACGAAGAATCCCTCTCACCTCAAGTTCCCTAAGACACTCCCCTTTACTCAAAAAACCGCTGGCTTTTTATTGTCATTGGGCCATACCATATAGGCTATCCCCAGAGGGAGAACAGCTGTCAAAATGGTTTACATCACCACATACACACACAGTGTCTCTTTTCAACTGACCATACCATCATCCGTCATCTCAAATGTCCAGAGAGACAAGGAAGATATGATACGTGATCTCAAAATGGAGAGATAACCTGTTTACAAATAAATATATATTCAACTGTTGGAAAAATATGGTTAAGCCCTTCTTGTAAAACAGAAAAACACATACACAGAGCATAATACACCTGTGCCTAGGTACGATGACAAGATAAACTAGACATTTTATTCAAGGTGGCTAAAATGACATTTTCTACAGTTTTAACTACAAACAACCTTAATTTTTTGCTAGTTTGACAGTAGCAAACTAATGAAATGACAATAAAGGTTGTTAATTTGTAATCTTACATTGCCTTTGTACTAATAAACCCGCACAGGGGTTCCAATCTAACCCAACATTACATGTGCATGTGCATTGATGCAGATGTAGCAGGGCTACATCTGCATCAATGCACATGCACATGCAATTAGCAATAGGGCTTCAATGTGTTGTTTGCACCACAGAACATTTTGCACTACTGCTCGGATTTGCACAAACATTGCCATAGTGCAAAAATACACTGAAAGTATATGACTTTTTTTTTCAATAGGGCAAATATTGCCCTATTGGTAATTGCACAAGCACCAGTGCAAAGTTTCTGAAATGCAGCAACTGATCTTCACTAAAGCTCCATGGCAAGGTTAGTTTCTGTACACATTTAGGGCCCGGTCCATGGAATTGTGTGCATTGACCCTGCAAAGCCTGTCTGCCGAAAACAACCCTGCACAAGCCTGCGTGCAGAAGGGAATCTGCCCGCTCTGCATATTCATGGATTCAAACGCGTATTTCAACCCGACCAACAAAGGGAATCAAGCTGTGCGAGGAACACCCAGAACACGCCTCTATACAAACCAAAAATATAGCCGTAGACCAACCTTTCCACAAATCTCAGTGTCCACCTCTGACACAACATCCAGCACCCCAGCTATTCAGTGTGTGGTTCCACATAAGTAAGGCTGCACCACAGCTACTCTGCACGAGTTCCCACGTAAGTTTCAGCTGAAAACATTGCTACTCTGAGCAAGGTCCAACATAAGTAACGGCTGCACCCCAGCTACTCTGCGTGAGTTACCACATAAGTCACAGCTGCACCCCCAGCTACTCTGCACGAGCTCCCATGTAAGTAACGGCTGCACCCTCAGATAATCTGTGCGAGGTCCCACGTTAGTAATAGCTGCACCCCTAGCTACTCTGCACAAGGTCCCACATAAGTAAAAGCTGCACCCCAGCTACTCTGCGCAAGGTCCCAAGTAAGTAATGGCTGTACCGCAGCTACTCTGCATGAGGTCAAACATAAGTAATAGCTGCACCCTTGCAAACCATCCCCCTACGTCCACTTCACACAAACTGCTGGCACATACCCCAACTGTACATCCACCCCTTCAGGTCCAGACACCATCCACAGGCCCCCCTCACATCTGATACCACCCCCAGGCACCCCCCTCAAGTCCTGACACCACCTACCCCCCTCACCTCTGACACTACCCCAGGCATCCCCCTCAGGTACAGTCACCACCCATCAGCCCCTCTCACTGCTGACACCACCCCCAGGCATCCCCCTCAAGTCCTGACACCACCCCCAGCCCCCTCACCTCTGCCACTAACCCAGGCATTCCCCTCAATTCCAGACACCACTCATCAGCCCCCCACACCTCTGCCAGTACCCCAGGAAGCCCCCTCAAGTCCTGACACCCCCCACCAGCCCCCTTCACCTCTGCCACTACCCCAGGCAGCCCACTCAATTGCTGACACCACCCACCAGCCCCCTCACCTCCGACACCAACCCAGCCTGGCCCTGTCACATAACCCCCCTATCAGTGCAATGTTGAACAACAACTTACCTCAACTCCACTGGCCTGCCACAAACATGAAGTACACTGGCCACATACTCACCCATATACCCAACAACTGGGTGCACTGATACAGAATCTATGTCTGTAGCTCGTCACAGGACTCCCTGGTACATCACAACCTGTGGCACAGAAACAGGACAGCAGAACCTAGCAGAAGCTACACAATGAAAGCACCATGTACATGACACACAGTAAAGCAATGTGATGCAATGTGACATATCATTGTGCCCATGTGCCATTGCAATTGCCTCAAAGTGTTGTAGGTGAATGACCTAGGAGGACACTAGTCCAAGACATCACTGACAGGACAGAGTCACATGTCATGTCAGTGCATACGAGCAAACAACAATAAATGAATGTAGAGACTCAGGTAGGAAAATATAGCATTCACAGCCCCTGCAACTAACATAAGTTGAACAGGCATGTTTTGGGGTGATGCGAAGGAAGTCTGTGAGCCAAGCAGATGGATGATGGGTCCAGCCACATAAAAAACAAGCTCACATGTGATGAAGAAGCATTACAGTGGCAGATGTGCTGTATGACATGAGAGCACCCACTGGTTGCTAGCTGATGTGTGTTGGTGGGTGTTCATGCATTGTGAGTCAACCCACCCACACATGCCCTGCATAAGTGATGAGCCTATGCCACACATCCACAGTTAAGTCCCCAACCCACCTGACAGTGACATAACATAGCAAAATCAAAGTAAGCCAGATGCAGCAAATGAACAAAGAGAATAACGAGAAACTGCATTAACAATATTTATACTACTAAAAAATACTATGGGCCTCATCACGAGTTGGGCGGTAACGCCGGCAGTATTACCGGCGTGCTATTAGCGCTAACGCTAAACCCCCCCGCACTATTAGCGCCAGATCACGTGTTTGGCGGAACGGTTAGTGCCCATTCTCCATTGGGCCCATTTGGGAATTCCTCATTCCCCATTGAACCCAATGGGGAAAATTTGCACTATTACCACCGGTGGATTTCCCGCCGGCAGTAATAGCGCTGAAAATCAGCAAATTTGCCATGGATTTCCCCCCAGATCTGAGCTGGGGGGAAATCCGCCAAGGCCATGATCTGGTGGACCCTTAAATGCAGCGGTAATAGCGCTTCTGCCGCATTTAAGGGTTACCGCCAGACTCGTGATGAGGCCCTATGTGCAAAGGGGGAAATGTCCAAGGGAAAAAATTAGCAAAAATACAAAAGCACACAATTAACTATACACATAGGCTGCAAGCTTAATAGTCTGCCATGAGGTCTTCCAGGGCAGAGTCTCAGTACTCGTCCTTCACTTCACTTGGAGGAGGGCGACTGGTCGGCGGTTGATGGCTTGCAGGCTCTCCCTCATCCTCCTCTCCTCCTCCCTGGCATCCCTGTAAGCCTCCTCCAGTATGGCCACCCACCTCTGTGTCCTTCTCTCCTCCACCTCTGCCCTGGCTCTAGCAACCTGTGCCAACCCATGCCATCCTAGCCTGCTGCCTCTCCGCCATCAGCTGCATCCTCAACTCCATCCAGGCGCACACTAATTGCCGAAAGGGGTAGCACTTTTCCTGCCAGGTGTACGAACGTCGCTGTGTTGCTTGCCTGTCCGATGTTATAAGGCCCTGGGATAATTGCCTCTGGCTATTCCTATACTGCTGCTGCCTGCCAAGCGTACCATGTGCATGCACCGCCGCCATCTGGATGTTGCATGATGGGGAGTACAGTACCAGCGCTGTCCTGACGTGCCGGCTGCCCCACTGATGCCAGTTCCTGTGTAGGTACCTGGGCAGGCACAGCAACCACCTCTACTGTACTTGCCAGGACTTCCCCCCTGAGGCAGGGACGTGCTGACCACCAGACTGGGCGGTGTGGGTAGGATGGGAGTAGAGGGGGCCGTGATGGAAACTGATAAGAAAGGCCCCCTGGAGGATGACTGGGGCACAGAGGAGGCAGTGGAGGAGGGGGCAGGGGAATGCGCCAGTGCACAGAGACCACCCTAGAGTAGTGCACTTGCCAGCTGGCCGAGGTAGACGCAAAGCGATTCATGATGATGTGAGAGCAGTGCAGGAATCTCTCTCACATCATCATGAATCGAGCCCGTCCGCCTTGCAATCCCAGCCAACAGGGCATGCAAAATCTTAGGGGTGATCTCCATGGCCCCAAAAGGGGGCCCGGACTGTGCGGAGGCTTCCATGACAGTGGTGACAGCTGCAACAGATGGAGCAGGGACAGGAGGTTGGGCAGCTCCCTCCACAGTGTCCTTCACATCCTCCTGTCCCTGCCCAGGGGTGCAGCCTGAACACCCTCCTGGATGCCCCCATCTGTTGGCCTTCATCTACCTCCTCCTCCAACACCACCTCAATGTCCCTTGATGGCTCCAGATTGCCGTCCTACCTGGATGGCCCCTCTGCTTCTGCACCCTGGCCCACAGCCACTGAGGAGTCCCCCACCACAACAACCGCCTGGCATGCACCCCAGCACTCCACCCAATGGAACTTGTGCTCCCCCAGCTAACTCACCCTTGGATGATGTGGACTCAAGTCTGGCTGGCCGGAGTGTGTGCTGTGGTCTGGTGGTTTTGTCCCTTCTGCTCCACAACAATGCCTCCATCCTCTTCACGAGCTGCAGCAACTGTGCAAAACATGTTGAAAAAATATTGACATCAGTAATCGTTGTCAATGGATGTCTGGCATACATAAAATAAACATGAAAATCATGCATCATGTTCCAACCATGAATTGACACTCACACAATGCACACACAGATGCAAACTGCATTGAAAATGTTGCATGAGTGTAGTGTGAAGGCACAATCACAGTCATGACCCATGCACATGTGAATAAAGCACATTGTACAGTGCCTAACAACACATCACCTAAAACAGGCAACCCCACCATACCAATTACCAACCGACACAAGAATGACATGCAGCCATGGGCATGGGGACAGCACCAGGGCACCTGCCCACACAAACAGTCACCAATGTCCACATGTGACAGCATGACCTGCAAGCAAGCAACATGTACTGCCACACATATCTGGGAACAAATTGCACATGTCAGTTGGCCAACCACACAAATATTGTATTTACGCACATACACTTGTGCTACAAATGCGTTGGGATGATAGGTCACATCCCAGTCCCGGAGGCGTCAGTGCATGAACTCCACATATGCAGGCATCAATGCACATGTGTCACTATCAGCAGATGTGAATGCATGGATGAACTGTCAGGTGTGGCACACATGGACTCGAACATCATGCATGTCACTCACATGCCCACAACATAGCATGTCCACATCTTGCTCCATGCTCACACACTGCAGGTGTCCAAGTACCACAAGCCATGAATGCGCAATCCGCCAATACTCACGTAAATGCCAATATACAATGTCTTATGCCACAAATGACTTGCACTGGCATGAGACAGCAATCAGCTGCAACTCACAACACACACAATCCAAAATCAGGAAGTGGCATCGGCAAACATGCATGCGACACATATGCCGTAGGGCATTGTCCCACATGGGTACTCACCAGCGGCATCCAGATGACTTCTCCAGGTCAAGAACTGGGAGTGGAGGTCCGGATAGAACCTCTCAAGTACCCGCAGCTGTATCCGGGTGAACTGGTGGCAGCCAGCATGGTACACCTCCACGATGGGTTCTGTGTTGAGGGCTGCCACCACCTTGAGGTCATCCCAATATTTCTGGACCATGTTCCTGGGGTGGACTGACACCCCCTCCGTGTTGATGGCAGCTGTGATCTCGTCCCAGATCCTCAGCCTTGCGTCAGTGCCCAACTGCATAGCTGGGTTGAAGAGGGCATCATAGGCGCCCAGGACCCGATCCACCAGGACGCCAACTTCAGTGTTGGTGAAGCTGGCAGCCCTCTGCCTCAATGAGGGGGCGCTGCCCTCTCCAGATGATGTGGATGGGGCAGACATGGCACCCCTGAGGCACCCCTGAGGCAGGTATGGGCTTCCTGGGTCCTGGGTAGGTTCTGTGGTGGTACGGTGGTTTTGGCAGAGGTGGAAGTCCCGGCAAGTACAGAAGAGGTGGTCACAGGCCCAACGCAGGAGTTCAGGCAAAAGTAAGGCAGCTGGCAGGGTTGGTTGCAGGCAGGCCCTCACTCTCGAGCAGGCAGCAGCAGTATAGGAGTGATTGAGGCAAAGCAGGGCCAAAGAGGCAAATTCAGCAGTAGGTAGGCAGGAGGAACAGTGATGTCCATGTGCAGGTAAGGATGCACCAGATGCAGAGCAGGAGGAGGAGAAAGAAGAGTCAGTGGTGCATCAGACCACCAGTGGAGGACATGGTGTTGTAGTCCATGAAAACCCACTGGTGCGCCAGACCATCCTCAGTCGTGCTGCAGACTCTTCAGACTCAGCTGGCTTTGATGCTGAACAGGATGTTTATGCCTCTAAGAGGGTGAGGGTGAGTGCCCTAATGGGTGGATCAGATGGGGCCAATGAGTCTGCGGCAGTGCGGCTGGCTTCACAAGGCCAGTCAGTGGTGGGCTCCCCCGTCTGTGGTGGTTACGGCTGCAAGGCCCCCGACCAAGAATTGGCATCAGGTCCAGGGGCTGATGTCCAAGAGAGGGTTGCAGACCTGCAGCCAATGACAGGGGCACCACAGCAACGAGCATGATCCCTTGCATAAGGGTGCCGTGGGCCTGCACACTTGGTGGACTTGTGCAGGCTGAGGAGACAGAGTGGCAGCAGTAGATGTTGCGCATCACCATCCGACACGGCAACGTGTTGCCAAAGTTTTAGAGAGCATGGATACAGATGGCCAAGACCATGGCCGCACCAACGGCCCGGGTAGAGCAACAGCTGCAGGTCATGTGGTCCTCATGCCACTCCCACAGACTGCGCATGGAAGCCAACATTGAGGGCCGACGGGGTGATCTCAGGTGTCTGCAGGGTTCCCTGCACAATGTGTATAGACCCGGGGGTATATAACAACTCTCATAGCATTACGGAATTATTTTTGTTATAATAGAGATCTTTTTGCATAGAAACCCCATATAATTTTCTTTTAGTAAAATATTCTTTATTTTATATCATACATAAACACCTAATGAAAAGACATTGTATAAAAAATTACTTTCATTCATTAAAAAGTACCTGAGCTGAATAATAACAATTGATTATATTTTTGAAACAACAACACACTTTGCAACCAAATACAACCCATACTGTACCGCATACAACCCACATCATTCACTCACATTCATAATCCACTCATGCAAAGTAAACAATTTATGAAAAAAGCACAGGTTCTTACAATTCGACCTCACAGTGCAAAGTAATATTTACACAATCAATGCACCCATTCAATACATTATAGGCACATATCAATAGTCTAGTTTTGCTATGAACATTCTCCCTCGCAGTCATGATGACTGCACCAACTTTTGAAGTCCAATGGAACTTTCAGCAAAAAAGTGTCGACTCGAGTTTCGGCTTGGTACTGTTCATGGTTTCCATACCAAAGCCATCTTCAAGACATACAAAACCCCATTTAGGGTTGCATTGGTGTGTGTTGCCGATTGCCAATTTGGATATCTCAGTATCGTGGTTCCCAAGGGCAGAAACAAGGTGCTGGTTGTTACTCACTGGTCTTGTCTGGCTCCTAAGAAGCTGTGTACTTAATGTTTCGATTCTTCAGATTGGCTATCCGAAAATCTCATACATCTTCGGCAGTTGTCCATTGCATGTTCTTAAAGCTCAATAGTGTCATTCCCAAGCCAATAGCTGCCTCACAACCACTGAATTGCGTAGAGGCGTATCGAACAGCCAGAAGTAACCGTAGCCATCTAAAGGTATCTTCAAGATCGGCCCACGGACCCCCGAAAAACGCTGCTTCTACTGCACGGATGGATTGTAATTCTCGCCGCGCATACTCTCGCATCCTGCATCAAGATGTTCAGGCACAGAGAGAGGCACTGAGGCTTGAGATGCAGTCCATGAGGACTGCAATCCATGACGAACTTGCAGCCACAAGGACACTGATCCACATCACCGGTGAGCGCGCACACAGATTCTACAGCCATCCGTGAGGACATGCATGGTTACCTCATGGTTTCCTCACTGCCCTTACTGTGCTGGTGCATTCAATCGTGTCACTGCTGGCCGTGGCAGTGAAGACCAGCCCTCGGCACTGCGTGGTAGGGCTCCAACACCACAGCCACCTGCAGATCACCGCTGGAAGGGGGTACCAGTACAGACCAGCCTCCTGGTCCATCATTGCCATGAGGTCCATGAACTCATGGAGGGGTTGCTCTTTTTTTCCACTCATGTGGATATTGACATACACCCTCCCCTGCCCCTCCAGGGTGGACTCCCCCTCCCCAGTCCAGGATGCACTTTTTTATTTTTTATTTTGTACATGACTGGTGCGGTCTTTTTCATGGTTTTCTTGGCCCCTTGATTTGGCATGGACATTTTTTGGCTGGTGTTCACTCCCCCACCCCCCGCCCAGCCCGGAAGGTGGCAGTTTATGTTTTGCCCTTTCCAAGTAGGACTTCTTTGTTTATTCATTTTTTATCTTTTTTCATTGGCATGATGAATGCAGTTGTGGACATGCAGCCATGCATAGTGGTGTCATTTGACATGGCTGCGTTGAAGTTAAGAGGATGGGATGTGCAAGTCACAATGGGTATATGTAATATTGACTCAAATGTGCTGTATGTATGATTGAGGACTATGGCTGTTGAAATGCAATTCCCCATGTTGTTGCAGTTATCCTGATTCATCCCGTGACAGCACTCCATCGGAAGTCCACCCTGCACCCTTTCATGTCCCTAGTCCCCATGCACTCTGCTAGGCACTGGCACTCCTTTCATGTATTTGGAGGCTCAGTTCCCAGTGACGGTGATGAGGGAATCATATCATGCCAGCTGTTTGCGGGTGAGCATGTGCACTGCCTCTCGTGTTGTGTCTGTATTATTGGTTGCTACAGTCTTTGCATGCATGAAACATTTTTACGAGTTGGGGGGGAATCCTTGAGTCATGGTGAATGTTTAATGTCTGTCCAGATGTGTGTGTATCTCCATGCGTGTCTGTGTGTGTGTGTAGTCACACTTCGATGTGGGCGCCTTGTTTTGGTGGATGCACTTACACCAGTGACACAATTCATGGAAGTGATTGGGCAGCATTTGTCGCACTTTAGCCATTGGCAAGATTTCATTTATTCTGGATGTTTCTACTAATTGAGTGCATGCGTTCTCTGGGCATATGCACTCTGTGTATTTTGGTTCTCCCACACCTGCCTCTCTCACCATGGTGATGTGTCCTTACTGACACCTGTATACTCCCCCTTGCACCATGTATTCTACATGGCACTGCAGATGTACTCCCTGTGCACACTACTCTTTGATCTGTGCCGCTTCCCCATCCATTCCCTTGTCCATGTACATGCCCTGCCCTGCCACTGTTCCATATGGACGGCACACGTTGAGTGTCAGGTATGCTCATCCTCCACAGCACAGTTTAATGACGTAACCTCTGGTGACACAATTCTGGCCATTTATGTGCATTGACTCGACAGAACAGGTTTTTCAGACTTGCTGCATGTAGGATTGGACAGATATGTGAATGTTACCCCTGGCAGACTGCTTCTGTGTTACCCAATGAGGTCACTTTTTGTCCAGTGGTTGGTTATGTTGGTTATCTACACAGGGGTGTGTTGCATGTTTCTTGATTTGCATTCCTTGTTCATCCATGCATGTGTAACATCGTCCACTCCCCAGAGCTTTTCTTCATCTGTTCTCCTGTGTGAGTTGCGACTGCTCCCTGGGATGTATGCCCACTTACTATGACAGTCTCACTCAGGGTGTGTGGTCTGTTGGAGGTTGAGTAATCAGTTGCATGTTGTCCTGATGTCCATTTTCAGTGGTGTCCAACAGGGGTGAATCTTGGTTGGTGTAGGCTATAGGTATGTGGTTGTAGGCACTTCTTTGCAGGGATGTAGCGAACATGGCTCTTTTTCTGATGTGCATATCATGGTGGGTGGTGTCAGGGGTTTGTCTAATGTACAGCTGATGAGTGACCTTTTACATGTGCACATTCTTTGCTAGTTTGCCCTTCTCTGTCACCCACATTTGTCATTCATGGGCCACTACATGTGGTACTTTTCCATCTCTGTTCCTCCCTGGCTCTCTGATCAGGCTGCAAAGGTATTCATGCCAACATCTTCCTTGCTTGGACACATTCTCTCTGTCCTCACCCACTGTGATGTCAGAAATAGCCATCCTCATCTCCGCTACTGCCAGTCTCCTCCTTGCAGTGCCTTTTGCCTGTCCCTCTCCCTCTCTCTCGCGCTGCACTCCACTGCTAGACAAACATCACTCTGTGTCCTGTCTCCCTCTAGCACTCTGTCATCCTTCAACACTGTGTGCTGCATGCCTATTTTCAAAATGCCTACATGCTTTGTCATGGATGGCCAGTATCTTTATGTTGTTGCAATGCATGTCTTTGTGATTTTAAAATGTCTTTCCAGGTGTGATGCAGTGGATGCAAGTCAGGTGGGTACCCTGAGCAGGTATGTGAAGGGCAATCAGGGTGTCACTTGTGTTGTTGTTTGTGGCAGGGAGTCTGTCACTGTTGGGTTGGTTTTGCTTGGCTTGTAATGAGGTGAACGGGTCCAGCTTCATGAGTGCATGTGACACATGGTGATGATAGGCTGGTGTTTCTATGCATGCTGTTTTGTCAAGACAATCAGGATGGCACTGATTACTGGTTCATAGTTGTGAGGGGGCTGTCATGGAAGGGCCTTCGTTGGTGATTTGTTATGAGTGTAGCAGACATGGATGTTTGTGTGCTGTGACACATGGTGATGGTTGCGGTGGTGTTTCCTTGCACTTTTCACCTGTGTCTTGCCTGCCACATGGCATCCCATTCAATGATTTTTGAATAGTCATGTCCACCCACGCAGGCAGTCCAATCTTGGTCCTTCTTGCCCTTCTGGGGGTACTGTTCCAAGATAAGTACACACACATGACAGCATTGCGGGCTATTTTTGGGATGATATGTTCTCCACAGACACCAAGCACACACCATTGTCCAGGGGTTGTAGTTTGCCATGCTGAACATGTACTGTGAACGGTACACAATCACATTTTCAGACGACTGTTGACAGCTGCTAAGTGCATCTAATTGCTCCCTGCATTTCAAAGCACATTTTCCCCAATTCAATACCGTGCCAGTGGAGTCTACCTTAACTTCAACATCCCTGTTGCCTGCTCCCTTTTTTGTCTCTTTGTCCTTGACCTCTGTTTCTCATTGCTTTCTCATATCTGCTTGTGTCTTTCATGCCAGTTACCTCAGTGCCCTGCCTTCAGTATGACAGCTGCCTCGGTGAAGTGCTGCCTTCTGCATGATCCTGTCTTTTGTGAATTTGGCGATATTATTGAATCACATCTTCTTGGACTTTGCATCATCGGCTCCGCTGCCAGTGTTTACTGCACTGTCCCAGTGCCACGTTAATGAGGGAATGCCATATTGTGGTATTGGGAGTACTTGCAGGGTGCTCCTGGGTTTCCATCACCTCAGTGGTCTCTTTTTGGGGGTACCGTCAGTGTCATACTGACTATGGCCAAATGCGAGTGTTCAGTATGCCCCATCAGCATGAGAATGGGTAAGTGTAACAGGGTCCTTCACTCCACGGCACTCGGGGGGTAAGGCAGTGTAGGTGTTGTGGGTGAGCAAGGTGTCACTGTTTGGGGTGTTTATGCTGAAATGGTGGGAGGTGTCCAGATCCGGCTGCATGGGTACCGGACACATGGTGATCATTGGCGGATGAGCTTTTGTTTGCATTTGTTGCATGTCACTCAGGGGGGCACATGTTGCTGTATGTTTGGGTGCATGGAAGTGTTGCCGGCCCTCACATTGTTTTGTCTTTCTCTACAGAGGCATTCTGCATGTGGATACGGTTGCTGCGATTGTATTTGAAGTTGCTGCTGTGTGCATGTACAGGACACAGCATCATGTTTTGGTGGTTTCCAGGCCTACAGAGGGGGACGTAAATGGATTACACAGTCCTGCTGCTGCAGGCACACAAGGGATATGGTGATATGTGCATGTTGCTTGGAGTGCACTTGCGTTTTTCAGAATCTACATGACAGCTTTGATTTGACTCTGTATTGTGAGCATAGTTTTGGTCAGGGAATGGGTGTCCACTGAACGTGTTTGTTGTTGTGGGACATGCATAGTGAATCCAGGTCTGTCCTCACATGTATTTGTTTTTTGCATCCATTTGGTACTATGCCTTCCTACTTCTGGTCTCGCGTGTGTTTCGGTGTCTATATGCACAACAGTTGTTGTTGTCCATGTGCCGGTGGTTAGGGACTTTGTTGCTTGTGCTGTGTGCTTTTGGGTGTACTACATGGACACTGTTGTTTGAAGCTGCTGTGACTGTGTTGGTGATTTTTGCGCAGCCATGCAGATTAGGTGCATGATTCTCAGAGCGTTTCACTATGGGATTGTGCCATTATTTGGCGCTTCTGTGAATCAGGCCCTTTGGGTGTATGAACCACTGTTTGTCACTTACAAATTGGATCAGACTCAGCAGTAATTTTGATATGGGGTGCATAGTCTCCCTATTGACAGTATGTATGTAACATGTGGAATCTTGCACCCCTGCTTTCACGCTCACATCAACATGGATAGGTTTGAGCCTGTACTGCATGTAGTCCCACAGGTGTATAATGTTATTTAGAGTGGCTGATTGGAATTAGTGAACATGTAGCTTTTGATGTCCATGAATGACTAGGTGCTAAGAATTCAATGTTGTCTTTCATTCCAAACACATTTTTACTTGTTTATATTTGTTTTAGATTCGTACATTTGTTTTGCTTCCAGTATCATCTACAGTATCATTTTGCTCCCTACTTTGCAAAGTGGGAGTGGTATATTCCCACTTACAAATCTCATCTGGAGCTCAGTTTGTGCCTGTTGTTGTATGTCTATTGGACACACAATCATGCCCTCCCAGAGGCACATTCTCAGAGTGTTGTTGTGAGCACTGACGATAGGCCCCAATTCATCATTGGTTGGTATCTGGGATGTGGCTTTAGTGTTTGTGCTCCACAGTGGCTGGTTTTTATGTGAAGTATGATTGCACCAGCTGGGTGCATGCAGTCTCTCCACTTGCCCTTTGACCAACCATAAGCAAGGGGGGAACCTGTGGGTGTGAGTGATGTCCCACCTGCAGTTCCACTGGTACACCACGCCGTGTGGCGACATTGTACAGTATACATGCAGCCATTATGGTTTGACATAATACCAGTGGTGCATATAGACCCGCTAGAGCGGTCAAGGGAGTGGAACCGTGACTTCAGCACTCTGAATGTGTGCTCCACTGTGGCCCCAGTAGCCACATGTGCTGTATTATACGTCACCTCAGCTGGTGTCATGGAATTTTTAGATTGGTAGCATCATGAATGTTGACAGTGGGTAGGCACTGTCCCCTGTAAATGTGTCATGGTTGTCATTGTCATTTATTGTCAGGGTCAATTGTTTGGTGTGTCACATGTATGTGCGTGACCAGTGATGCTCACCAATGTGTTGCCATGTTTTCCAGATGCCAGGGCCCGGTGCATTGGTGACTGTTGGAAGATGTAGCTATCATGGGTGCTGCCCGGGAAATTGGCATACACTTCCATGATGATTCCATTGGCATCACACACTACCTGCACATTAATGGAGTGCCAGTGCTTATGATTGCGGTATATGTGCTCCATCATTCGGGGTGGCCGAAGCACCACATGTGTGCAGTCAATTGCACCTAGTACACAGGGGATATATGCCACTGCATAAAAATCCTGGATGACTGTCTGCCTTTCCGCCAGTGTTTGGTGCATATATATGTGCCTGTACACACATGCACAGGCTGTTATGCATGCCAACACATGGTGTAGGCAACAGGATTGGGTGACCTGCGATATTCCACCAACTATTGCAGTGGTTCGTTGGAAGGACCTGGTTGCAATGAAATGAAGTGCAGTCAGCTTTTTTTCTAGCCGGGTAAAGGCCTGGGAGGAAATGGTGGGTGATGCTAAGCCATCTTCCCACTCCCTCACAAAGTCTAGGGAACCGGTACCTGGCATATACCTGGACATCTGGCATCCCAAACAGCATGGTACGTGTTGTGAAGATGCGGGCCCTGGGCATCCTCCTCCTCCTGCTGTGTCCGTGCACAATAGCTCCTACTATTGCTAGGTTAATCGTGGCTGTAGACATTGCTTTGTGTGGGTTGCATGCTTTATATGCATTGGTTCCTTTGTGTGTTGTAGCTTACGCCTGCTATCATGTGGCGGATGGATCACAGGGTTTGCGTGTGTTTTTTCACGACACAACATTCTCTGTTGAAATCCATAAATACGGTTGCATTTGCGTTGGAATGGGTGTACATTGAAATGTGGGTATCCAGCACACCAACGGTGGGAGAGCAAGGCAAGGTTCTCAGCTTTAATATGCTGATGTTTCATCAAAGAAAAATTATGGGTAAACAAATCAATTTTTATTAAAAACGAACATGTTGGGATACAATTCAATACTCTTGAGTTTACTGAGTTTTAGGAGCTGGGGGCCTGAATGAATCAAAAGGAACATCACACCATACTACCCAACCAGGCCACTAAAATCCACCAGGTCCAAACTCTTTTTTTAAAAAAACTTTTATTTATTGGCAGAAGGTTAAGACAGGTACAGCAAAACTTACATAGCAATAAGTTAACAACATAGCCGCACAAGCGGTAGCACAACATGATTAAATTAAACATCTCAGGTTAAGGACAGTTGGTGTCTCGGATAGGCGCCAATTAGAAAGAAAAGTAGGGAGAGTTACAGGTCACATGGCGTGTCGGGCTGTACTGTTGGGGGAGTAGACCTCCATTCCAATTCATCCCAATTATTCAGGTAGCTACAGAATTCTGACCACACGTTTTTGGGGCGTGATGAGATTGGGAGGGATCCAATGTATTCTTCTTTGCACATTTGTATCCAGGTAAGGGCTTTCAGCCACATCATAAAGGTGGGGGGAGGATGGCGCTTCCAGCATTGCAATATACATCTTTTGGCCACAATGGCGCTCACATTTAAGAATTTTGACATTTTCCTTACATTCTCCCACTCCCAGATACCGAACAACAGGGCTAGTGGGTCCCTATTCACCGGGGAACCAATTATATCAGAGAGCGCCTCAGTCACAGCCACCCAGAACGTGTTGAGTGCGGCGCAGGACCAGAGCATGTGTATGTGATCTGCTTCGCAGGATTTACATTTAGGGTATACATGAGTCGGGGTGCGTGTAAATGTCGCCACTCTGCACGGTGTATAATAGAGCCTGTTGAGGAGCTTGAATTGTATGCAGCGGAATCTAGCGCTAAGGGAGACCTTGCGCGTGTGTGCGCACATTTTGCCCCATAGATCGTCTGTCATTTCCGTTCCAAGCTCCCTAGCCCAAGCTTCACGTGGTTTGAGACACTTATCCACTGATTTCTCCAGCTGCATTTTGTACAGATTGGATATTATACCCTTGGCACCTCTGGAGTTTGCTATATATTGTATTTCAAGTGAGTCTGGGGGTTTGTTTGGGTATTAGGGCCACATATCTCGTACTGCTGCTCTAAGCCTGTAATACTGCAGCATCTCAAGCGAAGAATTGGAATGATCAGGGCGCCATGTGTGAGGGGTGACAAACGTACCATCAGGGAAGAGGTCAGCAAGGGCTCGATAGCCCAGATTTTTCCAGTGTCGTACGAGGTGTTGGTCGTGTGTGGGGGGGGGGTCCGGGAAACTGCCACAAGGGAAGCCACTTATAGTATGGGTGTTGCTCCTGCTCAGAGCCCAGGATACCCTTCCAAGCCCTGATCGTGGTGGCCACCGGGTCTGCCTGGGTGTCTGTTTGGAATGTGCGGTGCAGTAGCAAGGTCATGATATTAGTCCCACCCCCCGCCAGTTTCTCAAGTTTTACATGCAGGGGTGGATTCTGGAACGTGTACCAATGAGAGGCGTGTTGGGCCTGTGCCGCATTCCAATACAGACGGATGTCTGGGGCTGTGAACCCCCCTTTATCATAGGGTAACGTCATATGCTGCCACTTCTTGCGGACCGAGCCTGGATGCCAGAGAAATTGTGCGCACTCCGAGTGGAGCCTCTTAAAGTATTGCATCCCGGGCCAGACTGGTACGTTAGCGAAGACGTACAGGAGCTTGGGGAGCACAATCATCTTTATTAGAGAGAGTCTGCCAGCCAGGGAAAGCGGTAGATTGCGCCATTTGGAGAACTTGGAGACGACGAGCTGAGCCATGGCTTCATAATTGTCTGTCAGTAGGGAGGATTTGGTTAACGACACCTGTACCCCAAGATACCTGACTCCACCCGGGGACCAGCATAGGGGGTACTCACACGTCAGTCGTTGAGTTGCTACAGTGAGAGGGAAAATTTCAGATTTAGAGTAGTTGATTGTGAAACCTGAGTACGTGCCTATCTTGGTAATGTCCCGGATGATCGGGTCCAGATATGTGGAGGGGTTTCTGACATACAAGAGCACGTCATCCGCATAGAGTGAGATGATTTCCGGCGCATCCAGAAACCGAATGCCTTTATTGATGTGACACCCTCTTACATGGTCAGCCATGGGTTCGATAGAGAGCGCAAAAAGGAGGGGTGAGAATGGGCATCCCTGGCGAGTACCCCGGTGTAGCGTGAACGAGAGGAGGGAACAGAGTTTACAAGGACCCTAGCTAGTGGACCAGTGTACATGAGTTTTATGTAAGAGATCATATTTGGTCTCACTCCCATTCTCTCCAGCACGGCCCACAGATATTGCCATGAGACCATATCAAAAGCCTTTTGGGCATCTAGTGTTACCGCCACAGCATCAGCGTTCGGGTCAATTCTAAACATCATATTAAACATGCGGCGGATGTTGAGTGACGTGGATCGACCGGGAATGAAACCACTCTGGTCTGCGTGGGCCATGTGGGACATTTAAGGGAGAAACCTGTTTGCGATTATCTTAGCATAGATTTTCGTGTCAATGTTAATAAGGGATAGGGGCCTGTAGGACCTGCATTCGTCCGGGGGTTTTCCAGGTTTGGGGAGGACTGTTATTAAGGCTTCCCTTAAGGAAGGGGGGAGGATGTTTAACTGAAGTGATTCAGCCCAGACCCCGTGTAGAACAGGCGCCAATATAGCCACGTGTTCCTGGTAGAACTCAGAGGTGAGCCCATCCGGGCCAGGCGCCTTGTTTTTGGGAAGGTCTGATATCACCTGGACTATTTTGTCCAATGTGAACGGAGCATCCAGGCGCTCCCTGGTGTCCTGGGAGATAAGAGTCATTGGAATGCTTTCCAGCAGGACGTCCAGGTCCTGGGTTGAACGTTCAGGCTGGGAACCATATAGATTGGCATAAAAGCTAGCGAATGTGTCTAGTATGGCCTGGTCTGACCAGTGCCTCAGCCCATTCTCATCTATAATGCTATCAATGCGGATCCCACCACCCTCCCCCCGCACCAGCCTGGCCAGGGTTCTGCCCGGTCTGTGCCCCTCCCCATATTTACGGGCAGCAACAGGGCGAGCATAGTATTGCACCTCTCTCATGGAATGCGACTCAAACTGTTCCAGCTCTGATCTGATCGCAGCTAGGGTTGCTGGGGACGGAGTGGAGTGATACTCCTGTTCCAGGGTTTTAAGCTTAGTTTCAGAATTGGTCAGGGATTGCCTTATAGCCTTCAGGACTCCTGCTTCCCTAGAGATGCACATACCTCTGATGTAAACCTTAAATGCCTCCCACCTGATCCCTTCGGGTGTGTCAGATGCCCTGTTATTTTCAAAGAATGTGGTTATATCCGCTAGGATCTTAGCTTTGAAGACAATGTCAGATAGGGCGCAGGATTTAAAGAGCCAAGCGGGACGCGACGATTTCGTGTCGACGAGTTGGATCTGTAGGAGCACGGGGGAATGGTCAGATAGCGTGCGTGCGAGGATCGTGACATCTGAGACCCTACCCACAAATTTGCCAGACAAGAGGAACAAATCTATTCTTGAAGAACTGTCATGTACCCTTGAGTAGAAAGTATAATCCCTTTCATGGGGGTGGAGCGTTCTCCATATATCGTGTACATTTAGAGTGTCCATGTGTATGAGGAGACGCTTGGCCGCTCGCGTTGTGGCTCTGCGAGTGGTCATTGTTCTGTTTAGTACATTGTCAAGTTTCAGATTCATGTCCCCCGCCCCATATTATAGGGACGTCTATATATCTCATGAGAATGGCGTTCACATCGTCAATGAACTCAGGGGAGTCAATATTGGGTGCGTATAAATTGACCAATAAGCATTCTTCGTGAGCCAAAGTGCAGTGTAAAATCACATCTCTGCCTTCTGTATCAATGTGGGATGTGCGGAGTACGAAGTGGACTGTCTTATGGATAAGGGTCAGGACTCCCCTAGCTTGGGTGGAATATTGGGTATAGTATCTATTGAGACCCTAGGTCTGTGCTATGTTAGACGATAGGTGTTTAAGGGCGTGTGTCTCCTGTAATAGGAGGACCTTAACCCCATGCCTTTGTGCGTAAACCGCGATCCTACGAGACTTCGTGAAATTTGTCAGGCCCCGAACATTCCATGTCATCATTTTGATCGCCATACAGACCACTTACGGGACATCCCAAGCAAAGGATCTACCTCTGATAACCGACATGAGTGCTGCCCTAGCAAAAGAGTGCCTCCTTTTAGAACCGGTCTCAACCTTCCCGCCATTTTGAATATAACCTACCCCAACTTCTTCACCCCCCACCCTCACCGCCCTGTCCCAGCCAGCAGTGTGTAGATACCCACCCTTAAAATAAACAACTGCGTGCCAACCCCAACTCGGCAACTCTTGGGAAAACGCCCAACCGGGGCTAAAACACAAACATTTAGACTCAAAAGGCATTGCAGCTGCAGTGGGGGCTGCCACTGCCGTTCCGCCCACCAGTAGTAGTACAAGTTGCAATTAAACGACATAAATCTGAGGATCGGCTAATGAAAGTAAGGTTACAAAGCGAGGATACATAAATTCAAGTGTATCAAGGGCATATTACCAAGAGGAGAGTAATGGCTTGGTACCAGCAGTGCGCTGAAACCACCCCCGCGACAAACTTCGTGCGATCCCCAACTCGGCAGCACCAAAGAAATAGCCCAACCGGTGACTGAGCGCCAACCCTCCGCCGAAGGTGGTATTGCAGCTTCCACAGGGGCTACCACTGCCGTCTGGATCACAGTTTTAAAACTTTGCATGATGAACATCATTAACATTTTCAATATTATCAGCTGATAAGGTTCAGATCACAAGGAAAGGATACACATGTTTGCATGGGATAACGAGGTCTAGGTTAGGATTGCCAGAGGGCAGTGTGTGACAACATTGGCTGTGTGTCCGAGCACAGGCTCAATGCATGGCATCTGAAAGCAAAGGTGCAAAGAGGTATCTCTTTCAGGAGAAGCCACCCAGACCCTATGACAGTGGGCCGAGGCCGGCCCGTGGGAGGGATTCCAAGGGGACAGGCTACAGTACACCAGGGGAGTAGACACTTGGTCGCCCACAGACAGTAGAGATCAGCGCAGGAGCCCGAGGATGGCAGCATTAGTCATTGTCCATTGGGTCCTCGGGGGGGTCCGAGAGTGGGATCTGCGCCTCAATGAACTTAACGGCCTCGTCCGGGACCGTTAAGAAGTAGCTTTTGTTGCGATGGATGAATTTCAGTCGAGCAGGGAAGAGCATCGAGTATTCAATTTTTCTGTCTCTTAGCATTGAAATCGGCGTCTCTCCATCTGAACTCCCACCGAGAAATCAGGGAAGATCCTGATGATTTGCGACTCAAGCCTCAGTTCTCCCCTCTCTCTGGCCAATCGGAGTATGTGATCTCTGTCCCTGTGACTGAGCAATTTCGCAATTATTGGTCTGGGGAAATCGCCCGGTTTAGGGCGGGGTGCCAGAGAGCGATCCGCCCTTTCAAATGTAAAGAATGGTGAGAGCACGGGGTTACCAAGGAACTCTTTGATGAGTTGCTCAACCGCGAGTTCCATGCGGCCCTTCAATGCAAATTCAGGAACCCCCACTATGCGAATGTTATTCCGCCGCGACCTCGATTAGAGGTCGTCATTCTTGGCCTTAACCTGCTTCATGTCTCGGACGAGCTCTGTGACGGTGCTTTGTAGGGTGCTGATGTTATCCTCATTGGTCCCTATCCTCTCCTCTGTCTCAGTGATCCTGGCTCCCTGGTGGTCAATTTTTGCCCTCAAAGAGGCTACATTCGCATTGATGTCATCCAGCTTTTCATGAAAGGATGCAAAATGTTTTGCTATGGATTCCATCATTGTAGTAAGGTCAGGGTGCGGGTGCTCCGGTAATATCTCACCGTCCTCATGGGCTACCGAGGAGGACGCGTGGTCCGCCCTGGGCGCCACCCTGGCAAACTTGTCCATGGCGCCGACTTTATTAGCACCCCTCGCCCTGTTGGGCATCACCGTGGCAGAGGGCCTCACTCGGCTTGGAAGGAGTGATGATGAGTGCCAGTTGAAGCGCTGTGGAGCGGACAACGGTAGGCCAGTGGCTACAGTTTATGGATATCGTAGATTCCAAGACGCTGATAATGATCCAGTTGAGTGAGAAAGGCAGTGTGTGGGTGTAGAGGACAGGATCGGCACTTGACTCGTGGGGCCCAGAGGGCTAGCAAGTGGAAGGGTCCAAGAGGGGAGCCGGCGTATACTGCATGAACAGAGGCTCCTAATGTGCTCCTAGGTCCAGGGCCACCGATCCGGAGGTAGGGTAGCTAGATTATCCCCAACTGTGTGAGGGGGCGACGCCGTTCACACCAGCACAGCAAGAGTCAGTGATGCGATTCCCCCTGCAGCAGCGCCACGGGTCAGCCAATTCCCTGAAGGGGACCACAGCACCACAGCACAAGGAGCCAAGCGTGGCAGAGGGCGAAACCAAGGCAAGTGAAAGCAGATAGGCCCCAGGCATCCAAGTTCAGTAGGTATGAGGGACTGGGAGGAAGCCAGTCTCCTGCATGGACAAGATCACATACGTTGGCAGTGGCACGCTGAGCGCAGTATAGGCAGCCTGGGAAAGCGGGCTCACGCCAGGAAGGCAGGAGTATCCAGTATAGTTCGCGACACCCACCTTGCAGCTTCAGTGGAGGTAAGCCCCGCGTGTCGTCCAAGTGGCAGCTGCAACTTCAGCGGGACCAGGTCCAGGGCCAATGTGCCCAGGGGGCGCGGCCCGCAACATCCGAACAACGCTGTCCACAGCAGTGAAGAGCGGGCGGTCAGCCGCAGCCTCGAGAGGCACGGTGGGGGCAGCCACCCGAGTGGCGGGTCAGTCCAGAGCAAAGGCTCCCAGCAGTAGCAAGCAGGGCATGTCGGCACAGCTTACGCTGCCTCCAGTCGGGAAGCCGCACCTATATCCAGGCCCGGAGGGGCTCGCAACGGTTCCAATGGCCGACAGGCAGCCGCACCAGGCGCCGGACCGGGAGACAGCGGCCGGGCTAGCGAGGCCCAGCGGCGCCCCACTCACAGGCAGCAGCAGGGGAGCCAAACCACTCCAGAGGAAAGCGAAGTTAGGGGCCTGCCGGCGGCGATATCACAGGGTCTGGAGCTCAGCGCCTCCCAGCCGCAGGCAGAGCGTGCGGGCACGAACCGCCGGAAGGGTCCGCCGCGGCCCGCAGGGAGGCCGCACCCCGGGGCTGGATCCACCGCCCGCAGGCACCGATTTCATCCCAAAATGTGGTCTCACGTAGCAGGGAGTATCTGCAAACAAACCGTGGCAGTATCTGCAGCAAACAATTAGGATTTGCGCCGGTAACAATATGATTCTGGTGGGCAGAGACGGAGCTTCCAAACTAAGCGGCCATTTTCCTCGGCTGCTCAGCAGCGCCCCCCACCAGGGCCAAACTCTTGATAGTACCTCACTAAATCTGGAAAGGCCATGAAGACTTAGAAGCCACAATCATCACTTTCAAACTCTGGAAAACTCTGCTAAAAGGAATGTATAAACTATAGGGCCACCATCCCTTCATGAAAGCACTCAAGAACTCATGACAAGATCACAAAGGCCCTCCATTTCAAAATAAGGATCCATCCAACCATTGTCACTGAAGCTCCTATCAGTTATCAGACAACAGCCGATCAGTGTTACTTCAAGCAGATACCAAATAGATCATAAAGCACTAAACTATATAAAACTGCCCAACAAATAGAATACCACCGCACCATCTACTTATGGGAGCAACAACACACCAGAAGTTCAATCGTTGGATCTAATAACTGGAATACACCATGTAATATCCAATCACTGTGAGGTAATGCTAAGCAGCACTAATCTTCCAACCTCAGACACTAATTGCACCATCTCTCATCACACAATCCTAAAATATAAACTACTTCAATACACATACCCCAGTAAACTGATTTCCTGGAACGCCACACAAACCCACAATAGAGGTACCAACTTACCACTATACACACAATCGAGAACTCTAAAGCATAAACTTGTTTTCCCAACCTGGATCACATATAGACCATGTTCACCACACAGCTCTGTCAGAAAACATCTAGTGGCTAGTGCTACACACAGAGCATGGTGCCCTCGGATGTGCAGGCATCAACACAGCTGTAAAGAAATCTTGCCCTGATCCCTCTGCTCCTGCTCAATTGCCCTGCACTCTCATTTTCTCTTGCAGATACTGAATCTCCATGCAAGTATGGAAGTGGCAGAAACTGTGCAGCATAAAGCTCAAAAACATAAAACCCGAAATAAATGTCTGTACGTTATGTCTTCTGCTCTCATTTATTGATCCGGGGCACATACATGGATGTCAGTTTATCATAATACCATAAGTAGCGGAAGTGACATCCCATGCGTACTGACAGCACAGGGAGTGGTATCACGTGCCCCCCCTGAGCACATCACAGGAAGTGATGTCACATGACCGTTGATCATGATGCCATCAAAGGAAGTGCCTTTTCACATGTAAGAAACGCAAATAAGCTGAAGCTTGATATAATAAGAAATAGCTACTATGGCACAAACAAAGCCTGTTTTGGTTACCATTTAATTTAGGATGCTGCCTTGATATGACATGGGTGGAGACTTGTGCCAGGGTACACACAGGAGAACCAACATAGGCTACACTGCCTTCATATGCCCTTACCATCACAAATGGCTAGTCACTGCCATTGTAAGAAAGTCATCGCTTCACCCACACAGAGTAATTAATCCTGGCATGTGAAGCTATAATACAATAATAAAAGTTATTATAGACTAAGTATACCCCTCAAACTCACCTGTTTGCATAATATGCAATGTATTTCCTCAAATACATGGGTATGGAAGTTGGAGCCTTGCATGCTAGATATATTCTTAATATGTAAGATACAGCCTGAAATATCTTGGTGCTTCCATCAGATGAAAGTGTACCTTCAAATTCACACATACTGCCAGTTTATGTCAGTTTTGTGTGTTACTGTCCCCTTGTGCAAGATGCAGAATCACATGTGCTGCCATTAAATATCAAGTGAAGTCAAATACACTTCAGTAATTCCATATAATTAAGCATACGTACCTGACCGGGCGGGCCAGATCAGGTGTTATCGGCCCAGGGCCCCGGGTTAAAGGCCTGAGTGTAGCTATTAGCACCCCGGGTTGCCAATCCGGAAACTCGGCGTGCTGGGAGCATTGTATTTTGTTTGAATGAACGGGACGCCTCAAGGCGTCCCGTTCATTCAAACGAAATACTTTAGCAAGATGGTCACCACGGAGCTGGAAGATGGGACTCCAAACGAAGCCCCCCTTCCATTTCCATGGCGGCCAGCGCGGACACTAAGAGGAGACAGCAACAGTGGTGGTGGGTTCCACCGCTGCAGAAATCAGCTAAGTGGGTGGTGGGGATTAAAAGAAGAAGGGAAGGGCGGGTGGAGGGAGGAAGGCAGGATGGGGGAAGCAGCTACCAGGTTGCACAGAAGATAGGCTTAGATCGGTAGTTTCAGCCCGCGTTCCCAGCAACCTGACTGGTTGCTGCCCCCGCCCCAGGAAGTAATACCAGGAAATGCCTCATATTTCAGGTATAGTCGTTGGGCCTGATTTGCAAAGTGATTTTCAATGGGGTTTTCCCATTGAATAATGATTTTGTAAATGAAGCCCATTGTGTGTAAAATACAGCCTCTCATGTATAGGTGTTGCTATTATATACAAAGTGTAGCCTACTATTGTCATTACAATGCCGTTTAATAATTCTTATGCTTGGTAAAGATATAATTCAACCGCTTGTGTCAAGATGCTGCCAGTGTATGCCAAGTACATCCTCAAATGACACAGTACTGAATCCGTTTGCCAGTTAACACATAAAATACTCTCCAGCCCTCTGTAAAACACATTACACAACACCTCTGTCATAAGAATCCAGCTATCCCCCACGATACATTTCGGTCTAGCTGCACACATAATCTTTTCTCCTGCTCTCACTCTCCAAACCACCGCTCAGCAGCCACTCACTAGATGTACTACTCTAAGACACATTGCACAACACACCTGCCATAAGAATGAAGCTATCCTCCACAATGAAAGTTCAGTCTAGTTGCACACGTCGAGCTGATTCTCTCGCTCTTGTATACTCTCCAGACTACTTGTCAGCACCCATCCACTACATGCTCCAATCTAAGACACATTGAACAACTCCTCTGCCATAAGAATGCTGCTATCCCCCAAGATAAAAATTCGGTCTAGCTGCACACATAATGTCTCTCTTGCTCTAACATTCTTCCCAAACTACCACTCAACACCCATCCACATCCCAGCTCGACATGGGTGGCTAGCAGGGACTTGGGCACTCCTACCTACCTTCGTATTGGCTAAAATGCACACACACATTCTAAATCTCTCTGATGACTTTCCCATACCTGGACTTCTGTCCCCCAACGGCATTCAACCTACAGCGTGTTGGGACCATACCAATGGTGAAAGGTGCTATACAAGTGACAATTACATTACATTAAACATGCCAGGCATAGGTACCGTGTCTCAGGTACAGCCTACATGTTCTGGTGTGGCTATCAAATGATAAGTGCAGCCTAAAATGCCTCAGTAATGCCATGTGAAGCCAATTAATGCTTCAAGACTTCTACTTGCCCTTACCCCGAGAGAACACTTATCCCTGCACTCAGGGTGCTCCACTGGCTCCCAATTAGCCGGCAGTTCAATTTCAAAGCCATGTGCATCACCCACCATGCCCTTCACAAGAAAGGTCCTGAATTCTTCCAGAACAGACGCTCTTGCTACCAACCCAAGAAAAACCCTACATCTGCCTCTGCACATCTGCTAGTGGTCTCCTCTTTCAATTTCACCAGATTAGGAGGATCCTCCTTCTCCATCCAAACACCCAAAATCTGGAACTCCCTCCTCCACCTCCTAGAGGACCACCCGCCTTCTGTAAGGTCCTACAAACATGCCTTTTCCCTTCTGCAATCTGGCTTTTCCCCTCCCGTTCATGCCTACATGAAGATACCTAGGGCAGGACACCATGTCCGCCATCCCGAGTCGAATTTGGTTCTTAACCAGAAGATTCCCACTTCAGTGACTCACCAAGGGCAGCCTGCCCGAGCAGATGGTTAGAACCTGAGGCAAAGGGCAGCTTCCAGATCAGTGCCTTGGTCCCTGTCTGGTCCCTGAGTCGAGTTATGTGACCAGAGGACACTCACTTTCTGGGGCTCAACCGTGACTGCCCTGCCTGGGGGATAAGCTGGGGGGTGGGGGAAGCTTGTAGGGGCAGCTCCCATCTGCAGCTTCCCCTTTTCGCCTCTGTGACAACGTGTCATGATCTCTGCCTCCAAAAGATCAGGACTTGCCCGACTCCCTTGGAAGCAGACCCATAACCTCGGTTCCGAGTGCCAGCCAGTCCCAATTGGGACCTTTTGGACCCTGTCCTGGCGCCAGTGGCACCAGGCTCATAAAGATGCCCAGACCCAGTGCTGGAAGCGCCGGGCTCATAATGCTTGGGTGGACTTACCTGCAGCAGACCATGCTGCTTACTTACCTGCCAGTTGAACCCCTGATCCTCTTCTGTTTGGGACTACTTTTCCTGTTGGGTGGGGCAGGAGCCACTCCCTAGGTTCAGAACACTGGAACTCTTCTGGAAAGCAGGAACTCTTTTCTTACCTAGGCGTGGCTGTGGAAGGAGACACCTAAGCACTACAGGAGGCTATTTAAACCACACCCGATGGATGAATCTTGCTTTGCGTTATTCTGCATTCTCTGCAGCAGAACGCTCATCGTGTCTTCTGCTTCTGATCCTGGGCCTAAGGGAACAAAGGCTTACCATCCTGGAATCCAGTCATCAGCAGCACCTGTAAAGACAAAGAAAGAACAGGTTAGCACTACGGTCTTCAGTGGCAGCACATCTCTTACCTGGTCCATCGGCTGTCACCAACGCCTCGCGCTGCATTCCGGCATCTGAAAGACAAAGGCTTACCTACTCTTCGCATGCTCCGGAGGTCTTCGCACTGCATTCCGGCATCTGAAAGACAAAAGCTTACCAGCTCTTCGCACGCTCCGGAGGCCTTCGGCGCTGCATCCCGCATCTGAAAGACAAAAGAAGGTGCGTTTAAAGACATTGGGCAACTGTATTACTCACGTGCCATTACTCCTTCCCACGCCGAATCCAGTGGGTATTCCAGCACCCTTCAGCTTCTCTAAAGCTCCGAACTTGTACCTGCAAGATAAAAGGGACAGTTAGTGTGCATCGTGAAGCAGGCTACAAGCGCTTACTTACGTGCTTCCAGGCGCTTCTATTCCTCACGCGGGTTCGATCCTCAACTCTCATCAGCCCGCCATCCGCCATCGCCGGGACCCTGCAAAACAAGAGATATCATTACAAAAGACTTTTAAGACATTTGAAGTGCCCAGAACTTACCGTTCGTGCAGTTAACGACGGACAGCAGTCCTCTGAGGTCAAGAGGCCTGCACCCTTATCCAGTGAAGAAACTGGTTACGGCAACCTGCCCCGAGGCAGATGGAGAGCTCGGCGTTCACTTACCTAAGGTGAGGGCGTTAAAATTTGGGGTTCTACAGGAGAAGAGAAAGGGAAGAGGAGAGAGGCACCCAATAACCCCAGTTCATTAATCCCATATTTTCTATCTGCAGACATCTTACTCTTCGAGTCAGACATACAGTGCACAGAGGTCCAGCCCAAAGAGCCAACCGTGTGTTACACATCACCTTTGAAGATACGGCATTCACCCAGTCAAGACCGGCGCCTCTGCAGGAATCAGGTGAGCGTTACAGAACGCAAAGCCTACCGCAAAACTCCCACCCAGGCGCTATGGAAACCTCGGATACCGACCAGCTAGCCCAGTTACTTGGGGAACTAAGAGCAGAAGTGCATGCAGCCCGTCAGGAAACGAATGCTCTAAGAAGGGAGCTAATTATTTCCAAGGAGCGAACAGACAATCTCGCTAGACAATTGCTACAGTCACAAGCCGGACAAACTCCGTTACCCGCATCAGGGGCAAATCTTCCTTCAACATCCTCTACGAACCCAGTGCAGATCAACCTACCTGGGAATGTACCTCTGGCTCCGCCCGAACGATTTTCTGGTGACCCAAAGAGGTTTGCAGTATTTATTAATCAGTGCCGGTTGCACTTCTTATGCCGGCCAACAGCCTTTCCAACTGATCAAGCTAAGGTAGCTTTCGTGCTTTCGTACCTTAGTGGCAATGCGGCAGACTGGTCGATCCCTCTAGTTAATCAAGATGATCCGGTTCTCCATGATTTTCAAGCTTTTCAGCTCAGTATGGAAAAACTGTTTGCAAGACATTCACAGGGGCAGGCCTTGGACAATGAGCTCCTTTCATTGCGACAGGGTAATCAAGACCTTTTGGCTTATATTGCGTCTTTCAACAGACTGATAGTGGAAACTCGATGGCCTGAGGACAAAAGGATTACGCTGTTTTATAGAGGTCTACGTGGAGAGCTCAAAGATGTGTTAGCCCAAGTAGTGAATCCCCCGCAAGACTGTTCGGACTATATTGACTTAGTCGTTCAAAATGACCACAGACTGCAGAACAGGAAGGCCGATCGTTCCAAGTTTGATGCTCGAGTATTTTCCAAACCACCAACTCCTACCAAAGGAGTAGACTCCGGGGAACCCATGCAAATAGGGGGCCTGAAAGGACCACTAACACAAAAGGAGCGGGAAAGGAGAAAACAGCTGCAATTATGCCTCTATTGCGGAAACTCGGGGCACTTTCTTCGAGACTGTCCGGTGAAACCAGCCAAGAAGGCAGTAGGAGCTGCAGTTACCAGGGTCACAAACTCTGAGCAGGGAAACAACCTCGCCCGACAACAATAGAGGTCCTCTTGCCGAGCGTTAAAACCAGTTCCGTGACCTCGCATTTCGTGATACCTATGGTCCTCATTAGCCCTGAACATCCGGATCGATTACATGCGATTGAAGCTTACGTCGACAGCGGTGCCATCGGCAATTATGTGGATCATGAAATGGTTTTGAGGATGAATCTGACTCTTTGTCCAAAGGCTGTAAAGGACGTCATTACTACGGTGGATGGTACGGAGATAGCCTCCGGACCAGTAACGCATACCACCCAAGAAGTGACGCTAGTAAGTCAAGATGGACACCATGAGAAGATCGTGTTCGATGTGATCAAGGCCCCTCAGTTCCAGATTATTCTAGGAATTCCTTGGTTAGAGAAGCACAATCCTCAGATCGATTGGCGAGCAAGAACGGTTCAGTTTCCAGAATGTGTCTCTACTTGTCACCCTCGACCTGGTGTTGCACTGGCAGCAATTTCCTCGGAGGCTCCCCAGTTACCTCCTGAATACCTAGAATTCCAAGATGTTTTCCGGAAGGATCAGGCTAACTCTCTAACTCCTCATAGGTCTTATGACTGCCAGATAGACCTGATACCTGGATCTACTCCTTGTAGTAGAATTTATGCCCTCACCGAGCCTGAGAATCTTCACCTCCGACAATACCTGGATCAATACCTGGCAAATGGGTTTATTCATCCTTCCAAGTCCCCTGCTTCCTCAGCTTTGTTCTTCGTTCCAAAAAAAGAAGGGGACCTTAGAACTTGTATAGATTATCGCGCCCTGAACCAGATCACCGTTAAGAATAGATATCCGTTACCTTTGATCCCTGAACTCCTGGACCAAGTCAGAAAAGCATGCATATATACAAAGCTGGATCTTAGAGGAGCCTACCACTTGGTACGAGTAAAAGAGGGCGATGAATGGAAGACGGCCTTCCGCACCAAGTATGGGCTATTTGAATATCAGGTCATGCCCTTCGGACTTTGCAATGCCCCGGCCGCCTTTCAATATTTTATGAACGATGTCCTCAGAGAGCTCATAGATGTGTGTGTTGTTGTTTACATTGACGACATCCTCGTTTATTCTTCATCGGAAACTGAACATCGGAAACACGTGAAAATGGTCCTCGAGAGATTGCGTCAACACAAACTTTTCGCTAAATTGGAAAAATGTGTTTTCAACGTGACTGAAGTTGAATTCTTGGGATTCATATTATCACCTAGCGGAGTGCGTATGGATTCAAAGAAGGTCGATGCAATTCTCAAATGGCCATCGCCATCCTCCGTAAAAGGTGTTCAAAGCATGTTAGGCTTCGCTAACTTTTACCGCAGGTTTATCCCCGAATTCTCTCGAATAGTCCAGCCCATCACCGCCTTGTTAAAGAAAAACAAACGTTTTGAATGGTCTACCGAGGCGGAACAAGCTTTCCAGAATTTAAAGACTAGATTTATCTCTGCACCGATCTTAAAACATCCTCGCCCAGAACTCCCCTACATCGTTGAAACTGATGCTTCGAGCCTTGCCATGGGGGCAGTTCTATCACAAAATGACCCAGTAACCAATCAGTTGCATCCCGTGGCATTTTGGTCCCGCAAATTCTCGCCTCCTGATATCAATTACACTATTACTGATAAGGAACTTCTAGCTATCAAGTCCGCCTTTAAGGCTTGGCGGCATTATCTTCTGGGGGCCCGACACACCGTTACTGTGATTACAGATCACCGAAACCTGCAATATTTGAAAACCGCAAAAGCTCAATCCTCTAGGCAACTCCGTTGGGCACTATTCTTTGCCGAGTTTGACTTCATAATTACCTATCGACCTGGTACAAAAAACGGTAAAGCTGATGCCCTTTCTCGGATGGGAGTGGAAGAACATTTGATCAATCCTAAACCTGTACCTATCATTCCCGAACAAAGAATTCTAGGTGTAATCGCCACACAATCCATAGAGGAAGTTAAGGATAAAGCCAGGCTACTGGTAACTCCAGCAGACATACAGAATTGGCATCTGCAGGGTAAGGACTTTACGGTGAAGGACAACCTATTATATTTCCAAGAACGGTTATACCTGCCCAGCACAGATTTACAGAAAAAGGTTATCTCTTGTTATCACGATTCTTTAATGGAAGGACATCCCGGTATGACCAAGACCTCGGAAAAGATCAAGCGCTACTTCTGGTGGCCGTCTTGGAAAAAAGATATCAGAGACTTTATAATGTCCTGTGGAGTATGCGCCCAAAACAAGAGTCAAAAGGAAAAACCAGCCGGCCTCTTACGCCCTATTGACATCCCGCCTCGCCCTTGGCATACGCTTTCTATGGACTTCATCACCGATCTACCTCCATGCTCCGGATACAATACGATCCTAGTAATCGTGGACCTATTCTCCAAGATGGCGCATTTCATTCCACTCAAAGGCTTACCAACAGCAGCAACTCTGGCCCGAGAATTTCTCGAAAACATCGTCCGACTGCACGGTTTTCCTTCAGTTCTAATTTCGGATCGAGGTAGTCAATTTATTTCTCATTTTTGGCGAAGTTGCTGTCGGTCCGCTCAAATTGATGTGAGACTTTCGACCAGCCACCACCCTCAAACCGACGGACAAACCGAGAGGACCAATCAAACTCTGGAACAGTATTTGCGCTGCATGCTACAACAAACTGAAAAAACTTGGAAAGATATCCTTTGGATAGCCAAATATGCCTACAATAACTCTGTCCACTCGGGAACTGTGAAGACCCCGTTTTTTCTTTTATACGGTAGTCACCCTCGAACCTCGGAGTTGGATCCACTCCAAGATCTTGGAACACCAGCAGTAGACCACCTGCATTCTACAATCACCCAAGCCTTTAAGGAAGCTGTTTCTCACCTTCAAAGGGCTAAAGAACAATACAAGAAAGGAGCAGACCAACATCGGAAGGAAGCCCCCCAATATCAAGTAGGAGATCAAGTCTGGTTATCCACCAAATATCTACCTCTAAAAGGACCACGCACATTCAACCCAAGATACCTTGGTCCCTATTCCATGTGACGGACCCTGACATTCCGGCTCAAACTACAAAACTACAGGGGGCACCGTCCCACAAGAGTCCTCTGGTTGAGTCCTCTAAATTACAATATTCGGACGTTTCCACCAATACGGACAACAACGCGTGGGCGATTGTCCAAACATCAAAGGAAAATGATCCTGCATCTAAAGTAGGCCGTCCAGTGACTTCGACTGTAACAAACACCCAGCCGCAGGCGACAGTGGATTCATCCAAGGTTTCGGCTCCACCGGACAACACTAAATTGTTTGAGCTTTTTAGGAAACCTAAAACAGGCCTCTCCCCTGCAGATAGAGGTTACCTCAAAGTAAACAAGAAAGGAGAAAGAAACTACGGGAAGACGCCTACGTTGCTGAAAAATCCTATAGGACAAGGGACTCTAAACACAAGGAAACCCCTAGTGAAATCAAAATTCGCAAGTGGTCTAAACCTTCCTAGGAATCTGTCTTTCCCCTCGCAACTTTCTTCCTACGAAAGACCAGCAAAAAAATCCAGCAATTCTTCTGTCTCCTCTCATAATGTGAGTCTAGACAAGTATCGTTGCTCGCGGGTCAGTGAGAGGGTGAACGACATCACAGATACTTCCCTTATGGACTTATCGGTTTATTCCGATATGAACTCTTCATGGGAGGAGAAGTCGGGAACAAACATATCCGACACAGAAAGTGGAACTGAGGACGAAGACCCCGAAGTACAAAACAAAAGTAGTGGTGTTGAAAATAAAGGGGTGTTGGAAGGTCAATTTAACGAACGGGGTGAGAGACAAGTAACCTTCATAAAGCACTTACCACCACTGACGTCGGTCCCGTAAGCGGACTTAGTCAAAAAGTTCAAGTGGAAATCAAGAGTGTTCACTGGGAGAGAAGACAAGGTAGAGTCCCTGGAACAAGGCCGCAAGGTACCTCAGTCACCTAGCACCATGGACTTTGTCACACTGGAAGACAGGAGAAACCTCTTGGTCCAGAAACTTTCGGAAGGTAATAGCCATAAAGGAGCTTGTCTGGACACAATAAAGGGTACCAGAAGAACAGTTGCATGGGCAGAAAATATAGAGATGAAGCCAGCATCAGGACCTTCTAACCAGACAACTTTCATTGGTTCTGATTCACCCAACGCCCCCCCACACTATAGACTGCTTCTGGAAAGGATACTGGACTACGAAGATAACCTGATCATGAACCGGGCCAACGTCATGAGACTCCTGCATTCCCTTGACAACCCTGATCTCCTAAAATCCAGGGACATAGACTGGATTGAATTTCCCAACGAACAGCGCCACGACAGTGTGATTCTTCACACAGGAGACCGAATTACAAAAACCTCTCTGTTGGGGTTGGGTCCCAAACTCAATTTATGTGGGTTTGTGCTAAAAGAGTTGGAGGAGGGGTCGAGCCTAGAATGTGCCAGCTCTAAAGATCTGAAATACACATTAAACAACTCCTCCAAGCCCTCTACGGATACAAAAAAGGAACAATTGGGGAAAACTGGCAATAGCAACAGGGGTCCACGAAAGGGCGCCAATAAAAAAGAGCAAGTGCGCCATCTATCAGACAAAACCGGACCATCCCAGGATAACAGCTCAGAGGACTGGAGTTGGCTAGCAGGAGCCTTATCTACCAAATCATAATGCCATCAGTGCCCCCTGAGTACCCAACTCAATTTTGTGTCAAAAGGGCTAAAAATTATGAGTTGGAACACAAGGGGCTATTCGCACCTCCTTGGAAATTCATTAGCACACTTGTCAACCTACGATGTCTTCTGCTTACAGGAGACCTGGCTGTGTGATCTCCCTCTCTTGGACAGTTTTGAGCTATTCCTAAATCCAGCAACAAAGGGCTTGAAAGGGAGACCGAGTGCCGGCCTCCTGGTAGGGGTCAAGCGCACCAGCGGCCTAAATGTTCTCTCATCTACTAACAGAAACCCGTGGATCCAACTAACCAGGATTTCTTCAAGGACAAAGTCTCCACAACAAACCCAAGTCTGGCAGCTCCTAATTTGTAATGTATACTGGGGCCCCAAGGCCCGAGCAGAAGACAAATTTATGGAAGTCCTCATGAGAGCCATAGATGACGCAAGAACTGAGTGCCCTAATCTTGAAGTCCTTCTATGTGGCGACTTCAACATGGAATGCTTCGACAAAAATCAGAAGAAGATAGAGGTTGTGCCCTTGTCCGCCTCTAAAAACATAATAAGAGGTGTCAACATGGAAAGGGAACTCTTAGCTAGGAACATCCACATGGTTAATGGGTCCTTGTTGGGTGACCGAATGGCCGCACCGACCTGGAAACGGGGAAACCAAATGAGCACGCTGGACTACATCTTTGTATCAGAAACTCTTTACGGAAACCTAACATCAATGAAAGTGGTCTTTACGACCCAGAGTGACCACAACATTTTGGAGCTCGCAATCGAGACTTGGGACAAATCCTTCCTTATACCAGCTAAACATCTACCTGACCAGTCCCTAGAGATAACTCCAGGGGGGAATAGACTGCGCATGGGAAGAAAGGAGGCGAGCATGGCATTGGATTCTCTAAGTAAGGTCAAAGGTTCGGAATTGATCGAATACGCTGAAGTACTGAAAACTTTTAGAACGAAGGTGGACAACAGGGGTAGTCACCAAGTTACTCGGCATACGTATGACCACCAAGTAGCGTTAAAAAAAAAAGCTGTAAGGAAAGTCAGGAGGCAATTCATTAAAACTAGGGCTCCAGTTGACCTACTCCTGTATAAGAAATGTAGAAACAACTATAGAAATTGGCTTATGCAACATAAATACCAACTGGTGCAACAAGACAGTGAGACAATGTTAAAACTGCTATCATCTAAAAATATCTCAAGCATTTGGAAATTGTTTAATGAAATAAATACCCCTCCGGATTCCAAAATGGTGAATCCCATAGCAGCAACAGTATGGGAAACCCATTTTTTTAATCTTTACTCTAAGGGGTTAAACAGTGGTCCCCAAACACCTCTGTCTGCCGATGAAGCCTGGACCATTGACTTTGGGAAACAAGACATCATAGACCTAATTAAAAAATCAAAATCTTCAAGAGCCGCCGGTCCGGACGGTCTTACCAACGAGATCCTTAAAAAAGACCCGGAAAAATGGGCCACTTTCATGCAATCCTTGTATAATGATATATTGAGACTAAAAAAGCTACCCAAATCATGGACGACGTCCATAATTGTGCCGATTTTCAAAAAGGGAGATAGGTCTGTGCCCACGAATTACAGACCAATCGCTCTCTTGGACGTCGTGGGAAAAATCTTTGCTGCGCTTCTATTGAAACACCTAAACGTCTGGAGTTGGTCGTCAAATCATTTGGACCATTGGCAATCAGGGTTTCGTAAGGGCATAGGGACATCCCTGAATGTCCTTATCATAAACATACTAAAATGCCTGGTTAAGGAGAAAAGATACAAAAACATCTACATTGCGTCCATAGACTTGGAACAGGCGTTCGACTCTGTCGACCGTCGCATTTTATGGCAAAAACTGAGGAAATGGGGTTGTCCGAACAACCTAAGAGAACCCTTAGAAGCACTGCACACTGGGACAACTCTTAAAGTAAGGTTGGACAGACAGGGCAACCTTTCTAACAGTGTGAGAGCCATGAATGGGCTGAAACAGGGCTGTAGGTTGGCCCCAGCGGTATTTTGTCTCTTTATATCCGATATGCAGGAAGCCTTCGAAGCTGTGAGATGTTTCCCCCCTAAGATTGCGGGGACCCCTGTGGGAAGGTTACTGTTTGCAGATGACCTCCTGCTACTAGACCAAACTGCGGTGGGTCTTCAGCGCCAATTAAAGGCACTCGAGTCATACATCCAAGGCAATGGTCTCCGAATAAACCCAAAGAAGTCCCAGATCCTGAGGCTGGGACCCAATATGTCCACTAAAAACCTCAGGTGGGTTTTGTCGGGGGAAGTGATACCAGTGGTCTCAACCATGGTTTACCTAGGAGTATCCTTAAATAACAGTATCCAAGACGGTCCTGGTATCGAAAGACTCAGAAGCAAAGTTACTAACTTAGCTTCTCAAGCCTTGTTAATTAAACGGCGATACTGTTCCTTCTCACTTCGACCACTGATTGAATTCTACAAACTAAAAGTCTCGCCCATTTTGACCTACGCGGCAGAGGCAAACTTTTTTCTGAATCAAGAGGTCTGGAGACTGTTGGAAGGTCTATTTTGGAAAAGAGTACTGGGCCTACCGGCATCGATCCCAATTGAATGTGTCCGCAAAGAATTGGGCTTATCTTCACTTTATGTATCTATGGTTTGGAAATCATTGACACTCTTTGACAAATGTTTGCATCCACAGGAAAGAAGTGGTTTCCAGGCCATCAATGAAGCCATGGCAAGAAAACTGATCCCGGCCCTATCTAAATGGCAGTCTATCTGTACAGATATCTTGATCCACATAGCCCTGGTACCTGAAAACCTTGTGCTAAACCCGCACACGGTAAAGAGGCGACTATTGGACTGGGATTGGATAGGTACCTTGGACAGACTTAGCGCCTTTCCATCAATAACCCAGGGCAAGGACGAGCACCATCAAAGAGGCACAGTGCTCCCGTACCTCGACAAATTTCCTTCAAGCACAGAAAGGGACAGTTTTTTGAGATTCCGACTAAACCTCCTTCACACCAGAGAAGTCCTAGGGAGAAGAAATAAAAAGGAGATGCAACCTAGTCTGCTGTGCCGTTACTGTGGGCTGGAGAATGAATCCCTACAACATCTGGTGATGAACTGTGTTACTTTATCTAGGCCCAGAGAAAAATGGTTAGGGCTGCACTTCCAAAATCTAACCACTCTATCCCTGCAAGACAGGTGGTCAATCTTAAGAAGGGGAGAAAAAGTCTCCAGGACCTTGGCACTGTTGAACTTTGTGCGAGAAATATTTACAGGACTGGATATTTAGCCATATTTTGTTTCTTCTTTCTTGTCTTTTTTTCTACGCTCACCATTTATTCTCCCCTTTTTATATATACAAAATTGATTTTTTACATTCTTTTAAACGAAAGGAGATCTTGTTTAAAGTATGCATTTAAAGTTTTCTTAGAAACTAATTGATGCAATAAAATAAAATAAAAAAAAAAAAAATAAAGTAGGAGATCAAGTCTGGTTATCCACCAAATATCTACCTCTAAAAGGACCACGCACATTCAACCCAAGATACCTTGGTCCCTATTCCATCACTACCATAGTAAATCCAGTAGCGGTCAAGTTGGACTTACCCCCTCACATGAAGATACATCCGGTCTTCCACGTCTCTCTATTAAAACCCGTGCAACCTCAAACCCGACTAACTACATCTCCAAAACCTATTCTAGTTGATGGAGAACTCGAGTTTGAAGTCAAAAGCATCCTGGACTCCAAGATCTCCAAATCTAAACTATTTTACCTGATTGACTGGAAAGGCTACGGTCCCCAAGAAAGATCCTGGGAACCTGCAGAATATGTCCACGCGCCTCGTCTAATCAAAAGATTTCATCGAACATTTCCTAACAAGCCCAAACCCCCGGAGAAGCCCGGTTTGGGAGGGGCCTTGAGGGGGGGTGCTGTCATGATCTCTGCTTCCAAAAGATCAGGACTTGCCCGACTCCCTTGGAAGCAGACCCATAACCTCAGTTCCGAGTGCCAGCCAGTCCCAATTGGGACCTTTTGGACCCTGTCCTGGCGCCAGTGGCACCAGGCTCATAAAGATGCCCAGTCCCAGCGCTGGAAGCGCCGGGCTCATAATGCTTGGGTGGACTTACCTGCAGCAGACCATGCTGCTTACGTACCTGCCAGTTGAACCCCTGATCCTCTTCTGTTTGGGACTACTTTTCCTGTTGGGTGGGGCAGGAGCCACTCCCTAGGTTCAGAACACTGGAACTCTTCTGGAAAGCAGGAACTCTTTTCTTACCTAGGCGTGGCTGTGGAAGGAGACACCTAAGCACTACAGGAGGCTATTTAAACCACACCCGATGGATGAATCTTGCTTTGCGTTATTCTGCATTCTCTGCAGCAGAACGCTCATCGTGTCTTCTGCTTCTGATCCTGGGCCTAAGGGAACAAAGGCTTACCATCCTGGAATCCAGTCATCAGCAGCACCTGTAAAGACAAAGAAAGAACAGGTTAGCACTACGGTCTTCAGTGGCAGCGCATCTCTTACCTGGTCCATCGGCTGTCACCAACGCCTCACGCTGCATTCCGGCATCTGAAAGACAAAGGCTTACCTACTCTTCGCATGCTCCGGAGGTCTTCGCACTGCATTCCGGCATCTGAAAGACAAAAGCTTACCAGCTCTTCGCACGCTCCGGAGGCCTTCGGCGCTGCATCCCGCATCGGAAAGACAAAAGAAGGTGCGTTTAAAGACATTGGGCAACTGTATTACTCACGTGCCATTACTCCTTCCCACGCCGAATCCAGTGGGTATTCCAGCACCCTTCAGCTTCTCTAAAGCTCCGAACTTGTACCTGCAAGATAAAAGGGACAGTTAGTGCGCATCGTGAAGCAGGCTACAAGCGCTTACTTACGTGCTTCCAGGCGCTTCTATTCCTCACGCGGGTTCGATCCTCAACTCTCATCAGCCCGCCATCCGCCATCGCCGGGACCCTGCAAAACAAGAGATATCATTACAAAAGACTTTTAAGACATTTGAAGTGCCCAGAACTTAACGTTCGTGCAGTTAACGACGGACAGCAGTCCTTTGAGGTCAAGAGGCCTGCACCCTTATCCAGTGAAGAAACTGGTTACGGCACCCTGCCCCAAGGCAGATGGAGAGCTCGGCGTTCACTTACCTAAGGTGAGGGCGTTAACCTTTGGGGTTCTACAGGAGAAGAGAAAGGGAAGAGGAGAGAGGCACCCAATAACCCCAGTTCATTAATCCCATATTTTCTATCTGCAGACATCTTACTCTTTGAGTCACCCTACAGTGCACAGAGGTCCAGCCCAAAGAGCCAACCGTGTGTTACACATCACCTTTGAAGATACGGCATTCACCCAGTCAAGACCGGCGCCTCTGCGGGAATCAGGTGAGCGTTACACAACGTCTTAATTCTCATAGCAGTGGTTGCATGCAGCCAGTTGATTGTCAGGATCTACATTATAACTTTGAAAAAAATACTGCGAGTCACAAAACATCCTCTGAGGCTAACAGGAAGCTGCTGATAGTCTAAGGAAGGGACAAGAGATGTGTATTGTAGAAAGTACATGCAGCTCTTTCAAAGCCAGGCTTGCCTTCTTTTCACAACTGTGCCCCTGGGTGCCCTAAACCAGAAGTAGCAAGAGCAGCACCAGATACCAAACCTCAAATGATGCCCATGGGTGAATAATGGTAACGATTTTCAATAATAGACTCAAGCCTAGAAGTGCACAGGTGCAGGCTCAGTCAACAACCTTTTATGACTCGGAACATTGGGGCCATTCTAAAATTCACAATTTGACCCCACTAAAGAAAATAAGTTCTATAGGAAATTGTTCATCTTTTACCTAAGGAACACCAAATGCATCCCTCAAACTTGAAATAGCTGTGATGGGCATTGAATACGATATCAAAGTGCGGCCAGTATTGCTATGGCTAAAACTGTGGACTAGTTTATGAGCTAGTTGGGTACTAGGGAGCAATGCTTGATGTTTTGAAAGGGAATAATACTAAACCCTGCTCATGGCTTGGACATGTGAAAATTACTCTAAGAAAGATTGAGATGGGGCATTTCATTCTTTTTATAAGGTGAAGTTTTATAGAATGTGTTTCCGAAATAAACTGAACTGAATAATTTTGAGTGATTGATCATTTTATTTTAAAAACGCGGGGTCAATACAAGTGCTTAGAGTCAGACACCTGATTCAGGCTGATGACTGCTGGTGCTCATCGATCACAAGTCAGGCAGAGGTGTGGGCGCTGCTGCATTAAAGGTGAAAGAGAAAGGCATGAACCTGGGCCTGTCTCATGGAGAAGATAGCAGCTCTGCTGAGAAGGAGGGATGCCGCCACAGAACTATGCAAACCTTATCAGATATCTTTGTACTGTCCAGTCAAAGGTAAAGCAGATCTTCTGTGTAATTCTGCCAGGGTCCGTCAAATGTTTACAATTCATGCTCAGAAGTGCTGCTGCTTTCCTACTAGAAGCATGTCTAGCCTGATGGGAGCATTAACAAGGCTGTTCTAAAACAATGGCATGAAAGGGGCCCTTAGGGGTCCCTCGCGATATGGAAACAAGGCAATAACCACACACGAAAGGATGCACCAGACACGAGGTTAAAATTCCCAATGCTAGGGTTTATTGCAAGCAAAATAGTTCCAATTGGTCAACTATGGTCTCACGCCCGCGACGTGTATTCTCTAGACCTCGAGGGACGCAAGAGAGCGATTTACGTACATCAGTTACATATATACAAAATGCATATCATACAATCAGCTATGACATGTTTAACACCCCCCTTTTATTGAGTTTCTTTGAACTCGGGATAATGATGCACATTTCCGATGAGTATGACAATTATGACACTTTCGAAATCTATTCTAGTAACAATGTGCAATTTAGAAAGTGCGGCGGCATCTTCTAGTTGTTGAACAGAACACAGTGCTTCTGTTCTTGGAAGCAAGCTGCACACGGGGGAAGAGTCACATTCCAAGCTTTGCTATCTATGAGGTGCTATTCGTGTCCTGGGAGCCGACATACTCTAAAGGGTTTTGTGAAGGGGGGCCGTAAGAAGAGCATAATTCAAGCCTTTAGCTGCTTTATTCTAACATATTCTACCACAGTACAAGACTGGCTGGCAGCTGTGAAATGATTAAATGCCCTGCAGCTCTCCCTCAAGGCTACAGAGAGGGAGCGTGGGCATTCCTTTCTGGGCTGCTCATGAGGAGTTTCAACAAACTCCTCAGTCCCGCGGCCTTGCCCTTTCATATTCAGACAACAATGTTAACAGTTGAGCAGAGTAAGCAGAATTCGCAAGAATTGCAAGCTGCAAAGCAGTTTAGACAGAAAGCAATGAGCAATGGTTAACACGCAAAATGGCGATTCTTGCTACGTTTAAAATGGCTGCATGTTGGTCAAGCATAGCAGTCTGTATTTCTATAATTCTGTGCATAAGATGGCTGGCCTTCGGCTATCAAGATACGTCTATCATCCAAATGAAGGGTATTTACTTTTCCAGATTGACAAACCCTCCTTTAGGCCGTATGCCAAACTTCTTATTCATTCATTGTATCCTCCTCTGATGAGGATAAGTCTGGGGTATCTGTGTCTGAACCTTTCATACTATAATAGGCATCATCTTCATCATTAGTGTCTATAGCCATGAATTGTTTTACTGTTTTTGTTTCATCAGTGTCTTTGTTATTTCGGCCATGCCTTTGTTTTCCTCTCAACACCATGTGCATACATCCCTTAGTACATCCCTCAGTTATCTCAGTGCAAGCTATTGGTGGGAATTGTATGCAACAGCAACATGTTATGAATATACCAAGTACCACCACTAGTATCGAAATTAGCTTCCATCCCCAGGACCGCAATAGTCCCCAAAACCAGGATCCTATCCCCCAACCCCCTTCTTCAGTAGAGAGTGTGGAACTAAGGACATGTAGTTCCCTGATGGCTCTGAATATGGTAGGGGAGTAGTCATTTATGAACACACAGCATGCAGTTTTTACGAGTTTACAAACTCCCCCACGATCAACTAATATTATGTCAAGGGCCATTCTGTTTTGTAGTGCCATTAGTCTTATTCCTTTCTCTTCTAACGTCATATTGAATAAAATATCCGTTGTTGGATCTATTGTATTTTTCAATATTCTAGACAGTTTTCTTTTCTTATATTATAGGAATTTTCTATTTGGGCCAAGAATGGTATAAACGATTTGGCTACATCCATTGCTATCATTCATTCTTCACTACTCCTTCGGGTTCTACCTTTTAATCACCTCACTACTTCTGCAGTTTCTAAGAGGAACACCCCTGGAAACAGTAGACCCAGGTAACATGTACCTCCCCATTTCCTAGGTAACCATGGATATGCTTTTTCCCCACATATAAAGTAAACATGGTCCCCTACGTACAATGGTTCTATTTCGTGCTTTAAAACCACTGTATTCATGCAGCTACTAAACGTTCCTACATTATAGGAACCTTTTTTCTTTAAACATAGGGGAGCAGATCTTGGGCTGTAATCTACTGTATAGGCAGGGGGCACGGCATCTTTATTCCATTCATCTTTCATTCGAAATATCATTACTGATGTTTTTTCTGCTGGCGGGGTCGGTCTATTCTGCCTATTTAGTCTATTTAGTCTTGTTATCTTTCGTGTATTTTTCCTCGTGGGATCTGGTGAAAATACGCGTGTTTTATGGAATATGGAACAACCCACAGGTCTCATGATCACTTCCTCAAATTCATTCATATTTGTCTCATCTAGCTGACCCGTATTACTCTTGTTCCATTTCCCAAAGAACATTGCACTCAACGATTCTTCACATGCATAACTCATTGGTAATGGTTGTACATACCAGCCTATCCCTTTCTCACCATGCTGTGGTAAATGGGCACAAACCCAGCAATCTTTCTTTTTTAAAACTGCATAGGTCATATTCATTATCGGCAACAATGTATTGTTGCCATATCCTTCTCTATGTCTCTCTTCCATTGGGGACAAAGTACCAGTGATTACATGAACCGGGCTTTCAGTAGTTACTTTTGGCAAGAGTGTTTCTAATGGGTGTTTTGAATCCATCCACCATAATACCATCGCTATTGTTACTGGTACTATCATACTTATGAAACACAGAACCAATGTCCACGTTAGTACATTATTCTTTTTACCAGGCCTTTTCCCTGAATTTACAGTCTCTATATCTATCATTTTCTCAGCAGCGGTGCAGGAGGAGGCTGAAACCGGTCTTGATTTGTTCTTCATCGTCCTTCTTCTTGCTGGCAAAGGTCGTCGCAAATGTCTCTCGTTCTTGATGCCAAAAAGTTCAACGGAAATGTCACAGTTCAATTCTGCCAGCCCTTCACAGCCTCGATCACTTATCCACTCCGAGCAAGATTAGCTGTTCTTCCTTCCACTGCTCAGACTATTTCTGAACAGTTCTTTATTGACAGAGTACTATGTGCATTCAGCTTGTCCGGCTCTGGCTTAGGACACATGTACTCTGTCTGCCTCAGTACTTATGTGCGTCCAGCTTGTCCTGCTCTGGCTCCTGACACATGTACTCTATTATAAGCGCACCGAGGAGCCGTGAGTCTTGAATTGTCCGACTTGCACAACTCTCACACTTCTCTCCTCTACAAACCTGGCTCCTACTCCGTCCGTGAGTGGAACCAAAGGCAAAAGAAAAGCACCAAAGATCTGTGGATCACTTTGCCTGTCGAGGCCGCAAATTATACCGTTTCACTCCTGGTATTGTGTGATCCGTAAATAGTGCCGATGCACTTCCAGTATCAGGCTCAGTGTCAGCCTGCGGCGCAATGATGGGTAGCGATGAGCGCCGTGGCAATGATGTTGTTTCTTTCTTTGGCTCTGGTGCGTTTGCAGAAGCTGGTGGGCGCCAAAGGGGTACATGAGTTGTTTCTGCTGGTGTTTGCAATGCAGAGTTTGTGTCGCTTGGCAGTGATGTTGTTTCTGCTGGGCAACGTTGGGGCACTTTTCGCCCTTCCCCCTTTTTGGCAGTTTCTCCAGGCTCTGGTTTCTGTTCCACTTCCTGCGCATGCTTTGTTTCGAGTTTCACTTCTCGCTCAGGCTGGTGCTGTGTGATTCGATTGGCAACAGTTTCTTTAGTTTCCGAGACCGTTTCCTTTCCCTGGTCGTTGGAAGTTGTCAGAAGTCCTGGGAATCTTTTGGCATGTGTCGCATGGATCCATGCCTTGCGACGGTCCACTCGAATGGCCGTCTGTGTCGCCAAAAGTACTTGGTAGGGGCTGCGCCACCTGGGTGCTAATGACGTCTTCCGTTGAAAGTTTTTAATCAGGACCCAGGTTCCAGACTCCAGCGCGTGCCCCGGTCCGGTCTATCGTACTGGTAAGGCCTCCTGCACCTGCTGAGGAATCAAACGCAACTTCTGCATTAAAAGGCCACAGTATGTGCTTAACACAGGATGCTCAACCTCACATTATCTCTTGGGCTGCGGTGTGCACCATACGTTTGTCGGTCTCCCCATGATAATTTCATAGGAAGAGAGCCCAGTTTTAGCCCGTACAGATGTGCGCATGCATAAAAGTGCTAGAGGTAATGCATCCACCCAACTCAACTTGCTTCCGGCACATATTTTTGCCATCTTGGCTTTTAGGATGCCGTTATGTCTCTCAACAAGTCCAGCGGAACTCGGATGCCTGGAGCTGTGGAATCGCTTGTCAATCTGCAGACCTGCACAGATCTGTAGTACTACTGCGCCCACAAAGTGTGGGCCGTTATCTGACCACAGGACACGGGGCAGCCCGAACTGGGAGAAATACTCCTTCAACATTAATTTTTCCGTTGACATGGCAGTACAGTTTTTTAAAGGATATGCCTCCACCCACTTGCTAAATGCACAAATCACGACTAACACATATTTGTAGTTCTGGCACCTTTCCATTTCTATGAAATCAAAATGGATCATCTCGAATGGCATAGAGGGTGAGCCAAAACTACCTACTGGAGTCACGGTTCCCTTCCCTACATTGTGTTGTAAACACGTAATGCAATTCTGAACTAACCTTTCTGCATTTTTCTTTATGTGTGCATTCTTCCATACTGTGGATAAATACAGGACCATATTCCTCGCACAGATATGAGTAGGGCTATGTGCCATCGTGACCATTGCAGTCACGTAGCAATTTGGCAACATACAGTTTTTTGTTTGTGTCCACCCAACATCCTTCCAAATCTAACTCAGCAGACCCCTCAGCCCACCCTTGGATTTCATCAGCCGGGGCTTCGGCCTGCATTTCTTTGACAATGTCAATCCCATTTTCTATCATACAGGGTACTTCCTCAGTCTGTACTGTCATCATTTTATTACTCAAATCAGTGGCTGTTTGTTTTGCAATCTTGTCTACAAATGCGTTTCCCTCTCCCACTTTACATGTTACTTTTTTATGCACCTCGCATTTCACTATTGCTAGGCGTTTTGGAAACGTGAGTGCAGACAACAATCATACAATCAAAGGCCCATGCTGAATCCTGGCCCCATGTGATGTCAAGAAACCCCTCTGAGACCAGAGTCGACCAAAGTTATGAACCACCCTGAATGCATACTGACTGTCAGTATATATATTTACATTAAAATTTTCAGAGAGTTCACAGGCTCGGGTCAGTGCTATTATTTCTGCGGCTTGTGCCGAATTGAAGGGGATTCTTCTGTTTTCTACAACACTCTCTGGGTAGTAATTGCATATGCGGCAGTTGATGTGCCATCAGGTAATTTAAAACAAGAGCCGTCACAAAACAACTCCCCATCCGGCTCTTTCTGTGGGGTGTCGTTCAAATCAACTCCTCCCTTTGTCTCTTCTTCAGTGACCATTAAACAATCATGGGGTGGTGATTCGTTGTCACCAATTTCTGCTGTGGGTAGTGACATTAATTCTGTAGGATTCAATGCGCTACACCTCATAATTTGGATGTGGGGTGCAAACAGGATGAATTCATATCTTGTTAATCTTGTGGAGGTGATGTGTTGCGTCTGGGTCCTATTTAATAGAACATCTATAGCATGTGGCACCATCAGAATTAAAGTGTGCCCCAACACCATTCCTTCTGTTTGTTTCACTGATGCAGCAGCCGCTGCAACAGATCGCAAACATCGTGGTAGTGCGCGTGCTAAAGGGTCCAGCGCGGAAGAATAATAGCCGCACGGCCTATTTCTTCCACCTTGTTCCTGTGTCAAAACCGCCAATGCACATCCTTCACTCTCGCTCACAAATAGTCTAAATATTTTCTTGTAGTTCGGTGTGCCTAAAACTGGCGCAGAACATAATGCAACTTTCAATTGTTCAAACGCTTTCTGACATTCCTCATCCCACTGTAAAGGCATCACTGCATCCTTTTTAGTTAAGCTTACCATCAGCTTCCCAATCAACGCAAAGTTACTGATCCACTGCCGACAATAAGAGGCCATGCCTATTACAGCTCTCACTCCTTTTTGAGTTTTTGGAATAGGCATACTAGAAATACTTTCTATGCGTTCTGGTGTTAATCTTCTCCCTTCTTTCAAAAGTAGGTAACCCAAATAAGACACCTCCTTTTGATTATACTGGAATTTCTTCAAACTTGCCTTGTGACCATGGGTCGCTAGGTGTGTCAATAGTAATATAGTACTTTCTTTGCAGATCTCTTTTGTGTCAGCAGCTAGTAACAAGTCATCTAAATACTGCAAGAGTGTGCAACCTGTTGGTAGTTCTAGCATATCTAGCTGTTCCTTTAGTGCCCTGCTGTAAATGCTCGGGCTTTCTGTGTATCCTTGTGGAATGCGTGTGAATGTGAATGATCAACCTCCTAGAGTGAAAGCGAACAGATATCTACTGCTTTTATCCACTGGAATGCTAAAGAACACGTTCTTCAAAACAACTACACTAAAGCATTTTGCAGGGGCCGGTATCATTGTCAGTATTGTTGTGACATCTGGGACCAAAGGGAATTGTGGGTCTACCACTTTGTTCAATGCGCGCAGATCAATTATGAAACACTATGGTACTTCATTGCCTCCTTTTTGTAAACTGGAAGAATCGGGCTGTTGCACGTGCTACCTGCAATTTCTTCAACCACCCCCAATCTCACCAGGTCAGTAACAATACTCTTTAATCCCTTCTCACCTTCAACACAAATTTTATACTGGGGAATTCGTGGTAATGTAACACCTTCTTTCAAAGTTATTTTTGCTGGCTATATTTTCAAGCATCCAACATCGTTATCATGCATTGCCCACAGACAGGTTGGTACTCTACTTAGCTCTTCTGGTAACGCTTCTGACATAAATTCCGTCACCGGTGCATCGTGAAGCCAAATCGTGAGGAACACCCCATCTGCTGTATGTATAACTGCCCCAATTTTCACAACAAATTTAATCCTAGCAAGTTCTCTCCACAATTTTCTGTCAGAAGAAATGGACACTGTTCCATAAATGGTCCTATTGTAATTGGGACAGCTTCGGACACGGGGTTAATTACTGGTGTACCTGCGAACCCTACACAAACATTCTTTTGCCCCGACAGTGGGATCTCCGGAACCCAGTGGTGATCTATCGAACACTTTTGTGCCCCTGTATCTACAAGGAAACGGTGCTCCTTATTCCCGACTCTTATTTCTACGTAGGGTCCTCTCTGATTCACGGGAATAGACACTGGTTCCGACCCCTGCCGTGGGCTGTCCTATTGCAAAAATAACACATCGTCCGATGTGTAGTCACCGCTGCTGCTATAATACGTGTTTGGCTGTGTATCAAAATTATTTCCATTTCCCCCTCGGTGTCCTCCACTCTGATCATTTCTCTGTTGGCCCTGCCCGCCCTGAATTTGGTTCGGAACACTTTGGTTCAATGCCTGGTTCTGTTGAGCTTGGTATTGACCATGGGATTGGTTTTGATTACCTCCATTGGTATATCCCTGCTGCTGCTGCATGCTATTTCTGCTTGGGCCATTTGTCCCCTGATGTCCTCTATGAGGCCTTCTCTGGCCAAACCCACCTCTATTATGTAGGTGCGGGAATTGCGCTCGCCAGTTTCCTTCCTCTTTACAGTACGCACATTGATTTAATCCCAATGACACCCCGTGCATATTATTCAAATTTCCCCTGCCTTGTGCATTTCCTCTACCTCTATTGTATCCAATTACCTGCTGCAGTAACACCCCTACCATCGTTCGCATCGCTTCTTTTCTCATCTCCAATGGGTACCCATTACACATCTCACTTACTTCCTCCACTGACGTTCTTTTGTTCGACATTCATCGCATTGTTTCCCCCACCCATGCCTGCAATCTTCGTTTATCACCTATTGGTCCAGGGGGCGGCAAACACTTTGCGCCACCCGAAAAAACTGTCGGCCATGATTTTTGCATATACAACTTCGACGCCTCCTTCCTACCTTTCTTGATATCGTCTCTGCTGTACTCAGGTGTAGCAAACATTTCAGCATATTCATCATCCATTTCATTTTTAAGCTCGATAAGTTTATACACATGTTCCCTTACGTCTTCATCTTTTTGCTCACAGCATGCTAATTTATTCAAATCTAACAATCGTTGTGGCGGTAAATTCCCAAGTAACTTTTTCCATTCTCCCACCAAAAATTCCCCCATGTATTCCAACACTAACTGTCTCTCGTTGCTTCTTCGGTAACCATATAATGAGGCCAATGCTGTCGTCCCATCATTTCCTTCTATGTACATTTCTGCCTCTTGCTGTAATTCAACCTTTCTTTCTTTGCTGATCGCGCTGCGAGTTACCTGTCCAAATCCTGTTCCTTCAGCCGCGCCTCTCGCCTCCCCGGTCTCAATTTCGACTTCGGGAGGGGCGGATGGTGCTGAATCTGTCTCTGGAGCGGGAGGTGCGGATGGGACAAGTGACACAGGTGGCATCTGTGAAGGGCCTTGCTGTGTGCTGGGAAATTGCGCGTGTGCGGTCTGCGCTTGTGGGAGGGCTCAAGTTGTGGGTGGGGCGTCGGTTAATGCTTGCGTGAGGGGAAGTACTTGGGCTGCGGGAGGGGGTATGAGAGCTACTGGTTGGGCCTGCGCAGTCACTACTGGCGTGTTTGGTTCCGATCCTGGTTCTGGGCCTCGACCCGTATCGTTAGCAAATGTTCCATTAATTCGTCTGCTATGTGTAGTTCCCGCTGAGGGTATATTCCTCCTATGTTCATTTGCTCACGTCTCCCTTCCCGTCTTAGACTTGCCGTCCACTCCTCCTCCTCCTTTTCTTCTGTTACCTCAAGCTTCGATTTGTGCCTACGCGCATGCTTCTCTCTACTCCTAAGTCTCCTAAGTCGGAGCATTGCTTCCCTCCTCCAATCTTTGATAGTCTCAAAAGCTGCGGGTCGTGATTTTTTCCTTATCAACACCCTTTCTAGGTTATCTAATCTCGCAATCTCAAAGCTTACCTTTAATCGGCCACTGATGGTCCTGTTGCTTTCTAGTTTGCCTATGCCAAATTTCACAAAATATTATCGCACCCACACCATATTTTGCATACATGTCATAAACCGGCGTTCCCCCAGGCGGTGTACTTTGGCCATTTACCAAGGACTGTCTACCACAGCGGAAAAGCCCCGCTAAAGTGGACAGTACTCTAGGCATGTTTTTAACCTTCCCCTTGGTTAACCAACCTTACTCTGGATGTTTGAATTTGCAAAATCAGCACTCTACCAATAATTAGGGTTTCGTTTGAATCGGGGAATGACTCATCTGATAAAACAAGTTGCCTGTGTCGTGACGCAACCCCTCCCAACGTCGTGTCTGCACTTCTCTGGCTTCTGCCTCGTTTCGGTACCCTCGCCTCCTTTGCCCTCTGGCCCGGTACGTCGATCAGGGATCAGATGTGAGCAGATCTGCGAAGGAATCTCTCCTCACATCTACAGGGCGTCCGGTACACCTCTTGATCCCGGCTCGATCGTCCCGTCTTCGCCGTTCTTCCGCCTCTACTCTGTTACAACGTCTACGAAGGGGCAAGTGGGGGGGTCCCTATTCGGGTGCCATCTTGAAAGGGGCCCTTAGGGGTCCCTCGCGATATGGAAACAAGGCAATAACCATACACGAAAGGATGCGCCAGACACAAGGTTAAAATTCCCAATGCTAGGGTTTATTGCAAGCAAAATAGTCCCAATTGGTCAACTATGGTCTCACGCCCCGTGACGTGTATTCTCTAGACCTCGAGGGACGCAAGAGAGGGAATTATGTACATCAGTGACATATATACAAAATGCATATCATACAATCAGCTATGACATATTTAACACCCCCCTTTTATTGAGTTTCTTTGAACTCGGGATGATGATGGACATTTCCGACGAGTATGACAATTATGACACTTTCGATGTCTATTCTAGTAACAATGTGCAATTTAGAAAGTGCGGAAGCATCTTCTAGTTTTTGAACAGAACACGGCGCTTCTGTTCTTGGAAGCAAGCTGCACATGGGGGAAGAGTCACATTCCAAGCTTTGCTATCTATGAGGTGCTATTCGTGTCCTGGGAGCCGACACGCTCTAAAGGGTTTTGTGAAGGGGGGCCGTAAGAAGAGCATAATTCAAGCCTTTAGCTGCTTTATTCTAACATATTCTACCACAGTACGAGACTGGCTGGCAGCTGTGAAATGATTAAATGCCCTGCAGCTGTCCCTCAAGGCTACAGAGAGGGAGCGTGGGCATTCCTTTCTGGGCTGCTCATGAGGAGTTTCAACAAACTCCTCAGTCCCGCGGCCTTGTCCTTTCATATTAGGCAACAATGTTAACAGTTGAGCAGAGTAAGCAGAATTCGCAAGAATTGCAAGCTTCAAAGCAGTTTAGACGGAAAGCAATGAGCAATGGTTAACAAGCAAAATGGCGATTCTTGCTACGTTTAAAATGGCTGCTTGTTGGTCAAGCATAGCAGTCTGTATTTCTATAATTCTGTGCATAAAATGGCTGGCCTTCGGCCATCAAGATACGTCTAGCATCCAAATGAAGGGTATTCACTTTTCCAGATTGACAAACCCTCCTTTAGGCGGTATGCCAAACGTCTTATTCATTCATTGTATCCTCCTCTGATGAGGATAAGTCTGGGGTATCTATGTCTGAACCTTTCATGCTATCATAAACATCATCTTCATCATTAATGTCTATAGCCATGAATTGTTTTACTGTTTTTGTTTCATCAGTGTCTTTGTTATTTCGGCCATGCGTTTGTTTTCCTCTCAACACCATGTGCATACATCCTTTAGTACATCCCTCAGTTATCTCAGTGCAAACTATTGGTAGGAATTGTATGCAACAGCAACATGTTATGAATCTACCAAGTACCATCACTAGTATCGAAATTAGCTTCCATCCCCAGGACCGCAATAGTCCCCAAAACCAGGATCCTATGCCCCAACCCCCTTCTTCAGTAGAGAGTGTGGAACTAAGGACATGTAGTTTCCTGATGGCTCTGAATATGGTAGGGGGGTAGTCATCTATGAACACACAGCATGCAGTTTTTACGAGTTTACAAACTCCCCCGCGATCAACTAATATTATGTCAAGGGCCATTCTGTTTTGTAGTGCCATTAGTCTTATTCCTTTCTCTTCTAACGTCATATTGAATAAAATATCCGTTGTTGAACCTATTGTATTTTTTAATATTCTAGACAGTTTTCTTATATTATAGGAATTTTCTATTTGGGCCAAGAATGGTATAAACGATTTGGCTACATCCATTGCTATCATTCCATCTTCACTACTCCTTCGGGTTCTACCTTTTAATCGCCTCACTACTTCTGCAGTTTCTAAGAGGAACACCCCTGGAAACAGTAGACCCAGGTAACATGAACCTCCCCAGTTCCTAGGTAACCATGGATATGCTTGTTCCCCACATATAAAGTAAACATGGTCCCCTACGTACACTGGTTCTATTTGGTGCTTTAAAACCACTGTATTCATGCAGCTACTAAATGTTCCTACTTTATAGGAACCTTTTTTCTTTAAACATAGGGGAGCATTTCTTGGGCTGTAATCTACTGTATAGGCAGGGGGCACGGCATCTTTATTCCATTCATCTTTCATTCGAAATGTCATTACTGATGTTTTTTCTGCTGGCGGGGCCGGTCTATTCTGCCTATTTAGTCTATTTAGTCTTGTTATCTTTCGTGTATTTTTCCTCGTGGGATCTGGTGAAAATACGCGAGTTTTATGGAATATGGAACAACCCGCAGGTCTCATGATCACTTCCTCAAATTCATTCATATTTGTCTTATCTAGCTGACCCGTATTACTCTTGTTCCATTTCCCAAAGAACATTGCACTCAACGATACTTCACATGCATAACTCATTGGTAATGGTTGTACATACCAGCCTATCCCTTTCTCACCATGCTGTGGTAAATGGGCACAAACCCAGCAATCTTTCTTTTTTAAAACCGCATGGGTCATATTCATTATCAGCAACAATGTATTGTTGCCATATCCTTCTCTATGTCTAACTTCCATTGGGGACAAAGTACCAGTGATTACATGAACCGAGCTTTCAGTAGTTACTTTTGGCAAGAGTGTTACTAATGGGTGTTTTGAATCCATCCACCATAATACCATTGCTATTGTTACTGGTACTATCATACTTATGAAACACAGAACCAATGTCCACCTTAGTACATTATTCTTTTCACCAGGCCTTTTCCCTGAATTTACAGTCTCTATATCTATCATTTTCTCAGCAGCGGTGCAGGAAGAGGCTGAAACCGGTCTTGATTTGTTCTTCATCGTCCTTCTTCTTGCTGGCAATGTTCGTCACAAATGTCTCGTTCTTGATGCCAAAAAGTTCAACGGAAATGTCACAGTTCAATTCTGCCAGCCCTTCACAGCCTCGATCACTTATCCACTCCGAGCAAGATTAGTTGTTCTTCCTTCCACTGCTCAGACTATTTCTGAACAGTTCTTTATTGACAGAGTACTATGTGCATCCAGCTTGTCCCGCTCTGGTTTAGGACACATGTACTCTGTCTGCCTCAGTACTTATGTACGTCCAGCTTGTCCTGCTCTGGCTCCTGACACAGGTACTCTATTATAAGCGAACCGAGGAGCCGTGAGTCTTGAATTGTCCGACTTGCACAACTCTCACACTTCTCTCCTCTACACCCCTGGCTCCTACTCTGTCCGTGAGTGGAACCAAAGGCAAAAGAAAAGCACCAAAGATCTGTGGATCACTTTGCCTGTGGAGGCTGCAAATTATACCGTTTCACTCCTGGTATTGTGTGATCCGTAAATAGTGCCAATGCACTTCCAGTAGCAGGCTCAGTGTCAGCCTGCGGCGCAATGATGGGTAGTGTTGAGCGCCGTGGCAATGATGTAGTTTCTTTCTTTGGCTCTGGTGCGTTTGCAGAAGCTGGTGGGCGCCAAAGAGGTACACGGGTTGTTTCTGCTGGCGTTTGCAATGCAGAGTTTGTGTCACTTGGCAGTGATGTTGTTTCAGCTGGGCAACGTTGGGGCACTTTTCGCCCTTCCCCCTTTTTGGCAGTTTCTCCAGGCTCTGGTTTCTGTTCCACTTCTTGCTCAGGCTTTGTTTCAAGTTTCACTTCTCGCTCAGGCTGGTGCTGTGTGATTCGATTGGCAACAGTTTCTTTTGTTTCCGAGACCGTTTCCTTTCTCTGGTCGTCGGAAGTTGTCAGAAGTCCTGGGAATCTTTTGGCATGTGTCGCATGGATCCATGCCTTGCGACCATCCACTCGAATGGCCGTCTGTGTCGCCAAAAGTACTTGGTAGGGGCCGCACCACCTGGGTGCTAATGACGTCTTCCGTTGAAAGTTTTTAATAAGGACCCAGCTCCCATGCTCCAGCGCGTGCCCCGGTCCGGTGTATCACACTGGTAACGCCTCCTGCACCTGCTGATGAATCAAACGCATCTTCTGCATTAAAAGGCCACAGTACGTGCTTAACACAGGATGCTCAACCTCACATAATCTCTTGGGCTGCGGTGCGCACCATACATTTGTCGGTCTCCACATGATAATTTCATAGGGAGAGAGCCCAGTTTTAGCCTGTACAGATGTGCGCATGCCTAAAAGTGCTGGAGGCAATGCATCCACCCAACTCAACTTGCTTCCGGCACATATTTTTGCCATCTTGGCTTTTAGGACGCCGTTATGTCTCTCAACAAGTCCAGAGGCACTCGGATGCCTGGAGCTGTGGAATCGCTTGTCAATCTGCAGACCTGGACAGATCTGTAGTACTACTGTGCCTACTAAGTGTGGGCCGTTATCTGACCACAGGACACGGGGCAGCCCGAACTGGGACAAATACTCCTTCAACATTACTTTTGCCGTTGACATGGCAGTATAGTCTTGTAAAGGATATGCCTCCATCCACTTGCTAAAGGCACAAATCACCACTAAGACATACTTGTAGTTCTGGCACCTTTCCATTTCTATGAATCAAAATGCATCACCTCGAATGGCATAGAGGATGGGCCAAAATGACCTACTGGAGTCACGGTTCCCTTCCCTACATTGTGTTGTAAACATGTAATGCAATTCTGCACTAACCTTTCCGCATTTTTCTTTATGTGTGCATTCTTCCATATTGTGGATAAATGCAGGACCATCTTCCTCGCACAGATATGAGTAGGGCTATGCGCCATCGTGACCATTGCAGTCACGTAGCAATTTGGCAACATACAGTTTTTTGTTTCTTTGTCCACCCAACACCCTTATAAATCTAACTCAGCAGAGCCCTCAGCCCACCCTTGGATTTCATCGGCCGTGGCTTCGGCCTGCATTTCTTTGACAATGGCAATCCCATCTTCTATCATACAGGGTACTTCCTCAGTCTGTACTGTCATCATTTTATTACTCAAATCAGTGGCTTTTTGTTTCGCAATCCTGTCTGAAAATGCGTTTCCCTCTCCCACTTTACATGTTACTTTTTTATGCGCCTCGCATTTCACTATTGCTAGGCATTTTGGAAACGTGAGTGCAGACAACAATCGTACAATCAAAGGCCCATGCTGAATCCTGGCCCCATGTGATGTCAAGAAACCCCTCTCAGCCCAGAGTCGACCAAAGTTATGAACCACCCCGAATGCATACTGACTGTCAGTATATATATTTACATTCAAATTTTCAGAGAGTTCACAGGCTCGGGTCAGTGCTATTATTTCTGTGGCTTGTGCCGAATTGTAGGGGATTCTTCTGCTTTCTACAACACTCTCTAGGGTAGTAATTGCATATGCGGCAGTTGATGTGCCATCAGGTAATTTAAAACAAGAGCCGTCACAAAACAACTCCCCATCCGGCTCTTTCTGTGGGGTGTCGCTCAAATCAACTCTTCCCTTTGTCTCTGCTTCAGTGACCATTAAACAATCATGGGGTGGTGATTCGTTGTCACCAATTTCTGCTATGGGTAGTGACATTAATTCTGCAGGATTCAATGCGCAACACCTCCTAATTTGGATGTGGGGTGCAAACAGGATGAGTTCATATCTTGTTAATCTCGCGGAGGTGAGGTGTTGCGTCTGGGTCCTATTTAATAGAACATCTATAGCATGTGGCACCATCAGAATTAAAGTGTGCCCCAACACCATTCCTTCTGTTTGTTTCACTGATGCAGCAGCCGCTGCAACAGATCGCAAACATCGTGGTAGTGGGGGCGCGCTAAAGGGTCCAGCGCGGAAGAATAATAGCCGCACGGCCTATTTCTTCCACCTTGTTCCTGTGTCAAAACCGCCAATGCACATCCTTCACTCTCGCTCACAAATAGTCTAAATATTTTCTTGCAGTTCTGTGTGCCTAAAACTGGCGCTGAACATAATGCAACTTTCAATTGTTCAAATGCTTTCTGACATTCCTCATCCCACTGTAAAGGCATCACTGCATCCTTTTTAGTTAAGCTTACCATCAGCTTCAAAATCAACGCAAAGTTACTGATCCACTGACGACAATAAGAGGCCATGCCTATTACAGCTCTCACTCCTTTTTGAGTTTTTGGAATAGGCATACTAGAAATACTTTCTATGCGTTCTGGTGTTAATCTTCTCCATTCTTTCGAAAGTAGGTAACCCAAATAAGACACCTCCTTTTGATTATACTGGAATTTCTTCAAACTTGCTTTGTGACAATGGGTCACTAGGTGTGTCAATAGTAATATAGTACTTTCTTTGCCAGATCTCTTTTGTGTCAGCAGCTAGTAACAAGTCATCTATGTACTGCAAGAGTGCGCAACCTATTGGTAGTTCTAGCATATCTAGCTGTTCCTTTAGTGCCCTGCTGTAAATGCTCGGGCTTTCTGTGTATCCTTGTGGAATGCATGTGAATGTGAATGATCGACCTCTCAGAGTGAACGCGAACAGATATCTACTGCTTTTATCCACTGGAATCCTAAAGAACGCGTTCTTCAAATCAACTACACTAAAGTATTCTGCAGTGGCCGGTATCATTGTCAGTATTGTTGTGACATCTGGGACCAAAGGGAATTGTGGGTCTACCACTTTGTTCAATGCGCGCAGATCAATTATGAAACGATATGGTACTTCAGTGCCTCCTTTCTTGTAAACTGGAAGAATCGGGCTGTTGCACGTGCTACCTGCAATTTCTTCAACCACCCCCAATCTCACCAGGTCAGTTACAATACTCTTTAATCCCTTCTCACCTTCAACAAAAATGTTATACTGGGGAATTCGTGGTAATGTAACACCTTCTTTCAAAGTTATTTTTGCTGGCTCTATTTTCAAGCATCAAACATCGTTATCATGCATTGCCCACAGACAGGTTGGTACTCTACTTAGCTCTTCTGGTAACGCTTCTGAAATAAATTCCGTCACTGGTGCATCGTGAGGCTAAATCCTGAGGAACACCCCATCTGCCGTATGTATAACTGCCCCCAATTTTCTCAACAAATTTAAACCTAGCAAGTTCTCCCCACAATTTTCTGTCAGAAGAAATAGGCACTGTTCTATAAATGGTCCTATTGTAATTGGGACAGCTTCGGACACGGGGTTAATTACTGGTGTACCTGCGGACCCTACAGAAACATTCTTTTGCCCCGACAGTGGGATCTCCGGGACCAAGTGGTGGTCTATCGAAAACTTTTGTGCCCCTGTATCTACAAGGAAACGGTGCTCCTTATTCCCGACTCTTATTTCTACGTAGGGTCCTCTCTGATTCACGGGAATAGACACTGGTTCTGACCCCTGCCGTGGGCTGTCCTATTGCAAAAATAACACATCGTCCGATGTGTAGTCACCGCTGCTGCTATAATACATGTTTGGCTGTGTATCAAAAATATTTCCATTTCCCCCTCGGTGTCCTCCACTCTGATCATTTCTCTGTTTGCCCTACCCGCCCTGATTTTGGTTCGGAAAACTTTGGTTCAATGCCTGGTTCTGTTGAGCTTGGTATTGACCATGGGATTGGTTTTGATTACCTCCATTGGTATATCCCTGCTGCTGCTGCATGCTATTTCTGCTTGGGCCATTTGACCCCTGATGTCCTCTATGAGGCTTTCTCTGGCTAAACCCACCTCTATTCTGTAGGTGCGGGCATTGCGCTCGCCAGTGTCCTTCCTCTTTACAGTACGCACATTGATTTAATCCCAATGACACCCCGTGCATATTATTCAAATTTCCCCTGCCTTGTGTATTTCCTCTACCTCTATTGTATCCAATTACCTGCTGCAGTAACACCCTACCATCGTTCGCATAGCTTTTTTTCTCATCTCCAATGGGTACCCATTACACATCTCACTTACTTCCTCCACTGACGTTCTTTTGTTCGACATCCATCGCATTGTTTCCCCCACCCATTCCTGCAATCTTCATTTATCACCTATCTGTCCAGGGGGCGGCAAACACTTTGCGCCACCCGAAAAAACTGTCGGCCATGATTTTTGCATATACAACTTCGACGCCTCCTTCCTACCTTTCTTGATATCGTCTCTGCTGTACTCAGGTGTAGCAAACATTTCAGCATATTCATCATCCATTTCATTTTTAAGCTTGATAAGTTTATACACATGTTCCCTTACGTCTTCATCTTTTTGCTCACAGCGTGCTAATTTATTCAAATCTAACAATCGTTGTGGCCGTAAATTCCCAGGTGACTTTTTCCATTCTCCCACCAAAAATTCCCCCATGTATTCCAACACTAACTGTCTCTCGTTGCTTCTTCGGAAACCATATAATGAGGCCAATGCTGTCGTCCCATCATTTCTTTCTATGTACATTTCTGCCTCTTGCTGTAATTCAACCTTTCTTTCTTTGCTGATCGCGCTGCGAGTTACCTGTCCAAATCCTGTTCCTTCAGCCCCGCCTCTCGCCTCCCCGGTCTCAATTTCGACTTCGGGAGGGACGGATGGTGCTGAATATGTCTCTGGAGCGGGAGGTGCGGATGGGACAAGTGACACAGGTGGCATCTGTGAAGGGCCTTGCTGGGTGCTGGGAAATTGCGCGTGTGCAGTCTGCGCTTGTGGGAGGGCTCGAGCTGTGGGTGGGGCGTCGGTTAATGCTTGCATGAGGGGAAGTACTTGGGCTGCAGGAGGGGGTATGATAGCTACTGGTTGGGCCTGCGTAGTCACTACTGGCGTGTTTGGTTTCGATCCTGGTTTTGGGCCTCGACCCGTATGGGTTAGCAAATGTTCCATTAATTTGTCTGCTATGTGTAGTTCCCGCTGCGGGTATATTCCTTCTATGTTCATTTGCTCACGTCTCCCTTCCCGTCTTAGACTTGCCGTCCACTCCTCCTCCTACTTTTCTTCTGCTACCTCAAGCTTCGATTTGTGCCTACGCGCATGCTTCTCTCTACTCCTAAGTCGGAGCACTGCTTCCCTCCTCCAATCTTTGATAGTCTCAAAAGCTGCGGGTCGCGCTTTTTTCCTTATCAACACCCTTTCTAGGTTATCTATCCTCGCAATCTCAAAGCTACCATTAATCGGCCACTGATGGTCCTGTTGCTTTCTAGTTTGCCTATGCCAAATTTCACAAAATATTATCGCACCCACACCATATTTTGCATACATGTCATAGGCCGGCGTTCCCCCAGGCCGTGCACTTTGGCCATTTTCCAAGGATTGTCTACCACAGCGGAAAAGCCCCGCTAAAGTGGACAGTACTCCAGGCATGTTTTTAACCTTCCCCTTGGTTAACCAACCTTACTCTGGATGTTTGAATTTGCAAAATCAGCACTCTACCAATAATTAGGGTTTCGTTTGAATCGGGGAATGACTCACCTGATAAAACAAGTCGTCGGTGTCCTGACGCAACCCCTCCCAACGTCGTGTCTGTGCTTCTCTGGCTTCTGCCTCGTTTCGGGACCCTCGCCTCCTTTGCCCTCTGGCCCGGTACATCGATCAGGGATCAGATGTGTGCAGATCTGCGAAGGAATCTCTCCTCACTTCTACAGGGCGCCCGGTACACCTCTTGATCCCGGCTCGATCGTCCCATCTTCACCGTTCTTCCGCCTCTACTCTGTTACAACGTCTACGAAGGGGCAAGTGGGGGCGTCCCTATTCGGGCGCCATCTTGAAAGGGGCCCTTAGGGGTCCCTCGCAATATGGAAACAAGTCAATAACCGTACACGAAAGGATGCGCCAGACACAAGGTTAAAATTCCCAATGCTAGAGTTTATTGCTAGCAAAATAGTCCCAATTGGACATCTATTGTCTCACGCCCCGCGACGTGTATTCTCTAGACCTCGAGGGACGCAAGAGAGCGAATTACGTACATCAGTTACATATATACAAAATGCATATCATACAATCAGCTATGACATGTTTAACACCCCCCTTTTATTGAGTTTCTTTGAACTCGGGATGATGATGGACATTTCCGACGAGTATGATAATTATGACACTTTTGATGTCTATTCTAGTAACAATGTGCAATTTAGAAAGTGCGGAGGCATCTTCTAGTTGTTGAACAGAACACAGTGCTTCTGTTCTTGGAAGCAAGCTGCACACGGGGGAATAGTCACATTCCAAGCTTTGCTATCTATGAGGTGCTATTCGTGTCCTGGGAGCCGACACGCTCTAAAGGGTTTTGTGAAGGGGGTCGTAAGAAGAGCATAATTCAATGCCTTAGCTGCTTTATTCTAACATATTCTACCACAGTACGAGACTGGCTGGCAGCTGTGAAATGATTAAATGCCCTGCAGCTCTCCCTCAAGGCTACAGAGAGGGAACGTGGGCATTCCTTTCTGGGCTGCTCATGAGGAGTTTCAACGAACTCCTCAGTCCCGCAGCCTTGCCCTTTCATATTCAGACAACAATGTTAACAGTTGAGCAGAGTAAGCAGAATTCACAAGAATTGCAAGCTGCAAAGCAGTTTAGACAGAAAGCAATGAACAATGGTTAACAAGCAAAATGGCGATTCTTGCTACGTTTAAAATGGCCGCTTTTTGGTCAAGCATAGCAGTCTGTATTTCTATAATTCTGTGCATAAAACGGTTGGCTTTCGGCCATCAACATACGTCTATCATCCAAATGAAGGGTATTCACTTTTAAAGATTGACAGGCAGGCCTCCCGAAAAGTGTAGCAGACCTTTTGCAAGCACTGGCATTGCTCCATGAAAAGTACTTCTGAAAATTGCCAGTACTCATAATTATGTTCATTGTTCTTAATCTATGTATGTCTACTTATGTATTGTCCACAGTGACTGTTCCATTTATTCCCCTCCACAAACTGGTAAGAATGTCCCTCAAACTCACCCCATTGTAAGAAGCTCAGTACTTCCATTCAGATCTCATTTCTTATCTATTACTCGTTCCTTTGCGATCAAAGGAGCATTGATCCACATGTATACATTTTTTTTTAAAGTAAAAAAATGTAACATAGTTGCAACATAATAGCATTCTTAAAAACCTTCACTGAGGCAGCCTAAAAGCTGTCTGTTGCCATTACCTCTTAGCACGAGCCCTAGACCCGCCACTTACTATGGCAGCTTACTGGAGAGCAATATGGGTCCATTTCTGGCATTGGTTAGATACTTTGGCACATATAGCATGAGAAAAGCAAGCTTTCTGTTTAACATTCACAAGTAAATTGAGAATCACTTTTCCAAAAAAACGTGCTGCCTTTAAAAATATTCTTCTTTTCAAATGTATTAATCAAAACAGTAACCCTTATAAAAAAAAAGACAGCTAAAATGTACCTATTTTCTGTTTAAAAAAGGAAACAATCTGCTTAAAAATATCGCAATTAAAAAACCTACACACACATTCTATAAAAATAACTCATAATCATAACAAGCAACAAAATTGCTGGAAAAACACCTAAATGTTTTCCTGCAGAAAAAACGACTTCTTGAATTTCACAATGCAACAGCTCTTTGGTTTCTGCAAAGCGCAAACAACAAATGAAACATTGTCCATCGAAAATGTTTCCATCGACTATTTTCTAACGAAAGAAAGTGCATCGAATGCATTTTTTTTACATGTTTTTTCATTTTTTTAGGGCGGGGCACAACCCCCGTTTTTAAACCCTTACAAATCCACCCCAAATAAATGTAACCCTTTACCCCACTCACATATGCATTCGATGCACTTTTTTTTCATTGGGAAAGTTTCAATGGAAACGTTTTCAATGGAAAATGTTTCATTGGAAAGTATGCATACCCAAACAGTACTTGCGCAAAGGTTCTTGTCGCGTGCATTGAGTATGTTTCTCAATTGGATCTTTCGTGATGCTTTACCATGTGTAAAAGCCTCCTGGCTTCCCCTGTAATTGTTTCCAGTTTCACCTACTACTGGATACAGCGGCACCGGGGCAGAGTGTAAAAACACTACCCACTTTACAGTTGGGGGCCCAACATAACCTCAAAAATGCGAGTCACTTTCTTAACCACAACCAAAAGATGTCCCTTTTTCCTTAGGCTGCCGATGAATCCATGCGTACACATGCCCATCAGCTCTAATTATGGAAAAGGACTTGCGGAAGATTGGACTTCGGCTATGCAGTGGAGAGGGGAATTCCTTTCCACGGCATAAGGACTTCAGCTTGAAGCCCGCACACGCCCTGGCTGCAGCAGAGTGCTTATGTTGGCAACCAGCTCTAACAATTGTCTTTAATGGATTTTTCAGAATGGATCGTGCTCCTGGCAAGTGATGGCGTGGAAAGCTACAGTGGAATAATAGAAAAGATCTCTCACTAATGTAATCCCATTACCAGCGGTCATACTTCACATTATGGTCTTGTCATCGTAGCTGTTAAGATGGCAATACCACCGTATTAGCCACAGCTATGGTGGTTATCAGTGTGAGCCGCCTGCTTGCCGCTAGCACTGCCCTGGGTAAGATTTGAACGTCCTTTCCAGGATAAACTCTTTTTTGAACCACCTGTTCACAATCTTTCAAAGAATGCTTGTGCATTGAGATTTCGCATTTTGCTCTATGAGAGATTAAGTAAAGGCAATTTCAAAGGCACAAATAATGAAATATGATTTTTAATAACACATTTAAAAAAAGAGGGTGCGGCAACTCCAATGCCTGGCTAAACTGGAGCCACTCGATTTATGTTGGTAGGAATCCACAAAGAACCCACAGAATGAGCACTGGGTTCAATTGCCCTGCACCAAGTTGGACACCAGCATTGGCCTGTCCACCAGCTGGTGAAAATACAATACCGTGTACCTCAAGGTTCATGTTTATCACTGACACTTTATAACATGTACACTTTGCCTTTATTCCAACGGTTCCATGCCATTTCATTGCGGGATGTTTTTTCGCTGTGTTTTTTAGCGCAATTTCTTTTTCAAAAAAACCCATCAGATTTTTTTGGGGGGGATTCCTCCCCCCCCCAACCCACCCGATTTTCAAAAAAATTAAATCGTTTTTTTCGAGAAAAAAATTCACGGTAAAAAAAACCCGTAAAAAACATCCCGCAACGAAAGGACGTTGTACCATTCCAACTACTAGACGACAGAGGGATTAGTTATACCAACTACGCTGATGATACACAGTGTCTAATCCCTCTGTCCCGTTTATATGACAATGTTCTAGAAGTGATCAACTCATCTTACTCTTTGATCACCAATAGATGATGTCCAACGGTCTGTCCTTGAACGACGCCAAAACAGAGCAGATGGTTATAGGCACGGCAGATAGGCTTAAGAAGCTGGGTTCTGCTTGAAAGTTGAACACTTTATTCAAAGTTAAGACCTCAGGGGTCGTTCCTGGTCAGCCTCTGAACATGAAATCTCATGTTGATTTTCTTATTTCTTCCGCAGTTTATCACATCAAGCTCCTAACTCTAATTCGTCCCTCTTATTCCCGAGCAGAACTGCGCCATGGTGCCCAGGTCTTTATTGGCACTAAAATCGATTACTGTGGCAGCCTTTGGTATGGTATCTGTAAGAGCGACATGACCAGGCTCCAGGTACATGCGGTTCGGGTGATAGCGCTGAGGAGGAGCGATCATGTAGCCGAGTCCGGAAGAGAACTACATTGGCTCCCAGTGGCAAACAGATTTTCTTTTAGGCTCTTGACAATAACTCCGGCATATCGATCTGAATGTCTGAATTGGCTCCCGATCCATAGGATTTTGCGATCCAATAACAGTCGTGTCCTGATGGTTCCAAGAACAAAGCTTTCCTTTGCTACCAACTTTACTTTTTTTCCTGCTGCTCCAAGAGTTTGGAACGCCTTGCCTCCTGATTTAAGAGGCATTCTGTCACTGGATCTTTTTAAAAAATCTATGAAAACCCATATTTTTGGAATAAGGTTACCATAGATGTCCTGTTTCTATTTTGTCATTTTGCTTATGTTAGTTCTACTCTGTGCCCCTATGGCGTGATTTTTCAGTGCAGTATAAATATTAGAATGTAATGTAATGAACCATGCTGATTAGTTTTCTAAGTGGACACTGTACCATCTTTAAGAACATTATGAGCAGAGGAGGATTTAAATTTTGTTCAATCTCCCACTAGTCACTAATGGTGTTATGGGGTATTTTAACTAATTTTCAGATCGATTGTCTAGACCAATTTTAGTTGTAACAGTATTAACACTTAGCTGTCTGCCAAACAGGGAACATTGTGGGATGTGTAATATCAGATTGCACTGATCAAGTCCTTAAACGGCTTCAGCTCAGACGCTAGTCCTTACCACAGCTTACTGACAAGGTTCAAGACACACTGAAGCTGATAAAGCACCTTATAATAAGTATAATCGGCTATTTATAGCGCGTTCTAAGCGCAGACCCGGGATGTCGCTCTTCCTTCCAAGACAAGCTTGTTTCCACTGAGCTATGCTACCGGCACCCACCAATAAGGATCTTCTGTTAATCAAATGACACAGGATGAAAGGACATTCCTTGTGTGCTTAGGCTCAGAGGCTTCTGGTGCATTTATTGTTAAACAAATGCAATAACGTACAACTGGATCTAAGACATTGAGGAACAATACACAAGTCATGTAATGTGGTGGCTCAAAAGAACTCTACAAACAACAAACGTCCGGTTAGGCCGTCAACTTCCCAGGCTCTGTGAGTGCACAGGCTAAACCAGGCAGACAGTCAGTGCCCACAGCTAAGTGTGGGAGGGCGCACCTGGCATTTGCATCCTTGCAATTAACAGTCGACTAGCCCAGGGAGGCCGGTCGAGGCCACAGCCCCACAGGGTGTTGCCTATTGTTGACTCTGGCTTCCTCTACCCTAAACAACCGTTATTTTCTTTTTTTAACTGTCACTTTTTTTCAAAATTCTCTCCTCTATCTAGTCCACTCCTGTTCAGGAGAGACTCTGTTCATTGTTCTTTCCGTTTTCCTTTATCCATTCCATCCAGCCCCATGGTGGGATGGATGGTCCAGTCCAAAAATAAACAGTTAAGGCATACAATTACATAGACATTGAATAAAATATGTTTTACCCCACCCAGGGGTGAGCATTTTCATTTCTTAATTTCCCTCAGGGGAAAAGCATATAGCCTCATTTGCTGGACTTAATTAGGGCAGGGTCTGCAAATATTTTCTGCTCACTGACAGAATAGTGTTTTCACGCCTCTGCGAGCAATTTTGATATGAATACAACATGATTGATTTGACCAAGGCTTTTCTCGTAGTGGTGCCGAGTCTAGTCCATGTGTGCTAGAATCCACTGTTGTCACTGTGTTCTTGACTGTGTCGAATTGTGTGAGGTACGCTGCATTTGCAATGTCACCTTTTATTTGATTCAATGCTAGTCGGCCATGTTCTGTCTATGCGTAATGTTCACCTTCCTCAGAAGAATTTGTGAGCATTCAGTATTTATTGATAAATTTGGGCCAAGATTCCGGAATGGTGGCCAAGGTGAAAGCAGCTTGAACCTTCAGCTCCTGGCCTCCTCCCTGAAGACATTTCATTGCTAATATGAATTCCAAGAAAAAGATCCAGGAACCTGAGAATCCTACTTCTAAAAAAACAGAAACAATTATCTGAGATGGATGAAGAGAACCCAGGCATTCAGGATTTGTTCAAATTGATGCGTCAGGTGGCCTTGGACATGGCGGAAGTTAAAACAACCATGGCAGAACTGAACACAAAGGTTACCCATTTGGATACAAGGGTGACTGACCTGGAAAATAAATCCTTGATATGGATCTGAAATAGCTGGAATTAACTTCCAGGTTCAAAACCAAGACATATTTTGGTGTCATTTACTCTTGCACTAAAAAGGTATCCTTGTTAAATGCATCCAGGTTCAGGGGTTCTGTTATTTTTAAGGGCAAGTCTATTTTTGTATTCCCAGATTATCCTGAGGAATTGGTGTAAACAAGGAAAATCTTTAAAGGTGTGAAGGAGCGTGCTAAGAATCTCCAGGTGAAGGCTTACTTGAATAGGTTTAACACTTTGACTTTAGTTTTGCCTGATGGTGATGAATCTACATCTGATCCTAAGGAACCCTTTTCATGGCTGGAGAAATTACGTGCAACTGATACTATTGCTGACTGAGCCATGTATCTGACATTTGGTTTTTCTTGTTGTTTCATTTCACTTTTTGTTTATCTTGTTATATGTTAATATTGATTCGTAATGTTATGAAAATGAGGCGGTTCTTTAGATCAGTTAAACGTCTTTTTTCATAATATGGAATTGTCAAATTCATGTGGTGTGGAAAAATGCTGTGCAGAGTAAAGAACCTTGTTCAGATCAGCTGACTGCCTAATGTGGTACGCGGTGACGTCGCCGATAATTTCGGACTGTTCTGGGAATGGTACGCACATGAACTGGCCTTTTATGAGGTCTCTGCAGGCTGACACTGTGAACTGGTGTGGCCGGGCTAGCCCGATGTGCGGTGGGAACCTGATTCAGCCCTTATAACGGCGAGTGCGCGCACATGGGATACATGTGTATACAGTTCCGGACATCGTGTGATTTGCTCTGAGTGAAGGGCAGACATGCCGGATGCTGGCTCGGATCCGTTTGGAGTTAACGATTGCTCTGGCACATGTGTTGTGTAATTCTGGCGGTCATTGAGGGGCGCGAACTATCTTCACATCGGATGACGGCAATGCTAGTTGAGTTGTTGTCTATGTCAGTGAATGGAATTCCCAGGTATTATGCATGTGTTATCAACGTGGATGCTGCCTTCCTTTATTCCGGCCGCAGGATTCCAGAACTTGTTTGCGTTCAACTTTCCTCACCCATTTTAGTAATTTCTTCCCCACTTGCCTGTCCTTACGAACTGAAATCCAAATGCACCAACTTTCATGTCGCTCTCGTCACACCCAATGGTATGGTGATTAGCTGTTTTGGGAAATGTGGATGCGGGCTGGGACTGTGAACTTCTCATACGTTCTAATATGGACGGAAGCTTTGTCACTGACTGTTTCAATACCTAATGTTCTTTCTTAATACATGTTAAGTTATCGTGTGTCCCTCCCCCCGTATCTGGGACTTGTCTGGCTGGTGACCCTGCTTTCTAGAATTGGGTCCTTAGACACTGCATTATGCAATGTGCTGGGTTTATAGGACATATCGTTGATATGGTCATTTTGGGATATATGGGAGTTATGGGGGCAGTGGCGAAGTGTATGTGGCATGTTTCTGTGACGCCGTATACTATCTTGCATTATGCATTGTCCTTGGATTGTGTTGCAGGGACATTGTGTGGTTTTGTGTACTGTGTGCTGTTTGTCTGAGGGATGGCTGTGGTCACTTGGTTTTTCTTGATGAGAGGACGTGTGGTTGGATTTGCGATGTGCTTGGGGGCATTGGTGATTTTGGCTGGGTTGTACTGATATTTTACATTGTCTACACTGGAAGGAAAGGGGGTTCCCTTATATCATTTGTTCAATATCGATGAGATGTGTGCTAATGCACACATCTGCTATGTGAGCCTTCACTTCGGGTGTGTGTTTTAAGTGGCTTGATTGGTGCTGTTTGTTTATTTCAGAAACTGGACCATTCTTTTAGGTTCTATGTTTCATATATATTGTGCTGATGCCTCAGCTTTGGAACACAGCAAGGGGGACACAGATGGGTTATGATTTCATTCGAGATGATTGTGATTCTGGGCAATTTGAAGGGATGTGCTTTTGCTACCTATGCCGAAGTTCATACATGTTGTGAGCATATGGTGACTTTCTTTTCTTGTCATCAGCAGTATTGGGGGGTCAATGGTGTGAAGTATTTCAAAATGACTAATTATTAGAAGAATTTACAATGTTTGAGGCTTTTTAGTTTGAAGTGACTGGCGATGACAGACGTTGTCACCAATGAATACAATGGTTTCTTTCTGTTTGCTGTGATATGTATTTGTGTTTCGGAAAAGGGGTGTTTCATAAGATTCAATGCTACGGGGTAAATATTTTGGGAGGGGTGCCGGGGGTGTTGGGCTGGTTTTTTTAGCACTTTTCGGTGTTGGCGTCATACTTTTGTTTCAGGGGGAGTAGGATGTGTTTCTTTTTTTGGTTTTTGTGAATTTTGAACTAGTGTTTTTTTTTTATTGTCTCAGAGCTTTTGAAATGTCTGCCAATAGAGGGTCCCATCTATTGGTTTCTTCAATGAACGTCAATGGAATGAATAATCCTGTCAAACGGCAGAAAATTCTGAATTGTATGGAAGATATGAAAATGTGATGTTTACTTTTTGCAGGAGACTCACCTTTTGTTAGAAGATATTGGCGTATTCCGTAAGAAATGGCTAGGTGACGTCGCTGCTTCTTGTTCTTCCTCTGAGAGTAGGGGGGTTGCGATCCTTTTACGGAAAAACTCTCCAGTTAAAATTCTGAAAACTAGCTCTGACCGTGAGGGCAGAGCTGTTGCTCTCTTGATGGATATACATGGTGTTCATCGTGTATTGTGCAATATTTATGCTCCCTCAATGGGCGATGGTTCTTTCTTTAGAGATGTGGCGCAATTAATACTTGATTTGAACTCCCCTAATATCATTCTTGGTGGTGATTTTAACCTGGTTGATGATCCATCTTTAGACCGCACTGGGCAAAAGACATTACAGAGAAAGGATACACATTTTTGCTCGTTTCAGGCACTTGTTCAAAAATTTGACTTGAAAGATTGTTGGAGATTGCAACATCCTGACTCCAGGGAATTCACATTTTATTCTGGGTCTCACAATACATATTCAAGGATTGATATGTTTTGTGCAGCTGGTGAGATGGCTGCACATCTTTTGAATAGTAGAATTGGTTGTATTGCGGTCACCGACCATGCACCTATTTTTCTGAGCCTGACTTTGAACTTTGAATGTTGTAGAACCTTTCAATGGAAAATGAATACATCGATTCTTCATGATGAGGTTATACTGGAGAAAATCAGGGCTGAGGCTGAATACTTTGTGAGAGAAAACCAATCTGATGAACTTAGTAAGAATATTACATGGGAGGCGTTCAAATGTACAATGAGGGGCCTTACTTCAGGCTAATCCAGTGGCAAAAAATGGATAAGGTGAGGTGCGAAACTGATACCCGTATTGCTGAGGTGACGAGTGACTTGGTACGTAATCCGAATGACACTGATAAGAGAAGGGAATTAAAGAAACTGAAAAAGGAATTGAATGACATTTTAAGTGCTAGAGCTGAAAAAAATTTATATAGGATCAAATGTGCCTACTTCGAGCGGGGGGAAAAATGTGACAGATGGCTTGCCTACAGGCTAAGGCAACAGGTTTCAGAAGGGGCCATTACTTCTATAAAAGATTTGAATGGGGTGGTCACTTTTAAACCATGTGAGATTAATACAGTTTTCAAAGATTTCTACACAAATTTATATGAGAATGAGGCTGGGATAACAGGTCGAGGTAAATGTTTCTTGGGTAATCTGAATATTCCAAGAATTTCTGATGAAGAAAGGGCGGGTCTAATTCGGCAGGTGACTATTGATGAAATTAGGTCTGCTATTAGTGGTTTGAATTCTGGGAAAACACCAGGGCCTGATGGATTACCAGTTGAGTTTTATAAGATTCTTCCTGAGGCAGCATTGGGGCTCTTGAGAGATATGTATACTGAATCTAAGGAAGTGGGCTTGCTTCCAATGTCTACCAATCATGCTACCATCTCAGACTTTCTAAAAAAAGGAAAGGACAGTGTCCTACCTTCTAGTTACCGACCGATTAGCTTAATAAATACTGACAACAAGATCTTGGCTAAAATACTTGCTTTGCACATTGAAGAAGTGATTCAAAAACATATTCACACGGATTAGTCAGGCTTTGTTAAATATCGTAGAACTTCTAGCAATATTTGGAATCTCTTGCTGACCTTGTCACAGGCCCAGACTTTGGATGAGGACGTAACTGTGCTCTCTCTTGACGCTGAAAAGGCGTTTGATCGAGTTGATTGGCATTATTTTTTTTCGGTCCTGTGGGCAATGAATCTGGGTGATGAATATATTTCATAGGTTTCCCTTTTGTACGCCCGTCCCACGGCGGATGTTAAGATGAACGGCTTGCTGTCAGAGTCTTTCATTCTTCAGAGGGGCACCAGGCAGGGCTGCCCACTTTCACCATTACTGTTTGTGCTAGCCATTGAACCTCTTGCTATTGCTTTACGAAGCGATTTGTGTTTGAAAGGTGTGTCCTTTAATGGGGTTGAACAGAAAATAGGGTTTTATGCAGACAACCTTTTACTAGTTTTACGGGACCTGGAGATATCTTTGCCATCTCTGATGAGCACACTTGAGCGATTCCATGAGGTAGCTGGGTATAAAATAAATTGGTCAAAGTCTGAGGTTTTGCCAATCACGATGTGCTGTGATAAATCCTTGGTGACTGGTTATGGATTTCAATGGTGTTTACACAAAATAAAATACTTGGGAATTTGGTTGACTCCAGTTGTGAGTGATATGATGAAGGTGAACATAGGGGAGGCCTGCCGGAAGCTGACATTGAATACCCAAAGGTGGTCAGTTTTACATTTATCACTGTGGGGCAGGGTGAATGCCTTGAAGATGGTTGCTGCCCCGAAAATCAACTATGTTTTGAGTATGCTCCCTCTGAAGGTTAGTGCATATTATTGGAAATTAATTGATGCAACGCTACAATCCTTCCTTTGGGACGGAAAACCTCCTCTTGCTTTGGGCCCTCTTGCCCCGCGAGCTGTGCTCACGGCAGTCAGCAGGCATAGTAGGAGATTTCCCCTGACTGAATTTCTGAGGGATGTGTGGAAAAGTATTCATGACATGTGTGGTTTGGTTGCTCTGAAGTCACCTTCCACCTCAATTTGACTTAATAAAGCAATTACAGACTGTGGCAGATCTTTATTATGTCTGGAATGGTTTGTTGGTGGTGTTCATTGGATTGGTGATATGTACAGGGATGGGAATTGGATTGATTTTGATAAGTTAAGCACAATTTTCACTATTGACAATCTTTCAGTTGCAGACTACAGGAAATTGAAGAGATGTATTGGTGAGGTTCATGGGAATGGGTCTATGTGTTTGGAAATTTTCAATTTGGGTATTCAAGCACTTGTGAGCAAAGTATATCGTCAAATTGTTGCTAACTATAAAGAGAATAATGGTCTAATGGATGAATGGAGTAGAAGATTGTTATGCGAGATCACTTCTAATTTGTGGCTTGAGTTGTGTGCTAATCTGAAGCTCTGCTCGATTAGTTTGTGAGAACGCTCTAGGCAAATTAAAATTCTTAACCGGGTTTATTGGTGCCCGGAAAGGCTCAAAATGAGGGGAATGTCAGACTCTGATGTCTGTTGGTGTTGTGGTGTGGAGGTGGGCAGTTTTGAGCACTTACTCTGGGACTGTGTTTGGGTCAGAGGTTTTTGGCAGGAGGTCTGTACTATGTGTCTGCGGGTTCTGAATTGAAATATCGATTTGGACTTTAAAACAATGGTTTTGGGCTGTGGTGCCTTACTTGAAGATCTTTCTTTGTCTGAGAAAAAGTTTTTGTTCAGGGTAGCGTCAATATGCAAGAAAATGGAAAGATGGAAATCGCGAATGCCGCCCAATTCAGATGATTGGGCTGTTGAGATGAATTGTTTGGCGAATATTGAAAAAGTGATCTATAGAAGAATGGGGAAAATACATTTACATGCTAAGGTCTGGGATGTTTTCTTGAGCATCTACTAGTTCTTTGTCATGTTTGTAAAAGGCCTTTTTTTTTCTTTTCTCTTTCCCTTATGTTATTATTGCTAACCTTTTTACGCTATGTTCTGTGTTTTACAATGCTTTGTGTTTCTTTTGTTTTTGTCTGATAAAATGTCAATAAAGAATTTTAAAAAAATGATACATTTGGGCCACACTTGACATAATATTCAGCCATTCTCAAGAATGACTTAAGTTTTCCCATGTTGTTTAATTCAGGGGTGTCTTGGATGCCATTGAAGAGGCTTCCTTTTGGGATGACTCCCACCACGGATATGGAATACCTCAAGAGATCTAGGTTTTTAAGAGAGCTCATACTTTCCATTGTCGAGATTGAACCCACTCTTGGAAATTCTTATGAGCACTTCCTCTAGGGCTTGGTTGTGTTCTTACACGCTGTGGCCAAACTATCACTGTAATTCTGGAAGTGCTTGATATGTTTTAGACCTTTAAGGGTGTACGTCATAATGCGTTGGACAACAGACACTGTCGAACATAGTCCAAACTTCTCATGCACTGGTAGACACCAAAGAGGAGGTTCTTCTGAGTATGGATGTAGCATTACCTAATGACAGGCACTTGTTATGTCTACTTTGAAGAAGGCTGTGGTCCCAGTTTTATTTATGTTTAGCAGTAAGAATTTGACGCATATAAATTCTTTATTTAGGCTGCATAGGTCTACACAGTGTCTCAAGTTGTGCATATGTGATTTCTCTTGATGACGACTGGATTTGGCCATTCTGTGCTTTTCATTTCTTCAATGAGACCTATCTCTTGCTTGGTCTTTCAGCAATTGTTCTAATTCTTGTATTACTGTTTCAAGTACACATCTTTTGCTTTGCTTGAATTGTCTCTATTCCTAAGTTTAGCTTGTGGATGTAGACTCTCAACATGCCTATTGTGCACTTAAATACTCTGTGGTGTTTTTCGAGTATGCCTTCTAAGTTATTGTACCTGATCAACATGACTTGTTCCCATGTGTTGGACTTTAATGTTTAGCTTAGCTTGGTGTGGACTTCCAAAACCCAAGTCTCCACTACATACACCTTTTTTGTGGTTGTTCAGTCTTTGAGCTTGAATTTACTTTTCATGTACCCAAGCAGATATACGTTCGACTACTATACACGTGTGGATTGATGCCCGTCTGCATCATTAGTTTCTTATCTGCCCAGGTTGCTGTGTACCTGGCTTCTGGGATCATTATGAGGTCTGACCGTGAGTTGGCCATCTTCTGGACTTCTACACTGTCGCTTCTAGAAAGTTCATGGTCTTGCTGATTTTCCATTTGTATTTTCCTCCCCTTTACACATAGTACTCTGTGAGGCCGGGATGTGTTGCTTTTATCTGTCCACATGTCTTCACTACCATTGCTGTCTGTTCCTACCCTTTTCACTATCCTGCTCTATCATACTTTCACAAAGTGTCTGTTTTCCTGGCAACCTGATACTGTTTTACCTCCCGCTAGTCATTCCCTGCTGCCCGCAATGTAGGTAAAATTCCCACAGAGAATACCAGGAGCAAGCCAATACTAAAAACCTAGTCATCAATCTGTCTGATAAACACCTCTCAAAACAACAATTATCAATTTTGAACTATGCCCTCTCCTTTGCACTCAGTGCAACATTAGATATGATGGAAGTCTAAATTGACAATTACAAATTTACTAGAAAACGTAAACTGATTCTTTCATAACAAACCGATCATCTATAGACCACCAGAAAATGTTCCGCCAATCAGTTCTAAAAGCATCCAAGAAATTGAAAATATATATTTACTTTGCAACCTATCAGGAGAAGAATCCAAAACCTTAAGTGATATTCAAAAGGAACTTGGAATTCATCAAAGAAACATGGACATTAAAGAACACAGAAACAGATCCAAATGTATGCCCCCCAGATGTGGGGATAATGTCATTGAAACATTTTACAAAACTATTACTAAGGAAATTCATAAACATATCGATGGCTTCCAAACAAGCTTCAGTAGCAAAAATAATAATCTCACAAAAATGGAGTGCTTAGCACTACAGGACATATGTGAAGATAATTCACTCATCATCAAGGAAGCAGACAAAGGAGGCTATATTGTTATCCTAAATAAAATAGATTGAAAAATGGCACAAGAACATTTGTCATATCTGGACTGCTACAAGAAACTAATCACTAATCCCACAGCCCAAACAGTGCAGGACCTCAAACTTATGCTACAACATTGGTACAATCAGGGGCTACTAACTGATGAAGAAAAAGCTTTTCTAACCGTTCTCAAACCATTAATGCCTACTATTTACTTCTTGCCCAATGTATATAAGCCTTTTCTCAAACTTACAACTGTGCGACCAATAATGAGTGGGCAAGGAGGGGCCACAGAAGCACTAGCAGATTATATAGATAGCAGTATTAAACATTTGGTATCAGCAATACCAGCAATACCAGCATATCTAAAAGATACTACGCATACTTTGAAAGATGTTATTTGGAAACCAACTTATTTTCTTGCCACTCTAGACGTGACAGCATTATACACATCAATACAACATCACTTGGCTTTGGAAACAATTGATTTCAGCTTCAGAAATTTTTCAGCTTGACATCATACACATGTACAAATGCTTTAAAACTTTTTGGACTTTACTTTAACGCATAGCCACTTTATTTTCAATGGGGACTACTACTCCCAAATCAAAGGTGTAGCCATGGGGGCAAAATATGTGGCATCATTGGCAAACCTCTTTATGGCGTTTTTTGAAGACAAATATATTTTCAACAATAATCCCTTCCAGAATCACATTATTACCTGGAGAAGGTATATTGATGATGTTTTGGCTATCTGGTAAGCAGCAGAAAAGATTTTGAGGCATTTATGCTTTATATGAATAATAATACAGTTGGAATAAACTTTATGGGACACATTGATGAAGCTGAAATCATGTTCTTAGATTTACAAATTAATATAATTTCCAATACGATTCAAACTCGCACTTACAGGAAGGCCACTGCAGTGAAGTCTATTCTACATGCAACTAGTAGCCACAGACGGAGTATCATTCACAATATACCAAGAGGGGAATTCCTCAGATCAAGAAGAAATTGTAGTCAAGACGATATATTTAAAGCAGAACGTAAGTCAATTGGTATCAGATTTCAGGAAAGAGGGTACCCAACTCAGCCAATCAGGCAAACCACTGATTCTTTGAAAATGGTCGAGAGACCCAATTTACTTACACAGAAGACCAAATTGGATCGTGCTACCTACCCAGCACAAGTCAACTTTATTACAAATTATTCACAAGACTGAACATTTTTGTACCATATATTACAAAAACATTGGCACAAACTACTCTTAGATCCAGGCCTGACTTCTTACATCACAGAACGACCGAATATTATCTTTACCAAAGCTACTACCTTGAGAAACCTCCTTGGTCCCTCTTTTCTTAAACCTGAGCCAATCAGACAGGTCAATTGGCTATCTTCAAGCACTAAACCAGAAGGCTTCCATAAATGTGGTTCATGCAATTTTTGTCAATATGCGTTATCACCCACAAAGGTATTCAAATGTCATGGAGGGCTACAAGTTAAACTCAAAGATTTTATTAACTGTTGCTCTAAATTTGTAATATATGGTATACAGTGTGTATGTAAGAAAATATATATTGGGAGCACCATCAGTGAAGTGCGAATAAGAATTTGTGCACACTTCAACAATCTTAACAGCCAAGACATCAGACTTCCATTTGCCACTCATTGTCAGACGCATCATCAAATGGATAATTGCAAGGACATTAGATTTATTGGACTTCAACAGATTAAACCACATCCGAGAGGTGGTGACAGGGAATTGATGCTACGGTAACAGGAAGCACGAATGATATGCAAATTACGTTGCCTTGCCCTTGGACTGAACCAGGAGTATGAGCTCAATGTATTTTTATAATCACCATGTATATACCTCCATCTTGTATGCTCGAATAACCTAAAGATATTTTTCAGAATTGGTTATCCTATCACATTGTCCTTATATTCCCATTTACAGACAATAGCATGTAAACCTTTAAGGAATTTGTTGTGACTCTTCATAGAACGATGACATAGATATGAATGTTACATATATATATAAAAAAAACTCCTGTGTTCCAGAATCAATGCTTCAATGTTTTCACCCAGAGACAACACTTTCGGCTTTGGACATGGGTCTGCATGTTACTTTTAGGGGGTAATTCATAGAATTCAGCGCACAAGTGGCGCACGCGGCTGGCGCACAGTGTGCGCGTGCGGTAGTCTGCGCCAGCCGCGTGCGCCGAAACACATTCAGGCGCACAGCGTATTCATGGATTCCAACATCCACAACCAGCCGTGGCGCAGAGTGGCGCAGCGACCCTGCAGCAGCGTCAGTTACGCCCCCAAGAACGCCCCTCGCGCAGGGAAAAGCCATCAAAATCCCCAATCCAGCGCAAAGGGCAGCAGCAAACGCAGAGCGGGGAGCGTGTATTTCAGGGGTGTGCAGGTGTCCCCACACGCAATAGGCCTGGGTACGTGTATTACAGGGGTGCGCGAGAAAATCTACACGCGATTGGCCTGGGTACGTGGATTTCTGGGGTGCGCAAGAAATTCTACACGCGATTGGCCTGGGTACGTGGATTACAGGGGTGCGTGAGAAATTCTACACGCGATTGGCCTGGGTACGTGTATTATAGGGGTGCGCGAGAAAATCTACACGCGATTGGCCTGGGTACGTGGATTTCAGGGGTGCGCGAGAAAATCTACACGCGATTGGCCTGGGTACGTGTAGTACAGGGGTGCGCGAGAAAATCTACATGCGATTGGCCTGGGTACATGGATTTCAGGGGTGCGCGAGAAATTCTACACGCGATTGGCCTGGGTACGTGTATTACAGGGGTGCGCGAGAAAATCTACACGCAATTGGGCTGGGTACGTGGATTTCAGGGTGCGCGAGAAATTCTACACGCGATTGGCCTGGGTACGTGGATTTCAGGGGTGCGCGAGAAAATCTACATGCGATTGGGCTGGGTACGTGGATTTCAGGGGTGCGCGAGAAATTCTACACGTGATTGGCCTGGGTACGTGGATTTCAGGGGTGCGCGAGAAAATCTACACGCGATTGGGCTGGGTACGTGGATTTCAGGGGTGCGCGAGAAATTCTACACGCGATTGGCCTGGGTACGTGGATTTCAGGGGTGCGCAAGAAAATCTACACGCGATTGGCCTGGGTACGTGTATTACAGGGGTGCGCGAGAAATCCTACACGCGATTGGGCCTGTGCGAGTGGGGCAGTGTATTACGTGGGTGTGCGGGAAGTTGAAGAGGTGAATTGCCAGTGTGGGTCCTACCAGGTCTCCCCTCTACCCCCTCCACGACCTCTGCAGGCAGCCCACACCACAGGGGACTACCCTGCACCCCTGGTCATGTCCCACAGGCAGCCCATCCACCATGGGCATGCCCCCCAGCCAAGCCACATGTCCCCTTGCACCCCCACCCCCCAGCACCGTGGGGCACCTGCCAGCAGGCCCCCAACCATGTCCCACTCATGTCCCCTTGCACCCCCACCCCCCAGTCACCAGGGGCAGCCTCCACCAGGCCCCCACCCATGTCTCCCACCACCCCACCCCTCCAGTCACCAGGGGCAGCCTCCACCAGGCCCCCACCCATGTCTCCCACCAACCCCACCCCTCCAGTCACCAGGGGCAGCCTCCACCAGGCCCCCACCCATGTCTCCCACCACCCCCACCCCTCCAGTCACCAGGGGCAGCCTCCACCTGGCCCCCACACATGTCTCCCACCACTCCCACCCCTCCAGTCACCAGGGGCAGCCTCCACCAGGCCCCCACCCATGTCTCCCACCACCCCCACCCCTCCAGTCACCAGGGGCAGCCACCACCAGGCCCCCACCCATGTCTCCCACCACCCCCACCCCTCCAGTCACCAGGGGCAGCCTCCACCAGGCCCCCACCCATGTCTCCCACCACCCCCACCCCTCCAGTCACCAGGGGCAGCCTCCACCAGGCCCCCACCCATGTCTCCCACCACCCCCACCCCTCCAGTCACCAGGGGCAGCCTCCACCAGGCCCCCACCCATGTCTCCCACCACCCCCACCCCTCCAGTCACCAGGGGCAGCCTCCACCAGGCCCCCAACCATGTCTCCCACCACCCCCACCCCCCAGCAGGCCCCCACTCATGTCCCCTTGCACCCCCACCCCCCAGCAGGCCCCCACTCATGTCCCCTTGCACCCCCACCCCCCAGCACTGTGGGGCACCTGCCAGCAGGCCCCCAACCATGTCCCACTCATGTCCCCTTGCACCCCCACCCCCCAGCACTGTGGGGCACCTGCCAGCAGGCCCCCAACCATGTCCCCTTGCACCCCCAGCAGGCCCCCACTCATGTCCCCCTGCACCCCCACCCCCCAGCACTGTGGGGCACCTGCCAGCAGGCCCCCAACCATGTCCCCTTGCACCCCCACCCCCCAGCAGGCCCCCACTCATGTCCCCCTGCACCCCCACCCCCCAGCACTGTGGGGCACCTGCCAGCATGCCCCCAACCATGTCTCCCACCACCCCCACCCCTCCAGTCACCAGGGGCAGCCTCCACAAGGCCCCCACCCATGTCTCCCACCACCCCCACCCCCCAGTCACCAGGGGCAGCCTCCACAAGGCCCCCACCCATGTCTCACACCACCCCCACCCCCCAGTCACCAGGGGCAGCCTCCACAAGGCCCCCACCCATGTCTCACACCACCCCCACCCCTCCAGTCACCAGGGGCAGCCTCCACCAGGCCCCCACCCATGTCTCCCACCACCCCCACCCCTCCAGTCACCAGGGGCAGCCTCCACCAGGCCCCCACCCATGTCTCCCACCACCCCCACCCCTCCAGTCACCAGGGGCAGCCTCCACCAGGCCCCCACCCATGTCTCCCACCACCCCCACCCCTCCAGTCACCGGGGGCAGCCTCCACCAGGCCCCCACCCATGTCTCCCACCACCCCCACCCCTCCAGTCACCAGGGGCAGCCTCCACAAGGCCCCCACCCATGTCTCCCACCACCCCCACCACCCAGTCACCGGGGGCAGCCTCCACAAGGCCCCCACCCATGTCTCCCACCACCCCCACCCCTCCAGTCACCAGGGGCAGCCTCCACAAGGCCCCCACCCATGTCTCCCACCACCCCCACCCCTCCAGTCACCAGGGGCAGCCTTCACCAGGCCCCCACCCATGTCTCCCACCACCCCCACCCCTCCAGTCACCAGGGGCAGCCTCCACCAGGCCCCCACCCATGTCTCCCACCGCCCCACCCCTCCAGTCACCAGGGGCAGCCTCCACCAGGCCCCCACCCATGTCTCCCACCACCCCCACCCCTCCAGTCACCAGGGGCAGCCTCCACCAGGCCCCCACCCATGTCTCCCACCACCCCCACCCCTCCAGTCACCAGGGGCAGCCTCCACCAGGCCCCCACCCATGTCTCCCACCACCCCCACCCCTCCAGTCACCAGGGGCAGCCTCCACCAGGCCCCCACCCATGTCTCCCACCACCCCCACCCCTCCAGTCACCAGGGGCAGCCTCCACCAGGCCCCCAACCATGTCTCCCACCACCCCCACCCCCCAGCAGGCCCCCACTCATGTCCCCCTGCACCCACACCCCCCAGCAGGCCCCCACTCATGTCCCCTTGCACCCCCACCCCCCAGCAGGCCCCCACTCATGTCCCCCTGCACCCCCACCCCCCAGCACTGTGGGGCACCTGCCACCAGGCCCCCAACCATGTCTCCCACCACCCCCACCCCCCAGCAGGCCCCCACTCATGTCCCCTTGCACCCCCACCCCCCTGCAGGCCCCCACTCATGTCCCCCTGCCCCCAGGTCCTGACGAAACGCAATCATGGCAGTAATGGGCAGAATACCCAGCACAAACACCCAGCTAAGGATTGCATCCACCCACATAGTAGATGCAATTACATGATACAACCCCAATGGCAAGTATGTAAATGAACACATGTCCGTCACACACACATACACAATGGGTGCAAGTGAATGTCAAAACCCATATCATGACATGCATGAAACCAATGAGAAAATACCACAAATGTAAGTAATAAATATATGTATTAAAGATGAAAATGAAGTAAAGAAATAAAACACACAACAATGGGGATGACAAAACAAATGGTCCATGTCCGAGAACTAATAGAAAAAATCAAAAAACAAAGGAATCCAAAAACTAATGTAGTCCAAAGCAAAATAATGGGGGGAAAAATAAGGAAAAACCATTGCCTCATGGCGAACACAAATATAAATCCAACAAATGTTTTCCAAACATCAAACTATGTACAAGAATATCCCAGGGTCCATGAGCCCAACACCATAAATGAAACCTACTACTACTAACTAATAAAAAATATATATACAGAAAAGTGGCCATTGTCCGAGCGGTCCAAAAAAAACTTAAAAAATAAAGGAAACCTAACACTAACTAACTAAAGAACTATATACAATGGCAGCGGGCAAGTCCTGCGGCTCACTCTGTGATGTTGCCGGCCAGGGCATCATCGAACTCCATGTCGATGTCCCGGAGGCGGGACTCTGTCCTGGCCCCGAGGTCTCGCAGGGACAACCCCGTGCCCACCTCAAACTCCCTGCGAGCTTCCTCGAGGCACTCAGCCCGCCTCAACGCCCGACGCATGGAGAACTCCGCCCTGACCATGGTGAGCCGCTCCTCTTCCACCCGCTGCCGCTCCGCACCTATCCGCTGGACCAACTGCTCCCACACGGAAGACACTGCCATCCCAGGGTTCTCCTGCCCTCCGGCCGATGCCTGCCCCTCTGATCTTGATGGCCCCGAGCCATGATGCCTCCCACGTCGAGCCTGCTGCTGCCTCCGACGCCACTGCCTCTGCCAGCACGACGGCATCCAGGCTGATGGAATCCACCGATGCCGTCGTGCACGTGCCCTGCCAGATGATGCCGGCACATCCTCCATCTGCAGGGGGACAGTTGCTGGTGTGTCCACCCCTGCTGGACCTTCGACTCCCGACTGTGGCAGGGATGGGGTCCCCACCGAGCTGGCTGCGTTGGTCGGGGCAGGTCCACAGGGGGCCCTGGTGGCATCTGGGCTGGAAGACAGCATGGAGCACGACTGGCGCATAGCCTCCACAGAGGAGGAGAGGGTCGCCAGAAGGCCACACACATGTAGGAAACCCCCGACCATGGCGGCTCCCAAATGGTTCACGTACGCACAGTGCTCTTCGTGATGATGTGCATGCTCCTCCCGGGAAGCATGCACCTCATCACGAATGCCAGCCGTGCGCAACGCGACACCAATCATGACCCTCTCCACACGGCCAGGGGTCCCCTCGTCCACAGGTAGAGGAGTGTCAGATGACATGGACATCTCCCCTACCTGCGGACGGGCCTGGGATGGGGCATCCCTGCTGGTGCATGGTGGTGCAGTCACAGTGTCAGGGACAGTGACATGCACAGGCACCTCCACGGCGACCTGTGCTGCCTCCTGCCCCTGGCCCTGGACTGCACCACTTGCACCAGCGGGGATGCCCCCACCAGGCCCCATGTGTGGCTCAGTAGCGGCCTCCTCCCCCTCTGTGGAAACCACCAACCTGGATGTCTCCACGCCGTCTTCCGCCGGTGCAAGCCCCTGTGGGGGCTCACCCACCCCTTCCGCTGCAGCCGTGGCGGCATCCCCGCCGCTCTGCTCCACAGCGCCTTCTCCGCCCTCTTCTTCACTTGCCACTGTGTAGAGGGAGACATAGAACACAAGCATCAGGGTACTGTACAATGGTCCCCTAGACAGGAAGCGACAGCAGATGAGTGGCACTGTCATACATCACTTCCATCATGTCCCTCCACAACACATGGGTCAGTGCAGGCAAAACACATACAGTAACAGGCATGGCGCATGCCATGGACATTGGCATACATGACCAAGGGACTCATGATTCATGCAATGTTGGTTTTAAACTCACATGCATCATGGGTCTTGCCATCACATGCACACACCTCACCGTAGTTCCATCCATCTGGCCTCGTACACCACAGACGCAGTGGATACAAGGATGACTAGGCTTCATCAGTGAATCTGAACATTGTCACAGACATGTGTCATGCATCCATGGCAGTTACAAGTCACAGACACGCAGGTCAGACACACACACATGGACACCATACGTGTACATGGGACCAGCACCCATCCCTCACCCCCACCCATGTCCAGGAACAGAGACTGCCATGCTTCCATGTGTACATTCCGCACAGAGCCCCCATGTTGCAATAGAACACATGCACCAACCATGTGGTTCACACATCACTGTACTCACATGCCTGACCATGATGTCCCTGCACACACACATACGTACATGGCCTATGTCACACATACAGGCAGGTATCAGACAACCAGCACACTGCAACATGCCCTGTCTCACACAGTAATGCTTGGCCACTTACCGGCCAACTCCAGATGGGTCTGCCTCCGAAGGATCTGGGCGTGGAGCGCTGGGTCTACGCGTTCCAGGACCCTCATCTGGATTCACTCAGGCGTGCCCGGCCCCCCTCTGCGAGGCGCCGGGCCTTATTGAGGGTCCTGGACCTCAAGTCCTCCCAGCGCTTCTTGATGTGCTTGATGTCGCGGGTTGCCACCCCCTCCGCGTTGATGGCAACCACTACATCGTCCCAGATCCTCTCCCGTCCTTCCTTGTTGGCGCATGGTCTTCCGAAGAGGGCATCATAATGCCCCAGGACATGCTCCACCAGGACACCAACTTCCTTCTCACTGAAGCTGGTGGCCCTCTGCCTCTCTGGCTGGGGGTCGCCACTGGTCTCAGATGGTGCTTGCCCCGACATGGCGACCCCCGAGGCAGGCGTGGGTGGGCAACTGGGTCCTGGGGCTGGGCTGTGGAGCGATGGTATCCCAGTCGGGAGTCTACTGTTCCAGCAGGGGTGGACACAGCAACTGGACCCCTGCAGATGGCTGATGTGCAGGCACCAAATGGCAGGGCACGGTGGCAGCAGGCAGGCAGGCAGGCAGGCAGCAGCAGATGGCACGTGGGAGGCTGCTCGGGGCACTGGGGGGCAGTGATTCGGCCTTCTGGGCAGGAGCGTGGTCTTCCGTGTGTATTCGCGTGGCCAGCTTGATACGGAGTGATTTGGCACGTGAAAAATCTGCACGTCAGCGTGTAATTCGAGGAAAGGCCCTTAGCGCGTAAGCGCGTCTGCACGCATACGCATTTTCATTGGACCAAAGGCCCTCAGCGCGTGAGCGCGTCTGTGACGTGTCGTGCGAGGGTGTATCCCTCATTGAACGTGATGACAGAACACACGTGGATTTCAACCAATCGCGTGTGAAAGTTCACGGCACCCCGGAACACACGTACCCAGGCCAATCGCGTGTAGATTTTCTCGCGCACCCCTGAAATCCACGTACCCAGGCCAATCGCGTGTAGATTTTCTCGCGCACCCCTGTAATACACGTACCCAGGCCAATCGCGTGTGGAAAACTGCACGTCCGCGTGTAATGCGCGTAATCGCGCGTGAAAAACTGCACATCCGCGTGTAATGCGCGTAATCGCGCGTGAAAAACTGCACGTCCGCATGTGACGTGACGCGCGCGTGCGTTTCCCTCAGCACGGGTTAAAGGTGAGCGGGCCCAGCAGTTCGCTGTACGTGCCTTCCGTGGAGACCGACGTGTGTTGCTGCTTCCAGTTGTTTCGCGCGCCATCTACTTCACAGCTCTCAAGGACGTATCTCTTCTTTTGGCGGGGGTATTGGCTACGCGTGTTTTTCTGCATCGCGCTAGTCAGACGGTGAGTCGCAAACGCTCCTTTTCCCACTGCGGGTGCCCCTGTGTATTGCACCCATTTTCGATGTCATCGTAGCCTGCGTGTCCCACTAGTACGCGTTATTCGTGTTACTGGGTGCCACCGCGTACTGCGGGAGGTTAAATCCACGCACGTAGGCTGCAGGGTTGCGTGCACGGTTTTACTGCAGTTTTGGGGTGCTTGAGCGTTGCGTGACCCGTCACCACATCACCGGGGTCACATACAGCCTTGCAGGTGCAGGGGGGCTGTTAACATCTTGCTTCCCACCCCCTTCACCCCAATTGCCCAGGTCAATTGTGCTGTACACCTCCCATTGGCACCACTCCATCTGTGCCAGCACTATTACATCTGTGCCATGGTTGGGAGGCCACCAAAGGTGAGGGGCGCCTCAGCTGGGCGTACTCCTCGTGGCGGGCGTGGTCGGGGACGTGGCCGTGGTGACCAGGGAGTAGGGGGACTCCAGGGTGTCCAGGGCAGCCACAGAGGGGGAAGAGGCAGGGGTGCGCCACTTGAGCACAATGTTGTGCCATGTGTTGGTGCAGCCATGCCACCACCCCCTGTGGTTCCGGGGGATGCAGCTCCTGCATCTGGCACTGGCACCCGTATGACCCGGCAGTCCGTTCCATCGACTGCCACGGGCCCAAGGGTAGCGGTAGCTGCAGGTGCAGCTGTGGACACCGCCACCCAGGCTCAGGGTCTGCCAGCGCAGGCTGCGTTGGCACTTGAAGAGCCCTTGGTAGATCTCCAACAGGCCAGGGGGGAAACCATAGGGGCACGCCGGGCTGCTCAGACCAAGACACGTGTCCCTGGGGCAGTCATGTCATCTGCTGCCCCGAACAGCCGGGTGTTGGCAAGTGCAGGGGCAGATGCACCCAACAGCACCCCGGTTGTGAGTCTGCCAACCAGGACTGTTGCGGTCAATGACCCTGCCACAGCTGATGTTGCTGCGCAGGGTCCATTAGTGGGCACCCAGCTGCCACTGACACAAGTCAGGCCTTTGGTCATCCCTCCACCTGCCACTCCCTCGGCTCAATCCACCGAACCCACTGGCCATACTGGTCAGGGCGGCATTAGCCAGCCAGGGTCTGCGCCACAGTCCAAGAGGAGGAAGGTTGCACCTGCAGCACAGGCTGGGACCCCACACACAGCCACGACCTCCTGCACGTCGAGGAACAAGCCTTTCTGTAAGCAGGAACTGGACTTCCTCGTGGACTACGTGCGGGGACACAGCCGTGACATGCTAGTGGGTGCCAATAGTCAGACTACGGCTGCCCAACGTGACACCCACTGGAAGCATGTTGCGGAACATGTCAGTTCATTCGGCCATGAGGTGCGCACGGCCCAGGAGTGCAAAAAGCGCTGGAATGACATCAAGCGCAGCACTAAGGCTAAGCGTGCCTCAAATTACAACTTGACTCTGGTGACTGGCGGTGGGCCTGCACCAGAGGAGGAAGAACTCACTCCGCATGAGGCTCTCGTTGCGGAGTTCATACCACCAGAATTGGTCGAAGGTGTGGGAGAGATGCTGGACTTTGATGCCCAGTCCAGTGAGTGTTGATGCTTAGTTGTTGAGGACGTGTGTGTTTCACTTGTGGGATGTGTTGTGCATGATTGCTGCTACATGTGACGTGTACATGGTTCTGATGTGTAAGTAATGCAATGCTACCTTCATGCATGTCTCCTCTGCCTGCATGCGGGACTCCATGTGGGCATGCTCCCTTGCCCCTCCTCCGCCACTCTGCACCCCAGTTCCACCTTTGCACTGGTCTGCTACATTCTTGCCAATGTGTAGTTTCTTGTTCATGTGTCCTGTGTAGATGCTAACTTCCAGCTTAGAAACTGCCAGACATATGCCGTGTGGTACAGCCTTAGTACTCGATGCAGGGTATCCCACTTGTACTGTGCATGGGTCAGATGTCCCGCAGGGACATGAGTGCCCATTCATGCTCCATGTGCATTGCACGCATGCCCCTATGTGTCCTTGACTGGATGATCACTGTAATATGAGTCCTTGGTTACATACATTGCCTGCCCTATTATCGGCCTCCCCATGTGAACTGTGGCTCAGTCCTGCGTTGCACACATGTTTAGGCTCTGACAATCTGTGTGGCTCACAGGCCTCAGCCTGTTCAATGGCCAATGACTCTGTCCAACTCTTGTCGTGTCTTCTTCACACGTGGCTGGCCTCCTGATCTTCCATCGTGTGTCCTGCCCACTGTCCCAGCATCATTTGCAGTGTTGTAATTTGAATCACATTAAGCTGTTGATGCCAGTCAACACTGCTTGTCAATACACAGGTGTATGGGCAGCCTTTTGATACCATGCTAGGCATCCCTGCTTTGGTACTGGGGTGGAGGGGTGCTTGGCTGCTAGACATGGTACACATTGAATACACAATGCACGTGATGTCTGAATTTGACATTGCACTGCCTTCACATTTCCTGGCACACACCATGGAGTGCTTGTATATGTAGGTAGTGAGTGGCGTACACATTTTCAGCACTGCATAGACCCACTTCCATGCAAACTGCCACCTTTCAACAGGTCTGATCACAGTAGCTATTCAAAGTAGACCCAGCATGCATGCCAGGTCATATGTTGTGTGTCACATGTCTGCCGGATGCCTTTGCTGTCGGTGTGTGTGTGTGTTGTGTGCTTCTGACATGTGTAGTGACCTTTTCCTCTCTATTTTTCAGGTGATGACGCAATGGATGCAGAGGATGATGTTGTCATGCCAGACACAGGGTTGGTAAGACCACATCAACCCGGCACTAGTGGGGGTCGTGGGGTGGTAGGCCACGAAAACCCCCAAGTGCTGCAGTCCATCCTGTCTCTGGCTGCCTATGAGTCCAGCCTTGATGACGACTCTGACGTCCATGTTGAGTTGGATGAGCATCAAGTCCATGTGTCAGGGGTGAGTGATTCTGATGTGGACACTCCTCTGTCTGCGACACCTGCACTGAGGGATCAGACAGTCTTGGTTCCTCCGCCCGTGGTGGATCGGGACGCAGGGTCACCCTCCACACCAGTCACTGATGTGCCTGGGACATCACGTCGACGGGGGCATGTAGTCGTGCAGCCGCAGGCGGTGCCAACACAGCGAGGACCTCCGGTCCTTGGGTCCCGCAGGGGTCAAGCCCGGCAACGCGGTTGCCGCGCGCAACCGCTGTATACTGAGTGGGAGCAAGACATGACTGCCAATTCCGAACGGCAGGGGGCAGCAATGGAGAACATCGCTGACAGCATGGAGCGTGTGGCCCGATCTGTGCTCCCCCCTGCTAGGCAGATGCTTCTCCAGCAGCAGGCGGCACGGTCCACGGCCCGCTCGCTCAGGCTGGGCATGGCGGCCTCAGACAGGGCACGCCAGGCTGAAATGTCGTCTCTGCGTCAAGCAATTGCTGCTCACGCAGAGGCGCACATGGATGCCCTGAGGGAGGAGTATGCCTCCCTCAGATCCACTCTGGGTGTCCTTATGATGTCCCAGAGGCAGCAGGCAGAGGAGAGGTTTGCACAGCTTGAGCGCACCATCTCGGCTGAGCTACAGGCTTGCCGGGAGGTGCAGCGGTTGTCCAGCCAGGCCTTGCAGGAGGAACTCCGTGTTACACGTGCTACCTTGCAAGAGGAAGCACGTGTATCACGTGAGGTTCTGCATGCAGACCTATGTAACATCGCCACACAGAACCAGGCTCACCTGTCCGGCAGACTTGCTGCCGACGAGGGGCAAGCTGCGGCTAGGCGTGGCCAGGCTACTGTGCCACGTCCTCCTTTCCGGGATGAGCCAGACTCGGACGACCATCTATCTCCCACATAGGTCGTGCTGTGCAGGCGTTGAGCCCATGGAGGTATTTTTTTTTGGCTCAGCATCATCGCATGTGGATGTTGAGCAGCACCCTGTACCTCCCCCCTCCTGGGTGCCTCCCCTCCCCCCCGGGTCGTATGTGGCCATTTTTGATTTTTCGTTTAGTTTAGTTAGTTAAGTTTCTGTTTGATAGTTAGTTTAAATAGGTAATGTAGGTTTTCCATAGTTAGTGTAATTAGTTAATAGTTGAGTTAGTTTAAAATTTGTAGTCTATTGTGCTTTCATGTGACAGTGCGGTGCCTTGTGGTTTTTGAAGGCATCCACTGTCTGTTCCAGCTGGGCCCTTCATGGTTGTCTTGTGTATGTGTTTGCTGCTTGGGTTCCTTGACTCACATATGCCACTCCTGCCTCCCTTATCCATGGGCTCGCAAGGATGGTTCGGTGTTACAGAATTTTACACAAGGGCTTTGGACTGTCATATCTGTGGCATGTCTGGTGCTTTGTGACTTGTGTTGACACCCCTAGTGGGGATGATTTAGGTGTAATTGTCCACTGTTCAGCTTTTGCTAGATGGGGTGTGTCATGATTAATGTGGACATTGATTGCTATGCATTGTGTATTATGTCTCATTTCTTTCCTGTACACGTGCCTGTTGCAATTCATGCTGTAGATAGTGTTCCACACTTTGGAAGTCAAAGACGGACTGATGGTGTGATTTGTGATGTGACTCTCTGACATGGTCAAGTAATGAGATGCCTGATGAGACACACACAGATCACTTTGATGCATTAATCATTTGTTTCATGCACTTTCTGCAGGGGGATGAGGCACCAGAGCACCTTTGCCAGCAGACATGGCCCATTGGACGACGGAATTCCTGACCCGTTTGTTGGTGCCCACATGCACATGTGTGCACGAGCAGAGCCACAGTGATTGCAGACCCACATCCTAGAACTGCTGACATGTTCCAAGGAACTCCAGGCAAGGTGAGCATCACAGGGGGGCCACGACACAGCAAAGCTTGCACCAGGCGAGTTGCACATGCAGGCTTAGTCACAGCACTGAGGGTGAGCTTAGACGAATATTGGTGTTGAAGCACACAATGCAGCTCAGATGTGTTTGTTGACTGATGGCTGTTGATAGTAGGGTTGTCTGGGACACATGCAGGGGCAGTGGCACATACCCTGCGGTACACCAAGGTTCATTGAGGCACTTGTATCAACCATGTAGCCTTCCGAGACATGGAAAGGGGCAGCTCACAGGGACATACAGCAAGGGACATACTTGGGTGCAGTGCATGTCTATTCCACGTACTTCATGATAAATGCACTGCCAACTTTGTTTTGGTCATGGTGGTACGCAACTTGCTCTGTAGTCATGGCTTGCCATATGGGTCTGTCTGCTTACCCAGGGAACATTGCATGTTGTGTGAATTGTGACACATTGGTGTTCCATTTGCCACGCACCCACCAGCGCCTGACTTACTGCATTGACTGTGTATGACCCGTCACAGGGGTGATGTTATATATGGGTACGAAGCATCGAGCACTGATTGTCTGTTTGTAGAGTAGTTTGTTGCTATGGGGCATGTTTTGTGTTGTGTTTTCGTGTAATTGGCACATACAGGTTGTTGACTGTGTCTCTCTTTGCAGCATTGGAGTGCTCCTGTAACCGGCCCTGAGAGTGCGCAGGCAGGAGGCCAGCACTCAAAACCAGAGCTAAGTGTCTTGTTGTTTTCCTTACAAACTGCCCTGCATAGGCTTGCTGGGGAGTGTACTGATGCATGGATGTATGTGTGGTCCTATTTGGTATGTTTTTTTCCCTAATCACCCGTGTTCCTATGCAATTATGAAACCTGTACCCTCTACCCGGTGTTCCTGCTTCCCGTGCCTATCCAAGCAACGTTCCCTGACCCTCTTTCTCCACTGGGGTTGCGGATGCCTGTGTAAGCCCCGAACTTGCAGGCGCCAAAACCCTAGAGGGGGTGGTTAGTTCGTACCACTCCTGAGCCTGGACTACAGAAGGCCATGACAATGATGTCCAAGTTTGTTTGGATTGTGTATGTGTTCATGCAGGTTGTACATTTTCGTGCATTCCCTAGTTTCATGTGTCATTCCTCCTCCCCTCACCTGCCACTCATTCCAGTCATCCAGTGTGTCTACACCTGTCCCGACTGCATATCCCTGAACCTCATTCCCCACCATGATCTCAGGGGCCTGTGTGAGTTTGACCTTGCAGGCACCCGGGACATGGTGTGGGTGGTTGTTTCATGAGACTCCCGCGCCTGTACAGGGGACCTGTGACAGTACACATCCATTCATGGTGCATCATCCTATGTCATGTACCACACATGTCTCACATCCTGTCGTGACATTGTTCTGCTGTGCTACCTTGGTTGTTGCATCATTGTGGTAGTACTTGGCGTTTGTGAGGTACTGCTACGTCAAGTCATCTACTGGAGGGTGTTTGGGTTCGTTTTCATGCCTTGGATTTTGTGATTTTGGAAATGAGTGTGGATTCTGAGGGTTCAGCATCTTTTTACACACAAGGTGGGAGATGGACACGAAGGGTAAAGGTGATCCTGTGGCCAGGTGGAAATGAGGGTTGGAGGCTCCATGACCCAGGTGCAGTTGTTCAGTGGGTCATGGTCATTTGCGTGGGAGGGGGGGTTGTTGTTGATAGTTGCATTGCCCTGCAGTGTGATGGGAACTCTGACATTGTAATGTTGTTGTCCTATGTACATGTTGTGTTCTGCTGATCAATGCCTGTTCATGTGTTGTGTTTTCCTTTCAGGTGCGAGGGGATAGTTGTGGTTTGACATGCTGGGGTGTACACATGGTGGATGTTCACATGTGATGTGTAGGGAACACTAATGGTCACTTGAGTGCACATGCATATGTGGAGTGCATGTCCCTGCAGAACCACACACTTGCACTCGGATGCACTCCATGTACTCCCACCCTTGCATATCCACGTGTACACTGTTTGCCTTCTGGTGCCCACTGTGTCCCGGCAGCACATGTTCTGTGACCGATTATGGTTCCAGTACATGCCAAATTTGATGTTTGATGTAGTCTGTCACTTAGATGTGATGCTCAGGGTGTGCATCACACGCAATGGCTGTTCACTGTGCTGTGCGCTGAGCAGTGTGATGCAGGAGTGGGACACTGCACACATGAGCTGCAGTGTTGATTTTGCAATGCATAATGTGCATATAGACCGGCATTCATTGTGATGTTACGTCTACGACTGTTGCAATGCATTTGGAAACGACTTATTTTGGGTGGGACATTTTGTTGGTCTGTCATTTCATCTGATTCCGGGTCAGGCATCATTGTCCGATGCCACTGTACATTTAGGACATGGCAATGTGTACCTTATTGTTACTGCGTCAGTGTATGGGTATTGCTTGCCATGTCATGTTGATGTTTGGGAGGGTTTGACTGACATGACAGTGATGGCCATGGCCTGTTTTGCAGGTGTGTGTGATGCACACCTTGCATGTCCAGGTCATCCGCTTCTCAGAGCAACTAGCTGGGGGTAGGTTTCTCTCCGCAGCAGGGCCCTCCCCCTGGAACAGACTTCCTGCCTGACTTGAACTTGAGGGGAACCATCTCCAGTTCTGGAAGCACCTCAAGACCTTCCTCTTTGCTTCTGCTTACTCTCTGCCTCTCCCTTGCAGAATTCTTCACTGGAACTGCACAGGAGCTGCTACTGGGACACTCTCACCAACCTCGGTCCCTGGCCCAGCCACTGTCCACTTGCACTGCCACCCTGGCAACCCCTGCACTGCAGTACTGTCTCTCTATCCCTACAGCCCTCCCTTCCCAGCACTTGTCTGCTCTTACCTTTGCAGTTGCCACCAGGCGACCTATGTATTATTCTTTTGGCCTACTTCCCCTGTACTGGACTCCCCCCCACCCTTCCCCTTTTCCCTTCCCCCTACCCCTGCACTTGCACAATCTCAATGACACCTGGCCTAGTAGTACCGTTCTCTGTGTTCCCTTATTCCCCCCCCCCCTGCCTCATTGCGCCTTGGAATACTTGTGTATGGCCCATGTCATGTCACATGTCATATGTGTGCCTTTTGGTTGCACAGGATAGCTTGTGTTTAAGTAGCTAGGGATGCAGACGATGTGGCACTTCCATGGCAACTATCTCAGGGTGGTAGGGTTGTGACAGTTGACTGTCACTTTGTCATCATCGATTGTCACCTGGTATGTGCCAGGCCTGTGTGCACTCCGCAGGGGTGGGAGTTTAGGTGAAAAATGTGGCCACAAGCTGGGTCCGGGCTTCCTCGCCACGTGCCCTGTCCCCTCCCATGGGCAGCGCCTGTGCCTGTGGTTGGGGATGTGGGGGCACCACCATGTCCATCGGGACGCCTTGCCGTGTTGCAACATTGTGCAGGACACATGCTGCCACAATGATCCTGCACACTACTGGTGGTGCATAGAGTAGTTGCCCACCAGAGCGGTCAAGGGAGCGGAAACGTGACTTGAGCACTCCGAATGTGCGCTCCACTATGCCCCTGGTTGCAATATGGGCGGCGTTGTATCTTACCTGGGGTGGTGTGGTGGGGTTCCGGATTGGCGTCATCATGTGGTTGCTCAGAGGGTAGGCACTGTCCCCTGGGGAGGAGATAATAATTGAGATTATTAGGGTTGGGATGTTTGTCTGTGTGTGACTTGCATGCATGTGCAAGGGCATTTATACTGACCTAGGAGCCATGTGTCGCCATGCTGCCCAGCTTCCAGGGCCCGGCTCAGGGTGGACCCTATGTATATGAAACTGTCATGGGTGGAGCCAGGGTAGTTTGCATAGACAGAGGTGATGATTCCCTTTGCATCGCATACCACCTGTACATTGATGGAATGCCAGTGCTTGCGGTTTCGGTAGATGTGCTCAGTGGCCCTAGGTGGACGTAGGGCCACATGGGTGCAATCTATGGCACCGAGCACTTTGGGGAAGTGTGCCACCCTGAAAAAATCCAGGACAACGGCCTGCCTTTCTGCGGGTGTTCTGGGCATGTATATGTGCCTGCGGACTGAGGGGCGCGCTGTCATGATTGCCAGTACCTGGTGTAGGCAGCGTGACTGCGTGGCCTGTGAGACCCCCCCACTATGGCAGTGGTCCGCTGAAACGGCCCAGTGGCCAAAAAATGCAAGACATTGAGCAGCTTCTCCAAGGGGCTCAATGCTTGGGAGCAAAGGGTGGGGGATGTGAGGTCATCTTCCCACTCCCTGACCAGGTCTAGGATGATATGGGGTGGAAACCTATACCTGCCGTAGACCTGGTCATCAGGCATCCCAAAAAGGCTTGTCCGTGGTGCAAAAATGCGTGCCCTGGCTATTCTCCTCCTCCTGCGGTGTCCCACGATCAGTGCAGCAACAAATGGGGCATTCATCGTCGCTGTATATACGCGTTTGTTGTTTGCGCGCACTTTTATGCTGTCCGCGCTCCGTGTGGGCGGACTCGTTGACGCCTGTGCACGTCTTTTGCCGTGCACGTGTTTCCCGTATTCGGGTGTCATCGCGTGTGATCGGAGGGGAGCGAGCGTACACGCGATTGGCCTGGGTACGTGTGTTTCCGGGTGCGCGGGTAGTTCCACACGCGATTGGCCTGGGTACGTGTATTACAGGGGTGCGCGAGAAAATCTACACGCGATTGGCCTGGGTACTTGTATTACAGGGGTGCGCGAGAAATGCTACACGCGATTGGCCTGGGTACGTGGATTTCAGGGGTGCGCGAGAAAATCTACACGCGATTGGCCTGGGTACGTGTGTTCCGGGGTGCCGTGAACTTTCACACGCGATTGGTTGAAATCCACGTGTGTTCTGTCATCACGTGCAATGAGGGATACACCCTCGCACGACACGTCACAGACGCGCTCACGCGCTGAGGGCCTTTGGTCCAATGAAAATTCGTATGTGTGCGGACGCGCTTACGCGCTAAGGGCCTTTCCTCGAATTACACGCTGACGTGCAGATTTTTCACGTGCCAAATCACTCCGTATCAAGCTGGCCACGCGAATACACACGGAAGACCACGCTCCTGCCCAGAAGGCCGAATCACTGCCCCCCAGTGCCCCGAGCAGCCTCCCACGTGCCATCTGCTGCTGCCTGCCTGCCTGCCTGCCTGCTGCCACCGTGCCCTGCCATTTGGTGCCTGCACATCAGCCATCTGCAGGGGTCCAGTTGCTGTGTCCACCCCTGCTGGAACAGTAGACTCCCGACTGGGATACCATCACTCCACAGCCCAGCCCCAGGACCCAGTTGCCCACCCACGCCTGCCTCGGGGGTCGCCATGTCGGGGCAAGCACCATCTGAGACCAGTGGCGACCCCCAGCCAGAGAGGCAGAGGGCCACCAGCTTCAGTGAGAAGGAAGTTGGTGTCCTGGTGGAGCATGTCCTGGGGCATTATGATGCCCTCTTCGGAAGACCACGCGCCAACAAGGAAGGACGGGAGAGGATCTGGGACGATGTAGTGGTTGCCATCAACGCGGAGGGGGTGGCAACCCGCGACATCAAGCACATCAAGAAGCGCTGGGAGGACTTGAGGTCCAGGACCCTCAATAAGGCCCGGCGCCTCACGGAGGGGGGCTGGGCACGCCTGAGTGACATCCAGATGAGGGTCCTGGAACGCGTAGACCCAGCGCTCCACGCCCAGATCCTTCGGAGGCAGACCCATCTGGAGTTGGCCGGTAAGTGGCCAAGCATTACTGTGTGAGACAGGGCATGTTGCAGTGTGCTGGTTGTCTGATACCTGCCTGTATGTGTGACATAGGCCATGTACGTATGTGTGTGTGCAGGGACATCATGGTCAGGCATGTGAGTACAGTGATGTGTGAACCACATGGTTGGTGCATGTGTTCTATTGCAACATGGGGGGCTCTGTGCGTAATGGACACATGGAAGCATGGCAGTCTCTGTTCCTGGACATGGGTGGGGGTGAGGGATGGGTGCTGGTCCCATGTACACGTATGGTGTCCATGTGTGTGTATCTGACCTGCGTGTCTGTGACTTATAACTGCCATGGATGCATGACACATGTCTGTGACAATGTTCAGATTCACTGATGCAGCCTAGTCATCCTTGTATCCACTGCGTCTGTGGTGTACGAGGCCAGATGGATGGAACTACGGTGAGGTGTGTGCATGTGATGGCAAGACCCATGATGCATGTGAGTTTAAAACCAACATTGCATGAATCATGAGTCCCTTGGTCATGTATGCCAATGTCCATGGCATGCGCCATGCCTGTTACTGTATGTGTTTTGCCTGCACTGACCCATGTGTTGTGGAGGGACATGATGGAAGTGATGTATGACAGTGCCACTCATCTGCTGTTGCTTCCTGTCTAGGGGACCATTGTACAGTACCCTGATGCTTGTGTTCTATGTCTCCCTCTACACAGTGGCAAGTGAAGAAGAGGGCGGAGAAGGCGCTGTGGAGCAGAGCGGCGGGGATGCCGCCACGGCTGCAGCGGAAGGGGTGGGTGAGCCCCCACAGGGGCTTGCACCGGCGGAAGACGGCGTGGAGACATCCAGGTTGGTGGTTTCCACAGAGGGGGAGGAGGCCGCTACTGAGCCACACATGGGGCCTGGTGGGGGCATCCCCGCTGGTGCAAGTGGTGCAGTCCAGGGCCAGGGGCAGGAGGCAGCACAGGTCGCCGTGGAGGTGCCTGTGCATGTCACTGTCCCTGACACTGTGACTGCACCACCATGCACCAGCAGGGATGCCCCATCCCAGGCCCGTCCGCAGGTAGGGGAGATGTCCATGTCATCTGACACTCCTCTACCTGCGGACGAGGGGACCCCTGGCCGTGTGGAGAGGGTCCTGATTGGTGTCGCGTTGCGCACGGCTGGCATTCGTGATGAGGTGCATGCTTCCCGGGAGGAGCATGCACATCATCACGAAGAGCACCGTGCGTACGTGAACCATTTGGGAGCCGCCATGGTCGGGGGTTTCCTACATGTGTGTGGCCTTCTGGCGACCCTCTCCTCCTCTGTGGAGGCTATGCGCCAGTCGTGCTCCATGCCGTCTTCCGGCCCAGATGCCACCAGGGCCCCCTGTGGACCTGCCCCGACCAACGCAGCCAGCTCGGTGGGGACCCCATCCCTGCCACAGTCGGGAGTCGAAGGTCCAGCAGGGGTGGACACACCAGCAACTGTCCCCCTGCAGATGGAGGATGTGCCGGCATCATCTGGCAGGGCACGTGCACGACGGCATCGGTGGATTCCATCAGCCTGGATGCCGTCGTGCTGGCAGAGGCAGTGGCGTCGGAGGCAGCAGCAGGCTCGACGTGGGAGGCATCATGGCTCGGGGCCATCAAGATCAGAGGGGCAGGCATCGGCCGGAGGGCAGGAGAACCCTGGGATGGCAGTGTCTTCCGTGTGGGAGCAGTTGGTCCAGCGGATAGGTGCGGAGCGGCAGCGGGCGGAAGAGGAGCGGCTCACCATGGTCAGGGCGGAGTTCTCCATGCGTCGGGCGTTGAGGCGGGCTGAGTGCCTCGAGGAAGCTCGCAGGGAGTTTGAGGTGGACACGGGGTTGTCCCTGCGAGACCTCGGGGCCAGGACAGAGTCCCGCCTCCGGGACATCGACATGGAGTTCGATGATGCCCTGGCCGGCAACATCACAGAGTGAGCCGCAGGACTTGCCCGCTGCCATTGTATATAGTTCTTTAGTTAGTTAGTGTTAGGTTTCCTTTATTTTTTAAGTTTTTTTTGGACCGCTCGGACAATGGCCACTTTTCTGTATATATATTTTTTATTAGTTAGTAGTAGTAGGTTTCATTTATGGTGTTGGGCTCATGGACCCTGGGATATTCTTGTACATAGTTTGATGTTTGGAAAACATTTGTTGGATTTATATTTGTGTTCACCATGAGGCAATGGTTTTTCCTTATTTTTTCCCCCCATTATTTTGCTTTGGACTACATTAGTTTTTGGATTCCTTTGTTTTTTGATTTTTTCTATTAGTTCTCGGACATGGACCATTTGTTTTGTCATCCCCATTGTTGTGTGTTTTATTTCTTTACTTCATTTTCATCTTTAATACATATATTTATTACTTACATTTGTGGTATTTTCTCATTGGTTTCATGCATGTCATGATATGGGTTTTGACATTCACTTGCACCCATTGTGTATGTGTGTGTGACGGACATGTGTTCATTTACATACTTGCCATTGGGGTTGTATCATGTAATTGCATCTACTATGTGGGTGGATGCAATCCTTGGCTGGGTGTTTGTGCTGGGTATGCTGCCCATTACTGCCATGATTGCGTTTCGTCAGGACCTGGGGGCAGGGGGACATGAGTGGGGGCCTTCAGGGGGGTGGGGTGCAAGGGGACATGAGTGGGGCCTGCTGGGGGGCGGGGGGGTGGGAGACATGGTTGGCGGCCTGGTGGAGGCTGCCCCTGGTGACTGGGGGGGTGGGGGTGGTGGGAGACATGGGTGGGGGCCTGGTGGAGGCTGCCCCTGGTGACTGGAGGGGTGGGGGTGGTGGGAGACATGGGTGGGGGCCTGGTGGAGGCTGCCCCTGGTGACTGGAGGGGTGGGGGTGGTGGGAGACATGGGTGGGGGCCTGGTGGAGGCTGCCCCTGGTGACTGGAGGGGTGGGGGTGGTGGGAGACATGGGTGGGGGCCTGGTGGAGGCTGCCCCTGGTGACTGGAGGGGTGGGGGTGGTGGGAGACATGGGTGGGGGCCTGGTGGAGGCTGCCCCTGGTGAATGGAGGGGTGGGGGTGGTGGGAGACATGGGTGGGGGCCTGGTGGAGGCTGCCCCTGGTGACTGGAGGGGTGGGGTGGTGTGAGACATGGGTGGGGGCCTGGTGGAGGCTGCCCCTGGTGACTGGGGGGTGGGGGTGGTGGGAGACATGGGTGGGGGCCTTGTGGAGGCTGCCCCTGGTGACTGGAGGAGTGGGGGTGGTGGGAGACATGGGTGGGGGCCTGGTGGAGGCTGCCCCTGGTGACTGGAGGGGTGGGGGTGGTGTGAGACATGGGTGGGGGCCTTGTGGAGGCTGCCCCTGGTGACTGGGGGGTGGGGGTGGTGGGAGACATGGGTGGGGGCCTTGTGGAGGCTGCCCCTGGTGACTGGAGGGGTGGGGGTGGTGGGAGACATGGGTGGGGGCCTGGTGGAGGCTGCCCCTGGTGACTGGGGGTGGGGGTGCAAGGGGACATGAGTGGGGGCCTGCTAGGGGGTGGGGGTGGTGGGAGACATGGTCGGGGGCCTGGTGGAGGCTGCCCCTGGTGACTGGAGGGGTGGGGGTGGTGGGAGACATGGTTGGGGGCCTGGTGGAGGCTGCCCCTGGTGACTGGGTGGTGGGGGTGGTGGGAGACATGGGTGGGGGCCTTGTGGAGGCTGCCCCTGGTGACTGGAGGGGTGTGGGTGGTGGGAGACATGGTTGGGGGCCTGCTGGGGGGTGGGGGTGCAAGGGGACATGGTTGGGGGCCTGCTGGGGGGTGGGGGTGCAAGGGGACATGGTTGGGGGCCTGCTGGCAGGTGCCCCACAGTGCTGGGGGGTGGGGGCCTGGTGGAGGCTGCCCCTGGTGACTGGAGGAGTGGGGGTGGTGGGAGACATGGGTGGGGGCCTGGTGGAGGCTGCCCCTGGTGACTGGAGGGGTGGGGGTGGTGGGAGACATGGTTGGGGGCCTGGTGGAGGCTGCCCCTGGTGACTGGGTGGTGGGGGTGGTGGGAGACATGGGTGGGGGCCTTGTGGAGGCTGCCCCTGGTGACTGGAGGGGTGGGGGTGGTGGGAGACATGGGTGGGGGCCTGGTGGAGGCTGCCCCTGGTGACTGGAGGGGTGGGTGTGGTGTGAGACATGGGTGGGGGCCTTGTGGAGGCTGCCCCTGGTGACTGGGGGGTGGGGGTGGTGGGAGACATGGGTGGGGGCCTTGTGGAGGCTGCCCCTGGTGACTGGAGGGGTGGGGGTGGTGGGAGACATGGTTGGGGGCCTGCTGGGGGGTGGGGGTGCAAGGGGACATGGTTGGGGGCCTGCTGGGGGGTGGGGGTGCAAGGGGACATGGTTGGGGGCCTGCTGGCAGGTGCCCCACAGTGCTGGGGGGTGGGGGCCTGGTGGAGGCTGCCCCTGGTGACTGGAGGAGTGGGGGTGGTGGGAGACATGGGTGGGGGCCTGGTGGAGGCTGCCCCTGGTGACTGGAGGGGTGGGGGTGGTGTGAGACATGGGTGGGGGCCTTTTGGAGGCTGCCCCTGGTGACTGGGGGGTGGGGGTGGTGGGAGACATGGGTGGGGGCCTTGTGGAGGCTGCCCCTGGTGACTGGAGGGGTGGGGGTGGTGGGAGACATGGGTGGGGGCCTGGTGGAGGCTGCCCCTGGTGACTGGGGGTGGGGGTGCAAGGGGACATGAGTGGGGGCCTGCTGGGGGGTGGGGGTGGTGGGAGACATGGTTGGGGGCCTGGTGGAGGCTGCCCCTGGTGACTGGAGGGGTGGGGGTGGTGGGAGACATGGTTGGGGGCCTGGTGGAGGCTGCCCCTGGTGACTGGGTGGTGGGGGTGGTGGGAGACATGGGTGGGGGCCTTGTGGAGGCTGCCCCTGGTGACTGGAGGGGTGGGGGTGGTGGGAGACATGGGTGGGGGCCTGGTGGAGGCTGCCCCTGGTGACTGGAGGGGTGGGGGTGGTGTGAGACATGGGTGGGGGCCTTGTGGAGGCTGCCCCTGGTGACTGGGGGGTGGGGGTGGTGGGAGACATGGGTGGGGGCCTTGTGGAGGCTGCCCCTGGTGACTGGAGGGGTGAGGATGGTGGGAGACATGGTTGGGGGCCTGCTGGGGGGTGGGGGTGCAAGGGGACATGGTTGGGGGCCTGCTGGGGGGTGGGGGTGCAAGGGGACATGGTTGGGGGCCTGCTGGCAGGTGCCCCACAGTGCTGGGGGGTGGGGGTGCAGGGGGACATGAGTGGGGGCCTGCTGGGGGGTGGGGGTGCAAGGGGACATGGTTGGGGGCCTGCTGGCAGGTGCCCCACAGTGCTGGGGGGTGGGGGTGCAGGGGGACATGAGTGGGGGCCTGCTGGGGGGTGGGGGTGCAAGGGGACATGGTTGGGGGCCTGCTGGCAGGTGCCCCACAGTGCTGGGGGGTGGGGGTGCAAGGGGACATGAGTGGGACATGGTTGGGGGCCTGCTGGCAGGTGCCCACAGTGCTGGGGGGTGGGGGTGCAAGGGGACATGAGTGGGGGCCTGCTGGGGGTGGGGGTGCAAGGGGACATGAGTGGGACATGGTTGGGGGCCTGCTGGCAGGTGCCCCACAGTGCTGGGGGGTGGGGGTGCAAGGGGACATGAGTGGGGGCCTGCTGGGGGGTGGGGGTGCAAGGGGACATGAGTGGGGGCCTGCTGGGGGGTGGGGGTGGTGGGAGACATGGTTGGGGGCCTGGTGGAGGCTGCCCCTGGTGACTGGAGGGGTGGGGGTGGTGGGAGACATGGGTGGGGGCCTGGTGGAGGCTGCCCCTGGTCACTGGAGGGGTGGGGGTGGTGGGAGACATGGTTGGGGGCCTGCTGGCAGGTGCCCCACAGTGCTGGGGGGTGGGGGTGCAGGGGGACATGAGTGTGGGCCTGCTGGGGGGTGGGGGTGCAAGGGGACATGGTTGGGGGCCTGCTGGCAGGTGCCCCACAGTGCTGGGGGGTGGGGGTGCAGGGGGACATGAGTGGGGGCCTGGTGGAGGCTGCCCCTGGTGACTGGAGGGGTGGGGGTGGTGGGAGACATGGGTGGGGGCCTGGTGGAGGCTGCCCCTGGTGACTGGGGGGTGGGGGTGCAAGGGGACATGAGTGGGACATGGTTGGGGGCCTGCTGGCAGGTGCCCCACGGTGCTGGGGGGTGGGGGTGCAAGGGGACATGTGGCTTGGCTGGGGGGCATGCCCATGGTGGATGGGCTGCCTGTGGGACATGACCAGGGGTGCAGGGTAGTCCCCTGTGGTGTGGGCTGCCTGCAGAGGTCGTGGAGGGGGTAGAGGGGAGACCTGGGAGGACCCACACTGGCAATTCACCTCTTCAACTTCCCGCACACCCACGTAATACACTGCCCCACCCGCACAGGCCCTATCGCGTGTAGGATTTCTCGCGCTCCCCTGTAATACACGTACCCAGGCCAATCGCGTGTAGATTTTCTCGCGCACCCCTGAAATCCACGTACCCAGGCCAATCGCGTGTAGCATTTCTCGCGCATCCCTGAAATCCACGTACCCAGGCCAATCGCGTGTAGATTTTCTCGCGCATCCCTGTAATACACGTACCCAGGCCAATCGCGTGTAGATTTTCTCGCGCACCCCTGAAATCCACGTACCCAGGCCAATCGCGTGTAGATTTTCTCGCGCACCCCTGAAATCCACGTACCCAGGCCAATCGCGTGTAGATTTTCTCGCGCACCCCTGTAATACACGTACCCAGGCCAATCGGGTGTAGAATTTCTCGCGCACCCCTGAAATCCACGTACCCCGCTCAATCGCGTATTTAACTTCCCACGCGCCACTTTTTTGATGCGCTGGGACTCTACCGCCTGCCTTCGTGTGGCGGCCGTGTTTCAGCTTGTGCGTGTCTTTGGCTGTGCGTGGCTTTGCCCTATTCGATTCCATGAATACGTGTGGTTCGAGTGCGTGTGGGCGTTCCGTCTGCTTCCCTGCAGTACATCCCCAGTTACGCCCTTATTTTCGCGTGTTGTTCCCCATTCCGCGCGTTACGCCCCATGTCCCGCCCACTTTCTGGTGTGTGCGCTGAGGTTGTGCGCTTTCACTGTGCGCGTCGCGCACGCCTTTCGCGATGTTGCAGTGACATGTGCGCCATGCACGGGTTTGGCGCACATCCCGAGGAAGACACGCGCAGGGACTTCCATGAATCGCACGCATGCGCGTGCGCCTCTTTTTTTCCGCTTGCGCCTGCTTGCGCCTGCTTGCGCCGGCTTGCGCGTAGATTTTCGGCGCACGTTTGTTCCATGAATCGGCCCCTTAGTCTTTAACAATATCTTAAAAAACATGCCAATTATTCAGAAGTTCTAAAACTCATTTTAGGAAACAGGCCTTGTAATGTTTAGCACTTGCACATTATTAGATTTATCAGAACATTTAAACACATGTGCTTGCCATATGTACATTCTAATTGGCGGTACCAGTAACTCTAGAATATTAGCTAACATTTTAAATTACCATGGAAACTAATATCATATGACAGGCTACCTGACAAGAATCTTGTTTGATTTGCGATGATCGACTTGTAAATTGATGCGCACATACTTATTAGTGTTGAAGACTTATTGTCTAAACATTAGGGAATTTTTCCTGTAGAAAGTTTCTAGGTAGTAACCTGCACGTACGTTGCAAATTTCAAACCGTTAAACACGCCTGATACTCTTCCGGAAACGCTATTGGTTGCTCAGCAACCTGTGTCACTTGACGAATCACCTGACCAGAAATCAACCACGGTTCTTATAGCAACCGCTGGGCACAGATATGAGGCAAAAACAAAGACACATTAAAACGGGGCCAGGATCCACCATGGTGCTGCAGTCTGTAAGTGCACTCCTATGAGGAACCTCCTCGGAAGAGGGATCATCTTGCCCCCAACGCCTTTAAATGTATGCCCTAAGGTTTGTTGTGCAAGTGTTTATTTTATTGAGCATTTGTTTGGCACTTCTACAACTGAATTGTGTTTCAAAGTGCCACAAGGGTAAATGGGAAGGGAACAGGGGGAAAATAGCAATGGCAAAAACAGTAACATACAGACATGGTTCTACTAGGCCTTGTGGCATTCGGGCGTACAAGTGCAGTGAGGGGGAGTGCAAGAGATATGGAGGGAATGGGGGGGCAGAGGAGTGGGCAAGTGCTGGTGGAGGGCCCGTTAGGGAAGTTCTAAGGGGAGCCAAGGAGGAGAGCTTCAGACTAAGTGCTAGTGCAGGGGACTCCCAAGGGTGGGATGCAGAACCGCCAAGCAGGAGCCCAAGGGCAGTGCAATGGGGGGTGGTGGGTGCTGAAATCGACTGGGAAGAAGGACCTGGAATCCTGTGAGATTCATGTTGATCAGGCCATCTTTCACTGCAGCAGTGGGGTGATTAGCAGGGATGGGAAAGAGGCAGAGAACAGCAGAATTTTTAGCAGTTCTGGAACATGAAGCGGTCCGGCTCAAGTCTGAGAGGGGCAGGGAGGCTGTTCCAAAGGGAGGCACCAGCCGAGAAGAGAGACCTGCACCCTACTCTCTGCTTGGAGAAGTGTTTGACAGTCAAAGAGTTGGGGTTAGAGGAGGATAGGGCTCTAGCAGGGGAGTATTTAGGGAGAGAAATTCGGAGATAGCGTGGTGCCAGGCCCCAGACGACCTTGTGGATGATACAGAGGGTCATTGAAATTTGATCCTTGCAGCCGCCGGGAGCTAGTGGAGAGATTTTAAGGCTGGAGAGATAAGGTCCCTGGGCATAAGGCAAAGAATCAGTCCTGGAATAGCTGGAGGGGGGCGAAGGGAGGAAAGAGGGAGTTTGAGAAAGCGGCTGTTGCAGGTGTCCAGCCTAGAGAGGACCGGAGCTCTGGAGGCATTGAACTTCTGGGGGAAGATGAGGAAAGGAAGAATGCCCCTGAGGAGGTGGAGCTGGAAGTGAGTCCTCTTAGTGAGGTCATTGATATGGGGGGTGAAGGAGAGAGTGGAATCGAAGATGACCCCATGGTTTTTGGCCTCACAGGATGGTGGGGGTAGAGGGCCTGAAGAAGGTGGCCAGAGGGTAGGAGGAAAAGACGGTGCAGGTGCTCCATTCAGAAGGATCTCCGTTTTACTGGCATTAAGGCAGAGTGTTCCACCTCTTTTGTGGCCACACACACAGGGATTGATTGCCAAAGTATGAGATTTGTTCATCCAAATCCATGCAGTCAGACAATTTCCCACATGTGCATGTGACAAGGCCCAAATAAGCCCATTCTCCCCCATGAACGAGGATCCATTGAGTTAACAGGCATGTATTCACAGTTGCAGAATGGGAATAGATTACAACCATGTAATGATAGTTACAAATGCAGTGTTGAGTCTGCAGCGTAGCACACACCACACATATAATAAAGAGAGAAAAGGGACAAGATTAATCGAGCAGGAAATTGACAAGGGCAAAATTCCTGAACATCTGCAATTATGAAGAATACAATTCAAATTCTAATTCTAATAGCTATATGATGCTTTAGTCCGATTTTACGTAAGTCTTCTGTGAGAGCAGCCTCGGTCTAGACTTTAAAAGAATGTTGATGATGCCAACGGCAAATCATACAAAAGAATGCGAAAGAAGTACCCTTGAGCAGTAAGGATGTCTCAGAGGTGATTTAAAAGAAAAACAAAAAATGAGGTCAGGAAATGTAAGAAAAATATGGCAGTTAAGTGAGGTTAAATCCCTTTCTCCAATAAAAAGGACATTTGCTGGCATTAGAAACAGGCCACAAGCCTAAATGCGAAACAGGAGACTTTGCATGGGAATTTAATACTGAGCGTTCCACTTAGCAATGAAGCATGAGGCAGATGCTGCATGCGATGCGGGATCCGCAGCATGGAATACAGAAGTGTGCCATAGAGACAAAATGGATCCCATGGAAACGTCTTTGGGCACAGGGAACAAAAGTACGGTGCAGAGTGCATGAGATTTCCACATAGTTAATTGTTTCCTGAAAATCTGTGATGATTTTAAACTCTGATAACAATGTGCTTAAAACAGGACAGCGACTAAATGTGGAGGTTGCTAAAGCCACATAACATTGAAATACAAGACAAAAGAGGACACATACTCACCTTCACTTAAACATTTGTATTCCAAAACTAATCTACGATGAGTATGAGCAACCTCAGAACGTAGACCCATGACAAGCTTATTTACTCATTTATTCAATATGAACTATTACTAGACTTTTCACAATTGCCCCTACCCGCTCACAGGCCACTCCAGAGAGGACAATTCTGGCCATTGTACAAGCAGACTTTTCCCAGCGGAAAATAGCTCTTCATGGTAAAAGCCAGCATCTGCACATTTCAATATCTTCTCAAAAAGAGTTTTTCCACAAAAGTGCAGGAATTCAACACTGTGTAGGGTGCCTGCATGTCTGAGGGGAGACGGCATATCAAACTGCATCGGCATCCCAATTTCTTCAGAATTAGAGATTTTCACAGTTTGTGCTTGCTTTTAATATGTGTGGGCAATCAATAAGGGGAAGGCAATGAGGCTAACTATTGCTCATCTCTACTTTCAGCACACGTGCATGGTAGCAATCCCCCAGATTTTCCGTGGGTCCACAGGGAATCGTTTGTAAATCCGTCCGAATCCGGGAGGTTCACTTCATGCTTACTGAGGATCTCTGATCCACTTCCAAGGTTCAGAAGATCAATTGGAAGCCATGGAAAGAGTTGGCAGACTAGACCGAGGTCTTTGCTGTAGCTGCTCCAGCATGGTTGTGCTACACTGCAAAGAGCCACAGCAAATCCAGAGCTCAAAGAGAGAGCAATCAATGGTCAGACCTAGATCAGCTTTCAGCAGTAATACACAAGAAAAAGGTGATCTGTTCCGGGATCTCTGCTGTGTAGATCATTGTGCACCAGTAATCCACCAGCTTCATTACATGTCACTCTACTAAGGTTGACTCCAAGGAGTCGATCAATGATGTCAACAAATTATCAGTCTGTGTCATTAGCTAATGTTAACGCTAAGACTATGCCGCAAAGCCTGGGGATGGTCAAGATAATCCAGCATCCAGTAAGAGATAATCAGGTGAATTCCATTCTTGCACAAGAAATTACAGGAACACTTACAATTCTTTTGATGTAATCTTTGGATAAAAGTCAATCAGCTGTAGCACTAATGAGATGTTTTGGTGAAGCTGCAAATGTGCCTTTATGGCGAGCAGGCACGAACAACTAAGTAGGACACCAGCACACTATTAACATTGCTCTGCCCTTGATATTTTACATAACACTCCCCCAAATATGAATGTATCTAATTGTCGTCCGTATACACTAAATTGTCTCTACATGCAGTCATTCATGGAGAATGATCGCATGTAGTCTGTGCAATCTTTTTACTATTTTCCAGTGGCCTGGAATTTAGGTTCTGCACTGTGGCATGGTGATCAAATGCTGGGTGCATGGTACGAGGGAGAGAATTGTATCTTCTGCAGGAATAATACATGATTCTGCTAGAGTCCGAGTCAATGCCAATGCTTTTTGATTTTTTCAATTGATGGCAGGAGGTTGGATGAGATAGATGACACTAATTCTATGGGTCCCTGGTTTTGGGTGAGTCTCTGGGATTAAATAATGGTGCCTTGTTGGCTGATTTATTGAACTGTACAACGTGCTGGACATTTAGGCTTCAATATTGTGTCTAGGTTTTGGCATTGAAGCGGCCCACAGGCATTTTTGCTCATGACTTGTCATGAACAATGGCTCCCCACTTGTGGGGTTTTAACACATATTGCTAGAAGTGGGGTTTCATTCTATGTTTGTTCTGTCAATTCTGTGGGAAGACAGCTTGACAGAATCTGATAATTTGACTAAATAGCTGAGTGCTTTTCAGCAGTGTTTATCTGAGACATGTGTCAGCAAATTTATTTGTCTGATGCATCTCTGGTCTAAAGAGCAGAGTCTCTTAACTCTCACATTCACAGTCTAACATTATAATTGGGCAATGTTTGCAGCTTATTTAAATATGTCAGCATCAGGGCACACAGCACTGTCAGCACTATAAGCAGCTCACCCAGCAGTTCAGGATGCCATTCTTGAGCTGCCCTGGCAACAAATGTGTGTTTTGAACAGAGATATTCGGTTCTTGTGCTGATGAAATGGCCCCTTATTCTGACTCTGCCTCACTGCCCACCACCACCTCTAGTAGCCAGTGTGAGACTGACAGAAGAAACAACTGTGTCCTCATCAATGATTTTTCGGGTGGTGGTAGAAAGCAACTGTGGGAGAATGCCATGTGGGGAGCGATTGAGATGTTGGCTCAAGGCATGGAACGTGTGGCCGATTCAGCTCCAGCAGCAGGCAACGCAGTCCATGTGCTGCTCACTCAGTCTGGGAACGGCGGCCTCCAACAGGGCCCGCCGGGCTGAACTGGTGGCTTTGCGCACAGCTATTGCTGCTGAGGCACAGGCCCACAGGGAAGCCCTGAGGGAAGATAACACCTCCCTCAGAACTACTCTGGCTGCACTCATGATGAGCCAGGGGACACGGGCAGAACAGAGGATGGAGCACCTGGAACGCACCATCTCGGCTGAACTCCATGCAAGCCGGGAGGAGGTCCATCTGTCACGTTAGGCCTTGCAGGCAGACTCCATACTACACATGAGTCCTTGCAGAAGGAACTCCTTGTTTCATGTGAGGTGCTACATGGGGACCTCCGTGCCATATTCCTGCAGAACCAGGCTTTCCAGGCCCACATGCTTGCTGCCGTGGAGGGGCTTGCTGGGCTATGCATGGTCAAGTACCTGTACCACGTGCACCTCCTGATGATCAACCAGAGGGTGACACCGATGACGAATCTCTCACTCAGGTCGGGCCATGCAGAACATGAGCCCATGGAGGATTTCTTTTTTAATCTCAATATCAACACATGTGGGTGTTGAGGTGCACCCTGCACCTCCCCCCTCCTGGGTGAAACCCCCCGACCCCCGGGTCAACTATGGCCATTTTTATTTTTTGGTCTATTGTGCATTCAATGTAATGGTGTGGTGCTTTGTGGCATCCGACGGCATCAACTATGTGCTCTGGCTGGACCCATACAGGCTTGTCTCGTGTTTGAGTTTTTGGCTTGGGGTCCAGACACATATGCCACTCCTGCTTCCCCTTTCCATGGGCTCGCAAGGATGGCACCATGTGACAGTAACTTACACTGAGGCATTGGGCTTCTGTCATATCTGTGGCCAGTCTGAAGTCCAACTTGTGTATATACTCATAGTGGGGATTCATGATGGTTTCTCCAGTGCATGGTTGGACTGCATTTTGGTGAGTATATTGTTGACTGTGCATGATTTCATGTTGCTTATTCATGTATTGCCTTGACTGCATACATTGTTGATGCACTTCATGCTGTATGCAGTCCCATGCCCCCTTTAGCTGTCGAAGCCACTCTCATGATGGAAGGGGGATGTGTGGCGGCAATGTCACATTGAGGCACTTGTGCTATGGTGATTCATCACTGTCTGACATTGTCACTGTTGGGTCCTGTGTTTACGATATGTTATGCTGGTAAATTCATAGTCCTGTGTTGGTTTTGCTTATGATGTGTCATGGGATCGTCAATATGTTTCCATTGCAGATGTGTCCACAACGGAGTAGTTCACATGGAAAATGCATGCAACACTGAGGGTTCATGCATTTCCCATGCTAACATGCATTGATTAGCCCTGCAAACACACCCCACAGCAAACACTACACCCCCCCAACCCCACCCCCAACACCACCCCAACATCCCCCCACGCACACACTACTTGCCTTCTGAGACATGCTGTGTCCCTGCTGCAAAGTTCACTTTGACTTTCGTGATCGTGTACTGGCACCGCCCTGCTTATTTTTTTGCTTTGTTTTTTTATCCAGCTGCAGGGGTTTGCAGGCCGCAAACACCACTCACTGTACTGTGCTGTGTAGTAAGCTGGGTGATGTGGGGGACACCCCCCGCAGCACCCGCATTTTCTTTTCTTTTTTGGGATTCCCTGAAATGCATGCCACCAAAAGTTCCATCTTTTGGTGTTTACACCTTTGGTGGCATGCATTTACGTCCTTTTAGTATAGGTTGGATATTTTTGCTCACTCTTTTCTTCAGAGTCAGTGTCTGAGGGGATTGCCTGTGGCCTGTTTCCATTTGTGATGGTGCACTTTGTGACATGTGTATCATGTGTGTTGATTTTTTATTGAAGTTTTCACATTGCGTGCCATGACAGGATGTGCCGGGTAGGTGACATGGGGTTGGGGGAGGTTTAGGTGACATACGAGCATTTGGATATGCTGTTTTGCATGGAAGGGTGGAATCTGTAGCTTGCATGTGTGCCTTTTGGTCTCACAGGATTGTGTTTGTTTAAGTGGCTAGGGATGCACACAATGCTGCAATTCCAAGGACACATTCTCAGGGTGTTAAGGTTGTGACAGTTGACTGTCCATTTGTCATCATCGATTGTCACCTCAAATGTGCAAGGCCTATATGCACTCTGCGGGGGGGGAGTTTAGGTGAAAAATGTAACCACAAGCGGAGTACAGGCTGCTTCGCCAAGTGCCCTTTCCCCTCCCATGTGCAGCGGGCTTGCATATGGTTGGGGATGTGGGGGCACCACCATGTCCTCCGGTACGCCTCGCCGGGTTGCCACATTGTGCCGGACATACGCTGCCACAATGATCCTGCACACTACTGGGGGAGCATATAGTAGCTGCCCACCAGAGCGGTCAAGGGAGCGGAAACGTGACTTGAGCACTCTGAATGTGCACTCCACTATGCCCCTGGTTGCAATATGGGCTGTGTTGTATCTTACCTGGGGTGGGGTGGTGTGGTGGGGTTCCATATTGGCGTCATCATGTAGGTGTTCAGAGGGTAGGCGCTGTCCCCTGGGGAGGTGATAATGTTTGTCATTAGTTGGGTTTGTGTATTTGTCTGTTTGTGACATACGTGCATGTGCACAGGCATTTGTGCTCACTGATAAGCCATGTGTTGCCATGCCTCCCAGCTTCCAGGTCCCGGTGTAGGGCTGCCATTCTGAATATGAAACTGTCATGGGTGGATCCGGGATAGTTTGCATAGACAGAGGTGATGATTTCCTTGGCATCGCATATAACCTGCATGTTTACGGAATGCCAGTGCTTGCGGTTGCGATTGATGTGCTCAGTGGCCCTAGGTGGACATAGGGCCACATGGGTGCAATCAATGGCACCAAGCACTTTGGGGAAGTGTGCCACCCTGTAAATGTCCTGGACCACGGCCTGCCTTTCTACAGGTGTTCTGGGCATGTAAATGTGCCTGCGGACTGAGGGGCATGCAGTTATGATTGCCAACACCTGGTGTAAGCAGCGTGACTGCATGGCCTGTGAGGCACCCCATCTATGGCAGTTGTCCCCTGCATTGACCCAGTGGCCAAAAAATGCAGGACATTGAGCAGCTTTTCCAAGGGGCTCAGTGCTTGGGAGCACAAGGTGGGTGATGTGAGGTCATCCTCCCACTCAGTGACCAGGTCTAGGATGATATAAGGTGGAAACCTATACCTGCCATAGACCTGGTCATCAGGCATCCCAAAAAGGCTGGTCCTGGGTAAAATAATGTGGGGTCTGGCTATCCTCCTCCTCCTACGGTGTTCCACGATCACTTCTGCGAGAAATGGGACGTTCATTATAGATGTATATGTTTATTTGTTGTTTCTGTGCAGTTTTATGCTGCGCGGGGGTGTTTCCGCCTGCTTTCGCGTGGCAGATGTGTTTCTGGCTTTGCACGTCTTTTTAGTGTGCGCGGGTTTGCCCTGTTCAATTCCATGAATACGTGTTGTTAGCGCGCGTGTGGGCATTGCACAACGATTTCGCTGCTGAACTTCCACCCCTTACGCCCACATTTTCACGTGTTGTTCCCCATTCCGCGTGTTCCGCCCCCTTTTTAGGTGTGTGCGATGGACGTTGTGCGCCTTTACTGGGCGACTCACGCACAGCGTTCAGGATGTCGCAGTGACATGTGCCCCAGGCGCGGATTCGGCATAGGTCCCAGGTAAGCCACGCGCAGTGCCTTCCATGAATCGGGAAACAGGCGCTCGCGTGCGTTTCGCATGCGCGCGCTGCGTTTTTCACGCTTGCGTCACCCATTTCGGCGCACATTGATTCCATAAATCAGCCTGTTTGTTTTTAGCAAAAAAGCTGAGTAGTGCACTGTATTTTGATAAATCCACAAAATGTATTGAAAGAATTGCCACTAAGTGAAACAGCTGCTATTCTTTGAATTGTAAGCTATGGATATATATTAATTGAATTAAATATTTTGATAACTTAAACAGATCAGCCTGGAAACAGTTATTCTGTCTACGTTTGAGTTGAAGATGCATGAGTTATAACTACAGCCACTAGTTGTATTAGCAAAAAAAGGACACATGACCACCAGAACATTATAAAGTATTTGATGTTTCTGAAAAAAGGGGACTGTTCTAGGTGGTCGTTAAAATACCCTCTGCTCTCTATTGTGTATTATAAGTTAAAAAGGTGAGCACCTTTTATACTTGGCCAACGAATTTAATGAAACATTTCCTCTCTCAGGTTATTTTTCTGTTATTGATTACATTTTTTGAAAGGCCAATGCTTTTTTGTCTAGTGCACTTTCTTCTAAGGGGAAAGGTCAAGTAAACTAAATGTGATAAGTTCACTTACTGTGCTTGTATTCTTGGGTGCCAGCTTTTATTTTCCGCAATGGGGGTAAAAGTTCGCAAACCAAGTAAAGCGCTGGAGCCATACTCATCTCCATGTCAAAACACCACATTTTACAGTACATGTTGCTACAGGAATAGGAAAGTAGACATATGATTTACAGGAAAGTCTAAATGTATTACATCTCAGCAACAGTCTCCCAACCTGCTCAGTTGCCGCTGCAACTTTCTGCCAAAGGATCCCCTGATATTCTACACCCGGCCAACCGTTTTGGCCTGTTCACCCCCTTCAATCAAGGCTCAGGGAGTACATTAATGAGGCTATCCTATCATTTTGTAATTATCAGCACTTGATAAACTTAGTCATTATTTGATATTGTTTTACAGTCAAAATAATCCTTATCTGAAATAGAAGCATATTGGTAATTTGAACAATATGCGCAAATATACACACAATAAAAATAAAAACAGTTGTGAAACTACTGCAAAAACAGACGTTAGTTTCATTTAGCCAAACACAGTTACCATCTTTTTGCAATGCCTTACACGGATAGGTTTTTAAAGCATAGTTTGAAAAGACCTTTTACAAACAGTATTTCTATAAATTAAAGCTGGGAAGGGATGTGTTCAAGATCCTGAATTGCAGACTGCTCTCAAATCTGGCCTTCGCCATTTAACCAGAGTGAGTGCTCCTGCAACTTTTATCACACTTTGCCTTATCTGGCAAAATTCGAAGTCTGTACAAGGTATTCAGCTGTCTGCTACTTCAAAAAAATTCCCCACTCCTGATTTTGCCACATAGGTAAATGTTAATATTGACAATTCATATAATGGATGCCACAGTGTATTTGTCTACTACCTTACGCATGGCAACATGTTTTTAATGTAACTTCCCATGATACCTTTGCATACTAAAGACTCATTCTGTGATATTGCTGATGTCACTATTTATGCAAATTAGGGGGGCCACGCATCTTTGGCCTCACAGGACCCCAGAAATCCTAGGGCCGGACCTGCTTTCATGGGGAAATGTCCTTTCTTACTGTTTCTCTGTCTGGAAGTGCTTTTCAGGCAAGCTGACAAGAGCACGCTGAACGTTTTTCCACATGTGCAATGCTGGACAGTTTGTCATATGATTTAGAAATTGTACCTGGAATGTATATGAAGAAAGAAATGACACTCCGTGTCTATAATGTGGACATGGAATATTACACCTACTTCGTCACACGTGTAATTGAAACGGAAAACCTTTGGAACACAAAAACGTAGTGTCTGGGCAATGCTGAAGGGCCTCCCAAAGTGAGGCAGGGTAACTGCTGGTACCATCCAGCAGGCCCAAGAGAGGGCCAGCTCCCCCATCCAGAACTGGCCCCTCTCCACCACAGCAGTCTCCCCATCACAAAGCAAATGAAGGGTGAGGTCAGAAAATCATCTCACCCTTCCACAAAACAGCAGGGTGCTAAGCGCCCAAAGGAAACTAACAGGCAGGCAGGGAGAGCAATAACACAACCCCCCCCTTCCGGGGGGGGGCAGACAGTCAGCTCTGCCAGCCTGGGGGCTGGGTCACAGCCCCCAACAGACACACTTCATGGGTCTTATAAAAAGAGCTACCAGCTCCACAGAAAACACAATCTGTTTGTAGACCCTGAACGGGGACTCAAACAAGCAGGAGGTTCACTGTTAACTCAGTGTCCTCCCCTTTTCCTCCTTTTCCGCAAAACCCTCCCACCCTAGAAAAGAAGGGAGAAGAACAAAGGAAGAGAGGAACATGGCACTGTACGGTGACCAAAACAAGTCGTGGGACAAGAAAGGCGGCACGGGCCAGAGGGGGCTACCTCTGGACCCGGTGGCCAAAAGTATGATATCATATGGATATGTGATTATTGTTATTGTGTCCATAACCATATCTGTAACAATAAAATCCTAGGGCCTTTTATTTCCAACACTTGCAAACTGTGTGGTCCAGCTCACTTATTGCAGGGTGGGTGGGTCGGATATGGAACTTGCATGCATATGGGTCCAGTAGTTATTACTCAAAATGTGTTTTTATGAACGCAGGTTTTAACATGTAGAAGCAGAGGAACAGTGAAGTTGTGTTACACACTGCACATGCAATCACATTATATACATGAATACTAGTGTCACACATGACATCTTTTCTAAAATGGCAAACTAGCATCACCAAAGAAAATGACCCCCCTTCAAAAAAAGAAAACAGACACTGTTGTCCTTAATAAACAAAGTTCACTGGCTACTTCTGCACTTTAAAATGTAGGGACCTCTACCAAGCTCCAAACAAATTAACATAATAGCTCGACATGATCATGTTTAACCCCTTCCAGAAGCAATCTGGGTATTCCTCAGGACTTGGTCCAAACTCTCTTGAGCAGGTGGGCTCACTCAAAGGACATTTTGCATATATTTTGCAGCTCTTTGAGTACCTCTGAGAAACAGCTCAGGCGTCCATTTAACTGGTGTTACCTGAACTCATCTCGTATGTGTTGGGTTTTAGATCACTGTAGATGTCCACCAAACTAGATGCTCCTTACCATATGTCAAGGTAGAAAAAGACATAGGGCCTCATTACGACTCTGGCGGTAGCCGTGCCTGTATTACAGGCTTGGCTACGCCGGAGTTGTCATACTTCCGGCACCCTGGAATGGGCAATTATCGGGGTATTGCAACCCCGGCGGATCCAGTAATTGCCCATTCCAGGGCGCCAGAAAATATTCTTCCCCATTCCCATTTGAGCCCAAAAATGCTCAATGGGAATGGGGAAGCCGGACGCACCGGCACCATTCGTGAATGGTGCCGGTGCATCCAACGTGCTCTGCAAGTGGGTGCTTATGGAGCCGCCAGGTCACACCTGGCGGCTGCAAAGGCACCCACGAGCAGAACTAGTAGTTTGCCGGTCCAGGAACTATGGTACCGGCACTCGTACCATAGTTCCCGGACCGGCAAACTTGTAATGGGGCCCATAGGCTCCTCATTGACGATGCTAACTCAGTGTATATGTTTGTCTCCCTTCACAAAACACCTCTCGTTCAAGTGGCACTTCATTTGAGTTCCCTTTGGAACTTCTCTGCTCTTTTGCCAAGATGGGAAATGCACTCTTCCTGTCACCATCACAGACAGATGGTTCTATGTTCATTCATCGACAGTGGTTTTTTCGATAGTTTTTTTTCCTGTAATTTTTTTCTTTGAAAAGACTCATTGAAATGTTTGTTTTCTATTTTTGGGGTCATCCACCCAACCCCAACGTCCCCTATTGATTTGATACTATTCCTGACCCCATGCACCCATTATATACCCTTACCCACAACCCCCTAAATTTTTCGATGAGTTGTTTCGAGAAAATAAATTCTGCGAAAAACCAATCGAAAAAAACACTGTTGATGACCGAGCGTCGCACCAGACAGATGCTGTAAGTAGTGGAGGGTAAGTAGTGGAGGCCAACCCCTCGCCACCCTTTCCCTGTGTCTCAACTTTTCCTTGCTCTTTTTGTTTTGTATGCTTCTTGTGTCGTTGTTGCGTATCTCCCGGACCTCGTCCATTCTTCCACTTTCATGGAAGAGCACACTTTTCTCCATTTGGCGGCCCACCTGTAATCCCTACCTCTTTTTATTTTACTACACCTCCACGAGGCACACTCCGATGAGTGATGTATTTTTTTGTCAAAGTGTCCCTTTTCTTTTTTCAACCCTACTCCCCATTTCCTGAAACATACACCCGCCCCACACCCATCTCCAACCCATGGCACTGTGCAAAGGTTTGCCACAGAACCGCGGCCGCGGAAAGATGACCCTGGCCCACCAGAGGGATGCAGAGCTTGAGCTTCAGGTTTTAAAGTTGTGAATTTTTTTAATAGGGGGGTGGGTGTTGGCGAGAGTGCTAGGGCATAGACTTTCAATTCCCGATGCACAATCACACATAACAACAGCTGAAAAATGTTCAATGCAAAGATTTTCCCAAAAATGTATGACTGGTGACAGTGAGCGTGTACGTGGGTTGGCCAGTCAGTAAATCAGTAAGCAAGGCTTTATTTATTTATTTAAGTGAACACAAACATTGCTTTATTGTCCCGACGGTAGTTTAGACATAAAGTACCAAACATGAAATGTTGTGGCACTGGTCTATGGTATGCCCATGGAGAACCACCTCACATAGCTGCCCCCTCACACGTTCTTAAACCACAATATTCATCCTTTTGATGAGAAGGGGGATCCAGCCAAGCTGTGTGCTCTGCATGGAAACAAGTGATCAAAGAAATAGATTTGCATTGTTGGTTCATATGTCGTCATGCTGCTTGCTTACATGTTGGATTTATCAGAACATACCTTCCACATGACTGCACGGCTGCATGTAGCACCGAGTTCACTGGTAATCGCCATATGATTTCCTGCTTGGAACTCCTTTTTATGCCAGGTTAGTTTAGTCCAATTAGATGCCTTGTGGGCCATTATAATTGCTCTATGGTCGGAGAGGGGACTATGGCTCGCTTTCAAGCCTCGCATTTAGTACTGGCAAGTATTTGTAATTGAAAGGTTTTTTTGCCAGTTTGAAAAAAATGAAAGGTTATATTCAGTGAACAAGACTTTAAAGATATTTGAGTAAAGCTACTATGAAGTGAATTACTGTTGGGAGTTGTGTGCACCTAGGTGAACTTGCAGGCCTCCTGGTAGGAGTGGGGGCATACACGAGCTACATGAACTAAAACCACACTAGCAACGTCATTGATGCAAAATACTTTTTTCGATAACTTATTTTTCTTTCCCAATTTTTATATTTTGACAACAGATAAAACTTACCAATGTCTATATTGGCCATTGCAATGACCTTTACGATTGAGGGAGGGGATCATTATCGTGAGTAATGACCGACCCCCAAGTTATGACCTCAGACAAAGCTGGGGGCCATAAGTCGGGGAAGGGTCAATATCCCTTAGGGTAAGGACCCCACTCTGCCCATGGAGTATTTAATGCTTTTTGCAGACAATGATAATAGCAATATGTGTTTTGGAGTGAAGTAAAGCACGTTGTTTAATAGTGACTAATGTAAATACAGTCATCAGAGTAAATGGAATGTGGTTTCTTTTTGTAACATTTAATTAACAATTCCGTAGAAGGTTAGCATTTTAAATGTGTGCTTTCTTGAACTGGAGCAATTTTAACATGAGAATGCATTAGGTATTACTTAAAAGTGAATTGGTTTCTTAACGCTAACGTGGAAGCATAGTTCCATATTTGGGCTTTCACTTTGAGTCTTTAAAGCGGATGTTGTCTGTGATGTTGAAGCTGCAGTGAAAAATGGTCCTTCCGGAGAGAGATAATGTATTTTTTTGTTAACGTAAATCGTTCTACGAAATTGTATTGCTGTTTCTTGAATGCAGGGAAAGGGTTTTTGCTTCCATTCTTGCTTTCATATCTGCTTCTGAATTTTTGCTATTCAGTCAATACCAGTAGTTATTAATTGCATGTTGACCGTTAGAACTGTCTAGGTCAATAATGACTTCCATGTGGTACTACACAATACTCATCTACAGAACGGCCATGTTTGAACATTGCCACGTTGCGTATTGTTCAACAATGCATGTTGCAAAGTACAGTAATATCTAGACACGTATGCTTCCATAAATATCTGATAGTGGGGTGGCACTGGGGGTGCACGTGTTTTGCGTACAAGAAGTGACCACAGTTTTTCATAAAATCCATTCCAATGATGTGCTCATGAATGTATATTACCAGTGTCTATTTCACAAGGACATATACACATAGAGTTACAACAATGTCCTCTCACTTTTATAATGGCCCAGAATTGCACTAGCTATGTCCATAATGTAAAGCAGTGTAAATGTGTAACACGTTAAGTTCTAAAGTAATCAGTCCTTGCGCCCTCGCACTGGAATGCCCTACCACACACTATCCGTAGAGAGGCCTCCCTCACCACCTTCCGCAAAATGCTGAAAACTACCCTGTTCACTTAAGGCTAGACATTCCAGCATGATTATCCCATGTATATCGTATCATATGTCCAAAAGCAATACTTGTAACAACAGTACGTCATCCTGCAACATTGACAATGTGTCAACATCCGCTATTTTACCTGTACCATGTAACTAAGTTCATTGCAAGTAACAGCGCCTCAATGCCCCTGGGCTGCTTGTGCGCTATATAAATGTAAATAAATAAAAAATAAATAAAAAATAAATAAATAAAGTGCCGTGAAACCAGAGGGTCTGGGCGTGTAACAAATACAATAAAATAAAATAAATGAGTGGGTTCTGTGATATGATCGCCACAAAAATCCTGCAGCAAAAAAGACAGAATTATATTACCCTAAAACACCCCCCCCCACATATATATATATATATATGCATTGAAAAGTGCAAACAAAATGTAACAAAATGTGGTCTTTTTTGCCGCTGGATTTTTGGCGGCGACCATATAACTGGACACCCCTGAGAATGTAGTGCCCGAGCAAGTGATCAGCAATTTTTACTAGAAGATTGGTTGCAGGTTGGCTGGTACTGGAGATGAAATCGCTTGATGAGGCATCCCAGAGTCCTGGAGCACGTAGCACTCGTGTAAAGTGCTCAGCAAAGTATTCCGTTTTAACAGTGAGTCATAATGAAGGCTTCTCACTACAACTTAAGTGGCAGTTATTCTAAACCTGAAATTCAATGATTCTGTCAAGTAGTAGCATGAAAAGAAGTTATGAGGCCAGAGATGGCAGCATAGAGTCACATGCTAACATCACACATTACTTTATTACAACAGTAAGGGACAAAAGTGCAGCACACCGGTCGCAGAACTTAAGTGTACTATCTATTAATTCCAGCTATGTTTCCCATCCTTGGCACAGTTATAGCCAAGGCTTATTGGCAATTTAGCAGCAACAGAGCTTTCCTTTCTGCTTCTAGATAGCAGCTCAGAGAAAGCTTGAGGAGTCTCCTGATTTGAGGGCCTCCCTCCCTTCTGCTATAAATAATACACATCTTCATTCACCTGTGCCCAGTCTACAAGACCAGCTGAGTAAATAATGACAGAATTTAAACAAACTGTGCGTCCAAAGAATGATGCCCCAGTTTTGGATGATTTACGCTCTTCGGGTTCAACGTCTATTGCTGCATTGAACCTGGTACTAGAATCCATAGTCAGGTTGGATGACAACATAACTATGGAAGTGAAAACTCGTCATGGGTTTTTCGAAAAAATCCATACATGTAATAAAGATTGACAAAACTGATATTATGAAGAAGCCTGATCAGCTACATGGGGCTGCATCTCTATGCATATTGAGTTATCATGATGTATCTGCAATACTGGACCCTCTGTTTCTATCATCAATTTGGTATGCTACTCGGGTGAGACAGAGAGTAAGAAGCCAGTCTCCAATATGGAGAAAGTGGACCTTCAAGTGTTTGTACTGCCTGTACCAGGGGAGAGAAACACTGTGTGTAGTTAAAGAAAAGACAAATTAGCATTGAGGCATGAATAAATCCAAGAGTTCATGGACATGTTTATGTTCTTTGAATATTGAGCACAACTCAATTAGAAATCTTTCTGATCAAGCTAAGGAAAAAGCAACAGGTAAATAAGGCAAAGGACATACGTGTAAGGGCTCTTATCAGAAATTGCTAAAGATGACGTCTTTGGGAACAAATAAGGCAATACTGTCTTATCTGGTTGTGAACTATGCCATCAGCTTCTATGTCACTGCCTTATGCACCCAATTACCTATGATAGTGTTAGACAATTTTCTAATGTCCTGTAAACTGAACACAGATCATTTCTTTATCATCTTGTTGGACAACATGAGGTTATTGAGCAAGATAATGGTGGTTGGCCCATTACCTTGTCAAATCAGTGTTCATTTATTCCTGATCAATGTGCTCCAAATTTTCAAAATCACAGCTTATGTTTATTGCATCAAAATAGACTTGGCATGTGATAAAAGTTTCCGAATGCTGATGGGCCAGACCTCAAAGAACTACTTATTAGGTGTTGAAAGTATTTTTAAGGATCTGAGGATGTGATTTTGTAGAGGAGGTACCCATCTTCTCCCTATTCCCCACCCCCTTGCCACCATCATATTGGGAAGACAGACAAAGAGTCAGACAGACAAAGAGTCATGATGGGGATGCCTGATTCCTTGCAATATTTCTGTACCACGTTGAGAGATGATATGCACTCTGACAGCCCTTCAGAGTGCACCTGCAAGCTCACATAGTGGAGGAAACTTACCAAGAAGGATGTACTTTGCTGAGCTGCTAAAATGCAGCCATGAACAGAATGTATGTGCATCAAAACAAAGTCTGTTGACAGCGAAAGAATGTCGTAAAGAAGATGTAAGAACATTTGCTGAAACGATATGAAAATACTTATGAATGACGATGTAACTGAAGCACTAAGAGAAACATGTACTCCATGATGCAGTAATCATGAACACAAAAAAGAATGAAGTGACTCACTGGTCAATAACTGTAAATACGCTGAAACGCAAGGAAAAAAGAATACATAGAAGCTTGCGTATAAGAGGTATATATTCAACATTTAGTATGACCATCAGAAGAAAATGGACAACAGCTTATGTCAATCAACCCAGCTACCTCAAAATACAAGCCCAGGATCTTCAAGTGGAAAGATGATGAAGTTGTTTTATCTTGCAAAATAGAGGAGTATATTGGCTTGGAACCAAGGTTGCTATTTTGAGAGCTGTAGGAAAAGCACAAAGGGAGTCTAGCAAGCAGACCCTGTGCACAGACATATTTCTCAAAGATTAGGAGGAACAAGAACATTTATAGATGCCAAATATTGGACAATTGAAATGCCATGAAGTTTATATGGGATAGAGTGAACAAGACTCTAAAGGACAAGAGGAGCAACTGCACCCAGCATAATTGAATCGAGTGGTGTTAAATACACTGCCGATATGGACAAATTCATGGTCTTGTAACACGCGATGAAGAGCTCACAAACAAGGGCAATTCATTAGGTCTGAAGCTAAGATAATGGTGTGTCTACACTCCCTCGAATGTCCCGAGACAATGCAGACTGTCATGGTCAGCCTTCAAAGATAAGACACTGGCATGCGGCCTACCAATGAGAGAGGGTAGACTAATTGGGAAAACAAGGGGAGAACTGACGTATCTCCAAGCACCTGGGTTTCATTTCTACGTATGTGCTTCTAGCAAGCCGAATGTCCAAGGATGGATTTGGGTTGCCAACCAATCAAAAAAGCATGCCATGCACTTTTTAATGCAATGTTGCAGATTATTATTCTGCAGCCCTATTCTGTGCTATGACGAGTATATTACACCACGTGTATAGAAGTAGCTCAGGCTGTGTCTCACAGACAAGAGACTGCCAATGAGGGGTTAACACGCATATTATCCATATGTAGACATGTTCCCTAATCTAATCCCACCCCAAGATAGGTTTTACAGTCTGCCATTTAGGATGAAGTCATAGATGACATCATAGATGATGCATCTAGCATTATATAAACTGAGTATAAATGAAAAGACATTGTGCTCTTGCATGAATCGATTTGATGAGTGTTTATTTGCTCTGCTTTACTTCTTTGAGATTAAAGAAGTATTTTTACCATTCCCTATGAGTCTGTCTGGTTTTTTGGTCTGAGATATTTTATTGGTAATTCCATCTAGCACACAGAAACTCCAAGGTTCTAGAGCACATTTGGTAGCAGTGCACATGGTTCATGTCTAAACAATCTAGAGCCCAGACCTAGAACCAAGACCTGGATTGCTGGTTCCTCAACGGCTCCTGCCACAAGCAAGACGTATATGGTCGACATTTCCCCCTTTGACGAAATTCCTGTCTGGTCCCTGCAGGTGTCCCGTGGACGAAAGGCGAACCGGTTGATTATGGGAGAGTCGATGCCAGGGGACACAAGCTGAGTGCCAGATGTAAGTAGACCATTGGAGTTGGTAAAAATGTAAGGGGCGAGGGATTGTAATTGGGTTTTGTTGTAAATAAAAGAGAAATAAAGAGTAACTGAATTTTTGGGGAATATAAAAAGAAGAGAGATAAGAATACCTTGAATTCTCAGGCTCAAGAGAGATGGAAAAGGCACACGCTATAGTTCCATATTTGGAGCATTAAGGATTCCTATTGGCAGAGCCTGTTAGATGAGCATGTATCAAACTCCCAGAGGGGGTAATAAAAAGAGAGAATACATCCACTAAGGCAGTGGATAAAGATGTACGTAATCGGAAATATATACATATATTGGAAGTGCACATATGTAAAGTGTTATAATATGATTATATGAAAGATAACGTATTTAAAAACAAACAAAAACAAAGAAAGAATAGTGTAAATAAATAAATAAATAAATAAATAACAATGTTTTCATTACACTTTTTCGATAAAGGATCGACGTCGATCAAAAAGCTAGAATTAGATGAAACCAAAATAGAAGTAAAAAAACAGTTTGGAGATACTAAAAAACAAAGAACGATCTAAAAATAATTAACGGAAAGTTTAAACAAAAGAGTTAGAAAAAAGTGTCAAATAGATTTTTTCTTTAAAAAAATATATAATAAACGAAGGTTGGGTAAATATTCTAATCTCCTGGAATGTGAGTGGCGATTGATGGTACCTACTCAAAAATATTGAAACAATATATTTAATTAATGTGGAAATAGGAGAAAAAATCAAGTAAGTATTGACAGTCTGAATTGGCTTGTCATAATGGAAGAAACACCTCTCACTGTCACACACCTATGCAGAACACTTCCAAGATATACAGCCATGACTTTGCAGTACCATTCTGAATGGATTAAGGGCACAACCAATAAGACATTTATGCCCTGGCCTCCAGAAGGCTTGTTGTCAAATACGATATTACGTAACCTGACGACATATTTACATGCCACACATGAGGGAAATAAGCTAGAGAAAAGATTGGCAGTACTAGAACTCTGAAAAATGTGCCAGAATGAGAAAGAAGACCCAGTCTATAGGGAGTGGATGCTTAGTCAGCATGAGCCAGAAGATGTAACACCTTCAGCTCCTCTTTCCCCTCCCAAGAAACAATACTTAGAAAATAAAGAGAAGGGAGTTTACCCTCTACGGGAATTGAAAGCAGCAGCAGTGTACGTTAATCCACAATAACATACAATTTCTCGGGAGGAAAGCTCAGAGCAATGAGCTCGCCTTGGAAGCAAGACGACGCAAAGCAACACAGGTTCGATCCCCGGGTCCGTGCTGAGAAACCGCTGAGTAGTAAGTGTGTTATAAATAACCAATTACAATTAGAATACAAACCCTCTGCCTATACTAGTACTAGTGAAGAGACAGAGGAAGTAGAGAACGTGAATATACATGGACACGCGATGAAAGTAAACAACGTGATGAGAAAAAGGATAGACAGACCAAAAAGATAGATATAGAGGAAGAGGCAGAGAAACAAAGACACAGAACAGATATAGCTAAGGATACGACAATAGTACAGAATGAATGGATCGCAGGACAAATATTGCTCAAGCTAGATGATAAAGGTGATGGTGGAGTTCAGGAAAGAGTGGAAAGGGAAGAGCAAGATAAAAAAGCAAAAGAGAATTGAGAAGAGAGGCTATACAATCAAGAAAGAGACAAGGAATGTAAGCAAAGGGAAGAACGAAGAAAACAAGTGGCAAACAGGGAGAAGGAGAGGCTAGAAGAAGAGGAACGAGATAAAGTAGTCCAAAGAATGAAAACACATAGGTTACAAAGAAGACGAGAGCAAGCGGAATGAAGGGAAATAAGTAGAAGGGAGGAAGAAATTAACATAGGTAGGGATTTAAAGAAGATGGGATTGAATATGTATGCCGTAGAAGCATGGCACTTGTAGAAATGCAAGAGCGAACTGAAGAAGAGAGAGTGTTACAACTGTCCCATGGAGGGTGGTGAGGCCCATTAGATATGCAAACATGGAGAGAAGAAGATACAGAGACTATAGGAACAAGATAGTATATATATATATGAACTACATAGACAAATGAGGGATAAGGAAGGGTATAGAACTGAAGTGGATGAACAAGGAGCATCCTTTCAAGGAACAGGAGGAAGCTTGGATGACGTCAGAGTAGACGATCATAGAACTATCTTTAAGTGAGTTAGATCTTAAGGACGCGGAAGAGGACCAGAGTCATTTGAGTTGGGGCATAATAATGTCAGACTAGGAAAGGAAACAAACTAAGAAGATACAAGAAGAAGGTGCATATGGATTTTCAATAGAATCAAGCATAGATAAAGGGGTAAAATGGTTAGATCTAGAAGATACTATAAGAAAAACACTGGAATCAATACCATATACTAAACAACCACAAGTGCCATTGCAAAGTACAGGGGATGTGTCCCTTCCCTATGTGTGCAAACTAAGGGCATTGCCAGGGATGAAAACAAGCAAGCAAGGATAATGCTGCCTGGAAGACAAGGAGTTCGGGTAGGTATGACAAAGGATCAGGGTTTTCACAGTTCCCACTATTAGAGAAAGGTCCATAATATATACCAAAGCCCCAGATCATTTAAAATGCAGACTGCTGTGTTTGACTTCCGGTGTGGGAAAATTGATTAAGGAATTAGGGAAAAAGAAGTCAGGAATGACATTAGCTATAGGTTACATAAAGGGCCTGTTATCAGCCATCCTAGGTGAGGGATCTGCTGACATTTTGAAAAAAGCATGGTATCCAAAAGTAACTGCACAAAATACAGTGCACGATGCAGTGCCATTCAATAACTGTAGAGCAAACATATGGTGAGTGCTTAGGGTACAATATTCAGATACATCAGATAGTGGGGCAATAATGACTAGGAAAATGAGGGAGGATAAAGACCCTATCATTCAGGATGTTCAGGATATTCAGGATAGATGGAGCTTGAAGATGCACGAACTGTGGGATAAAACTGTAGCGTTATTTTACCAAATATTATATCAGGGACTGCCAGAGCCAGTACAAAGGCAATTAAATAAAGCAGGTAAGAATGGAAGCAAAACCATGGGCAGAAATACAATTGGCATTTGTGCATTATTGTAGAATGCTGAAAGAGAAAGACAAGAAGAAAGCTGAGGGTAGAAAGTAAAAAGAGGTGCAGAAACAAATATCAAAGTTCATCATAGAGGGAGCATTATTGACAAGTAATGAGGGAAGCACGGCACAAGTGATGCACTTCCGACAGCAAAATAATGTAGCCAATGCCCAAGTTCAGAATGGGTATAATTATATGCTAAGAGGCAGAGGGAATGGGCCTTGAGGAGGAGAATAAGGAGGATTTCAAAACCCTCCATGAAGGGGAGGATTTAATGGTGGACAGCCCTTGACATGTTGGAATTGTGGAAAAATAGGACATGTGGCTAGAGTATGTAGAAGCAGAGGAGGCATGCAACAACTGCATTGGCAATCTCCAAGAGGGGTGACAGACTATGCTCCACAAAATAATATAGACTCACTAGGATGTTATGCCCGAGATCACACACAAAATCAGGCATATTATTCACAACCACAGCTATTCCAACAAGCACCAATGCAGACACAGTCATTACAGGGGCAGCAACAGCAAACACCTATGCAAATGCAACAGGCACCCACTCAACAAATACAATACATCCCAATACAACAGACAGGCGCATCACAATGGCAAATGGACACAGGAGTTAAACAAGCAGCCAGACCCAACTTAGGGAGTGTGACTGTGGTGGGAGGGAATCCTTTCACAGGCACAGTGATGAATGTATACCCTCAATAGGATAGCCCATAGGACGACCTTATGTGTTCAGTACTATCTGTAACACCAGACCCCCAAGAGGAACCAAGGGTCAAGGTGAGGGAAGATATTCTCATTTCATAAAGACACTGGAGCGATTCATTCCTGTGTCCGTTAAGGGAAATATCCAGTGTCAGGCATTGCCATGAATGCTCATGGATTTTCTGGGGTGACGAGTTTAGTTCCATTTACAGGCAAATTACCCATGTCTATGGGGAAACACAACATGTTTATGCCATTGCTATACTCTAAACAGACACCAGTGAATATACTACAGCGTGACACAACTTAACATGGCAATGGGCCTCATTACGAGTTTGGAGGCAGCCATGCCCTTAATAAGGGCATGGCTGCCCCCAAACTCGGGTCCGGGTCTGGGTTCCCTGAATGGGGAAATACCGGGCCATTCCGACCTTGCAGGGCCCGGTATTTCCCCATTCAGGGAACCCGGACCCGGACCATCCCCATTCCCATTCAAGCCCCCATAGGGCTCAATGGGAATGGGGAGGATGCAAACAACGGGCCCGTTAATAACGGGCCCGTTGTTTGCATCCTGGTCTCCTTGCGGGACCTGCTAAGGGTGCCTGGTTTTACCAGGCGTCCTTACCGGGTCCCGCGAGGAGACCTCGTAATAGGGCGGTAGGGGGTTAACGGCTCCGGCACCTTTACCGGCGCTGTTAACCCCTTACCGCCCACCTCGTACTGAGGCCCAATATCCTTTACTAACAAAGGCATTGGGCCTCATTACGAGGAGGGCGGTAAGGGGTTAACAGCGCTGGTAAAGGTGCAGGAGCCGTTAACCCCTTACCGCCCTATTACGAGGTCTGCTCACGGGACCCGCTAAGGACGCCTGGTTTTACTGCTCGCGGGACCCTTAGTGGGTCCCGCGAGCAGCCCTGCATGCTAACAATGGGCCTGTCATTAACGGGCCCGTTGTTAGCATGCTCCCCATTCCCATTGAGCCCTATGGGGGCTCAAATGGGAATGGGGATGGTCCGGGTTCCCTGAATGGCCTGGTATTTCCCCATTCAGGGAACCCGGACCCGAGTTTGGGGGTAGCCATGCCCTTATTAAGGGCATGGCTACCTCCAAACTCGTAATGAGGTCCATAGTGTGTTCAACCCCGGGGATACATTATGTGAGGGAATTCATATTAGCCTTTGCAGGAAATAAATCCTTATGGGGAGTCACCCTAGATGAGAAAGTGTTTTTGTATGGGGTGACGGTTCTATTATCATGGTTACCTAAATTGACGGGTAAAATAATAAGGACGCCGGATACATTTTTGTTCAGGCCAGAAATTCCTATGGATGATGAGGAAGGTCAAATTACTCCTCTGGAATTAGAAGCAGCAGTGGTAAGAGAAGAAAGGGTGTTGCTTCGTGGGGCAGATGATGAGGGAAGGGGGTAAGAACAGTGATAGCCGTCAATGAAGGATATAGACTGACAGACTTGACAAACGAGGAACTATTTGGGGATGACTATTCATATGACGAATTAGTATTCTGTATAAATCTCACTTATTGGATTAAAGTTGAGAGCATAGAGGTACCACAGAGAATGGCGTTGGTAAAAGTGAAACCACTATTTTTTCAGGAAGACATGGTATCTTATGAACCACAAGTCCATATGAGGTGGGCCTATTGAAAGGAGTAGGAGCAGTGAAAATTAATCTTAAACCAGGAGCTATTTTTCCATGTGCAAAGCAGTAGCTGATGTCCAGAGAAGCAGACAAGGGGATATTGGAAACTATATCCACCCTAATGAAACAAGGCATACTGGTACATCAGATTCTCCATGTAACACAGCTGTATACCCTGTCAAAACATCAAAAGGGGGGGTTGTGGAGATTCATACAGGATCTTTGCCCCCTAACTCATATAGTTCAAGCATAGTTTCCTTTAGTTCCAAACCCTGCAACAATATTGTGCAATATCCCGTCAACAGTCAAGTATTTTACTGCTGTCAATTTGAGAAAAGTATTTTTCTCAATTCCCCTACATGAAGACTCACAGGATTTGACTTCTTTTCATATACAATGATATACCTGAAACATACATGTTTGCCTCAGGGGTACTGTGAGTCCTGTTCTATTTTTAATAGAGTTCTGTAGATGGACTTGAAAAATGTTGAGCTTGAAAATGCCATAATTCAATAGGTGGATGACATTTTAGTGAGAGTGAGATAGAAGAAAAATTTAGGGAAGACTATGTCAAACTTATGACAATACTTGCAGAAAAAGGGTGCAAAGTAGACAAAGAAAACTGACAGTATTATCAGGAAGAAGTATTATACATAGGACAGTTAATCTTGCATTAAGGAAGAAAAGTGACACCTGAAAGAGCAGAAGAACTGTGTAGCCAAAAACGGTGAGACGAATGTAGCAATTCTTAGGCCTATGCAATTATTGCAGGGCCTGGATCTTTAACTACAGTACATATATTGAACCACTTTTTTAAAAAGCACTTAAAGAGGCACAGGTGGCTAAAAGTAAATTAGTGTGGACAGTAGACATGACTGAAGGATTTAATTAATTAAAAAATGTGATTAGCACAGCTCCTGTATTAGGCATTCCAAATTACAGTTAATAATTGTACTTATTTTCTCATTCAAATGAAGAAGTCATGACAGCAGTTCTTACAGAGAAAATGACATTAGGGCATGGTCATGAACCATTAGCCTATTACAATGGGATTTTAGATCCAGTCATGAAAGGACACTATCTCTGCGAACAATCTTTGGCAGCTGCTTCATTTGTCATAGAAAAAGCTTCAAGTATAACTATGGGATGTTCTATAACCCTAGTTGTAGAGCATGCATTATTTGCAATTTTTGAGAAACCCAATAGTATGTTAACCACTCAAAGAGCATCAGGGTATGAAGTAGTTATCTCAAACCATGCAATCAAAATTGTAAGGAGTAGCATAGTGAATCCAGCAACGTTCGTAGCCGAACCAGTGGGAGAAGATGATGATGTGCATGACTGTCTTACATATGCCGAATGTTATAATGATATTCCCCACGTTATAGATAATACCCTAGGAAGAGGGGAAGTGGCTTTCATTGATGATTCATCTAAAATCAATCAAAAAATGTGAGACATTTGGGATCAGCAGTAGTAAAAGTGACCTGAGAGGTCACATTCAAAGTATTGATAAGCAGAAGATTGCCATCAACCTATTCAGCACAGGCTTCAGAATTAGCCAAACGTATTGATGCACTACGAAGTTTTGAGGATGAGGAGTTGACGGTGTACTCTGACTCTGCCTATGTGATGTCAACTGCACACGCAGGCCACTCATGTTGAAAGAGAAGGGACTTCCTCTGCGTAGATGGCACTCCTGTGCAACATACGGGGCTGTTAGATAAACTCATTGAAGCCTTAAGCTTTCCAGAAACCATAACCATCGGGAAATGCGCAGCGTATTAAAAAAGAACAGACTTAGGGCCTCATTACGAGTACGGCGGTAGGGGCTTAACAGCACCAGTAAGGATGCCGGTGCCGTTAACCCCTACCGCTGCATTCCGAGGTCCCTTAGCGGGTACCACTAAGGCCAGCTGGTTTTACCAGCCGCCCTTAGCCGGAGCCACTAAGGGACCAGGGAGCTAATAACAGGCCCGCTGTTTGCGGGCCTGTTCTTAGCTCCTTCCCCATTCCCATTGAACCCTGTGAGGGCTCGAATGGGAATGGGAAATGGTTTTCAGAATGGGGATTTACCGGGTCCTCCAAGGTTGGAATGACCCGGTAAGTCCCCATTCCGACTACCCAGACCCGCACACGGGTTTGAAGGCAGCGATGGCGCTAATAGCACCATGGCTATCTCCAAACTCATAATGAGGCCCTTAAGCTCTTGCGGGAATGAAGCCGCAGACTTAGAGGCCAATTGTGCTGCATATTGTTCAACTATGTGTGAACAGGATTTAAAAGATTTAAAGCAGGCAGTAGGGCGATGCATGTTGGTTAAATAATGATTTAACATGATGTCCATTGTGCAGTTAATTGAGATACAAGGACTACATTACACGAAGAAAAGGAGATATGGAAAAAGTGGGGGTGTTCTTTATTGGAGACAGGACAGTACAGGAAAGCCAGTTATGTCGCTAGCATTGTTGAGAGTAGTGTTGGAGCAGCTCCACTACACGTGCATGTGACTCGAGAGAGTCTAGCTGCTACAATAGCAGAAGACTGGTGTGTACAGAACCTTAGTGAACATGTGGCACAGCTCATTGTAAAATGTATTGTGTGCTAGAAATGTATGGCAGGGCATACCCTCTGAACTGTGAGAATAGTAATCCTCAGACCTAAGGGCCCCTTTCAACATCTGCACATAGATCATGTACCTATGTTTCAAACATGTACTGTTTATCGATACATGTTAGTTGTAATTTGTCCTTTTTTCCAGATGGATTTAAGCAGGTCCATGCACGCATCCTGATGCTGCATGCGCTGCAAAGTTTTTAGTCCGTGAAGTATTTACAAGATCGGGGGTTTGCAAAGTTTTGCGATCCGATAAAATACTGCATTTTGTGAATGAACTCTTTGAAAATATAGTCTCACTGTTAGGCATCAAGCATAAGTTTCCTTTGGCATATCACCCGCATACCAATGAAATAAGTGAGAGATTAAACGGTCTTCTTAAAAAGAGAATAGCAATGCTCAAAATAACATTGAAGAAGGGATGGCTGTACTGCCTACCCCTTGCATTATAAGCATTACACAAGCAGCCTGGTCCAGATCACCATTTAACGCCCCATGAGCTGGTGACTGGATGCCGAATGTGAACTCCTCTCACCCCCCAACAAGGGCAAATACAGATGCCCACAGTGTAGCAAAGGTATTAGGCAATGAGATGCATGAATATTTGAAAACAATGGGCCTCATTATAACCTTGGTGGAATGGGTTAATGGGTGCCGCAAATGGATGCAGACCCGTTAAACCCATTCTGCCTGATTATGAGGTTCTCTCGCGGGACCCGGTAAGGACGTCTGGTAAAACCAGGCATCGTTACCGGGTCCGGGGAGGGTACCAGGGAGCTAAGAATAGGTCGGTCGTAATCAGGCCGTTGTTAGCTCCCTGCACCCATTCTCATAGAGCCCTATGGGGGCTCAAATGGGAATGGGGAAGGTCCGGGCCTGGGTTCCCAGTAGGGGGAATTACTGGGCCCTCCAAACTCGGAATGGCCCGGTAATTCCCCATTCAGGGAACCCAGACCCGGTTCTGGTGGCAGCCATGCTGCCAAAAGCGGCATGGCTACCGCCAAAGCCATAATGAGGCCCAATGACTCAAAGTATTTATTTTGTTTCTCAACAGATCAAAAACCAACAGGAGGGGTCAAAAGTGAATGAAACAAACAATTTGTTTACTAGTTTGGAGGACTCATCAAAACCTCACACATTATACCCTTGGGACCAGATGCTAGTACGTCAGTTTGTGCGCACCTGGAATACCCCCTAATTCAATGGACCTTTCAAAATGGAGGAAGTAAGCCCTACTTCTGCAAAGCTTAAGGGCTGACGGGGTGGATCCAACTACATGATATCAAGCCCTATAAAGGTGAAGCATTGACCTCTCCTGCACCTACTCCCAGTGAAGCAAGTACCCACAGTGAAGCAAGAAAAGAGTGACAACGGATGACTATGCGATCGATAGGCAAGAACTCGAATAAAGAAAGCGAAAAAGATTTAGATTAGGGTTGAATTATGGACTATGTGAGAAAAGCTTGAGCTTTGAAACAAGAGTAAGAGAAGAAAACATGTTTTAATTTTCATCTATGATACCTATTGTTATATTGGTATATACTTTCGTAGTTATCCTTATGTCTTACACTTCTGAAACATATCCCGCTTTGATCCGAAGAAACATAAACATTGTCACATTTTTGGAGGTCCCCAAAAACAGTTGGATTGTTTGGAGAGTGATCATCGAAAAAATACTCCAATTTCTGAAATGACTGATTAAAAAGGTGGTGATACATTTGCATATTCATACAATGGAGAAGCTTCAACAGATTAGAGATTCATTGCCTTCTAAGAAATCAATAAGCTTCCATGTAATATTAATGGTAATCTCCATCTGTATTATGATCTGTGTTTTCCCCCTTATAATAATGGCCTTTCAAAATGTTATGAAAGATGATAGCATAATGAATGATAGAGAAACATCTACTATTGTCCCAGCTAAATATACAATGGCCGGATTTCATAATATAACAATGCACCTGTTTTGACATAAAAGAGAGAGTGGGGGATCATGAAACTATAAACTCTCATTTAGATAATGTGGTACACTTAAAGAATAACCTATGGTACCAGCACATGAAAGAAGTGGGAAGAAGTCAATCAGATGAAAACTGCTATGTGTTTTCATTGATCCTGTATGCCATAATCGCAACAAGGGGCCTCATTACACGGATGGCGGAGAACCATGGCGCTACTTGTGCCATGGTTCATGCTGGTAAAATACCGGCACCGCCTTGGCGGAAAGGGGAATTACCGCCCCATTCCAAGGTTGGCGGGGCGGTAATTCCCCCTTCCACCATTGCCCTTCCCCGTTCCCATTTTTGGCCAATAGGGCTCAATGGGAATGGGGAAGGCGCTAATTACGGTACCGCAAATTGCGGTACCGTAATTAGCTTCCTGGGTCCCTTTGCGGGTTGGTTTTTAACGCCTGCAAAAAGCAGGCGTTAAATCCCCCAACCCGCAAAGGGACCTCATAGTAAGGCGGTAAGGATTTACCGGTACCGGTATTTTACCGGTACCGGTAAATCCTTACCGCCATCCGTGTAATGAGGCCCAAGAACTTTTATTGCAAGTGAAATGACACCATATGATGCCAAATGACTCTAGCAGCATGCACAACCAGAGGACAATTTGAAGGAAAAAGGGCGATGTTACGATGGCAAACAAAAGCGGCATCCCCATATGAAGATACCTATGTGAAGACAAGAAAGATGGAAAATGGATTAGGATGGACAGCCAAGAAATACATGTATCCATCCCAGATAGGAGAATGAATAAGGGTTGTCCAGATGGATACATTGAATTGCTCAGACACCATTGAAAAAACAGGAGAGACAAGATGTGGAGAAAGACCTCAGCTGGTGGTATATAGACATGTTCTCACTAGTTCTGGATGGGAAGAAGGGCTATTGGCCTGCCCTGCACATCTATTGAAGGAAGAATAAGCCAGTATAGTGAAGATAGTGAGCGACGAATGTCTGGAATCATGGGCCAAGTGCTCAAAGTTACTTACATGGGTCGAGAATGAGGCATGACTAGTTTCTATAATACCGCTACAAAATGCAACAACATGCTTCATGAACAATGGACCTGATCCTTGTTGGGGTGAATAAGGGATGTAAACATGTAATTGAAGTCCCAGGAATGGGTGTAGGAACTGCTGGATCGATATTGGGCCTGCGTATCCAAAGCCTACATGCAGTTGCCTAAGAACTGGGGAGGAATATGCTCCATGGTGATGATACATGTACCTACATTGGTGATCCCACAAAGTTATCTCCATATTGACGAGTTTCTAAAAATGGATTACCATTTAAGAAAGAGGAGATCACCTGAATTTCGCTGATTGAGGAGCAGCAATTATTACTCAGCAAAAGCAACGGAATCTTATGATAATATCCCAGATGAGTATACATTGTAAGCAAAACGGCAATATTAATGACATCTATATTCTTGCCAGGACTTCAAACTGCAGTAAATTCCAAGTGGCTCTAGATTACTAGATGGAAGCTGTTGCAGACAATCAACTCAACAATAAAAGCATTCAAAGAAATTAGAGAAGAATTGGGAGCCATTCGTCTGATGACTCTCCAGAATCGGTATGTTCTGGATTTGATTACAGCAATGGAAGGAGGTATGTGCGCTAAGGTTGGGCCTTCTTGCTGTCCATACACACCTTCTCATGATGATGAAAATGAAACCTTAACTGAAGCGATAACTGCATTAACGAACCTGCACACGAAGATGGTGGAGGAAGTAGGCGAAGATGATGGATTCCAACTTGGCTAGCAAATGCTTTCAAGATGCTTGGAGAAATACTAGTGTTTGTATTGCTAGGATTCTGTCTCATAAGGAGCATTGTGGGACAAGGCAAGAAGACAGCCAAGAAAGCTATTGGAATGAAGATAATGGTTGATATTGATGGTGGAACAATTGGAAAACTGAAGAGTGCATCCGAGAGCACATAAAGTAAAGTACCCTTGCACCTCCAGGAACTAAGCATCATTATGCCAAGGATCAGAAGAAGTATGTGGGACGATGGATATTGTGTTCACCAACAGGCGATTGCTGATGTATGACCTGGAGTGTAGATGAACAAATAAGGAATGCTGGTAACCTGAGGGTGGTGTCAAAGATATGGGTTCCGAAGAAAAGGAAATGTGATGAAATGGTAGAAGCAGACATAGCAGGAGTGGCAGAAGAAGAAGCAAAGAGTTTGGTTGAGAGCTTGACCAGAGGGGGGAATGTACAGGAGGAGGTACCCATCTTCTCCCTAGTCCCCGCCCCGTGCCACCATCATATTGGGGTGACAGATGAAGATCCAGAATGGGGAACCCATGCTTGAATCCTTGCAATATTCCTGTACCACGTTGAGTATATGAGAAATGATATGCACTCAGACAACCATTTAGAGTGAAACCACAAGCTGACATAGTGGAGGAAAGATACCAAGAAGGATGAACTTTGCCAAGCTATCAAAATGCAGCTATGCACAAAATAGATGTCCATTAAAACAAAGTCTGTCAACAACAAAAGAATGTCTTGAAGACGATATAAGAACATATGCTAAACCGATATGAAAATAGTTAAGAATGACAATATAACTGAAGTACTAAGAGAAACATGTACTCCATGATACAGTACTCACAAATACAGAAGAGAATGAAGTGACTCACTGGTCAATAACTGTAAATACGCTGAAATGCAAGGTATAAAGAATACATAGAAGCTTGCTTATGAGAGGTATATATTCAATGTTTAGGACGATCGTTAGAAGAAGATGGCCAACGGCCTATGGCAATCAACCCAGCTACTTCAAAAAACGAGCTCAGGATCTTAAAGTGGAAAGATGATAAATAAATTGGTTTCCTTTGCAAAATAGAGGAGTCCATTGGATTTGAACCAAAGATACTATTTTGAGATATGGTGGAAATGCAAAAAGGGAGTCTAGCGAGCAGACTATGTGCTAACAAAGATTAGGAGGAACAAGAACATTTAAGGATTCCAAATATTGGATAATTAAAAGGCATGAAGTTTATGTGGTATAGAGTGAGCAAGTCTCTAAAGGCCAAGAGAAGCAACTGAACCCAGCATAATTGAATCAAATGGTGTTTAATGCACTGCTGATACTGGCAAATTCATGGTCTTGTAACATGTGACAAAGAGCTCACAAAGAAGAGCTATTCATTAAGTCTGAAGCTTAGATAATGGTGTGCCTACACTCCCTTAAATGTTCTGAGACAATGCAGACTGGCAAGGTCAGACTTCAAACAGAAGACACTGAAATGAGGCCTACCGAAGAGAGAGGGTAGACTAATTGGGAAAACAAGGAGAGTGTCAGGAATAGGGGTTGTTTGCCGTGTCAAGGGGGCGGAGGACTGAATTTGCGGGCTAAAACGGTACAAGGACTTCATTTCCCATGGAGCCGTGGGATATTGTGGCCAGCGCATGCGCACACATGCGCAGACTATTTAAACCCCTCCCCGGCCCTTGCCACTTGTTGGTGATTGTTGGCATGCAGGCACGGGCCGGAGGGGAGCAGGCGACAGAGAAAATTGGACCCGGGCCACGGTGGTGAGAATGTGTCAGGAAGGAGGGGGCAGAGCTGATGCTGGGTGTGAGAAGCTTCATCCCTCACAGAAAGAGAGGCAGATGGATGGTGGTGTGACCACTCAACGCTGTGTTCAGCATTGTTTGGGGTGGTGCCGTTGGGCCCCCCAGGCCTCAGATGAGTGCTCCTTGGGAATTGGAGAGGGTGTGTTGCCCTGAAGGGACACTCTATAATGTTTTGAGCATACAAACCTAATGTTGGTCAGACACAAGTGCTAATTCCCGGCACACAGACACACTGCCTTTTTGTTGCAGCCACGTGTGTTTTCGCTTCAGTGTTTTTCACAAACTTGTCTATGCACACATGCACATCGCGTAGAGTGGACGTTTTCAGGCTTTCCTGAGCATTCCCTGTGTGTGAACTGAGAGTGAGGGGTGCTACATGTTTGTTTGCTCTTGTCAAAATCTCCTACTAAGGAGAAATACAAGTAATGCTTGTCGCTGGTTCAAGATGCATCCACTGGACACAACCTCTGGCAAGTGGTAGGCGAGAGGAATCAGAACAATTGGGGGTGCCTTTACCACATGTAAATGTGTCTTATTTTCATGTTGTGTGTCAAAGCTGTTATCAGGAGGTTATCCTGTTAACACATCATGTGCTTCTGTTAGTTGCTGGTTAGGAATCATGAGGTTTGTGATACAAGTTTTCCTGGGGCAATATCCTAATTAAGAAGAGTGTTGACCTATGCCAGGAGTAGGTCCAGGTGGTGTCTTCAAGGTACAAGATTGTGTGCTTATGCTAGGTATTATTTTCCCTGTTTCTACCCCATACCTATCCAATTCAAGAACCCTAAACCTTTTTCCGGTTACCCTAAGTACCCCCTACCTATCCACAACTTCTCCCTAACCCTCTTCCCCACTTGGCTGCCTCGAGGTTACCTGTGACACTGAACATTCAGGAACCCGTGCCAACCAAGGTGGGAGGGATCAACTACATTTGACTTCCGTGGCTAGGAAGGAGTTACGAGACAGAGAAATCGGGCGTATCTCCAAGCACCTGGGTTTTGTTTCTATGTATGTGCAGTTAGCAAACCAAATGTCCAAGGTTGTATTTGGATTGCCAACCAAACAGAAAATCCAGCCATGCACTTTTGCATACAATGTTTCATTATATTATTCCGCTGCCATATTAGGTTAAGGCTTTGAGGTCCATTGGTTTATTTTAAAATTGCACTTTTATTCATTTTATATAAGAACCATGAGGTAAATGTTAATCTCTATTACCCTAGTTCAATAAAAATATATAAACTTCATAACAAATATATGGCATTTAACCTTACCTTCCAAAAAGCCTGTGTATTGAGCCCTCTGATTCTCCCAAATTGCTCAAAAGATTTTAGGACACATTAGGAAGAAAGTCCCTTGAATGAGGGATTTGGTTTCTATCAAGAGAACCATATATACTAGCTATCTAGTTTCCCTCCAGATAGAAAACAAAGCTTTCCCTCTACACATTGAAGACAATGTTAGGTAGTAGTTGTAGCAGTTTGTCATTTATATAGTGCTTTTATCACATTAGTATGACCACAACGCTCTTGTGGGGGGAAGGCCCTCGGGGGACCGAAGTCCAAGATTTGGGAAAATTGTCAGAAGGATTAGAATGCGTTTGTGCATTTGCCCATAAAAGGGAGCCGGGTGGGATGGCCAAGCCCCAGTAAGCTCTGCATGATGGTCAGGCACGTGGATGGGTGCTGAGAGATGGTTAGGAGAGTAAACTGGGCTCATATCAGCCCTAGTACACCATAAAAGCAGGGATTCTCTTTAACACTTAAATGCTGATGGGGTACATGGGTCCGATGATTCTGAGGAAGACTGTAAGGGTGAAACGTGTTAATCTTTCTGGTCCATTGTTTCAATAACAAATGCTATATATTGGGGATTAGTTGGCTGATATGTGCATTATTTCAGGAAGATGTACGGACCCCATTGAGTGAAGTGCATTTTAGGGTTTCCCCTGTCATAGTGGATATGTTGCAGTGACAGGCTCAATCGCAGGCACCGTCGCCAGCACATCACGCTGTACACATTTTCAAAAGCACGAGCAAAGCGGGACAATTTTGAAGAGAAAACTGAAATCACAAACCTGAAGGACGGATGCAGAGCAGAGTGAAGGGGAAGTACCGAGCTGAAATGCCGAGGGAAAATGAGCCGGAGGACGCGTTACCCATGGCAAGGTAAGCGAGAGCTCCCCTGCTCTTCCAGTACTAAGGCAATCATTTCAAAGGCTTTACGGGGTCAAATTCGGGCCTTTTGATGCGTGAGAGGTGGTAGTAGATGAGTACAACTGAAGAACTTTATCCAATTGGTTAGTCAAATGCCATCTATCACACTCCAATGGGGACAGAAGAATAAAGCATTATTATATAGAATTGTTGAGAACTGACATATCAGCAGCCTACTCCTGGTGAAACTAAATTGATGATTTAAAAATGGCAGCTAAGGAGACACAGAGGGGCGGTTATTCTGCCCTTTGACATACTCCCTTTATTTTTGATTTTTTCCCGATCACAAATGTTTCATTACAAAATATTAGGTCCTGAGGAATATGATCACAATAGTTTATATTGCAGAAACCAGTCGAGAAAGTCTCAGAGAGATATCTTAAATGTGTTTCATATCCTTCCAGGTGTTTTCTAGGCTGTCATTGATAAGCGCCTGACATACTAGACATAACAATACATTTTTATAAGAAAATCCAAAAATAAGGCGAGTATGTAAGAGGACAGAAAAAAGGAATAACCTTCCCTCACTACTACTCCATTTTCCAGCAGTTTTTTAACATGCTGTTGTTACTGTGGATACAACCAAAGTAGCCCTGTTTTTGTGGTCTCCTAGGGCTGATGCGAGCCCAGTCCAAGACCACAAATGAAAACTGCTATTATCATATTTTATTCAAGTTGAATGTTTGTTGCTTCTTCTGCTTTCCCTTTTTTGATAAGCACCACATCATCGCGATCTAGGGACATTTCTTTCTACCTAAAATCTTCCTATCAGAGGGAAAGCTTGGTTTTCTTTCTGGAGGGAAATTAGATAGCTAGTATATATGTTTTCTTGACTTTCTTCCTTATGTGTGACATTTAGCCCGCCCTTTTTTAGCATAACCAGTAATCTCTAACTGTAGGCTGAGCAGGTTTGATTTTTTACCCTCCAGAATCACCTCCACACAGAAATATGCAAAATGATCTTCTGATGTCCTACCCTTCAGTACCTCGTGGAATGTCTTTTGCTGTTAGAATGTCCATCATGAACCGATTTTCAATATCTTTGTCATTGTAACTGTGGTCTTTAGTATGGAGGTGCTGCTCCATGATTGCCCTCCTTATTCGATCTGGATTTCCCACCAGGCTCATCACCGTGCAAGGAGAAGTGCCCACCCTGTCACCAAGAGTAGTCATAATCTGTTCCACTATTTGTATGGTAGCTTGCATGTTTTGCCTGAGAAGCAACATCTCCTACTTGAATGTCCCTTGTGACGTGCTATACAATGTACACAATATTCTTGTTCAAATCCTCCTTAATGAGACAATGCCTTGATGTGGCTCATTCCACCATTTACCTTCAATATTTCCTTGTATTCATTGTTTTCTAACTCTCTTCTTTTTCCTAATTATACAATTGTGCCTTGATATTGTTTTCTTTGGACTTTCTGGGCAACACCTATCACACATAGGGATCAATATTTTATTTGTGTTCCTGCCATCCATTCACTTTCCACAATAAGCGGGAAGTGGCCTGACCTATTCAGCCATTTCACAAGGGACGTGCCCTTCATTAGTCTGCTTTATTTATTTGCACTGCATCAGCTTGTTTTATGCAGCAGTGTGCCTTGTTTATTTATTTTTTACATTCTGCTTTTTAGCTGTCTTGGGGCAAAACAGGCACACGCTACCTTTTTGTAGTGAGATCCCTTTTGAAGTCAGTGCCACAACAGCACTGCACTCCCTTGCAAAATGGCTGCCTACTTGCAGAAACTCTGGCTATTTCCGTCCCTCATTGGTGTCAGTAACATAAATGCCTATTACATCCTCTTTCTGTGACTATCATTCATTTAACATGGCAACATGCCACTTAGATCTTGCAAGGCTTTCTCACACTCATGTCTATTTAGGCAGTTGGGAGGCTCTATGCCTGCCTGCCACTGCACAGGCTGTCATTCAACATTCTACTCAACACTGGTTCCGCTTTGATGCAGATCTTTAGTCACCGGGAGCCTGCCATGGAAACGTCTCTTATTTGAACTAATGTCCTGCTGCCTACTTTCCTTCTTGCTTTTACTTAATTCACCCTCTGCCTCACCAAGATCATGATGTCTCAGAGGAGTCTGCCAAATCCCAGAAGTGGGCACTGCAGGGTTTAGAGTTTTGTCACTTTTGCCCCCAGAGTTCTAGTAAAGAACTAGAGGGCCAACAGTCCATATTCTACGAGAGCAAAAAGTGAGGCAGCTGTTTTCCAATCATCTAGATGCCAGGGACGTCATGCTAGTGGAAAGCTGACAAAGGAAACAATGGAAATCGACACATTTGTTCCACCGGCATGGCATCCTGGGCTGACACAGCTTCTGTTGGAATGTTGGCCCTCTAGTTCTTTATTAGAACTCTGTGCTTTAGTCCCATTGCCGCCATCTTGCATATCTGGAACCCTCAAAGCACTAAATGTTTTCCTTTAACATGGATCATCTGGTTCTCTGATTCCCAGCTTTCTGTGACCCTCATGTTTTCCAAGAGGAGTTTCTTGAGCTATGGGTGATGCAGGACTAATTCTGTCCCTGTATCACTGAAGGGGCTCTGCCGCTAAGCAGCCTTTTAGGCTCCCATTAGGCGCACCCCTTCTAGTAATCATTTCTCACTGGTTTGTGGCATATGACCTTCATTTTGGGCATTCTAGTGGTTGACACAACGTCCCTGTGAACTTCTAGGGTCCACCCCAGCAGACACTAGTCAGGATGTATTTTTTCACCTGAAAGTCTGAAAGAACTATAGAAATCGTGGCAGATACCACTCTCAATTAGTATACGGGTGTTGGATGCATTTCAAGGAACTTGAAAATTCTCATTTTTCCTCTAAACAAATGAAAGGTGCATTAATCAAAGAATGGGATTTAACAAATGTTTATAAACCAAGTGTAGACAAGCCAGCAGAATTATCAGGAGCAGGTAGATCAATTACAGAAAGAATGTAATGATGTCAAACCTGAGAAAAATACAACAAAAATGAAAAGCTAGTTGACAAACTGATTAGAGAATTACAAACACTGGAAATTGCATAGAGATGAACGGGATTATTAGCAAGGACACACTTATGTCTCTGCAAAGAAAATGTAAAAATCCACCCTTTAAAAACTAACCAGACAACTAAAACACTATGGCCCTCATTACGATACTGGCGCTAAACCATGGCGCTATTAGCACCATGGTTGGTGCCGGTATCGTAACGAGTCCGCCAATGTTCAATGGGGAATTACCACCCCATTCCAAGGTTGGTGGGGCGGTAATTCCCCATTGAACCATGGCCCTTCCCCATTCCCATTTTCGCCCCGTATGGCTCAATGGGACTGGGGAAGGTGCTAAGTATGGTACCGCAAATTGCGGTACCGTACTTAGCACCAAGGTCCCTTTGCAGGTCCCTACTTTAACGGCTGGTGTAGACCAGCCGTTAAGGTCGTGTCCCGCAAAGGGACCTCCTAGTAAGGCGCTAAGTGTTTAATGGCGCCGCAGCCTTTTACAGCGCCATTAAACACTTAGCGCTAGGGTCGTAATGAGGCCCTATGACCATCATTCTCCTCAACTGCAGCAGAAACATCAACATGTAATTCTGAACCAATAGTACACAGAAGACTCCCTTTTTTACAGTCATAAGTCAGGTTTGCACTGGGAATGAAGTTATATGTGAAGATTGGAAAAAACGCCATTAACAGGCAGGCCAAGTGAGGTTAGACCAAAGAAGAGAAAACTGCAACAATGATCCAAAGAGTGTTGAGGCAAAATATCCAATGACTACCGCAACACTTCCTTTGCTAATACCCAATATTTTAGACTGCATCTTGACCAGCATTCAGTCCAAGTATTTAAAAAAGGACTCCCCATCTCTTCCGCTCTGACATGAAACAAACATGTAATGATCTATACAAATACACTGGAAAACTGCTTTTGAAGGAATACATCACCATCACAGTCATTCCAAGAGCATGTCCTGCAGCCATGCAATCATTGTCTGATCTTTTTGTCCGCAACATATTTGATGTCCATGCACTGATCACACTCAGCGGAGGAGATGCTTCCAGCAGCAAATTTACATGAATGATGTACGGAGCTCAATGTCGATTTCACATGCACACGGACACTGGCCTAAACCTATGATCACATTTTACAGCTACTCTCTCTGAAGGGAATGTGTTTAAGGCTTTCGAAAAGCTAGTGGCCCAAAACCTATAGAATTTGGTACATAAGCTCAATAAAGAACGTATATTGTAGTGGTGATATTACATTTACTGAGCTGGGATCCCGAGCTATATTTAAGGAGGAGGAACTGGCGCGTTATCAACAATTTAAATAAATAAATAAATGTTTCTATTGAGATTAGAGAAGCAGACAAGGAATTGACCTATTGTTCTGATGGATCAGCAAGATCTCTTGAAAGAGGGATGCATGCCACTGAATCATAACATCTGTTATGCCAAAGATGGTGAGGTACATGCTGAACTAGAAAATGGACTCAATTTTAAACATTCTGTCAGCCAATAAGAATCCTCAGACTACAGTCTATGATCTCTAGCAGAGACTTCATTTAAACATTCTGACACGAGCAGCAGAGCACAGAACAATTTCAGTCAGCTGTGGAAAGGTTGAGAGGAGCATGTGCAGGTCAGTTCCCCAAGCAGTAATGAAATGCACTTTGTGCAAAGTTTATTGCTACTATTTCCATGTTCATTAAACAAACATGATATATTACCTGTGTATGTTAACAATAACAGGATAGTAAAAAGACATTGGGCCTGATTTACAAAAGCCTTTTACAATGGTGCAATCCCATTGAAAAACGCTTTGTAAATCAGGCCCTTTCTTTTTAGTTGAACACCTCTATGTGCTAATAGTCTCATAGACCTCAAGAGGAATAAGTATCTCGCATTATAAGGACCTTTCCTCAAAGTATAGCCCTCAACTTTGCCTCAGCAGTAACGGGTGGAACGGTCATTATCCTGCGATATGGCCCCTGCCTTGGCCTGCAAGGCTTAGTAACAAAACTGTACAGGTGGTTACCAAATGTATTTATCATTCCAGACCAATATTTTTACATACACCCCAAAACAGCCTATTATCCCATTGTAGTGTCCCCTACGCAAGAAACAAAGAGGGAGAGTTTTGCTCCTGGTAGATTGACTATAAATGTCAAATACTCACAAAGCACCTATCTAAATAAATTGACCGTTATGTTAATAGTTCTGTGATAAACGTCTTGTCATATGTCACAGACACAGTGGGCAGAATATTTCCGGGCACCTTGGATCATTATCTGCTGGCAGGAGGTGTGATGTAAAACACCAAATAAACACATTGATTTCAGGTCACCAAAACACGCACTTGGCCCTCTTGCCATAATTCAATGCCCCCAGCAATCGTACTTTGCCAGGGCAGTGAATCCCATACACACTACTTTAATACAAGATCAGCCAGTAACTAGGGGGATACTCCGATGCTGAAACCCAGGATTATTGTATAAGACTGAATGAAGACAGAGCTATTCTATTGGACATAAGTAACATTCAGAAAAGGCCTCCATCATGCCAACAAGCAGTTCCAAGATGCCAGCATAAGGGGCAGTAGTTTTCATTGGTTGTTCAGTGTGAATCTTTGCATGAAAGATCTCATGTGACAGGATGGAAAGGTGAAAGAGGAAGCCAATCAAGACACTCTCCAAGGGTTAGCCACCTCCCACTGCCGTCTGTGAATGAGTCATACATAACGCACCCATCCCACTAAGTCCACCCAACAGTCTTTCAACCAATGAAGTGCTTATGGGTGGGACTGGGAGGGCTGCAGAGGTCAGAGTTAGGATCTAAGTGTTTTGCCAGCAGAGTTTGGGATAGTTTTGTAGTTTAGGACTAAAAGATTTAGGTATTTTCTCCTGTGAAGCCTTTAACAATAGTCTTTGTTATATGGCATGCACAGGACAACAACACTGAATCGCCCACAATGCACTGTACTGATCTCCTACTAGATCAGGAACCAGAATATGCGCTTTCCATCAACACAACCCCGACAATGTACTGTGCTAGTCGATTGGAAGACCTTGAAAACATATGCCCTTTTCAGCATTTCATTATCAACAATTCACAGTGCTGCTCCGGCAAGTCTTGGAACAGGACTGTGCAATTCAAAGCTTCCTGAGACGGTGATGATGGATACACACTATTTGGTGAACAACTACAAATCACATATATGGCACTGCATGCACCTCTAAAGGCTTGAAATCGAATTGTGAATATTTTAGTTTTTTTACACCTACCCACAATCACCATTATGAGGCACCTGTACTCAGTGAAAATAAAACACTCCCTGCTCACATGAAATTCCTGTAGCTCTGCAGCAAGAATGTTCACTTGTGACCTAGGCCTAGAACAACAAGACTGTGTATACATATATCCACACAATAGAGAGATATGCATGGGGATATTTGCAGGAAACAAGACTGTGGATTGGAGGAAATATCAGGGAGATATACAGGAAACATCAGGAATGTTTACAGAGAGCAATGGGGGTACCTGGAGATAGCATTGGGGAGTTTTGCAGATCGCCTCAGGGAGATTTGCATACAATGGGTGATTTGCAGAGAACATCAGGGAGATTGAGAGGGAATATATATCGGGAAATATCTAGACTATCTGAAAATCAACATATGTTAAAAGTGTAGGGAGAATGAAAGCGGTGTGGGGGCGTGGCATCTTGTGGATTGTGCTCCCTGCTGAGTTAGGCAGACTGCATTCTGCTTGGTGGTGGTGGGCGTCTCTATACTCTTCGTTTACTTTAATTTCTTCCAATTATCCTTTTCCTATTTCCCTACTTGCAGCATTCCTAGAGCTGCCCTCAACCATCATCACCAAGCACCTGCAATAAGGGACAATAACTCCCCCCCCTACGCCCCACTGACACACACCCTACATGCAGGATTCCCACAAGATGTTTCACTGCCAATCGGACACAGAGCAGCCTGGTTATACATGCAAATATACACACATCCAGAAGACTTGCAGGGCCCTCTGGGAAATTATCAGAGAACACCTGGGTGTTCTGGGAAAAGGATCTGGGATATTTGCTGGAAACATTTGGGAGCTCACTAGGGGGACTTTTAACAAGCACTGGTGTGTTTTGTGTGTTTTCCTCTTGAGCATCATAATGTTGAGTACTATTTAGAGGGGTCACATATTATTTGGTGAACAAAGAAGTGGCAAAATGGTGGATGCAAAGGCTACACAAGATTATTTGGCTGGAGCATCAGGCAGTTGTTTTATGAACATTGGGGGCATTTTAGGAAACAGGGAGATTTGGAGGGAGTGGCCAGGATTTCAGCAGTTCATTTTTGTGAGATTTGTTAAACATCTAGGAAAGAAACTCAATTTATTTTTGCAGGGGACTTAAGTGAGATTTGTAATATTGTGAGTGATCTTCCATGTTAAGGCAAAGTTCTTTAGGAAACAAGTAATCCTGTGTGGGGTCCTCCTTTTTTTAGGCAGAGTGCTTCCTGGGATACGTAGTCCTGTTGGGGAGGTGAGTGAATTCGGTGGAATGCAGTCTTGGTAGGATAAGGGTTTCCAGATCTGGTCTTTAAGAACGCCAACACAACATGTTTCGAGGAAATTGAACGACTTTGTTAATAACTTAGATTCACTCAAAAAATCCAGTTTCTGTGCACTATGAGACACGTATACCCCACTATGTGGGCTCCTCTGCTGCAAGAGAATGCATTCTGTGATATATAACCAAGTGTTGAAATTCGGGGAGAGTGGGGAAAGAGCAATATTGGACATAGAGTCATGTGGGGAGACTTTACTGGGTTGGATAGAATGAAGACATATAGAGGCCGATTCATGGAATAATTAGCGCGGCGCAAGTGGCCAAAAACGTGCGATTCGCAGTGGAATAGCTAAAATCGCAGTGGAATAGCGAAAATCGCAGTGCAATTGCGAAAATCGCACGAAAAGCAGCGCACGTCGATTCATGGAAGGCCGTGCGCGAGAAAACCAGCGGATGTGCGATAAAAAAGTGCGCGGCGCACGTTGGCGCACAGGCCATCTAACAGCGTGCGCCAGGTCACAGCGAAAATCGCACAGGCCACAGCGAAATTCGTACATAGCGCGGCGCACGCAACAAAAGTAGGCGGAACACGGGCGTAACACTCGGAATGGGGAACAACTTGCCAAAACGTGGGCGTCACGGGGGAAGTACAGGGCACAAGTGCGCGGAACGCCCACACGCTCGCCTAAAACTCGTATTCATGGAATAGAATAGGGCAAAAAAGCGCACGCTCAAACCAGCGCACAGGCACAAACACGACCGCCACAAGAAAGCAGGCGGTAGCGTCTCTGCGGCTGTAAGAAATGTGCGCCAAAAGGTGCGCCAACAAATAGCACCTATATACTGCCATGATGAATGTCCCATACTGTGGCCCTCCAGGAAAAATGACGTGCAAAGGGGTACCCACAAACACGGACACCCGCTGACAAAAAATACGTGTGCGTGTATACCGGGGTGCGCGGGAAGTCTAACACGCGATTTCAGCAGGGTACGTGCATCACAGGGGTTCGCGTGAAGTTCCTCACGCGATCGGGCCTGGGGGAGCGGGCTACGTGTATTTCAGGGGTTCGCGTGAAGTTTCACACGCGATCGGGCCTGGGGGAGCGGGCTACGTGTATTACAGGGGTTCGCGTGAAGTACCTCACGCGATCGGGCCTGGGGGAGCGTGCTACGTGTATTTCAGGGGTTCGCGTGAAGTTTCACACGCGATCGGGCCTGGGGGAGCGGGCTACGTGTATTACAGGGGTTCGCGTGAAGTTCCTCACGCGATCGGGCCTGGGGGAGCGTGCTACGTGTATTTCAGGGGTTCGCGTGAAGTTTCACACGCGATCGGGCCTGGGGGAGCGGGCTACGTGTATTACAGGGGTTCGCGTGAAGTTCCTCACGCGATCGGGCCTGGGGTAGCGGGCTACGTGTATTACAGGGGTTCGCGTGAAGTTCCTCACGCGATCGGGCCTGGGGGAGCGGGCTACGTGTATTCCAGGGGTGCGCGTGAAGTTCCACACGCGAATAGCCTGGGCGCGTGTATTTCAGGGGTGCGCGGGAAGTTCCACACGCAAATAGCCTGGGCGCGTGTATTTCAGGGGTGCGCGGGAAGTTCCACACGCGAATAGCCTGGGCGCGTGTATTTCAGGGGTGCGCGGGAAGTTCCACACGCGAATAGCCTGGGCGCGTGTATTTCAGGGGTGCGCGGGAAGTTCCACACGCGAATAGCCTGGGGGCGCGTGTATTCCAGGGGTGCGCGGAAGTTCCACACGCGAATAGCCTGGGCGCGTGTATTTCAGGGGTGCGCGGGAAGTTCCACACGCGAATAGCCTGGGCGCGTGTATTTCAGGGGTGCGCGGGAAGTTCCACACGCGAATAGCCTGGGCACGTGTATTTCAGGGGTGCGCGGGAAGTTCCACACGCGAATAGCCTGGGCGCGTGTATTTCAGGGGTGCGCGGGAAGTTCCACACGCGAATAGCCTGGGCGCGTGTATTTCAGGGGTGCGCGGGAAGTTCCACACGCGAATAGCCTGGGGGCGCGTGTATTTCAGGGGTGCGCGGGAAGTTCCACACGCGAATAGCCTGGGCGCGTGTATTTCAGGGGTGCGCGGGAAGTTCCACACGCGAATAGCCTGGGCGCGTGTATTTCAGGGGTGCGCAGGAAGTTCCACACGCGAATAGCCGGGGCGCGTGTATTTCAGGGGTGCGCGGGAAGTTCCACATGTGATTTGACAGTGTGGGTCCTCCCGGGTGTACCCTGTACACCCTCCACGGCCCCTGCAGGCAGCCCACACCACAGGGGACTACCCTGCATCCCTGGTCATGTCCCGCAGGCAGCCCACCCACCATGGGCATGCCCCCCAGCAAAGGCACATGTCTCCTTGCACTAATGAACACCAACTCATGTCCCCTTGCACCCCCACCCCCCAGCACTGTGGGGCACCTGCCAGCAGGCCCCCACCCATGTCCAACTCATGTCCCCCACCACCCCCACCCCCCAGCACTGTGGGGCACCTGCCAGCAGGCCCCCACCCATGTCCAACTCATGACCCCCACCACCCCCACCCCCCAGCCACCAGGGTCACCCTCCACCAGGCCCCCACTCATGTCTCCCACCACCCCCAAACCCCAGCAGTGCAGGGTCACCCTCCACCAGGCCCCCACTCATGTCTCCCACCACCCCCACCCCCCAGCCACCAGGGGCACCCTCCACCAGGCCCCCACTCATGTCTCCCACCACCCCCACCCCCCAGCCACCAGGGTCACCCTCCACCAGGCCCCCACTCATGTCTCCCACCACCCCCAAACCCCAGCAGTGCAGGGTCACCCTCCACCAGGCCCCCACTCATGTCTCCCACCACCCCCAAACCCCAGCAGTGCAGGGTCACCCTCCACCAGGCCCCCACTCATGTCTCCCACCACCCCCACCCCCCAGCCACCAGGGGCACCCTCCACCAGGCCCCCACTCATGTCTCCCACCACCCCCACCCCCCAGCCACCAGGGTCACCCTCCACCAGGCCCCCACTCATGTCTCCCACCACCCCCAAACCCCAGCAGTGCAGGGTCACCCTCCACCAGGCCCCCACTCATGTCTCCCACTACCCCCAAACCCCAGCAGTGCAGGGTCACCCTCCACCAGGCCCCCACTCATGTCACCCACCACCCCCACACCCCAGCAGTGCAGGGGCAGCCTCCACCAGGCCCCCACTCATGTCACCCACCACCCCCACACCCCAGCAGTGCAGGGGCAGCCTCCACCAGGCCCCCACTCATGTCTCCCACCACCCCCACCCCCCAGCAGTGCAGGGGCACCCTCCACCAGGCCCCCACTCATGTCTCCCACCACCCCCACCCCCCAGCCACCAGGGTCACCCTCCACCAGGCCCCCACTCATGTCTCCCACCACCCCCACCCCCCAGCCACCAGGGGCACCCTCCACCAGGCCCCCACTCATGTCTCCCACCACCCCCACACCCCAGCAGTGCAGGGGCAGCCTCCACCAGGCCCCCACTCATGTCACCCACCACCCCCACACCCCAGCAGTGCAGGGGCAGCCTCCACCAGGCCCCCACTCATGTCACCCACCACCCCCACACCCCAGCAGTGCAGGGGCAGCCTCCACCAGGCCCCCACTCATGTCTCCCACCACCCCCACCCCCCAGCAGTGCAGGGGCACCCTCCACCAGGCCCCCACTCATGTCTCCCACCACCCCCACCCCCCAGCCACCAGGGTCACCCTCCACCAGGCCCCCACTCATGTCTCCCACCACCCCCAAACCCCAGCAGTGCAGGGTCACCCTCCACCAGGCCCCCACTCATGTCTCCCACCACCCCCAAACCCCAGCAGTGCAGGGTCACCCTCCACCAGGCCCCCACTCATGTCACCCACCACCCCCACACCCCAGCAGTGCAGGGGCAGCCTCCACCAGGCCCCCACTCATGTCTCCCACCACCCCCACCCCCCAGCAGTGCAGGGGCACCCTCCACCAGGCCCCCACTCATGTCTCCCACCACCCCCACCCCCCAGCCACCAGGGTCACCCTCCACCAGGCCCCCACTCATGTCTCCCACCACCCCCACCCCCCAGCCACCAGGGGCACCCTCCACCAGGCCCCCACTCATGTCTCCCACCACCCCCACACCCCAGCAGTGCAGGGGCAGCCTCCACCAGGCCCCCACTCATGTCTCCCACCACCCCCACCCCCCAGCAGTGCAGGGGCACCCTCCACCAGGCCCCCACTCATGTCACCCACCACCCCCACACCCCAGCAGTGCAGGGGCACCCTCCACCAGGCCCCCACTCATGTCTCCCACCACCCCCACCCCCCAGCTGTGCAGGGGCACCCTCCACCAGGCCCCCACTCATGTCTCCCACCACCCCCACCCCCCAGCCACCAGGGTCACCCTCCACCAGGCCCCCACTCATGTCTCCCACCACCCCCACCCCCCAGCCACCAGGGGCACCCTCCACCAGGCCCCCACTCATGTCTCCCACCACCCCCACCCCCCAGCCACCAGGGTCACCCTCCACCAGGCCCCCACTCATGTCTCCCACCACCCCCAAACCCCAGCAGTGCAGGGTCACCCTCCACCAGGCCCCCATTCATGTCTCCCACCACCCCCACCCCCCAGCCACCAGGGGCACCCTCCACCAGGCCCCCACTCATGTCTCCCACCACCCCCACCCCCCAGCACTGTGGGGCACCTGCCAGCAGGCCCCCACCCATGTGCAACTCATGTCTCCCACCACCCCCACCCCCCAGCCACCAGGGGCACCCTCCACCAGGCCCCCACTCATGTCTCCCACCACCCCCACCCCCCAGCACTGTGGGGCACCTGCCAGCAGGCCCCCACCCATGTCCAATCCATGCCCCCCTGCACCTGGGTCCCAACATTCCCCAATCATGTCCGTAATGCCCATCCTCCCCTGCCAAAAGGCCCAACCAACTATCACACCCACCCACATATCAAAGGCAATTACATGTTACACCCCCAATTTAAATAATGCAATTGAACACATGTCTGTCACACACAATGGCTGCAAGTGAATGACAAAACACCCAACATGACATGCCTGAAAGCAATGAGATGATACGACCCATTGAAGAATAAAAAAAATAATGTATTGAACAGCAAGTATAATGGAAATGAAATAAGAAAAAACACAAAGCAAATCAAACAAAACAAGATGAATGTCCAAGAAAATAATCTGAAAAATAAAAATAAGCCAACGAAGAACCATGAAGAAGATCATCCTGGGTCCATGAGCCCAACCAAATTAAACCTAACTATGACTACTAACTAAAAACTGAACTATATACAAAAAAGTGGTGCATTGTCCAATCGCTACCAAAAAAAATCATAAAAACAAAGGAAACCTAAACCTAACTATACAACTATATACAAAGGCAGCGGGCTATTCGGACGGCTCACTGGTTGTTGTCATGGGCCAGGGCATCATCGAACTCCTGGTCAATGGCTTGGAGGCGGGCATGTTCCCTGGCCCCGAGGTCCCGCAGGGTTAACGCAGTGTCAAGCTCAAACTCCCTGCGAAGACCCTCGAGGCACTCAGCCCGCCTCAGCGCCCTCCGCATGGAGTCCTCCGCCCTGACCATCGTGAGCCGTTCCTCCTCTGCCCGCTGCCGCTCCGCACCTATCCGCTGGCACAACCGCTCCCACACGGAAGCCACTCCCATTCCAGGGTTCTCCTGCCCTCCGGCCGATGCCTGCACCCCTGATGTTGATGGCCCCGAGCCATGATGCCTCCCACGTTGAGCCTGCTGCTGCCTCCGACGCAACTGCCTGTGCCAGCACGACGGCATCCAGGCTGATGGAAACCACCGACGCCGTCGTGCACGTGCCCTGCCCGATGATGCCGTCACATCCTCCATCTGCTGGGGTCCAGTTGCTCTGGTGTCCACCCCTGCTGGATCACTGACTCCCGACTGTGGCAGGGATGGGATCCCCACCGAGCTGGCTGCATTGGTCGGGGCAGGTCCACAGGGGGCCCTGGTGGCATCTGGGCTGGAAGACGGCAAGGAGAACGACTGGTGGATAGCCTGCACAGAGGAGGAGAGGGCCGCCACATTGGCCAACACATGCAGGAAACCCCCGAACATGGCCGATCCCAATTGGGCCACGTCGGCACGGTGCACTTCGTGATGCCGTGCGTGCTCCTCCCGGGAAGCACGCACGGCATCACGAATCACAGCCGTGCGCATCGCGACCCCAATCAGGACCTTCTCCGCACGGCCAGGGGTTCCCACGTCCGCAGGTGGAGGGGAGTCAGGTGACATGGACATCCCCTCTACCTGCGGACAGGCCTGGGACGGGGCATCCCTGCTGGTGCATGGTGGTGCACTCACAGGGTCAGGGACAGCGACATGCACAGGCCCCTCCACGGTGACCTGTGCTGCCTCCTGCCCCTGGCCCTGGACTGCACCACTTGCACCAGCAGGGATGCCCCCACCAGGCCCCATGTGTGCCCCAGTGGCGGCCTCCTCCTCCTCTGTGCAAACCACCAACCTGGATGGCTCCTCACCGTCTCCCACCGTAGCAGGCCCCTGTGGGGGCTCACCCACCCCTTCCGCTGCAGCCGTGGGGGCATCCCCGCCGCCTTGCTCCACAGCGCCGTCTCCGCCCTCCTCTTCACTAGCCGCTGCGTAGAGGGAGACAAAGAACACAAGCATCAGGGCACTGTACAATGGTCCCCTAGACAGGAAGCAATAGCAGATGAGCACCACTGTCAAAGTACACTTCCATCATGTCCCTCCACAACACATGGGTCAGTCCAGGCAAAACACACACAGTAACAGGCATGGTGCATGCCATGGACATTTCCATGCATGTCCAATGGACTCTTGGAACATTCAATGATAAGTAACTCACATGCATCATGGCTCATGCCTATCACATGCACACACTTCACCTCAGTCACATCCATCTGGCCCCAAACACACCAAACACAGCGGATACAAGGGTAATTTGGCTGCTTTACTGAATCTGTGCATTGTCACACACATGTGTCATGCATCCATGGCATGCACAAGTCACAGACACGCAGGTCAGGCACACAGACATGGCTACCATATATGTACCTGGCATCAGCACCCATCCCTCACCCCCACCCATGTCCAGGTACAGAGACTGGCATGCTCTCATGTTCAAAATTTGCATAGGGCTCCCCATGCGGCATTTCAACACATGCAACAACCATGTGGGTCACACATCACTGGTCGCACATGCATTACCATGATGTCCCTGCACACATACATGCATACATGGCCTATGGCACACATACAGGCAAGTATCATAGAACCAGCACACCGCAACATGCCCTGTCTCCCACAGTAATGCATGGACACTTACCGCTCAACTCCAGACGGGCCTCCCTCTCAAGGATCTGGGCGTGGAGCGCTGGGCGTACACGTTCCAGGACCCTCATCTGGATGGAACTCATGCGGCCCCGGCCCCCCTCCACGAGGCGCCGGGCCTTCACAAGGGTCCTGGACCTCAAGTCCTCCCAGCGCTTCTTGATCTTCAGGACGTCGCGGGTTGCCACCCCCTCCGCGTTGATGGCAACCACACAGTCGGCCCAGATCCTCTGCCGTCCTTCCTTGCTGGCGCGGGACGATCCAAAGAGGGCATCATACTGCCCCAGGACATGCTCCACCAGGACACCAACTTCGGTGACAGTGAAGCTGGTGCCCCTCTGCCCCTCTGGCCTGGGGTTGCCACTGGTGCCAGATGTGGAAGTGCCCGACATGGCAACCCCAGAGGCAGGTGTGGGTGGGCAACTGGGTTCTGGGGCTGGGCTGTGGAGCGATGTAATCCCAGTCGGGAGTCTTCAGTTCCAGCAGGGGTGGACACAGCAACTGGACCCCTGCAGATGGCTGATGTGCAGGCACCAAATGGCAGGGCACGGTGGCAGCAGGCAGGCAGGCAGGCAGGCAGCAGCAGATGGCACGTGGGAGGCTGCTCGGGGCACGGGGGGCAGTAACTCGGCCTTCTGGGCAGGAGCGTGGTCTTTCCGTGTGTTTTCACGTGGCCAGCTTGATACGGAGTGATTTGGCACGTGAAAATCCTGCACGTCAGCGTGAAATCCGAGGAAAGGCCCTTAGCGCGTAAGCGCGTCAGCACGCATACGCGATTCTATTGGACCAGAGTCCCTCAGTGCGTAAGCGCGTCTGTGACGTGACCCGCACGGGTGTTCCCCACTCAGCACGTGATGACGGGGCACACGTGGAGATACTGCACGTCAGAGTGTCATCGCGTGTAATTGGACAAAAGTGCGCGTACACGCGATTGGCCTATGTACGTGTATTTAATGGGTGCGCGGGCACTTACACACGCAAGTACGTCAGCGTACCTGTATCCCGTGGTGCGTGTGAATTTCCACACGCTATTGGACTGGGAACTGGATTCCAGGGGTGCGCGGGTCACACGCTGTATCCCGTGGTGCGTGTGAATTTCCACACGCTATTGGACTGGGAACTGGATTCCAGGGGTGCGCGGGTCACACGCTGTATCCCGTGGTGCGTGTGAATTTCCACACGCTATTGGACTGGGAACTGGATTCCAGGGGTGCGCGGGTCACACGCTGTATCCCGTGGTGCGTGTGAATTTCCACACGCTATTGGACTGGGAACTGGATTCCAGGGGTGCGCGGGTCACACGCTGTATCCCGTGGTGCGTGTGAATTTCCACACGCTATTGGACTGGGAACTGGATTCCAGGGGTGCGCGGGTCACACGCTGTATCCCGTGGTGCGTGTGAATTTCCACACGCTATTGGACTGGGAACTGGATTCCAGGGGTGCGCGGGTCACACGCTCGCCTAGAACACGCGCAAAGCATAAATTTGCGCACTATAACAATAACAAGCTCAGACGCCAGGATGAACATACCGTTCCTAGCAGCAGTGGCAGTGGACTACCAAAGGAGGAGGAGGAGGATAGTCAGGGCCAGAATATTCACACCCAGAACCAGCCTTTTCGGGATGCCTGATGACCAGGTGTATGGGAGGTACAGGTTTCCACCACACATTATACTGGACCTGGTGAGTGAGTGGGAGGATGACCTCACATCACCCACCCTGTGCTCCCAAGCACTCAGCCCCCTGCAGAAGGTCCTCAATGTACTGCACTTCTTAGCCACTGGATCATTTCAGCGAACAAGTGCCATAGTGGGTGGGGTGTCACAGGCCACCCAGTCACGCTGCCTACACCAGGTCTTGAACATCATCACTGCACGGCCATCAGTCCGCAGGCACATATACCTGCCCAGAACACCTGCAGAAAGGCATGCTGCCGCCCTGGATTTTTACGCTGTGGCACAATTCCCCAAAGTGCTAGGTGCCATCGACTGCACCCATGTGGCTCTACGTCCCCCCAGGGCATCTGAGCACATCTATAGGAACCGCAAGCACTGGCATTCCATCAACGTGCAGGTAGCATGTAATGCCAAGGGAATCATCACCTCAGTATATGCCAACTATCCCGGCTCCACCCACGACAGCTTCATTTACCGAATGTCCACCCTAAGCCGGGACCTAGAAGCTGGGCGGCATGGCGATACATGGCTGCTTGGTGAGTATGTATGCCACTGCACATGCATGCATGTTGGATACTGAGCAAGGTCACAACCTCACCAATGATACCAATCCCCACCTCCACAGGGGACAGTGCCTACCCTCTCAGCCCCCACATGATGACGCCAATTCGGAACCCCACCACGCCACCCCAGGTAAGATATAACACAGCCCACATTACAACCAGGGGCATAGTGGAGCGCACATTCGGAGTGCTAAAGTCACGCTTTCGCTCCCTTGACCGTTCTGGCGGGCAGCTGTTATACGCTCCCCCAGTAGTGTGCAGGATCATAGTGGCAGCATGTGTCCTGCACAACGTTGCAACACGCCGGGGCCTGGCCGTGGACATGGTGGTGGCCCCACATCCCCAACCACATGCACAGCCGCTGCGCATGGGAGGGGAAAGGGCACGGGGGGAGGCAGCCCGTACACAGCTAGTGGCTAATTACTTCACATAGAAATCACACCCCTGTGGAGTGCACACTGCCCTGGCACATTCCATCTGACAATCAATGATGACTCAACCTGACACTGATCATGAATGTCTGGAGAATGAACCGGGAATACCATGTCAGCCTGAGATTGTTCACCTGAAAGTGTCACAATGTGTGCATCCCTACCCACACAGACACCACCAATGCAGTTTTGTGAAGTTACACATTGAAGCAGCTAAAATGAATACCCACTTGCAAAATGCAACAAGAGGACAGTGCCATGTCAGCCAACCCAACCCCAGCACTGCCACACGACACACCGTGCCATGTCATGCTAATTGCAGGTAAACAAAGTAATCCCCACAACATGACATCACTCTCACTATGTACAGTGGCACTATTAGAAACCTGCAACACCTGATATGCTCACAGCAATGCCGGACCAACAACATACTTGAGCACGTAGTACCATTAACATGACATCACAAATGTTACATATTAGTAGTCTCACCACCTGGAAATGCCTGCACTCCCACCACTACCAACTGTGCAGTGTTGGCGCCATGTAGAGTTGTAGGTGCACTGCTGCCAACATGGTCCCCATCTCCAGACTAGAGGTCCTTGTGTGGACTTGAGGAAGGGACCTGCAAATTGGGAGGTAGACACAGAAGAAGAGTTACACATCAATGCAACATGCAGTGTACAACACAACAGCAATATGCACTATGAATGTATACACAGTATTCACTACAGACTGGCCACACATCTCATGGGAGTCCAACGTCACTGTGTAATTCACTGTCACTTGGGCACACCCTTTGCAAGCCCATGGAAACGGGAAGCAGGAGGGGTGTGTGTGACTCAAACCCAAGCATCTGAACCAAATACATTACAAGCCTGCATGTGCCCAGCCACAATGCAGCGTATGCCCACAGGAACCACGGAAGCCAACAGATCGAAGCCAACAGATCGAAGCCAACACATCGAAGCCAACACATCGGAGCCAACACATCGGAGCCAACACATCGGAGCCAACACATCGAAGCCAACAGATCGGAGCCAACAGATCGGAGCCAACAGATCGGAGCCAACAGATCGGAGCCAACAGATCGAAGCCAACAGATCGAAGCCAACAGATCGTCCCAAAAAAATTGGGAATAAAAGAAATCAAAATAAAAATAAAAATAAGAAACAATCAAAAATGGCCATTGATGGGCCCGTGGGGGTTGGGGAGGCCACCCAGGAGGTCCGAGGACAGGATGCACACCAGAACCCACCTGCGTGGATCCTGGGAAGATAAAACACCTCCATGGGCTCATGGCCCACACGGCTACCCTATTGTGGGAGTATCACTGCTGTCGCTATTATCACCCTGTGCAGCTGCATCCGGAGGTGGTTGCACTATGGGAGGCAGCCCACGCAAGGCCCTAGTCTGCTCCTCCATGGCTGCAAGCATGCGGGTGTGGTAGGTCTGGTTCTGGAGGATGAGTGTGCGGAGGTCCCCATGCAACAACTCACGGGATGCCCGGACCTCCGCCCTCGTTGCCTGCATCTCAGCTGAGAGCGTACGGGTGAGACGCTCCAGCTGCTGTTCTGTCCTTTGGTGTGTTGAAGCCTCAAGCTCAACAAGAGTCGTCCTGAGGTGTAGGAGCTCCTGCCTCAGGGCTTCCCTGTGGCCCTGGGACTCAATGGAGATGGCCTCCTGCAGAGTCGCCAGTGCCGCCCGCCTGTCCCTGTTGGACCCCAACATGTCCTCCCTGTGTGACTGGCAGATGGAGTCGGTTGCCTGCTCTAGTCGCTCCATCAGCCTTTCTGGGGGGACAATGGAAGTGGCCACCCTATCCATGGCCTGAGCCATCATCTCGGATGATGCAGCCTGTTGGGTAGCCATACCGTAAATGGATTGCTCCCATGCGGTATTGCCGGGTGGCGTACGGCCACCACGTCGGCGGGCACCACACCTGTCTGGGGCAAGGCGAACTGCGCCTTGCTGTGCCGGCACTGCCTGAGGCTGCAGGACTGCATTCCCCCTCTGATCTGCTGGCCCAGGAACAGGATCAGATGTCGCGGAGTGTGACCCTGCATCCGTAACCACCGAAGGCGTAGCTGCCAACACTGACATCCCCATGGAGGGTACTGACCCTGGTGCAGGTGGGTGAGACAGAACAGAATCCCTCCCTGGAACACTCACCTGCGACGGCACGTAGGTCTCATCCGAATCAACACCTGAGTACAGCTCGGGGGAGGTGCAGCCAGAGACACCCCTTGAGAGCACGACCTGCAGCACTTGTGGGTTCTCCCCCACCACCACACCACGTCCCTTACTGGTGGTTGGTCGGCCCTGGGACACCTCCTGGGTCTGCACCATCTCCACAACCCCAGCAGTATCAGGTGCGTCTTCCCCTGCAAAGACATGAAAACAAAGAAATGGAAACAGGCATTAGCACCATGGCACACATTGAGGGCTGAGAAGCAAGAGAACCAGTACTTGATTGACACATGTCCCACATGACTAAAACCCTCCCATGCATGCACCCTCACTGCGTATGAAGTGCAGGCAAATGGCACACACTGATGACACCAAGATGGTAAATGAACACATTTTGTGCATGCTGCCTGGCAGTGGCATCACACATTGGCCTGTGATTGGCAGGTGAGACACACATGCCATCACACAGATGGCATGTACCATTGCTATTGAGTGAAGATGGAGAGGAGGGCAGCACCTATTCATTCAGTCCAGTTCCCACATGTAATAGCTTTTCTAATTCTAACAGGTCAGATTTTTCACCTGGAGCTGCCAGTCTGAAATGGTCAAATTGCACAGGGACATGTGTGTACAAATGATATCCAGGTAACAAAGTCACTCCACTTTACCATACCCATGTCAGACATGTGACTAGTGGACAGCGACATGCCTAGTGAAAGTGGTGGAATGCAAACAAACAGACTGAATGAACAGTGAAAAAGAAGCAAATATGTTGTGTCAAGGTGACACTTCAAGGGCAACTGGCGTGCAGTTGTGCTAGATGTCTACTGTTGGCAGAAGGGATACTGCTATGGCCAAATGCAGCTGCGCAGGAAGGATTGCATGAAGCACATGGCTGACCCATACGACTCAGGCGCACACACTCTCACCTGGCACCCGAACAGAAGCCCTCACACACACACCATGCACATGGATGACACACACATGCATGTGCACTCACCGGACAATGCCTCGTAATCAGCCAGATCTCCCACGCCTTGGATCTGTTCCTCCGTGACGTAGGTCCCAGCGACTGACTCATGTGGAGTGAGTTCCATGTCTACTACTGGAGACCCACCTCCAGTCACTAGAGTTGCGGCATGACTTGAGGCCAGCTTACTCTTTGCCCTGCGCTTTAGGTCATTCCAGCGCTTATAGCAATCATTGGCTGTGCGCCTCACGATTCCAAGGGCACTTACGATGTCCGCAACGGTCTGCCAGTGTGCCTGGCGTTGTGCAGGTGTGGTCTTGGATCCTGCAACAATGACCATCTCGTTGTCATGTCCGGACACATACTCGACAAGTGCATTCAGTTCGTCATCCGTGAAGCTGGGCTTCCTGGACGGGCCGGACTGTGTAGCCGTGTCTGGGGCATCAGCCTGTGCCGGACGAGCACTCTTCCTCTTCCGCTTGGAAGGTGGTGGTGATCCTGAGTGTCCTGCGCCGCTCTGGACACTAGGGGCAGGAGCCCTGGTGGACTCTGTATCAGGAGTGTGGGATTGCACACTCAGCATGGGAGTTGGTGCAGGCATTGGCTCTAGTGTGATGGTGTCAGGGGGAATGTCAGCAGCATGGACTAGGACCGACACTGTCCTGGCTGGGTGTGTGAGGGCTGGGGTGGATGGAGCCGCAGCTGCCCCTGCAGCCTCTCCGCCCTGCCTCCTTGGTGCAGCAGATGACCTTGCTGCCCCAGATCCACGTGGCATGATGGCATCAACGTGCACCAGCGCACGTGTCGTAGCCCTGCTGACCTGGAAGTCAGCCATGGAGTCAGCCAGGTCTGGTGCCACAATGGGCTGGTCCAACAAGGGCTGAGCATGGATGGTGTCAGCCACTTCAGCCTCAACGGGAGGGGGGGAGGGGGGGGAGGGGGGGGGATGATGGTGCCCTTGACTGGTCCTCCACACATGGGGGACAGGCTCACCCTGCAAGTTACGACCACGTCCCCTACCGGATCCACCAGGGCCACCACTTGTGGCTCTTCCACCTTTGCCACCCTTACGGAATCCTCGCCTCCCAGCCATGGCACTGATGTTAATGTGCGTATGGGAGTGGATGTAGACTATTGTCCTGGGCAATTGGGGGTCAAAGGGGTTGGGTACCAGATGGTAATTGTACCCTAGTGCTCTAGCAAGGCTGAATGTAACCCCTAGGGAAAGATGACAGGTCACGCAACGCACAGGAGGCCCAAAAAAGGGAGATGACGTGCACGCAACCCCTCCTAGACCACGTGTGCAGAAAGAAAAACCTGCACTACGCTGTGGCACCCAGAAACACAAGAATGAACGTATGCGTGTCACACGCAGCCTAGAATGACCTCTGAAGGGGTAGGCTACACACGGGGCAAGCACAGATGTTAGATACGTGCGTGACTCACCGTCTGCCTGGTAAACGAGCGTGTAAAAGGAGCACGTTTGGTTGGCAACACCCCCGCCAAAAGAAGATTTGTACGCTGTCTGAGGAGACAGGACAACAGTAGAAGGGAACACTGTTTGAGGGAACAGGCCCAGGTAAACCAGTAAAAGAGAAAAAAGAGAAAAAGCTGTCAGAGGTAACAGGGAATACGAACTAGAAACGCCGTGAAGTAAATCGCGTGTGAAACGACAAGAAGTACAGAATTCACCCACTCGCTCTCCACGAAAAGCACGTACAAGGAAAACGTGTTCTACACGTACCTTTTATACAGGCCCACACGTCCAGCGTCACTTACGCGGCGTGTACGCGCTAGGGCAATTTCCACCTATTACATGCTTTGTCACTTCTGCGTGTAGGGCTATTTCCACCAATTACACGCTTTGTCACTTCTGCGTGTAGGGCCATTTCCACCAATCACACGCTTTGTCACTTCTGCGTGTAGGGCCATTTCCACCAATCACACGCGATTACACTCTGACGTGCAGTCTTTCCACGTGTGCTCTGTCATCACGTGCTGTGTGGGAAACACCTGTGCGGGTCACGTCACAGAAGCGCTTACGCGCTGAGGGCCTTTCCTCAGTTTTCACGCTGACGTGCAGGATTTTCACGTGCAAAATCACTCCGTACCAAGCTGGCCACGCGTACGCACACGGAATACCACGCTCCTGCCCGGAAGGCCGAACTACTGCCCCCCAGAGCCCGAGCACGCTCCCACCTGCTGCTGCCTGACTGCCTGCTGCCCCTGCACTGCTGGGGGTTGGGGGTGATAGGGGACATGAGTGGGGGCCTGGTGGAGGCTGCCCCTGCACTGCTGGGGGGTGGGGGTGGTGGGAGACATGAGTGGGGGCCTGGTGGAGGGTGCCCCTGGTGGCTGGGGGATGGGGGTGATAGGGGACATGAGTGGAGGCCTGGTGGAGGCTGCCCCTGCACTGCTGGGGGGTGGGGGTGGTGGGAGACATGAGTGGGGGCCTGGTGGAGGCTGCCCCTGGTGGCTGGGGGTTGGGGGTGATAGGGGACATGAGTGGGGGCCTGGTGGAGGCTGCCCCTGCACTGCTGGGGGGTGAGGGTGGTGGGAGACATGAGTGGGGGCCTGGTGGAGGCTTCCCCTGGTGGCTGGGGGGTGGGGGTGGGGTGGTAGACATGAGTGGGGGCCTGGTGGAGGCTGCCCCTGGTGGCTGGGGGGTGGGGGTGATAGGGGACATGAGTGGGGGCCTGGTGGAGGGTGCCCCTGCACTGCTGGGGGGTGGGGGTGGGGTGGTAGACATGAGTGGGGGCCTGGTGGAGGCTGCCCCTGGTGGCTGGGGGGTGGGGGTGGTGGTAGACATGGGTGGGGGCCTGGTGGAGGCTGCCCCTGGTGGCTGGGGGGTGGGGGTGCAGGGGGACATGAGCAGGTGTGCAGGGTAGTCCCCTGTTTTGTGGGCTGCCTGCAGGGGAGCGTGGAGGGTGTACAGGGAACACCTGTGAGGACCCACCCAGCCTAATCGCGTGTGTAACTTCCCACGCACCCCTGTAATACACGTACCAAGCCAAATCGCGTGTGAGAATTCCCGCGCATACCTGAAATACACGTACCCTGCTGAAGTTGCGTGTAAAACTTCCAGCGCACCCCTGAAATGCATGCGCCCAGACTATTCGCGTGTGGAACTTCCCGCGCACCCCTGAAATACACGCGCCCAGGCTATTCGCGAGTGGGACTTCCCGCGCACCCCTGAAATACACGTAGCACGCTGGGAGACATGAGTGGGGGCCTGGTGGAGGGTGCCCCTGCACTGCTGGGGGGTGGGAAGGGTGGTAGACATGGGTGGGGGCCTGGTGGAGGCTTCCCCTGGTGGCTGGGGGGTGGGGGTGCAGGGGGACATGGGTGGGCGCCTGGTGGAGGCTTCCCCTGGTGGCTGGGGGGTGGGGGTGGGGTGGTAGACATGAGTGGGGGCCTGGTGGAGGCTGCCCCTGGTGGCTGGGGGGTGGGGGTGATAGGGGACATGAGTGGGGGCCTGGTGGAGGGTGCCCCTGCACTGCTGGGGGGTGGGGGTGGGGTGGTAGACATGGGTGGGGGCCTGGTGGAGGCTGCCCCTGGGGGGTGGGGGTGGTGGTAGACATGGGTGGGGGCCTGGTGGAGGCTGCCCCTGGTGGCTGAGGGGTGGGGGTGGTGGTAGACATGAGCAGGTGTGCAGGGTAGTCCCCTGTTTTGTGGGCTGCCTGCAGGGGCCGTGGAGGGTGTACAGGGAACACCTGTGAGGACCCACCCAGCCTAATCGCGTGTGTAACTTCCCACGCACCCCTGTAATACACGTACCCAGCCAAATCGCGTGTGATAATTCCCGCGCACCCCTGTAATACACGTACCTGGCCAAATCGCGTGTGATAATTCCAGCGCACCCCTGTAATACACGTACCCAGCCAAATCGCGTGTAAAACTTCCTGTGTACCCCTGTAATACACCTACCCAGCCAAATCGCGTGTGATAATTCCCGCGTACCCCTGTAATACACGTGCCCTGGCTAATCGCGTGTTCAACTTCCCGCGTACCCCTGTAATACACGTACCCTGGCTAATCGCGTGTAAAACTTCACGCGTACCCCTCTAATACACGTACCCTGGCCAATCGCGTGTTAAACTTCCCGCGTACCCCTGTAATACACGTACCCTGGCTAATCGCGTGTAAAACTTCCCGCGTACCCCTGATATGAACGTTACCCGCTTTGCGTTCCTTGTTTGGCAGCCCTGTGAACTGGTCCAGGGTTAGCGCAGCCCTTTGCGATGATTTAGCGATTTTGATGGCTTTTCCTTGCGCGAGGGCGTTCTTGGGGGCGTTACTGGCGCTGCTGCATGGTCGCTGCGATACTCTGCGCCACGGCTGGTTTGTGAGCCTAAAATCCATGAATACGCTGTGCGCGGAAATCGGTTTTAGCGCACGTGCCTGGCGCAGACAATCGCACGCGGACACTCTGCGCCAGCCGCTTGCGACACTTTTCTGCGAAATTCTATGAATTACCCTGATAATGGCATTCGCAAAGAGGGAGTCATGATGCATTCTGGGACATGTGGTCCTCTGAAAATCTGCAGCCAGAATGCAGTATGCAACATGATTCCTTGTCCGACATTTCTACAGAGGGGTGTGGAGGCCATGTTTGAACTTCTGCAGTGAATGAGCAGAGTGCATTCTGGGGAAGGTAGTACTGCCTGTTTCCCTTTTGAAGGGGCAAGTAGTCTGGCATATGCTTGGGATGCCTAAACAAAAGATGGTAAACCTTAGAGGAGCAGTTGTGCATTTGAGGCTGCACTTAATATACAAGGTCATATTCGGCATATGAACTGCACTTGGATGTGTGATACTATACCTGCCGGACGGGGCTGGGCGTGGGCCTAGACTGACTGCACATGGGTTTCCTTAGCGGCACTCTAGCAAGAGAAGCGGCAGTTTTCATATAAAGGCAGTATCTCATCATATGTGGCTGGATCTAGGCTATGATGGCAGCACCAGTGCATGCGAGGCCGCATCTAATGTACAAGGTTATGTTTGGCATATGAGCTGTACTTGGATGTGTGATACTATAACTGCCGGACGGGGCTGGGCATGGGCATAGACTGACAGCACATGGGTTTCCTTAGCGGCACTCTAGCAAGAGAAGCGGCAGTTTTCATATAAAGGCAGTATCTCATCATATGTGGCTGGATCTAGGCTATGATGGCAGCACCAGTGCATGCGAGGCCGCATCTAATGTACAAGGTTATGTTTGGCATATGAGCTGTACTTGGATGTGTGATACTATAACTGCCGGACGGGGCTGGGCATGGGCATAGACTGACAGCACATGGGTTTCCTTAGCGGCACTCTAGCAAGAGAAGCGGCAGTTGTATTCATTTATTTATTTAGTTTTGTATTTGCTAACCTTCTGGAATCTCGGCGCTAGTTACATTAGGGTACAAAGTTACATGTTACATTAAGAAAAAGAGGTACAAAGGTAAGCGTTGCATGTTACATAATGAAGAAGAGAGGAAGGGGGGCGAAGCAGTGGGGGGATGCAATTGTCTTAGGAGGAAAACAGTCAGTTGAACAGCCACGTCTTTAGGTTTCTGCGGAAGGTCCAGTGGGCCTGTTTTTTTCTGAGTGCTAGTGCAAGATTGTTCATATAAAGGCAGTATCTCATTATATGGGGCTGGATGTAGAATATGAAAGCGGCACCTGTGCATGCGAGGATGTCGCTGGGAATACAATGCTACTAGCTGGGCACATGAGACCGCATATGTTATTAAACAAAGGTCATACCCATTGCATTTGTTGATGCGCGTTACTCTACACAAGGACATATTAACTTTAATGGTCAAGTGTGCAAAAAAATATCAGCAGTGCAGCTAATGGGTCCACGTTCGCTCTTTCTGGACTGGCATGTGCCAGAGCAGCGGGTAAATAGAATATTCAATGGTTGGGCATATAACAATGAAGCACTGTTGCATCTCAGCCCCACTGGTGCCTTTTGCAATATGTCACTAATCTCAACAGCACAATTTGGAAATAGAGCTTTGCCTAACGGATCAAGGAAATTAGTTATTAAATCAACAGGCAAACCCCTATGACTTGCAATTAGAAGGATTTATTTAAATGCAAGCAGAGATTGAAGGCCGAGCCGGATCCCACAATATACTTTGAAAATCCCTATTCTTCCCATTGGAAACTACCACTACCCATTCACAGGAGCACCCAATGAAATGCATCAAACTACATTCGCCACAAGGTAACCATATGTTTAGGGGTCTCGCGCTGCATTGCCATGGTGACTGATGGTGACTGATAAAATCCACGACTCACGAGTGACATTTTAAAGAACCAAAACAGTAGTGGGCATAGTGAAACCTCTAGCTACACTGCCCCTACACTGATACACACCTGGCTCACATCTAAGCATGATGGCCCCTCCAAATACAGCAGGGGCTGCATTAGCACAGCTCCAGGCTGCAACTGGTGCAGCACCGCATGCCTTGCCCGCATCTACCCAGTGCATTTGAAGTTTTCATGGGTGGTGCAGCATGTCTACAAGCCTGCATTCAATGTGTAGCCTCACTAATGTTGGCAGTGCAGTCTGTCACTGAGCCCGTCCCTCCAAGGAACCCTACAGTCCCTCTTCAAGTACCCTGGTTGAGGGCAGAGCTTGTGTCCCACCTCACAAGTAAGGGACCGTGCCTGATTGCCCATGCGCATGTTTACATACTCCAACGTCTGCGCATGTGCAACTCTACATGGGGCATACACACATGCAGATGAGGGAACATCCCCTTACAGACTGTGCGCCCAGAAATCTAATGGCACCCGCATTCAGTGTTTGGATAGGGGGTTTCATGTGTGTGCCCACTACAGTGCAAAGGCACATTGTGCCATTTGCGCTGCATGGAGAGCACCATCTTTTGCTGAGGCCCTAGAAGTCATAACACTCGGAGGCCCTAGAAGTCATAACACTCGGCTGGGTTTCTATATTCTGCCACAAGAGTGCCAGCACTAATCACATCACTTAAGTTACTGTCAGTGCGCATGCGTGGTGTATGTACTAGTTTGGCTTGTTTGATATCCTGCATCGGTAGCGCTGTGCGACCCCATAAGACACGGAACAGGAACAATGGACAGCAAAATCATTCATGTTGCACGTTAAGTTATGTACGAAGACGACCAACTATTCTCTGGAATGCAGTGCATTGTGGGAGGCTGACTGAGCTAACGGCTCTGCCTTGTTTTATCGAAGTAAATTACTCTGTGGTAATTGACTTCGACAGAATTGTTTCATCTTGTTTTCATTTTTGTTACGGGATAGCGCCCATCCGTGACCCCCATAACTATACTACTTCTCATCCTATCCCCAATCCCTCACCACTCCCCCACCCCCCCGCCTAACCCTTAAAACGCATACATATATATGTATACTTCTATCAAAGTAAATTACCTCTTGAGTAATTTACTTCGATTGAACGAGAGCACACCTGGATAAGTGTGCCGATGTAATGCTAAAGCTCAATAAAGAAATATATTTGAAAGGAACATGGATTGGGGAAGGCATCTGAGGTATATCTCGCAAGGATAACAAAGGGTAATCAAAGTAAATTACCTCGGAGTAATTTGCTTCTACTAACAAGAGCACACCTAGATAACTGTGACTAGTATCATTGTTATTATAATGATTATGGCATTTGACCGCAGACCTGGCTTCGAGAAGAAGCGGAGCACTTTACAAAGGTATACAACAATACAGCTGCACAATAGAGCTCTTTACAGATGTATACAACAATACAGATACACAACAGAGCTCTTTACGAAGGTATACAACAGTACAGATGCCTAACGGAGCACTTTTTAGAGGTAACAACAGAACAGATATACAGCGGGAGTAGGATACAGTGGGGCAGAGAGGATGGGTACAGCTTCCCGGGTGGCAGGGAGGAGAGGGGAGGATGGCGTTTAGTGAGCCAGGTCGCATGAGGGGGAGACGTGACGTCCTAGGTGTTCAGGAAAAGAGACTCCTTGAAGAGGTGGGTCTTGAGTTCTTCTCTCAATTGTAGGAGCGTGGGGGCGAGTCTGATGCTGACTGGGAGGAGGTTCCATAGTATTGGGGCGTAGGCAGAGAAGGCTTGTTTTCTGTTCCATTCCCTTTTCCAGTGCCAGATTTCAAGTCTGCACGTGTCCTGACTTCTGGTGGTGAGCTGTCAGCCAGAGATGCTGAATTACTCAGCAAGTAACTTGAGGGTGACTGCCTCATAGATGATGCAGCAAGATTTGAAGGTGATTCGTGCATGAAGTGGTGGCCAGTGAAGGTCAATGAGAGCTGGGGCGGTATGGTCATATCTGCGTAGACCCATGATGAGGCCTGCGGCCACGTGTAGGACACTTCTCAGGGGCACAAGGGAGGACGACGGGAGGCCTTCGAGGAGGCCATTGCCCCCATCGAGGTTGGATAGGACCAGTGCGTGAACAGTGGATCTAAAGCTGTCTGGAGGGAGTAAGGGCTTGACTTTCCACAGGAGGGAGAGCTGATACCAAGCTGTCTGAGTTTTTTCAGCTGTGTGTGTCTTGCAGCAGAGCTGTTTGTCGATGTGGAACCCGAGGGACTTGGCGTAGGAGGTGAACTCGGGTGTGAAGACCTCAGGGTTCATGGTTGATAGCCAAGTCTGTATATCTGGGTGTTCAGTATTGTTGGTGAGGAGTACGAATTCTGTCTTGCAAGGGTTGAGCTTGAAATATACACTGGACATCCAAGACTGGATTAGTGAGAGGCAGGTTTTGAGCCTGTGGATGTTCTTGATGTAGTCAATCTTGATGTATAGTTGTGTGTCATCGGCGTAGTGATGCATGTGGATGTTGTGTGTGGCTAGAGAGCTCCCAGCAGCTCCATCTATAGATTGAAGATCACTGGGGAGAGGATGGAACCCTGAGGGACTCCACAGGTGACAGGTAGCATTGGCGATTGAGAAGAGTCCATCTAAACAAACTGCTGGTGGTTGGCAAGGTAGAACTTTAAGCAACGCAGGACAAGGTCGCTGATCCTCATGCGGCGATATAGGGTGTCCAATAGTGCCTTGTGGTCTACTGTGTTGAAAGTGGCCAACAGGTCGGGTAGAACCAAGAGGCAGGAGTGGCTATCATTAAGGATGTTGAGGGTGTCGTCTCTTTGCTGCATCTGGATCTGAACCCAGATTGGTAGGTTTGGAGGGGATTGTTGGTGTCGATCAGTTGCTGCAGTTGCACGGTTACCGCTTTCTCAATGATGTTAACTTGGAGGGATGGGCGATAGTTACCTAGGATGTCAGGATCCAGAGTGCATTTCTTTAGTAGAGGGAGGATTTTTCTGGTCTTTATGGTTGATGGGAAGGTGCCTTGATTTAGGGAACTTCGGACGATGTAATGCTAAAGCTCAATAAAGAAACATGCAAAAAAACATAAATTTGGGAAGACATTTGCGCTATATTTTGCAAGGATAACAAAGGATAATCCAATTAAATTACCCAGGACTAATTGACTTCGAAAATATGAGAGCACATCTGGATAAGTATGCTGTGTAGTGCTAAAGCTTAATACATGTATTGTCGCTGATATCTGTGCTACATCTTGCAAGGATAACAAAGGATATTCAAAGTAAATTACCCGAGAGTAATTACTTCGATTAAACAAGTGCACACCTAGAAGTGGGATGATGTAATGCTAAAGTACAAAAAAGGTAGCAGGCGCCCCTCTCTCGAAAGAACACGGCATGATAACCTGTTCAGTGGTTATTAACCACTTTGAGAGTTTGCAGCCATCTGCTTTTTGCTCACTGTACCTTTCACAGATGGGAAATATCCATTTGCATATCAGTCTTTGTCCCGCCTACATAGGCAGTCCAGTACCGAAATGCTATGGCAATTCCCTTCTGAACAAGAGTACTGACAGCAACCCCATAGACGTGTTTCAGCCTTGTTGGGCCTAATCAGTGAGGTGAAGTTGTGCCTCTCTGAGCACAGTGAGCAGGGAGTCCACGTCTGGTTGCCCCCAGGTAACTTAGGGTGACCAACCCCAAGTTCCTTCCAAAAATACAAAAAAGGTAGCAGGTGCCCATCTCTCTCACTGATGAGGCCCAACAAGGCTGAAACACGTGTAAGGAATTGTCATAGCATTTTGGTGCTGGACTGCTATGCAAATGGATATTTCCCAACTGTGAGAGGTACCGTGAGCAAAAAGCAGATGGCTGCGAACTCTCAAAGTGGTTAATAACCACTGAACAGGTTATCATGCCGTGTTCTTTTGAGAGGGGGCGCCTGCTACCTTTTTTGTATGTAATGCTAAAGCTCAATAAAGAAATATACCAAAACAGCATGAGTTGGGGAAGGCATCTGGGCTATATTTTGCAAGGATAACAAATACACTGTGCAAAGCTTTATGCAGAAACTCAGACTGAAAAATGAGTATCTGACTATTAAAAAAGAATTAAAGGAAAGCTTTGAATTCATCATATTTTTTATTTATTTATTTCATTTATTTGCATTTATAAAGCGCACAGAGCTGCCCTGAGGCATCGTGGCACTGTTACAGAAGGCTTGAGTTTAAACATAGGTAGGGTGTAACAGTCGGTAGCAGTAGTACAGTGATAGGTGGTACAGAAGGCTTGAACTTAACATAGGTAGGATGTAACAGTCGGTAGCAGTAGTACAATGACGAGATCCAAGGTGGTAAGCGACCGAGAGGGTCCAAAAGGTTATGCTTTGCTATCATAACCACAGGGATTTTCTTTGAACAGCTTCCATTTTGATGTTTTTTAGGTAATCGGCAGAAGGGAACTAATCATGTGCGAATCATTTTTATTTGTGTCCTCAAAGAGTGCATGAGCCACCCTCAACATATGTTGGTCTTGTTGGGACTCATTAGTGATGAGCAGCTCAATTTATATTCCACAGCAAGAAAATTACCCTTGTCCGGTGTAAGGAATTCCACCATCCGCATGGTGAGCGAACGCACGCCTGGGCTTTTTGAAATTTGTATTAAATGCAATGATGGCAGAGCAACCTCAGGAAAATGTGTGGGGCTAATCCACACAGATTTTCCTATACCCACGCCATAACAAATGCATACACCTGTGTACTCTGGGTGGACACAGCCTACAGGCACAGTCATCCCTGTCAAATTTAGTTGGAATGTGACAGCCAGGAGTGCACCATGTCATCTCCAGGAAGGGTAGGACCAACCTTCCCCTTGCCATGGCCAGCCTGATTAACTAACAAAGGCTCCATGCATCCACCTGGCTCTTTTGTTAGGCCCTTCAGCTGGTGGCAGTGATTAACATATTAATAGAGTGTAATTCAAACAGTCCCACATGGGGCCTGGCTGCAGAGGTGAAGAAAGGAGACAGGAAATCCAACAAAATGTCATATATAACAATGTCAACCTTAAGCCAGCGCCTGCCCTCACTATCATGGACAGTGAACTGTCATGTCTGGAGCTGGCGTTTACAGTAAGCCACCCCGGTAGAGGGACCCCATTCATAAGGTAATGTGGTTTGCAGGAGCCAGCGAGTCTGGTCTCGTCTTAGCTTCAAGGGAGACCCGCCACTTTAATCAGGAACCACAGAGAGGTCGATTAACCAGAGAGCCTCTTTGATCAGGAAGATGGGTGGGACATAGTATCACATGTTTTCACCCCTTTACTTTTCCTGTTGCAAAGCACTCTGGTTATGACCTCACACATACAGGAGATTGTTGGTAGGGACCCCAGGATTGGTTCATTAAGGTAGGCTTAGCCTACATCAATCATTGTGGCCCACTTGGCTTTAAACAAGGTTTGGCAGAACATCTGAAGACTTCACAAGATGTGGGAAAGAATAACTCATCCTTGGACCCTGATTGCAGGAATAGTCTGTTTTACAGCTTCCCCCAGTGAAGGAAGGCCAAGACATCCAAAGAGGGAAGCAAGATCTCTCCCATTAACATTTCCCAGGGAACAGAGGAAGATAAAGAACTCAGAGGACCCTCCAGCCACTCCAGAGCCGGTACCCAGCCAGCACACAGGGTGCCCTGCTAGGCACTTCAGAAATTTGCCTGGACAGGGAGTGACAGAATGCCTCTGAACCTACAACCAAGGACAAGGCAGCCTCCTGCAACACACTCCTTAGCTTTTGGCCTTCCTCTTTAAAGGACAATACAAGCCCATTAAATAAGCTCAGAGAAGTGCATTGGCGAGCATCTACCGACGTGCGCCTTAAAGGACATTTTCGAGCCAGTCGAGTTCTGTGAGCTGCAACCGTTGTCAAGCCACAGTCTCTTAAAGACATCTGAGACATCTCGACCAGTGCTTCAGACCTGCCGAATAGCACTGAAACAATGATTCCTGACCCTGAGCCGCTCTGTAGTCCAGCCTGCAGCCGTTTGTCGAGCTTCGCTCAACGAATTGTCTTGCCGCGTGATACCCGCAGCTGACTCCCATCTCAAACTGTGTCACAGAAGCTCGCAAAGCATCTTGAAGCTGACTTAGCCCTGTCATGCACCAAGAACACCTTCAGCACAAGGTACATTGTGGTTCATCCGCCTTGGTCCTTCCCAGAAGGCCCCTAGAGACATATTAAGACCCATTGTTCCCGTTGTGCTGAAGCCAAGTAAACAAACTGTCGTGGTTATTAACCATGCCGACTGCCCTTCTGTCAGTATCCAGAGTGCAATAGTAGATATTTTTAAAACAACTTTGACTGGACAGTTCCTTTTGTCATTGGGTAATAATTGTATTTTCACTGTGTTACAACAAACCAATGATCCACGACCTTTCAGGGGTAAGCCTGATGTTCCATCCACATTACCAAAATTGGAGAAGGAGGTTTATAATGTGCTTTTTATTCCAATCTGTATGGATCCCTTCTGGTGTATTAGAGCTGTGGGGCTGATTGATGGTTTAGGATCCGATATTCACCCCTGGACCACTGGACCCGGAAGTTGATTTGTCACATCTGGGCATACCCCTCTCACTTTAGTGGAATGAGTATACACACCAAATTGTAATGGATGGAAAGCTTTGAATTAACGCTCAGTTCCATTCTCTTTAGATACAATTTTTTTCCTGAATGTTTACAAGGGTAACCCGTGTCCACTTTTCTTACACTACAGCATCCTCTGTGCTTCACTGACCACGTGTCTCCACTTTTCCACACCACAGAATCCACCATGCATCAATGACCACGTGCCTCTACTTTCCCTACACTGCAGACTCCTCCACGCATCACGGATAATTTTTCCGTGTTGCTCACTTTTGCTTTCCAGCATTATGTCCCCACCCTTCCCCCACTGCTTATCTTTGCTTGCCTCCTGCATGACTCCCCACCTTGTTGCTTCCCCTCATGTTTATCTCTGTTCTCTCTTGAGTCCTTTTCTCCCTCGGATGTTCAAAACCTGTGCTTTGCATATGTAAGAAAACGTATCTATGTATGTATAAAGTGCAAACATGGCTGTGAGGAAGCAGCGTACATAGGATGTTCATCCAAGGGGTCACAAGTAAGCGTATGCGGTTAGCAGAGGAGCTCGCGTGGATAGAGGAGCATGGGAGGGAGAGCTGTTGATGAAGAGAATAAGGATTGAGTGGAGTATCCAATGATTGGCAAGATATTCCTGGAAGAGTAGCGTCTCAAAGTCCTTCCTGAAACATAAGATGGAGATGGCCAGTCGTGCTTTTTGGGTGGTACGGCCTGCCTTGCATATGATGCGGGATTGAAAGAGTTGCCAGTGCCGCTCCTTGAGTTTGGGAGTGGGGGGAGGGTTGATGAGGCATACTGCAGGGACTAAGTTGGCATCTGGGGTTCCTGCGAGTAGGGCTTTCCACCATCCAGCAGGTTGATAACCAAAATGGTTGTATAGGTTAAAGTCTAAGAAAGTTCAACCTTTAAAATCATTCTACCGTCTATTTTAATACAACTCCTTATTGCATGGAAGAGGGCCTCGACAGTCATTTTTTTGTCGTTGTTGAAATTTGTTTCACGACGCATTCAATTAAAGGTAATTTAATGACGTCGTTCAAAAAATATGAAGCAGATAGCTATTACAAGTTCTTTACATGAAGGTTTACACATATGACTAATTCCTAGAGTAGGAATCCAGCCTTTCATCCTTTACGTTAACGACGCGTTACACGAACACTCGCAGGCAGCTGTAAGGCATCCATATGTTATGGTGTTACGTCTGATTTACAATACTTAAGAAAATCTCCGTGCTTAATTAAGTCGCTACTTACATAATAAAGTCCATCAGAACGCTCGGGGTCAGCTGTGATTTATAAACGAAGCTGTCAGGTGACTGGTGCCTTTAATGCCGCCGGGGACTTGATAGGCGCAGGCACAGGGCTACCGTTCTGCGCAGAGTCAGCCCTCACCCACCCCTGTGCTTCCCGTACCCCTAATGGGACATCTCGCGCGAGTGTGAACCCAATATTCCTTCAACACTTAATTCCAAGCGGCTAACATCGAGGAGGAAGGAACACTTTGAAACTCATAATAGATCGTATTACATTGTGTGTTTAAAATGTGGGATATATCCAGGAAACTGAGGCCAGGGTATTTGGGCTTAAATAATATGTATAAAACGGGTGGTTAAAAATATGTTTTCTTCGGGATCCTAGAGTAATACCCGCGCAGAAGATGTATGTGTGGGTGGTTTGGGTGATGCTGGACATTAATGTGCATTTGCGAGCTTGATTGCGCGCTCTCATAGTCAGAATGCAGAATTCATGCATTAGGTGATGAGTGAATGAGTGAAAGGGGATGAGAAGCCAACCACACAATATAAGCTCTTTCAGGAAATGACGTTACAGAAAGTCTCAAGGGATAACCCAATGGGTTACTAATGCCTTAATAGGCCTACGATCCATCAGAAGTAATGAGGTGTGCAGACTTGAACTCCGCTGGTGCAGGAAGGAAAAAAACTGAAGACAGACCTTTCTGTCTATCTCCAAGACCCTGGAACCTCCTCCCCATCAACATCCGACTCGCCCCCCCACTTATACATTTCAGCAAGGAGCTCAAGACCCTTCAGTTCAAGGAATGGCTCCACCCGAACAATGAGGACCCTACACTGTGCACTCCCCAAAACCTGAGACTAGGTGATCTGATCCCTACTTTTTCCTCCCCTGGTTTCTTGTAGATCCATTGCTCACAATCGCCCTCCCCCCTGTTGTTGGATACCCACGTCCTTGTTTCTCTGCTCCCTAACGTTGTTCTTCGCCCCCTGAGATTGTAGAGTGCTCCATTGCTTCCCAAAGCTAAATCCACACCCTGTAAATATCCTCAGAATAACAATAATAATAAAAGGTTGGTCTTTTGTGACAATCGAGAAGTGGAGAGGAACAGTGGGGTCGCGGGAAAGGGTGGTGGGCTGCAACGGTGGGGTCCTTTTTGGAATATATGATTACATCTGTGAACCTAGAGGTGGACCGAGACCTCAGTCCCTCAGGGATCCGAAGCTTATTGCTGCCCTGGGGAATCACGTCGAAGGTGATGCAGTCATTTGCCGTGTTTCACTGTGGTGGCCACTAAACATCAGGAGGAATATCATCACAGTTATTAGACTGCAAAGACTATTTCTTCAGGACATACAGGGTTAATCCCACAGCCCATATGCAGTGTAAGCCACTTCATCATGAAGTGCCCTTGTTGGGTCATGACCAGCATTCATGTTAATCTGCTTGTTTGCAGTATCTTAGATTGTGCATCTTACTTGTGGTACGTGTTAGAATATCTTTAAATGCTCAGAGGCAGGAATCCGAGCCCCTGTCCTACTGTGAGTGGATCAATATCAATGGGGAGCAATGATCCAGAATATTAACCTCAGTACTTTATCTTCTTTGAGTCCCCATGGGATGAATTTGGACTTTGATTTCAACTGTTTTCTTCTAAATTGGAAGGGTTTCTCTATTATCTTTTCTTTTGCTTTCAGCTACTCCCTCCGGATAATACTATGGAAACCTGAATTAGTTTTATTCTGACCATTATGTTATTTTTTTTCCTGCGGTGATGTCACTTTGGGTACGTTGCCTGTCATATTTCTGTATTTTTCCTTCTTTGTCACTCCCTTTTGGGTTTTATACTTTCCTTTAATATCTTTATAATTATTCGTGCCCCTTTTTACCTTTGCTTAAGTTTCCTCACAGTGGTATTTGATACACTCAATATGGCACATCCGATGGTTCTCCCCATATTGTTCATGTATGATCTCGCTGGACCGGAAGACACAGCACTGGTCAGACGAGGTAGCCTTTCCCCCTGTTTTGGAGCACGCTCTCAAGTGCTTGCTCTTTGTCACTCTCGAATAGTGTTCTAGTGAATTTTACCGCGTGAGACAAATTGAAAGCTGGTAAGATAGCTAGGCGGGTTAAGCGCTGCTGCAATCTGAGTGTGATCTGCAGGTTGCATATTCGAATCCTGGCAGGGTCAACTCAGCCTTTCATCCTTCCGAGGTTGATAAAATGAGTACCAATTTAAACTGGCTAATGATAATAGTTTATAAACATGATCAATGTAATGCACTTTGGATAAAAGGGCCATATCACCCTTCAAGTTAATATTGAGGTGAGTTCTATAGCATTTATAGGAAAAATGTTAAATGATTGCAAGTGTCTAACTATGACAACGGGTTTAATATGATTTTTTGATACACCTTTCTTTACATAGATAATACATACAACTTACTTTCAATGAGAACTTACACCAAAAAAAGAAGGTGTGTGAATTCCCAAACTGCCAGGTACCCTTTTGTATACCAACTATTAGTGGGTGACACTTAGCCAGCATTGTTACGATATGTATCATGGTGATTGTTTTTTTGATGACTCGCATTGACTGCATAAGGTAGTATGTGTACTGGTCATAGTGATATTGACTCTTGGATCACTAAAATGGACTTCAAATAATGAAGTGCATATAATGTGAGGTTAGTACGTTGAATTTTGGTTGGAATGATTTTGAGCTTCAAGGTAGACTTATATGCTAATTATTTAAGATGTATCTTTAATTTCGGGGAAAATAAAAGTGCTTTATTACTGAAGAAGATATTCTCCCGTAATGCATACAGTGTTCACAGAATTTTTATGATGATGAATTTTGACACCTTGCTTTGAATACTTGGTGATTTGTATAAGAATGTTATGCTCTGAATTATATATATATATGTATATATATATATATATATTTTCAGTGACAGTGAAAAAACTTTGTTAAAGCGATGTTACGGTTCCAAGTAAAACCGGAAAACCCCTGAAATTCGCCAGTTATGGTAAGCTAAGCAACCATAACTCGCGCCACCACTGTGCACTGCTAAGACTAACACCCAGGACATCAAAGATGACATCACAAATGCCAGGGCCCCTCTTAGCTTTCCATGGCAGCCTGCAGAAGGCGAAAAGAGAACCCTATGACCATATTACCACAAGCACATTTTTCTTCCCTTTCAAACCTATCCCAATTTCAAATAACTTTACCACAAAGCCAGTCCCAGGTGGACATGGCCATTTTAACCCCATGTGTTGTACCTCGTGGTCATGGACAGTAGCTTGATTGTCCGGATCATAACCTTATTCCATGACCCGGACAATCTGGCCACTGCACATGGCCAGAGGCTACACCTCATTCACCAAAGATATATCACTATTTTTTGTACCTACATTATGACACTTGTCAAAAAATAAAACACGGGCACATTTGCAAAACCATGCTTTAAGGTCCTTCTCAATGCTCCTTACACAAGTTTGCTGGAAATCCACCCATGTTTTATTGTTTCAAAACTGTCAAATGATGCACATACAATCGTCATATAACCTAGCCCCCACTTGACAAAATCTATTCAGACTTTACGAAAACATTTATACCCAGATCTATAATCTTTTTGCAAACCTTTGTGTAGATTTGTCAAATGGCACCACATTTATAAGCCTTTACAATATTTTGGGACCCTCCCTTTAATTTTGCTCCCTCTTGAGAGAATCCCACCAAACTTCACAAAAACATGTATATCTTGATCTATTATCAGTTTGCCAAATGAAGTGTAGATTCGTCAAATGGCACCTCATTTATAAGCCTTTACATTATTTTGGAACCCCCTCTTCACAAAATCCCTCAAACTTTACAAAAACATTCATATCTAAATATATTATCAGTTTACCAAATTAAGTGTAGATTTGTCAAATGGCACCTCATTTATAAGCATTTACATTATTTTGGGACCCCCCCTCTACTTTTGCCCCCTCATGACAGAATCCCACCAAACTTTGCATACTCACTCAGAATCAGGTCAGGAATATACATGCACAATTTCATGCAGTTCCATTAAGTGGCACCAAAGTTATAAGCCATCCAAGAACTGCATTTCACCAACCCTGTAATGCTGAGGTGTTCGCAAACTTCTCAGGACTGTTTGCGTACATCCGAACTGTTTGCAGACTTTCGTGGCAGAAAAATACCAGTTTTTTTGCTTCTTGCAGCCATATCCCATCCCATCCTCATCACTCCTCACCTCCCCAGAGATTATTTGATAAATTTGACAAGTGCAATGTTGTGTTTTTTAATCTGTTTTTACCGTGATGTCTGCGGACAGCGGCCGGTGTACGCGAATCCAAGAGGGCGGGCTTTTCCAAAAATCTGACGCACTTCACGCTCTTCACCATCCAATCAGCGAACACGTCGCATGTCTGTGGACATGACCTAAGCCGATTAATCAATCGGTGTCCTGTCCGCGGAGCGAACAGGGAAATGTGTCCGCGGAGCGGACATAGATATCACTAATTTTTTGTGACTTACTTTTTGGTCGTTTTAAAAAAACTATGGGACGATTTTTTACCAAATTTACAAAAGCACGCTTTCGGGACCAAGCCGCTGCTCCTGCCGCAAATTTGGTGAAAATCCGTCCAGCGGTTTGGGCTGTAGGCGTGAGCAAAGTTTTTTCCTCATTCAGTCTATGGGAAAAAAAGACATTTTGGGACCCCCCCTATAACTTTTCCCCCCCGGACCAAACCTCTAATGTGAAACATGTAATAACTAGCTAACAATTCAAGACTTACAGCACTTGTACTAGTACAAACAATACATATGAAGAACCACAATGCATACAAGTCAGAGGCACATACAGGGAAACTAAAGTAAAAAAGAAAGAAACTGCATCATCAGAAAATTTTAATGACATCAAAGTTTATCTTCATGTAGACAAATGAATTGTGTGTTTGAGGTCTGCTCATTTCCCCATGTATGTGCACCATGAGCTGAGACCAAACGCTAAGGAAAGTACTCAAAGAACAAATGACAAGGTTAACGTCTAGATATATAGCACCTTTTTCAATTTTATTATTCTGACTGCCAGTGAACAAAACCACCTGGCCGATATATGTCAATAAACAAAAACAAGAGGCCGAGATATGTGATGTCATCCGTGATGTCATCTTTGATGTCCTGGGTGTTAGTTTTAGCTGTGCACGGTGGTGGCGCGAGTTATGGTTGCATAGCTTACCATAACTGGCGTATTTCTGGGGTTTTTCGATTTTACTTTGAATTTCATAGATTTTTATTAGTCCAACATAACCATAACGTCCCTTTAACACATTTTTTTCAGTGAATTTCAAAGGTTTTTATTAGTGCAACTTAACCATAACGTCCCCTTAACAAAGTTTTTTCATTGAATATATATATATATATATATATATATATATATATATATATATATATATATACATATAAATAAAGTAGGTAACTTTGCACAACATATATATATATATATAAAACACGGCCCGTGGTAGCAGCCGTGTAGTTATGGTTAAGTTGCTCATCTCATAGGGAGACCACTTTTTGGCTGGCTTATAACTTTGCTCCCCCTGGACGAATTTGCATAAAACTTTGCAAACAAAGTATATGGCCCTGTCAGATTAATTCAGTTTGGTGAGGTTTCATGCAGGTGGCGGCAACGTTATGGGGGGTCCCATAATGTATGTTTATTTTCCATATGTGCAATGAAAAGAAAAATTCTCACGCCTACAGCCCAAACTGTTGAATGGATTTTCACCAACTTTGCGGCAGGAGCGACAGCCTGGTCACAAAAGCATGCTTTTGTACATTTTATGTAAATCTGTTCAGTAGTTTTTTCTTAAAGTGGTCAAAAAGTAGGCTAAAAAATTTGCGATATCTGGGTTCGGTCTGGGGATTCACTTCCCTGATCGGTCTGCGGACGGGCCTCCGATTGGCCCAGAGGGTGGCATGATGTCTGCAGACATCAGATGCTCCCACTGATTGGATGGAGAAAAGCAGGAGGAGCGTCATATTTTTGGGAAACGCATTCCCGGATTCCCGGACAGCACCCGTTGTCCGCAAACATTGCAGTAAAACATATTAAAAAACACAACATGCACTTGTCATACTAATAAAACAATCTCTGTGGAGGTGAGGGGTGATGAGGATGGGATGGGATATGGCCATAAAAAGCCAAAACAGTTCTGTAACAGTTTGGGACCTCCCTACAATATTCGCAAACATCTCAGATGTTCTGGGGATCGAGACATATTTTTGCATTACGAAGTTGGTGAAAAGCAGTTTTTGGATGCATATAACTTTAGAGCCACACAATAAAACTGTATTAAATTGTGTGATATTATTCTAGACGTGATTTTGAATGGTTCTACAAGGTATGTTGCTTTTTTGCCAAGAGGGGACAAAATTAGAGGGGGGATCCCAAAATATTTGAAAGGTTTATACATTTGGTGCCATTTCACGAATCTGCACACAAGTTTGCAAAAACATTTAAGACCCAGATTTTAATGTTTTGCAAAGTTTGGTGGGATTCTGTGAAGAGGGGGCACATTTAGAGGGGGTGGTTTCAATCTTTTTAGATGGGTTATAACTGTGTTGTCGTTTGATCAATGTGCACAAAAGATTTTAGAAAGATTATAGGCCGAACCTTGAATTTTTCTGCAAAGTCTGAATGCATTTTGTCAACTGGGACCAAAGTTATATGACTATTTTATGTACATACATTTTGACACTTTTCAAAAAATAAAACGTGGATGGATTTGCAGGAAAGTTGTGCAAAGGGCATTGGCAAGGAATTGAAAGCAGGGTTTTGCAAATGTGTCAGTGTTTTATTTTTTGGAAAGTGTCATGATGTAGGTACAAACAATAGTGATATACCATTGGTGACTGAGGTATAGCCAGTGGCCATGGGCAGTGGTCAGATTGTCTGAGTCATGCCCTGTGGCCATGGGCCAAAGGCCATGACTCAAATAATCTTGCTACAGGCCATGACCACCAGGGACTGGCAACGGGGTAAAGTAGGCATGGCCACAAGGGACTGGCTTTGGGGTGAAGTTTTTCAAACACGGGGTAGGTGTGAATGGGAAAATAAATTCTGCCCGTGGCTAAAATTCTGTCCGTGGCTACAGCCCGAAGTTCTGCACAGGATTGCATCAACAATTCGCCATGACTATCGCTGCATACACGCCGAGACAATGCTAATCAGCAGAAAATTACAAGCAGACCAAACCAGGTGCCCACCTGCACACCGGGCCACACTTGAAATCATGACCCACCCCTCTTTACAACCATAGTGGGACAAGATATTGGGATTGGGATTGGATGCTGGATTCATTTCCACACCCTTGCAGCAATGACTGGTCAGCTAAATTCTAACAATAAATATAGCATCAAGAATGGTTTTGAAGACTGCTTCATTACAACAACAGTTACTTGTTGAATAACCTGGGACTGAGGTGAACAGGGTGCACTCCCCTATTTGACACCTAACACTTTAAGAAGGAAGGGCACCTTCACAAAAGAACCCATACACCAGCAGCAGGGTAATCTGTTTAAAGTACTAGATGAAGCGCAGAGATCTATTAATTCTACCGCCCTGCAATTACTTGATAATCGTGTACTCTGATTTGATTATTGGGGCATGAAGCATGGCCGAACTCTAGATTTGAATGGGAAGAAATATTTTACTAGCAGCTACAGCCTGAAGTGTTGTACTGAATGACAAAAACCCTGCGTGCGGAGCATGAGCAATGACCTGAAAGCATGGTTTTGCAAATCTGTTTTGTGTGTTATTTTTCCAAAGTGTCCAAATGTAAGCACAAAAATAGTGATATAAGTTTGGTGGTGTCATCTTTCATGTACTGGGTGTTTGTTTTATCAGTGCACGGTGGTGGCGCGAGTTATGGTTACTTAACTTACCATAACTGGCGAATTTCTGTTTTTTGGGGTTTTACTTTTAACCATAAAATCCCTTTAACAAAGATTTTTCTTTGAATTTCATAGCTTTTTATTTGTGCAACTTAACCATAACTTCCCTCTAATGTTTTTGTTGTCGAATTTGATATATTTTTATTAGTGCAACTTAACCATAATGTTCCTTTAACATTGTTTTTTTCAGTAAATATATATATATATATTGGAATATTTTAGAGAGATGTCTATAGTTTGTATTATGCATTTTATAATACGACATGAATATTTAGTACTATTCTATATGAATCTATTATATCATAGGAATGCATTGTTTACATAAAAGCACTATGCACTTTATTGTGACTGAACGTTACATATTCAGCGAAGATAGTTATCCCGCTTCTAGGTACTCCGTAAACATGGCAAGATGCATAAGCAGCCACCTCGTGGCTCTGTGAATATTTTAGGTAGATTTGTATCATTACCCCTGCCTCCATGCATCCAATAGGAAAGACAACACCATGTTATTAATATGGGAGTTTTAATGTTTCCGTATTGCCCTTATAATTGTGGTTTGTGTTATATACTATGAGCTGATTTTTAAATAGTATCAATATTTAAAAGGCCAATTTTATTTGTATGTGTCTTGTTATGGCTGAAAACATTATGTTTGACGTTTTAACATATGCTTATACCATTCAGTAATGTGAGTCAGTAGCCCAAGCCAAGATGGCTAATTGCCATTATTTTTGAGATTATAAGTCACCTTCTTTATGTCTTTCATTGTGGGGGGAGTGTCTGTTATATAAACAAGCACTCTATGGGTGATGAGTGACTGTGAACAAGCCACTGGTTAGTGGTGAAACGCGTCAGGCTGCCGTCTGGCTAAGCAAAATTTGCACTGGGAAATCACTTTTTTTTTTTATTTGCTGCATATGTAAAATAAAGGCTGTTATATTTTACACAACCAATGATGCAGTATTTTCTGTTGGATTTTCGTGATTTTTTGGAACATTGGAACACTTTTTTGTTCGTGGAGTGCTGCTCGCTTGAATAGTTTCCATTTGAAGCTGTTTGTTTTTGAAATATATATATATATATATATATATATATATATCAGGGTGAAACACGTTTCTCTGTTTTATGCTGCCCTCCTGTCCACTAATATGTTTCCCTAAATGACTTTTTGTACAGCCGCTATGCCTGGTGCAAGTTTGTACTCCAGTATTAATAATTGCCTGAGTGCCGCTGCACCCTGGACTGTGTGACAGTCCATTCTTTCCCTCTTTCACTAATTACATGTTGTATGAGAACACGGGCGGCATTACAAATCACATCACTGATGCCATCACTGTTGACAACACTAATTACATTGTATATAATTGATTACATCAATAATGGAATTAAACATAACATCATTTATAAGTTAGCTCATGAAAACATTGATTACCTAAATGACAATTACGCCACGTACTTGGTCTTGGTCATGACAAAGTCTGGGGTCACTGGCCAGCACCAAAGGCCATAGCTAGTGGTCAGCCATGCCTAGTAGCCCATCACTATTTTAAAATATACAGTGGGCTATGTTGAAAGCTGTAATCAGTGGCCATGGCTAAAGGCAAAAGGTGGTGGCCATAAATATGTTAGAATATATAGTCAGCACAACAAAAGTCTGTGGCCACTGGCTAGTATTGAGTTGAAGCCCATGGCTAGTGGCTGGTTAGTGTATATTATAAACAGTGGGCATGGCCAAAGGCCATACATATGGTTGGTTAGTGTTTTACAATGCACAGTGGGCACGACTGAAGGACATTGCTTATTGCATTTTATTATTCTAAAATATATTGGCCAAAGATGTAAAAACTGCTCAAGGTCAATGGCCATGGTAGTATCCCATTTATATGTTAGACTATATAGTGGGTGGTACAGCCAAAGATGGTGGACACTGGCCAGGATTGCTCTAAAGTCAATGGCTAGTGCCTGATCAGTGTATATGATATACAGTGGACATGGTTGAAAGCTGTATCCACTGGTAAAGGCCAAAATCTGTGGTTGGTAGCCTATTAGTGTTTTAAAATATATGATGCACATGGGTGAAGACTGTGGTCAGTGTCCATGACTGAAGGCCATGATTAGTACCCAATAATCTGTTAAAATATGTCTGGCGATGCACACTGACCATGGCCGAAGGCAATCCTTAATGCAGGATACATTTGTAATATAATTAGTAATGTCATCAGTGATGTGATCTGTGATGTAATCATTGTGGTCATAGGTTGTGCAACAGGGGGCGCAAAGGTAATGTGGCTTTAGCTGAATTTCAGGGGTTTTGTTGCATTAGGTTATCACTTGAATGTCCCTGCAACTACCGTTTTTTTCCTTGAATTTCAAAGGTTTTGTTACAGTGTGTTGCTCAACTTAACGTCCCTGTTATTCCGTAGATTTTTAGAACACTTCCAGACCACTAGCATGGCCATGGTCAGTGGGCACGGCCGTCTACTTTAAAAAGCTACCAGACCACTAGCCATGACCTTAATCCATGGCTGGTGGGCATGGCCGAACACTACCAAACCACTAGCCATGGCCAGATGCACACCACTCTATATTTTAAAACACTTGCAACGCATCGCACAAAGACGTTCATCAATCACAAATTGAGTTTGTCCTGTTTTGACAGTTTTCTTCTTTTACATAAAAGATTGCAGGCTGTGAGAACTCACAATGTTTTTGGGCAATGCGTAGTGAGATTACTTCTTCAACATGTTTGGTCAGATCAAAAGAAAAAATACATCAAATACATACAATTTAGAATTATACAATACATATTGGTTTAAAACTACTGCTCATGATTACAAATAAAAAAGATTTCCCAAAAAATGGAGATCAATCCAATTCCGATGATTAGATAAAATCACATAACATACAAAAAGGCATGGCATAAAACCAACACATATATGCACCGTACAGCTTAAAAAACAAGGCTCTAAGTTACATTCGAAACCAAAATCCCAGTACTAGAGGCCAATCAAGACACAACGCTACAATAGTAAATTAGAATCACATGGACATACAAAAGGTGAAGGGCTCATAAAACCATTGCACTTGTGATTCATACACAAAAATAATGAATGGGGAGGAAAGACATACATAATACTCCCAATGGACCGTGCTTTCTAATTCTTCGGGAGAGCACCTATTTTCCTTACACTTGCGATAACAGCCCCTTCCTTCTGTGCATGGTTCTTTTTAGATATGTTAATAGAGCCCATGCTGTCTGGACCGAATCTGCTGTCAGGAGAAAGTATATAGCTGTCCTATGGGTGCGGATATTCACCAACCTAAGCACCGGCATTATAGTAAGCCTTCTGATGTTTATGTAGCCTGAACAAAACAGCAAAAAGTGTACCAAGTCCTCTCTAGCAGTGCCACATGCTGGGCAACCCATCTCATTAGGAAACCCACACCATTTCGCTGTATTTCCCCTCAATTCTAGACAGTCAAATCTTGCACGAGTGAGCAGCTGGGCTAACGCTCATAGTGGAGTCCCAGATTAAATAGGGCTGAATCTCTTCCACTTGGCTGATCACTGCATGTGCTCTGTCTGAAATGGTTACGGGCTTCATGAGATCTCTTTGCCTCTTGAACATAGCAAATAGGCACCCTTTGTAGGATCTCATTAGGCTTTTGGTCAACAGGTTTGCTGGTGGAAAAAGGGCCTGGAGATTCCCGCTGGCCAGTATTACCTCAATATATGAGAGCCACAGGATTTTCCTCCAATTGTTCTTGACCATTAGGGACTTGATGATAAAGTGTCATACAGAAGAATGCTCATTATCCCACAGCCTAAACCGAAACATTATAGGTGCCAGGGCCAGATGGTCCTCCCAGAATTCCACTCCCAGTTCTCTATGAATAGATATACAAGAAGTTGCTCCTGGGTATACCAAAAGCCTTCTCAAAAATGCATTCTCCTTCACCTGTAACTCCATGGCAGTCTGGAAGCCCCAGAGTGGTGCTCCATACAGGGTGACTACTTTCATCTGGGCTGAGCACATTTTTAGGACAACATCCAGAGGTTGTCCCTTGCAACGGGACAAAAATCAAAAAATCCCTCCCACTTGTTGAGTTAACTTGGCTGATTGTCTCATGATATGGGCCATACCCGTGGTTGACTCTGAGAATCTGACCCCCAGATAGTCAAATTCCTTTACTCAGGGAATGATGTCTCCGCTGCAGATCATTGGAAGCATCTTTACTGGCCTCCTATGCCCCGAACATCCCATCACTGCAGATTTCTTCATATTGAATTTAAGCCCTAGATCTAGCATAAAGGGTGCATAATAGAAATCAATACCTTTAGACCCCTTGGGGTTCTGGCAATTAGCACAGTGTCATCAGCATAAGCCAGAACCGGAAAAGCCCTGCCCCCAGGTAAGGAAAATCTGCCCTTGTATGCACCAAAGCCCTTTAAAGGCCATTTAGATAGAGGGTGAAAAAGATGGGTGCTAGCACACATCCCTGTCTGACACCGCAACTGACCGGAAAACATGCAGTGCAGTGTCCCCCCACACCACAGCGCACACATACCTCATTCCCACTATGCAGTGCTTCTAGTACCACCAAGATGTTCTCTGGACAGCCCATGGTGCCGAGCACAGCCCACAACTTAGATCTGTCTACTTTGTCAAAGGCTGTGCTCAGATCCATAAAGGCAAGATACACTCCCTCCCCTCTGCAAACCAATGAGTAGGAAACACGCAAGTATAGATTAAGGCTCTGTTATATGGTGCCCACACCTGGCGGGATCCAAACTGAATATCTGTCAAAATCAACTTCTCCCTCAACCAGGACTCGAGGTGCCCCAACAATACCCTTCCAAAAATCTTTAACGAGGTATCCATTAATGAGATGTGTCTATGGGACTTGGGTCTATGTGGATCTCCCTTCTTAAAGATGGGGAGAATGATGGCTGCTTTCCATGACACTGGGTACAAGCCTGTATCCAAACAGGCATTGAAAAACCTAGTCAGCAAGGGGGCCAAAAGACCCAACTGGTCCTGGAAAAGATCTGAGGGATGACATCAGGGCCCGGAACTTGGTTGTGGGCCTGTTGCATAATCGCCCGGGACACCTCATCCAATCCAAACTGTAGAGGATGGACACTACTCACGTGCCCTTCTGTTTGCAACCCTCCCCCAAACAGATCACCAAAATACCACACCCATACCACTTCCTCCATGGACATTCCACTAGACCCCAACCATTTCGAATCAGATTTGCCCCCCTTTACAAACTCCCAGAATGCCTTCTGGTCATTCCTCCTCATGGCGTCCAGGAAACCCTCCTATAACTCCTCCTCAATTTGCCTCTTTCTTCTCTTAAGCACCCCCCCAGTAGTGCACCCTGGCCTGGCTGATCTCATTGCCTACATGCGTCGGTGCTCTCAGAGCCCCCTGAAGAGTTCTTTTGGCCGCACCGCAGGATTCATCAAACCACCCTCTATTATGGGACTTAACTTTCTTATTGAGGTTAGATGTAAATCCCTTAGCCAAAGTTACCTGTAGCTTTGTAAACTGTGCGACTACATGGCCAGCAGGTACAGTATCATCCAATATATCCAAAATGAGAGATTTTCCGACTTTATGTGTAGCTGTAAGTTTGTTCCCCATATTCTTTCCCATTTGAATCTCCTTGACATAACTCGGTGTGAGGTTCCCGAGCAAACTGTGGACTCATCATAACCTGACCCCCCTAAGAGACCCTTCATTTTTAAGCATATGGGTTGATGATCACTTGTAACCTCTGTTAGGACCTCAAAGCTCACAATACTGTCCCACAATTCAAGAAAGGTACAAAAATAGTCGATTATGGATGAGCCCTGATAGTTGTGGAATGTGCTATTACCCTGGATATCCAGAGCTATGCGTCCATTCACCGTGCGCAAGCCCCATTCTTGTAGCCATGGATATAATTGAAGACCCTTGGCACACACCTGATTGTCTTTCATCTTGGGCAGTGGGATATTCAATGGCCAATCCTCCAATAGATCCAGTATATCCAGTGGCACCCTTGGGCCCATTCTCAGGTTATAGTCACCTCCCCAGATACAATACTCTTTACCAATCCTTCCATTAGCAAGAAGTTCATCCAAGAATACCTTAACCCTAGCTAAATTATCACTTTTGGCCTTATGAGGGCTATTATAAGAATTCAGGGAAAGTATTGTATCCCCCTTAGGGGATACTTCGACTCAACCACCTGGATCCTGCAGGCGAACAATATCTTGATCAATATGACCAGCCCCCCATAGCATCTACCCCTCAGGTTCTTTCCCACTGGTATCCCAAAAGAGGTGTATCCCTCCAACCTAGGTGGCTCTACGGCCCAGGTTTCTTTCAAGAGGATGACATTGCGGGACCTCTGGAATTCCACAGTGAGCTCCTCCTCAAATTTTCCCCTTGCCCCCGCTATATTCCAAGATAAAAACTAACCACTGAATGTGCTGTAAACATTGGCATTGTTTCCCACCCCCGTTCTCCACGCCTCTCGATCTCTCCTGACCCACACAACCCTTCTGGTCGAGAGGACTACACCTAACCACCCGACATCAATCCAACACCTCACAGAAGGTTATGGCCCCATACCGATTGGCCAACTGCAGCCCACCCCGTAGTGTGCACCACTCCCCTGTTCAAATTAGCCTTTCCAGAGATTACATTATTTGCCATGGACCACACACTTTGGTTAAGCAGCATGCTTCAAACCCCTTGTTTTATGGCCGGTCTCTTAGTAACTGTTGTGATACATCGCACAACCCCAACTTACTACATTTAAGCAGCATAGAAACTGGAAAAACATTACTGGCTGCAAGAATAACATATGCCCAGGTACTTTCTGCACCCATAGCGAAAATCAAAAGCTGGCACCCATGAATATATTCACAGTAAGTGAACATATATCTTAAAGTGAAATATACAAATGTAGTTCATTTTACCTTCCACTTAGAAGAAAGTGTGCAAGACAAAATAGCATTGGACATGTTAAAAAAGTAATGAACACCAGAATAATAACCTGAGAGAGGAAATGTTCCAATAAATATGCTAGCAAAGTATAAAAGGTGCTCACCATTTGAACCCAGCAATTTGTTGTGAAATATTCCCTGGTTAACAAAATCACAATACGAAACAAGGGCTTGTAGTCTTGTGGATTAGCGTCTTCATTGGGAACATGACAAACGGAGTAAATTCCTGGTCGCCAAATACTTGAGCAAGCTTACCAATCTCAAAAAAAAACATGTGTTGCATCCGCCCTCTCAAAGAAAGTTACGCTGTCCACTCACATGTGTCCTTTACTTGTGCTCTGAAAAGCAACCATAATTAGGGGGAAATAACTGCACCAGTGTCCAGGATTGCAAGCTCTCTTGCCACATCGTGGGCAAATACTCATGACTTACTTGCCCTCTCATCATTTCCCCTCCTCACCCCCATGTCTGGTTTTCAACAATACTCTGTATTATAAAGCTAACTAGAAAAGTACACATGCCATAGAATCACCCAAATATATAAATCCTTATAGAACTATGTTGGGCAAAAAGTGTACCATTGTGGTATTATTCCCCCATCTTGAAAGTGAGACTACAAATACCAGAATGCAATTTAGAAAAAGGCAATAAAACGGTCTCTGAGTGTAAAACTTTCAAGGACTGACAGTAACACACTTTAAAAAGAAATTGTGTGGATGCTGTATGATATGAGATATTTAAAACTAAAAAAAACAAGACATTCAGGACTTTTGCCTGCCTCCCATCCATGAAGTAATCGGGACTGACCCTGCTCATTTTCAAAGTGAGGAAGGATCCAGCCCCCTTACGCCATGTTTCTCTAAGTGGTCTTGTAAGGTGGGCTCATGTATTAGGCAACTTGGCCTTAGGGGGCTGACCCCTTTCTTGCTTAGAAGCTAAGCAGGGTTCATCCCAGTTACTGCTGCGATTGGAAACCCACTGTTACTGTACACGTATCTAGTGTGTTTTGTTATTATTGACTGGGAGACTACAAATACCAGAATGCAATTCAGCAAAAGGCAGAAAATGGTCTCTGAGTGGCAAACTTTGAATGACTGACAGTAGAACGGTTTTAAAAAAAGAATAATTTGGATAACCATTCGGTCACCCATCCATGCAGTTGCTGGGACTGACCCTGCTTATCTTCAAAGCAGAACGTACCCTGCTTAGCTTCAACACAAGGAAAGGGCCGGTCCATTTCTCTAAGTGGTCTTGAAAATGTGGCTTATTTATCGGCCAACATGGCCTGAGGAGCCTGGCCCTGTCCATATTTTGAAGCTAAGCAGATTCTGTCCTGGTTACTTCATGTATGTGAGACCTGCATGTCAATCATGACACTGGCCATGGCCTTTAATCATGGCCATTGATTCTTGACCCCTGTCATCACTATAGCTGTAAATAAAAATCAATAAATAAATAAATAAATAAAAACTGTAACCACGGATGCCGAACTAAACATACCCTCGGCTATCCGTAGTCCTTTATAGCTGAAAATATTAGCGAAACGGCCAGAAAGAAAATGCTTTCCTTCCCCCAGGCGCTCACCAAGTGCCCCCCTTATCTGTGCCAGCTCCCCTCACTTCCCAGGTGGCCTCGTCAAACTTGCCTGCCCTCTCCCTCTACCCCAATGAATGCTGTTTCTGTGACGCAGTTTGCTTTGAGATGTCGGCTATGTGAGGCTATAGCCGAGGCTACAGAAAGCTTTGTGTTGCAGACTCAGTCCCTAGACCCCTTCCAGCTCCCAAATTTCACTTGGTGCCCTCTAGCCACCCCTGCCCCCACCCCAACCCTAGCCTGATGGCATTTGCATGTTTGTTGACCAGCAAATATAATTTTTCCTGCATTTAATTTTCTCATATCCTCGGCTGTAGCCACGGTTATCTCATATGAGAGGAAAAAGAAATGGTGGCTGTTACATTTCTACATTTCTAAAAACACCCAGTTTTGGGTAAATCCCCGAGATATAGATATCTATTTTAGAGAAGGGTACACCCCCTTCTCCATCAAATATTTAAAAAACGACTGCACGGAGTAACCCCAAACCAGGCATGCATCGCGAGTCAAAATTTACCCTGTTTGTCTATGGGAAAATGAATGGGAAGTAAGCTGCACTTTAAAAAAAAAAATGTTGTCTTCTTAATAACTTTTTTAAAAACTAATCTTTATGAAACATATCAGTCTGGGGGCATGGGTGCGTGGGTCCTTAATGAATTCGGAAATTTCAGTCAAATCCGTTACTCGAATCAAAAGTTATTAACAATCTAATTTTTAGGGGTTTCTTTGGGAGTCCGACTCACCTTAACTATAGGGCGGATATCGCCACCCTATAATATATTGTGAACAAGTAACCGGTTGGTTACAAAACGCATCGTACCACATTTTACCTTGTCCTCTGTGACGCCAATAAAACTGGAATTCATAATTGTATTTTGTGGCAAACATCATTGAAGGCATTAGGTATGGGACCTTTTGAGTGCAATCCCCAGTGCGAGCATATGCGCTGTTGCTTTTTTTCAATATATATATATTACTGGCCTTGCGGTAGCAGCCCAGTAGTTATGGTTAAGTTGCTAAACCCATAGGAAGAGCACTTTTTGAATTTTTTTGCTAGGTTTTGTGAGGTGTCATGAAGGAGGGACAAAGTTATAGAGGGATCCCAAAATTCTTTTTTTTCCCATAGACATAATGGGAAAAAACATTGCTCGCGCCTACTGCCCAAACCGCTGGATGGATTTTCACCAAATTTGCGGCAGGAGCAGCGGCTTGGTCCCGAAAGCGTGCTTTTGTACATTTGGTGTAAATCCGTCCAGTAGTTTTCTTTAAAACGGGTGACACATAAGTAGATACAATTTGTGATATCTGGCTCTGCTCTGCGGATCCATTTACCTGTTCATTCCGCGGACTGTCATCTGGTTGGCCAATCGGGCGACGTGAAGTCCGCAGACATCGGGCGCGCCAGCTGATTGGATGGAGTCGTGAAATGCATCAGTTTTCCTGAAACGCCTGTCATGTTGGATTCGCAGACTTTTGCCGGTGTCCGCGGACACCCTGGTGTCAAAAAAACACAACATTACACATGTCAAACTCAAACAATCTCTGGGGAGGTGGGGGGGATGAGGATGGGATGGGATATGGCCATAAGAAGCCAAAAAACAGGTGGTTTTAATCCCCAAAAGTCAGCGAACACTCCAGATGTCCCGGGACAGTCCTGTGGTGTTCATGGACACTTCAGATGTCCTAGGAAATTTGTGCCCATTTCTGCATTACAGGGTTGGTGAAAAGCAGTTTTTGGATGGCTTATAACTTTGGCGACACTCAGTGAAACTGCATGTAATTTTGGAATATTATTCTAGACCTAATTCTGTTTGGTTTTGCAAGGTTTTGTGGGATTCTGTCAAGAGGGGGGGTCCCAAAATATTGTAAAGTCTTTTAAATGTGGTTCCATTTGACGAATCTTCACAAAGGTTTGTGAAATAATTTTAGATCAAGATATAAATGTTTTTTCTAAACTTTGGTGTAATTTTCTCAAGAGGGGGCAAAATTAGAGGCAGGGTCTCAACATTTTTAGGTGGCTTATAACTTTGTTGCCGTTTGACGAATGTGGACAAAAGTTTTAAGAAAGATTATAGACCCAACCTTCAATGTTTATGTAAAGACTGAATGGATTTTGTCAAGTGGGGGCTAAGTTATATGAATATTATATGTGCACAAATTTTGACACCTTTGAAAAAATAAAACATGGGCGGATTTCAAGCAAACTTGTGTAAGGAGCATTGGCAAGGACGGATTTCAAGCAAACTTGTGTAAGGAGCATTGGCAAGGACATTAAAGCATGGTTTTGCAAATGTTCCTGTGGCTTATTTTTTGACAAGTGTCATCATGTAGGTACAACAAATAGTGATATACCTTTGGTGGCTGAGGTATAGCCTGTGTCCATGGGCAGTGGCCAGATTGTCCGGGTCATGGTATAAGGTCATGACATGAACAATATGGCTACTGGCCATGACCGCGAGGGACGAAAAGTGGTGTTAAAGTGGCCATGTTCACCTGGGACCGGCTATGTGGTATAGTTATTCGAAGGTAGTCCCCGCTCAATTTCACCACCAGCATTTCTCAATGGATTTGTAGACTTCTTTCACCCTTGCGCTATCCTGTTCGTAGTCCCCGCTCAATTTCACCACCAGCTGAGTGTCATTGGCGTAGTTGGTGGTAAAGGCACCCAATTTGTCAAGGACCAGACATAAGAATCTTATGTACAGATTAAAGAGTAGTGGAGACAGGCTGTCTCCTTGAGGCACACAGCAGTCAATTTTCTCCATGAATGAAAAGTTGTTACCCCAATGAACCCTGTATTTTCTGTTTAACAGGAAGGAGTTTAGCCAGCTAATTGCTTTAGGAGAGCAATTAGCGACATTCGCTAAAGCCGATTTTAGTTGATTATGGTCTAAGAGATCGAAGGCTGCGCTAAGGTCTAGCAGCAGGAGGAGAACAGTGTTCCTCTTTTCCACGATGCTTAGCATGTGTGACTGCAGGTGCAATATTGCAGTCTCAGTACTGTGAGCTGTGCGAAATCCAGATTGTTGACCATGTAGTACATTATTGGATTCCACGTACACTTGAAGTTGGATAGTTGCTATCCTGTCAAGTAGTTTTAGCAAGAAATTGCAATTTGTTATCGGTCTCAGATTGCAGGGGTCTCTTTGATCTGAGTTCGGTTTCTTTGCTAAAGCCGTGACAGTGACAGATTTAATGCTTTCTGCGACATGCCCATCACAGAAGGATGCGTTCACCATTTTAGATAGGAATGGAGAGAAGATGTTGGCGTTTTCCAAAATAAGTTTTGCGGGAATGGCATTTTCTGCACATGTGGTAGGTCTCATTGAATTTAGGCTTCGCAGTATTTAATCTGTGGTGACATTTTTAAATTGGAAAGGTTCCTGTTGGCATGTGATTGATGCTCCTACTGAGTGATCTATTTGATCTGATGGCTGTTTTTGTGCCTCCCGAAGCAGGGTCCTGGCTTTGTTGACTTTGGCAGTGAAGGCTGATTGTACATTGTCACAGTACGCCTTAGGTGGAGTAAGAGTGGAGCTAATGCCTTAGGTTTTTCTATTGGTTTTAGTATTTCGAACAATTTGCTCGTGGAGTTACCGGCTTTATTTATGTGCTCATTGTAGAAATTTCTTTTGGTGTCACATATGCTTTTTTCGTATGTTTTTTCACTCTCATTCCAACTGTCCTGTTTTCTTAGGAAGGATTTTTCCTCCATCTGTCCTCCCTTTTCCTCTTTTCTTTTTTTAAAGTGGTTCGGGTGTTATTAAACCATTTCTGGTGGTTGCCATTTGGTCTAACTGTTTTTGTTCTTAAAGGGGCTATTTCATCCACCATTAGGTTGGCGTGATGTGGTTCTGCAGGCTGCCATGGAAAGGGACGAGGGGCTCTGTACGGTGCCCCGCCTTCTCTTTCCATGGTGGTCACCTTGGAAAAGGATTTTCCTTCCTACAGCGGGCTGCCGCAGGGGTCCCGCTGTAGGAAGAAAAATCTATTTTTTAGCACACCGGGTTCCCGCTTTGAGAACCAGGGTAGCTAATGGACTTTATCCCCCATCGCAGGGGCTGCAATGGAGGATAATGGTCCATAGCCCTTGTTATTTATTTATTTATTTATTTATAACACGCCGAAGCCCACAGACATCAGGGCGCACACAGACACACTTTGCATGGCCCGATAACTTGGACTGCTGGGCCGTTATCCCCTGTTCCGGTCCCTAGAATGGGGGATGAATGTCACATTATTCCCAATAGCATAACACAAAATGCTAATGGAAATGTTGAAAAGCATATCCAGTCTATGTACTTTACTTAGAAATGTAAAGTAGATGGAGTCCATAAGATATTTGAGTTCTATTTTTTAACTGTGAAAGGTGGTGCCTAAAGGAACCTTTCTTTTGTTGTTTTAAAAAAAAATGTTTTGCAGGACAGGTTAGAATGTAAGGTGAGGAGGGAAATAAGGGAAGAAGCACCAAGCACTAATATGGAGAGGCATGTGCGCGTGTGTTACTTCTAAGGTAGTTGGCACTGTTTCTCATGCTCCTTCATTACATCTTCAAACGCATGTTGAAATTGCTTCCCCCTTGCAGAGTGGTGTGTTGTAGTACATACAGAGGACTGTTGTCTTCCAAAGATATGGATAAACAGGCTCTTGTATTGCTTGCAAGGTAGCTGGTGGGATTTTGTGTACCACAGAAGTAGGCTGTGTGGTTACAGTATTGGTTGAGGAAGATGAGGTGGAGGAAGACAGCCTAGTACTTGCTGAGAAAGGAACAACCTTTCTGAGAGCTTTGCAGTGGTTGGATTTGGTGTGGCAGCGCATGGAGGTGGTCCCATAGGAGTACTGTCCCGGTAGTCCACGACTGAGTACAAAGTACATTTCACTTTGGTAGCTTTAGACTTTGGTAAACTCTCAACAGTGGTAAAGAACTGCCACTCAGATCATTCACTCTGGGTGCTAGCAGTAGGCACTTCCTCTACCTCATCTTCTTGGTCCTCTTTATTGTCTTTGGAAATACTGCGCTTTTTTTGTTGTGTAGGCCATCCAACTGGTGGTGGTGGTGGTGGCGCTTGGGGAGGAGGGATGGCAATAGCTGGTGCCATTCTTTAGAGAAATAGTAGTTTTGCTAATATCAGTCCAAGTATGTGCTTTGTACTAGATTATTAATGGATGATGAGTAAGTGTATGTGTAGGAGCTGTGCAAGGGTACATTTTGAGCTTGAAAGGTCCTAGATCAGTCGAAAAATGCAGTTCAAAACAGTCCTCAAAGTATGGACCCCATTGCAAAGTGCGGACACCTTCGCAGAGACACGTCATCATGCTGCTTGCGAGCGCGTAGTCACGTGGCACTGTCCGGAAGGTCTGTGATGACATCAGATGTTCGTGGACATCGACGGATGCAAAAACACTGGAAAAAGTTGCAAAAAGTGTACAGACGTGTTAAAAATGATGCCAGAAGGTGGGAAATGGCAGGGCTTTAAGATGGAACATTGTAAATTGGACAGAAGTGTTGCTATATTGGGGTAAGTATGATATTAGTAAGTTGTAGGGAAATAGAATGCACTGGTAAAAATCCATGAAATACAGTGAAAAAACCTTATTAAAGGAACATTATGGTTCAGTTGTCCTAATAAAAACGTAGCACATTCAGTGCAAACACTTTGTTAAAAGGGACGTTATGGTTACTTTGCACTAATAACAACCTACCCATATTATGGTTCCAAGTAAAACTGAAAACCCCCAGAAATTCACCATTTATGATAAGCTAAGCCACCATAACTCGTGCCACCACTGTGCACTGCTAAGACTAACACCCATGACATCAAAGATGACATCACAAATGTCATTGATGACATCACTGATGACATCACATGTGCATTTAGTTTTCATGAAAAGCCTCCACAAGGGATTGTCATTATAATGTTGGCAGAAAACTATCAGAGGTCATTGGCAGAGCTATCATGAGAAACACCATTGTATTACAGAGTTCCTTCCAGTACAGGAACCTACTAATGTAAAAATGTAGGCATTGTCTGCAGCATGCACCAAAAAGGTGCAATATTCAAAATATTGCTATGTTGGATAGTAAAATGATGAATGCTTTTGTTTCAGAGTTTTGCATACTGTGAAACATGTAACAAGTAGCTAACACTGCCTCACTTACTACATAATTGTACTACTACACAGAAAACATAAACAGACCACAACACATGCAAATATGAGCACATATAGGAAAAGTAAAGTAAGCAAAAAAGCAGCAGTAGTACCAGAAAGTGTTCATACCCTAACTGACTATCTTCATACACAGAAATGATTGCTGTGTTTCAGGCCTGCTTCTTCCCCTATGTACATGTATCATATGATGTGAGTGAACCCTAAGGAAAGTAGTGTAAGAACATATGAGAAGGGTAAGGTCTAAAAATATACTACCTTTTGAATGTTTAGTTCCTGACTGTCAGTGAAGAAAACCACCTGGCCTAGATATGTCCGTGAACAAAAAAGAGGGAGCCAGACATGTGATGGTATGAGACGTGAGATCAGGATTGGGGGAGAGGTGTTGGTGGAACAGGAAGGTGGCTGGGGGTGAAGGTGATTTCACTTTGGTGGTGAATTTCTGTAAGTGGCAGGCTGAGTGACGGAATCTAGAGCCTAATCTGAGGTTCCTAAGGTGCAGGGCGCATGGTTGGTTGGTTGTGGGTTTCTTTGCAAAGTGTTCCAGCCATAAGGCAGGTGGGGAAGTCAATAGTGGTTCACAACTATGGAGTCTGTGGTGCTGTCCCAGAGCACAGGCAGAGGTAGGTGCTCGCTGGCATGGTGGCCAATTGTAGCTAGGGCAGCTAGTAGGATTAGCCATGATGAGATACACTGACTCAGGAGGGGTGGGTTGAGGTGGAGGGAGGTTGTGGCTGTAGTTAAGTGTTAAGGCTAAGGATATTATCATGCAGAATAGCAGGTAGGAGTGTTGAGTAAGGTGGTATCTGCACATAATGAGCTGCAATAAGGCCGGCAAGTGGACGTTAAAGAGAGAGCTGTATCGTGTTTGACACGGGTAGGTAAAGAAAGTTCCAGGCTTATGCGTGCATACGTGTACGAACAGCAATGCTCCGAAGACTAGTCGAATACCTGCAGCATGCAGTACTTTGTTGTGAAAGTGGCTGGAGTGGTCAATATGTTATTAGGGCAATGGTCACAATGGTGGCATAGTGTGTTCGAATTATCACAAAAGCAATCAGGCCAAAATAAGGGGGGGCAATCAGATGTGGATAAACCTGAAGAAACAAATGCATCAGGTAACAGTTTTAACGTGCAGTGGGTTGCTATTCGTATTATTGCACGGGCAAACGTAAACAGGGTAGCAACCGAGGCCAAATGTGATCTAGTTATTACAGGGCAAACAGGTATTGATTGATCATGTTATTAGAACGCAATAGATAAGTGGTGAAACATTGCATTGAATTACTGCTCATAGAAGTGAGAAACCAACAGAATGCAAAGTAACAAGCAGCCAAGGCTTTTCACGTGGCACATAAGACCCAGAGGAGGGAGCAGCTTGTAAACATATTCGTAAGTTTGCACGTAGTTATGCAGATGCACATAGACAACGATACATGGTATACGGTGTAGCGAGGTTGCTAAACACAATGGCTGCACGCGCCACGATGCAGTAGTTATGCAAGATAGAGAGAGCAGTCTTTATTGCGAACAGCATTACAGCGGCAGCAGGTAAGCAGAGGCAGTGGATAATGTAACAAGTGTAGAGGTGAAACAGTGATGCAAGGTAGGTATGCAAATCAGGGCAAACATTACTGGACATTGTAAAATAGGTGGGCACAGTAATACAAAACAGAACACAATACAGAACCGGCAAGTAGCCAGGAAGCAAAGGTTTTACAATGCAGGAGTTGGTCCAGGGAGGGAAGACGGGCATACCACAAGTCTAATTCCGTTAGATATGCGAGTGTCTCGGACCAAACAGAATGCTTACCAGATGTAAATAGGTAGTCAGTAATCAGGAGGGAAAAGGCGCATCTTTGGCTCGGTCAACCAGGTGTGTTGCAATGGTGGCTCAGCACACTGAAGGGAGATCAAAGGCGTTTTCATAAAAAATATGGGACGAAAGCCGATTTTGGTGGATCGGATGCAAGATTAATAGTTAAAGTGACATTTCCGCAAACGTCAGAAGGAAAAAAGCTGCATTTAACAGAAAGCAGCAAATCAGCCCAGAGGCCTATCTTTTTTCCCAGTGGTTGCCCCAGGCTCACCTGGGGAGCGGGGGACTGCTCCTGCAGTGAAGAGGGCTCCTGCTCCTCCGATAGTATGCAAGCAATGAAGAAGAGGCCCGGGACAGGATATGTTCCTTGTTGTGTGTGCCTTACTGCGTGGGCCGGCGCTCGCCTGCCAGTGAGGGATTGGTCCTGAAGAAAGGGCCACTGACCAATAGCAGCGAATTGCAGTTCCTGGAGGAGGTCAATACCAGGCTGCAATAACAAAGATGCGGTCGGCCATCTTTAGCTGGGTCAACCACGTGTGTTGCAATGGTGGCTAAGCACACTGAAGGGAGATGAAGGCGTTTTCATAAAAACTACGGGACAAAAGACTGTTTAGGCAGACTGGATGCAAGATTAATAGTTAAGGGTAATTTCCACAAATGTCAGAAGGAAAAAAGCTGCACTTAGCAGAAAGCAGCAAATCAGCCCAGGGGCCTACCTTTTTTCCCAGATGATGCCATTTTAGTATTTTGCATAGTAAATATAGTCCTCTTTTTGTGGTTTTGATTTTGGAAAGTAGAAAAGGCACCATTTTAACATTTAAATAAATCCATGAGCATTAATTTATGGTATTCACACCTTTTAAGTATTATTGTATTACTACAGTCTCTTTTATCATGGATATTTCATAAACAGATTTTCTTTTTTTTAAAGAATTCTTATACTCACACCTATGAAAAAAAGGGGTGCGATTGGTGCATTGAGGATCGCGCCCAGCAATCGCAATGACTGGATTGTTTACCCGCGGCTATCCAGCACCCACCCAGTACACAGCATAGCTACCTGTGTGTAAAAGAGGCACCCTGTGCACTCGCGGCTTTATACCGGCAAATGGTGCATCAAGGGTTTGTGGACCTATGGTAGCTGCAGCTACGAGAGATGCTGGGCAGGGATAAAAAAATATTTCAGTGAGTTTGATTGTTATTGGTTGTTGTTATTTGTGTTGCTGTCTGTGATAGATTGTGGTGATTGGTCAGTTCATTGACAAGGCTAAGAGTCATGTGCAGGTGCATATCTACAGCGTACATTCTGATTGGCTGCCGCATGAGGAGTGAAGACCAGTAGACAAGATGTCCGATTGGGCCATTTTGCATGTGTGGATTTCATCATATGTAGTGGGCATAGCCGCGTCAATCTACCCCAGCGTGTGATTGGGTCATTTGTTGATGCAGCTAAGTGGTGGAGCACAGCCCAGGATCCTCTTGGGTGTCCAAAAACAGGTGCAAAGTTGCATAGTCGCGTCAACGCAGCTTTCAAATTGATTGGGCCTTCCCTCGACACGTCTATGGCCACGGGCAGGCGCGTCATCTCGTTCACTCAGATGATTAGTCAATAATATAGGAGCAAGCATATCTTTTCACTTAGGTGTGCCGTATCATTGCACTTGGGTGTGCCGGCACATACAGAAAGCACATCCAGGATGGCTATATCGCGGAACCGCGTTGCACCCTCTTCCAGGCACCTCTTTTCAGTTTTCTGTCGTTGCTTTTTGTCTCTTGGTAGGTGAACTTCTTTGTGAGTCTTCATGACATTTTTAAAAGCAGTATCTCCTTTTATCCATTCCTTACCTTTCTTCTTCCTATACCTTTGTCCTTTGTCTTGTGCTTCGTAGTTTGTCAGCTTTTGTTATTTGAGTTATTTTTTTAAATGTTTTTCTTTTAAGTGGCAGAGTCATTTTGTGTTGTGTATTTTTACAGTTTGAATCTTCCTCAATGGTCCTGCATTTGAAAATGACTACGACCAGAAATGTCAGTGATGATGAGGTTGTGTGGGTAGCTTCAGCTTTACAGCCATGAAAGAAGCAATGTTCACAGAAAACCATAGCAGACAGTTGGCAATATTTCCGTGTAAAGGAGCAACACAGCAAAAAGGAGATTGAGGAGATCATGTGTAACTTCTGTGGTGAGGTTTTGCAAAGGGGTCCTTCTCACAAGCTGTTGCAAAGCTTGGGGACATCCATGTTAATTCAACATGTTGTCCGTGTTCATTGGGAGGAAGTGGATGAATCATATAGGAAGGCTCATGTGAAACATAAGGTGGAAGCGCATGGAGCAAGATCAGTAAAGAAGAATGTATCATATGCGCCACAGACTTCCAATACGAATCCTAGTTATTTTCCACCAGCTAACACCCAACCTCCGCCCATCCGCCCCGCACCTGATCTTTCTAATGTTATTGTTATGTGCAAAACTTGTCACAGCATGATCGAGATTGGAGGTGGGACCCTAGACGCTTGGGGCAAGGCTCTTTCTGAACATACAGGCAATTACCAACGCTATGTATATTTGTAAGTGTCCATTTTATTACCCCACTCTTTAGAGAAAAATAAACACAAAAAAGTCCACAATATAAAATGTGAAAATAAAATTTTATTTATTTTTTACATTTTGTTATATGCATGAAACCTAGTGTTATTCCCTTCCCAGTTCCAATCTCTTTTTCTTTATCTGCCGAAACGGTACTTTCGTTTCAGATATAAAAATAGACAATAAAAACACATACTGTATATATGGATCAAAGACCTTTAATTGATCCTTTCAAAACTGTGTGTTTAAAAAAAAATACATATCCTTATGTATTTAATTTTAGCTACATTTAACCCCTGTGGAATCCGTGGGTAAACCCTCCCAATTGTTGCCACATTCAGCTGCGCATGTATCCTTGATAGCCGCGGCAATAAAACAGTTTAAAAAAAGAAAAAAATCATATCTAAATATATATGCGGTGAGTAGTCTTGTAATGATTTATTTTAGGATATATTGAGTGTGGTGTTTGTACACAGTTGCTGTAACACTTTAATAACGTTCTAATCATCAACAGTACATATAAATGTAAACACTTTAAAAAGTTAGGTAAATATGCAACGTTTTTTACAAACAGGTTTATTTGGGTGAGGGGGAGTGGTTGCACAATTTCTTTTCATTTTACTTTCTACACACGGTACATCGTTTTCTTTAGACCAATTGTTTAGTCATGCAAATTATGTATGGAATAACAAAACCTTTGAAATTCAAGGAAACACTTTAGTTGCAGGGATATTTAGTTCAGAAATACATTGTAAAAAAATCTTGAAATTTGAGGAAAAACTCTTAGTTGCAGGGACATTAAGGTGAGCAACAGATTCTATAAAAAAAACTTGAAATTCAAGAAAACACTTTAGTTGCAGGGACATTAAGGTGGGAACTTAAAGCAACAAAACCCTGGAAATTCAGCTAAAACCACCTTAACTTCATGCCCCTTTCGCGTAGCTTATGACCGCAATAATGACATCACAGATTACATCACTGATGTCATCACTATATTTCAATACATGAATGGGAACTAATCAACCTTCACCTATGTACACTGTATATTTTAAAACACTAACCGGTTACCAACCAGAGATTTTGACCTTCACCAGTGGCTACAGCTTTCAACCGTTCCCGCTATATATTATATACACTGATCAGGCACCAGGCATGGGCTTCACCACAACACTGGCCAGCGGTCACAACCTTTGGCTGTGTCCACTATAATTTCTGACATATAAATGGCCCACTAGCCATAATAATAATAATAAAAATTTGGCACTTATATAGCGCTACGAACCCTCAGGTATCTGAGCGCTGCTTATTATTACCCACGGTGTGTGGTGCTCATTTATCGACCTCGGAAAGATGAAAGGCTGAGTTTGGCCCTGCCGGGATTCAAACCTGCGTTAGCAGGCTCTGCACGGATGTCAAAGCGAGCGCTCTACTCGCTGTGCCACTTGACCTTTGATCGTGAGTAGTTTGTACATCTTTTGGCCATGTCCACTGTACAGTTTAAAATAATAACATGGCATAAGCAATAGTCTTTGGCCATGCCCATTGTGTATGAAAGTACTTTTTTGGGTTATACAAATAGTGTAAGTGTGTTCCTGGTAGGGTGCTATCGGACACTGATCCTTCTTAAGCATGACATCGTCAGGAAGTTTGGAGAGAACCTTCCAGATGTGTCTGTAGTTCAGGCAGTGCCTCTTGGAAATGTGACTTCTGTCCCCATTATATATCACAAGACAGAATCAGGAAGGTCGAAAGAGCATTTTTCAGCTTCGGATATTTCAGCACTGCAACCTAATGAATCTCTTAAAAACTATATAAATACCTAGGTTTGTAATTAGAAATGGGTTATGCTTTGTTTGTAAAAACAATACAATGCTACCAATGCTTGTTTACATGTCACTGGGCCTCGTTACAAGTCTGCCAGTCAGTAATTAAGGGTGCTGGTAGCCACGTGCCAGCACCCATTACGGACCTTAAAATTACAACTGTGCCTACTGGGGCCTCTGCACCCGGCAGCTGAGGCACCGGCACCGTTGGCAATGGTGCTGGTGCATCCTTGTCCCCACTCCCATATAGTCCTATGGGACTCTTTGGAAATGGGGATTTATGATTTCCGCCAACTGAGATCTTGTAATGTCCCGGTGGCACCGCGATCTCAAGTGGCAGAAACGATGTTATGAGGTTGGCGGCAACCCAGCGGTCGCACGGGCGGATTACCGCCAACCTCATAATGAGGCCCAATGTGCCCTGAAGCAAATGCTGTTTGCTGGTGGTGCTATAAAAATGACACTAAATGCATGCATAAATAAATGTATTTTCTCACAAAATGCGACTTGGCATGCTTCCTGGCATAACAGCATCAAGAACGTTGGAAAAGGCAGAATTCCAGCTATTCCAGCATCTCAGATCAGTTGATTGTGGGGTGTGTATTTCGTTTATCTTGTGCATGCTAATTGACACCAATTACTGATGAAGTAGACATGCAACCCACATGAACAAAACCACACATTATATAGTGCACGTTCTTCTTACTGTGACAGCTTTCACTTTCTTTTTTTCAAGTTCAACAGCTCGAGCTGTGTGCAAAAGCTCTCCTCAATTTAATAAAAATGTGTTCTGTGCAGCTATTTTCAGTCTGTCTCTGGGGCACATTTACTACATATTTACACACGTGAAAAAAATGAATTGTGTATAAACAAAAATGCCATTTTGTATTTGTACCTGTTAATCATCTTTGACATATTCTGTATTATGTGCCTTCTTACCTCCCCACATTGTTCTGAAACAAAGGTTGAAGCCTGGATGTGGGATTGCAGCACACAGATCTTATGTATGTGCCAATTCAATTTTTAAAAATACCATGCCTAAGGCCCAGTAAATGCATTATACATTTGAATTTAATCTTGTAGACAAAAATGTGCTTCGCCCCATAAGCAGTACCAGTATGTCCCTGAAAACAGGAGAAGGGCCATGCGGTGTCACTGTGTTAGAACTGCCACTCTTGTAAAAAGGCAACATTTTAGCTGTGAAGCCTGTACTTTGTACATCGAGCTGACATTGTAAAAGACAACATCCTGACTTGGTCCCTCTTTTGAGACTTAGCATGCAGAGTGTTGAATGAGGTGAAGATGTTGTAAATGTATTGCTTGTCATGCTCCTCTGCAATACCCTGAAGAGACCCTGAAGCTGCTTTGAAAGTAGCGTTCCACTCCTTTGGAAGTTAAATCCCTCTGCTGCTCCCCAACTCTGTTCTGTATGTCTTGCAGTATGCCATTCATACATCAGAGAGAATGTCAGAAGTCATACAACAAAATTACTGGTTGTGCTCCATTTGCAAATACATTATTCTCTTTGAAACATTCTGTGAAATCTGCCTTCAAACCTCTCCACGTTTGCAGGCAATACAGGATGAAATGTTGTCGCAACATTGCAGCACATGGTTCTTAAATACATGCCAATTCAGGCTTTAATAATAACTTGTCTAAGGCCCACGAAATGCAGAAAACGCATCACAGATGTGTACTTATTAAATAGAAATGCAAGCGTTTCACTCAGAAATGGTCTATTTTAACAAAATCACAATGAGTGGAGCAATTCAGAGGGTGGTTTATAACATTTGATAGTGATCAGCGAGTGGAAGCTGGCCCAGGTGTTAAAGAGCGAAGACACAAGTGTAAACATGCAATGGGGCCATCGCCAACAAAGAGAACAATCAATACATCGTTTACAGTTCCCAGAGGAGGCTGAGCCTTACCATTGATGCCTGACCATTGTCCATGACTGGAACACCACTGGACTGTTGGTCCTTCCCTCATGTGCCTACCAACATCCATCAGGCTCTGATCTGCAGGCCCAAAGTTGAATGACTGGACCAGGCTCAGCAGTCAGCCATCTGGTGCCAAGGCGAAGAGAGGCTGGCCACCAAATGGCCCTCCTGGAAACCTGCATCAACAAATTGGCTGTTGATGGTGCATAAAGCACCCCTCAAGATCACCAGGCTGTGAGTTATATGCTTTCATTCATTAGTGATATGCGTGTCCACATTAGTGAGAGGTTACCTGATTAAAAGATTGTGTTCTTCTAAGTTCGTCCCTATGTTTGAGCTCTACTGGTATGCAAATCCACTGACCCCTGACAATCTTGTTTTCTGTTTTCTCCACAACCCTGACCCTAAGACTACTTTGTCTGGTAGTCTCATAGTTCCTCTATGTAGTAGTACAGAGGTACTCAAAATGGGGCACCACGTTCATCTGTTTAGGTTCTCAGCTGCTAGTATGCACACCTCTGATTGAGGGACTGCCAGGGACAGACCCAGATGTCCCACTCATGCATATGACTAGATCCTACGAGTACCTTTCCATAAATGCAGGAGCATGGTGTGAGGAGGGAACACTCAGGCACTGTGACTGAGCAAGGTACTCAATCTTCCCACCCTCTCAGATCAGTGAACATTGCTGGGTCTCCAGGCTGCCGGATTTCTGCCATTAGCAGAGAGACTGCTTGGCCTGAACATCACAGATCCGATCAGAGGCCAATGTCTCGTCTAATGTTGTGAAGGTTAGAAAATACCCCACGTGCAATAGGTGGTACCCAATAATTGTCTTTCCATCTGTAACCAGTCTACTAAACTGCCGCTCAACCCCCAGATGTATGACTAACCAAGATGGATAGTCAATTGAGGCCTATGGACTACTGAAAATCTATTTGACAATTTGAATTGTACACAAAGAGAATTATATCACTGTTCTACTTAATATATGTTCTCCCTACTTTCTTCCCATCTCGTCCATACCCCATCCAACTGGCGACCTTCTACGTAGATCTGTCTGATCCCACAATACTATATTCCTAGATAGTTAACCCAAGAATAAATGGGAAGTCACGGGACAGTCACCATCACCCTAGACCATATGGTGCAAAGATGAATACTGCCACCTACTGTGGAATGCTTTCAGATTCAGCCACTGTTTGGAAAAGTGACTATCACTAAGGAAGGAACCAGAAGGATATCACCTCCCCTGAACTGGCATACTCCAATTGCTATGCACCCAATATTCCTTCATATATGCACTCAGACCAGTAGCTATGACTAGGTGTCTGTTTGGCCCCTCTGCAATGTAGCCAACTGCATACCTCAACCAGATCAGTACTATATGTGATTAATTCACCAATAGCTTGTCCAAGGGGAAAGAGGAATCATGGGTATTTCCACAAAAATGACAAGCTTCCTTGGATGGCTATAAATTGAATACCCACCCTGGCTTACCAGTAAGAACTTCAAGAAGAAATAGATACACCAGACTCATCAAGAACCCCCCCACACCAACTATTCACAGATGTATACAGCAGTTTCAAAACTGGGACAAAAACCACCAACCGCCTCTTTTCTATTCCACTCAAAAGAACAATTGATGTCCATCAAGGCTAAAGCTATAATTCTCCTTAACCTATCAGCCACGTACAGCACAGTTGATCATGGCATCCTGCCGTACAGATTGGCAACTCACTTGTGCATAGGTGGAAGAGCTCGAACACATAACAAATCCTTTTTTCCTTAATATAGATGATGCACAATTTTAGAATTCATCTGGAGGTCAATGTCCAGAGCAATCCCCCTGATCCCCACCTGTTTAGGCACCAAGCAGTCCTGGATGTATGCAAGCTAATTGTGCTTTGAGGTCAGGCAGCAGCTAGTGATATCCCAAAACTATGTCCAAGCGAGACATATGCCCCCCAGCTCTAGTACTGCATCAAAGAACTTTAGGGGCTGGTTTCATCAACATCCTCTTCTTGTTGTTATGTTATGTTGTTATGCTGACAGATTTTGATACCATGCACTATAACCACCTGCGTGGTCCCTTGGCACTCTGGTGGAACTGTAAAGCAGGAAGGTTGGGTATCGGGGGTAAGGTGCTGTTGGCAGCTTCAGTTTGGTTTACACCATTCGCAGAGCATAGGTTTGAATTTTTGGTTGGTAGCCGTCATGTGCGGTTGTGCGCAAGGATATGTGTGGTTTGTTTTATTGTTGCGGTGTAGTGAAGTGCATGCTGTTTGTTGTGCTGTAGGGGTATGGTTGTGTTCAGTTTAGAGTTTGAGAGGTGCATGCAGAGGGATGAGTTTTTTAGTGGGGTTGGTTAGTGGTGATGCTTTAACGTACCTCCTCAGTTTTGCCGCCTGTGGCACATATCCCTGCCAATGTCATACATTGTGGTATGCTACAGTGCTATAGCACCTTGAAGCATCTGTTGTGCTAGATGGCATTCAAGTTAAATACTTTGGACCCAATAACCAGCTAGGCTCAAAGGAGATAGTAAAATACTGCTTTAATCTAAAGAAGTAAAGCAGGGCAAAGAAACACTCATCAATTCGAGTCATGCAAGAGCACACTGTCTTATTATTTATTTTTAGCTTATATAATGCAAGATGTGTCAGCTAGGACGTCATCCAACATGGCAAACTTCAAAAACCTATCGCGGGGTGGGATTGGATTAAGGGATCATATCTACTTATAGAAAATGGACGTGTTAGTTTCTCATTTGTGGTCTCTTTTTCTGTGAGACACACCCTGAAGTACTTCTAACCAAGTGGTATAGGGTACTCGTCATAGCAAAAAATGTGGCAGCAGACTAATACTTTGCAACATTCAGGTGCCGGATTCAGTGTTACGGGGTTGGCGGCACCGGTGGATTACCACCAACCTCGTAATGAGGCCCACTATATTTTATACACTTATATTATATGTTGATATATGTGCACTTTATACATATATATATATATATATATATATGTATATATATATATATATATATATATATTCAGTGAAAAAACTTTGTTAAAGGGACATTATGGTTAAGTTGTGCTGTTAAAAACCTATGAAATTCAGTGAAAAAACTTTGTTAAAGGGACGTTATGGTTAAGTTGCGCTGCTAAAAACCAATGAAATTCGGTGAAAAAACTTTGTTAAAGGGACATTATGGTTAAGTTGCGCTGCTAAAAACCACAGCGCAACTTAACCATAATGTCCCTTTAACAAAGTTTTTTCACTGAATTTGATTGGTTTTTTGCAGCGCAACTTAACCATAACGTCCCTTTAACAAAGTTTGTTCACTGAATTTCATAGGTTTTTAACAGCGCAACTTAACCATAACGTCCCTTTAACAAAGTTTTTTCACTGAATTTCATAGGTTTTTAGTTGTGCAATTTAACAATAATGACTTTGACTTTATATACATGTCATATGGAACTGACTGATTCTCTTCTACTGTATTTGATGTCCGCGAACTCATTTAATGTTCGCGGACATGTTCGAAGAACAGTACCACTACCTAAAATCTCTGGGGGGGTATGTTTGATTGTTATATCATAACATAGGAACATTTAATAAATTCAAAAAGAAGCACACAAACACATTATATGTACTAATACATAAGAAATGTTACCCATATATACAACACACTAACCATTCATTTAAAAATGGAATGTACCACAAGAAAATAAATTGGCTTCAAACATAATTACCTCACAAACACGACAGAACTGAGAACTAGAGCATCCCACTTAGTACATAGGACATATCTTACCTGAAATAGTAAGTGTACTTAATTTTATTCATATATTTATAAACTTTCTGTATTAGATAAAAAAATATATTATCTTTTTTTTTTTTCTCTCACAGAAATGTCTAGTACTCTGGAATGGCTGGAGGAGCATTTCCCACATGAAGAAATGTCACAAGATAGTGAAACTAATGGTAAACACTTTATAATATAAACCATTTAATTATTATTATTTTGTATACATTTAACATATATATATTTTTTTTTGTACAGAGCATACCAAAATAGAAAATACTTCAGAAAAACCTGTTATGCATAACACTTTTCACAGTATAGACCAAAAAATGGATTTATTGTTGACTAATTTTAATAATTTGAAAACTTTTGTGGAAGATCATTTTAAACCAAAAACCTCTTACCATTGCCCCACATGTACTTGTCCCTCCTCACCATATCCCAGTCAATTATCCCCAAACCCTCTCCATAACCCAAAACATTTTGATGAGACTTCCATCCCCTCTTCACCTAATAACAATCATGTTGAAAACCCTAATTCTCCTGTTTTTGTTTCTGTTTCTGCCTCACATTCTCTGTCATAAATTATTAATATATGTTAAATAAAGTTTAATTTTTATATTGTGTTGTAAATAGTTTTTTTTAAAAAAAAAAAACAATGTAGGTGTCCGCAGACAGTGCAGGTGTTCTGAAATGTTCGTAAATAAACAAAAATGGAGGTGTCCTGAAGAACACTATACCTGTTCGTACTGTTCGCTAGCAAGATGAAACTATTCTAAGAACACATGCGGTGTCCTGAAATGTTCGTTAAAAAAAAATTAAAGTGTCCTAAAGAACACTATATATGTCCGTAGTGTTCGCTATCAAGTTTAAACTGTTCTAAGAACACAATTGGTGTCCTGAAATGTTCGTACGTAAATGAAAATGGAGGTGTCCTGAAGAATACTATACCTGTCCGTAGTGTTCGCTAGCAAGTTCAAACTGTTCTAAGAACACATGCGGTGTCCTGAATTGTTTGTAATTAAATGAAAATGGAGGTGTCTTAAAGAACACTATACCTGTCCGTACTGTTCGCTAGCAAGTTGAAAATGTTCTAAGAACACAATTAGTGTAATGAAATGTTCGTACATAAACGAAATTGGACGTTTCCTGAAGAATACTATATCTGTCCTTACTGTTCGCTAGCAAGTTTAAACTGTTCTAAGAACACACGCAGTGTCCTGAAATGTTCATTTCACGTGTGACGCAATTTTAATTAGTTCAGGACCCGAACAGTGTCCGTAGAACATCAACGCGCATTCGCTAGCCAATCTCCGTGCATTTGGTGTCCTGCGGACATGCGCTTCCTTCGCTGACTTGTTCGGGAACGGATCATATGACCGCGCCCACGCTGATCGCGTGTTCTGAATGCAGACACTGTTCGTGTCCCCAAACAAATTAAAAGTACATTTTCAATTAATCCATAATATTTTTCAATAAAATCTCAACATGGCACAAGTCCCACATAGTAATCCTGAGTTTCTACATACCTTTTGAAACTTTTCGAACTTTTTTTTGTGTTCGATCTGTCCACAGACAGCGCGCATGTCTGCGGACCTCGCACAAGCACCCCTATAAAAGACCACGCCCTAGAGCTTATTCTCATTGTGTTTCTGGCTATTCTTCAGAACACAGCAATTTTTGCTGCCACCTGCAGATTACACCATCATCGAGATGGCATCCCTGGCTGCTGAACTGCCACCTGGGGCTGCACCTGCTTCAGCACCACCCCCACCCCCTCCACCACCACCACCTCCCCAAGGGCCTGAAGATGGGAACAGGAGTGAGGATGCAGAGGAGGAAGAAGAGGATGATGAGAATGAGGTAGAGGAAAACCCTACTACCCGCACTAGGCGTGAGTCTTGGTTGTGGCGGTTATTTACCATTCATGGGAATGTTCCTAAGGCTCGTGAGAACCCTGTTACCTGCAATGAGTACAAAATGATACTCAGTCGTGGGAAGCACGGTAAGTACAGCTTTGAGACCACTACTATGAAGCGACACCTGAGGCCATTTCACTCTGGGGCTATTCGCAGGGTTGTACCTTGCGAAGAACGTAGCAGGTTGATTTCCTCTACTTCATCCTCTGTTTCTGATCCTGTCACCACAAGGACCACCTCTGTGGGACAGTGTCTTCCTCAAGCTGCCTCACAGGCCATACAGAATGCTGATGACCCTTACCTTTCGAGGGTCACAGTTGTATGTATGTACTGTGACACAGTACTATGCAGGGGGGGAGCGACTTCATAGTGCTTTTGAGACTATCGTCTCAGAGCACGAGAAGATCTGCTCACTACCCAAATAAAACCCACTCTACATCTTCCTCTCTCAGCCTGCCCTTTCTTATCCCTGTGATTGGTGTCCCCCCCTTTACCTTCCTTTCCCCTCCTCTCCTAGTGTGTCGTGTATAAAAACCAAAAAAAATACAAAATATCAAAAATCAAACAAAAAAAAATAAGGCTCTTTTCAGAGCCGCCTTTCACAGTTAAAAAATAGAAGTGAAAATAAATGAAGCAGGGCCCTTTGTATTTTTTAGAAGTCCGTGGACAGTTCGCAAATATTTAAAAAATTGGGTTGCTACCCTATCAAAAACATTGCAATTTTCTCTGGGAGGAAGTGGTGGCTCTGAAAAGAGCCTTTGGGAGGTGTTTGTAAGTCAAAAATTATAAATGCTTAACACCTACTTCAAAATGGATGTTGTAATTCCAAAAAAGGTCGCAATGCATTTTGTACATTTATCAGAAAATTCTGATTGCCACCATAAGTAAGATGGACTCCATCTTTGTGAAAAATGTTTGTACTACGAAACAGAATATTCTCATTGTGAAAAGAAGACATGCCAAAATCTTTTAGAAAGGCACAAACAGCTTTATTAACATTGCGCCTTGCTTTTTCCATTCGTGGACCAAATGAAGAAGAACGAAGCCACATTTGTCTCTGCGCAATCCGTGAAAATATCACTTGAGAATTAGGAAACATGTGCATAACCTTCCCAAGTCCTTCTTTGATAGCAAATTGCAAAAAAATTCCAGACACATGTCCTAAACTGTTCCCTCCACAATGAATTACAATTATGTCTGGATGTTGCTCTGTCTCCAAAGTAGCACAGAGAACCACTTCATTCCACGTACTCCATGCCAGTGTACTTCCACATGTGGGAATCCAAGATCTAGAGCTACTCCACAGCTTTCTGCATGCACCATCAACCAATATATCCATGAATCTACCAAAATTCATACAATCTTTTTCCTAAAATACACAGACATAGCTATCTGTTGTTCTCTCAGCAAAAACAGTATATGAGAAACTCTCTTCTGGCACAACACACCCACTAAACTTTCCTGACCAATCCCTTTTAATACTCATTCTCATTTGCATGACTTCTGAACCCAAAAATCGCCGGATGTAACTCTCTATGTCCGCAAACTACTGCCATGTCCGCGGACATATCGTAACATGAACAGCATTTCTACCATTTCCACTTCACTCTCTCTGCCATTCCCTCATTGGCTGTAGCTAAGAAATCACATGACCATGCACCAATCACATTCAAGACCTCTACATCTAACTGCATCATCATAGATTAGCACTGCAAATGTACTGTGAATCTCTCTGAGTACAAGTGTCATATCATTGGCAAGCACCATCTACCAGAAATACTGTACAAGTCTCCAAGATTTCTACTTGCAGCTCCATGCATATCCATATGCATGAACACAAACTTCAAGTATGCATATTTTCTGTACAGTAGATGAACACATTTTCAAACAGACTTTTAGCTTGTGTAATCTGTAAAATGAATTTACTGTATTTTTTCAATTTCCTAAAATCAACTATCACTTATAAACCTTTATACTATTTACTTTCTTTATACACACACACTCAAATCATGTTAAACTAACATTTTTTAAATGAAATATATAGACTACATATATTCAAACAAAATTGCATGCAAGCACAATCTATGTTTAAATCTTAAAAGAAAATACTTATACAATTTCATATTTTTTTGTTTTTATTTATTTATTTACTTAATTACTTTAATTTAGACATGACATTGAGGCGCTATTACCTAGAACAGCTTAGTTACAGAAATAGTGGTATTCACTGGTATATTATACATTTCACAAGACATAGTAAAGATATTTTTTTTGCTACAGTTAATCATTCAATACAATTTGTTCATTAAGAACATATCATATGTACTGAACTCATGCAATTTATCTTATGTAAATAAATTAGTTTAATGGTTTTAAAGAAGGCACTGAGGATTTCAATTAAAAAAATTAATAACTAAATTAAAAACAGCGCTATATACAAACAAAGTTACTAATTTGAAGCTTTTACAATTGCAGTGAAGACCAGTCTCCTGAAAAGAAGCAGCCGAATTCGAAGAACAAAGAAGAACTAAGAAGTTACCTGTTAATTTAAGAAAAAAAGTAAGTAGAATATCACCATAATATTTGTATTATTACTCAAACATACTATAACGTTAATACAAGCTATTTCTGTGCCTACAAATAGACATTGTGTACCATTTTGTCCAAAAATCTCCATGTCTTAAACAATGATTTACAGCCAGAATGGCCCACAAATTCCTATTTTTGGACACACAAATTACCCAACTGAACCGCTACAATTTTCATATTATAGAACAAACAACTGTTTTAATGGTATACATTAGATTTACTATTTGTACTTTTCCACACCACTAGCTTACTTTTTATTTGTCATCTGAACCCCAGTTTAGTAACACGTAAATTCAAGAATACCTATCCCTACTAGTTGTAGTTCCCAATGCACAATCACACACCATTACATACATCTTTATCACCTTACTCAAACACTCATGCACACAGCACACATACATTGCAGAACATCCCAACCCATACCTTCTTTATTTTTTTCAACAGACCCTAAAGAATGCCTACCAAAAGTCAAGTCCGTAGAAAGCAACGCAAAAGTACAGCAAATGAAAATAAAAGTGTCCAACATAAGCATCCATCTCTAGCAGAATTTGTAAAAAAAGTTGAAACAAAACAGCTAATACAGTCATTTAGTGAAACACAAGAAGTTTCAATTACAAAAACTTTGCCTCCTCTATCAAAATGTAAAAGAAACCAAAAAACAATTAACAGAAAATCAATATAGTGCAAAGTAAGCATACCAAGAAAAGTATTTTAGCCAAAATGTACTGTCACAAAGTCCTTCAAAATCTTATAAAAACAGGAGAGAAATCAGGTTCAATGCTTAAAACCTATCGTAGGAAATTAATCTTAGAAGCGTTGATGGACAGTGCAATTCTTCTCAAAAGAAAGTTATTTATTTTACTGTTAAACAAAATGAAACCACTAACAAAACTAATAACTAAATTACAAAAAAGACTTCTCAATAAGCGAAATGTCAACAGAAAGAACTTCTGAAGTATCTGCGGAGGTGAATGGAATCACACTACGAGCACAGAACCATATTTTTATGAAGAAGCGTACAAACAAAAGCAAACAAATACAATTGCAATACATAGCAGTGGTTGAGGTTATGAAATGTGAATAATACCATAATGGAACAAGAAGTACTCCTTACAAAAATATGCCCTGAAAACTTAGAATTACCCCTCCATTCAACTGAATTAGAACGTCTAGTGTACAAATGGCCATGCACGTCAATGTGTAACATTCCCAAACAATGTTTCAAATCTTTACGCCAATTCCTCAATAAATATGTAAAAAGCAAAGACAAAATCAAAATTAAATTACTGCAAAATATGGATACCTGTCCAGTGCGCAAGTACACAGGACTACAAGGACATTCATTGGCCTGCATTACAGGACCTACTTGTAAAACCACTTTCCATGATATCAAAAGGATATCAACACATCATTCAACTATAGGAAATGTAGTCTATAAACTGTACTATGCTAAAAGTCCTGCTTTAGCACTAGCAAAGTTAAATAACATCCTTCTGCATGGTACAGCAAAAGACCTACTTGAAGAAACTCACTATATCCAGAAAAAATATTTTGGAAGTGAACGCCATTTACAGAATGAAATAGCTTTAAACCAATTAAGCAACAATTCTACACATGGCAACCTTTTGCTAAACACATACAAAAAAGAAATACTAAAATGTAAAAGTACATCAGCTGAAGTACCAAACCATGTATGTGTATGTTGCCCTAGAGCTTTTTATAAAAGTAACACAAAAACTGTAGACCTATCATACAAAATAAAAGACAATGAAGATGCTAAATGGTTTGAATTAGCTCTCTACCTTGTAGCAGAAAACAAATACGAAATAACTGAGCCCTTAATACTTTGCAGTTACTGCACTACAAAACTTGACAACAACCAAACTCCTTCACGTGCTATCACAAATAATTTGGAATTATACCCAGTACCAAAACCTCTACAACAACTTAATTTATATGAGAGCATCATAATTCAAACAGTACACCCATTTCAAGCAATAATACGCCTTCAACCAAAAACAGCAAAATTACCTCCCTCTGAATTGGTAAAAGGCATTTGTGGAAAAGTAGTTTATTTAACCATTAGATCTAAAAGAAAATGTGCATACTCTAGGAGTGCAACGTCCAATGCAGCAATCTTTAATTATCTTAGTAAATGGAGTACCTACAAAAGTCAAAAAAATATGGCAACAGCTGGTAGATTTATATAAAGTTAGACAAGCCTTCCAATATCTTAAAGAGAATAATGAATATTACAAAGAAATTAATATTGAAGAAAACTTGAACGATAGAACTGAAATAATTCAAGAAACACAAGAAGCTGGTCAATTTGAGCTACTAGATCTTGCTACAATATCAAATACTTTAGACCATTATACAATTCATCCTTTGCACTGTAATGACACCGTAGAAGATGTACTGGAAACGTACCAAATGCGTCAAACAAAAGGATCGCCAATCAGCATATGGGAAAAAAGTATAGAAGCACGTGCTTTTCCTCTACTCTTTCCACTGGCAAAGGAGGAAGGTATGATGATAGACCTATTCAAATATCAGCTTCAGAATACCGCTCATTACGGATGTATTCTGAAGATCCCAGATTTAGACAAAATGTGGAATACATATTCCACCTACTCTTTGAAAGTGAACTAGCAACTTTATGTTACGGAGTAGCACACATATTAAAATCAGGATCACACTTTCACAATATGACAGCTACACAATTATTAGAAAAAGCGCAACAAAAGGATGAAGCTTTACAATCAAATATTACAAATCTATTAGCAAATATGCGTGGTACTAAAGAGTACTGGTTTCGACGTCTTGGAGATGTGCGTTGTATGATCGGAAACCTTGGCCCACCCACTTGGTTTGTTACATTAAGTTGTGCAGAATATGCATGGGAAGATTTACATGATTTCCTACGCATATCAAATAAAAACAAAACAAACATAGATATACTAACACCTGGAGAACTTTGTTCTTTGGATCCTGTTAATGTTTCAAGATATTTTCACCATCGCTTCATTGCTATGCTACATTTTATTTGTAATAAAACTGTTCCTCCCCTTGGAGAAGTGCAACACTTCTTTTGGAGAAAAGAATACCAAGCCAGAGGAGCACCACATATCCACATGCTTTTATGGATTAAAGATGCTCCTAAATTTGGTCAAGACAGTGATGCCACTGTTTTACAGTTTATTGAAAAATATGTCACTTGTGAAATTCCATCAGAAGCCACAAATAGTGATCTTCATGCACAAATTTTACAATTTCAAAGAAACAAATGTGGAAAATATTGTTGTTGCAAATACAAAGACAAAGGGAAATACTACACCAAATGCCGATTTGGTTTCCCTAGACCAGTTACAAATACAGGTCAAGTGAACAACCTCATGTCTTCAGTTAGACATAGTGTTAAAGGTAAGTCACCTAAAAATACATATTACATAAAAAGAAAAGAAGAGGAAAAATATATCAATGATTATAATGCAATCATTGCCCACTTATGGAATGCAAACATAAATGTGCAGTACATTGCAGACAATTCTACTGCAGTTGCACGATATGTCACAGCATACTTAACTAAAGCAGAAAAGACAGAGCTCCAAGCCCTCTGCAATGACCTGTCATCAGATAAAACAGTGTCTCAGAAATTACACAGCTTCACCCATAGAGAATGTGGATCATATGAAGCAGCTGGATCGTTTAACTGGTACTGCATTGTATGGTAAATCTGAAAATATAGTATGGCTAAGTCTTGGTCCAGCTAAATCTAGAAAAAGAGTTCTAAAATCATATGAAGATATAGAAACAATAGCCAAACATGATCCCAACAGCCAAGACATTTTAAAAAATAATTTATTGGACACATACTACCCAAACAGAAGTAATACTTTGGAAAACATGTGTCTATACCACATAGCCCAAAACTACACATACAAAAATAATATGAAACCTGATGAAAAAAAAGGTAAATATAGAGTGACAAACTGTGAAGGCAGCTTAGTTAAACTCACTAAACCAAATTTAATTAATCATATCAAATTGTCATTAAATACTCCTCAACATAAAAAACATCTATATTATCAGAGATTATGGCGGGATTAAAGATAGATTTGGTTTTCAAACCACTTTCTTCGATGTAATTTGTGGCTATCCCGTATCTTTCCTTAATCACAGAGTGTCATTGGCCACTGTTGTTCTGTCGAGTTGACTATAACAATGCTAAACTGTATGTTGTTTTATAAACGTAACAATGAAGGTGGTGACTGATAAGTACCAACCTTCATTTTTTATGATAAATTGCACATGTAATGAAGTACTTAATTATGAGCCAGTACTGGATTGTCCAAGAACATTTTAACTTTGTCGAGGAGCTAATCATTGAGAAAATCCACAGCCCAATGGGGCAGGACTCTAACAGTCACTATAATGCAGTGCTATTGTGTACATCAACAGATACTGTATCTTTAAATACAGTACATTTTCACAATGAATACAAGCAATTGGTTACTTCATTGTGGACACAAATTGAGATGCAGCCCACTTGGGCAGGACTTATTTATTATATATGCATACATGCCAGCCCTCCCGATTTAGGTGGGAGACTCACGATGTTTCTGTGAAAAATATTGCTATTTTTCACTGTCTGCCGCCTGAAATACCTGTAGCCCCGATGCATTCCTATGGGGAAATGTTCGTCTCCCGATTTCCATGTGGAAATCTCCCTCCCAGCTATGTCTGAATGTTGGCATGTATGTATATGATGTTATTGTACTGCGCATCCGATTTTTGGGTAACACACAATGAAAGGCAAGCGTGCAGCATGAACGATTAGCTTGGAAGTTTGCAAAGTCAAACACCCTGTCCACACAGGATGATACTGTTGTTATGATGTTATTAAGGGAAAAAAGCGGCCACTTAGCCAAAATCGAACGTATTTTGAATGCTACTAAGCACAATGGAAAACATTTAGTAGAGAGTTGATAAAGTGATTTGTCCATTAATGCAGACCTAATAACAAAGCTTCTTTTTAAGAAACGTCTATTTAGACTAGCACAAGCAGCCAGGTCAAAGATGGCTGACGTTATTTTAACTGAAAGTTCCTCACGATACAAATCAGTCACATGATTCTAACCAATGTCGACTCCCAGTGAAAATGTAAAAATGTATAATCAGAAGACGGTTTGCCTTAAACATATTGATACACTTTGCTGAGGAAGTCCCTGCATAGGGTTGGCCCGCATAGCGCACAAGATGGGTGTTTTATGACTTTGCAAGCAATTTGTAAATCCATGCTGGTGAATATGTTTAACATGAACTATTTGTAAACTGAATAAAGCTGTTTTGCATTTGTTAGTTGGATCGAGTGCTCTGTTACTTTTGGTTTTGTCTTGTAAGCTGTGAAAGCATTCAGTACAGCGTGCATGGGCAGAACACTGTTGGTCATTTCTAAAGGTTAGCCCTTAACCTTATGCAGAGCGCCGGCTGTAAGCAGGCTTAGTGCATCACGTGAAGGGCATTCAAAGTGATCATATATATATATATATATATTTATTCAATGAAAACACTTTGTTAAAGGGACGTTATGGTTATGCTGCACTAATAAAAACCTATAAAATTCAATGAAAAAACTTTGTTAAAGGGATGTTATGGTTAAGTTGCACTAATAAAAACCTATGAAATTCAATGAAAAACTTTGTTAAAGGGACTTTTTTGTTACAAGTCAAACCGAAAAACCTCAGAAATTCACCAGTTATGGCAAGCTAAGCCATCATAACTCACACCACCACCGTGCACTGCTAAGACTAACACGCAGGACATCAAAGATGACATCACAAATGGGAAAAAGATGTCTTCAATATAATAAGAGTTCAGCATTATGTGGGAGCACACCTGTTCCAGTGCTTAGCAGCTGCTACCCCTGGCGACCCCAAAGTGACGTACCTGTCTCCAACAGTAGTGCACGGTAGGTACAATATAAAGGCCATATGTGGTATAATATAGGGTTAACCGGGACCACCATGCAAGCAGGTCTAGATACTCTCTTGGTCACTCAATAACTGTCCACTTAGAATGCATAAACTCAATTTACGCCTGCATTCTACAAGACGTTTCACCATGGAACACTCACATGCATGACATCACACATCTAGTAACCACAACAGACAACATGTGAACAGACCCAATAACATGACATACACTAATAATATTGTCCTTGCGGTAGAGGTATTATCTCAGTATTTCACATGCTTCATGCCCCCCAGTACTTATTACCGCCTCCTGCCTTGAGTCCTCTACTGACCCAATCTAGGAGCCCGGAAGAAGTCGTCATCAATGACAAACGTAACAGCGATATCTTACAATAAGTCAAGACTGTTTTTAGCCTACCATGAGCATGCACCTTTTTTTCAGAAAATTGGGAAATAACCACCTGTAACTCCAATTATAAGCTTTCATCCTCAATTGTCTTTGTTATTCACACATCTAGCCTCTCCAAGATTCAAAGATCTACACTAAAATACATATCTATAATTGGCCACCTGTCGCAATCACAGCCCCTTCCTTATGCACAGAGCTACACCTACAATTTTAACAAATTTCAACAAAACGTAGAAAATAATTAAATAAAGATAAAAGCCTGCTCAGGGGATCTATGTGTGTGTGTGTGTGCTATATTTTATATGATGCAAACCTAACAGTGAAGCAACAGACTAAGGGATACCATGTCAGGGTACTATAATATATATAGAGACTGTGAAAAGAACACTTTGAAAGATGTGAAGAGGGGAAAGTGATGTTTATAGGCAATGGACACTTGTTAGGGATTGAAAGACTGATCCATTCTTGATTAATTTACTGTTGGAAACTGTGCTTCTAATTGAATCGGTATTCCTTCAAGTTTGCCCGAGTTTGACAGTCTCTTGGTCTGCATTAGCAATAGTATCACTTGCCTTTTCTGCTATGAGAGAGAAGGATAACTGTGTCCCTTTTAAATCTCCAGAAGAACGTAAAGGTATAAGGTCATTAAGAAGCTCATCACACATTTTTCAGCCCTTTTCAATGCCACTGCTTAACCGCTGTAGAAGGTAACTATGAACTTGATGTCGCTGATTCTCTCTGGAATTCCACACTTTGGATCACGGTCAAGTATTTTGATTTTCAAAAGAGTTTAGTTGGCGAAAAGGAGGACATGACCACCAAAAAAGCACTTACTGAATTATTGGGGGGTCCACCACATAAATAAATAGATTCCCAGTCAGTATTCTAAAATGATAAATGTTATCTTGGCAGGGTAAAGTCATTACAGGTGTGTGGAAAGGGGGCAACAAGAGGATTTCAGTGGGGCTTGGCGGAGGACTGATGGAGTTCCCCATTGGGACAGCAGAGGGAGCAGGCCCTCTCTTTTATGGAGATGCTCCATTCACATCAGCAAAGACCAAAACATTCAAATGAAAACCATACAAATCACAGGAGGAATTGCACACAGGCTTCACAACATAGGGACTGACCTACTAAACCAGAAAAGGCCTAAAACTACTACTACAGGTCTTCTAGTTGTGTTTTATAGAGGAGAAAACTATTAAAAACATAGCTTACGTTGCTCACTCCACACAAGCCTCAGACATGAGTGTCATCTCCTAAGATCAGGACATGCCGCAACAACATAGGCACCTGCCTTTAGGGATTCAAAATAGGGATTAATTCACAGGTGAGGCACATAACTCATCAACAGCAGGATGCCTAGCACAGTTACCCACAAAAGGGAATTTGTTGTGTGGGTGATCACTAAATGAGTGTGTCTATGTGGTCCAAAACACATGCATCCCAGACACACATAGATCCACCTCCTTACAAGGACACGTGGTTGCAAACAAATCAGCATGCAGAAACACACACAAAAAATGGATGTACAAAGATCTTCAAAGCCCCCTCTGACACATTAATATACATAGACACATCAAAATCAACATACAAAACAACATGGATGTCGTTCAATGCACCCAGCAGCAAAGGAGTCTCTCTCTCTCTCTCTCTCTCTCTCTCTCTCTCTTTCTCTCTCCCTCTCTCTCTCTCATTTTCTCTCATTCACACACACGCAAGTCGTTTAATGATTCAGTGATTGGCATAGTCTTCTAACCTTGACCTCTTTCCCTTTAGGTTTCAGTGTTTAAGCAGGGCAGGTTCCTAAGGATGTATGCCAATTGTTTTAATCTTTATGCTTTGCTAACTTTCCAGTGCACACAAATTCCTCTCTTCTATCTCTTCTAGTCTGTTAATAATGACCTTATTTTTGTATTCTATTCCAACCCTAATGTGACCGATCTTTCCTGCATCAGAGAAGTGGCTAGGTTAAGAAATGTTTGGGTTGGTGAGGCATTATCCGGTGTGCATTGTCTCTATTTTAATTATAAAAGCTCTTAAATTCAAATTATTACATATTCGATCAAATGATAAAAGTCCTTATTAAATTATTAACTGAATCTGAAGTTATCTCTATCCCTCCTTTTGGATCAACCTAAACTATTTATATATTTAAATTATTAACTGAATCTGAAGTTATCTCGATCCCTGATCCTTCCTTTTGGATAAACCTAAACAAAAGTATGTTGCAATCTGAGCTCTTCATGTACTTCTTTGTGGTGAATTTAACATTATTATTGATCCCTATATGGATAGAAAATCCAAGCTTACATTTAAAAGTAGAAAATCTCATAAAGAATATTTATGTTGCATTTTGGCAGTATGTCTTGTAGATTCCTGGTGATTTGCTCACCCTTCAAACATTCAGTTAACTTTTCATTCACTTCCACATAATATATTATCATGTATAGGTTATATATGTGGTGCTAGGTCCCTTACTGCTCATTTAATTGATTCTCTGATTGAGTGCATCACTTTATCTGAGCATGTACCAGTGGCTGCATCCTTTGAGATTTTAAATAGTGTGGGATGTATTGGCCCACTTCTGCACTACTATGCTGCATCATTCTGTTATGATGGTGCCAGAAACAGCAAAATGGCCGCAAAACCCCTGTGCGCGCAAAACCCCTGAAAATCACGCTTTTCCATGCATAAAAAGATGGATGCCCAATCTGCCACGCATGTTGCCGGTGGTGGAACAGAGCTCTCACTACTGAACTGTGTCACTGGGCTCCACAACAATTGAAAGTGGAGTGCAGAAGGAAAAAGCAGTGCTTTGCTAAATGAAACTCCAAGATTGCTTTAAATCTCTTTTTCTTTGCTGCTGAAACTTCAGAATGCCGGTACAAAACACCTTCAAATATTCAAAATCCTAGCTGGGTGCTACAATTCACCTAGTTAAGAAATCATTGTGAATTTACAAGGTCCTGAAAATCTGAGAGCATAAAGAGATGTCCACAGCAAAAGTGGCCTGCCTGTGGATCCGTCAAAAATGTCTGTGCAGCAGAGGGCTGCTGTGATGACAGCTGTTAGGGGCCTGCCTGATTAAACTTTAACATGTGTAAACTGAAAATCAAATGTTTGCAATCTAAGAGGCCATTACTGATAGTAACTCATATTGTAATTGTTTTGATCCCATGGTTCACAATCTTGAATGAGAATTCTAGCTGTTATTTGATACAACAAGTTTGTTTTGTGCTAAGGAAAAGTCAACAGAGTTAACAATTAAATTAAACCTGGCTGAAGCTGCCAAACTGGAATAGCAGGTTTTTCTCACAGAAGGAAGGTCTGTCCTCCAGCAGGAAATCACAGAGAAGCGTTAATTACAGGGTAGGAAAGAACCTGGTCTACAGTGGAGAAAGGAACAATGAAAAGCTGCAGCTCAGGAAATTCGAAGTGTGAAGACAGTCGTAAATGGCCTCTGCAAGGAACAAACATGGGGGATGGCTCCTGGGCTTCCAGGGAGAGACCAAGGGGTGGAGCCAAGCGACCATTTGTTGCTTAAGAAGGACAAAGAACACATTTTAAAAAGACTGATAACTTGTCAGCAAAAATTGTGAAAAATATAAAAATAACATAGTTGTTAATTTAATTTCTGGCTGCATGGGTGAAGAGGCGCCAGAACTATTTGACGTGTTCTGAACAGCAATGGCAAGAAATGTGATTTTACGCAAAATGTATTTCCGCTAGAAGTGTGAAACTTTATACACTTATTCCCATGTTAAACACGCACACTTGTAGACATTTGCTTAAAAATTGGACATTGTGTTCATAGTGAAAAGGGCAAAATTCTGTGAAAAGCGGAGACAAGATCCCACAGCTACGGGGTTTTTGAGGAATAGCTGCTATGCAAAATATATAATCTGTATATGTGATTTTTTTATAGAGGGGGCACATGTGTAAATATGTATTGTGCCAAAAGTAGACCTTGTGTTCCAGGGGCTTGGGTGGATTCTCAGCCTCATAAAATTGCACCATAAAGATGACACTCTGTTTCTCTCCTCCTATCAAGGCAGAGAGGAGACTCTGACCCAATCACCTTTCAAAGGGGAAGCTTAGGCTAAACCGGCCCACACACCCCCTTTGTGATGTAATTTCATAGCTTAAATAGAGACAGCTCACCACACTTAAAGACAGATTCACTCACTCTCCTGATGCTGCCGGAGCACCCTGCTGCTGAACTCTAGATCTTCCTTTCTCCAGACTCCAGAAACTTGGCAAAGCAAAAGGCCTATTGCATAGCTGAACCATTCTCAACTAGGCCTCAAATTCCAGAACAAAACCTCACAAGCCTAAGGGGAAGCATCATAATACAGCCAGGCTGTGCTGTTACTGCTTGCCTGCAGTGAAATATCCGCAGAACCAAGAAGGGCAGATCTAGTCCAGTCCCGTGCCATGATGTGACCAGAGCACTTTGCTGTTCCAGTCCAGTCCTGTGCCGTGCCGTGACCAGAACGCCTTGCTGACCCTGCCCAGTCTGATGTGCCCAGCCGTTTTTCCTAAACCAGATCCAATCCCCTGACCAGAATCCTGACGGTCCCATTTAAAAACGTATCCAGTGAGTATAAATAGGAAGAATTATGTCACTAGCATATGTACTTTGCATAGTGACGAGAAAGCCTTGCTGACCCTGCCCTGTCTGATGTGCCCAGCCATCTTTCCTAAACCAGATCCGATCCCCTGACCAGAATCCTGACGGTCCCATTTAAAAACGTATCCAGTGAGTATAAATAGGAATAATTGTGTCACTAGCATATGTACTTTGCATGCTGTTATCCCTATCTTAGACCCATCCTAACTTGCATTTAGAACCGGTATTGTTAGGAGTATCTTTGCATTGTCTGAAACCTCTCTCCAAACCATCCTATCTTTCCTCCAGAACTAGTACTGTTAAAAACTATCTTTGCGCTGATCCTTTTCGCTTCTGAAGAAGGCGAGTTTCCTTAGCAGGCAGTCACCCTGATCAAGTGACTGTGTTCCTGTGTGGTATTCGTTTTGTTCATAGTCATCCTCTAGTGTCAGAAACCCATTTGTCATTTTAAAAGTGCATTCCTGTTTTCCATTCTTGCGCATATCTCGAAAAACGACCTCTACTAAAACGTCTGTAACTCCCTCAGTTTTTGTGCTAGAAAGAAAATTTCAACTTCTGCTTGTAGATAACATCCACAGCCAAAACCAAATCAATGTTATTGCGAATATCGCGCAGTGAAAAGTTTGCTGCAAATTTTCATTTTGGGAACTTTTTACACGTGTAAAACAGCTTTTGATTGCTTGCGACTTGAATTTTAAGATTTCAAATATTTTCTTAGGATTAAATCATTGCTTGTGTTTGTGTGCAACTATCCAAAGTGGCTCCCATAAGAATTGATAACAATTTCAGCAATTTTGACAATATTTTGTTTTTGCCCAGTCCATTCTAAAGATAACTGTAAAAGCCATTTTGACAGCTTGACAGTCAATTTCATTTTCTCTTGTGTTTGAAAGGGGGAAAGTGGGATTGATATTCTGTTTGAATTCTGCCATTCCTGAATATCTGCTCTCTCCTCCTGTCTCTTTAAAATTGCCTATTGGGGGTTGACGGGTGTGCAGGGGGAACCTCTAACCAAAGTGCTATCTGATCTGAACCCACACAAAAGTATTTCTGTGCTGAATTGTTTTGCTCACTACTTACTCCTTGTGTATTAAAGATATTATTCAGTTTTACATCACCCCATTGGTGAGTGTTGCTTACCTATTAAAATCTCTTGTGGTTCAACTTTAAATACATAAATAACTATTTACCTTTGCAAACCAGCCTGATCCCTGGTTCAGTTTGACGGGGGGGGGGGTTCCAGGAGAAGGGCGTAATATGAGTGGTATATCGTTCAGAATAAAGAACTTTTAGACAAAAATAAATAAGGATTTCAGTTGTGCACTACATGCTAGGCGTTGACTTGTGTGTGTGCCGGATTGAAATCACTTACAATAGGTCACATGCCTCTTACTGAGGGAGATTTAATAATTCCCTCTTGTGCGATGAAAGGTTTCAGCAATATGTGAAAAAAAATCATCATCATATTTTTAAATGTATTCAAAACTAGCAGGTGTACCGGTGATTCACACAGTAGTTCCTACTTCAGTCTGAGTTTGAAGTTCATTCAATTAACTAAACCAATGCTTCTGAGTAGACATATTGCTAGTCTTTCCTGCAGGAGCTAGTGTGAAGAAATTGTCTTTGTTTCCAACTCTGGAGCAAGCCACTTAAAGCTGACCATGAGAAAAGCATGAATCCCATAAATGGATTCCAGCTACTTTGAGATGAAGCATTAAGATTGTGCAGCAACATTATTGGTGTCCCGATCTACAGCCGAGGCAGCAGTGACCTCAACTTAAGGGCCATACATGTAGGGCTGATATGTGTAAGAGTGAAGTGCCGTACCCATACATGTACGGCTGAAGCATGTAAGCTTTGTACTGTTTAGATGGCATACATCAATCAACTCCCGTGGGAAATTAAGTTCCTGTAATTATCATGAGAGATTTGCCACAACGTGACATACGTCATTGCAGACACTATTAAAGAGACATGCACTATTACCTGTCACCCGCATAACTTCAAAAGAGAGTGCTGATAATGTGAGGTAGAATGCTGATAGTGTTGAAAGCTTGGAACAATGAACTGCTAAAGTTTTCATGAACTGCTGAACTTTAGGAACAATTAAAGTAGAACTACGACAGAACTACAGCGCGAGGAGCCATATGGCAGGGGTAAGCAATGCAGACCTCTTTAAAAAAAATCTGTAAAAGCTGTATAGTATACCTGTTACACTGTCTACACCATGGAACCTACCCACATGCCACATTTTAGGTTTGTAGCATGTTGGGAAGTATGCTTTACATTTCAAACACACATATGCAAGCAATGCAGACCTCTTTAAAAAAAATCTGTAAAAGCTGTATAGTATACTTGTTACATTGTTTTCACCATGGAACCTATCCACATGCCACATTTTAGGTTTGTAGCATGTTGGGAAGTATGCTTTACATTTCAAACACACATATGCAAGCATTGCAGACCACTTAAAAAAACTGGTTCCATAAACAAATTAGAAACATTTTGATTTGATACTTTTTACATTGTTTTCACCATGGAACCTACCCACATGCCATATTTCAGGTTTGTAGCATGTTGGGCAGTATGCTGAACATTTCGAACAGACACACACATATCCAAAAATGTCCCTGTTATATATATAGAATGATGAAGCTTTGGAGGTCAACAACTTATATCTTTACAAGACAGCCCTTACAGGTTATATAATATTGTTTGTCCCAAATAAAATATAAGAAGCCAGGAAAATGTCGGTCTCAATACTAAAATAGGTTAAACATTTAGAAAAGTCTTATAATGACACATCTAAAATGATTAACCTAATGCTGATGTTCTTAAGAGTATTGTGACAGAATATAATTAAACAAAATTTCTTCTGACCAAGCCCATGGAGCTATTATAAAATATAAGTCTAACATTTACCAAAATTCAAATAAGGCTATTAAAGCCATTGTGTCATATCAGATCTTAAAAAGGAATGCTCTAGAATCCGTTATATCAAAAATGAAGATCGTGTTCAGGTCTCTTTGGATAAAGGCATTTTAGAAGTCTTTTCTAAATTTTATTAAAACTTATATAGGTCTGACCATGACTCCAATAACTCTAATTTTAGCAATTTTTTTTAATGGTATACATTGAAGCTTCTACCCATTGTGTGTTCTCATCTCTCTGAATATGACCATTCATAGTAATGAAATAGACAGAGCAATCAAAAACCTTAAGAAAGGTAAGGGATTGTTATTCCTCTGATTTGTAAGTGCATTTTACAAATATCTTAACTCCAAAACTGCTAGGTTTGATTTTCTACTTCAAAGTAGTTTGTAAGTCTGGAGGATTTCGCTTCGAAGCTATGCTACTACTTTTCGCTAAGCCTGACAAAGATAATAAAGTTACTAAACATATTTGGAATATTTAATTGATGAATAATTCTGATTTCTAAATATTTGCTAAAGTTATTGCTAATATAATTGACCCCTTTCTTTCCTGATTAGTCATGGATGGTCAAACAGGCTTTATTAAGAGTCATCTCTCTTCTTCCAACTACAGACGCTTCCTTGATATTCTTATTATTAATATTACTCACAAGTCAACAGATAATTTTGCTACCATTGCTCTAGATGCGTAAAAAGCATTTGATCAGGTGGAGTGGGACTATCTATTTAAACATTACATTTACATGGATTTGGCTCTCAATTCATATTTCCTATAAAGCTTATTATTTCCTATTAAGCTTGTTTACGCTAATCCTAAAACTTCAATGCCCTGGGGCCTTCGTTAAGTCCATCGCTTCGCTCAGGCCTGTAACTATGGGCCCTGGGGCATTACCTGTCACAGTAATAACCCCCCCCCCATCTCGGGTCTTATTGTTTAAGTGAATACTTCTGAGGTACGATGTAGTTGGCAAGGCGGGGAGAAAGTAATTTACTGGCCACGTGAAGACAAATCTGGAGCTAATTGAGTACAACTTGTTTAATGTTCTCCTGATGTTTCTCTACCAATTTCTCTATGGAGAGGTCCCAGAGAGAGACTGACCACAGAGAATGAGCTATAGGCAACCATGACATTACAAAAGATGAAACCTCCTAATGCCGGGAATTACAATGCCATTGATCATTGTTGTTCTTTTGCAAACAAAACCATACAAATAAAGTAAAATATATTTGTATGTATACTTACAGAAAACTAATTAGGCAATATGCCCCGAGACTGAGGGCCTTTACTGCATAAGGTAATGCCCCTGGCGCCCATAGTTTTGTGAGGGCCTTAATGAAGGCCCCGGTGGCATTAGCTTATGCGGTAATGGCCCGCAGTCGAGAGGCATATTGCATTAATACCCTGGCCTGTTAGATCGAGGTGCTGATGTTTTTTTTCCCGGCTGTGAGACGCATTGCGTTTCGCATGCAAAAATAAGTTTTCAATGTTTTTAAAAATGGCTGCCGCAGACCGAAAACATAGTCCATTTTCTCTTTCCATGGTGGCAATAGTACACAAAGAAAATGGTAGTCCCTTCTCCCCTTCCATAGCGCTCATTGAAGTAAATTGACAGTCGCGGGAAGAACTCTGGGCCGTGTGGAGCTCCGAGCCTTCTAGGACAGCTAAGGCCCGGGCGAGGGCCAATGAGCTTGTGTTTTACAAGCTCATTGACCCTCGCTGGGTACTTCACATATGGAGGAATCAAATGGAGAAATGAGGTGTCTCAACTCATCTTGGGTCAATAGTAACATTTCTGAAAAAGAGAAATAACTGCTCTGTACTGGTTAACCATTTCTGGAACGAAAATTTAATAAAATGCTTATTTCTAAACTCCTCGTGCAGTATTCCCACTGGTTTGGAATGAGCATATGAGTATTACAAGTTGATAACGACATGTGAGCATTACGGATTAGCACCTGCTTGAGGAAGGGGTAGAAAGCAAAGATATGGGCAATCCTTTCTTATGCCACAAATCAAGGCTTCCTGTAAAACCCACCACAATTGGCGCCTAGCATTTTTTCTAATAAAGCCTTGCGGTTAAAATCTTGACATAAAGAGAGGCTGACCACTTGGCAAACTGGAAGACCCTGGAAAGGTTGGAATAGCCACCGTAGATCCAGACTAAATCTACAGCTGCCCCAATGAGCGTTCAGCAGCACTGGTCTGTTGACATGTTATCCCAATTTCCCAATACAACAGTGATTGATTGATTGATAGGTTAACTATAACGCGCTTAATACCCAGAGGTTTCTAAGCGCGGACTCAGGGATCAAACCTGTGTTGCTCCGTGTCGCACGTTGCCGCTGAGCTATCCTCCCGCACCTCTGTTTCTAGATTTAACTGCATGATTGTATCCCACGTCACATTGCCTTGCAACACTGCATTGATATGTACTGGTCCTTCCATGTATGTGGTAGATTTTCTTGACTGCAAGATATGCGAGAGATACGTTGCATTGATGGGTGGCAATCGACAGAAACTGAATGCCAGAAGCAAACTCCACAAATCTCCTACTGCGATAAATACACACCAGTCAGGGAGGGGGAATTTCAAGAGCAAATCACTTACTCATTCGTGCCAGCACTCTTAAATCAGCGAGGAATGGCGGCCATTTAAACATCAAATTAAGTCATTTGCCTTCTATAAAAGTTGGCTTAGAAAAAAGGCAACTTTCTGATGGATTATCGAATGTAACTTGAATTTAGGCATAAGATGGACGTAATTGCCTCGCTTTCCACTTTCACAGACAGACCGAACACTGAAAGAAATGTTCACACTTCTTCATACTTCTGAGCAAATGTTCAATTTGGCATCTGGTGTAAGCGACACCACATCACTTTCCCCATTCCAATCTTAACGACCAGAAAATGAATTCGATGCAGACATTTTGCCAGACCGAACTCTATTTCTGCAAGTTTTTTCCAAGGTTACTTAATAGTGTGTGCGTGTGTGTATGTACGTAGTGGACAGAGGAAAGCTACTGTGTGGTCTGCGGTTCCAATGCAAACCCTTAAAAAGATTTACAAGAAATACTGGGGCCTAACTACAGTAAGAATCTCTGCGACCATAGCCAGCCAACAGCAGCTGCCACGGCCATGAGGACATGAAGTAGATTACCACGAAACCCAATGTCTTGAGCAGGGGATGGGGACTTGGGTTTTATAAACTAATTAATAAGACATTGTGAAAGGGTGGGGGGGCAACCCTGCCTTCTCTGTTTGTTAGTGAAGCCCAAGGGAAAGTGGTTACACACTGGCTCGAAAGCCATTGCAGCAGGAAAAGGAACCAACCTGTCCCCATATCCGGGGAAGCTGCAGCAAAATGACAGTGGTCCAAGTCGCCCAAAGGAAGGGGTGCACCCTTCCCGTTGAAATGGATGCTAATTCAGACAGAAGAGGGTCAAATTAGCTCACAGCACCCGCTAGGCCAATGTGTGGATGCGTCAATATGGATCCATGAGGAGTGACTACTTGATGCCCGGAAAGTCTGGTGGCCTATCCCCATGATAGCGAAGAAAGAATTTGGGCCTAGCTATGAGACCCAAGAACGTGGCTGCAGAAACACACGATCAAAATCTTCTGGGTAAGTGAAATGCCCCTGATCCCTACAGCAGGGACAAGAATCCTGCACACTCGGGCCCCAGGATGACCTGTCCTACCACATCCATCTGTATGTTTTATATGGATGAAAACTGCCTGAGGAGCAAGGGAGGGCAGAATGGCTGATAGAGTCTTATCCTACCAAGGCCGCCACCCTCTGATCCACATTGTTTATGTTTATGTTTATTTGTTTATATTGCATTAATATGCATTGTTTCATTTGCCAAATTTCTCTTAAATCAAGAGCCCTTCGATATGAATAAATATACTCGATAAATAGCTAAACCTGCCTTAATAATATGCCTCCCGGCAGCTCCTCCTGTGCGCCAGATGCTGTGCAATATCAGTGGACAGCTCATTGTCTTCCACTGGTGGCCCCGGGGAGAAATCGTCTGAAGGAGTTGTGTGCATTGTGGCGGCCATTTCACGCCCATCTCCTGTGGATCTGTGAATTATTGTGGATCCCCCGGGGCTGGCACTCCAGATGCAGCGTGCTCATCATCAGTTCTATGAGTCTAATAACTGCATGTTCTGGGAAAGTAACAACAGGTGACGTCAAACCCAGTCAGAGCCCTGAGACTTCTTTCGCTGTCAGGCCGCCTAGTACACTGAATGTGTGCATTCCTGTAATGTTTGGCCACTTCTTGGCAGTGGCAGCTCACAGTAAATCCCCTGGCTCTCCATTGGATGTATACTTACATCTTGGAAAGACTGGCAGTTCAGCCACAGGGTGCCCAAGTTAGTTGGGCAATTTGGAATCCCTGTTTCCTTGCAGTCACAGTACCCTCAGCTCTTAAACGAGCAATAGTTGACTCCCTGTTAAAAAAAAAGCCTCCTGGAAACGCTAAGGAATAGACCACTCATAGACAATTCTCCAATCTCCCATAACTGGCAACACTTTTGGAGTGGACTTTGGTAGATAAAGTCAGGTTTTCCTTGAGAGCGACTCTGCATTAGTTGCTAACCAGGCAGGTTTCTACCCTATGAAATAGACAGAGGCAGGACAATCTGCACTATCAGTGGCGTGGGGGTGGTGTTGCAGGGTCCTGAAATTGGGGGTGGATAAGATATTTACTAATAAGAGCAAGCTGTTTCGATTCAACCATTTTGGTCTCCTTTTGGAAAAAGTTACTAGAGGGTCCCTCAGGGTTAGTCCTTGATACCTTGAGTGTATAATGTTTATCTGAGGCCTATAATGAGGCTTCAGGAAACAGCTGGAAACCCGGCTGATACTTAGCTGATGATCCGCCTGGACCCAGCTGGTAAAGAATCGCACACAAAGTTCACCTTGTGCTTCTTCCAATTGATTCCTGGATGACTCAAAATACACCCAAAGCAATTCCTTAAAGAATCAAGTCATGACTGTGAGAGTGCCAATTGAGATTTTTCTTTGGACAAAGAGATCTGGTCCACGGAGCCGGGTCTCCGTCCTCAGCCAGTGTCCGAGGTCAAAAACGCAGGACTAGTAGTTGGCGGATCCCTTTCTCGCTCCCCGAGATCGCAGCTGCAACTAAGTGAGGCTGTGTTCGCTCCGCACACGTGGGAAAGGATTTGACCTTATTCAACAGTCCGTTGCAGAGCGATAGTCCATGCTCTAGTTATGTCAGAAATTGACAATGCAAATGGGGATTACTTGGGCCTCCCCGACTAACGTGTGAACATATAATATTGCGATGACTGCTGGAAGCAGCTGCGCATTCGCTGCTGCATGTCAGCTGGTAGCGCCACATATGGCGTGCCCCTAGATCTTTGCCCTGGATGCCAGCGCAGAAGAGCATCGAATTCGGGCATTCATGCAGCACGCATGCATCATGCTTCCTTCGGATAGGCTCGTCTTTCCTACCAACTCATTGCCGGATTCATGGAATTTTTTCCACGTGCAAAATTACTTTTCACTGGTGCAAAATTACTTTTCACTGGTGCAAAGTGACTTTGCACTGCCAACAAACACCCCGATTCATGGAACGGTGCGAAGTGTCTTTTTGCCGTGCAAAGTGACTTTGCACGGCCAAAAAGACACTTTGCACAGTTCCGTAAATCAGAGTGGAGCAGTGCACAGTGTATTTTTGCAGATCAAAGTGACTGCGCATAGCAAAAAGACACTTTTCACAGTTCCATGAATTAGGGTGGAGCAGTGCACAGTGTATTTTTGCAGATCAAAGTGACTGCGCATGGCAAAAAGTCAGTTTGCACCGTGCAAAAAAAATCCATGAATCGGGCCCATTGTTTTCACCATACGCACACACACATCTGCAACTCTATGCCCAAAGTGACTTTTTTACATCCTTGCATTTACAATCGGCGCATTAGATGGGTCATGCTTTGCCCGTCTGACAACTTGATTATGGAATAGTCTAGTGGCCCATGTTGACCAACCTAGGTTTAAGAGAGGAACTTCGCACTCACCTGGTCTCCAAAGAAGAGACACGCCATTTACGGCATCTTTGTCTAATGTGTAACTGCTGAGATCTTTTAGCATCAGGTTTCAGCATCAGGAGCCATTTGTGGCAGCTGCCCGTGCTCTACAAAAATGTTAACATGACATGACATTACAAACCTCCTTGTGACCTATGTGGTGGTGGGGGGAGGGAAGAGGGGGAGCGGGGAGCGGGGAGATGAGAGAGAGAGAGAGAGAGAGAGAGAGAGAGAGAGAGAGAGCAAAACTGAGTAGCACAACGACCTGCCTACCACATCCCCTTTAAACAGCTATTCTGGTGCAAATAATAATGGTATTATGCCGTGTTCCAAGTGCATATCACAATGAAATTCACATTGTCGGTGTTGACCAGGTAAAATTGTCTGTTTTTATGATGCCAACAAATAAATAATGCGACACGGAGAGAGCATGGCAGACAATAATTCGAATTGTGCCTCAGTTTCTAAGGCAGGCTACTGCAGTATGCTGTATCACTTTATTACTAATGAGTTCAAAACGGCAGGCAATGCACTGATATAGACACAAGAGTTCAAAATGTACAGCGGCTACTCAAGGTGAAAGGCTGCATGGCAGCACAAGACCTCCTCTTACCGGTGCTGGCTTATGGGCTATGGGCAAGGCAGCTTCAGAGCCACTGCTGTGGGCGTTCTGGACAGCAGCAAGCAAGCCTTGTTTATGTATTTTCCATCGCTCTGACGACATACGGCTTAAATGTACCGTCTCGTTCCAGCCAGCTGCGGGAGCTGCCCAAGGTAGGGGGTGGGGGTGTGGACGAACCCTGGGGGCAGACGGCTGCTGGGGGGAGTCACTAGTGGAGGGCTTGTGTTGTGAATGGTGAAATGTGGAGCCTGTGGGACTTCAGAATATGAGCAGAGCTGTGGGTTCACACCCCAAGTCGCCTTAGAAAGGTGTATGTTGGTGGTGTTTGAGAGTCCATTATGGTGGCCTCCTTGGGATCCTGAGTGCCGTAACACCGCATTTCCGTGTTTCACGCAGCGCATGATAGGATGGGTGCCCCAGTCAGCATGAAATCACTGCGCCTCGCTACATGATCAGCTTGTAGGCAGCTGGTTTGAGTAACGAAGTGCCTTGTGCTAAGTGTTCTGGTGGAGAGCAGTTGGCTTCCTGCTCCGTGGCTTCGGAATATTGGACATTAATTGCAAAAAAAACAGTAGTGCCTTTAGGTACTTGGAGCCGGTTCAAAAGCACATGCCCCGCGTGATAGAACTTGAGCCAAGTGCATTGTGCTAAGTGTTCTGATGTCAACATGTTGGCTTCCTGCTCCATGCAATCTGAATATCTAACATTGCTTGCTCAAAAACAGTGGCCTCTTTAAGTACTTGTTGCCGTTTTAAAAGCACCTACCCAACCCAATAGTACAATGCACTTCGCTCAAGTGCTAAGTGTCCTGGTAGCAACAGTTGGCATCCTGCTGCATGGATTCTGAACATTGGATATTCCTTGCTAAAGAAGCAGTGGCCCCTTTGAGTTCTTGGAGGCGGTTTAAAAGCACGTTCCCAGTGTGATAGCGCTTGCAAGAAGTGCCTTGTACTAAGTGTTTTGGTGGTGAACAATTGGCTTCCTGCTTTGTGGATTCGGAACATTGGACGTTGCTTACTAAAAACAGCGGCCCCTTTAAGTACTTGGAGCTGGTTTAAAAGCACTTTCCCAGTGTGATAGCACTTAAGCAATGTGCATTGTTGTAAGTGTTTTGGTGGTGAACAATTGGTTTCCTGGTCTGTGGATTCTGAACATTGGACATTGCTTGCTAAAAAACAGTGGCGCCTTTAAGTACTTGGAGCCGGTTCAAAAGCACATGCCCAGCGAAATAGTGCTTGCGCAAAGTGCACTGTGCTAAGTGTTCTGGTGTTCAGGTGTGCAGCAGGGTGTGGCTGACATCCTACTCCAAGTTAAAGGTCGGAGCTTAAGGAGTCTCGTTTGAGCATCAGTGTTGGTGAGCAGGTTACATAAACCTCTTGAGATTCTGTGTTGCCCGTCGGGTTTCAATCATTTTCCCGGCTGTAGTCAGAGGAAACAAACCATCTGTTCTATGCAACTGGCCGCACAGACTTGTGAGCTCTACTGTGGTTAATTGTCTCCTCCGTTTGTCCTGACTCTTTTCCCTTTGTATAACCGCTTATATTTAACTCAGGGAGTTTAAGAGCCTGTGTGGTTCACCTAAGGTTCATGAGCTTTTCTACTTTTTATGTTTTGTTGAGGGCCGCAACTGGTAGATCTGTAATAAGGTATTTCGTGCTGGCAAGTTCTCACCTGGCAGCGACAGTGGAACGGTCTAAAAACTGCATTTTAACCTTACTCACTATTTCAATATTGGTCTGTTAACGTTTCATCGAGTGGGTGTGACGAAGTATATTTATAATTGACAATACCAGTGAAAAACAAAATAAAAAGCAGGACTGCCAATTACAATTTGGGAAATAAAGAAATAAATGTAAGCAGCAGTGCTCAGCCGGTAAAGCAGGGTAATGTTGTACCGGGTCCTATAAAGTGAGATCTAGAATTCTCCCGTGCCTTCTGAAACTATAAATGGGGACAAAACATAAGGGAAAATCCTGACTTATTTTCATCCTGGAGCAAGAGAGCCTGTGGGTGGTAATAGCACAACTGTATTTTTGTGCTGTCAGGAGGGGGAGAACAGAGGGTTACATTTGGTTGGCAGCAATTCCTTGATGGACTTGTGTTATTCGCTACAAAAAGAAGTAGTGGCAATGGCAGATTTCACTCCCACAAATAACATCTTTGGGAGTGTATCTGGAGGAAATAACATGCAACCGACCCGGTCTCAATCACCATGCTTATCTGCCTCGCCTAACTTAGTTCCCCCCTAGGATGTTTCTGTTCAAACTGTCCCGGATCAGCCTGATGCAGGGGATATTCAGAATTCTCTAGCTACACTACAATTTGCTGTCAAAATTCTTTTGAAGCTTTGTGGTAGGACTTACGAGAAATTAAAGGTGATGGGTGATGCTCTGCATAGGGTAGAGCAGAAAGCATAGGACCAACATCTTGTGCTCTGTGAGAAACCTGAAAATGTAACTACTGAGCAAATTGGTGTTAATCAGCCGATGTGGGATTCAGCAGAGGAAGTTGCCCAAGTGGAGGTAGATGTGGGCCTGCCTATTGAAGACATGAATGTGTCGGGAATGAGAGATATTTCTGACATACATCTCAGTCAGAAAAAACATCAGAAAAGGAAGCGTTTGGCCCCTATGTCTCAAGTAAATCAGGCAAGCTCATTGCTCACTGTTGTTGGATCTGCTCTCCCGTCGTCCACCCTCCTAAATAAGATAAACTCACAAAAAAGGGTGAAAGAGAGCTAAGCACTGTAAGCAAAGGAAAATAAAATCTGTTGGAACACTCGCTAGATGGTTAGTGAAAGAGTTTAAATCTAAGGACCAGATCTCTAGATCTGAGAACCATGCGGTCATTGAACTTTCTCTGAGATCGGAACAATCGTGTAACGATGTCGATGATTACTTAGTTTGCATTGATCGATTTTCGATTCCTGAGGAAATAAATGAGGTACACACGAAGGATAGAAAGAACGATCCCTTATCAGTGGAGACTCATCATAACGATAAGGATCCCTTAGTGATATTTGACTGTAAATCTTTCACTATGAGGAGCCTCTTTACGGAAAAGAATGACACGAGAATAAATCGATCAGACCTTTTAAAGCTGTTTCAGCTCATTCCCCTTTGAGAATTTTTGATTCTAGTGACTTCAGTTTCATAGATCCTTTGGATTGTTGGAACGAGATTATATCGTGAGTACATTGTTACAGGACTGATACTGTAAGACATATAAGGGCTCAGTTGCAACATTTTCTGAAACTAGGTTAGGATTTGGATTCTTCTTTTTCACATTCCTTAAGATTTGACTCTATATATTAATTTGGACTATGACAGTTCTTCTGCTTCCGGCCTCCTGCCTGTTGTTTCTCTGTTGAGTCATTGAGTCACTTCCTGCCTCCTACTCAGTGAGCTAGGGCCACCAGCCTGCCCTCCTACCTCCTCCTATGGACATTCTGTATTTTGTATATCTGCTCTTGCTGCTGACCCACTCCCATGTTGCTTCCCACATGTTTCACCCAGCATAGTGTTGTCATTCCTCACTGCTGCATATCTGATGTAATCCCCTTCTTGTGAACGAGACGTTCCCTCCTTACACGCCTCATAATGTGCTGGTGAGCTCCTATTTCCTTGTCCCAGTGATTATTTTGTCTCTTCTATGTATCATGCCTTATGCTGCATTGCTTATTATGTGCTCACTGCATCTTCCCTTTCCTGACCCACCCCTCACTTATGCCCTCTTCTCTTTTTACTGTAACACTCACCTTCCAGTTTTCGCTTTCTTCTGTATGCCGCTGTTTCCCATCTTTCCCCAGGTGAGACTTCTCCAGTCTTCAGTCACCTACCTGCATAGTCTCAACTATCTGTCTGCATGACTGATGTAGCCCCTTATTCTAAGAGGTGCGGTTTATCTAGTCTTCAGTCACTTACCTGCTTAGTCCAAACTGTCTGCATGCCTGATGTAGCCCCTCATTCCATGAGATCAGGCTTTTCCAGTGTTGTCACTTACCTGCTTAGTCTTAACTATTGTCTGCATGCCAGATGTAGCGCCTCATTGCATGATGTGAGGCTTTTCCAGTCTTGTCACTTACCTGCTTAGTCTTAACTGTTGTCTGCATGCCCGATGTAGCCCCTCATTCTAGGAGGCGAGTCTTTTCCACTCTTCAGTCACTCTTACTTGCTTGTCTTAATTGCACTCTGGGTTCGTAATGCAATCTGCCTACTTGTCCCTGCACTTTACATTTTTTTGTATGTATTATGCCTCTTTCCTCTTCCCCTATTGCACTTCCTTTCCTTTCCCTCCCCCCTTTTCATGTTCTGCACTTGCACATTCCAAATCATCTCACGACGTTGTCAGAATGTTTTTGTTTGTCTTCCTCTCCTCTCCTTCGCGTCACCCTCCCCTGTTCTCATGCTTTAGCACTTGCACGTTACAAATGTTTCAAGACCGTTTAAGAACTTTTTGTTTTTATTTTGTACCTTATCCCCCCTCCTTGTCTTGCGCCTCGAAGCACAATTTGTGCTGTATAATGCACATTACAAATAAACAATAAATAATTAAAACTCAATCTGATCTGTTAGCCCCTAAATTATCTATGTTGCCATGCAAGAGTACAACTGTTCAGAAGGTTAATTCCTTAAATGTTAATTCTGAGGTGGTCGAGCAGGTCTTGAACCTGCTCTCAAGTCTTTTAAACTGGTGAGAACATGAAGCTATTATATGGTATAAAGGGATACCTGTGGCAGCTTACATTGGCGAACCCCGGGTGAGTCATTGGATCTCCTTAGTAGAAATGACATCTTACTACTACAAGTGACCTGGTCCAAATCTATTATCCATTTAGATGTACTCATGATCCACCAAAAACTTGCTAGACAGGGTCTGATTGAGCAGCCTAGTAACGGTCTGTTAATAGGGCTTAAACATGCAATCCCTTCCACTGAAATATGTAATGGGAAGGAATCCGATATTATTTTGTAGGTTCAGGTATGTTTACATTTTGGGGTTATTCTCAAGGGTTGCCTGTTGATAAACATCCAGGACCCCGGGGTGTCTTTCCAACGTATGAAAGTATGGAAAAAATATATGAAACCATCTCGGAATGGTACCCCGATGATACTGACATGATATTAGTGATGGAGGATTTTAATGCCTGTTCTTCTGATAGATCTCTTGCAAGTCCGGTGGTCAACTTGAGGGTAAACAGTGTGGTGAAGCAAAGAAAAACTTATTTTGAAGGTCGAGTGTGGTCAGAGTGTATGACTTAATGGGATCTAATAATGTTAAATGGGAGGACGAAGGAAGACAACCCGGGTAAATATACTTGGAGTTGTGGGAAGAGGTTCTCTGCCTTACATTATGTATATTGTGATGTCGGTCTAGTCTCTACGGTAAAAAATATGTAATACGGTTGGTGAGGGGTCGTTTTTAGGGTGTCAACTTCTTCGGCCTCGTGACCTCTTTAGTGATTGGTATAAGGGTGTCACTTGTGTGTGAAAAAGGTTTTCGGAGGAACCACTACCCCACCTCCAAGGTTGAGCATAGATTTGTTGCTTTCACACATGAACTGTGCCACTCAAGTTTTAGTTTGATTTCAAATTGAAATTTTATGGTTCACAAAAGATGTTTGTTTTAATCACCAATCTCCCGAAGGAGAGCCTTTGTTGATGACACGTGTTTCAGCTCAAGAGACTTTTTCAAATCAGGGCATATCTCATATTCACATAGGTCCAATTAGTAATGATTCCATGTTGGATAAAGTCTTGGTTCCTTAAGAAATCCGTGTTTGAATCCCACCTGAAAAGTGCTTGCTGCAGTCTCCGCGCGTCAGCTTCCGACACACGATAATTCCTCGTCGTTCGGTGGTGCCAGTCGGTGAACGACACCGGAGGTCTCTAGAGTTGCCAATTTCCTCCGTCAGAGTGATGTCCAGTTGTAAGGGGCGAGGAAATATTGCATGTTGATGACTGTATTCGCATTGCAAAGGAGTTTATTTCACAACGTCGTTTTTGTCTACTTGGTCACCCGAGTTTCGACGACACCAAGATGTCTCTGAACACAGTGGCTATATGGTAGCATTTGGATTCACATACATGCTCTATTAATGAGACATGAGGTGATTTATTGTGGAGAGAACACGCAGCAAAGTACCATTTGGAGGCCGACATCAGCATAGCAATTGTGTTGCACTTCGACCCTGGTCACATGATGGTGAAGGATTCTACAATTTTTAAAGAGAAATTCCCCTGAAGAATGTTCATGCATTTGCAGCAAAAAGAACTGAAACATGTTGCGAAAGAGTTTTTATAGACACTTTTAGAGTGCCTAGTTGTGTATGTTTATGTCATTAGTGTCTGCAATGTGTTAGATGTTGTTTTCTTGTCATGCATTTGTGATTAATATGTACATGATACACCCATCATGTGGGGCAGAAAAAAAGGTGTCTGTTTTCATGAATTTTTCTATTTGGAATTAATTAAACTAATTTGAATTATGTGTATTAGACGTGCACTGCGTTCATTTTTTCAGGACCCTCAGTGCCAGGAAAATCCAGCACCCTATCACTGCAGATGAGAGTAACTGTGTGTTAAATTATATACCTTTCTCCTTGGTGTATGAATATATATGGGTCTGCCCCTGACCGTGGAGACAGGTTTTTCACTAGGGGTTCTTTTTTAGCCTTTTTGATATATATATGTAATGGGTCCCCACCATCGAATTACGGATCTCATGAAAATGAGCTCCTGTTTGTTTCACAAATCCCGCAGCATGTTGAGAAACTCATCCTGGTACATCTATTGTAAGAAGCTCACTGCTTCCTGTCAAATCTGATTTCTTATCTATTGTACGTTCTTTGTGATCAAAAGAGCATTGTTCCTCCTGTGTATAAATAAATAGATAATGGCTAAATCCAATATCTGCTCAATGAATTTACCAGCAGCTGCTTGTCACTGTTGGGTATGTTATCTACCCCTTTTCACTGCTTAACCGCTGGGCTATTTTGCATTCCTATGCAAATAGGACAAACATACACACCCCTGGCTACATATCTTCTTCACTGAGTCGGATTCTGCACTTCTTAGCTGGCCCCTCTGCACGGTGAATTACATCCATTGAAATTCAGTCCCAAATCCTTCTTTAAATCTAACTTAGGAAATTGCAATGTCCTTTTACACAAAAGTATGAAAAGCTCATTGCTCCATTGACGTCAATGTTTTCAAAGACACTGGTACTATTTAGTGGTCATGACAATTTCCTGAATTTAAGTGCAGCACTTCATTTTGCCACTGCATTTGTGAGCAAATGACTCATCACATTTTTAGTTTGGGCTTTTAGGCGGAGCTTGCACCACCTATAAGCCGAAACTATTGCATTAGAGTACAGCTAGGAAAAATGGCATATTTGGAGGGACACAAAGCTTGTAGGTTTTGTTTGGTTATTTGCCCACCCATTGGCTGCCCATGACCATGGTAATCCCTATGGCCATTCTCATCCAGTTCCTGCCCCTCCCTGCACAAAGCACCTCCTCATGGGAACTCTTTGACCTCACTTTAATCAATCCTTACCATCAGACGTTGCACTTAAAGTGCCTGCCAGTGGTTTTTCAAAGCAGTCTTCTGAGAGCTAATGATTTAATTGGTGCTGTAAATGCTCAACTGGTGTAATAAAAATGTCTTAACCAGGTGTGCCTTCAGCCACGAAGCACTATGTGTATCCTTCACTGAGGTCCTATTAAAAACAAGCATTGGCAAAGCCAATGGTTTTGGCTTGTGTATGATGTGAGAAGCCAGGAATGAGAGACAGACACAGAGAACTCATGGTTGTGGTTACAGACTTTTATTCAAAGTAAAAGGGGGTTGGAAAATGCCTCACTGTCCCTACACTCGGAGGTATTTCCCTACGTCAACCAAAACTAAAGGTCTGTCCTGTGCCAAAATGTACAAAGCAAAAATGTCTGGTGTCTGAAATCCTATTCTAGCCGTAACATTCTAAACAAACTGTAAGGTGTTAAGGTTACTTAAAACCTTGGAAGTACACAAATGTCCAAGTTCAAAAGAAAGGTGTAACTCCAACACAAAAGTTTCCAATGGATAATATTCGCAGTTTCAGCGAGACTATAACAGGCAAAGTCAAGACTGCCTCCCTAGGTTTCTTTTCACCAAAATGATATATCAACAAGACAATCAAAGTTCCTTATAGCCCATGAGGATATCACCTCCTATTGGTGTTGCAATCCACCTCTAGAAAGAATGTCTTCCTTCCCCAGGTCTTTTCAAACATTTACAGTCTTAAGGGTATGAGTCTCCTTGGGATTTTTTATTCAACAAAACAACTTGAAAGCAAAACAATATGGATGCGGGCTCCAGCCTCACAGGTCACCTGATATACTCCCCTGCCAGGGTCTTTCCACGCTTAAAGCAATTTGACTCACAAACATATCTTTTCTTGATCTACTTTTCCTGCCAGGCCTTTTCCATGTGGTTCCCTTTTTACATTCACAAACTGGACTTTGCCTGGTATACTCACCTGCCAGGACTTCCTCATGCAATTCACTTTTACACACTTGCAAACTTAACTTAGCCTGGTACACTCTCCTGCCAGGACTTGCTCACCTATTTCACTCCATATAGTTGCACACTTGACTTTGCCTGGTATACTCTCCTGCCAGGACTATCTCATGTGATTCACTTTTACACACTTGCAAACTTGACTTTGCCTGGCATACACTCCTGCCAGGGCTTTTTCGCACAGTTCACTTTATACAGTTGCAAACATGACAGTTATTATTTCTTACATTCACTTCTGGTGTTCTTCCCTTTCAAAATATTGGATCTCGAATCCCTTTAATTCACTGTTCTTGCTCTTTTCTTTCCTTAATAGCATTACCGAAGTTCCTGGTATCCCAGCTTCCCTTACAGGGGCTCAGTGGCTTTATGTGGCTCCCTTCGATCCTCTCACGTTAAACACAAAGTAGCTCTGCGGCATCTCCTCTTCACTTGACAGGCTCACCGATTTCACCTAGTGGCTTCCACATCCTTTGTGGCCCCCTTTTTGCTTTTGAGCCCCTCTCCATGTTCTGGCAGCGTTGGAACAGCTTTTTGGTTCCCATGGCCATCAGGAAGACTTCTCTTTGCTAGTCCCAGCATGGCAAACCAGCTTCTGCAGTCTGCAGTCCCTCTTTCTCTACCGACTTCCTGAGCCTTTCTTGCACCTTCATTCTGTGGCAAAATCACAGATAAAGCAATACAGAGATTGAGTGAGTAGATGTGGATTTTTATGAGTCAGGTTTATTGGCCTCTGCACAAAAGAAAACAGAAAGACAGTTTGTAGGGAGCTGACACCCTAAATGACCACTTAAAAAACATGTTAAGCTTTCTTTGTCAGAATAAATGGGGGGGCAAGGTCCATAGGTCGGTTTCAGTTGAAATGATTGAAAGGCCCTGATGCCAGACCTGGCTGTCTTAGTTTGATTATAGTGTGTTGCAGTGCCTGCTGTTCCTCAGAACTGTCCCTACAGAGAACCCCTGCATACATTTGGTGCACAGCCCAAGACAATACATTACTAGAGAAAGCAGCTGGACAAAGAAAAACCTACATCAAAGCGGAGATGTACAGGTGAAGATTCCATTATGACCCATCACTCCAGACCTAGGTAAGACTAGACTTCTGGCTATGGGTGCCAGAGCTAGGATAATAACAATGTGGTCAACAACAAGCCTTCTAAGGGAGATCGGGTAGCAGCACGATACCATTAGTCGCCACAGGCTGCACCTGCATAGGGGAGGCTGGGGCAGCTGAAATAACAGCAGGTCCTTGGTTATCTTTTAATGTTTATATCTTGTCCGATGACAGTGCAGGAAATAGAAAACATATGCTCTGGGATTTCATCTTCTGTGGATGCAGGAGGGAAACCCGGGGTGCACCTGTTTATAAATGTAAACGTGCAATTTCTACCTCTTTCCTGTATAAATATCTAACATTTAGCATAGACAGTTTGCAGCCCATGATGTAGTACAGTGAACAATTTAACCAAAATGAGCAAAATAGAACTTTATTTAAATATGTTAAAAGACAATGTAAAATTAAATGCATACAGTTTATCAAAAAGACAACAGCTATTGCACGTATGTCAAGGTATTAATAATAAATAAATGATAATTTGAAAACAATTTAACTGCTCTCTTATGTCCTAAAGTGGTGATGTTTTAGGGCAGTGACTAAGACTATTCGAGCGAGTAACTCTTCTACATAGAGTTTTATTGTCTAGAGGGGTGTATAATCATTACAGCCTCCTTGGGAAACGATTGACTTGTCCTGTTGTAGGTATTAACAACATAACCTATACTCTTTAACTTATGCATGAACTTGACATGTTTCTGTTCTAATTCCCATTGATGTTGTACATTCATCAGGAATGTAGAAGTGTTAGTCACTGATAAAGTTTGGGCGCTCAGTTTGCTAATTCTTCCAATCTCAAATGTAGTGTGTTTTCTATTAATTGATCTGTGGACACACCTCGGTATCACTACATCATAGGCTGCCAATAAAAACAATAATAAATATCTATTAGTGCTATTATCAATATATGGGTTCTAAAAAAGGCCCTTTACCAACCAAAGGGTAGGTTTATCTGTGGTGGTGTGTGGGGGTAGGAAGTATTCGCATGGGTGATCTGTTTAATAGATTTAAACTCCATGTGTAATCTGAAAAGAACATATATAATTGTGTTTAGATGCTACCAATAAACCAACGCTCATGCCTCCTCTGTGTCACACCATCGCTGTTTCAAACAAAGGGCTTCTGTGTAAGACATAAGCTTAAAACTAACCTGATTGATCTCTATGTCTCTTCAAAACGCAGCTTATAGCTTATAGACAATGTGGTCATTTTTGCTATGTTACACAGGTTGTCACTGTAACCATAGGAAAAAGGGGGGGGTTCATAAGTCTCAAGGGGCCTCATTAGGACCCAGGCGGTAAGGGGTTTACGGCGGCGTAAACAGCGCCGGCCCTTACCGCCTGATTCCGAGGTCCCTTAGCGCCATGGCGGATTTAACACCTGCTTTTAGCAGGTGTTAAAATCCATGGCGCTAAGGGACCATGTTGTTAATTACGCCACCGTAATTTACGGTGGCGTAATTAACGCCTTCCCCACTCCCATTATGCCCTATGGGGCAAAAATGGGAATGGGGAAGGGTAAATGGGGATTGGGGACTTACCGCCCCGCCAACCTCGGAATGGGGCGGTAAGTCCGCCAACCACCATGGCGTAAATGTAGTTTACGCCATGGTGGTAAAGGTACGACCCAGGCGGTAACTTACCACCTGGGTCGAAATGAGGCAAGGTGTTTCATATAGTTTAGATACTAGAAAATAATGTGTCTCTATGATCCAGGTTGATCCTTCTGATCCAATGAAATATGGGCACACGAACAATAAAGATACACTCCATGGAAACAAATGTGATTCCAAAGGTTTAACCCTTCACAGTGCCCCGTAAGCGATCCAATTAGTTCCAGAAAGGTTTTTTGTCCAATAAATAGCACAGATTCTGTCATAACCTTGATTAAAGATGGTTTAAGGCTGGTGAAAGATGCTCACAATGTCTGGCCATTAACACACTAGAACATGTCAGCCATCTTTGACACCATCCACCATATTATACTTATCTCTGTCTTTATGACTAATAATCACAGGACAAGCGCTAAGCTGGGTGAGTCAACCTTTTATATTTCGTAGCCAATGGAGAGTTCTGTTAAGGTCTCTGAATTAAAAAAATAGTTGCAGGATTGTACTAGGTTGAGCACAGACTCCCCTCTTGTTGAATGTCTATTTTATTCCTTAGAGCAAAAGGACATGTGATTTTAAGAAGATTGTGCAGATCTTGCTCAATTTCCCTTTAAGATCATGCCAAAGTCTGAAGACTGATGGCCTGATTTACACAAATGTTTTCAATGCGACTTTTGCATGCTAAAACATGTTTGGAAATCAGGCCCTGAATCTGTACCTTTTTCTGTTGCATGCTTATATAGACAAATGGATTCGTCTGAACAATTTAAAAATGCATCTAAATAATACCTAGATCTATTTGCTGGTGCCACTCATTGCATCGTGCCACTTGAGAGTTGGCCTTGGAGTCTGGGCCCATACCCCAACACTGCCAAGTGGAGAAAAACCTACTTTTGGATTATGTTAGGTTTCAGTCTTTCCATGTAATCATAGACAGTGTCAGTGGCTAAAAAAATGGCTTCCAAAACCTGTAGTCATTTAAACAAATCCTCCATTTTAGTATCCTTCCATGCTGGGTTCGGGTTCAGGCTATAATGCCAGTGAGGCCATTTCTGGACTCTGTCAACCGTGTCCATTTTGGCTTGGCTGCTTCTCAAATATATCTCCTTCAAAGAGCACAGAATACAGACTCCTCCTGCATGGGAGGTCATTGGACCAGTGCTGAAGACACTGCACTGGCAACCTGTTAACATTGGATGGACCTCAAAGCTATGTGCACAATTTTACAATCAAGGGCCCAGGATTCTGACAGGGAAATGCCAACACAATTGCTCAAATAGATAGCTTAGATTAGCAAATGTTATTTTGCTACAGGTACCGAAATATAAGAAAATATGATCGGAGGGTGGGGGGGGGCTTTCTCAGGCCTTGCCACAAGAAGATGGGAATGTCTGAATCGAATTTGGTGATATATGTTAACGATGCACTCATGGTTTGATTCAATTGTTGAGCGATGCAACGAAGGATCATTTGACACAGGTGTATGGGGAGTTAGGAGCTGCACAGTGATGGGCGTTTTTAGATAAACATGTTGCATAGCCTTGTTTTGCTGGAATGCAGTGATAAAACTGTGGCAAAAGTTTCGCCAGTAAAAAAAATCACGGCAAAGATGCTGTGGTTTGACCCGTTAAAGGTGTACCCCATTACACCATTTAAGGGGAGCAAGGGTTGCCGCAGTGTCCCCTGCCCCCCTTAAAGGGTATAATGGGTCAGGGGGTTGCGGGGGTATCCCCTGCATCCTTTACATGGATTGCAATGACAAAACCACAGCCTTTTGACGCGATATTTTGCGTCCATGCGCATTTTTGCCGCGATTTTAACACATGGAACCGTTTTGCTGTGTTTTGTGTGCATATTGGTGTCATTTATGTGCGTGTAATTCAGTATTGCTGATGATGTTCAAATGATAAATTCATGTGCAAATTCTTTTGATGACATTTTCTATAAAGCAGTACATAAAAGAATGGTCAAAAGCATATGTAAAGGTTTTAAACATTCCTTATAAAAAATGCATTATTTAAATGAATGTGTACATTGAAGGAGAGGAATAGATTGGGAGTATTGATCCCGAATCCAGTCCACCGTACTCATGTGAATGCATTTCTGCCTGCAGCCAATTTTGATGCAGGTGGCAAAAATGTGATTCGTATGGAATCCGCTAGCTTTCTGTGCCTGTTCAAAGGCGGTGGATGCAATTGGAGTCCATGTAAATGCCTCCCACCAATCCACTTGTATATTGCAGTGAATGCAACATGGAACCCCTGGCCCGCCCAGATTTCCACGCTGCATGTACATCTTCTATCAGAACTGACCAAATGGTATGCCGTCGACTGCATGCACAGAATTGCACCCGGGTGCAGCCCTCTCTGTGCAACCACATGGAAACTTTAAAATGAGGCAGTTAATGGAAACAGATTAACTTTGTGGGTAGAGTTTTGTATTTAAAGTTTTCCAAACTAAGAAAATATAAACATTAAAGAAATTAAAAAGACCCAATACAATTGTTTAGTGGCATGAGTGCCTCAACTCAAGGCCGCAGATCACAGGTTCAAATCAAATCTTGCCGACTCAGCCAGTCCTCCTTCAGATGTCCAGAACAGGAGTGATGTTGAATTGGGTAATAATAGCTGGGATACATTGCCCCTATCTTATGTTAGAAGGATACTGAAAGCCATCAAGACGTTTGGTGATGTAATACAGGAGCCAGGCCAAAGTCTGAGTTCCTTCATAGGATTATAGAACTCCAATGTGTTTTACTATATCCTTTTCACACATAGTAGTGGGCATTTCATTCTGAATCCTACATGGTCACACCATCACCGCCTTCAACACCTGGCCTCATTACAAGTTTTCCGGTCCTGGAACTACGGTACCGGTAAGCTTGCCGGTACAGTAGTTCCCAGACTGGTAAACTACGAGTTGTGCTCGCGGGTGCCTTTCTGCCCACCAGGTCTGACCTGGCGGGCAGATCGGCACCCTCGAGAACAGCATGTCGTATGCACCGGCACCATTCTGAATGGTGCCGGTGCATCCGACCTCCCCATTCCCATTGTGCCCTATGGGGCTCAAATGGGAATGGGGAGCATTTCGTTCCGGGGCCCGCGAAAGGGAAATTACCAGGTCCGGCAGGACCGTAATGACCCAGTGCTGGCGCTGGAAATTAATTCGCAGGCGCCGGAAGTTTTCGAAGGTTTGGTGGTAGCCTGCCGGCAAAAGACTACCACCAAACTTCTAATGAAGCCCAAGGTCTCATCACTCAAGGTGATGCAAAATGGATTCCAGTTGTTCACATGTAAAATACATGAATTCTCTGTAAAGGTGGCGTGGGGGGGGGGACGAACACCAACACACAGTTTATAATGCTTGGCACACTAATATTGTGAATGGGGTAAAATAAGTGTTAACACGCGGATAGTTAATGTCCTATTTTCAAATCGAACAGTGCACAAGTAAAGCATACTTCCATAAATAGCTCCTGATAATGGCTGCGAAGTGTGCCACATAGTTTTCAGGAAAGGAATCCGAAATGCTACTCATGACGTGTGTTGGGTGCTCCAGGCCCAGCTGGAATACTCCTGGTTGCTGGCCCAAGCAGAAGCCTTGAGAGGTCACAAACCAACTGTAATAGTTAGGGATGCCATTTTCATATTGAAGCTGAAGAGTGATATCACAACCAGGTTGTAATAAGATAGAGGCATTTCAGGATTCCATGTAGCATATAACACATGATTCATGCTATCCCGTTAGTAGCTCAAGATATACAAATAGTCCTAACATTATCATTTGTAAAGTACATTTAAATGATTAAGGAGAGTCAAGTTTGTGTTACTTCTTAGACATCGCCTTTAACAGCTTCATGGCCTGACCCTGAAGTGTAACACAATTTCTTTTTTTTTACCAAATGTAATATTAGTTTCTTTTATAAGGCACTTCGTGCAGAATGCATCCGACTTCTCAGCGCGGTATTAACACATTTTACCATTTCCCAATTTAATGTAACTCAATGTATCGAAATTGGAATGAGGAAGTACTTGAGAAGTGCAGGCTGGCAACAGGTCAGCATTTACCTCAGGAGAGCTATCGAGTATTTAACAACAAGGCCATCATTTCTCCCCGTTCAAGGCAAAGTTGCACAGTGACTTTTCCTCACTGTAGCTTTTTTTTTTAACAATGTGTATTCCCATGGAATGAAAAGCCAGTCGTAAACAGAATCTCGGAGCTTTTTGAGATATTTGAGACCCTGAACCAAAAGGTGAAGCGACGTGCCCGGAACTTGCATAAGGCACGTGACCAGATCTGTCAGAAACCAGAGGCTGAAAAGATATCTCCGTGCCAGGGACAGGCGTGGACAGAAAAGGCAAGAGAAACGCAGCATCCTGGCGGCTGTCGAGAACTGATTCTTGCTTCAAGCATGACTCTAGGGTCAAATGTCTTGGTCCCTTCCGCTGCCTGACTTCTCTGCTTTCCAATGGCAAGAAACATAAACATGGAAGGATTTGTGTGAAACATTGCAAAGGCACTGCACAGCGTCAGAGCTTTCCGCTGAATTGTAATAAAATAACTCTATTACCAACTGTCACTTGGCAAACGAATAAAAGGTGACCTGACTCCAGCTGTGTTGTCTATCTCTCTCTCACCGTTTACCTCCCACCCACCAACCATGCCGTTCTTCTTCTAGTGTTTTGTGGCTGCTTCTACTCACATCGGCCTCATTACAATTTGGGCAATGTGGTAAAAATGAGGTGATAATTCTTTTACTGCCACATTACCGCACCGCCCAACTATTAATTTGGCAGAGAGGATGAGGTTTAATCTGCCACCTCTCTGCCAAAAAAACATAAAAATCTGCAAAATTACCACTGGTGGAATTACCGCTGGTGGTGATTCTGCAAAATCCCCATAGAGTCCTGCAGACTCCAGGTAATGGAGACTAACACCATCTACCGCTATTTGTAATCCAGTGGTAATTACACCGGACCAAGTGGCAGTAAAAGTAATTCTGTTTTGTGGTATCACAGCAGATTTACCACCGAGATACCACCAAACTTGTAATGAGACCCGGATTAGAAATCACATCTGAATAAATTAACGTATAAACTGTAATTTCAGCCATGTCAAATTTTAGCATTAAAATATGCTTTCCAATGACTAAGGACAATACACAGTTCCAAAGGATGTACGTGTCATTACTGTGCGGGTTCCAAGTTAATCGTGCAAACCATAGTGTGCCAATGGCTGGTTTATTTTACTCTGAAAGTGTGTGATATCCATTTCACAAGTTGAAAAAAATAAAATGGCACATGGGAAAAAAGGGGATAGCAGTTACCTGTTGCTCCTTCTCCATTTCCATTTTCATGGCAGCCATGTTGAGGACAAATGAGTGACAAGTCGTGAAGGGAGGCATTTGAGTGGTTTGTGGGAAGGGGAAGTTATGGCAATGTTTCTTAGTGTAAGGTGTTTCTCCCTGTAATGTTATCCTTCTCTGTAGGAATGCGTGAGTAGCTAGCTACCTGTAGGAGACCTGACTATAGGAGTATAGCACCTTACTGCACACATGTGCATGGAAAATGAGTAGCCCAAGGGGAGGAGAAGGTGGCTGTAAAGTCTGTGAGGTCTAGTGAAGGCTCTCTGGGGTATTGCCCTCACGGAAGGCCGCCGCTCTGGTACCTTTGACCCAATAAACAGACACAGTCTTATTCGTTTTAGCGTGATCTGCTTTTGTTTTATGTAATTAAATATGTTGAATAAATAATACATACACAGGATTCCTATTACACTTTAAACTACTAACAGAGTTGCTCCCTGCTAGTACAAAAAAGAAGTCATAGTTATTGCACATTAAATTGAAACAGTTTCGTAATACAATATAAATCATTTATTCAAAATTATTCATTGTTTAACATTTTTTTGAATAAATGATTTTTATTGTATTATGAAACAGTTTCAATTTAATGTGCATTAACTGTGACTGCTGATATGCGCTAACTACCTTTTGTGTATTTGAGTAAATCTCCCCAATATAAGGTAGAGCTACCACTGTAGTGGTTTTGTTGGGTTTTCCTCCTTATAGTTCAGTACAAGAAAGAAACCATCCTTTACAGTTGTCATTGGTTCCCTTCACATAGCATTGGCTTCACATTGGTTCATTACCATATCACATGGATCCACGAGGATCACCTGAGGGAATAGAGCTTTACATGTAATGAATAAATAATACAATCCTTGCAATGTGCTCTCCTAAGAGCATAAACGCTTTCACATTTGATAAATAAATAACCTTTTCTGTCACAGGTATCTCCTGAGAATGAACGCTTTCACATTTGATAAATAAATAACCATGTCTCTCACAAGGATCTCCTGAGTATGAGCTCTTTCACCTTTGATAAATAAATAACCACTCCTATCACAGGTATCTTCTGAGAATGAGCGCTTTCACATTTGATAAGTACCTAAACATTCCTGTCACAGGTGTCAAACGGGAAATCATATTGTGCCTCCTATAGAGTATGAATATATGTATATTGGCCTAAGCCAAGCCGCTTTGCGAAGAAATCTGCGTTACAAGGTCTTGACCTTAGATCAGTGTAAGCCGCCATTTTAGGTTCGCCCACCATTTTGGATTCTTTCTCTAAAGTCACCCTGTGTTCTAAGATAGTGGACAGTGTCATTCCGGATGTAAGATGGCCGTCTTGACCTCTGTGTACAAACTAATATATAACTTGCCTGCAGGCCACATGTTGGGGTCATGAACTGAGACCTTGTCCTTCGTTGACCTGTGTATAGAGGATTACCTGCGCCAACGAAGCTAATCCGCGAGCACATGTTAAACATAATGGCCCTCATTACGACCCTGGCGGAATTCGGAAAACGATGGCGGAAATGCAATACCGCCATCGAATAGCGCTCGGTGCGACTATGACCCGTCACCGCAAAGTACGATGCCATTAGCGACACCGTAGTGAACGCCAACGCTAACTGCACCAAGCACGCGCGCGCGCGCCATGCCAAACCGTAAACACCACCATGGCGCAACGGTACGCCAATTCCGACCCCAGCGGACATGTACCTAACGCCATCAAGCATGGCGGAATGCACCATTCCGCCATGGTGAGAAGTACGGCATCGCGAATCAACCGTAAACGGCCCCACTGACTGCCCGTACACCGCTCCCTGCCCACAAAGTACAACTCCCCGTAGGTGCAACGAAGCCACAATGCAACCAGTGAAATGCACAAGTCACCCATGCATGCCAACGAACAAATGAACCTCAAGAGGGGCCAATGGGAGCTGCAGGGCACAGATGGCACGAATACAGAAGCCATCCCAATGGACATGACCACAGTCCCCCACCAAGAAACGCACGCAAACACAGGCACCTGTGACCAGCAATATTCAGAAAATCACAACATTCCACCAGTCCACCTGGCTGACCGGCATCTGTCACACAAAACCCAATCCCCCGCCCCTGAGCATGACAACATTCAAACTGTCATATTGGCAGCCCCCATCCCTGACCTCACGGGCTTCGTAGGCAAACGCGGCCAGTACAGGACCACGCAACAAAACTCCGAAGCTGGAACCCAATGCAGATCCCCTCACAATACATCGCTCCCCAAATAGGAATATGCCACATCACTTGCAAAGAAGAACGCTACACGGCCCATATCAGAATAGAATTTTAATGCACATCAATATCACCAAGCCCATACAGCCATCAGGCCATGAACTCCAAAACACATTTCACCATTGTGGGCTGCATCCGCAAGAAATGACCAGCCACTACTCGTGTGACGCCCTGTTCCCTCATGGTACACAGAGCCACATACACGTACGAAAAGGCAACATGGAAGCGCACAGAACCGCAGGGCCGTCCCAATGGGGAGGCACTAGTCCAGCTGAAAGGCCGAAATGTTGCTCCAAGCCACCAGTACTGCGTAAGGGCATGTGGCCCATTGGCGATCGTCCCATAAGATCGTAATGCTGCTCCACTGATTAACACGAAGCAGCAGGTGTCGGGAGTAAAATCCATCTGCAGGAGTGGCATACAGATGGCAGTGGCAAAAGGGGAGGAGATACCTGTCAACCAAAAGAAAAGAAACAGAATAGAATGGCCATCAGAACTACATTCGAACAACTCACTTCAATGATCACACTAGATCCACAGCCATATGCATGCAAGCCCACTCCAAAGGATCATCACCACCCCAAAACCACTTGCGAATCATAACTATCTATATCGAGGTGAAAACACCATCACAAACGAGTGTACCTGTGCATGCGCCTGTGAAAACAGAATCCTTCAGATGGGATTGATAACGTGCATGGACACAAGTGTCTGAAGGCGCGTCGAGACAGGGAGGGCTCAACAAGGCCAGATAGACGATGGTCCCACTATGGCAGCCCTGCATCACATAGCGCAGGGGGGGCGGACAGATCCCAAGAAGCCCTGTACATGGCAAACACTGTATCAAATCACCTGCCCATGCATCCATTCATCATTCCCTCATCCCGTAATGAAAACGCCTGAATATTTACTCACATAACATTAGAAATATCCATTGAGTCTGTGCGTTATGCAGCCTGCAAAATCCACAGTGCCCCAGCACGTAATTCCAGTCTAGTGAAGTAACATGTATTTGGGAACGTCCTGCCTTATCGTCCACTACGCAATTGCGCATCCCATACTATTCATATCAATCATAGCATTCTCGCCATGGCCCCTGTCCCAAGGACATTGAACAATAGAACGTTATATTTGCAGTCAGACCTGTGGGCATCTCCTCGCCGCTAGCTGAATACCGAAAGCGCCGCCCTTCGAATTCCTCATTTGCAACATCACGTCGAAGAGGCATCTGTGGCCGTTTGAAAACACTAATTAATCCATCGAGTGCGGCTGTGTGTGAAAATGGCAACTGCCTTCACCCACGAATGGGACGCCCCGCCCGTCGTTGCAACTCGGTACAGTGATGAATGAGGGCCCACCGTTACTCGAGTACTACGTTCCACTGACCCTTCACAACTCTGTTCGCGACTGCACAGATAGTATGTGAAACAATGGGACCACAGCAGAATGAACATATCAACCAATGTTACACGGCCATCGGGTACAAATACAAGATTGCAATAGCAAGATGCCATTCCACGAATTGCAGCGTTGTGCGCGGGACGTGCTCGGCCAAAGGGGAGAGCAGTTTGCACAGGTGGAATGAATCACCACAGGTGGAGGCCATTCAGCCTGGAAACACATAAATTGCACAGCCAGTCTCCTCCCACAACCACACCGAAATGCTACCGGCAGGACTCGCGATGTTGGCCCTGGGGGACCTGATAGCACTGCAAGTACTCCAACTCCAAGAAGAAGACGAACACCAACTACAACCGGCCGCACGGAGGAGACGCAGGAGGAGGAGGAGGCCAAGGCAGGGCCAGCAAGGGCCGCCAGCACAGCCACTACCACCACGCAGGCAGCCCGCAATCCCACGCCTCCGAGCACATCCGTTCAACCTCACTGATGAGCAGATCCACACCCTCTACCGTCTGGACCGGGACACCATAACCGCCATTGTGGACATGACACAGGCTGACCTTGTCAGCATGATAGATAGCCCAGCCGCCATCCCACCCCTACTGAAGGTGGTGTCTGTACTCCACTTCCTGGCCACAGGCACCTACCAGCACACAGTCGGACAGTTGCATGGCATTTCTCAGCCACTGTTCTCACGGACACTATTGCAAGTGCTCGATGCCCTCCTGAAGCACGCAGACGACTACATCTCCCTACCACGCTCGGAGCTGGAAATTACCAACACGAAAGTGGGATTCCATGCACTTGCCGGCATACCGGGTTGCATTGGTGCCATCGACTGCACCCATGTGGAATTGGTCGTCCCACATGCCATGGAGGCCCAGTACCGCAACCGAAAACAATTTCATTCTCTGAATGTACAAATGGTGTGTGACTCCAACAGGATCATTACACATTGTTGTGCCCGATTCCCTGGATCAACCCATGATTCTATGGTCTTGAGGAACTCTACAATACCACGCTACATGGAGCGACACGCAGGGAACAGATCCTGGCTACTCGGTGAGTCTCATTTCATGCATGATGATGTGGGGTATGTGATTCGGCAATGACCTGGCAGGAAGGGGGCGGGGGGGGGTGTGCGTACGTAGCAATGGCATTCCACATCATACGTTTCTCGTCCACATACAGGTGATGCTGGATATCCACTGAAGAGATGGCTCCTCACACCAGTCCGGAACCCACGGGACCAGCATGAGGAGGACTACAACCATGCCCACTCACGTACCCGTGTAGTCATTGAACAGGCATTCGGCCTGCTGAAGGGTCGTTTCCGGTGCCTCAGCAGGTCTGGCGGGGCACTCCTGTACCGCCATGAGAAGGTTGCAAAGATGGTGATGGCATGTGTCATGCTCCACAACATGTGCGTACGTAGAAATGTGCCCATGCCCCCTGACGCAGAACTGCAAGCACCTGAAGATGGTCATGATGAGGGTGGGGATGTGGCAGCACCTCAAGGAGTCTGCGAGGCACCGGAGGCCCGTGACATTCGTCAGCATCTCATTGATGTATGCTTCTAGCACTCACGCCTGGTGGCTGATACATGGACACGGGACTCGTGGCACTGTGTGTGTCTGGGACATGCACAATATGGACTGTACGCCTATGATGGCCTAGTACACAAAGATCAATGTCCACACATCTCATTGGTTGATCGTGCACTTTTTATGGCATATGTGATATCATGTTGTACACCCTATCGACCCGCCACCCAGGTGAGCCCAACACACCCCCTCCACCCTCCCACCTCCCCCCCGAACACCAGTGTCCAAAGATGCTCATCGTCCGTGGGCAGTCGCTATTGCAAGCCCCCTCTGCGGGTATCAGGGGCACCCCTGCCTGTGGAGCGCAGGTTCCTCCCAGATCTACGTTGGGGGCTGCCCTGGACGGAACTTGCAACGGATGATGTCTCTGCCTGCTCACGTCCATGCATGTCCCTAAGGGTTTGCGAGAGCTCAGTGAGCACACGGCGCACTGCGGCAAGTTCACCACATACGTCTTTGGACGTCGCATGCAGTTCCCCCCTCAGGCTCTCGGTGCTTCTCTCCATTTGGACTCTCAGGCTCTCGGTCCTACTCTCCATTTGTGCCCTTAGTGTCTCTGTGCCTCTCTCCATTTCTGCCCTAAGTGTCTCAGTTGATGTTTCTATGTCTGCCTTAGTGCCCCCACATTCATCGGCATGGTCCTTGAGGAGCGTGGCCAGTTGCTGCTGTTGCACGATTAACTGGTCGAGGGACTGTTGCCTCTGCTGGGCCATGGCCATTTGCGGGGGTGTCACAGAGGGGCTGTTGTCCTCATGTTGCCCTGCCACAGGGCTTGTGGGGGATGGCCAGTCGTCGTCTTGTGGGTGCCCCTGCGTGGTATCCTCATGTAGTACGGGATGGAACAGACAGGGGGATTGGGACAGGTCATGGATGGATCTGACTTCGACATCCCCGTCTTCTGTGTCGGAGCATGCTGCCATCAATGGGGTGTCACCTATGGTGCTGCTGCCACCGGAGGCAGTGCCTTCTGTGGCATCCGTTGGGGGGACCTGTGGTGGTGGTGTTGTGGGCATGCTGGCTGCTGGGGTGCCTGTTGATGTTCCCTCCTGTGTGCTGCCACCTGATTTGTGCTGCTGCCGTGTCTTGATGCGTGCAGCTGAGGTGGAGGGTCTTTGGCCGTTGGTCTTGGCCCTCTTTGCAGGTGTGCTGGTAGGGGTGTCCTGCAGCTCGTCGTTTGGATCGGACCCTGTGGTGGAGTAAAGGAGGGCGAGGGTTATTGGTGGGTCTGTGGGAATTGGAATGGCATTGTATCACATGCATTGGGGTGGTACCTGAGGGTGATTTGGGTCGGGGCCTTGGAGGTGCTTCCATTTGTGTGTGGAGTGAGGGTGCAGTTGTTTGGCAGCCTGCAGTTAGGGTGTGCCTGCTGCACGTGTAGTGCGTGTTTTAGGGGTTTTTAATTATTTATGTATTTATTGTGGGTTTTAACGTGCGCTATCAGGCCAATGTGTGTGGACGTTCTCCTGGACATGTGTTTCTGTTGCACTATGGGGACACATGGTGCTTCACATGGATGGACTTTGTGGTTTTGGCATTGTTTCATTAGGCCCACCTACCTGATTCTTCGGATGTCTGCACTCCTTTCTCCATCCCTCCGACTCCCTCTATGCTCTCCATTCCGATGGTGGAGGCACAGATTTCTTCCCAGGGGGTCAGCTTGATTGGTGATTCCGACCCTCCCCCGGTGGCTGTGGCAATGTTGCGGTTGGCAGAGAGTATGCTGCGGACGCGTATCCGCAGGTCGTCCCATCGCTTACGGCATTGCTGTGGGGTGCGGGGTGCGGTCCCCACCGCACTTACCCGCTGTGCCACCAGAGCCCATATGGCCTTCTTGTTTGCGAGTGCCGTCCTGGTCATTTGCGTGGAGAAGACGACGGCAGCATTCTCCTGGAGGGTCTCTGTTAGCACGGTGAGTTCCTCACGGGAGAAGTGGACCTGCCGCTTGCGGTCGCACGCTTTCTTCGCTACTTTTCCCATTTTTCTTGGTTTCGCTAGGGTGGATGACGGGTTGGGTTGTGTCTCAGGGTGGTGATTTTAGTGGTTGTGTGGTTTTAGTGGTTTTATAGGTGTACGGCGGGTTGTTTCCCGTTCCGGGCCCGTGTTTTAACTTCCGTTTCCGTATATTTCCGGTCACCGTACTTTACGGTAGGCGCACACTGCGGTGTCCGCTGTGATGGGTGGCGGTATTGCACCTAGGGCGCCGTACGGCGGCGGTGTGGGCCGTTTTGGGGTCATTTCCGCCATCGCGGACTTTGCACTTCCGCCATGCCGTGGTGCTCGTGCCCGATGGGTCGGAATGGGCCGCACTTTGCTCCTTCTTGCAATGGCGGAAACGCTATTTACGCTGTGGCGGTCCGGTCAGTCACTTTCCGCCAGGGTCGTAATGAGGGCCAATGTATTTAAATACTGAAATGTGAACACTTGTTTAACTGAATTGTATAAAGATGTATGAGAAGGCTCAACAAGAAATCTGAAGACACACTGTTGCCATTGTAAATTGTTGGTGAATGTATTAATGGTAAACCCTAAATGTATAGATGCATGAACTCGGCATGAACCCTAGATCCGTGATGTATTAACTTGCAGGTGGGCTGGACATCATGTTTCAAACTGTATAAAAGACTATTCTAATGTACAGTTCCACTCACTGAGCTCACCGAACAGGGCTGGAGTTCGCTGTGTTGTACTGAGGGCCCGATAGCTATCTGTCGCTTTGTCCTTTGAAACTGTTCAGTATAGAATAAAGATCTTTGTATCTTTCTTTGTAACCCACGTTTGGTGTATTTCTTTTTGGGGTACTCAGCCTCGACATCTTCTTTTTGATTTCACAGATGGCGCCCGAATAGGGACCCTCAAGATTGATGCTAGCTCGTTGAAGGTTGACGCAAGCTATCGGACGGTGTAAATTAAAAGGGGCCCCTTTCTGAATGAGACGTGACACCTCAACAGCACTGCACGGCCCGATCCCTGGACGGTGAGCTTGCGGTCCGAGTCGGCATCTTGACGAGGGTCCACTTATCGAGGTGGGCAGATTTGCCGGAATCACCAAACACAAGATAAAATTCTTTAGAGAAGAACTTTGTAATCCGATCGGACCTCCTTAGGATTGATCGGGTGAGTCGTGACCCGATTCTTAAGTATCCTGATAATTTGTTTTGGCGCATTGCATTTGCAAATACAATTACTGACCAGGTAACACCAGTATTCTGATATGCCTGGGAAATTGTCTACCTGCTTCAAGGTGTTATTCCGCAGCGATAGACAATCTTTGGAATTTAGCGGTCCGGCACCACAGGAGGGATCACCGGCTTGTACTATGTACTGTAAGCATGGCATTGGTAGTATAGTGTTTAATGATATTTGGCACAGACAAACTAGACACGCTTCCGAACTTCAGTGCCCAATCAATGGTAGTTTTGAAATCCCTCGTTTTGAGTATTTAGAGTCAATTTTGTTAAAGAAAAAGGCTAAACCTGCAGCATTCGATGTATTACAGAATTGGAAAAAAGAAGCTTTACAGCAGCTCAGGAGTAGGGAAAAACATGCGCGCTGTCATAAGACGAATGCCGAAAAAGCATTGTTATATGACCAAGATAAACAGTCTGAGTCAGCTAGGAATATGGATAGGGCTTTCTCACTTGGCATTCAGAAAATCTATTCTTCTAAAGATTTTCATGTTTCCGATGAACTTATCGATAAATTGTTAAATAAACGAAGGCCTGGTGCCACTGCGCCACCTCCGTATGTTCCTCTTCCTGCTGGTTAGCCTCTTCCTGCTGTTATTCCTGCTCCTCCTGCTCCTCCTGCTGTTCCTACCATTCCTCTTGTTGTTCCTCTTCCTCCAGTCATTGTTCCTCCTTTTGTTGCTGCCCCTCTGCCTGCTCCTCCACCTGCTCCTCCACTTTTTCCTATTGCACCAGTGATAGTACCTCCGTTGAACTTGCCTGCTCTCCCTCTTCCAAGTGGTCCTGCACCGCTTGTAGTAGATCAGGGAGCGGGATCGAGAGTTGTCACTCGCAATACTGTACCTGCAGAGAAGAAACGTGAGTTAATTGCATGGGCTAAGCATTGTATGGAGGGGGGTGATCAAGCTAATGTTTTCGCCACACTTTCTAATATGGACAATTTTCCTGAGAAAAATGTTTTTATTGAGGGATTAGGTCACCACTTGAGTGTAATGTGGGATAGATCAGACAATACAGATCTCCCACAAGGGTTGAGGGATCTGAACACTTTGGCGTTTTCTAGAGACACTGTGAAGAAAGTACAAGAGCATGTTGAGAGGGTATTTGAGTATAGAAAGGAGTTGGAAAGGTTACAAAATGAGGATGAAGATGACGATAGTTTGGGCATTATGTGTGTGCAGAAGCGATTCCTCCCTTGTCGTAAATCGGTATCTGAGGAAATGCAAATTTGCACGAAAGACGCGATTAGATGGATATCAGGCACGTCGATAACTCCAGTTGAAGTATATGACACATATAGTCAGTATACACCAGAAATGCAGAGGAAAGTGTTACAGGTAATGGCAGAGTACCTACAGGATGAGTGTGTAAAAAGAAAGATTTGTTGTCCCGCAGAGTTATTGAGTATTTATAAGAGAGCTTTTTCACTTGACACTTCTTTGGCTGCCTTAGCGCTCGATTTGGCTTTGTTGCTTAGTAAGCATTCAGAGTTGCCTACTTCTCAGTTGCCTATGAGAGAGGTTCCTACGACACTTGTCCCAAAAGTCGAGGTTCCGGTGGAGAACAGGTGCGCAGGCCTATGAAATTCCTGCACATTATGTGTCGCAGTTCGTTCACGTCCCGTTCTCAAAACAGGAAGTGAACACCATTAGGCAATCTATTCCCGATATTAGGAAAAATCCAACAGGGCTCTATAAAGAAATAGAGTCTGTTTTGCAATCCTCAGTATTCACCTTAAGTGATATTGATTTGTTATTTCCTGTACTCCTGCCCGAAGATTTGTGGAAACAGGTTAGGACTATATATGATGTAGCAGGGTTAGGAGATACATGGGCTAACATAATTAGACTCGATGGAGAAAGGCCAGCTGGTGAGAGACTGCCGCAGGTGATATTATCTTTACCTGACAGAATCGTTGCGAAATTGAAAACTATAATTCCCGAAAAGAGAATTATTTGGGACAAGCTTACGGCCTGTGTCCAAGGGAAGTCTGAGGGTGCTAACGAGTTCTTTAATTGGTTCAAACAGGTATTCTCAGATTTCAGTGGACAAGACTTAGGCACAGAGTCTGGGAAAAGGTTATTCGTAGACAAATTTGTGCATGGATTGTTGCCTGACATACAGTCGCAAATGATGTCTTCTGAGAGCGCTTGGCAAGCGAAGTGTCAATCAGAAGTACTGCACATGGCTGAGTACTATGAAAATCGTGTCAAAAATGAAAAGGAAAGAGTCGAAAAAAGAAAAGGTGACTTAAAGACTAAAGTATTACTACAGCAAATTGTTAGAGGCACTAGAGGGGGTGGTTCGCAAATTAGAGGTCAGTATGTTCCACAAGGAAATGTGCCCTTGGGTCCTATAAACATTAACCAGTGTACCTATTGTAGGCAAGAGGGTCATTGGCGTGCACAATGCCCGGTCCTTCAACAAAGGTCAAATAACACATTTGGGAATATGGGTAGATGACCCAGAGGTCGGCCGGGGGTAGGGGCGCTGGTAGAGGTCAGTTTGCACAAGATTCACAGCAACATTTTTCACAGGATAATCAGGCACCAAGTGTGGATACTAGAAACATATTTGATCATCCTTCTGCCGCTTACCTCTCTGAAGAACTTCCTTTTGATGATATTCTGTTTCGCTAGGATTGCCCGAAGCAGGGTTTGGAACCTACGCCTATTCCCGTTAATCAGAAAGGTCCCTACGTGAAAATGATAGTGGGAAATAGGAAACATCTATTCTTGATAGATACAGGGGCACAGAAGTGTTCCATGGATCATTCTCGGGTTCCAAACATTCCACTACCAGGGCAAACTAACGTTTCTGTAGGGTTTTCTGGCACACCAGTTGTCTGTCCGGTTTCTTCACTGGTACCTATTTCTTTGGGTCCCTTTACAGACCACTGTCCATTCCTTTTGACTTCAAATTGTGGAGAGAATCTGCTGGGGTTGAATCTGTTGAAGGAATTAAATGCGGTAATTCATTGTTCTTCTGATGGAGTGTATTTGACGATTTCACCACAGCAACTTTCTGTCTCTCCATTTTCGACTAGACCTTTGCCGCCGGAATTTAGTACTGTTCCGGAGTGTTTATGGGCAATTGACGACAATGATGTCAGCGTTTTGCAGATCGAGCCTGTTAAAATAGTCTTGAAACATGCAGTAAAGCTGCCACGTATTCCACAATATAAGATTTCAGTCGAGGGTGAGCAAGCTTTGAAATGCATCATCTCCGATTTTGTGCATCGAGGGGTGATTGAGGAAATTACAGGTAGTTTGTGCAATAGTCCGATTTTGCCCGTGTACAAAAAAGGCCATAATGCAATTCCTTTTCATTTCATAATTGATTTACGTGCCATCAATTAGATTGTTGCTCCACAATTTCCAATTGTGCCTGATGTGACGACAATATTAACCATGATCCCGGCTTCAGCTACTTACTTTAGTGTCGTGGATCTGAAGAATGCTTTCTTTAGTATTCCTATACACAAGGACAGTAGATACCTGTTCGCGTTCACCTTAGGGGGACGCTCGTTCACCTTTACCCGTGCACCGCAAGGTTACACGGAAAGTCCTAGCATCTATAATAGGGCTTTGAGAGAACAGCTTGATACTCTTGAATTGCCCTCTACTTTTACACTGCTTCAATATGTTGATGACCTGCTTTTAGCCGCTGACTCAGAGAGCGCTTGTAAGGAGGGCACTGTGTTGCTTATTCACCTGGCTAAACCTGGTCACAAAGTTTCACTTAAAAAGTTTCAATATTGTTGCCAGGAAGTCGCCTATTTAGGCTATCTCCTGTGAAAGTAGGGACGAAGCTTGACACCTGAACGGATAAAACTCATTTCTAGAATGTCTGTCCCAAATACACAGAAGGAAGTTAGAGCCTTGATAGGAATGGCTTCTTACTGTAGGCAGTGGATCCCCAACTTTTCGTTAACGATTAAGCCGATGTTGGCTCTGACGAAGAAGGGCATTTCTTCGCCATTGCCGTGGAACATGGAGTACCAACATGCATTTGATTTGGTCAAGACTGCATTGTGCTCGGCACCGGTTTTGGGCACACCAAACTGTGAAAAGGCCTTTGTGTTGTTTGTGCATGAATGTGATGAATGTGCTTTGGCTGTATTAATGCAGGAACATGGAGGGAAGAATAGGCCATGCGGTTACTTTTCTTCCGCCCTTGATCCTGTAGCATGCGCTTTGCCAAGACGTTTGAGAACTCTTGCTGCTGCTGCTGCTGCATCTTTAAAACAGAGTGAGGGATGGTCCTAGGCCAGGATCTAACCCTGATGGTGCCTCAATCTGTAGATGTTCTATTAAACAGAATTGAAACGCAACACCTCACTTCCGCACGGTTGACGAGATATGAATTGATCTTGTTTGCATCACAAATACAAATTAAGAGGTGTTGTGTCCTTAATCTGGCTCAACTCTTACCTTTCCCGCAAGGTCAAGAGTCACATGATTGCCTTTACACTACTGAAGAGACAAAGGGTAGAATCTTTCTAAAAGATACTCCTTTGAACAATCCACAAGGGGAGATGTTTTGCAATGGCTCCTGCTTCAAACCTCCGGATGGTACATCCACAGCTGCTTATGCAATCACTACATTAAACACGGTCATGGAAACCAAGAGAATTACGCATAACTTTGAGCAGTCCGCAGAGATTATAGCATTGACCCGAGCTTGTTAACTTTCCGAAGGGCTTACTGTGAATACATACACTGACAGCCAGTATGCCTTTGGGGTGGTTCACAATTTCGGTAGACTTTGGTCAGAAAGAGGGTTCTTAACTTCACATGGTACAAAGATCCCTAATAGTACAACTGCTCTCAGCACTTGCACTCCCTACTGAGTTAGCTGTTTTAAAATATGCAGCACATCAAAAGATTGTAGATGATATAGGAAAAGGGAACGCTTTCGCTGATCAGATAACTAAACAGACTGCCACCGATCTCTCTGCAGACATGTACACTTCAAGGGAGACCGCAAATGCCTGAGAGATATCCAAGTCAATGCCACATTAGAAGAGTCCAAGAAATGGGCTGAGGGCTTGGAGATGGATGATGATGGGTGTTGGGTGGACATAGTTGAAGGGAAATGGTTACTTCCTGATGCATACATCATGATGATGGTTGTTATGGCTCATGGCCCTACACATATATGTGCCTGTAAAATCACAAAAATGTTGGAGAAAGTTTGGGCAAATGACAAAATCTCTAAAATAGCTGAGCGCTATCTTCAGGACTGTATGGTCTGTTTACAGCATAATGTGGGAAAGGGAACATCAACTCCCAGGGGAAGTTTTGGTCCACCTTCTGTCCCCTTCGAGGTCATACACTTTGATTTTATTGAAATGGAACGGTGCAATAATTTGAAATATGTGTTAGTTGTCATCTGTGCTTCTAGCAAATGGGTTGAGGCTTTTCCTGTTAAAGACGCTACAGCCATGACTACTGCAAAAACTATGTTAAAGGAATATTTTCCGAGGTTCGGGCTACCAAGAGTCATCTGGTCGGACAATGGTCCACATTTTGTCACTGCTGTAAATCTGCAGATATGCGCGGGATTACAGATCGACAAACGGTTCCATTTGGCCAGACACGCTCAGAGTGCCGGACTAGTAGAAAGACACAACGGCATTATCAAGAACAAGCTCGCTAATACGCCGGCACCAAACTAAAATGGCAGGACGCCTTACCGATCGTGTTGTTATCCATGCGTACAACCCCTCAAACTAAGACTGGGCTCTCTCCCTTTGAGGTGGTAATGGGGAAACTTGCAAATATCTGGAACCTTCCAAAATGTCGTTCTTTGAGAAATGTTGAAAATGTACTTCTTTTAGATTACTGTAGTCAGTTCATTAAAAACTTGTATTTGATTTATGGTGCGAGAGGCTTTACCTGTACGATACGAGGGCCCAGGTAATAGCATTCGGCCCGGTGACTGGGTTTTGACAAAGGCATTTGAGCGATCGTCTTGCCTTGCACCTCAGTGGCGGGGCCACTTCCAAGTCCTGCTGGTCACGCAAACGGCGGTGTGGGTGTCGGGCAGGAAAAATTGGATCCACGCGACTCACACCAAGAAGATTCCACACCCAGTGCCATACGATACAGAAGAAACAGAATCCCTCATCAGTACTGCAATCAACGATCCCGAACCAGTAAACAGCATCGACAATGCATCAGAGACTCTCTCTGAGCCCAGGGGGCCTGGGGAAACAGCCATTTTTCCTCCACACTCTCCAAAAGTTTTGTTTCCGGAAACTGTTGTTCCAGATCTTGCATCTTCACTTGCTCTTGATACGTTGCCTCCAATGTGAAGTGACGACATGTTGTTCTCAGATCACTCAGTACCAGGAAGCACGAGGTGCAATCTGCGTCCAAGGAAATAGACTTATGGCATGGTTCGGCTGTGCATTCAGAGAAGGAAGAAAAATCATCAAGGGCTTGCTTTTGGCCAAATTAATTGTTCGAAAAGGGGATTCTGTTGGCTAGAGTTTGTGAAAGACTAAGAAGTTGCTCGGCCTGGAGGTCGCCAGCTAATAACATTGACGTGTTTGTTTGAAGATTACAATGCCTGCAACCGCTACCTCTTGTACAGGAATTATAAATGAACGTTTGACCAGCTGTGAAAATGGACAAACTGTTTGGGCCCCGAAAACGTACTGCTGTCTTTTTATAATGGTCATTGGTTTTATAATTGTCATTGTTTTAGGCTTCTGGTATCTAGAAGAAGTACACCCGCTCGAAAATGTGTTACCGACTCAAAATGTACCTACTGTTTCTACTCCTTTCATGCACCTGCACACTCTATCTCCTAGGGATTCTCAGCATAGACAGAGATACTACAATAATACACTATTACTCAGCATGAACGCTACACATGCTATTTTTAATAAATCCAACTGTTGGGTCTGTTCACATTTACTGCAACACGGGGATAAGGGGCTAGGTTGGTATATTCATCCTTTACCTTTGACAACTGCTTGTTATGCTTCTCTTAGAGCACTGTTCTTTGGCCGATTGAACAATAGCATCTTGGGGAATTTTGACAGTACTAATCTGAATAATTTTGAGAAGCGTATTCTTACGTCCCTGGGATGGTCACTTTTTGCGAATAGGAGCAAGCTTAATCTTGCTTCTATTAGGCCTTCTGATAGACTGTCTCGTCCTTTTCAATCTTTGATTTGTTTCAAGATGGCTCTTATAGGCAATAAGGATGCCACGCCTCCTTCTTACACTGTTAACCATAGCCCTGATTCAGTTTCTTCTGCATACAGAGGAATGGTACTCAGTCAATGGGAGATTTTAAAGGTTGCGCCAACGTTGCGAATTTGACTGGGGAAGACAGGCCTTTGTATGTAGGCAAACCTGTCTACTTTGTTTGCGGTAATGTAGCATTTCCATGGTTACCCAGGGACCTGCAGGGAACTTGTTATTTAGGGATCCTGTTACCCGGGGTATTCATAGCCAGTACTGTAGAGGTTTCAAAGGCTCGTCCACGACGGGACGAGGAAGGTGACACTCCAGCACAAGTTCTGGGAGACATAGCGAAATCCTTTGTGCCATTTTGGGGACAATAACGGACTTTGTAAATATCAGGAGACTAGCAAGAGTACACCACGGACATACTCTATAATATGACATTAGAACAGAAAGCAATAAGATTAGTAGCACTTCAGAACCGGATGGCATTAGATGCGATTCTGGCTGAACCTGGTGGAGTGTGTAAATGAGTGGGGTCCGCTTGCTGTGTTTACGTGCCAGATTCCTCCCCATCTATCTTCAAGGCAATACAAAATCTGCACGTCCTAAATTCAGAAGTGCACGTTCCAAAGGGAAACTGGGATCCTAGCGCTTGGTTCTGGGACTTCTTGTAACGTCGCTGCCAGCCGGCAGATTCCGCTGGCGTCTTTGGAACGCTTGGCATTTGCGACGCCATTAGAGTGTTCCGTTCCGGCTTCCCTCCTTCCTGGTTAATGGTCTAGTCTTTCTTGCTTTAACTTACTTCCCAATTTATCCCCGCCTTAGTTTCCGGAACGACGTGTTGCAACTTTGCCGTTCGATTTGTTGCTGTGCTCCGTTCTGCTTGCTGCTGCATTTTTTTGCTGCTGCTTCCCTGCTCCGGTTTTATTTTTCCTGCCTCTTCCCCATTTTCTGGGGTTTTGCTGCTTGCCTTCCCTTTCCCACTCACCTTTGCTTTTCTTCCCTGTTCTCCTCCCTCGTATCTGCCTAGTTTGGTTCTTACCTTCCTTCCCTCCTCGTCTCTTCCTGTTCTCTCTCCCGCCTCCCTCTGTTTCCATTTCCGCCTTGGCTTTCTTTATGTTCTCCGCAGCGTTCCCGCTACTCGGGCTGCGCTGCGCTGTGTCCAAATCGGTGCCTACCTTCACGGCACCTCCTCTTCATACCGCTGGCCAGAATTCGTCCAACTGCTACTACTCCAAGACTTTCTCGCCTTCAGAGAACGATCATCTGTCACATCGCCTGTACCTTCCTGGGACTCCTTGTTGCATCCTCCGGTCCACCAGCGACCAGAACCGGAACAGATCCAGACTACCGGTTGATCTTCTGCTACAAATCCGCTCTAAGAGGTTTTTTTTAAGCTGTTGCTTTTTTTTCCTCTTTGTTGGGTCTCCGCGTGAGAGGGGTCCCCGGCTTCCCTGTTTAACAGTGAATCAGGATGGCTTCCTACTGCGGACGACCATATCTCTTCACAAAAAAGAAGAAAACTAAAGGAAAGACCCGTCAGCGCAAAATCTCTTCAGAAGAGACAGGTGAGGAGGAGGGGGAGGCGGACTTGGGTATTACAGACAGACAGCCGGCTACAGCTAAGCATGACAGTTTGCAACGCCAACTAGACCAGACCATGGCATCCCCTGAACAAGTCCAGGAACTCCTTTCCGCAGTACACAATTGGACTCAAGAACTATAGGCTGTCAAAGCTGAGAACACTGCCCTTAGACAGAGGGATGATCGCTACGAACAGTCCCGCAGCGGTCTCCCTCCCATGCCCCTGTCCTGTGGCAAATACGACAGGTCTCCCCACAAATTCAAAGAATTCATGGAGGCGTGTATAATCCACTTCACTTTTAGACCCCAGACTTATGCCACGGATCAGGCCCGCATTGGTTTTCTGGTTTCTAACTTAACCGGAAACGCTTTATCCTGGGCAGCCCCTCTCGTGACTAGTGCTAGTCCATTGCTGCAAGATTACTCCGGATTCACAGCCCAGTTCAAGACGGCCTTCGAAAGGCAGGAGACGGCTGTGGTCGCCAGTGAACAACTCTTGGACATTCGTCAAGGCAATTTGGATTTGTTGTCCTACATCTCACGCTTTAAAAGAGTGGCTGCAGATGCGGGTTGGCAAAAGAACGCACAATATATCATTTTCTGTCAGGGTCTAAGAGAGGACCTGAAGGATGAACTAGCCAGGGTCCCGAGGCCTACTACTCTTAGTGAGCTTTGGTCTACAGTCCAACAGTTGGATTTTCGTTTATCTGAAAGGCGTTCCCTGGAGCCTGGTATTCCCACCTCCACTCCCATCTGTCAAAGTAAAGAAGAACCTATGCAGATTGGGCCTACCCGGGGACCACTTACTCCAGAAGAATGCAAACGATGCAGGGATAACAACTTATGTATTTATTGTGGATCTAACCAACATATCCTGAGGGATTGCCCTGATGTGCCACCCCGACGGTCGGGAAACACCACCCCTCGGAACTAGTAGGGGCAAGTTACCGAGGGGGGTTCCCAAGTCCCTATGTGTCTTTGTCAGTCACTCCTGCTAATGCCACCGAGGATAACCGGCTCATGGTGATAGCGGTCCAGTTGTGTCTCCCACGACAGACCTTTGAGGTGTTGGCCTTTCTGGACTGTGGGGCCACAGGATGCTTTATGGACATTGTGTGGGCAGACAAGACCGGCATCGGTAGGCTGGAGAAAAAGGAATACCAAAAGGTGGAGGGGATCGACGGAAAGCCTCTGAGTTCTGACCTCATCACGCATACCACTTCCTCGATGGAAATGAAGATTCTTCACCACACTGAGTCGTTACAATTCGATCTGATAAGGGCGGCTCACTTCCCCATGATCCTGGGAGTATCATGGCTAAGAAAGCACAATCCAATTATCGACTGGAAACAGAATCAACTTTCCTTGTCTTCTGAGTTTTGTCGACAATCCTGTTCTTCATTAAACCAATATGCCACTGTCCACACACTTCCTGAACCCTCATTAACAAGGGAAGTTTTGAAGATCAACAATATCCCCAAGGAGTTTGCTCGATACCAGGAAGTTTTTGATGATGATGATCCTCTCGAGTTACCTCCTCACAGGCCGGAGGATTGCCTCATCGATCTATTGCAGAATGCCATTGTTCCTTTTGGGCGCATGTTCTCCATGTCTTTAGGGAAGAAAGAGTCGCTTAGGGAGTACTTCGATTCGAATCTCCACCACGGCCTCATTCAACATTCCCATTCCCCTGCTGGAGCATCTCTGTTCTTCGTTCCAAAGAGGGGATTGAGTCAACTGAGACCTTGTATAGACTATAGAGGTCTAAATCAAGTTACCATCAGGGATCGGTATCCCAGGGCCCTAATCAAGGATATCTTGGAGGCTGTACAAGGAGCCAAGGTGTTCTCCAAGATTGACCTCAGAAGAGCCTATCATCTGTTGCGAATTCACTCCGGAGATGAGTGGAAGACTGCATTTCGCACACCATTTGGTCACTTTGGATACTGCGTGATACCTTTCGGCTTAGTGAACGCTCCTTCAGTGTTTCAACACTTTATGGACCGCACATTCTCTGATCTCCTGTTCCATTGTACTATCATCTATCTCGATGACATCCTGGTTTTTCCAAGAATGCTCAACTACATACCACTCATCTTCACCATGTGCTACAACGTCTGCGGGATAACCATTTGAAGGCCAACACGGACAAATGTGTCTTCCGAGTTTCTGAAGTTCCATATCTAGGATTCATCCTTTCTCACAAAGGCATAAGGGTGGATCCCTCCAACGTTGATGCCATTCTACATTGGCCCACACCTGGATCTGTCAAGGAGGTGCAAAGGTTTCTGGGGCTTGCGAATTTCTATCGCAAATCATCTCAGGCTTCTCCAACAGAGTACTACCCATCACACGCTTATTGAAGAAGTCCTCGCTCCCTTTTTTTTGGACCGCTGAGGCCGATCAGGCCTTCCGACTTTTGAAGGCAGATTTTTGCGCTGCTCCTATACTTCATCAACCTGACCAAAATGCTAGTTTCGTTGTTGAGACTGATGCCTCCGCCTCAGCTCTACGGACTGTTCTTCTCCAGGAGCATGACGGTGTAGAACATCCCATTGCTTATTTGTCTAAAGCTTTGACCGACAGCCAGACCCATTACTCTGTAATCGAAAAGGAACTTTTGGCCCTAAAAACTGCTTGTGAAGAATGGTGTCACCTTTTACAAGGGGGCCTCTACCCTTTTGAAATAAGAACGGACCACAAGAATCTCAAGGCCATACAGAGCATGGAATGTGTCAATTCTAGACAGGCCCGATGGGCCAATTTTTTCGCTCAATATGATTTCACGCTAACCTACTTACCTGGTTTCAAGAATATCCTAGCGGATGCCCTCTCAAGAAAGCTATAACCTGGCATTACCCAAGACGAAATTCCCAGTCCCATGTTTCCTGATACTAGGGTTATCTATTCTATAAACTCCTTTCTGGAGGAGGTCCACAGTGCTTCGTCTTCTTCGAAACTTCCATCCACTTATTCCAAAGACTTGGTGATCAATGATGGTTTACACTTCTACAAGCAAGACTTGTTCCTACCCAATACCCAGACACGGCGCACAGTTGTAAGGTGGTGCCATGATGACCCAGTGGCGGGACACAGGGGAGTTAAGAACACCCTGGATCTGGTTCGACGTCAGTTCTGGTGGCCTGGGATGACAAAGGAAGTGACAGAATATGTGCATTCCTGTCCGGCATTCAGTCGTTCAAAATACAACACTCAGAAATCTATTGGATACCTGCAACAGGAAGAGGTGCCCAAGAGGCCCTGGAGCGTTATATTGACCAACTTCATTGTGGAACTGCCACCATCGGAGGGATGTTCCTGTATCATGGTGATGGTAGACTGCTTCACGAAGATGGCTCATTTCTCACCTCTGGCTGGATTACCCACCGCAGTGGAAATGGCATCAGTCTTTGCCAGGGACATCTTCCGATTACATGGCACTCCGGAGAAAATAATCTCCGACAGGGGCACCCAATATTCATCCCACTTTTGGAAAGAATTGTGCAAGAGGTTAGGCATAGAGAGGGCCATGTCATCCGGTTTTCACCCGCAGACCAATGGACAGACGGAGAGGACTAATGCCTCTCTAGAACCATATCTTCGCTGCTTTGTAAATTCTCAGCAAGACAATTGGGTGAGTCTGTTGTCCACTGCGGAGTTCGCCTATAATAATGCCACCCACAGCGCTACTGGGCTCAGTCCTTTTTTTAGTTCTTATGGTTATCATCCCTTATTTTTCTCTACTCCCTCTCCTATCCCCTCTGTTGACCAGCTGCTATCTACCGTTTCAGAGGCACGTAGGACTGCGGTTGAGAGCTTGCGAGCTAGTGGCCTTCGCTACCGCACCCAATGCAATCGCAGGCGCCTACCTCCCCCTAATTGGCAAAATGGTACCAAGGTATGGCTGGCTACCAAATATCTACCCCGTTGGTTACGACCATCTAAGCTCTCCCTCCGATACCTGGGTCCTTTCGTCATTACCCACAGGATCAATTCTGTTGCCTTCCGCCTTCAGTTGCCTCACCATATGCGTCGGCTTCATCCGGTGTTTCATTCATCACCTTTGAAGGAGTACCGAGTGGACCCGTTTGGTCGCTCATTACCCCGCATGTCAGTTCCTACAGTGATTCCTCCAGCGGAGTATGAGGTGACCTCCATCCGAGACTCCGGTTATAGAGGGGTCGATTGGAGTATCTAATCCACTGGAAGGGGTATCCTCACTCCGAGGATTTGTGGGAGCCGGTTTCTTTTGTACATGCTCCCACTTTGGGGCGTAGGTTCCCTGGTAAACCGGGTGGGGTGTCCCTTGGGAGGGGGCATACTGTTATGTTGCCGCCAGCCAGCAGATTCCGCTGGCGTCTTTGGAACGCTTGGCGTTTGCGACGCCATTAGAGTGTTCCGTTCCAGCTTCCCTCCTTCCTGGTTAATGGTCTAGTCTTTCTTGTGTTCACTTACTTCCCTATTTAGCCCCGCCTTAGTTTCTGGAACAACGCGTTGCAACTTTGCCGTTCGGTTTGTTGCTGTGCTCCGTTCCGCTTGCTGCTGCATTTTTTGCTGCTGCTTCCCCGTTCCGGTGTTTTTTTTTCCTGCCTCTTCCCCATTTTCTGGGGTTTCGCTGCTCGCCTTCCCTTTCCCGCTCACCTCTGCTTTTCTTCCCTGTTCTCCTCCCTCGTATCTGCCTAGTTTGGTTCTTACCTTCCTTCCCTCCTCGTCTCTTCCTGTTCTCTCTCCCGCCTCCCTCTGTTTCCGTTTCCGCCTTGGCTTTCTTTATGTTCTCCGCAGCGTTCCCGCTACTCGGGCTGCGCTGCGCTGTGTCCAAATCGGTGCCTACCTTCACGGCACCTCCTCTTCATACCGCTGGCCAGAATTCGTCCAACTGCTACTACTCCAAGACTTTCTCGCCTTCAGAGAACAATCATCTGTCACATCGCCTGTACCTTCCTGGGACTCCTTGTTGCATCCTCCGGTCCACCAGCGACCAGAACCGGAACAGATCCAGACTACCGGTTGATCTTCTGCTACAAATCCGCTCTAAGAGGTTTTTTTTAAGCTGTTGCTTTTTTTTCCTCTTTGTTGGGTCTCCGCGTGAGAGGGGTCCCCGGCTTCCCTGTTTAACAGTGAATCAGGATGGCTTCCTACTGCGGACGACCATATCTCTTCACAAAAAAGAAGAAAACTAAAGGAAAGATCCGTCAGCGCAAAATCTCTTCAGAAGAGAGAGGTGAGGAGGAGGGGGAGGCGGACTTGGGTATTACAGACAGACAGCCGGCTACAGCTAAGCATGACAGTTTGCAACGCCAACTAGACCAGACCATGGCATCCCCTGAACAAGTCCAGGAACTCCTTTCCGCAGTACACAATTGGACTCAAGAACTATAGGCTGTCAAAGCTGAGAACACTGCCCTTAGACAGAGGGATGATCGCTACGAACAGTCCCGCAGCGGTCTCCCTCCCATGCCCCTGTCCTGTGGCAAATACGACAGGTCTCCCCACAAATTCAAAGAATTCATGGAGGCGTGTATAATCCACTTCACTTTTAGACCCCAGACTTATGCCACGGATCAGGCCCGCATTGGTTTTCTGGTTTCTAACTTAACCGGAAACGCTTTATCCTGGGCAGCCCCTCTCGTGACTAGTGCTAGTCCATTGCTGCAAGATTACTCCGGATTCACAGCCCAGTTCAAGACGGCCTTCGAAAGGCAGGAGACGGCTGTGGTCGCCAGTGAACAACTCTTGGACATTCGTCAAGGCAATTTGGATTTGTTGTCCTACATCTCACGCTTTAAAAGAGTGGCTGCAGATGCGGGTTGGCAAAAGAACGCACAATATATCATTTTCTGTCAGGGTCTAAGAGAGGACCTGAAGGATGAACTAGCCAGGGTCCCGAGGCCTACTACTCTTAGTGAGCTTTGGTCTACAGTCCAACAGTTGGATTTTCGTTTATCTGAAAGGCGTTCCCTGGAGCCTGGTATTCCCACCTCCACTCCCATCTGTCAAAGTAAAGAAGAACCTATGCAGATTGGGACTACCCGGGGACCACTTACTCCAGAAGAATGCAAACGATGCAGGGATAACAACCTATGTATTTATTGTGGATCTAACCAACATATCCTGAGGGATTGCCCTGATGTGCCACCCCGACGGTCGGGAAACACCACCCCTCGGAACTAGTAGGGGCAAGTTACCGAGGGGGGTTCCCAAGTCCCTATGTGTCTTTGTCAGTCACTCCTGCTAATGCCACCGAGGATAACCGGCTCATGGTGATAGCGGTCCAGTTGTGTCTCCCACGACAGACCTTTGAGGTGTTGGCCTTTCTGGACTGTGGGGCCACAGGATGCTTTATGGACATTGTGTGGGCAGACAAGACCGGCATCGGTAGGCTGGAGAAAGAGGAATACCAAAAGGTGGAGGGGATCGACGGAAAGCCTCTGAGTTCTGACCTCATCACGCATACCACTTCCTCGATGGAAATGAAGATTCTTCACCACACTGAGTCGTTTCAATTCGATCTGATAAGGGCGGCTCACTTCCCCATGATCCTGGGAGTATCATGGCTAAGAAAGCACAATCCAATTATCGACTGGAAACAGAATCAACTTTCCTTGTCTTCTGAGTTTTGTCGACAATCCTGTTCTTCATTAAACCAATATGCCACTGTCCACACACTTCCTGAACCCTCATTAACAAGGGAAGTTTTGAAGATCAACAATATCCCCAAGGAGTTTGCTCGATACCAGGAAGTTTTTGATGATGATGATCCTCTCGAGTTACCTCCTCACAGGCCGGAGGATTGCCTCATCGATCTATTGCAGAATGCCATTGTTCCTTTTGGGCGCATGTTCTCCATGTCTTTAGGGAAGAAAGAGTCGCTTAGGGAGTACTTCGATTCGAATCTCCACCACGGCCTCATTCAACATTCCCATTCCCCTGCTGGAGCATCTCTGTTCTTCGTTCCAAAGAGGGGATTGAGTCAACTGAGACCTTGTATAGACTATAGAGGTCTAAATCAAGTTACCATCAGGGATCGGTATCCCAGGGCCCTAATCAAGGATATCTTGGAGGCTGTACAAGGAGCCAAGGTGTTCTCCAAGATTGACCTCAGAAGAGCCTATCATCTGTTGCGAATTCACTCCAGAGATGAGTGGAAGACTGCATTTCGCACACCATTTGGTCACTTTGGATACTGCGTGATACCTTTCGGCTTAGTGAACGCTCCTTCAGTGTTTCAACACTTTATGGACCGCACATTCTCTGATCTCCTGTTCCATTGTACTATCATCTATCTCGATGACATCCTGGTTTTTCCAAGAATGCTCAACTACATACCACTCATCTTCACCATGTGCTACAACGTCTGCGGGATAACCATTTGAAGGCCAACACGGACAAATGTGTCTTCCGAGTTTCTGAAGTTCCATATCTAGGATTCATCCGTTCTCACAAAGGCATGATACCTTAAAGAGAAATTCGCACTTTACACACCTAGAAGAAACCTGAGATCAGCCGACTTAGGCCTCCTGGTTATCCCCAGGGTGAAACGAGCAGCAGGGGGGGGCCGAGCCTTCCCATTCATAGCAGCCAAATTTTGGAACAACCTCCCAGGGATTCTTAGATTAGAAGGTAATTATGGCAACTTCAGGAAACTTCTGAAAACATACCTCTTCCAATAACCTCCAGATATGTCAGGACTTCCCACTAGTATCTAGACGACCACCTGTTCTTTCCCCGAACTGTTTTTTTTTCTTATGGCGATCTACAAGACTCTTTTCTCAGATGCTCTCCGCGCCCTGATGCCCGCGGGCTGTCGGCGCGTTACAAACACATAGACATAGACATAGACATAGACATAAGGGTGGATCCCTCCAACGTTGATGCCATTCTACATTGGCCCACACCTGGATCTGTCAAGGAGGTGCAAAGGTTTCTGGGGCTTGCGAATTTCTATCGCAAATCATCTCAGGCTTCTCCAACAGAGTACTACCCATCACACGCTTATTGAAGAAGTCCTCGCTCCCTTTTTTTTGGACCGCTGAGGCCGATCAGGCCTTCCGACTTTTGAAGGCAGATTTTTGCGCTGCTCCTATACTTCATCAACCTGACCAAAATGCTAGTTTCGTTGTTGAGACTGATGCCTCCGCCTCAGCTCTAGGGGCTGTTCTTCTCCAGGAGCATGACGGTGTAGAACATCCCATTGCTTATTTGTCTAAAGCTTTGACCGACAGCCAGACCCATTACTCTGTAATCGAAAAGGAACTTTTGGCCATAAAAACTGCTTGTGAAGAATGGTGTCACCTTTTACAAGGGGGCCTCTACCCTTTTGAAATAAGAACGGACCACAAGAATCTCAAGGCCATACAGAGCATGGAATGTGTCAATTCTAGACAGGCCCGATGGGCCAATTTTTTCGCTCAATATGATTTCACGCTAACCTACTTACCTGGTTTCAAGAATATCCTAGCGGATGCCCTCTCAAGAAAGCTATAACCTGGCATTACCCAAGACAAAATTCCCAGTCCCATGTTTCCTGATACTAGGGTTATCCATTCTATAAACTCCTTTCTGGAGGAGGTCCACAGTGCTTCGTCTTCTTCGAAACTTCCATCCACTTATTCCAAAGACTTGGTGATCAATGATGGTTTACACTTCTACAAGCAAGACTTGTTCCTACCCAATACCCAGACACGGCGCACAGTTGTAAGGTGGTGCCATGATGACCCAGTGGCGGGACACAGGGGAGTTAAGAACACCCTGGATCTGGTTCGACGTCAGTTCTGGTGGCCTGGGATGACAAAGGAAGTGACAGAATATGTGCATTCCTGTCCGGCATTCAGTCGTTCAAAATACAACACTCAGAAATCTATTGGATACCTGCAACAGGAAGAGGTGCCCAAGAGGCCCTGGAGCGTTATATTGACCAACTTCATTGTGGAACTGCCACCATCGGAGGGATGTTCCTGTATCATGGTGATGGTAGACTGCTTCACGAAGATGGCTCATTTCTCACCTCTGGCTGGATTACCCACCGCAGTGGAAATGGCATCAGTCTTTGCCAGGGACATCTTCCGATTACATGGCACTCCTGAGAAAATAATCTCCGACAGGGGCACCCAATATTCATCCCACTTTTGGAAAGAATTGTGCAAGAGGTTAGGCATAGAGAGGGCCATGTCATCCGGTTTTCACCCGCAGACCAATGGACAGACGGAGAGGACTAATGCCTCTCTAGAACCATATCTTCGCTGCTTTGTAAATTCTCAGCAAGACAATTGGGTGAGTCTGTTGTCCACTGCGGAGTTCGCCTATAATAATGCCACCCACAGCGCTACTGGGCTCAGTCCTTTTTTTAGTTCTTATGGTTATCATCCCTTATTTTTCTCTACTCCCTCTCCTATCCCCTCTGTTGACCAGCTGCTATCTACCGTTTCAGAGGCACGTAGGACTGCGGTTGAGAGCTTGCGAGCTAGTGGCCTTCGCTACCGCACCCAATGCAATCGCAGGCGCCTACCTCCCCCTAATTGGCAAAATGGTACCAAGGTATGGCTGGCTACCAAATATCTACCCCGTTGGTTACGACCATCTAAGCTCTCCCTCCGATACCTGGGTCCTTTCGTCATTACCCACAGGATCAATTCTGTTGCCTTCCGCCTTCAGTTGCCTCACCATATGCGTCGGCTTCATCCGGTGTTTCATTCATCACCTTTGAAGGAGTACCGAGTGGACCCGTTTGGTCGCTCATTACCCCGCATGTCAGTTCCTACAGTGATTCCTCCAGCGGAGTATGAGGTGACCTCCATCCGAGACTCCGGTTATAGAGGGGTCGATTGGAGTATCTAATCCACTGGAAGGGGTATCCTCACTCCGAGGATTTGTGGGAGCCGGTTTCTTTTGTACATGCTCCCACTTTGGGGCGTAGGTTCCCTGGTAAACCGGGTGGGGTGTCCCTTGGGAGGGGGCATACTGTTATGTTGCCGCCAGCCAGCAGATTCCGCTGGCGTCTTTGGAACGCTTGGCGTTTGCGACGCCATTAGAGTGTTCCGTTCCAGCTTCCCTCCTTCCTGGTTAATGGTCTAGTCTTTCTTGTGTTCACTTACTTCCCTATTTAGCCCCGCCTTAGTTTCTGGAACAACGCGTTGCAACTTTGCCGTTCGGTTTGTTGCTGTGCTCCGTTCCGCTTGCTGCTGCATTTTTTGCTGCTGCTTCCCCGTTCCGGTGTTTTTTTTTCCTGCCTCTTCCCCATTTTCTGGGGTTTCGCTGCTCGCCTTCCCTTTCCCGCTCACCTTTGCTTTTCTTCCCTGTTCTCCTCCCTCGTATCTGCCTAGTTTGGTTCTTACCTTCCTTCCCTCCTCGTCTCTTCCTGTTCTCTCTCCCGCCTCCCTCTGTTTCCATTTCCGCCTTGGCTTTCTTTATGTTCTCCGCAGCGTTCCCGCTACTCGGGCTGCGCTGCGCTGTGTCCAAATCGGTGCCTACCTTCACGGCACCTCCTCTTCATACCGCTGGCCAGAATTCGTCCAACTGCTACTACTCCAAGACTTTCTCGCCTTCAGAGAACAATCATCTGTCACATCGCCTGTACCTTCCTGGGACTCCTTGTTGCATCCTCCGGTCCACCAGCGACCAGAACCGGAACAGATCCAGACTACCGGTTGATCTTCTGCTACAAATCCGCTCTAAGAGGTTTTTTTTAAGCTGTTGCTTTTTTTTCCTCTTTGTTGGGTCTCCGCGTGAGAGGGGTCCCCGGCTTCCCTGTTTAACAGTGAATCAGGATGGCTTCCTACTGCGGACGACCATATCTCTTCACAAAAAAGAAGAAAACTAAAGGAAAGATTCGTCAGCGCAAAATCTCTTCAGAAGAGACAGGTGAGGAGGAGGGGGAGGCGGACTTGGGTATTACAGACAGACAGCCGGCTACAGCTAAGCATGACAGTTTGCAACGCCAACTAGACCAGACCATGGCATCCCCTGAAAAAGTCCAGGAACTCCTTTCCGCAGTACACAATTGGACTCAAGAACTATAGGCTGTCAAAGCTGAGAACACTGCCCTTAGACAGAGGGATGATCGCTACGAACAGTCCCGCAGCGGTCTCCCTCCCATGCCCCTGTCCTGTGGCAAATACGACAGGTCTCCCCACAAATTCAAAGAATTCATGGAGGCGTGTATAATCCACTTCACTTTTAGACCCCAGACTTATGCCACGGATCAGGCCCGCATTGGTTTTCTGGTTTCTAACTTAACCGGAAACGCTTTATCCTGGGCAGCCCCTCTCGTGACTAGTGCTAGTCCATTGCTGCAAGATTACTCCGGATTCACAGCCCAGTTCAAGACGGCCTTCGAAAGGCAGGAGACGGCTGTGGTCGCCAGTGAACAACTCTTGGACATTCGTCAAGGCAATTTGGATTTGTTGTCCTACATCTCACGCTTTAAAAGAGTGGCTGCAGATGCGGGTTGGCAAAAGAACGCACAATATATCATTTTCTGTCAGGGTCTAAGAGAGGACCTGAAGGATGAACTAGCCAGGGTCCCGAGGCCTACTACTCTTAGTGAGCTTTGGTCTACAGTCCAACTGTTGGATTTTCGTTTATCTGAAAGGCGTTCCCTGGAGCCTGGTATTCCCACCTCCACTCCCATCTGAGAAAGTAAAGAAGAACCTATGCAGATTGGGACTACCCGGGGACCACTTACTCCAGAAGAATGCAAACGATGCAGGGATAACAACCTATGTATTTATTGTGGATCTAACCAACATATCCTGAGGGATTGCCCTGATGTGCCACCCCGACGGTCGGGAAACACCACCCCTCGGAACTAGTAGGGGCAAGTTACCGAGGGGGGTTCCCAAGTCCCTATGTGTCTTTGTCAGTCACTCCTGCTAATGCCACCGAGGATAACCGGCTCATGGTGATAGCGGTCCAGTTGTGTCTCCCACGACAGACCTTTGAGGTGTTGGCCTTTCTGGACTGTGGGGCCACAGGATGCTTTATGGACATTGTGTGGGCAGACAAGACCGGCATCGGTAGGCTGGAGAAAGAGGAATACCAAAAGGTGGAGGGGATCGACGGAAAGCCTCTGAGTTCTGACCTCATCACGCATACCACTTCCTCGATGGAAATGAAGATTCTTCACCACACTGAGTCGTTTCAATTCGATCTGATAAGGGCGGCTCACTTCCCCATGATCCTGGGAGTATCATGGCTAAGAAAGCACAATCCAATTATCGACTGGAAACAGAATCAACTTTCCTTGTCTTCTGAGTTTTGTCGACAATCCTGTTCTTCATTAAACCAATATGCCACTGTCCACACACTTCCTGAACCCTCATTAACAAGGGAAGTTTTGAAGATCAACAATATCCCCAAGGAGTTTGCTCGATACCAGGAAGTTTTTGATGATGATGATCCTCTCGAGTTACCTCCTCACAGGCCGGAGGATTGCCTCATCGATCTATTGCAGAATGCCATTGTTCCTTTTGGGCGCATGTTCTCCATGTCTTTAGGGAAGAAAGAGTCGCTTAGGGAGTACTTCGATTCGAATCTCCACCACGGCCTCATTCAACATTCCCATTCCCCTGCTGGAGCATCTCTGTTCTTCGTTCCAAAGAGGGGATTGAGTCAACTGAGACCTTGTATAGACTATAGAGGTCTAAATCAAGTTACCATCAGGGATCGGTATCCCAGGGCCCTAATCAAGGATATCTTGGAGGCTGTACAAGGAGCCAAGGTGTTCTCCAAGATTGACCTCAGAAGAGCCTATCATCTGTTGCGAATTCACTCCAGAGATGAGTGGAAGACTGCATTTCGCACACCATTTGGTCACTTTGGATACTGCGTGATACCTTTCGGCTTAGTGAACGCTCCTTCAGTGTTTCAACACTTTATGGACCGCACATTCTCTGATCTCCTGTTCCATTGTACTATCATCTATCTCGATGACATCCTGGTTTTTCCAAGAATGCTCAACTACATACCACTCATCTTCACCATGTGCTACAACGTCTGCGGGATAACCATTTGAAGGCCAACACGGACAAATGTGTCTTCCGAGTTTCTGAAGTTCCATATCTAGGATTCATCCGTTCTCACAAAGGCATGATACCTTAAAGAGAAATTCGCACTTTACACACCTAGAAGAAACCTGAGATCAGCCGACTTAGGCCTCCTGGTTATCCCCAGGGTGAAACGAGCAGCAGGGGGGGGCCGAGCCTTCCCATTCATAGCAGCCAAATTTTGGAACAACCTCCCAGGGATTCTTAGATTAGAAGGTAATTATGGCAACTTCAGGAAACTTCTGAAAACATACCTCTTCCAATAACCTCCAGATATGTCAGGACTTCCCACTAGTATCTAGACGACCACCTGTTCTTTCCCCGAACTGTTTTTTTTTCTTATGGCGATCTACAAGACTCTTTTCTCAGATGCTCTCCGCGCCCTGATGCCCGCGGGCTGTCGGCGCGTTACAAACACATAGACATAGACATAGACATAGACATAAGGGTGGATCCCTCCAACGTTGATGCCATTCTACATTGGCCCACACCTGGATCTGTCAAGGAGGTGCAAAGGTTTCTGGGGCTTGCGAATTTCTATCGCAAATCATCTCAGGCTTCTCCAACAGAGTACTACCCATCACACGCTTATTGAAGAAGTCCTCGCTCCCTTTTTTTTGGACCGCTGAGGCCGATCAGGCCTTCCGACTTTTGAAGGCAGATTTTTGCGCTGCTCCTATACTTCATCAACCTGACCAAAATGCTAGTTTCGTTGTTGAGACTGATGCCTCCGCCTCAGCTCTAGGGGCTGTTCTTCTCCAGGAGCATGACGGTGTAGAACATCCCATTGCTTATTTGTCTAAAGCTTTGACCGACAGCCAGACCCATTACTCTGTAATCGAAAAGGAACTTTTGGCCATAAAAACTGCTTGTGAAGAATGGTGTCACCTTTTACAAGGGGGCCTCTACCCTTTTGAAATAAGAACGGACCACAAGAATCTCAAGGCCATACAGAGCATGGAATGTGTCAATTCTAGACAGGCCCGATGGGCCAATTTTTTCGCTCAATATGATTTCACGCTAACCTACTTACCTGGTTTCAAGAATATCCTAGCGGATGCCCTCTCAAGAAAGCTATAACCTGGCATTACCCAAGACAAAATTCCCAGTCCCATGTTTCCTGATACTAGGGTTATCTATTCTATAAACTCCTTTCTGGAGGAGGTCCACAGTGCTTCGTCTTCTTCGAAACTTCCATCCACTTATTCCAAAGACTTGGTGATCAATGATGGTTTACACTTCTACAAGCAAGACTTGTTCCTACCCAATACCCAGACACGGCGTACAGTTGTAAGGTGGTGCCATGATGACCCAGTGGCGGGACACAGGGGAGTTAAGAACACCCTGGATCTGGTTCGACGTCAGTTCTGGTGGCCTGGGATGACAAAGGAAGTGACAGAATATGTGCATTCCTGTCCGGCATTCAGTCGTTCAAAATACAACACTCAGAAATCTATTGGATACCTGCAACAGGAAGAGGTGCCCAAGAGGCCCTGGAGCGTTATATTGACCAACTTCATTGTGGAACTGCCACCATCGGAGGGATGTTCCTGTATCATGGTGATGGTAGACTGCTTCACGAAGATGGCTCATTTCTCACCTCTGGCTGGATTACCCACCGCAGTGGAAATGGCATCAGTCTTTGCCAGGGACATCTTCCGATTACATGGCACTCCGGAGAAAATAATCTCCGACAGGGGCACCCAATATTCATCCCACTTTTGGAAAGAATTGTGCAAGAGGTTAGGCATAGAGAGGGCCATGTCATCCGGTTTTCACCCGCAGACCAATGGACAGACGGAGAGGACTAATGCCTCTCTAGAACCATATCTTCGCTGCTTTGTAAATTCTCAGCAAGACAATTGGGTGAGTCTGTTGTCCACTGCGGAGTTCGCCTATAATAATGCCACCCACAGCGCTACTGGGCTCAGTCCTTTTTTTAGTTCTTATGGTTATCATCCCTTATTTTTCTCTACTCCCTCTCCTATCCCCTCTGTTGACCAGCTGCTATCTACCGTTTCAGAGGCACGTAGGACTGCGGTTGAGAGCTTGCGAGCTAGTGGCCTTCGCTACCGCACCCAATGCAATCGCAGGCACCTACCTCCCCCTAATTGGCAAAATGGTACCAAGGTATGGCTGGCTACCAAATATCTACCCCGTTGGTTACGACCATCTAAGCTCTCCCTCCGATACCTGGGTCCTTTCGTCATTACCCACAGGATCAATTCTGTTGCCTTCCGCCTTCAGTTGCCTCACCATATGCGTCGGCTTCATCCGGTGTTTCATTCATCACCTTTGAAGGAGTACCGAGTGGACCCGTTTGGTCGCTCATTACCCCGCATGTCAGTTCCTACAGTGATTCCTCCAGCGGAGTATGAGGTGACCTCCATCCGAGACTCCGGTTATAGAGGGGTCGATTGGAGTATCTAATCCACTGGAAGGGGTATCCTCACTCCGAGGATTTGTGGGAGCCGGTTTCTTTTGTACATGCTCCCACTTTGGGGCGTAGGTTCCCTGGTAAACCGGGTGGGGTGTCCCTTGGGAGGGGGCATACTGTTATGTTGCCGCCAGCCAGCAGATTCCGCTGGCGTCTTTGGAACGCTTGGCGTTTGCGACGCCATTAGAGTGTTCCGTTCCAGCTTCCCTCCTTCCTGGTTAATGGTCTAGTCTTTCTTGTGTTCACTTACTTCCCTATTTAGCCCCGCCTTAGTTTCTGGAACAACGCGTTGCAACTTTGCCGTTCGGTTTGTTGCTGTGCTCCGTTCCGCTTGCTGCTGCATTTTTTGCTGCTGCTTCCCCGTTCCGGTGTTTTTTTTTCCTGCCTCTTCCCCATTTTCTGGGGTTTCGCTGCTCGCCTTCCCTTTCCCGCTCACCTTTGCTTTTCTTCCCTGTTCTCCTCCCTCGTATCTGCCTAGTTTGGTTCTTACCTTCCTTCCCTCCTCGTCTCTTCCTGTTCTCTCTCCCGCCTCCCTCTGTTTCCATTTCCGCCTTGGCTTTCTTTATGTTCTCCGCAGCGTTCCCGCTACTCGGGCTGCGCTGCGCTGTGTCCAAATCGGTGCCTACCTTCACGGCACCTCCTCTTCATACCGCTGGCCAGAATTCGTCCAACTGCTACTACTCCAAGACTTTCTCGCCTTCAGAGAACAATCATCTGTCACATCGCCTGTACCTTCCTGGGACTCCTTGTTGCATCCTCCGGTCCACCAGCGACCAGAACCAGAACAGATCCAGACTACCGGTTGATCTTCTGCTACAAATCCGCTCTAAGAGGTTTTTTTTAAGCTGTTGCTTTTTTTTCCTCTTTGTTGGGTCTCCGCGTGAGAGGGGTCCCCGGCTTCCCTGTTTAACAGTGAATCAGGATGGCTTCCTACTGCGGACGACCATATCTCTTCACAAAAAAGAAGAAAACTAAAGGAAAGATCCGTCAGCGCAAAATCTCTTCAGAAGAGACAGGTGAGGAGGAGGGGGAGGCGGACTTGGTATTACAGACAGACAGCCGGCTACAGCTAAGCATGACAGTTTGCAACGCCAACTAGACCAGACCATGGCATCCCCTGAAAAAGTCCAGGAACTCCTTTCCGCAGTACACAATTGGACTCAAGAACTATAGGCTGTCAAAGCTGAGAACACTGCCCTTAGACAGAGGGATGATCGCTACGAACAGTCCCGCAGCGGTCTCCCTCCCATGCCCCTGTCCTGTGGCAAATACGACAGGTCTCCCCACAAATTCAAAGAATTCATGGAGGCGTGTATAATCCACTTCACTTTTAGACCCCAGACTTATGCCACGGATCAGGCCCGCATTGGTTTTCTGGTTTCTAACTTAACCGGAAACGCTTTATCCTGGGCAGCCCCTCTCGTGACTAGTGCTAGTCCATTGCTGCAAGATTACTCCGGATTCACAGCCCAGTTCAAGACGGCCTTCGAAAGGCAGGAGACGGCTGTGGTCGCCAGTGAACAACTCTTGGACATTCGTCAAGGCAATTTGGATTTGTTGTCCTACATCTCACGCTTTAAAAGAGTGGCTGCAGATGCGGGTTGGCAAAAGAACGCACAATATATCATTTTCTGTCAGGGTCTAAGAGAGGACCTGAAGGATGAACTAGCCAGGGTCCCGAGGCCTACTACTCTTAGTGAGCTTTGGTCTACAGTCCAACAGTTGGATTTTCGTTTATCTGAAAGGCGTTCCCTGGAGCCTGGTATTCCCACCTCCACTCCCATCTGTCAAAGTAAAGAAGAACCTATGCAGATTGGGACTACCCGGGGACCACTTACTCCAGAAGAATGCAAACGATGCAGGGATAACAACCTATGTATTTATTGTGGATCTAACCAACATATCCTGAGGGATTGCCCTGATGTGCCACCCCGACGGTCGGGAAACACCACCCCTCGGAACTAGTAGGGGCAAGTTACCGAGGGGGGTTCCCAAGTCCCTATGTGTCTTTGTCAGTCACTCCTGCTAATGCCACCGAGGATAACCGGCTCATGGTGATAGCGGTCCAGTTGTGTCTCCCACGACAGACCTTTGAGGTGTTGGCCTTTCTGGACTGTGGCGCCACAGGATGCTTTATGGACATTGTGTGGGCAGACAAGACCAGCATCGGTAGGCTGGAGAAAGAGGAATACCAAAAGGTGGAGGGGATCGACGGAAAGCCTCTGAGTTCTGACCTCATCACGCATACCACTTCCTCGATGGAAATGAAGATTCTTCACCACACTGAGTCGTTTCAATTCGATCTGATAAGGGCGGCTCACTTCCCCATGATCCTGGGAGTATCATGGCTAAGAAAGCACAATCCAATTATCGACTGGAAACAGAATCAACTTTCCTTGTCTTCTGAGTTTTGTCGACAATCCTGTTCTTCATTAAACCAATATGCCACTGTCCACACACTTCCTGAACCCTCATTAACAAGGGAAGTTTTGAAGATCAACAATATCCCCAAGGAGTTTGCTCGATACCAGGAAGTTTTTGATGATGATGATCCTCTCGAGTTACCTCCTCACAGGCCGGAGGATTGCCTCATCGATCTATTGCAGAATGCCATTGTTCCTTTTGGGCGCATGTTCTCCATGTCTTTAGGGAAGAAAGAGTCGCTTAGGGAGTACTTCGATTCGAATCTCCACCACAGCCTCATTCAACATTCCCATTCCCCTGCTGGAGCATCTCTGTTCTTCGTTCCAAAGAGGGGATTGAGTCAACTGAGACCTTGTATAGACTATAGAGGTCTAAATCAAGTTACCATCAGGGATCGGTATCCCAGGGCCCTAATCAAGGATATCTTGGAGGCTGTACAAGGAGCCAAGGTGTTCCCCAAGATTGACCTCAGAAGAGCCTATCATCTGTTGCGAATTCACTCCGGAGATGAGTGGAAGACTGCATTTCGCACACCATTTGGTCACTTTGGATACTGCGTGATACCTTTCGGCTTAGTGAACGCTCCTTCAGTGTTTCAACACTTTATGGACCGCACATTCTCTGATCTCCTGTTCCATTGTACTATCATCTATCTCGATGACATCCTGGTTTTTCCAAGAATGCTCAACTACATACCACTCATCTTCACCATGTGCTACAACGTCTGCGGGATAACCATTTGAAGGCCAACACGGACAAATGTGTCTTCCGAGTTTCTGAAGTTCCATATCTAGGATTCATCCTTTCTCACAAAGGCATAAGGGTGGATCCCTCCAACGTTGATGCCATTCTACATTGGCCCACACCTGGATCTGTCAAGGAGGTGCAAAGGTTTCTGGGGCTTGCGAATTTCTATCGCAAATCATCTCAGGCTTCTCCAACAGAGTACTACCCATCACACGCTTATTGAAGAAGTCCTCGCTCCCTTTTTTTTGGACCGCTGAGGCCGATCAGGCCTTCCGACTTTTGAAGGCAGATTTTTGCGCTGCTCCTATACTTCATCAACCTGACCAAAATGCTAGTTTCGTTGTTGAGACTGATGCCTCCGCCTCAGCTCTAGGGGCTGTTCTTCTCCAGGAGCATGACGGTGTAGAACATCCCATTGCTTATTTGTCTAAAGCTTTGACCGACAGCCAGACCCATTACTCTGTAATCGAAAAGGAACTTTTGGCCCTAAAAACTGCTTGTGAAGAATGGTGTCACCTTTTACAAGGGGGCCTCTACCCTTTTGAAATAAGAACGGACCACAAGAATCTCAAGGCCATACAGAGCATGGAATGTGTCAATTCTAGACAGGCCCGATGGGCCAATTTTTTCGCTCAATATGATTTCACGCTAACCTACTTACCTGGTTTCAAGAATATCCTAGCGGATGCCCTCTCAAGAAAGCTATAACCTGGCATTACCCAAGACGAAATTCCCAGTCCCATGTTTCCTGATACTAGGGTTATCTATTCTATAAACTCCTTTCTGGAGGAGGTCCACAGTGCTTCGTCTTCTTCGAAACTTCCATCCACTTATTCCAAAGACTTGGTGATCAAGGATGGTTTACACTTCTACAAGCAAGACTTGTTCCTACCCAATACCCAGACACGGCGCACAGTTGTAAGGTGGTGCCATGATGACCCAGTGGCGGGACACAGGGGAGTTAAGAACACCCTGGATCTGGTTCGACGTCAGTTCTGGTGGCCTGGGATGACAAAGGAAGTGACAGAATATGTGCATTCCTGTCCGGCATTCAGTCGTTCAAAATACAACACTCAGAAATCTATTGGATACCTGCAACAGGAAGAGGTGCCCAAGAGGCCCTGGAGCGTTATATTGACCAACTTCATTGTGGAACTGCCACCATCGGAGGGATGTTCCTGTATCATGGTGATGGTAGACTGCTTCACGAAGATGGCTCATTTCTCACCTCTGGCTGGATTACCCACCGCAGTGGAAATGGCATCAGTCTTTGCCAGGGACATCTTCCGATTACATGGCACTCCGGAGAAAATAATCTCCGACAGGGGCACCCAATATTCATCCCACTTTTGGAAAGAATTGTGCAAGAGGTTAGGCATAGAGAGGGCCATGTCATCCGGTTTTCACCCGCAAACCAATGGACAGACGGAGAGGACTAATGCCTCTCTAGAACCATATCTTCGCTGCTTTGTAAATTCTCAGCAAGACAATTGGGTGAGTCTGTTGTCCACTGCGGAGTTCGCCTATAATAATGCCACCCACAGCGCTACTGGGCTCAGTCCTTTTTTTAGTTCTTATGGTTATCATCCCTTATTTTTCTCTACTCCCTCTCCTATCCCTCTGTTGACCAGCTGCTATCTACCGTTTCAGAGGCATGTAGGACTGCGGTTGAGAGCTTGCGAGCTAGTGGCCTTCGCTACCGCACCCAATGCAATCGCAGGCGCCTACCTCCCCCTAATTGGCAAAATGGTACCAAGGTATGGCTGGCTACCAAATATCTACCCCGTTGGTTACGACCATCTAAGCTCTCCCTCCGATACCTGGGTCCTTTCGTCATTACCCACAGGATCAATTCTGTTGCCTTCCGCCTTCAGTTGCCTCACCATATGCGTCGGCTTCATCCGGTGTTTCATTCATCACTTTTGAAGGAGTACCGAGTGAACCCGTTTGGTCGCTCATTACCCCGCATGTCAGTCCCTACAGTGATTCCTCCAGCGGAGTATGAGGTGACCTCCATCCGAGACTCCGGTTATAGAGGGGTCGATTGGAGTATCTAATCCACTGGAAGGGGTATCCTCACTCCGAGGATTTGTGGGAGCCGGTTTCTTTTGTACATGCTCCCACTTTGGGGCGTAGGTTCCCTGGTAAACCGGGTGGGGTGTCCCTTGGGAGGGGGCATACTGTTATGTTGCCGCCAGCCAGCAGATTCCGCTGGCGTCTTTGGAACGCTTGGCGTTTGCGACACCATTAGAGTGTTCCGTTCCAGCTTCCCTCCTTCCTGGTTAATGGTCTAGTCTTTCTTGTGTTCACTTACTTCCCTATTTAGCCCCGCCTTAGTTTCTGGAACAACGCGTTGCAACTTTGCCGTTCGGTTTGTTGCTGTGCTCCGTTCCGCTTGCTGCTGCATTTTTTGCCGCTGCTTCCCCGTTCCAGTGTTTTTTTTTCCTGACTCTTCCCCATTTTCTGGGGTTTCGCTGCTCGCCTTCCCTTTCCCGCTCACCTTTGCTTTTCTTCCCTGTTCTCCTCCCTCGTATCTGCCTAGTTCGGTTCTTACCTTCCTTCCCTCCTCGTCTCTTCCTGCTCTCTCTCCCACCTCCCTCTGTTTCCCTTTCCTCCTTGGCTTTCTTTATGTTCTCTGCTATATTCCTGCTACTCGGGCAGCGCTGTGCTGTGTCCGAACCGGTGCCTACCTTCACGGCACCTCCTCTTCATCCTGCTGGCCAGGATTCGTCCGACTGCTACTACTCCAAGACTTTCTCGCCTTCAGAGAACGATCATCTGCCACATCGCCTGTACCTTCCTGGGACTCCTTGTTGCATCCTCCGGTCCACCAGCCACCAGAACCGGAACGGATCCAGACTACCGGTTGATCGTCTGCTACAAATCCACTCGAAGAGGTTTTTTTTAAGCTGTTGCTTTTTTTCCTCTTCGTTGGGTCTCCGCAGGAGAGGGGTCCCCAGCTTCCCTGTTTAACAGGGAATCAGAGTGGCTTCCTACAGCGGACGACCATATCTCTTCACAAAAAAGAAGAAAACTAAAGGAAAGACCATTCAGCACAAAATCTCTTCAGAAGAGACAGGTGAGGAGGAGGGGGAGGAAGACTTGGATATTACGGACAGAAAGCTGGCTACAGCTAAGCATGACACTTCTTGCAATCTTGGGGTTGGAAGGTACTTTCGGTCTTGCTGATCATTTTGGGAATTTTGTTGTTTCTTTGTTGCTGTATACAGTGTCTTCCTAGTATATATTCGATGTTAGGAGGATGTTGCGCACAGGCGATGGGTACATTAGGACGCAAGGTACACGCTCCAGACAAGAACTCCAATGAGTATGTGCTGAAAGAAATTTTGATAACTGATCTAATGGCAATCGATATTTCCGATAGTGATTCAGGGTGCATGGACGTTGAGACGTGGAGTTGTTCGTAGAGTGATCAGAAGTAGTTTTGGCACTTGGCATAGGCCAAAAGGAGGGTTTGTCAAACGGGTAAACATATCGTGCCTCCTATACAGTATGAATATATGTATATTGGCCTAAGCCAAGCCGCTTTGCGAAGGAATCCGCGTTACAAAGTCTTGACCTTAGATCAGTATAGCTGCCATTTTAGGTTTGCCTGCCATTTTGGATTCTCTCTCTAAAGTCACCCTGTGTTCTAAGATGGTGGACAGTGTCATTCCGAATGTAACATGGCCGGCTTGACCTCTGTGTACAAACTAATATGTAACTTGCCTGCAGGCCACATGTTGGGGTCATGAACTGAGACCTTGTCCTTCGTTGACCTGTGTATAGAGGATTACCTGTGCCACCGAAGCTAATCCGTGAGCACATGTTAAATATAATGTATTCAAATACTGAAATGTGAACACTTGTTTAACTGCATTGTATAAAGATGTATGAGAAGGATCAACAAGAAATACGAAGACACACTGTTGCCATTGTAACTTGTTTGTGAATGTATTAATGGTAAACCGTAAATGTATAGATGCATGAACTCGGCATGAACCCTAGATCCGTGATGTATTAACTTGCAGGTGGACTGGACATCATGTTTCAAACTGTATAAAAGGTGTGACTATTCTAATATACAGTCCCACTCACTGAGCATACCGAACAGGGCTGGAGTTCGCTGTGTTGTACTGAGGGCCCAATAGCTATCTGTTGCTTTGTCCTTTGAAACTGTTCAGTATAGAATAAAGATCTTTGTATCTTTCTTTGTAACCCGCGTTTGGTGTATTTCCTTTTGGGGTACTCAGCCTCGATATCTTCTTTTTGATTTCACACAGGTATCTCCTGAGAATGAACGCTTTCACATTTGATAAGTACATAACCATTCCTGTCCCAGGTATCCCTTGAACATGAGTGCTTTCACATTTGATAAGTACATAACCATTCCTGTTTCAGGTACCCCTTGAACATGAATGCTTTTACATTTGATAAGCACATAAACATTCCTGTCACAGGTATCTTCTGAGAATGAACGCTTCCACATTTGATAAATAACTAACCATTCCTGTCACAGGTACCTCTTGTGAATGAGCACTTTTACATTAGTTAAGTACATAAACATTCCTGTCGCAGGTATCTCCTGAGAATGAGCGCTTTCACATTTGATAAGCACATAAACATTCCTGTCACAGGGATCTCCTGAGTATCACAAATGTCTCATTCAACAGTGATGCCACCCGTGTTGTATGCTTCTCTACCCTAGCAGGAATCTTACACCCTCACAGAGCCGGCCGAGTGCCAGTCTCCGACGGGATAAGTACTTGCCCCATAGCAGGGGCAACTGAAAAAGGCAGAATGGTACTGCTCACGACCAACAGGTCGACGAAGGCTCCAGGAGAATGGCCGGACACGGGCCACTCACTGTGGACCAACACCTAAAGGGCATCCAATGGGCCTTCACGCGCGGTGTCCACCGTGATCGTTCAAACCCACTTCTACTGCACTACTGTAATGAAACAACTCGACTCCACAGAGCCACCCGCCCAGAGTGAGGAATATTACCTAAGGTAATCTCATAAAAACAATTGCTCGTGTGTTAACCAGGGTTGGCACACGTCGGGTGCGGTATCCCTGATTCACGTCTTTCCTCTCCTACCTGATGGGATTAGGCAGCGCTAGACAGTGCCCCGCTCTCCCTGGCTCTTACTAGCGGGATGGGCAGGAGGCAGCAACCACCAAGTGCTTTGTTTGCTCTCACTCGGATTACTCTCTCTCTTGACCTCGGATGGGGGAGAGAGAAAACTTCCAACCCCTGTATAGGCGGACAGCCTATGGATCGGGCAGGTGCCCCCGGACTCAGCAGAGGGCCTCTGTCCCCTCCGCGAAAGTCAGGAGCTTCCGCCTCCTCTCATCTCCGCTGGCCCTCACCCTTGAGGCGAATCCCCTCGGGCTCTTATGCCCTACCAGCATTTTCCATTAGCACTCGCCAGCAGGAGAACCAGCGCAACCCCTGATGTGAAATCACTTCATGGGCGGCCCGCTCCCCCTGCTAGGGGAGCCTGCCATCTACCGACTCTCAAACATTTTGTGCGCTCAAAACATACCCCGTTAGCAGGAATGGACAACAAGGAAAGACTACAACCAACCAAGACTGTTAACAGAACGAAACAAACACAGCCTATGCATACTGAACCCCACAGAAAATGGGGGCTTACACTCACCCCCTTCTCCTTCAAAACCCTTGTCCCTAAGGGTTTCTCTATTCCCAAAGTGCATGCAGTACAATATGACATTTCTCATTCCCCAGCAATGGCATAGTCCACCATTGTCTGGAACAACTCATTTGCTCATTAGTACACATAACTACACATGTACTTGGGTAAACAGGCAGTGCCCTTCGGAAACTTTCAGTTTGAGCTCGAGGTGCATCGTAGCTCAACATTCTAACTGACCTGACTTCTCGCAATGACTTCCACGGATTAGGTTACACTATGAAGGGATAAAGTAAAAGGTAAGAGAGAGATCTAATTGAAGAAAGGCACAATAAAGTCCACAGAAATACCACCCACATAGGATCTGCAACAGGTAAGTGCAAGGTATGATGCAGGTATAGACGGAAAACTTCCTAGTAAAGAGAATAACACGTGAGGAAGGGGTAGAATCCTAAATGGCAAAAGGACAAACGCCAATTGAATACCTACAGAGCAGCTCCAATCTCAAACCAGTCCGGCAAGAAAACAGAGAAAGAGTACTCTGATGAGCAGCAGGTTTAGAAGAGGTGAACTTCCTTTAAACAGGTGAGATGGGTTAGATTGAAAGTGTTGAGCGCTATGGAAATGTCAGAAGATATCCTTAAAGTAAATAGTTACAAAACTCAGTATCATAAGGTGGGAGCGTATGAAGTCTGAGAAACGGCAGCAAGGGGGACGGCTAGAGAGTGTTTACAGCAATTGTCTGGTGCGGAACCTCGGAGGGATTCACAGAATAATCTCCAATAGCGGAGAACCGCTGTAGTCGAAAATGGTCAGATCTAAGTACCCACAAAGAAAGAAAGATTAGAATTGAGATATGAAGCAGAAAAACAATCTGTAATGCTAGTAAGTGGCAACTTACGAAGCGTCTTTCCTAAGAGTAGCGGCGCACTGAGCCGCTGTCCTCCGATCGCTATAAGCTGTCACAAGATCAGCTGACAACGCCAAGAGTGTGTGTGCAGAAACTGCACAGTCGGCCAGAGAGAAACGGGAAAATTAATCGGCCATATTATAAGGACCCATGAACAAGTCATGGCAGAGCGGCCGCGGTGCCAGAAAGACCAGCGCCGATAACAGGATGTAACATTGGTTGGCTTTCCCCTTGAATGGTGAGGACTGTGTCGGGGTTCCCGAACTCAGATGCCTCTCTCATTGTTTCGTACTGTTAGCGGAAACTGGATATGTCTCCTCGCTTCCATACCAGTAGCCGAAGTTTAAACCCTCAGCACTACCATCTTCTTCCTCTTCCTCTGTACCAGTTGAATTGTCTGAGGGCCTGAGGGCTAGTTCAATGGGGGCAGGCTCTATATCTTCTGCATTCCTCTTCTTTCTGGACGTGAAGGCTACAGATGGTACAGGAGATGGGCCAGTAGGTTGCTGGATTTCCCCATGGAGGGGCTCCTGTTGAGAACCTTTGGTGTTCCTTTTGCTGGTGGAAAAAGGAACTTCCGCAACAGTCGGATCCATTTCTACACCATCCCATATGGGCAGGAGATGAGTTCTGTGGAGGGTCTTAACATCCCTCAGTGGCCCCTCCTTTCTTAGTCTGAACACGGGCAACCCTGTCAGCTGTCGCTCAATCAGATAGGGCTGCGAGTCCCAGCGGTCGCCCAGCTTGTTTTGCCCTCTCTTCCCTAAATTCCTGATGAGCACTTGATCCCCGGGTTGCAGGTTGTGGAACTGGACTTTCTCATCATACCTCTCTTTGTTCTGCTGTTCATTAAGTTCTGCAGAGGCTTGCGCTAGTTGGAAGGCTCTGGACAATTGTCCTTGAAGGTCCTTCACATACTTGCAGTAGCCTTCTATCCCTATGCCATCAGAAGAGACCCCAAATCTCAAGTCGATGGGGAGTCAGGCCTCCCTACCGAACATTAGAAGATATGGAGTGAATCCAGTGCTGTCATTCCTGGTGCAATTATAGGCATGGACTAGAGTAGATACATGGTGGCTCCATTTCAGTTTTTCTGTGGCACTCAGTATCCCCAGCATACCCAATAATGTTTAATTAAAATGTTCCGCTTATGCATCTCCTTGTGGATGGTAAGGGGAGGTTCTGGTTTTCTTTATTCTGACCAACTGCATAAGTTCTTTGAGCAGTTTGGACTCAAAATGTCGCCCTTGATCTGAGTGTAGGCGAGACGGCCAGCCATAATGCACGAAAAATGTGTCCCCGAGTACTTTTGCTATGGTCATTGCCTTCTGATCTCTGGTGGCATATGCTTGGGCATAGCGGGTGATGTGATCAGTTACTATCAATCCCTCCGGTGTCAGTTTTAAGGCTCAGGAAGTCCACACAAATTAGGTCCATGGGTCCAGAGCTCTGTAGGTTTTGAAGGGCTGCAGCAGGATGACTGAGGGTTTTTCGGCCTATGCATTGTGCACAGGTAATAATCCTCCACTTCTTGGCCTAGGCAAGGCCAGTAAAATCGATTCCATACCAAGTCCAATGTCCGTTCACTTCCCAGGTGCCCATGTTGGTCATGCAGAGTGCGCAGGACCAGGGGTCGTAATGAGCGTGGCAACACAAGTCTATGTGTCAGGCGCCCTTGGAGTTGACTCTCCTTATACAGCACTCCTCCCTTCATCACCAGCGATTTCCAGCTTTGCGATATATCTGATAGTTTGGCCTGTTCCTGCTTTCTGGTGGGCCTCTGGCGCTGTTCTCTTTACCCAGCAGCACTTCTCTTAGTTCCTTATCCAGCAATTGCTTTTGTCTCAGTTCCATCTTGTTTAAGTGCAGCATTTCCAGAGCCAGTAAACTGGTGGCGTCACAATAGCTCATGGGAACACCTTCTTCAATCCTTCCTAGGCAGTCGATACAACATGCTGGTTCGACGTTCTGGGTTAATTTCTGTTCAGGTTAATTTTAAAGGTTAAATAAAAGGGGCTTGGGGGGGCAAAAAAAGAAAAAGAAAAAGAAAGAAAAAAAATGCATTGGATGGAAATTTTTTAGATGGAAACATTTTAATGAAATGGCATTAGATGCAATGGTTTTAGATGAAATTACCATAAACCGGCCATTTGCTATTTGAGGGATGGCTTTCATGGCAGCCACCGAGGCTATTTCGGCAGAGGTGGACGCGTGACTGTCGTCAGTCGGGGGTCTTCGGGACAGTGCCTCAACATCGATGTTTTTTACTCCAGGGCGATATTGTAGCTGGAAATTGTACCTGGACAAAGCCGCTAACCATCGTAGGCCGGTGGCTTCCAATTTAGCGGACTTGAGGATGTATGTTAGGGGATTGTTGTCTGTTCTTACTGTGAAAGCAGCTCCATACAGGTAGTCCTGTAATTTCTCAGATACGGCCCACTTCATGGCAAACAACTTTAGCTTATGGGTAGGATAGTTTGATTTGGCAAGGCTCAGCCAGCAGCTGGTGAACGCCAAAGGCCTGACAATTACCTGTTGCTCTTGATAGAGTATGGCTCCCAGTCCCTCGGAACTGGCATCCACATTTAATAAGTAGGGTAGGTGCGGATCAGCGTAGGCCAGTACCAGTGCCTCAGTAACAGTCTTTTTTAACTGAGCGAAGGACAGTTCACACTTCTCATTCCAGAGCAGGCCGAAGACCTCTTTAGGATGATACAGGGCCATGGAATGATTTCCCTGGAGAGTTCTCTTCTTCTGTGGAGCTGGATAATCTTTGAGCGGATGGGCTATTCTGGCGAAATCAGGAATGAACCTTCTGTAATAATTACAGAACCCCAAGAAGCTTCTCCTCTCTCGCAGGATCTGCGGGCGAGGCCAAGTCTCCAGGGCTTCCATCTTGGTGGGATCCACACTCACCCCATCAGCCGACACCACATGGCCAATATACTTCACACTGGTGCGACAAAACTGAAGTTTTTCTAGGGATACTTTCAGTCCTTGTTGTTGAAGACGATCCAAAACTTTCAGCAATCTTTAATGATGTTCTTGCAGAGTCTTTCCAAACACAAACACATAGTCTAGGTAAACCAGCACCTCAAGTAAGATCATGTCCCCCACTGTTTGCTTAATCAAGCGTTGAAATGTGGCGGGCACTCCTGATATCCCCTGTGGCATTCGGGTAAACTGGTAAAATCCTAGTGGGCAAATGAAAGCTGTCTTCTCCTTATCCCCAAGTAACAAGGGAATCTGGTAATACCTGCTGCGGAGATCCAGGACTGAAAACCACTTGCTCCCAACTACACAGTCCAGGGCCTCATCCACTCGGGGGGTGGTATATTGGTCTGGTATGGTTCTGCTGTTTAACCGTCGGTAGTCGATGCACAGCCGCACATCTTGGTTCTTTTTTCACGCCACCACTATCGGGGACGCATAGGGGCTTCTCGACTCCTAGATTATACCGGCATGCAGCAATTTTTCGAGATAATGCCGGACGTCCTCTACATCTGCCAGAGCCAGCCTTCTTGACCTTTCTTGAAATGGGGCGGTATCGCTCAGACGGATGTGGTGTTGCACTCCCTTATCTTCCCCCAAATCCCAGTTACTGGTTGAAAACACATCCGCCCTCATGGCCAGTTGTTCTCGAAGATTAGTTTTTTCATGTTCTGACAACAGGGAGTCCCCAAAGTTTATCTTTCCCACATCCAAGGTAGGATATGAGTTTGTGGTTCCAGCCGTCTGAGCTACCGAGTCAGCAATGTGCAACTGCACAATTGTTTGACCTCCTGCCAGATGCACTGTTTTATCAGTGACATTGGTAATGGAGACTCGTATGTGGGTCACTTCTGCACCAGGATCCCTTATCAATTTGTGTTGGACCATCAAGCCTCCAGGCAGTTCTTCACCTACAAGAGCCTCCATCACCATTCTTCAGTAACGGTTTTGACCGTGGAGTCGTACACGCCCAGGCACCATGATGGTCTGACTAGGCGGTATGTCAAGTTGACTGTGGTTAGTGGTGTTCACTTCTCCCACGGGACCATCGCAGGGTACCGCCTTCCCCCTACTTTTCTTAAGGTAGACTTGCTGGCAGGCGGGATGCATTGATAGTGAATGGGAAAACTGCAGACCGGCCATCTCCATACACATCCGGTGTAGGGTACTAAACAGAGCGGAGTGGGTGCCCATAATCAGGTGTACTACTGGATACTGGTTCTAGGTGGTGCATACTAAGGCCAGTGTGCTCAAAGTGGTGCATACTCCAGCCACCTCTTGATCTAGGTGGATCTTCACGCAAATGTACCCCAGATAGGGGCAAGCAGCATCACTGACTCCCATCAGGTTTAACCCCTCCTGCGGTTCCAAGGGCAGATGTGACATATGTTTTCGAAAATGGGGCTCATAGACAATGGTGACCTGGGAGCCACTGTCCAATAGTGCTGTAGTCCTTCGCCCTTCGAGCTCAACTGGGATTGTCATGGGTGGTCCAATAAAGCCCTCAGGGATGCCTCTGGAAGACTTTGTCTGAGTTCGTAGTCTGTCGCATTACACTGCTGACATTTTCCAGGTGTTGCAGAGCTCACAGACTAACCAGAGATGGTCAGCTATGGGACCCTACTGAGCCTTAACTGGGTACTGGGTAGTCAGCATAGCGGAATTGTGGGCCCGTACCGATATACAGGTGTTATTGCCAGCAGAGCCTACTCCTGTATTCGAGGTTCTAGCTGCTCCTCCGCTAAAACCTCCTGTGCGTTTTCCAACAACGCTCCTGCTGGGTTTGGTTTCAGGGCAGTAAATCGAGCAGCTACTCGAGCATAGCTTTGGTCTTGGTTGCACAGACGAGTTGAGTGACGGTCATCCCCACATCGATGGCAGAATCTTCAGGGTAGTAAAGGAGCAGACGATGAGGCAACATATTCTCGAGGCTCTCAAGCTTGTCTGTATACTTGATGTTCTCTGTCATGTGATGAGTGGAAAAAGTCTCTGCCCCGCTGTGGAGTTACATTCAGATGTTCCTTGGGTAGTAACTGGGTCTGTAATTTCCTCACCAATTGTTGCAGGTCCTCTATCTGTTTCTGCTGTGAGAGGGCACAGTTAGGAGATAGAGTCTTGCTTTGGACAGGGTGACTCTGGGCATTGACATCACCGGTTTCTTCTTCCAAAGCTCTTATTGATCTTAGTAACTCTTCATACGGAGATGGCGCGTTCAGCTTTTCACACAGTCTCAGTTGGAAGATGGGTATGACAGCATCTTTGGCCCCTCTAAGGATCTGCTTCAAGCGACAACAGTTCAGCTGGGAAGTCTCTGCTCCTCCCCTATGGAAGGCCAAGTGCAAAATGCGTTCAATCTTCACAAGGAATTCAAATAATTTCTCTCCCTGCTTCAGTGAGGTAGCATGGAACCTCATCATCAAATCTTCCCTCGGCTCAGTAGTGCCAAACGCTCCTTCCAATGCATCCATCACTTGCAGTGAAGTTGGATCCGGACTCAGTGTGTACAGGGATGTCATTTAGGGGTCGCCAGAGGTCGCAACTACGACCTCTGAGGTCTCACTTGCGACCTTTGTGGTCTCCCTTGCGACCTCTAAAAAAAAAGAACAAAAACAATGTTTTTTTCTTCTTTTTTTTGTAACAACCTCCTGGGCTGTGGCCAGCACCATGTGGCTCTTTACGTCTGATGTGGCTGGCTTTCTTGATCAGGCTCCTTATAAAAAGAAGAAAAATAATAACAGGAGTGCCACAAGTCTAAAACTTTCAGCACTGACCCTAAATAAGAAAGAAGAGGAATACCAAATAAGGTGTCTTTCTGGAATTCTATACAATAATTGCTAGACTCATTAAAGGTTTATTTCAGGCACACTTCAGGGGGTGAGTCACTGATTTAATCTGTTCTTAAACGCCTCAATTCAGCCTCTCATCCTTCTGAGGTCGATAAATGAGTACCAACACAGGTTGGGTGATATTGGGTGTATATTTTTTCTATATAAAGCACTTAAGCGTAAGGGGCCATATAATAACACATCATTATCATTTGGTCATGGACGTCTGCTTGCATTCACAGTAATTTGGTAATATAGGCCTATAGACACTGATCTTAACGATACATATGGCGATCCATTCTTGTCTGAAATGTACATCATATTATAGTGATATCGTAACCATATTTTTCGTAGTGTAGCTATCTGATGCCACTTCCTGTTTTGTCAACGGGTGAAAGGTTGTCTTCCATCACTTCCCACGATATCACTTCGGGGTGGGGTCAAATGACATCACTTCCTGTGATGTCATCCGGGGGGTCAAGGGTCGTGTGATGTCACTTCCGCTACCCCTGGCATTTTGGTGAAATGACATTCCTGAGTGTGCACGGGGACTGTACCGTCTGTAGTGCAGGTCCTCACAATGCTTCGATCACAAGCCTCCTTTTCTCTTGTTCTGACCCTTTCCAATCATGAAGCATAATTTGAGCAAGATCGGTCCAAACTTCATATCCTTCGGGCACCGGTTTTTCAGCAGAAAAGGGACGCAACCGGGTGTAGGCTCCATGTTCATTAATCAAGGGCAATCGTGATTGTCTTTCCATAGTTACCCTAACCGCTTCAGCCACGGCAGCAGCGATGACTATGGCATCTTTGGTGGGATTTTCAGTTTCATGGCGTGGAGGTATCCTGGGCCAAGAGTCTAGCTGCCACACAGGGCAGGTAAACACAGGTTCTCCGCACTAAATTTCGGTGGGCAGTGTTTTACCTGTAAGAGAAACTCCACAGTAATATAGCATATAACATTTGGTATCATGCCCTGGTATGCGGCCCACACTTTTCACTTTACCAATGACGGATTTTAAAGGACCAGTCATGGCTAAAATTTTATCTGTGGTTATGTGTAAAGGAACCTCACCTATGATGAAACAGGCCTCGGGGCTAATTCCCTCAGCTCAAATCCACTGTAACACGTATTCATGTGCCATCTTGACTATATGTGTATCTTAACTAATAAGGATTTTATTTTTCTCTGTGTGTTGTTTTTTCACACCCTCCAGTTGGGTCATTCTTTCCCCCTATGAGATCTCAGCAGTGCCTCCAAAAAGTGTAAGGTGTTTCCCCCTGTAATTTTATCCTTCTCTGTAGGAATGAATGAGTAGCTACCAGTAGGAGACCTGAGTAAAGGAGTATAACACCTTACTGCACACATGTGCAGGAAAAATGAGTAGCCCAAGGGGTGGGAGAAGGTGGCTGTAATGTCTGTGAGGCCTAGTGAGGGTTCTCCGATGGTTTGCCCTCAAGGAAGGCCTCTGCTCTGGTACCTTTGTCCCAATGAACAAACGGGGGTCATTACGAGTTTGGAGGTAGGCATGGCGCTATTAGAGCCATGGCTGCCTTTAAACCCGAGTCCGGTCTCACTGAATGGGAACTTACCAGGACATTCCGACCTATGCGGATCCGGTAAATCCCCATTCAGTAAACCATTCCCCATTCCCATTTGAACCTCCATAGGGCTCAATGGGAATGGGGAAGGCACTAATAACAGGCCTGTAAATTGCGGGTCCGTTGTTAGCTCTAAGGTCCCTTAACGGGTCCCGCAAAGAACGGCTGGTCAGACCACCGTTCCTGCTGGGACCCGCTAAGTGACATCGGAATATGGCGGTAGGGGCTTAACGGCACCGCCATCCTTAACGGTGCCATTAAGCCCCTACCGCCATACTCGTAGTGACCCCCACAGTCTTATTCGTTTTAGCGTGATCCGCTTTTGTTTATGTAATGAAATATGCTAAATAAATAATACAAGCACAGCATCACTATTACACGTTAAACTACTAACAGAGTTGCACCCTGCTATTACAAGAAAGAAATCATCCTTTACTGTTGTCATTGGTTCCCTTCACATAGCATTGGCTTCACATTGGTTCATTAGCATATCACATGGATGAAAAAATTGATAGTGTCAAACGACTGTTGACTGCCTCATCTATTGCTGTCTGTTGCATGAACACTGCGTGATCCCACCACGTATTGCCACCATGCTTTTGGCTTGTTTTTGTATATCCACTATTGTATCTCTACTGATTGTTTCTGTCTCTATATGTAACCTAAGACTTGTACCTTCTTGTAATGCGCACAGATACCTTCGGTCAGGCACGTAATATAAATAAATAAACAAACACACATGGATCCTTGAGGATCACCTAAGGGAATAGAGCTTTACATGTAATTAATAAATAATACAATCCTTGCAATGGGCTCTCCTAAGAGCATACACACTTTCACATTTGATAAATAAATAACCCTTTCTGTCACAGGTATCTCCTGAGAATGAACGCTTTCACATTTGATAAATAAATAACCATGTCTCTCACAGGGATCACCTGAGTATGTGCACTTTCACCTTTGATAAATAAATGACAATTTCTAACACTGGTATCTTTTGAGGATGAACGCTTTCACATTTGATAAATAGATAACCAATCCTGTCACAGGTATCTCTTGAGTATGAGCGCTCACACCTTTGATAAATAAATAACCCCTCGTATCACAGGTATCTCTTGGGTATGAGCGCTTTCACCTTTGATAAATAAATAAGCACTCCTATCACAGGTATCTCCTGAGAATGAATGCTTTCAAATTTGATAAATAACTAACTATTCCTGTCACAGGTACCTCTTGAGAATGAGCGCTTTCACATTTGAAAAGTACATAAACATTCCTGTCACAGGTATCTCCTGAGAATGAACGCTTTCAAATTTGATAAATAACTAACCATTCCTGTCACAGGTACCTCTTGAGAATGAGAGCTTTCACATTTGATAAGTACATAACCATTCCTGTCACAGGTACCTCTTGTGACTGAGCGCTTTCACATTTGATTAGTACATAACCATTCCTGTCACAGGTCTCCTGAGAATGAGCATTTCACATTTGATAAGTACATAAACATTCCTGTCACCCGTATCTCCTAAGTAGCACAAACGCCTCACTCAACAGTGACGCCATATGTTCTGTATGCTCCTCTACCCTGGAGGGAATCTTTCTCCCTCACAGAGCCGGCTGAGTGCCAGTCTCTGATGGGATAAGCACTTGCCCCAGAGCGGGGGCAACTGAAAAAGGCAGAATGGTACTGCTCACCAGGTCGGCAAAGGCTCCAGGGGAATGGCCGGACATGGGCCACTCACCGTGGACCAACACCTACATGGCACCCAATGGGCCTTCACGCGCTGTGTCCACTGTGAACGTTCAAACCTGCTTCTACTGCGCTACTGTAATGAAAAAACCCGACTCCCCAGAGCCACACGCCCGGATAAGGGAATATTACCTAAAGTATTCTCATAAAAACTATTTCTCGCGTGTTAACCAGGGTTGGCACACGCCAGATGCGGTATCTCTGATTCACTTCTTCCCTCTCCTACCTGACGGGACTAGGCAGCACCGCACAGGACCCCGCTCTCCCTGGCTCTTACTAGCGGGGCGGGCCAGAGGCAGCGCCGCCAGTGCTTCGTTTCCTCTCACTCGGATTACTCTCTCTCTCGACCCCGGATGGGGGAGAGAGAACTGCCAACCTGCCGATAGACGGACAGCCTATGGATCGGGCGGGTGTCCGACTCGGCAGAGGACCTCTGTGCACTCTGTGAAAGTCAGGAGCTTCCGCCTCCTCTCATCTCCGCTGGCACTCTCCCTCGAGGAGAAGCCCGCTCAGGCTCTTATGCCCTACCAGCAGTTCCCATTAGCGCTCGTCAGCAGGGGAGCCCGCACAAACCCTGAGGTGAAATCACCTCACGGGCGGCACCGCTCCCCCTGCTGGTGGAGCCTACCATCTACTGGCTCTCAAACATTTTGCGCACTCAAAACACACCCCGTTGAGATGAATGGACAACAAGGAAGGACTACAACCAACCAAGACTGTCACCAGAACGGGATACACAGCCCATGCATAGTGAACCCCACAGGAAATGGGGGTTTACATTAGTAAGGAGCAAGGTCAAGTGGGGAGTTAGCTCGCTAAAATGCAAGCTTGGATAAATAGTTTCAGTCCATGTTTGCAGCTTGTTGATTGGAGTCACGCACCCACACTGAATGTTAATGAAAAAATATACGCAATGTGCGTTATTACTTCTTGTAAAGTGTGAGGCATACAGTTTCTTGTGGATCCTAAAATTGATTTTTTATAGAATTAAACCATCACAAATGTCATGGTATTGAAGACTTGCATTAACAGACTCATGTTATCGTATCATGGGCAATGCATGGCAAACTGTTGAGTTTCATAGAAAAACAAAAACATGTCTTTCCCTATGTTTTTTCGTGTGTTTGCATCAAGCATTAAACTCATGTGGCCATTTTTAAATAAATGAAAGCAAAATGGGCACGTCACACCTTCGGGGCCTATTAATCCTTCATGATGTCAAAACGACCGTCTAAAATACTGTGAACTTGGATACTGGTTCTACAGCAGTGGTCTTCAAACTTTTTTGGCCGGGGCCCCCCTGAGCAAAATTTGGGCAGGTCGGGGCCCCCTGGAAATGCCAAATTGCCAAATGGACAGTATGTATTGGGCACTGTCACCTGCTCCCATCACAGTCGCTGGGCTCCATCATCCCACTCCTACTCAGTCCCTGGTCTCTCCCCACCCCATCACACACCCTGGGCTCTCCCCACTCTGCTCCCACCACTATCCGATGGTTCCCGCCCATTGTGCTCCCACCATAATAGTCCCTGGATTCCCCCCATCCCGTTCCCAACACAGTCTGAGGGCCAGTGGCGGCTGGTGATTTTTTTAAGTGGAGGGGCATAACTATTTCCCCCAAAAATGCCATAGCGACCGAGCATAGTGAGGGAGCCCGAACCAATAAAGGGGATTATGGGGGGGGGGGGATTTCCACTGTGAATTTTTTTTAAATAATGCGTTAAAATATTGCATTGTAGAGCATACTTTCAACAAAAAAATGGGTAAAGACAAACAGTTTGCAATTGGTGCTGGGGGGCCCAGGAGGCAGGCATGGCATTTTTTACTGGACATCTATAATAGATGTCCAGTAAAAAGATACCATCCATGTCTCCCTGCCCCCTGGGCCTAACACAATCAACATGATTATGTGTGTATGCAAGCCGCTGCACATTCATACAGCAATCACTCTATCATTCACACGAGCATCCATCACCATACACTCACTCATAACATGAGTATTCACGCATCCATAAACATGTTTAAATAAAAAAAGAACATAAACGTAGCTTCTGCATTGGCCTGCGTGTGAGTGCTGAAACACCCTGCTCCAGGCTGCTCTGTCCGTATGTGCGAGGAGGCGCAGGAGCTCCCCCTCGGACATACAGACATGTAGTGCCCCAGCCTGCATTTACAATGAGCTATGCAATGCTGGTGAAGCAAAAGGCCCCAGCACTTGCATGGCTCGGTGAGCATGTGCGGCTGGGGAACTAAACTGAACTGTCAAAGGGAAACAGTGTTTCCTTTTGACAGTTCAGCCAGCCGAGGAGCACTCCATCAGCTGGAAAAAGCAGCTGAGGGAGTGCTCACTGTTTCACTGGGCTGACTTCTTAGCTTCTCCATAATGGGTGAGGGGCAATGGGTGGGCTCCCCCTCGCCATTATGGATGAGCCGCCAGGCTCCGACTGGCCTATAGGGCAATGCTTGTACCAAAAATGTAAAATGCTAGTGTGGGCCAGTCAAAATGGGCCACCATTTTGGCCAATGTGGACCAGTTTGATGAGTTACTTTACTGTGCAGTTAGTAATTTTGACCATTGTTGCTGAATATATCACAATTTTCTATATCTTGATCTATAGGAAATGAGTACCCGGCGAGGGTCAACGAGCTTGTAAAGATCAAGCTCATTGGCCCTCGTCCGGGCCTTACCCGCCGGGCTATGCTCGGTGCACGCTGCATTCCAGAGTTATTTCCACGAGTGGCTGCCATGGAAAGGGAGAAAGGACTACATGTAGTCCCTTCGCACCTTCCACCTTGGTCATGAACATGGTATGCACTGTACTTGCCACCTGACTTAAAGGGGTGAAATATCGACTGTTTCACAACACACAAGTAGACTTTATGCTAGGCAGAATGCCCCAGGTCAACATAAAGTTTCTTCTTAATGTATATGTGTGGGCAGTTGTGAGGTGGGGGAGGGCATTTAAACATCTGTGTTCCCCCCATTCACCTGGCTCTAGCCTGAAACTGCTCAAAGGAAAAAGCCATGGTACCCTCTTTAGCCCATGGGATGATGCACCGGCTTTCAGGCGGAAATTCATGTATGCCACACTCCATCTTATCTTTCATGCTCCACATCTTATTGGTTTTCCCATACAGATCCCCCTGCAGGGTTCAGTATCATTCTGAGAACACAACAGATGCTTCCACAGGAATATAACTAGTTAGATATCAATGACAATAAGAATTGCATATGCACTTACATCGAGGTTGCGCAATAATCACCTGCATAATATGAGTAGAGAAACAAAAAGGTAAAGTATGATGGCATTGTGTGAATTACAAATGAAACAAATGTATCATTCATTTGGCATGTACCTAACAAGGAAAAGCAACATAAAGATTATGCAATAAATGTCAAAGTGAAATAGTACAAAAAGTATAAAGCGAGTCCACGAGAAAAAGACAGAGCAGTGATTTGACCTACAGAGTGTGTAGGGAAAGGAAAGAAAAAAGGAAACTGAAAGAGTGTTAGACTGGTGAGGTAGTGTAAAGGGTACAGCATCAAAAAAGCAAGAAAGATTATTCTTGTGGGTTGAGAATCAATCTTCAAACCATTATTGGTCATAACATATAAATTAATTGAGTGTTACATTCAATTCAGTTTTAAAAAATATATGCATGTTTTAATCATGCAGTTGAGGTACTCCAGGGCACCTCCAAGTGGAGTTTGAACTAAATAGATTAGTATCTCCCTCAATCTTAACTTATTTCGTAAGTGTCCACCAGGTATTCTCTCTGACAATAATTTGTCACTTTCAAAATGAATTAGGTCCTCAAACTATCTAAATGAATGCTCAGGTAGTTGAGAGAAGTTTTGTTTCTTGTTGGGTCTTCTCAGTGTCAGCGTGAGTAAGAACCAATCATTAACATGTCTGTGGGGTCTGACGGTTTATAAAGACAGAAATACACGATGCCTCCACTTGTGAACAGCCAAAGCAGGTGTGGTCTGAAGTGGGAGAGTCTTTGGGAGATGTCTCAGGAAGAAGAGATGGAGGTGAAGATAGGGATGATAGACATGGAGTGTTTGCCACTGCCACACAAGAGGACAGCTGAGGGAACCCTTATGCCACCTCTGTTAGAACTCCTCGCCAATACACAGACATAAAGATACACCAACATACAGATGACATGCTGTTTTACCAAAAGATGACCATATATCGACTCAAGTACTGTCTGTCCCTCACAAAAGCCTGTATTTCAAGTGGCTACCTGAAGGTCAACCCGACAAAGAACAATACTCTTCACCTCAGAAACCCTACCAAGTCCATAATTAGTTGAATGAGATGAAGCTCAACAGATTCATGCCTCAACTCTCACCAAGTGCAAAATCTATCAGCTTTACTGTCGACTGGAACCTATTCAAAACACACATCACAAATCATAGAAGCAGACTGTACTCCTCGTCAAAGTCAAGCCTTTCATAACTCCCCTTAATTCAAAACAGTTGTCCATGTTCTGGTAATCTCCCAGCTAAATGGTGGCAATGTCTTATTTTAAGGAGTCCCAGATGGCACCTCGCCTCTTCCAAAAGTTATCTAGTATGTTGCAACATGTCTTATCATAAGACTAGGAAAATTCAACCCAATCACTCTCATATTCAAGAAGCTGAACTGGATAACCTTTCAAACATGTATCATGTTCAAGATAATCTGACAAAGCAGTAACAATCAAAGCACCATTTTACCTGACACACATCATCTCCAAGTACACCACCGGAAGTCACAACATTGCCAGACTGAAAACAAAGAACTGCAATAGCGACAAAACAAGAAAAGGGCCTTTACCAGCTCAGTGCTTTGCATCTGGAACATGTTACCACTGTAGATAACTCTGGCCCTGTCCATCCTACACTTCAGAAAGGGCCTGATGACCATACTCTTCAAAATGTAACTCTCTGTTCATTGATTGCTCCACTCAATCTTATATCTCCCCTGTGGACCCCACCCATCCGAGTCCCCAGTGCATACCAGATCATCTCCTATTTCTGTACTCTAATTGTGAACCCCTGGATGTGTCCCTTGTGTTATAAAAGTCTACACAAATTCCATACATATGTACCTCCAATGCCTTAACCAACTTTGGAGTTAGAGATGAGAGTGATGTAATGCAGGGAGAGGGAGCAGCAGCAGAAGTGTTGGACTATATTTAGTGCTGCAGGAGGAGATGGAAGAGCAAGAAGTGGAATCAAAGGCGGTCTCACAGCAGATGTCTCAGTAGGTGGAAGAGGCTGAGGCATCTGACCTTCTGCATGGTCTTGCAGAGGGGGAATTGCATACACACGCATCCCTTGTCAATTGTCAGGCATCACAGGGGCATCCCAACCACAGGCCAAGCTACAGTTCACCTTGTCATGGGTCTGAGAGAACTGTAGGTTGCCAGAGGGAATAACAATGAGTGTACATGAAGACATTGCTATATGCCAGATTTGCAACATATAGTGAAATGGGGTTCACCAAAGAATGGTTGGTTATTCCTTGGAAACCACAGCAGTGCACAATGGAATGAAGGTCTTGCTTTAGTATTCTTAATGCAGGAAGGTAAGATTCTATTAAGCCGTCTTTGACCACACACTTCCGCAGCAGGGATGGCAATGCTGGAGTGTTCCCACTGGAGAACACACATGCCTATTGCAGGTCCCAGATAACATTGAGCTTCATGGTGAGCCTCATTTCAGTACCTGGTCCTCTCAGTCTGGCAGGAATCCATGCCCTCCCTTCAGTGGCACCATAATCCAGAATGTCCTTGTTCCACCACGAGTACCACCACCACAGCATATTGCTGCTCATAGCCCTATGGGTGTGGTGCTTTTTGGATAAGCACTGAGTGACCAAATGTGTCATAGACGTAGGTAATATCTGCCTGTATTATCAGATGACTTTTAGTCTGTGGGAGCTAGGTCCTACAGCAGTGATGTATGACTTGAAGGGTCACATGCTCCAGTACCAGTCTACCCTCTTGTAGATGATTGACTCAGCATTGGGCAAAAGTGTAGGAAAATGGCAGGTAGAGTGACTGCTGTACGAGCCAGAAATAAGGTCCCAAAATATTGTGAAAGTATACCAGACTGTCACAATTAGTTGAAGAAACTTATTCCTTATGCCAATGTCAGCAGAACTAAAAAGGAGTTGAAACATTGTGAGAAAGGAGTAAAGGATTTAATTAGAGTGAAAGTAGTTAGTCCAGACCAAAAAGAAGTTAATCAGGCAATGTTTTCCCAGACATCATTTACTACAAAGAAATCCAAGACTTTTCTCTGCAACTGGTATTTGGAGTGGCCACTAAAGGATAACACATTCAATTAAAAGCAGTGAATATTATGTTCTATTGCCTACCAGGAAATACAAAGTTTAGGTGGAATGACTAATAAAGATGATACATTCAGTTAACTGTTGCCTCAACAAATTCTAAGATTTGTTATTTGCATCTTTTCAACTTCTGACAAATATCTGGTCTGACCATCAAGATAAAGGAAGTGTATATCATCTCCTTCTGATTAAACAACATCATTAGACTTTGGCCTCAGTGAAATCATTTGCAGTCACTGAATATTATCGCCTACTTACCTATATATATATATATATATATATATATATATATATATATATATATATATATATATATATATATATGTATATATATATATATATATATATGTATATATATATATATATATATATATATATATATATATATATATATGGTGTTTAATCAGTGTTAACTAGTATTGGGTAAGGATGATAAAAGACAAAGCACTCTGTTACAGATTTTGAATGTACTCTCTTGCCCCAAATTAATTCTAACACTTGCTATTCATTACTCCACAGCCAACTAATATTTGGTTTGGTAATCAAATGATGGCACACTAGCTGTCACTGAATATAATCTTCTACTGCCTAACAAGAATCAAAAAACCTTTACCCTGCAACTACCTACTAGGATTTGGTCTGGCCATTTAAATATGGCACATTTACAACCACTGAACATCATTTTTCCTGCCTACCAAGAATGATATGACTTTGCTCTGTAACCACTAATCAATATTTGGTAGGGCCACTAAGGGACAAAACTATCAATTACAGACAATGAATAGATTCCCATCCTTCCTACCAAGAAATATTATATTTTTATCTCTGCAACTAGTACTTGATATGCCCACTAAAAGACAACAAACTCAGTTTCACATTCTGCATGTTCTTTGTTGTTTCAAAATACTTTGAAGATATTTCATTAGCAAATTTGCAATTTGTGACAAACTTTGGCCTGGCCATTAAAAAGAATGGTGCAGTCAATGAATCCATTGACTATAATCTCAGCCTCCCTACTATGAACTAGAATACTTTTTCTCTAAAGCTTCAAACTATTACTTGGTCTGGACACTAAAAGATTAAGAAGATGCTTACAGACACACAGTACAATTTCCTCCTGCCTGGCAATAATTATAAGACTTTTTCTATGCACTACTAGCTATCATTTTCTATAGCCACTAAAAGGCAATACATCCAGCTACAAATAATAAATATAATCTCATCCTGGTTACCAAGAAACGTAGAAAATGTAATATTCAACTAGAATTTGGTATGGTCAATATAATGAGATGTCACATTCGCTTACAGTCTTGAATATAATCTCTCCTTCCACCCTTCCACCCAAGAAATGTAAATCTTTCCTGCTGGCCTAAAAAAGAAAATGCTCCCAGTTACAGACACTGAATTTAAACACATTTACCTCAAAAGAATAAAAAATGTGATATTCACAATGTTTCAAGCAATTCATATTTGGCCTTGCCACTAAACGATGGCACAGCCACACCCACTGAACATAATCTTTCCTCCCTACCAAGAATTACAAGACATTTTGTATGCAACTACTAACCAATATTTGATTTTCTGTGACACTAGTATTTGGTGTGGCCACAAACTGATAGCACACTCCTTTGTGGACACTGGATGAAAATATTTCTAAGACATATTATCATCAATTGATCAACTTGTGCCACATCTTGGTCTGGCCTATAAAACATGGTGTAGTCAATTGCAGTCATTGTATATAATCTCCACCTGCCTTTTAAACATTATAAGAACTTTTCTTTAAAACTGCTATGGGCTTTCCCCCTTCATCTGAAGCCAGAAATATTGGAGTCATCTTCGACTCCTCCCTCTCTTTCCTCCCTCACATCTTGGACCTTGCCTAGAAAGCCCACTTTAAACTCCATCTCCTTAGAAGTATCCTTCCTTTCTTCACTTTTCCACAGAAGCTCTACTGCAACAGCCTCTTCCACAATCTTTCTTATTCCTCGCTCTGCCCACTCCAGCTTATCCGAAATAGGGCTGTGAAATGTATCCTTGGCCTCAGGCCCAGAGACCATATCTCTCCAGCCCTAAAATCTCTTCACTGGCTGCTGGTTGTTTCCAGGATTAAATTAAAATTCCACTGCATCATCCATAAGGCTGTCTGGGGCCAGGGACCACACTATCTACAACTTGTTCTCACTAAATACTCTCCCTCCAGATCTCTAAGCTTCTCCAGCTCCAACTCTCTGCACGCCAAGTGTTTCCCTAAGCAGCGAGCTGGAGGCCGTTCTGTATCCTCGGCTGGTTCCCTCCTTTGGGACAGCCTTACCCTTCCTCTTCATCTTGAAGCCAGATCCTCTCAAATACCATAAGCTCCTCAAGACTTTCCTCTTCACCTCTGCCTTCCCTCTCAACCTCCCATGCTAAACCCCACTGTTGCTGAGATTGGTGGCATAGGCCTTATGTATGCCTCCGGTTACTGGCCTCCCTCTCAATCGCCTTCAGCCTACCCCCTCTCACAGAATTTGTCTTATGGGAAACCATTGGCCCGTGTTTCCTCACACGCCTGCACTTAATGCATTAGCACGCAATTACTACTCACCAAGTGATCTTTGCCATGCACTTGCCTTACTCACTGGCACTTCCCCCTCTGTGAATTTTCCTAGCACTTACCCCTTTCCCCTCTCCCTCTCTCTCTCTCTGCACTTGCACGTTCTGAATGCTCTCAAGGCCCAGTAGGACTGCATCTTTCCTGTCCATCAGTTTTATTTCTACCTGCCTGTTTTTCTATTGTTCACTTCCCTCCTTGCACTGTGGGCACTTTGAAACACAATTTATTGATGTATAAGCACCTTACAAATGCACAATAAATAAATAAATAAATATGAATTGGTCTGGCCACCTAAAGATATACAGAATTAAAATACTTTTTCTATGTGCTACTATTTAGCAGTTGCTTTGGGTACTGAAAGGCAACACATTTAGTTACAGACAATGAATATAAACTCATCCTGCTGACCAAGACGCATAGGACATTTAATCTGCAACTACTATTTGGTTTGGTCACTATAGTAAGAAGACAAATCACTTACAACTATCAAATATAAAATTCTCCTGCCTACAAACAATTATAATACTTTTTCTTTCCATCCACTAATTAGTATTTCATATGCCACTAAAAAACTCTGCACTCTGGTACAAACACTGGCTATAATCTCCACTTGCGGACAAAGAAATTAGGAACTTGTACCTGCAACTATTAACTTGAATTTGACATGGGCACTAAAATAAAAGACAATGCACTCAATTACAGACATTCAATAAATCTCCACTGCCTACCAAGAAATATACACATTTTTCTGTCAATTCGTTTTAAGTACAGCCCCTAAAAGACTTGGCACTCTGTTGCAGCACTGAATGTGCTCTGCTGCTTCTTCAAAATAGTTCTAAATGTTGTTATTGCCAACTTTGCAACCTGCGACACGTATTTGGTCTGGCCACTAAAGATGGCCATGGTGTTGTGCGCTGCAGGACCACAAGCGACTCTGGCCATTTGATACGTTGCACGTTGCTCTACATCCACACAGTGCATCCTTTAAAAACCGAGGATCGGACCCCCAGGGACAAAGCCCGTACAGGACAACGCCACAGTGTTCTGTGCCGCAAATGTTTGGCAGCGAAACGGTAGTGGTGCAAGTTGCTAGTATGCTCTGTAGCCGTCAACTAGCAGTGACCGGAGGGGATCAGCACAGAGTGTGAGTACACTGCGCAGCCGTCGACCAGCAGCAAACAGGAGGTATTGGTACAGAGTGCGAGTACACTGCACAGCCGTCGACCAGCAGTGACCGCAATGTAAGTAAGGTGCGGACAGTGAGAGCAGTAACTACTGCTCTCTACTGAACTGCATGGCTGTTTTATGTATTTCCACCTCTATGCCTGACTTACCGTACTCTGTCTCTGCGCAACCTTAGGCTTCCCCTCCCTTGCAGTTAGCCGTACTTTGTGTTTTCGGACTCCCTGCTGTGTCCCTAATCTGCTGTTGCTAACTGTTGTGTTCTAGGTCTGTTCCCTTCCACGGTCCTACTCCTCTGACATTGTTGCTGCTCTATTACTGTACCCACTAGACTCACTCCCACTTCTAGGTTCCCAATCCTCTTTTGTTACTTTAGATACTGTGTCTCTGCTGTTCCACTAGGCTCTCTCCCACTCTCTAGGTTCCCATTCCACGGTTGTTACTGTTGTTACTGTGTCTCTGCTGCTCCACTAGACTCTCCCACTCTCTAGGTTCCCATTCCACAGTGGTTACTGTTGTTACTGTACTGTGCTCCCCCTTGTTGTGTGCCCTGCCTTGCTTCATGTTGTGTTTCCCTACTGTTGTGCTCCCCTCTGTGACCACCCCCCTTCACCTGCACATCCTGCTGGTGCGCAGTACTGGGCGGTGCTCCTCTCCTTCTTCTTCTCTCGCTCTCTCTCTCTCTCTCTCTCAGCTCCTCCGACTTTCCTCATTGCACCCGCTATGGTGCTCTCCATTTCTCCCATCTTCTCTAACTGCTACTCTATCGACTAGCCTATCCCTCTCATTAAGTCAAGAACCTCTCAGAGCCCAGAACCTACAGGCTCGTTGCTGGAGTGGCCCTGATCTTTTTGGAGTGGGTCCCTGCTTCTGTCATTCCTATGCAGGCCCACTCCTTCTTTGAATGCCTGGTCTGCAGGCTCTCCTGGTCTCTCTCTGACTGTGGCCACCATCTGCAAGCCACCTGGTCAGGCCGCCTTATTCCTCTCTGAATGGGCTGACCTCTCATCTTCTCTCCTTGCCTCTACCTCTCAGGTTCTCCTCCTCAGAGACTTCAAAATGCACCTGGATGCTCCGAATCCCTCTTCTGGGCTCTTCCGCAACCTTTGCGACTCTCTCTCTCTTTCCATTCTTCCCTTTGGTCTGACACACTCTGCCGGCCACACCTTGGATGCTCACATCTCATCAGACATCTGCCTTTCTAACCCTCTCACCACTCCTCTCTCGTGGATTGACCACTTTCTGCTGTCCTCCCACATAACTCTGAATGTCCCACTTGCAAAGCCTACCCCAGCACTGCCACCTTCGTTCTCAGTCATTCAGCCCATGAAGTGAGTGTCAGTGGATATCTTTGCCTTAACTTGCTCTGCTCCTCCTACTCTGGACTCACACTCTGACACAGCACTCTCTAACCTGCATCTCTCTATCTCCAATACTCTCATCCTTGCCCCTGTCATGAGAATCCGTATGAAGCCTACCTCCAAATGCAAATCGTGGTATGACTTTGACTGCACCGCCATGAAACGCAAGTGCAGGGAGACTGAGAGGAAGTGGAGGGCTCTGGGTTCATCCTCTGACAAACTGACCTGCTGCCTGCTCTAAAGGCAACACAGACTCTCTGCCTTCTCCAAGAAGAGAGTCCACATTCAAGCCTGTTTCAATGCGACCCGTAACACCATGGCCAGACTCTTTCAAATCTACACGGAACGGTGTCCGTTCAAAGGATCGAATCAAAAGGATCAAAGGACCTTTTGTTCAAATCCAAAAGGACCGAAAAAATAAAAGGTCGAATTTTATTTATTTATTTATTTATATATTTTTAAGTTTAGTGTAAATAAAAAGTTATTTATAAAAAGTAAACAGGGTTTAGGGGGAACCCCCCCATGAACAAAATGAAAAAAATGTGACCCTTTTTTTCGGTCCTTTTGGTGTTGAAAAAAAGGCATTCGAGCCTTTTGTTTTCGAACCTTTGACCTACAACCCACGGAACTGGCCAATCCTACTGCAGTCTCCACCTCTCATGTCCCCTCCCAGGCCCTCTGCATGGCGCTGGCTCTCATTTCACCACAAAAACTCAGGACATCCTGTTCTCACTTTCCTCTTCCTCTAGCTCTCTCAGGCCTCCCTTGGCCACCACTCCTTCTCCTCTCCGTTTTTCCTTCTTCTCTCTTTCGACACCTGATGATGTTTCAAGACAAGTCTGATCTATGAAAGTTTCGTCTAAACAGGTGCTGTTTTGCTCTTCCAGAACCATCAAGCACCACATTGACACGCTTGCTCTGCATTGGGCGATTACTGCAATAACTCTTTTGCCACTGGATCTTTCCCCTCTCTCCTCAAGCACTCCTGTGTGCACCCCCTCCTAAAAGAGCCTTCTGCCGGTCCTACCTGTCAGGCAAACTATTGCCCCATTTCTATCACTCCTTTCCTGGGCAAACTCCTGGAAACGTTGGTCATCTCCCAGCTTACTCTTCACACTGAATATGTTGGTTGCCTCAATGACCATCAGTCTGGTGTCAGAGCAGCCAGAGGCACAGAAACTGCTCTCCTGATCACCTGTGAAGATCTGCTCTCTAATCTTGACACTAGCTCCCCTTCTGTCCTCATCCTTCTTTACCTTTCCTCTGCTTTCAACACAGTCAATCACTGCACCCTGATCAATCGACATCAAAAGAACCTGGGCATCAAGGATCACGCTCTGGGATGGCTGACCTCCTTGCTCTTAGACTGACCCTCCCAGGTCCAACTTGGGGCCTTCTTCTCCACCACCACTCTCTCTACATGGGGGGTCCCCCAGGGCTCTATACTCTCACCCTGGCTCTTCAATGTCTATCTGGCCCCTTTGGCCCACCTGGTCTCCTCCTTCTCCTCCAACTTTCAGTGATATGATGATGACTCCCAGCTCTCCCTCAGGCATCCCTCAGCCGCTTCTCCTGCCTTGCTCATTGATGATTGTCTATCCGCGATTCAGAATTGGTGCTCCTCCAACGACCCCTGCCTTAATGCCTGTAAGATAGAGATCCTTCTCATTGGTACCCCTGCAACCACTTTCCCTCTCTCACTCTGGCCGCCCTGCTTGGGCCCTCTAACCTCGCCTACCTGTGAGGCAAAAGGCCTTGGTGTCATCTTCAACTTCACTCTCTCCTTCTCTCCTCAAATCATGGACCATGCCAAGAAGGCACACTTCCAGCTGCACCTCCGCAGATGTATCCTACCTTTTCTCACTTTACCCCAGAATCTCACAGTCTCCAGAGCTCTGGTTCTCTCCAGGCTGGACTACTGCAACGGCCTCTTTCTCAATCTGTCTGCCTCTACTCTCCGCCCTCTGCAACCAATCCAGAACAGGGCTGCTAAACATATCCTTGGCCTCAAGACCAGGGGCTGTATCCCTCCAGCCCTGAAATCTATCCACTGGCTCCTGGTGGCTGCAAGGATCAAGTTGAAGAGCCTCAGCATCACCCACAAGGCTTTCTGGGACCGCGGCCCGCACTACATCCAACTCTCTCTGCCTACGTACCTTCCTTCTCGAGCCCTTCACTCAGCGAACCTCCAACTCTCTAAGGGTCAGGCGTTTCTCCAGACAGACAGTGGAGGGTAGATCTCTCTCCTCTGTAAGTACCTCCCTCTTGAACGGCCTCCTTGCCCCCCTCAGACATGACAGACCACCTAAAGTTCCAGAAGCAGCTCCAGGCCCTCATTTTCTCCTCTGCCTTCTTTCTCTCTCTGCCCTGCTAACGTCCCTGTCTGATGCACCGACTGGTTGCTTGGTACCCTCAGCGTCTAATTAGGTACCAGGCTCCTGCATGACCAGTCCTCCTTGCACTGCCGTCTGGACTACTGCGCACTTGGGGGATGTAATCTGTAACATCTACAGCCCCCTTGCTGACTTGCACTTACCCAGAGCCGCCATGGCCGCACTTACCCAAAGCCTCACTGGTCCTGACTGCACTTCCCCATACCCTCTCCCTTGCACTTCCCCCGCTCCCTTCCCCCTGCAGCTCTCGTTCTCACTTGCACGATCTGAATGTCACAAGTAAGATCGCGTGGCTTGTCTTCCCTGTATCTTCCCTCCCTTGTCTTGTGACGCCTAGAAACACTTTTGTACATACGCGTTATAAATGCAATTTCATATCACAGTGCACTCAGATAAAGGCACTGAATAAAATCTCTTCCTGCCGACCAAAAACTGTAAGGCTTTTTCTATGAAACTGTATTTTGGCATGGCCACTAAAGCGTGACATATTCAGTCACAGACCCTGAATGCTGTCTGTTCCAAAAATGCATTCTAAGATCTATTATTCACAACTTTTCAACTTGCGACAAGTATTGAAACAGGATTTCTTCCATTCTGTCCCTCCGCAGTAAAAGCAGCACATAAAGATACCACTTCATGTCCGAATTCCCCTAATAACAGTACACCAGCATTAGTTTGGCAGGGCTGAATTCAATATAGCGCCTACACAAAAGGCCAGTCTATACTGCATAGCAACGCGGTGCTTCAAACAGCTGAAGTATACTGAAAGCGCTTTAATGCTCAAAACTAGAGGCTTGTCTTAGCCTAGATTACAAAGAAGCCACCTAGCAAGAAGTGTGCTTTATGTCTAACCATTTATTATAGTGAAACACTTAGCAGCTTTGAACAGCTTTTTCATTCATGCATGCGTGCATGCAAAAATGTTCATATATGTAGTTAAAAGCAGGTCCATGCAATAACCACATATGCTTAAATCCCTGTACTAGCAGGCCGTGAATTTGAATCCATCGTTAGGAGACAGAGCGAAAAACAATGAGTCCTTGCCTTAAGCCATCCATAGATATTGTAGTGTTTCGCTTGGGACTGAAGATGTGATTCCGTGCTAAGAGCTGCGCTGATAAAATGACAGGAGGCTTTGGAGAACCTTGAGAAGAACTGGTATTCCCACCAGACTCTAAGAGCTGATCATTTAACAACCTGCTAAAGAGGAGGCATTACTCAAAATTTAGCAAGAAGCTAGGGGTCTGCCCAATGCATGGCATCAGTTTTGGTGGTAAGGTACTTTCCAGAATACCCCTATAAATATGCCACGACAGCCTCACACAAGGAGCTGGCTGATTTTGAGTTATTTTGAGATCCTGTCAGTTGGTCAGAGGGTGCATGTATTAACATGTACCATGTAGCAAGGGTGCAAAGTGGTTTGCTTGACCGAACAATGTGCTCCTCATTTGGGCTTTTCTAATGCTCAAATTTTGGACTTTTCTTTTTGGATGATGCAGTAAAATTGTTCTTTGCATTTAACCATGATACTGATATACTTTCAAAAGTATTGCTTGATATATTATGATTTGCTGTAAAGTAGGTTTTAGAGGTTTGAACATTGTGATTTGCCTTTAGATTTTCCGTAAGCACAAGAGAATAACATTGCACAGGGCTTTTTGTGTCTTTGTCAGAAGGAATAAAATGCAAGCCCCATGTTTTGTTGGACTGGGCTTTATGTGTTCAACAGCCCATGTGATTGAAGCCTCATGCAACGGAAATTGATATAGATTGATTTGATTATCGAAACTGAGACTTGTTATACAGCAGGCAAACAAATGTGTTTGAATTTCGTGTGAACTTGGAGAGTTGGAATATTGTGGTATTCTCAAAAGAATGTACAATGGCTTTTTTATATATAAATATATGTTTCCCTTTTTTACAGTGTTAGTCATTCTTGGCTCTAAAACATTGGTACAGTGAAATGCTAACAATAAAGTGGTATGTGAGGCATATTATGTTTCTCTTTCTGTTCTCTTCCAATCCCTCTAAATATGCGAATTAAAATCAATGAGAACCTATGAGGACGTCTTACAGAACCATTGAGTAAGGTTAAACAGGTGAAAGGGTTGTACATTAGATCCATGTAATTGAGGTGTGAAGGGAAATTTGTTATGAGCCCCCAAATCCAATTATAAGTCATTGTCGCAAGTTCAAAATCAGTTCAGACGAGAGAGAAGTTATTTGGGTTCTGTTTCAGTGACTGGCAGCTTCCCTGTAGCATAGAAGTGTGCTAGTACATACTCTTAACTAAGCTGGGAGCCAGGGGGCTTCTCCCCTTTTGGGATCAGAGCTCTTACTCTAGCCGGGTTGCTCCAAAAGAACACACAGCAGAATTTGGTCTTGCCACTAAAAGAAGGCAGGGTAACTTACAGCCACTGAATTTAATCTCCTCCTGCCTACCAAGAATAAACATGTATTTTTGTTTTACAACTTCTAACTAGTATTTGGTTTGGCACATTTCGATATAGGGCCTCATCACGAGTTGGGCGGTATCCTGACTGGGATACCATCCAACTTTATTTATGTTACTGGCCACCCGTCTGGCGGTATTAATGCCGGATCACGGGTTGGGCGGTAAACGTTATTCCCCATTGGGTCCAGTGGAATTACTACCAGCGGTTTTACCACATGGTAATTGCACCAAAAATCGTCATTTTTCTGCCATGTTTATCCCCAGCTCCGAGCTGGGGGTAAACACGCCATACACGCCCTTAAATGTGGTGGTAACCCCATTACCACTGCATTTAAGGGCTACCACCCAACTTGTGATGAGGCCCATATATACTTCTCAGTCCTATGCAGAATAATGATACATTTTCTCTACAAGTACCAACTTATTTGTTATGAACACTAAAATACACACACTCAGTTACAACATGCACTCAGTTGCTTCAAAATAATTGTAAGATTTGTTATTTGCAACGTACAATATATATTTGGTCAGGCCAATAAAATATGATACCAAAACATAGAACAACTGAAAATAATATCCCCCTGTCTACCAAGAATGGTAAGAGTTTTCCTCTGAAGCTGCTCGCTAGTTTATGGTCTGTCACCTAAAAGATAGTGCATTCAGTTACAGACACCAAATAAAATATGCTCCTGACTGCAAAGAAAAATAAGACCTGGTCTCTGCAACTAGTGTTTGGTAGGGCCCCTGAAAGATGACACACTTTGTTACAGACACTGAATGCAGTATATGCCTAACAAGAATTGTAAGATTTATTATTGACAAATTTGTAACATGTGAAAAGTATTTTGCCTGGCCATACAAAGATGATGTTGATGATGATGACCCTATCAGCAGCACAATGCCTAGCACCTCACATCCTCTCTCCAATCCTTATCTAAACTCACCTGCCGTATGGTTAGAACATTATGCCACGAAACCCACCAACAATCAACCTTGCGAGCTGTCCCTGAGAAACACTGGACTGGGCTCTAGATTCCCCTGTGTAACCACCCTCATACAGAAGCCTTGCACCACTTCTTAACTCTCCACCACCTAGCTCAAGACACCCTATGCTTACCACCTCCCGACCCACATCCACTCATGACACCCCAGCCAACCTACCCAAAGATAGCTCAATCAGAGGCGCCTTGGTCAACGCTAGGTCACCACCTACCCACGCGTTGGACATTGCAGACCTCATCACCACTCAAGATCTTGACTTCCTTGCAATTACCGAGACTTGGCTACATGCAGTTTCCGGACCACTGCTCTCCCTCACTATACCGACAGGCTACTCCATCTCTAGATGTGACCGCAACACCTCTGAATCGAGAGGCGGTGATGTAGCATTTATCCATAAAAACTCACTTGGCCTTAGAGCGATGCCCATCCAACAGATTCCCTCAGCGGAGCTACTTTCAGTCAAACTTCCTATTTCAGCTAACCAAACTGCCACATTACACTTGATCTACAGACCACCTGGCCCTATCACCACTTTCCAGGATGACATTACATCCTTATTAGTGGATACATCTAAAATTAATTCGCAAATCATCCTACTAAGGGACTTCAATCTGGGCCTCCAAGACCCTAATGACTGTACTGCACCTGACATTGCCAATTCGCTAACAGAGCTAGGTTTCACACACCACATACTCGAACCCACCCACACCAAAGGGAGGACACTTGACTGGTTACTTGACACTAATTGCAACATCAGCTACAGTCTAATTCACCTTGCGCATGGTCAGACCATCATATTATTACCTTTAATATAAAAGCTAACCAACGTAACAAACCACCCACCGCCCCCACTTTGCAAACCAGAAACAAAAGGGACATCACCTGTGTTAAACTACTGCCCCCAATCATTCCTGCCCCATCCTGCTCGGACCCCACTGCACTAATCGGCACTTACAACCATGCCATACTCACAGCACTTAACTCCATTGCCCCAATTAAACTCTGGAAATCTAAACCACATGCACATCTCAACTCTTGGTTTACTCCACACTTGAGAGTGCTACGTAAAGAAAAACGTACTGCTGAATCTCGATGGAAAAGTCAACCTTCTGATGCCCACAAGGACAGCCTTGTCATAGCATCCCTGAACTACAAAGAGGCCATCTTCCAAGCTAAAAAAGATACATACAACTTGAGTATTAGACAAGCGGACTCTAATACCAAAGAATCGTTCAAGATTCTGAAAGAACTAGAATCCCCTGCAGCCCCACCTGATTCTTGCACCAAAGATAGCACATGGTGCTCAAACATACAAAAAGCACTCTAATATGAGGCAAAACTCCTTGCAGTTAGGCCAGCAACCGAATCCCCTCACCAGCTCTAATACTCAGGCCACCCCCCACTCATAAATTATTCAGCTTCTCTCCACTGACCACCGCTGATGTTGAAAGTATCATCAACAAGCTAAATCTTTCCAACTGCCATGGTGATTCATGCCCAGCCCCTATCATCAAAGAGGCTTCACACAATTTAGCCCCGTTCATTACCACTTTTATAAATGCCTCCTTCAAATCAGGCATTGTCCTGAACAACCTAAAGGATGCATGGGTCATCCCCTTGCTCAAAAAACCATCACTTGATCCCAGTATACCAACAAACTATAGGCCCATCACCACGGTGCCTTTCATGCTCAAAATATTGGACCGAGCTGCCTATTTGCAGACCCGGAACTACCTGGAAGCTAACAAACTCCTTGGCCTTAGGCAATTTGGTTTCCGTCCTAGGCACGGGACAGAAACTGCCTTCATTGACCTAAAAACTCAGATTGAGGTTCTGAAAGACAATGGGAAGCTAGCCTTGCTACTCCTATTGGATCTCTCAGCAGCCTTTGATTTGGTCAACCACCAAATTCTTTGTCAGCACCTCAAATCAGCTGCCTACTTTTCAGGCTCTGCCACTGCCTGGATTAGATCCTTTTTAGATAACAGATCTATGCGGGTATTCTCCCCCTCAGCATCTGCAGAGCCTTCCCCCATTCACTGCAGTGTTCCCCTAGGTTTGTGTGTATCACTGACACTTTATAATGTGTTTACTAAACCACTTTTTGATATCCTTAACTATCTGGGCGTCACGTATACTAATTACGCTGATGACACCCAGATGCTCATACCTATCACGGGTGACCATGGAGCAAACACCAAATCCCTGAATTATATCTACACTGTTGTACAGGCGTGGATGGCTCAACACGAACTTTGCCTCAATGATGACAAGATGGAACTCCTTATCTTAGGATCCCACCAACGTCTTAGCAAACTTGACCCTTCCTTCAGGTCATTCATCATTGACGGCAACGCCATCAAGGTCTCCAAGGATACCAAAACCTTAGGAATTTATCTTGATTCCTCACTATCTCTGTCTAGACAAACTAACGCTGTCAGCTCAGCATCTGCTTATGCCTGCAAACTTACCACAGCGTGCAGACCCTTCTTCACCGCTGCCAATAGCACTACCCTGGCCAGAACCCTTGTCAAGTCTAAGATTGACTATTGTAGTGCCTTGTATTTAGTAACTAGCCAATTCAACCTATATAAACTACAGCTCACACAGAATAATGCTATTAGAGCTGCTCTGAATATCCCTAGAAATCAGCATATTTCTGATCACAGACGCAATCTACATTGGCTCCTTGTTGCTCAAAGAATCTCCTTGAAAACGCTTGCACTTACACATGAAAAAATGAGGCAGGCAAGGCGAGCCCTCCTGTTCCCAGTCAAAATATACCTGATGCAAAATATTTATGGGTTGAATCCCAAGAATGTCCAAGTATTAACAGGGTTGAATCCCAACTGCTGCAGTTCAGTTGCAAGTATTAACAGGGTTAAATTCCAAGTGCTGCCATTCAGTTGCTCTTTAGTTCTTCTCCTCCAAGCGCTTTCTTGTCACAAACAATCATCAGGGAGGCTGTGTTTCTTTTCAGGTGTTACCAATTTAGTTGCTGTTTCAGTCTCTAAGGATTCTGGTAGCTGTAGTGAGAACATTTTTTCAATTCAGGTGACCAGGAACGACACCACTCCTGGAGCACACTTCTTTCCCAAAATTGGGAGGGTGGGGGAAAACCATCATTATGGCTCTCCAAAGTGGGGCACAATAACCCTGGTGCTGCTGCCTCTGGAGCCTGGCACTCCCATATCATTATGTGAAAAAGGGAGGAAGGCAAGGAGCGCACTCCAGTTCCCAGTCAAAATATACCTGATGCAAAAAGTAAATGGGTTGAATCCCAAGAATGTCCAAGTCGCATTTTTGGGATTTATTAATTTTTTTCTATACATACTTTGAAATCCTACTGTACTCTGTATTTTCTTTGTTTGTAATATTTACCTTTCTGTGTAACCTGAAGATATGCACCCAGATGCCCTTGGGCAAGGCGCGCTCTACAAATAAACAAAATACAAAAAAATACAAATGATGTGATCACCTACAGCCACAGAATATAACCTCCTCCTGGATACCAAGAATTATGAGATTGTTCTCTGCAACTTGAAACTAGTATTTGCTCTGGGTATGAATCTTATGTGCAGTCACAAATTGCCACTGAATTTAATCACCTCTGGGTTAAGAAGAATTGGCCACTGAATGACAATGCACTCCATTATAGACACTAAATATAATCTCGTCTTGCCAACCAAGAATGCAAAACATTTTCTGTGCAATTATTATTTGGCAGTGCCACAAAAAGATGATGCATTATGTTTTAGACACTGAATGCACCCTATTGCCTAATAGGAATCATATGTTTCCTTATTTGCAACTTGGCAGCTTTGTGAGAAGCTGTTCATGGTCGCCAAAAAGATGGAGCAGTAATATATAGCCACTGAATAGAATTTCCTCCTGCCGATCAAGAAGTATGAGACTTTGTCTATGTAACTACTACCTGCTACATGTAATAGCCACCAAAAGAGGTCACACTCAATTACAGGTACTGAATACAATCTTCTCCCTGCAGCCCATAAAATGTAAAACATGTTCTCCCCAAATAGTATTTGATATGCCCACCCAAGTAAAATGTAGTCACGTACAGCCACAGACTGTAATCTAATACCTTGACTCCCTTCACACTGACAAGTCATTTCAATGGTGCATTTATGTAATGCATGGTGGTCAGTAGGATACTGTAAATTCTGCAGTAGTGACAAAAACATGGCCTATCCAATATCAGTTTCCTACCTGTTGATTTGCTAAATTCTATTTCATTCTCCTTCCTGCCCCTCAAATAAGTCTTATTTTAATTTTCTATGTGTCTCTCACCTAAGGCCTATTTTTATTTTCTACCTTCCCCTAAACTCAAACCTATTTATGTTCTAGCTCTATCCTAGCTAATGCACATTCCCTAAACTATTCTAGTAGCATTGCGTCTCTAAGTCTAAAGAACAAGATTGATCTTGAAATCAAACTATGTAGGCCTCATATATACTATTTTAGTGTGAAACACATGCCAAACTTTATCAAAACCCTTAATAATGTTCAGAACATATTGATTCGTCAAAACTGCAATATTCAGGAATTTTGGTTTATGTCGGTATAGTTTTTCCCAGGCTTATTCCCTATTATCCTTTGCCCGCTTCCCAAAGCACACGCACTCTGCTAACAGAGCCTTAGTTGGAGCCCTCCCTCCACGGTACACTTGACCTTTACCTTCTGCTTCCTCTACTGATGTTCACCCTCCAGCCTCCATGTTCTCCTTGGCTTCTCCTTCCCCTGCTGATTATCACCTTTCAAACTCCAAACACAATCTATGTCCCCTCTCTCCTCTCCATGCTCTGCAAGAATCTTCTCTCTCACAACTCACACTGCCAGAATGGAATGTTTGACTTATGGACAGTGATCTCCCTCACGCCCTCTTTGGGACTCTTGGTGAGGGTCTAAACCTTTGTGATCCTGGACTAGGCTCAGCCGTATTGGTTAATGTGACCTGGGTGATGTGGAGAGCAAGAAGGCTGACTCTTGTCTAGTTTAGTGCCTGCCGCCATCTTGGATTACAGTTCCCCCCTGTGACCGTCCCTGGTTCAGCCTGCATTTAGCTGGAGCATATGAACGGGAAGCCGATGAATCCTCTGGTAAGTGAAAAGAACCCTTTTCTTTCAGTAGACACTGCCTGTTTAAAGAAACTGAAACATTGTACATGGTATTTGTAAATGTTTGTAGGGGAACAATGGTTCGGTAACTCTTTTCCTGTGGCTTTCTTTCTTTGCTTGAGGAAGCAATGAACTGTAATTTTATTATATCTGCAGAGCTCCTGTATTCAATATGTGTACTTACATTTTCAAGAAATTACTTCCTTTTCAGCTGTCTGGGCTTTCACATGAATGAAATCACTAATGAATTGGTGTCAAGTGTCTGAAAATGATTACCATTAAAGAGACATTTAGCTTTTTTCTATGTTGATGGTTTTAGGTCTGGTTTTGGGTTGTATTAGCTCCCTTGAGCTCTCCCAAGCAGACGTATATGGTTGATGTGGGCGGGGTTCTCACTATGTGTATACCCTGCCTTCAGCCGGAGACTCAGCAAGGGTGGTCTTGGGAACCCTCTTATACCTCCTCTGTGCCCAGTGTCCACTGGCTTGGGACAGTACCGGGCCAATTCTGAAACCTCCTGCCAGGTCCTAAATTCAGTTAAGGAACTTCATAACACTGGGCCACCTGAAGCCATGTTTATTGCAGCAATGCAACATTTGGATTCTTAGATATCAGATAACTCAACATGTGTCTGTGCTTGGTGTAGCAATTGAACATGTAACATCAAAAGCTATCACTTTCAAGCCTCCCATTAAACGGGCTAGGATGAAGCTGACAAGTGTTGCCTTCTACCATATCTTGATGAACAATGCCACATTAAGACCTGTGGGCCAAGTGATTGTGATCACAAAACCTTAATATCACCCACATAACAGTCAACATGTCAACAAGATTAGCAATGTTCCATGCTATTACCCTTCCCCTCCATTGCACTGTTTCCTGTCTCTCTTAGTCACTCTTTTTCACTTGTTTTATGCAGGTGAAACATCATATCCCACAGGAACCTTCTCCTCCAGTGGCATTGTACTATCGTGATGCCCACCCTACCTCCCTATGCCAAAGTGTTGATTAGCTGAGATGGGAAGATCGTTTAATTCCTAAAGATGTAGATATATATTTACACTCACAAAAAGCAGGATATTGTCTTTATTTAAATTGTTTTCGCTGTTATAAAGTTCAGAAATAATCGGTTCAGTCATTTAGGTTTAAAAAAGTTCAATATTTATTTTTTAAAATGCGTTTCTTAGAAAAGAATTAACCCACAAATAATATAAAATTTGGTTTACTAATGTATTGAACTAGTGGTAAACATTTCACGCAAATACTGTAACGTAAGCACTTTAAATAGCGTGGCGAAATGACATGAAGACAATGAATATAAAAACGTCACTCAAAATTGCTCTCAATTTAAGTGCGTAGTCTGAATGAAATAGTTCGATAGAAGGACGTGGAGTAGCTTTTTTGTAAATGAAGCGGAAAACTATGTAAGGATTATTTAACATTTCTTTCTCCAAGTTAAGGTATAATTTAAATGAAATATGAAAAATGTGCTTTCAATTATTCAAATGGACATATTTAAATTGAATTAACAGTATAGAAAGAATGAAATATAGCAGTTAAGGGAACTCATAAAGTGTCTTCATGAAGTTTGAGACATACCCAAGCTTGAACATAATTTCTGAAATGGAGGGCAATGCAATCCTCATTTCAGATTGACTATCTTTGACAATTCAGCTGCTATAAAAAGAATCTTAAGTAGGTCTTTTTTTCGGATGAATTTATCTATTCACAAAATCACAAATTGCATGTTGATCAATTGGACACAAATATATTTATCTGAAGTTACTGAGATAGAATTGAGGTACGCCTTTTTAGGGTGTCTTGTTGTATAGAAGTGTGTACAAGTTTAGAAATATCTATTAAGTAATAGCTATCAACTTTAATCTGCATTTCAGTGCTTGAAAAAGGGGTGAAGCTGTAAACATGTTGTACTATATCATAATTAATGGAATTAAAAACATATTTGTTCCTTTTTTAATTGCAACAATGATTCCGCTGGAAACTTAAACTTAATAATTTCAAATGTCATATTGTGTTATTTATTAAGATGTTTTCCATGAATCACTGCCATTTGCAATTTGCATGGTGTCCAGGTGCTCTGGAGGATGTGGAAGAGAGTGGTTGGGTTTTGGAAAGGAGGAGAGGTAAAAGGTGAGATAGCAGAGCTGTGTGTTAATGAAGCTGCACAGATCCAAAGTACCCTGATCTGTGCCTTTGTGAAAGCTTTCTCTGTATGAGGTTTTAGGAGAATCAAGGGCTGTTTAGAGGGCACACCTTATGCTTTCAATGAGGGTTTGCATTGGCTGGAGGCATCAAGTAACATGGGAAAATCAGCACATAAGCAACATATGAGATACCATTACATGCCAGAATTCGCCTCATATAGTTAACTAGCATAGGCCAGACAAGGCCTGTTAGTAGAATGTAGTGCTTAGAGATTAGTGAAGGCTATACACTTGGAGAGCAATCTATACTGCAATGTAGTTCTTTAAACAACAGGAAGCGCTCAGTGCGCTAGACGTCTGTTTAACCTGTATTTGCTTTACATTTGCAAAGCAGCCGCTTAGTGAGGTATGTGTTTTTAAGGAACCTACATATACGTGAAAAAGAAACCAGGAGTTTGTGAAACGTGTCGTTTTTTCACTTTTATTCAGTCCTTTGTGACGCCCTAATAAACTGGAATTGTTTTTAAGAAGCAATTTTTGGCAATTTTATTTATCTGCCTGACACAGGGAGCCTACTTTGAGTGTAAATCCCCAGCGCTTGCTTCAGCGTTGTTGTCCAGTTTTTATATATATATATATATATATATATATATATATATATATATATATATATATATAGGGAACAATGTTTTTGTTGATCACAAAACAACGTGCAATAGATAAGAAATCAGATTTAACGGGAAGCAGGGAGTTTCTTACAATAGGATGGGTTTGAAGGACATTCTGAGCAGGTTGTGGAGGGAAGTAAATGGAACAGTCACTGGGGGCATTACATAAGTGGACATATATCATTCATTATAGAAAAACTCATAGAAGCTTGACTGCTTACTTAAAAATACATGCACGCAAACACAACTCACAATGCCAGTGGCTGTCAGAGGCGACTGGCCTTTGTCAGTGCAGCTTGATGGCTCCCTCATCTGAAGGTCCATTCCTCTAGTGCAATTTCTCAGCAGGGGATATTTGTTTTGGCGTTCCAACATGGCATGGAAGAACAGGCTGAGGATTGCACCCAGAGGGAGCTGCTGCCGGGTCTCTGGTCCCTGGATGCTGTCACCTGAAACGTCACCCTGGAAAGTAGGTCTCGGGGTTAGTGTCCTTCGTTCGCCTAATGGGTGTCTGTTTGACAATGACAACTCTGTCTTAGTCGAGGAGACTCGATATTTAAAACCGCCCTGTTCTGGGATTTATTTCCCTGTTGAGGGCACCGTGACGTGTTTGTGCTGGTGTGGTTGGTGTGGATACATAGCAACTGGGATCTCTGGAGGCAGGGTTTTATAGGAGTCATTGGTGTGCTTTGAGGAGGTTAATGGGGTGGAGCCCTGTGGAGTGGTGTGTACATTCCTGTGGTAGTTGCCATCCCTGAGCAGTAAGTAGGTTGTACCTGCATATTGGGAGGGTACATCGCCTGCGTGGTTTATACTGTGAATTTAACATGCCTGTAACTAGAGCTTATATTTAAAGAATGATGACATTGGAGCTTGCAGCTGAATTAGCCTCCCCACCTCTCGAGTTTATAAATGGGGGTTTAGAGTCAAGAAAGGGTTCTCTCCAAGAAATACCTATTTCTGGGAGTTTGGCCACCATGGAGTATAGTATTCCACCTACTTCTCCAATGTCCAAGAGGAATCCGTTGTCTGTAGTCCTGGCACGGAGCGCGTGGAGGAGACAGCATCTTCAGGACCATGGAGCTGGCTTCTCCGACAAGAGGATGAACCCAGTTGGAGCACGGTTTCACCTTTGCCAAGTGTGGGCCTGGAAACAATGGGTGCATCTATATCTATGTTCTTACAATCTCCATCGAACAGAATGGAGAAAGTTGCTTCGGAATCCTCTCTACAACCTCCCACAGACCATGTGAGATTGGATGACAAGCAAATTGAGGGAATCAGCCCTGGGCAATGGCTTCGTGTGAAGGAAAATATTATACGCTATCTTAATCAATGTACTCATTTTGCAGATGTCTATGTATGAGCAGATAAATGCACATTATAGGTTCGGCCGGAAAAGGCTGATCAAATTTGTCAAACCAATCAGTTACCTTTGAAATCAGTTGGAATCGAGGTTACTATGCAACCACTGAAAGATCATAGGGACATGAATGTTTCAGGTACCGTGGACAAGTCTTGTCAGACAACTTTAAGTGAGGTTAATCTCCTGGAAGATAAATCTGTCAACACGCCGAAGGTGATGTCTGATGCCTTCGCCTTGATTTCAACACTGCTTGTGCTAGCCGATGAGTCACTCCAAACAAAAACTTTGTTTTTCTAAGAGGTTGTGAGGGAGTAAGGACTATATGCCTGTGACACTGGACACGTCACTGAGTGGTTTTGGCATGGACAGAAGAAACTTAGTAATCACCGATGCTGAGACAGCCCACAGGGCATGAACCTTAGGAGGCCCTTAGAAATAAAGTGCTGGTTTGGCTAAGATCGATGACTGGGCCAGGGGTCTTTAGAACATTTGACTTTATGAGTCTGCATTTATGAGTCTGCATGTGGTTGAAATTGACAGCTGGTTCTCCCTGAACAATAGAGACGGTCCTTGTGGAGTGTGGTGGTACTAATCTCCCACATTTCTTGAGCATTCTTTGTGATATTCCCAATGGCCCATCCATTTTAAAATTTTTACTTGACCTGGTCTAGGACCTAGACTCCCTTGTCGGACCTCAGTTGTGAATGTATGCCTCATGATTTTATGATCACTGGAATTATTTTGTTCCCATTCTTTTTCTTTGCTAGTAGCATGATCCAATAGTTCGGCCTGTTTTTGATTCAGGTTTTTGTTCTTTGTCCTGTTATATATTATGTCATGCATTTTCTCCATCTGTTTGTCAGTGCTCTGAGGCCTTCGGGTGAGTTTAGCTCTATATATATATATATATATATACATATATATATATATATATTAAGTGAAAAAAACATTGTTAAAGGGACGTTATGGTTAAGTTGCGCTACTAAAAACCTATGAAATTCACTGAAAAAACTTTGTTAAAGGGACGTTATGGTAAAGTTGCGCTACTAAAAACCTATGAAATTCAGTGAAAAAACGTTGTCAAAGGAACGTTATGGTTCCAAGTAAAACCGAAAAACCCTTGAAATTCGCCAGTTATGGTAAGCTAAGCAACCATAACTCGCGCCACCACCATGCACTGCTAAGACTAACACCCAGGACATCAAAGATGACATCACAAATGTCATTGATGACATCACTGATGACATCACATGTCTGCCTCACTCTTTTTTCTTTTGCTGACATATCTAGGCCACATGGTTTTCTTCAGTAACAGTCAGAAACTAAACATTTTATTTTATTTGTAGACGTATCCTTCAAGTAGGTTATTACAGTAATTCTGTTAGAGTCCAGTCACATCATATGAAACATATACATACGGGAAGACACAAGCTTGAAAGACAGCAATCCTTTTTGTGCATAAAGATAATCAATAGACTTATGAGCACTTTCTGATAGTTCTGTTGTTTTTTTATGGCTTTACTTTCCCTGTATACGGTCATATTTGTTTACATTGTACTCACACTACTTTCCTTAGGGTCCAATCACATCAAGTGATACATATACATAGGGTAAATAGCAGCTTTGAAACAGCAATCATTTATTTGCATAAAAATAATCAGTTAGGTTATGAATTGTTTCTGCTACTACTTGTGCTTTTTTGCTAACTTCACTTTCCCTCTATATACCCATATTGGTATGTGTTCTTGTGTCTTTGTGTTTTGTCTATAGTAATGTTTTATTAGCTACGTATTACATATTTCACAGTACACAAAAATCTATTAAGAAAACAATTATCATTTCATTACTCAACATATTAACATTACGAATATTATACCTTCATCTTGTACACTGCACACCATGTTATGTTTCTGTATCAGTAGCTTAGTATAATAGATAGAACCCCATAATAGAATGCTATTTATATCAATTCATCGTTCAATGCACTAATTAGGGTATGATATTTATTGCAATGATCTTTGACACTTGTTTCGCAACATTATAATAAGAATCCCTTGTACACATATTTCATGAAAAGTACATACACATGTGATGTCATCAGTGATGTCATCAATGACATTTGTGATGTCATCTTTGATGTCCTGGGTGTTAGTCTTAGCAGTGCACGGTGGTGGCGTGAGTTATGGTTGTTTAGCTTACCATAACTGGCGAATTTCAAGGGTTTTTCGGTTTTACTTGGAACCATAACGTTCCTTTGACAAAGTTTTTTCACTGAATTTCATAGGTTTTTAGTAGCGCAACTTTACCATAACGTCCCTTTAACAAAGTTTTTTCAGTGAATTTCATAGGTTTTTAGTAGCGCAACTTAACCATAACGTCCCTTTAACAAAGTTTTTTTCACTTAATTTCATAGGTTTTTAGTAGCACAACTTAACCATAACGTCCCTGTAACAAAGTTTTTTTCACTGAATTTCATAGGTTTTTATTAACACAACTTAACCATAATATCCCTGACATGTAACATAGAACATACTAACCCCCTCGTAGTGATTTTCATGTCGGTGGACTACCGCCATGTCCGCGGACACATCGAAAATCTGAGCGTGATGATTGTAAATTTAAATAGTGTGCCCCATTTCCCCTTTAAAGTTGGCTCTGAAAAGAGCCGCTTTTATTTTTCAGATGCTTGACAAACACCTGTTTTTTTATATTTTTTTTCTTGTTTTTTTTCTTACTTTACTCCTAAAATCTTCACATAACCTTCTCCAAAGCAACCCTTACATTCCAAAATAAAAAGGCATTTCCGGTAAAAGATAAAGAAATGCCATCTTCCTTAAAATGAACAGCATTACTGGCATCAATATTCTCATTGTTACAGAAGAACATACCAGCTCTAAGCATGAAAACACACATGCCTCGGTTGATGACACTCCTAGCAATGTTTTGCTGAGGACAAAAAACTGAACTATTGTCCCATATTGCCCTAGGTAGTAATCCGGAAAAAATTACTTTCGCATTTGGAAGGATCTTCACTACGGCTTGAACCAAGCATTCCAAATCAGCCAACAAAGTAGGGGCACTGACGTTGCCCAAATGGAAAGCACCATAGTGCAAAACTACCACATGCGGACTGTTCATCGTGGCCATATCCGCACAAACTTGTACAATTCCCTGTACATTGCAATCAGGCACAGTGCTCCACACCACCTCCACTCCTTTGACATCAAAGTTGTTTGCAACATGCCTGCATTCAGCGTACTGCTGTAAACCATACACAAACATATCTCCAAGCACCAACACCCTGACTTTCTCCACTTCTGCCATCTTCACCACACACAGTCTCTTTCAACACAAATCCACAACCTCGACATCTGATTGGCTGATCCGTACAGTCTTCTTTCCATGTTGGATTTCCTGGAAAAACCCGGATTTACCACGCCCTGTCCACGAACAGCCGCGGTGTCCGCGGACGGCGTCCACTTTACTCTCTGTACCATTCCCTCATTGCATACAGCTAAGCAATCACACAATACGAATAACGTCCTCAGAACACCCCCATTTTGTGAATTTTCCAACATTTCAGGACAATTATCGTTTCATTATTCTACATATTAACATTATAAATATTATACTTTTATCTTGTACTCTGCACACAATGCTATCTTTCTCCATTAGCAGCTCAGTATACCACAAAGAATTCCAGAATACAATGCTATTTATTGATATAAATGCATTGTGCAAAGCACTAATAACGGTATGATATTTATTGCAATATCCTTGACACTTTTTTCGGAACATTATAATGAAAATCCCTAGTACACAAATTCCATGAAAAGTACATACACATGTGATGTCATCAGTTATGTCATCAATGACATTTGCGATGTCATCTTCGATGTCCTGGGTGTTAGTCTTAGCAGTGCATGGTGTTGGCGCGAGTTATTTTACATACCTTACCATAACTTCTTATTTTCAGGGGGTTTTCGGCTGTACTTAGGACCATAACGTCCTTTAAACAAACTTTTTTTAATATCACGCAAACAATACACAAACATGGCTTGCAACAACCAACTTCTACAGATGGCTTTACACAGAATGTTGCAAAGTAAGAATTTATGCTCGTTCACAGTGAAGGTAAGCTGCTTCATTTTTTGCTCGGGCCCCGGAGAGGCTCACGAAGCGGACTATAAGGTTGTATTGTGTTTTGACCTTGACAGACAGAGATTGTGATGAAAGACTTCTCTTGAAGGAGTGTGGCTAAAACGTAAGAGAAGATAAAGATGAAATTTCTGAAACGAAACCACTTTTACATATTATATCAATATGCGAAAGATCGTTGGCACACGCGGAGTCGTATTTTCGGACTGCACCACTCGTAGACAATGGAAATTGCAATTGTACTGTAAGTAACCCTTTACATTACTTTATACTAAATATAATTACAATAGCGCAGAATTAAAGACCGCTGAAGTTGAACTTGTTCGTTGAAAGTGGCATAATGTTTTCTACTTCGTACTATCACCGCCGAATTGATCCCCTGTCGTTTAGAGGGCTCTGAAAAAGGCAGACGACACAGGGTGGGTTAATAGAAATAATTTAACCGGTCTATAGGCGGTCAAATGCTCTACTCGCTGTGCCACTTTACTGTAGCCTGTCAAGTGGCACACCGAGTACAGCGCTCGCTTTGACATCCGTGCACAGCTTGCTAACGCAAGTTCGAATCCAGGCAAGCCCAAACTCAGCCTTTCATCCTTCCGTAGTCGATAAATGAGGACCACACAGCGTGGTTAATAATAAGCACCGCCTAGATACCTCACATTTCTTAGCGCTATATGAATGGGAACATATTATTTTTTTATTATTAACATACTCTGTTGCACTATCCTCGATAGCAAATAGTTTCACGCCCTAATAAATGAAATGATGATTTTTAATGAAGATCGGCTGGTGAGACTAATTTATGTTTTTTAAAACAGGTACGTGGCCCTGTTTTGTCTGTGTCACGATTTACAGACTCCAGCGGATGGGGTCTTCAACTGCCAGGTGCAAGTCCAAATATGCAACTTCATGACCCTCACCATTTTATGGGACAATCGCCAAGGACCAATATGCCCTTACGCAGTACTAGCGGCTACAAACAACATTCCAACCAATACGGCGGTCTAATGGCTCGTTGTTGGAGCAACCTTCCGATTATCAGAGAGACCATTTACTGCTTTTATCATAAACCAACAGCCTGTCTACCACAAAGGAGCAACGCGCGGCTCCAAATAAACTTTTGCTGATCGACAGCACAGACAATAGCAAATCGCTGAATATTCACTAAACATTTCATGTGAAATAAATGTACTTTACCAAGTGTACAATCCTGCTGTTTACTTTTAAACCACAGTTTCATATTCCGAATTGTGACGCACTGAGTTGTAACCTGATCTAACACTCTCTGTACCGCAAAGGAACATCGCGTGTCTCAACATGAACTTTTGCGGATCGACAACAAAGACAAATGCAAATTGCTGAATATTCTCTAAACATTTGATGTCAAATAAATGTACTTTACAACATTTACAATCTTGCTCTTTGCTTTTAAATCACAGTTTCATATTCTGAATTGTGGCGCGCTGTGTTGTGACATAATGTGTGTTGTCTTCCGGGTTCTGTGTAAAGTCGCGTACTACTGCAGACGACTGGGCGCGTTTCATGACGCACCCTGTAACGTCACGGAGAGAGGCGGGGAATATGAATGCTTTGATAATATCAGGCTTAGTGGCGGGAGATATGATTTAGTGTCGCAAAAGCAAGTCACCCAGGTCAATAGCGCCAGTCATACGTTTATCACATAATGTCGACGCACACCAGCTGGATTAATCATTTCTTTAGTGGACAAAAAGTCGCTTGACGCCCCTAGGAAATTGTACTATTAGCGGACAAAAGGAGTGCTCTTAAAACACTTTCACCCTGACAACGAACAATACAAAAAACGTTCTCATAACACCCCCATTTTGTGTAATTGCAACCATTTCGGGACACTGCGAGTGTTCTTAGAACACATTCAACTAGACAGATTACAATACTGAGGACACCCCCAGTTTGTGTATTTACGAACAATTAAGTGCGCCGCGAGTGTTCATAGCTCATTTTTACCTTCCTTGCGAACAAAAATGACACATACTCCGTCCTCTAAACACCCCACCATTTAGTTTATTTACAAAATGTCAGAACAGCCGTGTTCTCCACGGACAAATCGAACGCAACAAAAAGGTCTAGCACATAAAAAAACAAAGCATTGAACCTATCTCATACTCCCCCACCCTCCCCAAACACTCTTACACACCAACACACGGCACTAAATACAATTTTTTATCCACGTTTCACTGCGCTGTACGCGGTCGACTGCGAATACAAGATGGCGGGCGCCACAGAAAATCTGACGCGCTCCACGCCCCTCGCCGTCCAATCAGCGAACATGTCGCATGTCCGCGGACATGACGCAAGCCCACGGGCCAATCGGGGTGCTGTCCGCGGAGCGAACAGGGAAGTCCGTCCGCGAAGCGAAGGCAGATATCACTAATTTTTTTGCCTTACATTTTGGTCATTTTTAAAGAAACTACTGGACGGATTTACACCAAATTTACAAAAGCACGCTTTTGGGACCAGGCCGCCGCTCCTGCCACAAATTTGGTGTAAATCCGTCCAGCGGTTCGGGCTGTAGCCGTGCGCAAAGTTTTTTCCCATTATGTCTATGGGGAAAAAAAAAGTTTTGGGACCCCCCCCTATAACTTTGCCCCCCCCTGGACGAATCCTCACCAAACTTTGCAAAAAAATTCAGAGTGACCCAACTACTTTTTTTGCAAAGTTTGGTGAGGATCCGTCCAGGGAGAGCGAAGTTATAAGCCGCCCAAAAAGTGCTCTTCCTATGGAAACAGCAACTCAACCATAACTACATGGCCACTACCGTGGCCATGTAATATATATATATATATATATGCAAATACATAAATACAAATGCATTAATATTTAGTCCTGCATAGTCTATATTTGCTTACATCTTGAACCAGCATGCCATGCAAGCAACTTCATTTTTATTCCTCATAAAAAGAATCAAATAGCAGTTTTCTGATGAAGTTAGAGGCACCGTGTACAAGTCCTTAACTTTCAACCTACAAACACAATGCTGTATCAAGCCTATTGCTTTGCCATGATAACGTGGCTAGACACTCCTAGCACCATGCTGGGGATGACAAGAAGAGGTCCTTGACTGCAGGCCTGTAACTGGTTATATAGTTGGCAATCACTCAGAATGCCTTTCTAAAAGTTGATAACAAGTTGACACTTGTCAGTGCTTTGCGAACAACTGATATGACACCAGACAGTGAGAATTGTTATTGTAGCTCCATGCTGATGAGGAGGTGTCTTTGTAGGATGCTTGCATACATCACACATTAAGGGCAGGGTTCAATCCCAAGCAACATTGGTTTGCATTAGATGCTGAGGAACTGCATCCCGAGTTACATGTAAGTTTAGTAATTATGGGTTTTCAATTAGGTCATTATATAAACTCCATAAAAGCCCATTTGGGGCTGGCAGATCAGATAGGACAAGTTGGAAAGAGGGGCTTCTGCTGACAGACCTGTCAGACAAATCAAAGAAGATGCTATATTTCTGCTTTATTTAGATGGTTGCATTTATAGGTTAATCTGCTTGGAAATAGCTTGACCTAATGTGTGGTAATGCTGGTCTTTCTTTATTTTCAGACAGATGATTGATGCATTGTTTTAATTTTTGCATTTCATTTAATGATGATTCTCTGATGCATGCTTATGGTTTAGTTTAGTTTGGGAATTTGAATTGAACATGTTTCTTTGGACTTAATTGGTGTTGAGGCTTGGATAGGACCTTGGGTCTTTCATAAAGAGAATTGTGAGTTATACCCCATGTGGGGCTCAACATTGTTTTTTTGGTTTTTGAAGAGATCATAAATGTTGACTTGGTGGGCCACTTTAGTGAGAACAAATGGAGGGCTTTTATACTTGTGAAACAAATGTTCTCTTTTATACAACATTAGTCATTGTTGACTCAGGTATGGAGACACTAATAAATAATCTTAAAGTATGATGACAAACCATTATGCCTCTTTCTCAATGATGCCATTCTGTTTTTTCTTCCCTATCGCTTTATGGGTAAGTGCATTGCAATGTTGTAATCAACATAGTGCAGATCCAGTGAGTGCATAGCGAGGTAACAAGGTTGCGTTTGTATGTGTTTGTGTTAGGTCTGTACCGAATAGCATATTTAGTATTCGGCCGAATACCGAATAGTTTGTCAACTATTCGGCCGAAGCCGAATATGAAGCTGAATAGTTGCTTTATTTAATATATCATGTTCCAAACTTCAGAAAACACACTAATTAAAAAAACAAATAAAGCACCATTTTAAATGCATTCTATACTTTTATTTCGCTTCATTGTAATTAATGTAGCATCTTTATTTAAAGTATAAAAGTCAGAAATAAAGCAGATTTAACCAACATGAAGGGACCAAATGTACAGAAGATTGTTGCATATTCAGTGCCAGTTAAAGTAGGATGCTTCACAAATGCAAAAAGGACTGCCTTTGTGAATCAGATGCATTGCATTCTCTATCCAGTTGCAAAGTCCATGTGGTCGCGTTTTGAAACTTTTTTGCAGCTCACACAGAAATGTATAAAATGGTCAATGTCCGTTCATGCAGGACACAAGTCAAGAGGAAATCTGAAATGTGTGGACTACATCTAACAACTATTCACCCGACCCAAACAAATGCTGCTCACTTTTCACTTATCCTTGCCACTCTTTCTCGTCAATACACAAACATATGCAACTTATAATTTCCTGACAAAATATCAGATAATGTTAAACTCAGGCCTCAAGTACTTAAAAAAAGAAAAGGGGGGACTATGACGTACGCAATGGGAAGTGACATGACAGGAACTGAGGTATCTATGCACATTTCTTTCAGTTTGTTTTTTCCAACTGAAAAAAGTGCACATTGCATATAAACATTTGCCAAAAGAAAAGATGTTCCTGTATTGCAGGCTAAGTATAAATGATGAGCACCTTTTTTGTCTAAGAATTTGTACCAAAACATGCCCTAAAGAGCAGATTACAATATCAGATATTTTTCAGCTGTGTGATAGCAATTTGTCTGGTCTAATTCTATTCAGTTTTGCAAACTGAAGTCTATATTTGCCTTTCTGAGTTCATGTTGCATTGTATTCAAATGAGAATGTCAAAGTATTCGGCAAGAGCCGAATAGCTAGAAACTATTCGGCTGGAGCCGAATAGCTTTTTCTCAGCTGGAATTCGGCCGAATACTTACTCGAAGCCGAAGTTCGGTACACCCCTAGTTTGTGTATATGGTTGGAGAGGGGTGCATTCTTGGAGCCCCTACAAGGTGAACAAACAAACCCAATCAACCCATTTCAGCAGAGCAAAACTCAGCATTGTAATCAGATGAGAAGAGACGTCTACTGGGCTCTGAATCAGCGGCTGATAGCTACCAAGTCACGTGAAATGTGTACTAGAAACTTCTGGCAGCTAAGCAGGGGAGGGCTTCCTCCTCCCCATTAGGGCCAGTGCTCTTACTCTAGTCTGGGTTGTCCATTTTATGAGCCCGCAGCACAAGTGTCAGTTGGTGTTAGAGGTGTAGAGTTTGTGATGTTTGGAGTCTGTTTAGAGGATCTTTAAAGCTGTTTTATGGGTGGCTACTTTAGGTTTGACTGTAGTGCCCATGGTGGAGAAATTAGAGATTAGTCGACAAAGAAAAGCTGCTGGGCTAACTACTGTCCCAATCAGGTGCAAGAGTATTATTCCACTGTTGGTTGTTTTGTGGTGAGAGGTGTTAAGCTTCTTTGTCATTTTTTGAAGACTGATATCCCAAGGACTTTAAATTTGAAGGGGGAGGCATTCTCTCAGAGTCATTGCTGTGCCCAACAATGTCATAATCTAGTCATTTGTTAATGCCGCGTTCTGGTTTGGAACTGAGTAGTCAGGTGCAGGCATGGTGTTCCTTTAGAGAGTGATTGTATGATGTAGTTGTTCAATGGAGAGTTGCTGCTACTGCTGCTTTTTGATAATTGGGGAATTTCCCTTAAACGTGAATTGAAGAGCCAGGTTTTTAGACGCTCTCCTGAATTTCAAGTGGCCCTGTAATGTTCAGATTTAACTTGGTAGCATGTTTAAAAAGTTTAACGAACATGAGGGAGAGGGTGGAGATGCCGCCTCTTTCTATGCAGAATCTTCTAGTCTTTATTAGCACAGCATTTCTGCATCTTATATCTGTAGTTGATTGGTAATGGAAGATTTTGCTTTAGATGAATTCTGCTCCTTGGCCTTGGAGGGCTCTGTGGGTGATGCAAAGGGTCTGGAAATGAATTCTTTTTTTTGTTACCCTATGCTCTAAAACTTGATATTTTGTGTTCCAACCGGGTTAAGTCTCATACTCTAGCAATTGTTTTTGGATCCATTATTGTTTTTCATAAGGTATTCCAGTATACCTAGATAAATGGTGTGGCATAATTAATTTTTGAGAAAACCAAAGAAATAACAGCCAATGCTCTGTGTGTGAAGGCTAGGGCATAACCCATCTGATTGAGCACAGATGAAAGAAGCACGTTTTGATTGTTTCGTTGACTTGGGGTTCCAAAATGAGGGTGTTTTCCATTTGTAAACTGTGATCTTTAATCACTTTTCAAGTTCTAGTGCAGTTGGCCATTTGGCAGAGGTGTTTCAGGTGTGGTGTGGGACAGACTAACATGATTTCTGTTTTGTATCGGTTGAGTTTCAGGTTGTTAGTCATCTTCCATTCCCTTACGTTTGTGAGGCAATTGATGAAGGTGGTTCTGGAATTTTCCTAGCCTTTCATTTTCTGTTTGATTTCAGTGTCGTCCACATAGTTGTAATAAGTGTGCCCATATGCTTGTATGATCTTCATCACTGGCACAATACATTAGTTGAATATGATCAAAGAAAAGCTTGATCCTTCAGATACTCCACAAATTATAGTTTGAGGGTTTGACCTAAAAGAGGGAACCAGGCGATAACTGTCCTGTCCATTATGAAGGACCTCATCCAATGAAAAGAGGTGTTATGGAGTCCAGTTTCTTTCAGGCTTCTAAGATGTCAAGAAGGATGAGCGCTGAGGCAGTGCTTTAATCTGCTTTGATTTTCAGATCATTCCAGATTGACACTAGAGATAAGTGTGTCCCTCTCATGTGTCTAAAACTGACTTGTGAGTGTTCTGATAGGTGAATAAACTATATGTGGTCCGTAATGTGGCTGTACATGTAGTTTTCTAGAATTTTGTCTGGGTCTTGCATAATTGAGCTAGGTCGATAAATGGATGGATCTTCTAGGTATCCTATTGTGTTTTTTAGCATCATTATGACATAGTTAATCATAAATATTTTAGGAACAATTCCTGTTGTGAGTGAGCAGTTCATCCATTTGAGAATCAAAAATGCTAATGTTTCCTTTCTGAGGATCCCTTTGTAGATACCTGGGTTGGATAGGTCCATCGGGAATCTGACTTTGTTTCTTGTTTTCAATTGTGTATAAATGTTTTTGCAATTCATAATTCTTATTTGGCATTTGAAATAATTCTTAAGTTTACAGAGCACATATTTTATTTGTTCCAACTAGTATGGTAGAATGCTTTCAGAACTCAATCTCCTCAATGCCCAATTGTGTGTCATAGGTTGCTTAGTCCAATGAGACTCCCCACCATTCCAACCAGAGGCGCACTCACACTGGAATGCCAATGAAATGACGGGAAGTGGGAAGTCCATGTGCCTGGAGGGGAGGAAGCTGCAGATATGTAAGTGTGAACACAGTAAGGCAAGGCACATACCCATAGAGTGGGGCCCAAAATAGCAAAGGACGGAAGGCTGGCAGCAAAGGCCCCTTCCCACACAGGCGCTTCACCAGCACGATGCCACAGCACATGAAAGTAGGCAGCCAATGATGATGCCAGAGGAACCAGAGTACCCACCAGTGGTGTGCATGACAGCCCATGCACTAGGTGGAGCTCTCACAATGGCAGGTAATTTTCAGAGATTCAACACCAGGCAGATTACAAACCAAGCAGAAGAGACAAACACTGCACCACTGCTGCTTTCATCGCATGCCATCGCAGGTTCAGCTTCAATTACCAAATACGGCCTGCAGAAACATTTAAATATCCTGCCGAACCCCATGGGTCCATAATTCTTTAAGCAAGACTAAAGCACGGAACCTTCGGTCACTCAAATGTATTAGCTAAAGAGAAAGCAGTGAAAAGAATTCTCATTTTCTGATTATTCCCATGTAGTCAAAAAGGACTTCTCCCAGTGGATGAGCAGCAACACTTCAACTGTACAGGCTGGTTTGGGTGAAATGAAGTCACAATCCCTGCATTCAGCCACCTCGTCCCAGACTTAGATGCAAGCACATGCTTAGTGACTCATGGGTTTGTATAGGGGTGCACAGGCTGAATGTTCCTTGATTTACAGCTCAGCTTTGTAAATGTGTGGTCTTCATCCTCATCTTCTCGATCAGGCTTGTGCTGTAGCACCTTGCAGCATTTGTTTGTGCATGATGGAATTAACATAAAAAAATACTTCCTACCCAATAACCAGACAAACTTAAAGAAGGTGGTAAAATACTGCTTTAATCTCAAGAAGTAAATCAGTGCGAATATACATTCATCAATTAGACTCATGCAGGAACACACTGGGCCTCATTCCAAGTCTGGCGGTAACCGAGCCGGAAAAACCAGCAGGTTGCCGCCAGACATGGTATGAATTACCGGATCCGAAATTGCTGGAATTATTGGGGCATTACAGCCCCGGTGGTACGGTAATTCCAGAGCTGGCATTCTGTTACCCACCCCATTCCCGTGGAGTCACACATGCATTAATGGCGCCGGTGTTTCCACGTCCATCTGCGGCCGGTGGCATTATGCCCGCCAGGTCAGACCGGGCGGGTCTAACTATACCGGCCGCAGAATTCGTAGATAGCCGGTCCGTAAACAGTGCTGCTATGGTTTTACCAGCACCGTTAAATCCATACCGGCTAACTTGTAATGACGCCCACTGTTTTTTCAATCATCCGTAGTTTATATAATACTAGATGTGTCATCTATGATGTCACCCTACGTGGCAACTGCAAAACCCTATCAACGGGTGGTATTGGTTTAGGAGATCATGTCTACATATAGAAAATGTGCGTGTTGGTCCCTCATTGGTGGTCTCTGTCTGAGACACACCCCGAGCTAAGTCTAATCCCATGGTATACAGCACTCGTCATAGCAGAAAATGGGCCAGCTGACTAATACTTTGCAACATTATATAAAAAAGTGCATGGCAGGCTATTGAAATTGGTTGGTGACCCAAATCCAACCTTGGACATCTGGCTTGCTAGCATCATGTACATTGAAATGAACCCCAGGTGGTTGGAGAAACGGCAGCTCTTTCTTTGTTTCGCAATTAGGCCATCTTTTTCATCGGTAGGCATCATGCCAGTGTCTTCTGCTTGAAAGTTGACCTTGCCTGTCTGCACAGTCTTGGGACATCAAAGGGGGTGTAGGTACACTGTTATCCTTCTCTAAACTTAATGAATAGCCCTTGTTTGAGAGCTCATCAATGTTTACTGGGTGCAGTTCTCCTTCTGTCCTTTAGAGACTTGCTCACTCTATCCCATATTGACTGAATGCCTTTTAATCACTCAATATTTGGCATCAATATATGTTTGTGTTCCTCCTAATCTTTTGAAAATATGTCCTTGCGCATGGTCTTCTCAAAGACTCACTTTGCGCTTTTTCTTCATCTCTCAAAATAGTATCATTGGTTGAAAGCCAATGTACTCCCACAATTCGCAAGGAAAAAAGCTTTTGCATCGTCTCTCCACGTTTAAGATCCTGGGCTCGTATTTTTGAGGTAACTGGGTTGATTGACATAAGCTGCCGCGTGTCTTTTTCTAATGGTAGTCCTAAACGTTGAATATGTACCTCTCTTACGTAAGCTCCTATGTATTCTTTCTACCTTGCAGTTCAGCGTTTTATTCTTTTTTATATCCGCAAATACTGCATCATGGAGTATATGTTTCTCTTTGTACTTCATTGAAATCATTATCCTTACGTATTTTCATATTGTTTCACCATAGAGTCATAGATCTTCTTTTGGACATTCTTTTGCTGTTATTAGGCTTTGTTTAACATACATTTATGTTGTGCATCATTTTATTCATGGCGGCTTTTCGAAAACTCAGAAAAGAACATCCCTCTTGGTAAGTTGACGCCACTGCACTGTCTCAACGTGAGGGTATCTTCTGAATGGCTGCCTGTGGGCATATCGCTTCTCATACAGTCACTGTGGTATGGACATGTTGCATAGCCTTGTACATGGGTTCCCAATTATAGCTCCTTGTCTATTTCTCCAATAGTGTGGGGGTCAAGGGGAGTTGACTAGACAGATATATATATATTAGAAAGGCAATTCATCAAATCAATTCTTAATACTTCTAGTTGGAGACACGTCTAGTGATGGCTGATAATCATTAAGTGGTTGACATGCACGTTTTGACATAGAAATATGTTTAAAATGCATTAATCAGGACTGAGAAGAACAGATGTTCAGCTCTCTGCACATAGACAACAGTAATGCTTAGTTAAACTGTCTTCACCGTCATTCATTAACCTATATCAATTATGGATTGTCACCGTTCAATTTCACATTGAGAACTTGCACACAGGGGATGCTAGACAAGTAACTCCAGGTGCCCAGCCAGCTAAAACAAAATCCAACAGCAAATGGAAAAATTAGGCTACACATCTGTTTCATTCCAGAGAACAAAATGAACATGATTCTAGTGGACAGACATTCTCAGAACTGCTCTAGAGAAAACAGAATTTATAGAGATGTCTGTTTAGAGAATGGTTCACTGTGAAGACTCGATGCATGCATGATTTGTTTCTATATGTTAAGATGGGCCATGTGTCTTTTAGGATCGCGGTACTTAACTTATTTTCTCAGATCAACTGCATTTACGTCCTTTTCATGGAATTTGTGAGTACATCTTTAGGTTTATTTCAGTTTGAAATCTGAAACAAATCTCTTCAAGAATGTAGTCATTGGGTGCTGGAGACTGTTCACTCATTCAAGAGGGGAAAAGCAATGCTTTCGACCACATTACTACTGTCAAAGTGTACTCTAAATGAAAGGACAGTCAGTGTCATATTTAGGTATCTATAAAGAGACAAAGAAAAGTGATAGAACATGTTGTCCTGTACATAATTTCTTAGAATATTTCGTTAGAGGGATACATGTCTAACCAATAGGAGGAGAGGGGCATATACACAGAGTTATGTGGATGAGTACTGAATCTCCTGTGTTAATCCAGATATCTGCTATAAACCAACTCTTGACTCTGATTTATATATTGTTGAGTATGTGATTTAGGTTCATTCTATCACATCAAAATGTATTTATGTTCACGCATTAGGAACAAATGTCCAGTCCCCAGGGGCTTTACTTCAGAATGCCCTTTGATAGCCTTCTGTGTTCTACTTTTACAGGTGGTGGTAATCACGCTGAATCCCACTGCACTGTACCTTGAAATGGTGTAACGGAAGCTTGAAATGCACATACCCTTTTATCGTATTCACTGAATGCTTCAATTATGTCAATGAAAAATCTTTTCGAGAATAGTCCATCACATGGTAGGTCAAACAAGTGCATTTGCTTGCCTTTCAGTATAGGTGTATACATATTTGACGTCCCCAGGATGTCCACACATCTAGTGGCCACACAGACCATCATAACTGGTCGGGCAATATTTTTTCCTCAAATCCAGAATCTGCCTTCACCAACATTCCCAATTCCAGTTGCATTCTTCACGGTTGCATTTCTGCCAGTCTAATAGACATGACTTAATCATTGTTTGCATATCCTCCCTGTTGGTCTGTGATATTATGGCCCATCACCAGGACCATCACAAAAGACTCGAAGAATGATTAGATCAGCACTCAGCCCTGACAAAAACAACTCAAGTGTCAGACAAAGAAAGCCAAATGAGCATTTCAGCCTAGAACATTGAAACCTTCACATGCTTTCAAAGGTAAGATTTCATATGAACCCATAACTAATAAATAATATCTAACAGATAATGTGACCACCATCGGCCGATATACTTAAAGTTTGATGTGGGCGCATTGACAAATTTACAAAATCTTATGTTGTTTAAATTAATATAGCATTTCGGTAAGAAGCAAGCTGACGAAAGACAAACCACAAGCAAAAATGTATATGTAGCTCTTGTAGACATCTCATGGCCAATGCAGCCGACTGTATCATGACAATGAACTCACATATATCTATGCGTCTTGCAGGCAGATCTCAAACAAATGTTCAGGACATGCACCAAACACGCACTGTGCAGACAAGGAACCCAGGCATCTCTCTTAAAGGGTTGTAGAGATGATACTAGAGACCCCCCTCCCACACACTGAATGGAGATAACATGTCAGGCTGATCAATAGTTCCAGTATTGTAAAGATCAGAATTGTAGTGCTTTCTAGGCCAAAAGACCACATTTAAGGGTGACATATGTTTGTTAGGGTCAGAATGCCTTACGCTGTCGGAGGGTATCTCAGGTATTATACGTATATTGTGGATATCAAAAATCTAGGCTGCAAACAGAACAGAATATGAGTTCTGCTTCAAAACAGAGTGGTCAGCCATTTTGTAGTTGAATCAGGCATTCAGATTGAGAAACAGGCAGGCAGATTTAAAAATGGTTGCTGAAAAACAAGATGGTGGAATTTCACCTAGTCATGCTCAAATAATTAAATAATTCTCTAAGAGCAGGTCATTGAAAGTTCACTGCTCTGTGCCAGCCAAGTGAGACATGCCCAGACATATTTTGTGGAACTGATGAGTGGCAGCCAAGCCAACCAACCCTTGACTGGAGAAGGGTTTGTCTTTAGTTGTCAGACCCAATCAGAATGTATTGTGTAATACATTACGAAATTACACCAGCGTTGAAATGGTATAACAGGAGCTGATGCTGAGAGGTTGTTGCTGTTTTTTCCTGATGTCTGAATAAATATGATGTTTTGAAAATCAGTCCAGGTACCTGTTCTCTGAATCCTTGCCTCATGTCTCCAAGCCTCTGCATGCCTGATCCAGGGGTGCAAATGCCTGGGAGGGCACTCGGCCCTCCTCTTCAGGGTGATGGATTCAGCGGACACCCACAACTCTATTCCAACAATCTCTCAAAAAAGATATGAACTGTGAAGGGCACTCTGCCAGTCAAAATGCCCAGCACATATCCATACAGAAAAGAATATATAGATCCCTAATGCTGATCTGCAAGGCCATATTCTACCCAGTACTTGTGCAAAGTTCCAACATACATTTGTATTGAACATGGGGTAGAGATTGTACATAGATGAGTAGTAAACATTGTATGTAAACCCTCACAAACATACAACAGTTCATATAAGCCAGAGTATCTATGTGGAGCCTGCCAAGTCACAAAATGCATAGTTTCCAGACAACTACAGAGTGCATTTACCATGTGCTGAAGCATTTTACAGCGATTTTACAAATAGACAGATAATATAGAAACTGGAAATTGTAAGAAGTAATACATCATGTGCATCATGTGTTGTGATGTGTATTTAGCTAATGGTAGTTCCATTTAAAATTGGGAAAATGTGAGTTAAATGTATTATGAAATGATGCAGCACATTTTTCTTTTTGCATTAGCACATTTGGTCAAAGAGGAACAACAGAACTGGTATTCAACATGTACAAAAGTGGCATGGATGTTATTAAACTTCAAACCCATGTTATCCCTTTATTAACTAAGATGCCCCATGAGGAGCCACGGCCATATTGTACCAAATGGCTGACGAACCCTGAGTAGCAAATAGCAGATTGCTGAGGAAAGGGCACAATTGTGATTCACGTGACAGGTTATAATTATTATTGCATTCAGTTTTAAGTTTTAGGATAACTGGAGTAATGTGGCTGCAATGCTTGAAAACATGCCATCAATTGTGCATTTGAAAACTTTCTCCAGATAATGAGGGCTATATGTCTTATTTACTTGAAAGAGATGACCCATACATTGATTCAAGATCCCCTGTTGGTAGAATGAAATAGAAAATGTAGGCAGCCCTCGGAATTTGATATTGTGCAATTATCGCTCTAATGAGTACATATTGTCAATAGCCCAGGAAGCAGCTATTATTGAGACTTTCTTGCTAACACAATTCCCCAACCCTGAAGCTGTGTTTTTCTTTCATTACTGTAACATTTTATTACATGATGTATTACTATTAGGCCTCTCTGTATTTATAGAGGATTCGGAGTGTCATTCCAAGTCAAGTTTTGTTGAGGGACATATGAATATGTCATCTATAGCTAATACTCCTCCCCAGCCCAATACCGCCCAGTTGAGAAATGTTATTCATTGAGGCAACCATACCACCCAGTTCCCAAGGAGGTGCAGTGTCGCTGTTTATTACGCAGTCATACCCAACTCAGGGAGAACCTTTCCTCACAATCAATGTGGCGCACAATAAAGCACTTTTAGTTTTTGTTAAGGTTCACTGTGGTAAGGCCTCAAACCCATCTTTCACCCAACCCCAACAAGTACCCAGTGCCACAATGGACTAAGAACCAGGCCGGTGTGTATTCAGAATATACATATTTTTTAATTTATTTAAACCAAATTTCACAAATAGATTAACATCAGCCACCAATGCTGTGGCAACACAAGAACGAAATGACTTCAGTAAAGGCACAGACACAGAGATAACACTGATATATGCAGTCAAAATTATTTCATTTTAAATCACCCACAAAAAACGGAAAAAGAACAATTCAAGAAACACCAGGATTTCTGATTTGATTCATAATATGTATCTCCCAGCAGCCCTCCAGACATCAATTAGACTGGACTCCTCTGAATGGAAGGCAGTGGCAGAGAGTGGCAACACAATGGCAAAACCGGTTTTGGGAAGTTAAGCACAGCTGCAATGTGAAAGAAAAGCAATGGGACATTTGTTTGGCCACACCTAATAAGAACAGGTAGGGCTTTGGGGTTTTGGTCAGAGCACAATGGGTACAAAGGGGCGATTTTGTTTTGCACCTTGCATATGCAAAGGCGCTACCAGGCTTCCCCTTCTGATTTAAAATTAAGGGGATCAATGGGGAATTTGTTTTGCACCCTGCACACTCATGTGGAAGCAGGGTTTTGGGATTGATTCTTTTGGCAAATTTTTATGTCTATACTGGCTCACAACACACTGGGAAAAGATTGTTGGTTTTGAATGCCAACAATACCCATCCTGTGATCACTATAAGGGAATTCATTGAATTACTGTAATTAAATATGCTACAAATCTACACAGCCAAACAGGATATTTTTCTATGGGGACATAACTGACACAATTCTGGAAAGATATAGGGCCTACACAATCTATGGCTTTGGTGTAGTTCTACTTACATGAGAGGCCTTGAAGTGGGCATCAAGGACCATCGGGGCATCACTGGGACAGCCAGGGGGGGCAGTTAAGGATCTCCTCTGAATCCTCCAAGGGGTCCCAGTCAGCTTGTCTCGTGGTTTCTGTCTCCAATGCAAGATTTAGGGCTCTCTGCTGTGATGTTTCTCACCAGATTTCAGCAGCAGATTGCCTCTCGGAATTAGTGGAAGAAGCCCAGTTCTAGTGGAAACTGATCTAGTTATAGGGCAAATGACATCACAAACTTGGCATTATTCTGCCAAAAAGAATTGGCTGATTTTCACTACCCACCTCCCACCTGTGTGCTAATAGGACAAGGGGATGTGGGAGTGATTTGGGACAGCTGTGGGAGGAGAGAGCTTCATCATACCACTTTGACAGATGGGCTCTGTCATGTTTTAAACTCCAAAATCTGTGAACATGGCAAGTACAAATCTTTACATATATGAATATAGTTTTTAAGATCTACATTTTAATGTGAATCACATAAGGCTAGTATGAAGTCAGCACGCCCTTCCTATACAGAGATAGAGTTTTTCTTCATTTACTCAGGAGCCATATCAGTGAAAAATATGCCACTTTACAGTTCCCATGTTAATTATTTCCTGCACGCTCATAGCAGCTTTCACATCTCTCAGAATCAAGGGAAGGCCCAAATCACATTTTCCTTAATAACTTTAGTTATGTTTATAACACCAAAATCGTTTTAGCATGGTTAAAAGGGGGTGACTGTCACCTTTAATAAACATCTGTAAGGACCGTTGTGACATGCTGCCCTCTTTATGCAATTAAATGTATTTTTCCTTTAACTTAAACTCCTTCAAAGGCCTCTTTCACTCCAGTTCCCACCCTTGCTCCTCCATTTTAATTTCTCCTTAGACATGCCAAATTGGAAATAGAGCATATCTCACTCCAGAAGCCATATCAAAGTTTAGAGGCGCAGGAACCCAGGTATGTCCCAAATGTAATGAACCCAGGGCGGGAATGACCCACATGTTCTGGGGTTGTCCAGTGATACGAGGTTTCTGGGCACAAGCTGCAGCAAGAGTGGCAGGAGCGGGCATCGATGTGGAAGTGCAAACACTGGCGGCCTGCATCTTGGGCAGATACAAATGCAGCAGTAAAAACAAACCACTGAACAGGCTTAAAGATCTAATATATATAACGGCAAAAAGGTGCATAGCCATGGAATGGAAGAGCCCCAAAAATCCAAGCGTAGCACAATGGTGGGGGGACCTTACTAGGTGGATAACAGACGAAACCGGAGCATGGGAAACTGCAATACAAGAACAGAGACTAGACACTAGTGAAGGCCTGCACCAATGGATAGCGCTAACAGTGCCATTGCTCCATCCCAATGCGTCAGACGCTACCTCAGATGGAGCGAATAGCCCAGGTCCGGAAGCTGGCACAACGAGGACTGGTGAACAAATAGCAGTCTTGGGGGGGAGGGAAGGGGAATTAAGATATGTTAACCATGAACGTCGCACTGATAAAGTTATATGTTTGGTTACAAATTGTTAAAATTAATAAAGAATATTTTTAAAAAAATGTGTAAGGCTGTTATATGAGAATACCATGTTCAGGCTTTGAAAGTGTAGTGAGAATTTCTCTTAGCATACTGTCAATTTGGATGAGGGAAAAATGAAAATTACATTCTTCTTTATTTTATATGCAATGGACTCTGTTTCCCTTCAGCTGCTTGGAACACAATTCAGGTATTCCATTGAAGGTATGGTACACACTGCTGTTTCTTTATGTGTCAATGCAGCTCTCCATGGATAGTCAGACACATGTCTTCCTTTTCCTTCCTGAAATGCATTGTGCATATCTTCGCACTTTTAAATTAGGCTGACTTTCTTTCCTTGGTGATTAAGGTTCAATAGGCCTTCTATCTGACATCATCATTTCTGTGCATGCCTTATATTTTGGTTAACATTTACAAATGACTCTGGCCTCTTTATTTCTGGCCTTCGGGGGCTAAATTTCACCCCACAAATCACCCCTACTGGTCTTTGATTCCAATGAGACAGAGAGAAGAGCAAGGAGAGAGTGAGATGTCTGTTTCCTTGTGGCCTGGCTTAATTCCAGGGATCGATGTGGGAGCATGTCTGCTCATTTCTTTGTCCTGAAGGAGTGGCATGCTGGTCTGCAGTCCACTCTTTTCGGATTTTGTGTTTTGGTCCTGGACCCCTCCCTTTCCGGTTGCTCCACCTAAGGCCTGTAAAGGCAAGGAGTTATTTAATCTGCTGAGAATAAAAGAGAGGTTAAGTATTTCATACAGTACTACTTTCCCCAGTATTGACATGCGAATTGACAACAACACAACAAGTTACACATCACATTTCCTTTGGCATACACACTTTCAAACAATGACAATTCTTTTTTTGTACATTTCTGATAAGTATTCTACTCCCTGTAAATGTGTTATATTCTCCATCCGGGATCCCATACTTTACCTTTATTCTTCAGGTGGTTCCTGTGCTCTACCCTCACTGGGTTCTTCAATCAGTCACAGGTTCTGGCTGCGGTGACAGCTTTTCAACTGATTGATGTGAACTGATTTCTCTTCCATCTGTTCCCCTTTAGGGATGCAGATCTTTTAGGCGACAGGTGAGATTTTATCAACAATTTCAAAAGCGCCACGCCAGGAGGGGAGGAACTTCCGCTCTTTGGTCTGGTTCCTTTGGAAATTGTACAGGTAGACCCTGTCTCCTACTTCGGAATCTTCTTTCTTGGTGGTCTTTAAGTCGTAGAGGGTTTTTATCCCCTCTGCCGACTTGTCTAAATTTTGCTGAGCGTAAACAAAAGCATGCTCAAGGTGTTTTCATAAATTCTCAATGTATTCATGAGTCGTGGACACATTGATCAGGGCTGCTCTTGAGTTCTGTAGAGCAGATGCTGAGGTTGCACCATTTTTTGTCCAGTCATTAGCTCGAATGATGACATTTCTGTTGTAGAAGATGGTGTAGACCTGATGGCCATCCGGAAAAGCGGTAATCGGATGTCCCAACTAGGTCCAGAGTCCGACACAAACTTCTTCAAGATGCCCACAATCATTTTATTGTACCTCTGAACTACCCCGCTCGAGGCTGGGTGGTAGACAATGTGGAGTTTTCTCTTTACCCTGAGAATCTCCAACATCTTTGCCATCACCTCACTGGTAAAATGACTTCCTCTGTCCAACTCAATCCTTTGGGGAAGGCTGAAACGCGAAAAGATGTGATTGATCATTAGGGCGGCAGCTGTTTCCACCTCACAATTTAGGGCCGGAAGACATTCCACCCACTTCGTAAACAAGCATGTCACAGTCAACATGTACTTGTTTCCTATAGAGGAGCGAATCACTGGCCCGATGAAATCGACTTGCAAATCCAACCAAGACAGTGTCATTCCCCTTTTCTGTACAGGAGCTTGGTGTTTGAGGGAACTTGGCTGAAACTGAGCACACACAAGACACCCCTATAAGTATAGGTGGAGGTCCTGACCAATGTGTGGCCAGTATGCGACATCTCGCAAAATGTCTGATGTTGTATGAGACACCCTAGGACCGGCAGTGGCCGCGTCATGGGTGTGACTTAAAATCATACTTCGGAATGTGGTAGGTACCACCCACTGGTCACATCCAGATATGGATCTCCGTGCCAACAAACTGTCTTGGATTTGGAAAATGTTTGAAAACTTCATCAACACCCAGAGATCCTCTTTCCTGATATAATCGGATTCAGTCAGAGGAAAACTCACAGGGTTTTCAATATTTCAATAACATTTCCCAATAATCGGGTCCTCTTTTTGTGCCGTAGTCAAATCAGGATCTGGGGTTTAGTTACTACACTGGGCAGTTGAGAGTTCATTTTGGGCATGTGTTTGGGACCTGGTGACAACAGCGACCTGGATTTCCCCCAACAGGGATTCAGTCTCTATGAGATCCCCATGGATGGCTCCGGTTTTGGCCAACTGGTCAGCCAAGTCATTTCCAGTTTTGTCTGGTCCATCCATTCTGGACTGACCTCTGATCTTTTTCCAATAGATAGTCATTTCATTAGAGGTGACCAGATCATCAATTGCTTGGATTAACTTCCCATGCTTGCGCAGTTGGTTATTCGCACACAGCATGCCTCGGTTTTTCCAATTAATCAGGTGCTCTGCGAACCCATTCTTGACATAATCTGAATCAGTGATTATGACCAGTTATTTCAGTTGGTGTTCCACGGCAGGGAGGATGGCTTGATGTACTGCCATCAAATCTTCCACCTGACTACTTCTGGGACCTATTTTGTACCCGGCAGAGGGCTCTGGGAGGTCATTCATCCAGGCATTACCAACGCCAGACACGAGTTCTTTTACCCTGTGATTATCAATATGGTAGATGCACCCATCCACATAAACTGTGGGTATCTCCTTGCACGTGTCTTGCTCATAGACGTTGTGCTGGGAAGTAAGGTACGCCTCCATGTTGTCTTGAGTCTTTAGACTTTCGTCCTCAAGTTTTATTGAGCACAGTCATGCTAGTCAGCCAAACCTTGCGCTAGGGAACTCTTCTTGTTATGGCCATATCTGACCCCCACAGGAAAGCCTTGCATGGAAAGAATGCAGGAAGTAATTCTGGAATTACTCACGTTCCCTGTCTGGATTCAGTTACTTTGGAGATATTGCAAGGGCTGGTGAGGATTCTCGACAATGATGTGCTCCTTCTGGATGAAAGGGTGGTAATTCTTCAACGCTCACACTGTTGCCAGGAGTGCCCGTTCACAACCATTGAATTTTTCCTCCACAGAGGACAAAGTCTTACTCGTGTACAATATTACTTTGTTGAACTTGTCATACTTTTGGTATAATACTGCTGTTAAGCATGTATTTGAGAAGCCCGTCTCCAAGAAGAATTCCTTGTTCTTTGTGGGGTAAGCCAAACAAAGCGCTTGGGAAAGGTTTCTCTTTGGTTGTTTTACTGCCTCAGATTGTTCTGAACCCCACTCCCTCTTGACCCCAGCCTTTAGTAAATGGACCAAGGGTCGTGTGACCTCTGCATAGTCTTCAATTAACTTTCTACTATAATTCGTGAGTCCAAGAAGGCTTAGTAGTTCTTGCAGACTAGTAGGGTCTTTTAATTTAAGTAAGGCTTCCACCTTTTTTGCTGGGGGACTGAGACCCTCAGGGGGTGATTTCATGCCCTAAGAAGTTCACGCTGGTCTTACACCACTATGCCTTCTGAAGGACAGTTTTGCTCCATCTTTCTGCAACTGAGTCAGAGCATACTGTATTTCAGCTATATATTCCTCCACAGTTGCTCTTGATTAAAACATCATCTACATAGGCTAGGTTTCCCCTTTCGCCCAAGTCTAGCATGGTCTTATGTAGGAAGATGTTAAATACATTGCCAGAGTTTATGTATCCAAAGTGGGTTTGGGTCCATGTGTATTGCTGCCCCCCAAACGTAAAGGCCAGCTTGTACTGGACTTCCCTACTCATAGGTACTGTCCAGTAACCGTTGGTCAGGTCAATGGCAGTTTACACCTTTGACCATTAGATCTGGGCCAGTCCCTAACGATGTAGGGAAGGGGCCATCTTGACATGTGGAGCCGTTTATTTAACTCTCTATGGTCTGCGCAAAGTCTCCATTGGCCATTGGGTTTAAGTATCCCCAGTAACGGGTTGTTAAAGGTACTGTGGACTGGACGAATTATCCCACGGAATTCTATATTTTTTATAATCTCTGTGAGTGACTCCATACACGCGAGAGGCAACCAGTATTGCTTCACAAATATGGGAGCCATCTCAAGGTCTGTTGATATGGAGGTTGAAACTATCACTGTGCACCCACAGTGGTACGAATCCACAGCAAAGATTTCCAGAAAATCCCAAAACACCTGTTTCAGCTTCTGCTTTTGCTCCTCGGTCTCAAAGGCATCAGCGAGAGTGATTTGTTCTTCGGCCATCTGCTTACAGCCTGGAAAGACCTTGGGTTTGGCAATTTCAGCAGGATCCTCCAGTTGTGTTGAGAGAGCTCTTGTTATGGTGTTGGCCTGGACAAGAGGTTTCAAGGAAGGGAGATAGTCACTGTGTACTTGAAATATGACCTCATCCTTCCTGATGTCACAGGTTACCTCTTACCCACCATATGGGCAAGAGGAGTACACCAGGAAATTCCACCCTTGCCGGGTGATAATCTTTTACGGAGGGATATTGTTGTCACAATTGTAACAGTCTTTTGGAATTGGTCCCATGATCTCATTACCTAAGTCAATAGAATAATGTTGGGCATCAACCGCCATTCAAAACAAAGGTGTCTGCGCCCAGTGTGATACTTCTAGGGTCGCTGTTATCCACCAATATTCGAATGGTGTCATATTCCAGGTCAACTAGTGGTGTCGGATATAAATACAAACCTTGCGGTTAGAGGTGATAATTAAAATGAATATAAGCGTCCTTGGTTTTGAGGTTCTGTCCTCGCTTCATTTTTAGGGGAATTGTAAATTGTCGCACCTGTCCTGGGATGGTGACCTCTTCGCCCATTTGAACTTCAACCACATACAGCAGCAATTGAGCTGACCCAAATGCTTTCTCAGTGTTGTCAAAGCCCATGGGTTTACCCACCAGTCGGGACCAGGATTTGTAATTAATTAGGACCAACTTAATTGCAATTCGATTGAGAATGCCACTGTCTAAGCAAAAGGCAGAGGGGACATCTCTCACCACCCAACAATTATGTTCTATGCTTTAGTCTCCAATGGACATTTTTAGCATACACCTGCTAGGCAGGAGATGTTTGGAATTTGGAGTTTCCAGGCCCATTTCCCACTTATCAATCAACTTAAACGTTGGAATGGTCTGATCCTTTGTGAGTTTCCTGAATAATGCTTCACTGATGAAACTTCTTCTGTTATTCAGGCCAAATCTGGTGAGAACAGCCTCTGGAGTTATAACTATCACCAGGTGTTTCACCCTATGTCGCCCAATTTTGATAACCAGATTCGCAGTCCTTTCAATGGAAATATTATTTCCATTGAAGTTTTGGAGTTGTCCAGGAAGATGTGTGAGGGGAATTTGGTGACTCCCCCCCTTCCTGAATTCATTTGGACAAAGGCCTTGTTGGACAGGAGGATGGCTTGGGATTGAGTATCCACCAGCGCTGACAATGCACATTGACCCTGTGCCTTGACAGAGGCATAAAATCTGCTTTCTCTCTCTTAATTGGGACAAGGAAAATGTGCATTTTATGCGAGCTTGGTAGTTATTTTTTTTTATTTTGATCTTGGACAGTTTTCTGTGTCGGAGTCTGGGATTCTGTAAAGAAAGTTTTGAAGCCAGCAAAAAAAATGGGCTGGTGGGAGTTCCTTTTTTCCCCCGATTCTTTGCTGTCCCCCTTTTCCTGGAGACAGTTGCCCAAACCTGTTTGGGGGGAGGATCCTTCATTGCTTTTAGAGTTCTCTGTGTGACATTGTTGGGGTTCAAGAATTGGTTGCTCTGAGTCAGTCTCCATACTTATCCTGTATTAGTTAGGATCATTTGGGACCTATTTCTCCTTGGGAGGGATCCCTCCATCCCTGAAAGAGAAGATTTTCTTCCCGGAATCCTGCAGGATTATTTCCCTTTGAACGGGATGACCCAGACTTCCTCCACAAAGTGGGTTTTCCTTTGCTCTTGATTTCTCCTACTTACCCTCTGTGCCCTAGGTTCCAGCTTTTTGGGGGTAGGAGATCTGCATTTGGGATCAGAGGTTTCCAGGGGTTTCGCTCCGGTGAGAAAGGAAGCTTCCTCTATGGCTTTGCATCTCCTTTTCCCCCCGGGTCCTCCTCCTCTGGAACCTGTTGGTTGTTGGAGTTTTCTTCCCATCATTGCTCCGGGGCACCAGACCTGGGTGTAAAGCTGTTCTAGTCAGCAACTTCCATCTGAGCGCTCTGCTGAGCCCTAAACATGCGACCCAAGTCTTGTGTCAAAAGTTGGAACTGGTGCCCCAGTTGAAACATGCTTTCTGGTTGGTATAGGGGTCTAGATTCATACCTTTGCTACTCCCAGAAAGGGTAGCTGTCCCTTCTCCCAGAGTACCTTGGGTATTCACAGTTTCCCTGATAACCCTGCATCCTTGGTCTCCCTTCTCCTGATTTGGAAATCTATTGTCCTGAAAGTGGGGAGAGAGAGGAGGATTGTTCTGGAAGTTGGGGTTTGAAGGGTATCTTGGAAAGAAACTTAGGTTGGGGGTTGAATATTTCTTCCCTCACGAGGGAAATTCTTAGGGAAGTTTTGAGGGAGGTTTCCTGGGGCAGTACTTACCTGATTAGACCCCCATGTCCCGGGGGAGTCCATACATACCCCAAGATGGGTCTGTTACCCTTGTATCTAGTGCTGATACAGGTGGCCGGGTCAGATGGAGCATTGGTCGGATACAATGCCTGGCTACCACCCGATTGTGTTGGATCAGAGGCTCTTCTCTGCCTCTCATTCGGCTTATTAGCGAGAGGAGTTTTTTTAGGCCCCCCCATTTCCAAGTCCAATATGGGGGTATTTTTCACCTCTGCCACCTTTGCAGCAGCTGGTGTGTTTGACGGTTTAGGTTTTGTGGGGTTATTTTTGTTCTCAGATGGATTTGTACTTCATAAATGCGGATGGCCTGTTCTATCACCCAATTGCCAGTTGGGTCATGATGTATTTTTGGAGTGCATCAAACAATTAATCAATCAATTTGTTTGTATAGTGCTCTATCACTCAAGGCATCATGCTGCTCAAACAACTGATAGTCTGGATAGATGTAAACGAAACCCAGGTGTCAAAGGGGGTAAGTATCTCTGAGCTTCATCTAAAGAGAAACGTTTTAAGATGCTTTTTGAAGGATAAGAAACCCTCAATTTTTCTAAAATTTTCAGTCAGTGAATTCCAAAGCCTGGGGTCGGCCACTGAAAAGGCCCGGCCACCCAAATGTTCTTTCCTGTACTTGGGTGTCTGAAGGAGTGCAGCATTAGAGGATCTCAAAGAACGCACCGGGCTATATCTAAAACGTTTCTCCTGGATGGCTAAGCATCCATTTCCACCTAGTGCATGGTGCATAATGCAAAGCGCCTTAAACTGTACCCGAGCCAATGGAGAGATTGTCTAGTCTTTGTTACTCCTGCTCTGGCTGGCAAGTGGGTAACCAAACACACTGCTGCGTTGTGTAGCACCTGCAGGTGGTGTATAAGAAAGGCAGGCTGTGCCAGGTAAACGGCATTAGAATAATCCAGGCTCCCATTAACACAGGCTGCCACTACTTGAGCATGAAATTTATCTGAAATAAACGGGAGGACTTTCTTTAGCTGTTTGAGCTTAACAAAGCCTGCACCATACATTGAGTTAACCTGCGCCTCCACAGACAGGGATTCCGAAAGCTTTACACCTAAATTACAAACTGTCTTGGAAGGCTTAGGTAACGGCCCAGTGATGCAGGCCAAAAAGCATCGGACCATCCAAAAGCAGGCCCTGGCAGGCCCGAAATCAGAATCTCTGTCTTCCCACCATTCCACTTGAGCCAATTTGACTCCATCCAGACTCCGGCGGCTTCCAGGCAGTTTTCTAGCTTATCTCTTACATGACCCTGCTTAGTGTCAAGTCTAAACAGCATCTGTGTGTCATCTGCATATGAGAAGACTCTAAAGCCAAACGGATGAATCAAGATGAGCAAAGGGCGAATATATACATTTAAAAGCATGGGAGAAAGAGCTGAACCCTGCGGAACACTGCAGGAGACAGAAACCGGAGAGGAGCGGTAGGGGTGAAGGGAAATTATCTGCGAGTGAGAGGTCAAGAAAGCATGAAACCAATTCAGAGCTGCCCCAGCAAGTCCTGCCTCATCAAGCCTTGCCATCAATATTCCATGATCAATGGTATCAAAAGAATGAGACCTATCATGCTGCCCTCATCCCTAATCATGGTAAGATCATCCAATACCGATATCACAACTGATTTGGTTCCCATCAAGGGGCGAAAGCCCATTTGGATGTTATCTAAGATGTCTTGACTTTCCAAGAAAGTTCTCAATTTGGGGGTCACTACTGCTTCCAAAACCTTCATAGGAAAGGGCAAGAGTGAAATAGGCCGATAGCCAAAATCAGAGGAACAAGTGATGGCTTTTTCAGCAATGGAGTAACTAAAGCCGCTTTAAGCTTAGATGGAACTACGCCCCACTGCAATTACGCATTTACTGCAGCAGCCAGTGTGTCATAAAACTCCATAGGCGATGATTTAAACAGTCTCGGTGGAATGAGATCTAAGGGAGACACCGATTTAAGCTTTGCAACTATCTTAATTAGCTCCTCCTTGTTCGTTAAGGCGAAGTCAGAAAAAAGGGCATCTGCCTTTTTCCGGCCAACATCATAGGATGCCACTTTCAACGTTTGTATAATGTAAATTGCTTGGGTTTTCCTTACCCACGATTCCCTTCCTAATTTCTTCAATTTTACTGATAAAAAAGGTAGAGAGCTCATCACACAAAAATTGTGAGGTGGCTATCTGTGTATTACTATCTGGTTTAGTCAATTTGCTAATTATCTCATATAATTGTTTGGGGATGTTCACTGCTGCTTGGATTGAATCCTCAAAATAAATAGACTTGTCTGTTTTTAAAGCATTATGGTAGATAACGCAGTGCTGTTTATACCTTTGATGAAGATGAGCCTCATATCCTTTCCTCCATTGCCGTTCTGCCTGCCATACCTGCGGGTGTAATGCCCGGAGTGCGGGAGTATACCAGGGGGCACAGTGAGAAGGCGGCTTCTTCATCAGTTGTAAAGGGGCCAGTTTGTCTGCTCCAGACCGTTGAACAACCTAACTATGTCTGTGGATAGTGGACCTAACTTGTCCTTTTCCTCAGCCTGCTGCTGGATAACTTTATTAAAGACCGTAGAGGAAATAAGCATTAATGAACTCCTGGCTATTTGTGTTCACCCGCTTAGAGGTCTGGGCAAATGCCCACTTCAGCTGTTGTACAAACTCTCTAGGTGCTTGTTCTTCTCCACACTGCAGGTTGTAGGGTTCCTTGTTGTCCTCCTGAGGGTTCATGTGCATGGAGAATTGCTTTATGATAGCCGCCTTATAGGTGGACCATTTTTGGTGATCTTGGTGCTCCAGCCCAGCAAAGAAGCTGGAGTATTCCAGGGAGAATGTTCATTTGACAAACTCCATGGAATTTTGATAATTCTTTATACCAAAAGATGTCATCATTCGGTCATACAGCTTTAGATGCTTCCACACTGAGTATTTGGAATTTTTGTGATATGTTGTCATAAAGCTCTTGGTGGCTTTTATTTGCTGAATTGGGTCTTTTACAAGACCTCTCTTCTGTTTGGTAGTCTTCCTTTTCCGCTGCACCTTAGTCCACTCATCCTCTGACTCAGAGCTGCTACAATTGGTGGTACCCTCCTTGTCCTCTAGGTGCTTGCTACCTCTATGAGACTGGGAATTCCTCCCAGAATGATGGGGTCTGCTCTCTTCTCCCCTGTTGTGCTGTGGACTCTCTGGGTCACTTCCCTTGGGCTCCCCTTTTCACACAGGTGAGTGCTCATCTTCCTCATCCCTTCTTCCAGGTATGTTGGAGAATTCCCCCCACCTCCCTGAACATGTGAAGGTTTTTAAAATACTCTTTTGAGACCTGGACTCTGGTTCTGCTCTCTCTGCAAAAGTGGACCAGGTGGTCCCTTTATAACTTTTGTTCCTTCCAGTCTAACTCCCTGATACTTTCATCATAGGAGCCCTCCAAGTCAGAAGTACATGCTAGGGTATTTTTAAATCGGCATAAAGATGAATATTCATCAATATCTGATAAGGACTGGCCCTCCGGCTCAGTTGGACTAGGCCTGGTTGATTCCAGCTACCTCATTGTTTCCCTGTTCTTGCAAAATGGCAGGCATGAAGTGAGCAGCACCCTGTACCTATAATGTGGTGAGTTGGCTTGAGGTCCCTGGTAAAGAGGACATCACTCTGTGATCGGAGGGTGCCTTTCCATACTCTAACTGGTCAGGTTGCCTCAAAGCATACTTGTATTTGGCCATCTCCTTTTCCAGTCTCTCAGATTTGTTTTTCTCAGCCCCTATCTTTTGGTGATATATAGAGACCTGCGTTTTCAACTCTGCTATCAAGGCTTGAGTAGCCTCTAGTACTTTGTTTTGTGCCACTACATGGTCACTGAGTCCCTTTATCTCCTCACAAAGGGACTTGTTTTCCTTCTGTGAGGCTTACATTGTCTGAGCATATTCAGACCTCTTCTTTTGCAGACTTATCGCCTCCCTTTGTGCACCTTTGGCCTGTGTTGCCTGATCTATGTCAACTTCTACTTGGCCTCACATGTTCCCTTATTTTTTTATTTTGCATTCTCTTGTCAGTCCATTCCTGAGAAAATAACTCACTTTTCTCTGTGTCTGTCTTTAACTGACAAACTTTCTGACACAGGGCACTTTTCTCCTGACACAATTTGCTATTCTCTTCCCTGAGGTTTTCTCTGTGTCATTTCAGAGCATTCAAATTGTGATGCTCCTCATCGAATTCCACCTGGGAATTGACATCCCTAATGATCAACTGGCAATTCTCATCTTTCAGTTGCTTAAATGTTCTCTAAACAGGCTCTATTGTGCACACCTTTCTCACTTAATTTTTGTTGACTCAGATTTTGAACACCTTTTTGATAATCCTCTTTCAGTGCACAAAATTCAGCCTCTTGCTCTAAATTCGCTCCCTGCTGTGTCACTAACTCATCTTTTAGCGGCTGAATAATGTTTTCTAATTTTAACTCTGAATGTTGGCTCTGTTGCGCTTTTTCCTCTGATTGTTTCAATTCTCTCTGTGCTTGATCCAAAAACTCAGATTGTTTTTGCACAGAGGCTACACTCTCCTGGTATCGTTCTTCCATGATCATCATATGGAAGTACATATATGCCGTGAGCTGAGCCATTTTAATTTTCTCATCTCTGGTGGTCTGTGTCATATAAAAGTCTGTCAGGGCCTGATGTAACAGCCAATTATCCTGCCACATATCAACATTTACATTGGTAACCTACTGCATCATTCTATATTGCCACATGTCTGCTCCTTTTCTACCCATTCACCCTTAATAAACAGTTTGGAAAGGAGGTGCTTCCTGGCCATATTAATTTCTACGGTGCTCATTCAGAAATGTGTTCTGCATCTAATATTCTCTCTATGCAAGGACAAAATTTTAACCCTGTTCCTGTTTAATTTGTACTTACAATGACAGTCAATTAATATTTATCTACACACCGTCCTGGAACCTAGGGTACAGGTCTGAATGGTGCCTTCACAATGCAACACAACTTTCCACCCACTGAAATGCAATTTACACCTAAATGAATAGTCTGCTGCTACTTCACTGCCACAAGTGGAAACCATCTACCAATCCCGGACGAGCCCCCAGTTTTATTGCGGTTTATTACGTGGTCACACCCAACTCTGGGAGTTCCTTTCCCCACGATGAATGTGGTGCACAATAAAGCACTTTTAGTTTTTGTTATGGTTCAATGTGGTAAGGCCTCCAACCCGTTTCGCACCTAACCCCAACAAGTACCTGGTGCCACAATGGACTAGGAAGCAGGCCGGTGTGTATTCGGGATATACATATTTATACATTTATTTAAACCAAATTTCACGAATAGATTAACATCAGCTACCAATGTTGTGGCAACACAAGAACAAAATGACTTCCGTAAAGGCACCGACACAGAGATAACACTGAGATATGCAGTCACAGTTATTTCTTTTTAAATCACCCACCAATATGGAAAAAGAACAATTCAAGACACACAGTGATTTCTGATTTGAGTTATATTATTTAACTCCCAGCCTCCAAATATCAATTAGACTGGACTCCTCCAAATAGAAGGCAGTGGCAGAGAGTGGGAACACAATGGGAAAATCGGTTTTGGGATGTTAAGCACAGCTGCAATGTGAAGGAAAGAAAAGCAGTGGGAAATTTGTTTTGCCACACCTAACAAGAACATGCAGGGCTTTGGGGTTTTGGTCAGAGCACAATGGGTACAAAGCGGCAATTTTGTTTTGCACCTTGAATTTGCAAGGGCGCTTCTAGGCTTCCCCTTCTGATTTAAAATGAAGGGGATCAATGGGGGAATTTTGTGTTGCACCCTGCGCACTCACGTGGAAGCAGGGTTTTCGAATTGATTATTTTGGTAAATCTTTATGTCTATACTGGCTCACAACACACCGGTAAAATATTGTTGGTTTCAAATTCCAACAATACCCATCCCATGATCACTATAGGGGAAATAATTGGTTTACTGTAATTAAATATACTAGGGATCTACACAGCCAAACAGAATATTTTTCTATGGGGAAATAACTGAAACAATGCTGGAAAAGTATAGAGCCTACACAATCTATGGCTTTGGGGTACTTCTACTTGCAGGAGAGGTCTTGAAGTGGGCAGTCAGGGGGTCAGTCAATGATCTCCTCCAGAGTGTCCCAGTCAGCTTGTACCATGGTTCCTGCCTCCAAATCAAGATTTAGGCATCTCTGCTGGGATCTTTCTCACCAGATATCAGCAGCATGTTGCCTCTCGGAATTAGTGGAAGAAGTCCAAATCTACTGCAAACTGATCTAGGTATAGGGCAAATGATATTACAAACTTGTCATGATTCTCGCGAAAAGGATTGGCTCATTTTCACCACCAACCTCCCACCTGCACGCCAACAGGACAAGGGGATGTGGGAGTGATTTGGGACAGCTGTGGGAGGAGAGAGCTTCATCATCCCACTTTGACAGATAGGCTTGGTCATGTTTTAAACTAAAAAAATTCTCAACATGGCAAGTATCCTACATTTTCTAATCTTTACATATATGAATATATTTTTAAGAACTACATTTTAATGTGAATCAGATAAGGCTAGTCTGAAGTCAGCACACCCTTCCTATGCAGAGATACAATTTGTCTTCATTTACTCAGGAGCCATATCAGTGAAAAATATGCCACTTTACAGTTCCCATGTTAATTATTACCTGCACGCTCATAGCAACTTTCACATCTCTCTGAATCAAAAGAAGGCCTAAATCACATTTTCATTAATAACTTTAGTTATGTTTATCACACCAAAACTGTTTTAGCATGGTTAAAATGGGTCACTGTCACCTTTAATAAAGGTCTGGAAGGGCCATTGTGATATGTACACTGCCCTTTTTATGTGATTGAATGTATTTTTCAATTAACTTAAACTCCAGCTTCAAAGTCCTCTTTCACTCCAGCCCCGACCATTGCTCCTCCAGTTTCATTTCTCCTTAGACATGTGACTAGGCAGAGCCTGGTCTGTGTTTATGTTTGCTTCTTCCTTCATGGCCTCATAGCAACACTAATGGACATTTTATGGGACGTGTGACCTCAAGGTCACTCCTGCTGCAAGAACAGACATGGCTTATCTGGTCTTCACTGTGTTTTCGATCTAAGCCTATGTATTTCTTTCTATATATTTGAGTAATGTCCCTCATCGATGATGACAACCAGGCCTGTGTCTTCAGGGCAGCAGAGGGCAGGTCCTGATGTTACAATCTATGTACCTTTTTATTCCAAAGGTTTGGTGTTCACAGTCCCTACTGCAGATATCAGATAAACAACAAGACAACACTAACCTGGTCCAGTAGGAATTCGTAGAGAAGAATGGAAAGCTCACCTAACTTCCTCTCCCCGCGCCAGAGAAACCCAGGTCGAGAAGGGGAAGTCAGGGAAACCCTTGTGGGGGAGAAAACCCTGTTGTGCCAGGAACTCAAAAGAAGCGATGGGCGAGTCTTGATTCCCAGGAGTGACTTTGGGAGTTGGACTTGCGATCGCAAACTATCCTGAAGAGAGAAACCAGGTGGTGTTTAGAAAAGGGAGAGATTGCTGCAGTAGGACTCTGGTGAGCGATATACCTTTAAGTCTGAATGTCTGTTGAGGGGGTGTAAGACGGTTTGCACGAAGGTTGTATTCTGTTCAGCGCGTGGTAGAAAGTAACTCCCTGTCCTTGCTGAAGAGACTGAAGAATGGAGAAAGGTTAGTGATGGAATGAATGAAAGTATGTTGTATGCTGGGGGGGTACGGAACTATACGTACTGCAGAGTGTAGAACCAATGCCTTCGGTGTAAGTGTGTGGAGAGCTGGTAGGGAAGAGGACCAAGGACAGAGGAGTCTGATACTGAGAAAAGGGAGAGACGGTTGAAAGATTACAGACAAGCGGAGTATTCGAAGGGTAAAGAGAGCTATCGTAGAATTACGAACTCACGGAGCGTGGCCTCTGAAAACAGTAGCAACGCGCTGGACCGAACACGCCGCCGAAGGAAATCCATTCTGCGAGGTTGGGGGCGGAGTCATCCGACACTCGGATTCGGAAGGCTGGAGCACTGCTTTTCCTTGCTACCGCCATGTTGGAGGAGGTAGAGGCGATGCATGAAATTCGCCTCCACCTGTGCCAGAAAGTCCACGTGAGCCGCCTCCTAGAGGGAGCGGACGTGACACCTGGAGGTTAGGGGAGAAAAGACAGAAGGTTATTTCAGAGAAATAATCTTCTGTCTTTTCTGCCTCGAACATTTTGATCTCTGGCTTTCAGCCCCTTTCCATGACAACCTGGCATGGGTCTTCAGGGCAGCAGAGGGCAGGTCCTGGAGGTTAGTTTCATGTTCGGGAAAAACAACTGTTCATATACCCTGCAGCACATGGCATTTTAAACTCACAAACAACTACAAACAACTACAAATTAATTGACATTTTATAAGGCACACAGTTTTCAAAATATATGCATATCACTTCTGGATTGTCCATATGTATAGGTCTGTTATATGGGAACACCATATTCAAGTTTTGAAAGTGTAGTGAGCATTTCTCTTAGCATACTGTCAATTTGGGAAAAAACAAAAAATACATGCTTTTATTTATTTTACATGCAATGGGCTCTGTTTCACTTCAGCTGCTTGGAGCACAATTAAGGTATTACATTGAAGGTACGGTACGCACTTCTGTTTCTTTATATGTCAGTGCAGCTCTCCATGGATTGTCAGTCACATGTCTTCCTTTTCCTTTTCCTGAAATGCATTGCGCACATCTTTGCACTTTTAATTTAGGCCCACTTTCTTTCCTTGGTGAATTAGATTCAATAGGCCTTATGTCTGATATCATCATTTCTGTGCTGCCCTTATATTTTGGTGAACATTTACAAATGACGCTGGCCTCTTTATTCTGGCATTCATGGGCTAGATTTCACCCCACAGCAGCAAATGATGAGCATGATGTGAGCTAAAGATGACGAGAATGACCAGACAGACAATAGAACCATACACACGCATCCACTAGAAATGAAGCACACGTGCACTCAACACGAAGAACATACACTAGGTCAAATATACATTTATACAAGAGGAAAATCCATTGCATCCATCTACCCATGAAGAATACTAACATAAACCATGTATAAGCTGAATGCAACATAAATACCACGCATAGATAGCTAACTAACATAGAAACACAAAAGTAATGGGCAGCCATCTTTTCCAAAATGGGAGCGGCAGCACACAGTTAAGTGAATGAAAGGCCTCAAGACTCCACAAAAACTCAAACTGCTGAAGTCACTGAAATACAGACTTGTGCATTGCACAGACAATAGCTATGCAACCCAGCAAAGGTTACGAAGACATTTGGGAGGGTCTGCACGCTGCATCGAAACACTAGATAAAATATCTCAGGACGCAAGAAGAAATTCAAGTCTGGAAAAGTACAGCCGTCCATTGTGAGCCAGATGTGGCTAATTATAGGTTAAAAGATTCTGTGAAGAGTAGGCCGAAACAGGTCCCCTATGGTATAAAAAAACAATAACATTTGAATTAATAACAGGTAAAATACTCATAAATGCAGGGTGAAACAATTCAAAATGTGGTCCTCTCGCACATGACCCATGATTCAAGAACACTGTCAATTCATTAGTACAGATACAGATAAGACACCTGCTGGGACCCTCACACATATTTCCAGACTGGGGGCGCCATACAAGGTTAACTACAAAGCTGATCACTCTGGCTGATGGTCTGGGAGATGAGGGATGGTATTCTTCTTGAAGTAAATTAGCATCTTGTGGGCCTCTCTTCCCCTACTCCCAGTTTGGCTCATGATTTAATGACCTGTCAGTTTCTCAAGGTTGGTGAGTGAGATGCCAGCAAATGAAAACCCCCAATGCCAGGCTGTGCAAAAAGTATTAACCTATCTAATCATTACCTGTAAAGGGATGTCCTATGTTTGTTATCAATTTAGTGGTAGCCCCCGGAGAAGGCAGTAGATACGTTTTACCCAATTAGGAGATTAGCCCCTATAGAAATATATATGCAGGCTATCCCCTAGCCAATCCCCTTACCTCATAGGTTTTGTATTTTGAGCTCATCATCATTATGTGTTTTTGGTTTATAATCTGTTGTTTTGCATGAGAACCTTCGAGAATCGCAAGATTTGATGCTTGTGCACTGTCCCTGCTTTGTGTTGGATTATTAATAAAGTGGGTTTTGACTTTCACTTTGACTATTTGAGTGCATGATTTCCCGTCCTCTCATTTCTGCCTAAACTGGGATTTCCCAGACCATTTTAACAATTTGATGCCATAATCATTTTCCATTACCACCACTCGGTCCTGTGGAATTACCACAAAATTATGGCAGTGGTATGACAGTGAACATCCCCATTTTTGGAGCCCTTTGAACTGTACGGGGATTTTTGGTGCATTTATCGTGTGCGGTACTTTCTCTTGGAAAATCCACCGATTTCTGGTCTTAATGTGTAGGATTTGCCTCCAACAACATGCTGCAGATAAATCCTCTACTTCAAGGTCAAGCTCAGAATTTGGTGGTGCACTAAAAACATCAGTAATTGTATTGCTGCCAAAAGCCTGTGGTGGGAACTCAGGAAGATATCAATAGAAAATTGATCAACTTGGAACAAAAATTAATTTTCCTAACTAACAGCCATTTAACAGGGCTAAATGAAAACATTGAATGGCACAATATTAAATGAATTATCATCGTATATTCGATGGTTGGGTTGTGTGAGCCTTGCATCCTCTGTTGACAGTCCCTAAGGATGGTGATTGAATACTAAAAATGTGTATATCTGCCAATACCTATGTAATATGCAATGATGTAATGTAATCTTGACACTTCATATTGATGTAGGGTAATCACTTAAATGAATTTACACCGATGATCGGTGGTGATACATTATGTTCTAGTCCTCTGAGTTATATATAGATCTATCAATGTAGGGTGGTCCTATGGAGTAGTTACAAAATTTTTTTATAGGTCCTGAATATAGGCTTTTACAATCTGCCTTAGTACGATGTTTTAGAGAACTGGGTGGCCGTGCAAGTAATCCTCTTACCTTATGCCCTACTTAGAACTAGAGCAAAGGTTAGTAAATACACAGCGGATCACCTAGGAAATGGCGTGATTTCCCCGTGACGTCATCGCGTTACGGTGTACAAAGGTTAGTAAATACTTAGAACTAGAACAGGGGTTAGTAAATACACAGCGGATCACCTAGGAAATGGCGCGATTTCCCCGTGACGTCATCGCGTTACGTTGTACGTGATGACGTCATCGGCCTGCGCATGATTGCAACGCACAAACGGGCTTGATAAGGACCGCATTACAGGCGAGTCAGTAATACAGAACAACAGACTGCAGATTTGCTAGAGAAAGCTCTTGTTTAGAGGTAAGCCAGGGATTTTGAAAGGGCGGATAAGTTCAGCCTTCATAGACAATCCATTATTGTAAATATTGAGGGGTATTTTCTGTGTTTATCGTTTTAGGTGACACGCCATCCCTCCCATTAAGTGATCAACAAACCAGGGATTGGAAGCGTATTTTAAATACCATAAGATCCTAGATAATAATGTCTTAAAAACCAATGATACGAAGGTAAATAGTTTTGACTTTTGTTATGGTTGTGGATCTACCCGCTTTCCATTTCTTTGAAAGTCTTTTATGTAAGTCTTTTTTCGTCTCATCACTTTACAAACTTATAGAGTTTTTTTTCCGCTCTTACTAGATCTTATGCTTAACCCACATGGTAAATGCATTGTCCTGTGATGGGCCTAAAAGAATTTACAAAACCTTTGCCAAGAGAGATAAAAACTTGTACTGGGACAGAGGTGAGATCTTACTCTGGATGATTTTTTCACCCCCGGTTTTTTTCATATATTACGAGTGAGATTGATGATTATACTATGTTTGAGAAGGTATGAATTAGTCTATAATGATAATAGAGAATCTGGTGAGCAATTTGGCTGTTCCTCGAAAACCATTGTGAAAGTGAAGGACAAATGTATAATTGTCATATAAACTTGAACAACATTTATTGTTACAAGTAAGAAGCATTAGTATATGATATATTATATTCTTGATGCATCCTAATGGTGATTAGGTTGGCTAGGTTTAATGAATTAACCAATTATGCCCATGTAGTAATATGTTTTATGTTTGTATGTATCTTCAGCTATAGGAACCAGGAACATAGAGAATAAGTCTACAGGAAGCACAAAACAAAAATTCTTCTGCCCCTGAAGAATGTCCAGTTAATAGCAACATCAAGGACAGAAACTTATATAAGTTGGGCTAATTGTTTATATACAGTAGGAAATAAGAGGAATTAAGTTGCTACTGCATATGTTTATGAGTGTTTGTACAACTTGACTTTATATGGTGGAATGACTACTTTTAAATATGTGTATATTTTTTATATGGTATAAATGTACTAATGTTTTTGATATTTGTGCTTTTTTATAAATGAATTAAAAGATGAAATTTTAAGGATACATTTCCTTGTTTTTTGATATATGCCATTGTTTAGGTTTCATACAGCCCACATTTGTTGAGTGGTTGTATATGTCAGTGTTTCCAGAGTTTTGAAGATAACAGTCCATGTCAATAAGTATGTATACGTCCCTTCTTTTGATGAAATAGGGAATGGAATAATCACCACTTTTTTTACACACCACCAAACTCATAATGAGGCGTTTTGTCTTTTAGTGGACTGTAATATTTATTTTAATGAAGTCTAAAGAATAATGTCAAATAATTGAACGACATAAAAGATTGATGCTATTCCATCCATTGTATTGTGTGTATGATACAATAGGCTCTGGTGCAGCGTTGTCACTCTTTATCTGGAACTTACTAATCATGTCTCCTGTCCTGATGTTAGTGTTTTATTGCATTTGTGCTTTTTAATCATGAAAAGGTTATTATCAGCTCCATATTTTTGAATATGTGTAACTAAAGGTTCCCAAAAGTAAGCATTTAAAAGGATTCATTATAACATCTAGTCTGTCCTCTGAAGTATCCTGTATACATATGGTACATTATAAAATACCAAATCAAATAAAAACACTACATGACTACTCAACAACCAATGGCAATTTAGTTGCATTAAAAAAGGTTACTTAAAAAATTAAGTAACCAATCACCCAAAATTGTAAAATTCTTTTAAAAGGTCTCATGGCCTTTGACAATATGTTAAGGGGAATGTCTTTGTCCTATTTTTATTCATCCGACCTTGAAAGGTCTGATTCCACTTAGGATGAGATGGAGTCTTAAATTGCAAGAGAGAAGGTATCTGTATCTGCAATCCTTGCTGAAGGTATACTCCATAGCATGTGGTTCCCGGCCCAGAAACAACCAGGACAACCATCAGAGCATCAGCTAGGTCTGTCTAATCGGATGGCTCCCTTGGTGTTTCCTCTCCTCACGCTCATTTAAAATAGATTTCAATGGGAATAGAGTGACAGAGAAAGGATGTAATTACCACGTTCCATGTCTACATTATATCCATTGAGCGGGGTGGCAGCATAAATGCCAGAGACTTTGCCAGTTCACTCTCTGCTATCAAGCCTCACCCGGTGTTTCTCTGCGTTCTCACAGGATGCAGCAATGACAGACCCTGTGGACAAAAAGAAGAATGTCGCTCTTCGGAAGAACCATAGAGAGGCTCACCTATCGCTCAGGGCTTGCACATCTATTCAAATAAGGGGCAGTGACTCCCAGCTGATTTCCCCCCAAAATAGAAATGATCAACCAGCAGTTTAAGTTCCTATCTGACCTGACATGTGATGGGACCAGGGCATTAGCACTGGCCTCAGGGGCATATGTGATGGTTAGGAGGCACATTCACATGTGTGACGGGCATGTCCATGCTTTGCTCCAGAATGCAGCCCTAAAGCTGACATTCTCAGGGTTTGGAGACCAACTTGGGGGGGGAGGTTGATGTGATAGTCAAGGGTGACAAGAATGCTGGAACACTGCGGGGGAAACTCAAGGGGCCGATGTTTCGTCTTTGGTCATCAGGATTTCGTCATGGCTTTTGAACGCAGGTGTCAACCAATAATCAATTTGGGTCTTAAGGAAGAGATATGATTTCTCAAGCAGAGACAGACCAGCGATCTTGAGAGCAAACCAGGACACAGAGGTTGTGACTATACTGAGGATAAATGGCCTGCTATGGTGGGGGAGGGGGCATACTTCAGCAATTCTCTGAGGCATGTACCAATCTGGCAATAGATCTGTGGGTCTTAAGAATTGTCCAGATATGGTACAAGATTTGATTTGCCATCACGTCATCTGCAGCTGGGCTGTTTCCAAACCCATGGTCTCAGCATCCAAACAGAAGAGGGGCTTTTATTTGGGGGGTCATGGAGATGAAAGGGGGGGCGTGGTTTTAATAATCCCCCCAAAGAAAGGCTAGGATCCTAGTCCTTTATATTCAATGTCCCTTAGCCTTCCAGGTGTTTACAGATTGTGTTGTGTTTAAAGAGTATTAAAAGGTGTGCTTTAAATGATCATTTCAAAATGGGCACACTTCGAAATATCACTGGGTTGCGTGACTTCTCTGAGCCTAAGGGATGCTGATTTCCATGTTCCCATCTGAAAGTCACAACATCATTCTGAGATTTGCAATAAAAGGTCAGCACTAACAATTTGCGACTAAGCCATTTTGGTCTAAAACTGGTCATAGAGGGTTCACAAATGTTCCTGAACCAGTGGTGGCCTCGTCCCATCTTGAAGTAATTGCAGCTCTACTAAATTTGGATAATTTGCTGATTCTAGAGTCATCCTGAAAAGAGGAATTGTCACTTGTTTACCATTGTGATTCGCCATCAAATGGGAGGAGCTGCACCTGGTCCATCACAAGACTTGGCGCTTCTAGGGCCCGATTTGCAACAGACCAGGAAATGGCTCTCCTCCCAGAGGAATGGTCAATGAGACTGAAGAGCAAACTGAGGGACCCACTTTATCGAGTGCCAAAACAGGCAATGGTTCTACTCCCAGAGGAATGGTCAATGAGACTGCAGACCAAACTGAGGAACCCTCTTTATCAGGAGCCAGACCAGGCAATGGTGTGGCTCCCAGAGGACTGGTCAATGAGACTGAAGAGCAATCTGACGAACCATCTTCATCAGGAGCTGGTGACAACTCATTATGTTCTGAAAATTGAAGAACACATGGTGTTGTGTATTTGTGGAGCTATAGGCAAGGTTCCAGCTTTGGCCAATTAGCATTCACCCCCTCCAGAGATATGTCATGGTCTAAGAGTAAGTCCCTGCACCCAAGAGCAGTCTGCTAAATTTCTCTGAGATCTGGTCAGCTACTGATGAGCCTCCTCAGTAAATGGTCTTTTCCCCAGGATCTGCAGCAGGCGCCAGATCCATTAGCATGGAAGTCACGTGCTCTCCCTCTCTCCTCTGTGGCTGTGATTCCTGATGCATTTGTGATCTGTTTCCATTGATTCACATGGTTCTTTTGAATATCACAAGTTACAAGGCAGAAGCTATTTTGGTGGTTCTATTCCGGCTAAGTAGGTCCTGGTTTCACCTTCTATTGGAATTAGCAGAAGTCCTGTTGTGGTACTTCCTGTTATCCCCCACCCCTCTTCTTGAACAGGGAGAGGGGGATCACATCAGGACATTAAACGGCACCAGTTGATTTGGAAATTGAGAGGCAGGGCATTGAAAGGAATGGTCTGTGAGAGGTGGCATTTGTGATGTAAAAGACTCGGAGACCTGTGACCGTTAATGCTCATGCCAAAACGAATCGCTCCACTGGCATGTGGAGCGATTATCTGATCCTTAAGTTTCTTTGGGATGAGTTTTCAGGGTGGTAAACTGTATCCCCGCTCAGGTCAGAGTGGGCAGTGGTGAAGGCTTTCTGGGACCGCCGGATGGATATTGTGATTCAAAAACTTGTATTTATGTATTTATTGTTTGCTCGTTAGGCACTTATACAGGAAGTAAAAACTATTTCAAAGTGTCCACAGCGCAACAGGGAGGGGACATGGGAAAAGGTAAATAACGTAGGAGGGGCAGGACGAACCTAATATGCCATGTGAGTATTCAGAACGTGCAGGTGTAGAAGGGAGAGGGAATGGGATAGGCGCTGGGGGCTCAAGGGTGAACAACAGGTGAAGTGCAATGGAAGGTAACTGTGATCTTGCAGGGATGGAAGGTGAGCCGAGTCAAGTGCTGAGGATAGACAGAAGTTGGGGGTGATTTGGTGTGGGAGGTCAGGGCCCCGAGGATGCATAAGGGCCCTGGCCACCAAACAAGCAACTGTGAGATTAGCAGAGGAGAGAGGAAGAGAATATTACTGCACAGGTTTCTTTACAACTTCAGTCTGCTCATAGACCTCAGCAGCTATATCTGTGAAATCTGCTCACTCTTTCATTAAATCTTTCTGTCCATCGTAAGTTCACCGTTGAAATAAATACTTCTTCCTATCCTGCTCTCAAACTTTCAGTTAATATGCCTTTCTAACAGGTCCTCCCCCTTTCAGTCAAAGTGTCTGCCTATCCTGCTCTCACGCTTTCAGTCAATGTGTCTGCCTATCCTGCTCTCACTCTTTCAATAAATAGTTCTTCCTATCCTGCTCTCATTCTTTCAATAGTTCTTCCTATCCTGCTCTCACCCTTTCAGTTAATATGCCTTCCTATCAGGCCCTTCCCGTTTTAGTAAATATGTTTGCCTATCCTGCTCTCACGCTTTCAATAAATAGTTCTGCCTATCCTGCTCTCACGCTTTCAGTTAATGTGTCTGCCTATCCTGCTCTCACTCTTTCAATAAATAGTTCTTCCTATCCTGCTCTCAAACTTTCAGTTAATATGCCTTCCTATCAGGCCCTTCCCTTTTTAGTAAATATGTTTGCCTATCCTGCTCTCACGCTTTCAGTCAATGTGTCTGCCTATCCTGCTCTCACTCGTTGAATAAATAGTTCTTCCTATACTGCTCTCACCCTTTCAGTTAATATGCCTTCCTATCAGGCCCTTCCCTTTTTAGTAAATATGTTTGCCTATCCTGCTCTCACGCTTTCAATAAATAGTTCTGCCTATCCTGCTCTCACTCGTTGAATAAATAGTTCTTCCTATACTGCTCTCACCCTTTCAGTTAATATGCCTTCCTATCAGGCCCTTCCCTTTTTAGTAAATATGTTTGCCTATCCTGCTCTCACGCTTTCAATAAATAGTTCTGCCTATCCTGCTCTCACGCTTTAAGTCAATGTGCCTGCCTATCCTGCTCTCACTCTTTCAATAAATAGTTCTTCCTATCCTGCTCTCAAACTTTCAGTTAATATGCCTTCCTATCAGGCCCTTCCCCTTTTAGTAGATACATTTGCCTATCCTGCTCTCATGCTTTCAATAAATAGTTCTGCCTATCCTGTACTCATGCTTTCAGTCAATGTGTCTGCCTATCCTGCTCTCACTCTTTCAATAAATAGTTCTTCCTATCCTGCTCTCATGCGTTCAGTTAATATGCCTTCCTATCAGGCCCTTCCCCTTTTAGTAAATATGTTTGCCTATCCTGCTCTCACGCTTTCAATAAATAGTTCTTCCTATCCTGGTCTCACGCTTTCAATAAATAGTTCTTCCTATCCTGCTCTCAAACTTTCATCTAATATGCCTTTCTATCAGGTCCTACCCCTTTCAGTCAATGTGTCTGCCTATCCTGCTCTCACGCTTTCAATAAATAGTTCTGCCTATCCTGCTCTCATGCTTTCAGTCAATGTGTCTGCCTATCCTGCTCTCACTCTTTCAATAAATAGTTCTGCCTATCCTGCTCTCATGCTTTCAGTCAATGTGTCTGCCTATCCTGCTCTCACTCTTTCAATAAATAGTTCTGCCTATCCTGCTCTCATGCTTTCAGTCAATGTGTCTGCCTATCCTGCTCTCACTCTTTCAATAAATAGTTCTGCCTACCCTGCTCTCATCCCGTCAGTAAGTAGATCTCCTTATCTTCCTCCCAAATGTTTCAGTGAATATTTCTGCCTATCCTGCTCTCATCCTTTCAGGAAATAGCCCTGCCTACTTGGCTCTCAACTCTGCAGCCAGTGGTTCTGTGTGCCCTGCTCTCACTCTTTCAATAAATGTTGCTGCCCATTTTGCACTCAAGCTTTCAGTAAGCATGGATGCCGCCTCCCCTGGTTCCCAACTTTTCAGCAAGTATCTATGGCTAGCTTGCAGTAACTGCCTCTCTGTACCCTGCTCTCACCTTTCATGAAACATGCCTTCCCACCCTAAACTTAACTTTTTAGTATCTATGTCTTATGCCCATCTGACTTCTGAGTTACTAAAATTTTTCAGTGGGACTTTCCCATGTTAAAACATGCTTGTAAATCAGGCTCTAGACATGTTGCCAGCCTGATCTCAAGCGTGTGGGCAGTGTTTCTGGCCATTCTGCTCTGAGGGGTTCAGGAATAGTTCCGGGGTAACCCGTGCCCCACCGACTCCTCGGTCCTAAACACCTTCACTCGCTCCAGTAAACACGCTTCGATTTCTGACGCAGTCTCCGAGTATGACCCATCCACTCTGGGTTTAAATGTATGCCCACGCTCGTATGACCCATCCACTCTGGGCTTAAATGTATGCCCACGCTCGTATGACCCAACCACTCTGGGCTTAAACGTGTGCCCACGCTCGTATGACCCATCCACTCTGGGCTTAAACGTGTGCCCACGCTCGGCACCCATAGCGCTCCGTTAAAACCGTCCGGTATTACTTCACCAACCGCACTGATGTCAGCACACGCGCTCGTCAGGTAACGCGGGAAAAATTGGGCAAGTCACTCTGTGGTTCACAACAGTCGCAGGACACGGTGGGGGCGCCGTGTGGGCCTTAATGAAGAGTGGAAAACTCCTACCCCGTGTTCCTCGTATCCACTCTCTGAAAATGACAATCAACGGCATTCCAAATGTACAGGAAAAATCCGTGCTTCTAGTTACAAAAAAGGGAGGTAGTGGTAATGGCAGCCGGTGAAAAACTAGACAATTATTGATCCGCGAGACTGGGGTGCATTCGTGTACTGCTTCCTTCACAAAGCTTTTCAAGCGGCTATGTGCCCATTATGAATTAAACGTGTGACTATCTCTGCGTGGGTGTGTGTTCATAAAATGTCGTCCGAAAACCTTTGCGTGTGAGTCTGTGTCTATCTCTGGCTCTGTTACGGCGAGTAGTTCCAGGAGGGTTGCCGCCTAAAAAGCAAAAGCTGGGAAAGGGCCGTCTGTCTGGGGTCGCAGCTCCTCTCGGTGCTATATTCTAGTGCCTGGTGACTTGACATCTGGAACTCGAGCATTACGAAATGCACACCCCTCCCCAATCAAGCTTGAGTCCCCTGATGGTGTGAGGGGGCGTGAAACAGCCTGGATGTTGATATTATACAGAAAAGAAGCATCATGGTGTCGGCGCAAAAACGAAATAACTTTCGGATCGTCTCATTTGTCAAGGAATCGGCGTGATGCCCGGGCGGTCCCTTCGCAATGGTGGGTTCTGGACTGCATTAGTCTGACACCCTGCAATGCCATGGGGCGGGAAATTGGAAGTTGGTAAAAAGAAAGAAAGGACGTGATGACGAACGGGGCGCCATGTCTAGTTTCTGCGCAATCTGAGCTCGCCACACGGACTAGATGGAGGCCGACATCAAATCACTGCTACATCATGTGCCAGAGTGTTGGGCTGTGGGGATTCGATGCTTTTGGAAATTCGTATTCTCAATCGAGAGCAAAGTTGCAAAGTAAATTCCTAAAACGTAAAGGAGACATGTTTCAAACGTACGGGTTCTTGCAAATAGTTTCTAGCCAACTTGTTTTCCACAGTTTTTTTTTTTTTTCCCGAAAGAACGTTCCTAGATTATTCGTAGTCGTCCAAAATGTAAACCCTCCAAGAACTAGAACCGCAAAGAATTTGGATCTGGGAGATTGTGTCAAATGTCATACCCAATTAAGATGTCCTCTTGGAAATCCATATGTAGCTCAGAAATTGCAGGTTCGATTCCTGGCATTCTTCGGAAATGGAAAGATGGATTGCCATATAATCCGGTGATGAAACCGCCGACTAATACGGCGCTTAGAAGACGAGTAGAAACCAGCATGAAGCGCGTAATAAAAAGCGGAAGCGTCATTCTCGTTTCTAGGTACCGGGAGACGGCCTTTGAGCTGAGCAGCGTGGGGCAATGTGGTGCGGGGGTCCAGGCGGGTCTGTCCGGCCTCCCTGGCCACCCCTGCACGCTCGGGGTCGGGATCCCTCGTGGGTGTGAAATAGGAACGCATTTGAAGAGGGCAACAGCTACTGTTTCGCCTCTCTCGCTAGCTCAGCAGACCTCCCAGGGAGGGCGCCATGCCGTGCCCTCTGCCAGCCCATCCCTGTGTACCGCCCCAGGGCCACGGGGTGAGAGCGTTGATCAGTGGGTGAAGCTATGTTCCCTGCCGGTCTGCCCCACTCTTCTCAAACCCCATCGCTACGCACCCTACCACACACAATCCATACCCCCAAACAAACACACCTATTATTTAAGGGAATGTTCAGTGCAGTGTGCAAGCTTCAACTTTTTTCTACACTTTTATTTTAAAACTATACCGTTCCAGAACGGTTCCTTTTTAAAAATAAAAGTATAGAAACAGTGAAACTTAAAAATAAAAAGTATAGGAGCGCCGCTCCCGACCGCTGCTGCCTACTTCGACCTCTGGCGTTAATGTACCTGAATGCCCTGGGCACGTACAGTCAATCCAGCACCGCACAAGCTACATGGCCACTGCAATCGCTTCACATTGTCTTCATGCTGAAAACGCGATTGGCTTGTTTTTCTGTTTGCAAATGAAGACTGCAAGTGACTGCGGAATGTTAATGTTTCAGTTTGTTTGCGTGGTTGTGTCATGTCTTATTGGCTTCTTTTCTTAGTGGCACGTTTGCTATTTACTCGTTGGCATCCTTGCCTGTTTTTGTTTGCTTGCACTTTTTTGTGCTTTACTTGTTCATTGTTTTTGATTGCCCTTTGCTTTCCTGTTTCCCGGGTGTTTGCTCGTTCTGCTTATTTCTCTGATCACATGCTTGTTGGTTGTATTTTTCTTGCTCGCTTCTTTCCTGTGTGTTTGCTTCTTTTATTTGTTTGCTTCATTGCTTGGTTGTTTTCTCCTGTGACTGTGTGCATTCTTTTTGCTTTGATTGCACGTTTGAGATTGTGTTGCTTCCTTGTTGTCCTTTCTTTTTTGGTTGTTTCTTAATTACCTGATGAATAGTACAGGTGGTGTTTTGACAGCTTATGGTCACCTTTAAAAAGAAGATTGCGCTATTGGATTCTTCCGTCCAAAACCACAATATACAGTGGGGCAACTGGCGGAGTAACCCAACTCCTATTCCATGGTGGCTACTGATCCTCATGAAGACTCATGCGTTTTTTTATTATTTTTTTATTTTTATAAAGGGTGTTGTTATTTTATGATATCAGCTCGGGTCGCCGGAATGCCAATAATAACTGGTGATCAGAACTCCAAACGTTTCCCCCCTTGGCAAATAATGGGGTGATGTTTCTTCTGAGCTTCTATTTATTGTGTGTGCGTTGCCTTTGATCATTTGCACATCATCACGGCGTGTGTGGCCTCCTAAGATGTGACTATAGCTAGGTGCTCGGGAAAAGTTTGCTTTTTCTACATCTTATTTCGAAGCGTTGAATGGAGAGCGAGTGAGAGTGTAAGGCGAATTGGCACATTTGCATAGCGCCTCTGTAAATTGAACTGTATGTAACCGCTAGACGTGGATGCAACTGCTTCAAAACAAATGTGCAAACATTTTAGTTCATAAAATACGCAGCTGCCCATCGTTTACCGCGCGTGTCTTATGACGCCGTCTCCGAGTAAAGTGCCCACTTTGCTTCGCTGCGAATTAAAAGCGATGGAAATCAAAAAATCGGCCACAAGTGGGGAACGAATGAAGTCACCAGGGGCCCGAGTGCAGCAACTGCTTCCTTCTGGCGCGGGGGTAGCAAAGCAAGCTCCGCCGGCGGGTGTTTATAGCGAAAAATGTGAACAGAGCGGGTGCCCTCATTATTTTACAAATACCTGCTATGTTTTCCCCATAAATAAGCGCGCTCTCCTCTGTTCTGGAAACGATCACGTCATTACTAGGGAGAGGCACTGGCTCAAGCGAGGTGGGGGCGGGGGCAGCCAGGCAAAAGGGCACCTGCAGAGGTCCCTGGGGCATGGGCCGCTATGCCACTTAGATGTGCATGGACACCAGGCGCTAACACCAGGCTCATTGCTGCGCAGTGAAACACGTCGCTTTGGGCAAATGCATGGCGGCAGCTTGTGATCTCAAATATCTGAGTCTGCGCGTGCCTTTGCTCTATTCTGGAGTGGTTTAAAAGAAGCTGCGGCCCAGAAAGGCCTGGACTGCGACCAATGCAGCCATGCCGGGCTGATGTGAAGTTGCCACCCGATCAGGCTGGGATTGCATTGTAAATCGTAGAATAGAGTCCACGCTGTGCTGGTGGCATCAGGGGGCTAATATACAAACTATACCCACCCAGTCCGTGATTTCAAAAAAACGGTGCCCGAGTTATCATAAGCGTGATTGGGTTTGGCAGCGCTGCTTCCAGGCGCCTTTGCCTGACTCTTTGCTCGGGGAACAACTGAGCCTTTCGCGAGAAATCTCGCCGTTATGGTGCGTGTAGGTACCGCGTGACATGGCGACACCACAGCCATGCCCCCGCGTGAAACATATGGCAATATTCGTATGTCTGGAGAATCCGGAAGTTGCGTCACGCGAAGGTGGGCACAGATGCACGCCTTCTAACCACACTTATAGCGGGTGGATTTCGGGGAAGCCGTGTGTAAACGAATGTAATCGAACTGCAAATAGTGGATTACATCGAGATTACAGGTCGGGGAATTCGCAGACAAGGTGGCCTGCGACGTCACGAGTGGGAACCCGTCTTTTAGGAATGAGAGAGGCGACGCCGGAAGACACCCCCCAATTCCTGACACACGGGGTGTCCCAAAGTTCGGACTGCAGTGGGGCGGGGCCCGGACAACGCCAAATCGTGCGTAGGGACACCACGCCGACCAGAGAGACCCCTTGCGAAGTGAACGGGCTGTTTCCAGGCACATTGGAAACGACGTCCATCTTCTGTGCAGTGGGCATCTCGAGCCTTTGCGGTTGGCACCGGAGTCTCGAACTGTGTGTGGTGTGTGTTATGGTCTACGTCACCGGCGGCTCCAGTGTGGGGCTGTCCCATTGGCCACTGTTCATCGTGAGTGGCGGAGGTGTCCCAGCCTGGACCCCCTGATATACGAGGTCAAGGGCCAGTATGTCAGGACACACCAGGGTGCCCTCTGGGTGCTGGAATGCTGAAGCCTGTCAGATGCTGTGTAAACGCATGATGTCTAAGCGTGATTAAACAGCATTGGCCCTGGACCGGACTTCGTACTCAGGCAGGGAGGGAGGGGGGTCAAGGAGCCGAGTAGAGAAGAAATAGGGCTGCACCGAGAATATTTACTATTCGACAGAGTACCAGGCTCGAGCCGAATAGGGGGCATTTAATAACTGAACCCCCAACGCTTTATATCTCTCTCCAATGCGTTCTTATCCCCATTGCTCTTTTGTTTTTGATTATTTACATGGACACAGTCTGCTAAGAAGCGGATGGAAAGTTCTGAAGAAACAGCTTGAATTCGAGTTCTAAAATTGCACTGTGTGAAAAAACGGTTTCATATTCGGTATCCACTTTTGGCAAATGCAGCTTTCGACTCGGAAACCGGGCGATTAGGGGCGGGAGTTTCGGAATGTCGCCCGACAATCTTCCAAACACCCGTTAGGAGGCGCCCTTCGGTGGAAGCGTGGATACGGCCAGGCAGTGTGCCTTTCCTCTGTCCATGAGATATCATGGGAGGGCCAGAGGCTGCAGAGCATGTGAGCCCCCCCCCCCCACCACTTCCTTGCCTGGGGGTGTCCTGCGCGTTCACAGATATGCCGCAGAGGTGTCTGACGGCTCTCCCTATGTTCGCACTTCGGAATGTAAAGATGGCGCCCTTCCTCCATTATCGCTCGTTTATAGACTGAACGCACGGGGTTAGGCGGGCAGAGAAGTACGCGGGACCCGCCCCACAGTGAGGTCCACGTGCGGTGCGCCGTAATTCTGCCACCTGGTCTGTGCCAGCTCTGCCCGGGGCTCCCCGTACCCTTTCCAAAAGGCAGCTCTATCCGATTATGGGCCAGACGTAGAAGGCCCCTGGGTTTGTCGCCTGAAGTCGGCAGTATCGCTACTCTAGGCCCCTAGCCGAGCCCGCCTGAGCTCCGCTCCTCCAATGACTAATGGTGGCTCCATCGGCGTGACTAAAGAGCGTGAAACAAGGCGCGTAGGACAAGGCGACCAGCCCCCCCCCCCCCGTCCCTATCTGTGACAGAGAGGCCCGCCACATGTCTGCAGCCATGAAAGAAACCCGAGACAGGGGCCCAGAGGGGCGAAATGGACAGGTGTTGCCGTTTACAGACCTCCCGCCGGGCCCCGTGTTGCACATGGATCAGAGAAAGGGACCTGACACCAAAGGAACTTTGGCACTGCGGAACAGACTGAGACTACCGTTAGACAGCACCTTCATGAACAGACTGCCACTGCGAAACAGACTGAGACTACCGTTAGACAGCACCTTCATGAACAGACTGCCACTGCAGAAACACACTGAGACTACCATTAGACAGCACCTTCGTGAACAGACTGCCACTGCGAAACAGACTGAGACTACCATTAGACAGCACCTTCGTGAACAGACTGCCACTGCGAAACAGACTGACACTACAATTGGCACATTCATGAACAGACTGCCTCTGCAGAAACAGAGTAATAATTCATGGATAGGCTGCACCTATATGAATAGATTGACACTGCGGAAATAGACTAACACTACAGGGATACACTGCACCCACGTGAAAAGACTTCCACTGTAGAAACAGACTGACACTACAATTAGACAGAATCAACATGAACAGACTGCCTCTGCAGAAACAGACTGATATGGATAGACGGAACCTATATGAACAGATTGACACTGCAGAAATAGACTGACACTACCATTAGACCACACCTACAAGAACAGACAGACACTACAGAAATATATTGACATTATATGGATGGACTGCACCTACATGAACGGTACACAAGCAGTGTGCAGTTTAGCAGCGGCATTGCTGGACTTAGTTTGTGCTGCAAGGAGTCTTTCTACAGTGTTTTTGTAGAGAGCCAGATCCTACTTTAAAACATCATCTAAGCGTGCAGCGGGCGCGGTGAGCACACTGTGTGCAGTTCAGCAGCGAGGCATAAGGCAGCAGGGTCTTTGCCTTACCTCAGCACTTATATTGCCGGGGATGCCGCTTCCTGAGTGCCGGTGTGTGTCGGTCAAACTGATCCCCTAATACCGGTGAGGGATTCAGTCCTTGCTTGCGCTGCTGCTGAAATTTGAGCTTGCGCTCGTGTGTGCTAACATTGGTGGATATTGTATGTACAATTTAAGGAGCAAGTCAAATGCATTCAAAATTCCCCAATTTTTGGACGAATCACTGCTGATGGTGGTTAATCTGCCCTTACCTTTACCTCTGGGGAGGGAACATCTAGTGTACCAACCGGTTATGAAAATAAGTCTGCCTATCCTTCTGATAGTAATTTGGATCGAATTTTGAAGCTTCCAAAATTATTAAAGCCAGTGAAATCAACGGAAATCACCTATTTGTTTTAATCCGACTGCCCTTGATGCTATAAAAGAAGTGGGAGCTCCAACTCAGCCCATCATAACTGCTTTGAGCCCGAACATTTCTAATGATGCTCTGTTGCCTGTCCTTGATGTTGTGGATATGGTATTAGCCTATTTGATCATTTATAATCGATTGAATGGTGCATTTGACCGAATTCGCCCAGTTCCATTGGATCTGTTATGAAACATAACAAACATGTGGAGCAGGGTTTGCAGGGGTGTCCCCCGTTCTCCATGTTCGTCATTTTTGGCCTTGGGTGTGGCGGGGGTGTCTCCCGCTTCCTCAACATGGGTGGCGGGGAACTGGAAAAATAATAAAGAAAAAGGGACGCAGCGTCGTCGGATCCGACCCGCGGTAGAGGGACAGATCTGGCGCCGCAGGGTTTCAAGGGACCAGGAGGCGAGCAAGCAGGTAAGTTGATAGAGGGGGACTGGGGGTGGGCACCTTTGGGTTGAATGTGAAGAGGGCTTAGGGTTCTTTCTTTGTCTGGTAATTGTTTGCATGCAAACCGATTTATTTTGAACAGTTCACCGCAAGCAATTTTCAGACGAACAAAGAACCCCAAACCATGGATATTACACAACATTATTTAGCAGATGCACGATTGTCCCCATGTACAGAAGATCGGAGTAATGACTCTGGTTTATTAGATGCTCCTACTGACTTGGTTGGGACTCTATCACATGACTTTGACTCGTCAATCTCATCTTATACTTCTACACCCGCCCAGTTCCTCCAAGGAGACTTTCAGCAGCGTTAAGACAACTGGATATAAATCTCATGGAGAACCAGAATTGCATTCTAGCTCAAATAAACCAAGTTCTCTGGATTCTGGTTTCAGAAGAAGTCCTTAAGGCGTAATGGAAAATAAATTTGACGTTATTGCAATCACTCCTGTTGAAGTTTGAAAACATCAATGTACAAAGGAAATTGCATGAATTTTTGCATAACCGTCAGTGTGCAGGGTATACAGGTGACCACGCAAGGGACGTGCCTAAGGATGACTGTGTCGTAGTGCCAAGTGTATTTCCTGGACTAAGTAATCAGGGAAGAAGTGTGATGGTACAAGCCTCACCCCATGAAACCCGACTTGGTGGCATGGCGGATGTGGTTAATTTGCGGTTTCCAGTCCTACATCAGTCAAGTGCTAATTTATGTGAAATATTGAATCAAGTTAGCTGTTCAGGAGTGCAAACTTCTGACTTTGAAAAGAGATTACTGCTAAGCAGTGAACTATTACCAAAACTTCTTCAGGTGTTATGGATGATTTAGTGGTGAATAAGGGATAAAGGGGCAGAAGTAAGTTGAATAAGAAAACTCAGGGGAAAGACCAAGTCAAATCCCAAAAAACAAAAAAACGGCCCTGCGGCATATTAATAAGCAAGCCACTAGAATGTTTTCCCGCTCTATATTTAAGCAAACCTCAATTCTACCGGCTCTGGAGAAAGTAACTGCCAAATCAACATCTTTCAGCCATGTGTCCCCAGAGATTCCGAATGTTCGCCCAATGAGGACGACATAGTTATATCAGCAGATCTATCAGAGGCGGATGGTGTTATTGTGTCAGCAGAGTCTTTACAGTTTGTGGAAAAAAAATATGAGTCTCACGTTGCGTTCAAACAGATTTTCCCTCAACTGTGTGAGCCCCAAAAATAACAACTCCAGAATTTATTGACCACCTTAGAGAAGCTACAACAAACACTCGATTCTCTCAGCCGGTCTATCCATGTTATTTGGGCAAAGAAAACTTAAGTTCCCCTTAGTTTGCTCTTTGGCGTGTGGAAACACAACTCTTAATCCTCCCCAAGCCGAGAGTATGCTGGTGACAGGAGACAATTGCTTGAACGCCTGGCAAAGGAGGGATAAAGTGGGCTTTAGTGATCAAGTATAAAGCGTTTTAAGAGACGCAAAAGGTCCTGAAACGGAGAATGAATCTCTCTGTTCCAGACTCCCTGTAGGCCCAAAGTTAGTTAGGAACGTTGGTGATTGTCCCAATTATAAAAAGTATGGAGTGTCCCAATCATTTAAAATAGTTATAAAGCATGTTACCAGAAAATAAGCATTTAGTGTTAAACGCCTTGAATATTCTCTGCCTCTTTGGGGAGGTGCCAACCTTGTGGGAAATATCAACAAGAGATAAATAGAGTAGATTTTATTGATCTGTATAGAACTGATCGAGCATTACTATGTGTCAACTCGAAAATTGTTTTGTAAAAAATATTATGAAAGAGGTTCAATCTCTACAGGCACTTGGCTTCAATATATCCCTTTATCCTTTAAGAGGTTTAGTGGGGTTTGCTGATGAAAATGGAATGAGGGGTCAACTTTTACCTAAGGAGATTGTTATTTCTTTGAGTCAAGGTCATGCTCGAGAGATCCACTTGATCCTGAATAGGCCACTGGTTGATGAACCTATGAGGGACTAGTCCTGGCTATCAGAAGCATTATGCTTGGTGAATCAAGGGCAAGTACCATGTTGCTCCTAGCAAATGTCTTCCTGAAAGGACTTTAAGTTTCATATTCTGGAACTCTCATATACATAACCATCTATGAACCAATATTAACATGGACCCTTTTTTTAAGAAACATGGTTTGATCTCACGGCAAGAGATCTGGCTCTTGAAAGTTCTGTCATTTGATGGTTATGGCTCTTGTTTCCAACCTGCTTAAAAACGTTGTCAGGGTCGTCCATATGGGGGTCTGCTCCCCCTTGATGAAGTCCTGCAAGGAATTGGTGATTATCAAAAGTAGAAATGTTACCAAAGGTGTCTTAGCTACTCATGCAAGGGTAATGAGTCCAACATTTTAGACATATTAATCCTAAATGTGTACTGGCACCAGGCAATTGGTAATCTCGATTACTTCACAGATCAAATTGTATTGCTATGCCGATGACACACAACTCTCCTTTAAGCTTTCCTCCTCTGCCTCCACTCTTCCTCTCTTATTTCCGTTTGTCTGACCACTATTCAGACAGGGTGTGCTTCTAATGATCTCTGCCTTAATGCCAGTAAGACTGAGATCCTTCTCATTGGGACTCCTGCCCCCTCCTTCCCTCCTACTCTCTGGTTGCCCTCCATGGGCCCCCTCCCCTCACCCTCTTGTGAGGCAGAAAACCTGGGTGTCATCTTTGACTCCTCTCTCTCCTTCTCAGCTAACATCACTGAACTTGTCAAGAAATCTCACTTCCAGCTTTACCTCCTCAGAGGCATTCTCCCTTTCCTCACCTTCCCCCAGAAACTCAATGTCTCCCGAGCTCTGATTCTCTCAATGCTTGACTACTGTAATAGCCTCTTCCTTAATCTGCCTCTTTCCTCCCTCCGTCCTAAAGACGAAGTTGCCCCCCTCCCATTGCCTATTGAGTTCACACCAAATTATGTGACGTATGAAGAACAGTTAAATCAGCAGAGACCAGCACATGGGCCCTGGCCAGTACCTATCAGTGTAACAGCACCTATTAATATACCCACACCTAAGAAAACCTGGACAGTAAGGTACCCATTAAGAAAGCCATATCCTAGACAATATGACGGTTGTTTGAATGAAATACCCGAAGAAACAAAGAAGATAATGAAGGAAGATGAATAGTGACGTCATAAGAAATCGGACTGACGCACATATAGAAGATATAACGACCTGAGAAAACTGACAAGAGGCGAAAGATAAAGGAGATACCATGGATAAGTGACAGCTTGGGCTCAAGATGAAGAAACATATGCCACATACATGATGAAGATATTTATTTAGTTTAAACGTGTACAGATGCAAGTAACTGCAAGAGGCCAAGAAATCGTGAAGCTAGTTTATGCTTAATAGTTAATAGATTGCGGCAAGCGCCAACGTTTACAAGTATGTACCTCAAGAAGCACTTTATGTATGAATGCAAGTCCACTAGGCATATGAGCAGAATTGAACAAAGGTTACAAAGGCCTCAAATGGAGTGTGTCACAGCAAGAAAATCGTGAATCGAGACTGGGCAAAACTCAGCTAAGGAAGACCATGCCAAGAAGCCAAGGTCTTATCTGGCTGAAATGGGCTGATATTGGATACAATTAAGGAGAAAAGAGAACAGAGGATCCCATTCAGAAAGGTCAAGATAAGCCACAGACATCAGAGAACTGGTAGAATTAAATCAAATATACGAAAAGACACGGAGAAAAGCAGATTTCACGGTGTCCCGTCACGTGATAAAGGCAGGCTGGAAGAGTGAGACTTTCACACCTACGCATGGATCCCCACCATGACTATACTCCTTAAAAGTTCTCAGAGCACAGAGCAGGCTCAAGGCCAAACTACAAAGAAGTAATTGACACATGACTACTGAGGTGATGATTGATGGTAGCATATTTGGTGGGAAGCTGGGGTGCAGACAAGCTTCTCTGCACCTGTATGTGCTTTCTGTGTGCTGCTAGACGTAGGTGGAAAAGTATGAGTGGCATTGGTGCCAACCTAATCATAGTGTACCATGTAATCTAGGGTCCTATAGTGAGTAGAGCCAATGGGATGTCATACTTTTAGTGACATTCATAGTGGCCATTTTGAAGGGAGGGCTTAGTTGCCCCACCTGACATTATCCAATCCCCTCTCCCCGTTACCATATACAGATATAGTACCTATATTAAGTTACCTTCCTATAACCAATCACGTTGCATGTTAGGTTTTTAAGGTTGCCACGTAAATTGATGTTAGTACGTGTGCATGTTGTATGTCAGCAATGACACGTTTTTGCTATGAATATTGTGTTTTTTCTAAAAGTAAAGAGAGCCAGAAGATCGAGCGATTGCTGATGTTTGTTGTACTCCCCGTTTTATGGACTTGGCATTAAACGGACTCACTTTGCTAAACTATTGAGTTGTCTTGATTATTTGATGCATGAGTATGAATCTGCATCCCCATCTATCTCGAGGGTACTGTTACTCATCTTAAAGGGCTGTTTGGAGATCATCCAGTTCAGCCCTCTTCAACTGATCCAGAATAGGACTGCAAGACTTATCCTGGGCCTCATGCCCGGGGACTGCATCTCTCCAGCCTTAAAATCTCTCCATTGGCTCCCTGTGGCTGCAAGGATCAAATTCAAGACCCTCTGCATCATCCCAAGGTTTTCTGGGGCCTGGGACCTTGCTACATCCAACTCTCTCTCCCTAAATACCTCCCTGCTAGAGCTCTTCGGTCCTCTAGCTCTAACTCTCTGCAAGTCAGACTCTTCTCCAAGCAGAGAGTGGGGGGTAGATCTCGGTCTTCAGCAGGAGCCTCCCTCTGGAATGGCCTTCCTCCCCTCTCCTGCTTGAGCTGGATCACCTTAAATTCTGGAAGCTTCTCAAGACCTTCCTTTTCTCCTACTCCTTCTCCATCCCCCTCCCCTGCTAGTTCCACCTACCTCTATGTCTGGTTGCCTGTATCCCTCACGAGCCTTACTGGGGCCAGGCACTCCTTCGTCCAGTCTCCCTCTTGTCCCATGCCACCCCCTCCCTAGCACTAGTTGACCCCTATACCTTTTACCCAAGCCTTTGCTGTCCTGGGCCCCCCTTGCACTTGCCAATCCCCCTGGCCCCCTCCCACCATGTACTTTTCCCTCTTCCCATCTCCTAGCACCTCCTGTTTATTGCATTTGCACAATCTGAATGTCACAAGGCCTAGTAAGACCATTACTGTTATTTTTCGCCTCTTCCCCCCCCCCACCCCAACTCCCTCTTGTCTTGTGGTGCCTGGAAACACTTTCTGATGTGTAGGCGCCATACAACTACCCAATAAATAAAAGACATACATTATTGTGTGTGAATGAGTGGAGTGCCACATTTTTAGGTGGTCAGGTTATCCTATCAGGTGAGTTTGAATGCTACTTACACAAATACAAAGGTTTTACTGGTGAAAATACCACGGTTGGGAAAGATCCATGCAAAGCAATAATATGGATGGCAATGTTTAAAAAGTCTAGGAGGTTTAGGTTTATGCATGCCTTACTGACGCTACTCCTGGTGATATACCTGATAATTATACATTGTGCAAGGGGACTCTTACCTCCACCATTGACAATATTCTGTGGGATTTTGACTTTGTGACAAATGCAAATGCCTTACGATTGATTGAGTGGAGCGATCATTGTACATTATCTGTAGAGTTTGTATTTCAATTTAGGAATGATTGTGAGCGAGGTCCATGTGATCTAACTATTAACCCTGCAGCGTATCCTGGTATGTGAGTAAGGGGAATAGTGTAATGGTACCCTGGCCTGTGTCTCAGTGCACCTTCTTTAGATTGGAAATATGAAACTTTCTCTGTGGATCATTTTGATAACTTTGTGGAAGATACTCTGAAGCTTTCTATGGTTGTTCCTTAACTTCGGACAAATTGTTGTGCGAAAAAACACCCACATGCATACGATGCGGAAGTTGCAGTTAGGAAAGAAAATGTGTGAGCGCATATTAGGTGTTTAAAATCCAAGAGAGGCCCGAGCCCATCTAAAAATGATTCTTTGATCAAGACGGTGAAGTATGACTTTAAGAATTGGCAGAGGGGACTATTAGGAGTCAAAGGGTTGTCAATGGCATGCTATTGACTGAACGAAATACACATTTGCAAGCCTTTTGGGGGTTGATTAATCATATGGATGTGTCCCAGCCTGCTCAACAATTAAATTCAGTTTCAGAGCAAGACCGGGTCTCTGGTTGTGAAGCATTGTTTGCAGTGCTTGAATTGCCTGAATGTGGGAAGAGCCCTGATTTAGTAGTAAATAATGAAGATTGGAAAGTGGATCTAGGATACGATAACATATTAGAAGTGCTGAAGAAGATCAGAACTTCTCATGTTTCGGGTCCCAATAAATTGTCAAATGTATTATTTAAAGGTAACCCAGCTGTCTGGTCCTCCATTTTGACTATTCTTTTCAAGCAGGTGGTGGACTCACATATTTTTCTGAAATCATGTTCCAGCATCCATATTGTACCAATTCACAAGAAGGGCTCCCGATTTGATTCCATTAATTCGGCTAATTGCTATTTTAGATGCCGATAGCAAGGTATTCGCAACCTTGCTATTGGGGCACCTGGAATCATTGAGAATAGAATTTTGAAGAATAAAACAATGGCAGACTGGCTTTAGAAAGCACATGAGAACTTACCTAAATGTTTTTATGTTGAAACATGTACAAATCATGTATGGTCTAAAAAACATGTCTCTCATATCATAATATAGAGATATCCCGATTTCCACATAAAAAACGATGAACCTTGCCGTCCTATTTGATCCGTTGCCCCTCTCTTAGAATTCGTAATGGTATTCTAAGGTTACGTTTTAATTTATGGAACACCAGGGAGGTGCAAGCCAAGCGGAAACAAATAGCCATAAATGACAACTACTGCCGCTTTTGTTTGATGAGAGACGCTTGTGAAACTTTAGAACATATCATTTCAGAATGTGGTGCTTTACGATCTTTACGTGAAATACACTATACAAGGCACTGTAAATATCTGTGCGTTACAGACCAGGATTTGTGTTGGTCATTAATTTTGGGTGCTTGTTATCTACCCTTACAAATTGCAACTGTCAACTTTTTGACATGCCTAAAGTTGGAGACTACCGAAAACCAAACTTGACACTGAATAGGAAACAAAAAGAAAAATCTGATTACTTATGTGTTGAATCAATTTTGGTGATTTTCAATAGTAAAAGACTCCTATTTTGCTGTGACACTGAGAAACCACAAATAGAAAGAAAATTATCAAATGTATGTGTGGACCTTATTATATATTGGTTATATGATTATGTATAGTTTTGTTTCCGTCATGGTTTTCGTGGTTTGTGTGGAATGTAAGATAATTGTGATGTAAATGCAAATAATATGTCTATGGTTTTATATTCATGTTGTATACATTTTTTGTATTTGATATTTGAAAGGTTGATTAAATTCAGCTAATACAAAATAAAAAAAAATACATGAATCTGTTTTTATAGTGACGATTGATCCCTCAGCCGCATTGGATGCAGTTGGTAGAGGCATTTTATTGACATAACTGAAAACTTGGGGAATCCCTTGTGAGCTACATTGCCTGGTTTCATTTGCATCACCTAAAATCGTTTACATAAAAACAATATGGTTGGCATATGCAGGTGACTTTTTAATTTTTGATTGTACTCAGAAGGATCTGCAGTATTTAATGTATGCCTTTAAAATGACCTCGGTAAACACTATCATAATGCACTGTACCAAGAGAAAAAAAACGTTGTCGTTTCAGTGACGAATAGGCAATGATGTGTTAGAAAAGGTAGATCATTTTATCTATCTTGGTTTTCCAATTATTTCCAAACAATATATATTACAAGTTAAAGAATGGATGAAAAGTTGGGCACTTTCGTTGTCTAGTCAGTTTAGCTTAGTAGATGCCATGAATGGGAAATTCACTATAATTCCGGTTTTAAAGTTTTATCAAGGAAAGATTGTTCCTAAGATATTACATGGATTAGAAGTTCAGATGCTATGGGTTTTAGATTATTTTAATTTATTTGGAGGGTTTGATCTTGAGTAGACCTTTAAGACTTTTGAATTCCATACAATTGGCTGCTGTAAGATACAAACTCAGTATTTATTTGCTTACGTGCCGAGCTCATTGGCAACTTCTATCCTTTCATAGAAAGATTTTAGATGCTTTGAGTGAATCTCTGTATTATGCTTTCAAAAGAATACTAGATATTAATGGTGATGGATTTATATGTGAAGTTTCTCAATTTTGCTTAAACTTGATCGAGAAGAGAGGCCAGCAGGGGGATCATGGCGATTAGTCAATAGTTGCGTCAGCTCCTGACCCCAGAAACGCTTAGGGACACTGAGCTCCCCCTTGGACCTGCCTCAGAGCGACAAAGAAGTGCCTGGGGCACCCTTGCCCCAAGTCTTGTGAAAAATCCCAGGTTGAGCGGCTGACTTTGCCTTCCAACAGCGCCAAAGGAGGAGGAAGTGCCATAAAGGTTTAAGGGAACCGTGGGATGCAAACCACAGGAGACCTGTGCAGGCCCTGCGGGAGAGAGGCCCCGACCGAGGGATGCAGTGGCCAGAGACAAACGGTGGGCAGTGGGTGAGTTGAGCATTGGAGTCCTCCCCACCCCCACGCGATTGGAGCTGGGGAATCAGCAAGGAGGCATCCATTGTACAGTGAGGGACACAGCAGGGATCTGTTTGACCTGGCACTGCTTGTGGTGGGTCCCACCGGGGGAAGCAGAGACTGCCTGGGAAGATGACGCGATCCGGAGTCCCCTGTGGAGAGCCATCAAACTCTCACAGAGGCAGGGAGAGCAGACTGTAACACTCTAAAGAGAAAGCACCGTTGGTCCAGGTGAGGGACAGAGCTGGAAGCACCCCCACAGTTAAACACCCCTGTTCAGCAAGTGAGGCAGACAGGGGTCCAACAGGAGGAGCGGGTGGCTGGAGACCCCCTCTGGTGGTAGCTCATGGTGCCCGCCTGCAGAGCAGACTCATCAAAGGCCTGGGTGATTATTAAATGGGGCTGGTGCAATAACTCTGAGCAAGAAGCCTGGTGGAGGATGCCCACTGGGAAGACCAGGACCCGTTCCACCTTAGAGGGGGAGATGCCTGCCCTGTTAAAGTGAGATCAATGTGGGTGCAGGATGCCAGTGGTGAGGTGTGGACCCCCTGGCCTTGAAGAGGGGCATGTGCCCGCCTACCGCAAAACACGAGGACAACACCAAGACTCCGTGACACGGCTAGGAGATGCCGGCAAAAATGGAGAGGAGGACTCTGGCCCGACTCCCTGGCCCCATTATCCATTAGCCATTCATGACCTAGCTGGTGAGAGAAGAGGGTGGTCAATAGACAACGAGGGGCTGGGTCACGGAGGTCTGAAGGCCTCAGGGGCACTTTGAAGTGGAGGCAGATGACTGAGCACAGCAGAGGTGGGAGACAGCAGCCCCTCAACACCATCAATAGGATGGAAGCCCCCAGGGGGGCCTCAAAGCCCTTTGATCTGCCTTGCACTTTCTTGTTGACTACAGACTTCCCTCCTGCATATGGACCGGCGATCCACTAAGCAACAAGTCAACTATTCATGCTCCTTACCCCCTCCCAACCCGAGAACGACAATGCCATGGCTACAAAAGTCAGTGACCAAATGTCCATTAAAAAAGACATAGACTCACTAATGGTGGAAATAAGGGGTATAAGAGCTGATATAGATGGAAAGCTGGACAGATTGACCCAACGAGTGGACAGTATGGATGATATGCTACAAGTGGAAAACAATCCTCCTTGGACACATTAGAGTCACAGATGGACATAAGACTATCGGAATTGGAGAGGAGAGAATCAGAAATTACGTTAAAGATGGACGACTTCGAAAATAGAGAGAGGAGAAACAACCTTCGATTCGTCAGGATTCCAGAAAGAGTGGGAGAGAAAGAGAGGGACCTCGGGAGACCGATTCATGAAGTGGCAAAGGCCCTGTTTGGCGTGGATTTGACAGTCGAGACAAAAATTGACAGAGCCCACAGAGCGGGCGGGGCAGCCAGAGGTCCAAGATCTGTGCTTGCTCGCTTTCACCATCATCCTGAGAAGATGAGGGCCCGGTGTCCAAAGGAGAGGCTAAGATCACTGTCTTTCAAGACTTGTCATCCTACACCCTAACGAGAGGAAGGCTGTGCGCCCATCTGATCAAGTGGCTGGCGGAGAAGGGCATTCGCTACAGAGGGGGCTTTCTCCTTTTTGATTTCATTTGAGAACATGGGATACAAATACCAGCTCATCACTGAGGACGACATACACAGAGTCACTAAAGAATTGGTGGGGGACAAGACAAGGAGCCTTGGAGATAGAGAAGGCCAACAAAGGGAGAACACGTGGCACATTAAACAGTCGAACAAGTGTTGAATCCCATTCTACCGCAAGTTCAGAAAACGTAATACCCCCTGAAAGAACCTTCTGGAATTAAGGCTGACCAGGTGGTCACTAAACATGTGTACAGTATAAGGTCTCCTTGACTCCTGTGTAGGGTTGGGGGTCACCAGTTGTGATACCATCTTACTTACCCTCTGGTCCCGGTACAAGCAGACCCTGGGGCCTAGCTAATGTACCCTCAAAGATGGTGTTTGCTAGTGATTGGTTACCCATAGCAGTGAAAGTGTGGGGCAAGGGGGTTTTGTGACACCGAAAGGAATGGAGAGAACCCATAATACATAATGAGACCTTTGTGGGGGGGACTAATCCTGTATGGGATGAGGAGATGCAAACTGTTTGAAGCAGGGGTTTACTACACTTGTACGTTGTCGTTGGGTTCAGTATATTGCCCTAATGTGGGTCAGGTACAGTTTTGGGAGGAACTGGGGGACAAGCTGAAGCTCTTTGTCGAGGCTGTCTGGTGTTGGGGGACGATTTCAATATGGTCCTTGACACCGTCAGGGATGGCTCTAACTCAGGATCAGGCGAGGGAACCCGACAGTGTCAGAAAGTCTCAGAGAGATTTCGTAAAGTGAATGAGGAGCTTTGGTTGTCTGACACCCTGAGGGAAACAGATAGGGGAACCAAACACTTTACATTTTACTCCCCGGTTCACAATTCATATTCAAGAATAAACATGATATTGATGGATGTTGCACTTAAGGGCCAATCCTCAAGCTCTCAAGTCAAATCAGTTCCGTGGTCAGACCACGATCTTGTGAAAGTTGTGGTGGGTGACTCGGCTACAGGGAGGCCCAAGAGGAGGTGGATGTGCAATGACTTCCTCCTCAAAGATAATGAAGTAGCACAAGCCCTGCTCATGGAGGCCAAAGAGCACTTTAAAATTAATGACAACGGGGAGGTGGGACCCCAATCCCTTTGGGAGTGTTTCAAGGTGACCATAAGGGGGGGTGCTCATAAGGACTGCTCAGATAGAAAGAGGGAACGGGTGGAACGGGAAAAGGAACTAAGGGAGCAGATAGCATGAATTTGAACTGAAACACGGGAAGACTCAGCCACTCCCCGCCCAACCCTGGACAGCTTAGAAGGAACAAAATCCAACTGAAGGGACTGTTGGTTCAGGACACAGACAAGGAACTAGCGTTTCTCAAGCAAAAATACTATGAGAAGGGGACAAGGGGACAAGGCAGACAACATTTTGGCATGGAAATTGCGGAAGGAAAGGAAGAGTAGAATGGTGGCTAGAGTCGAGTCCATCAAAGGCCAGAGGGTATATGATGCTGAGAGAATCGGGGAACAGTTTAGAGCTATTTATACCCTATATACCTCGGAATACCAAGGTAACACCTCAGACATAAAAGACCTCCTAGCAGATCTCCCCATCCTCAGACTCCCAGGTGAGTTAGCCTTGTAGGCCTTGTGGGCCCAGCAGAAGAAGATGAGGTGCTGAGGATGATTATGGGAATGAAAGGGGGCACCACCCTGGGAAGCGATAACTTCTCTGTGAGATTTTATGAATGTTATTAATCACTCCTAGCCTCTTCTCTGATTAGAGTTTTTAATGCGGTCCAGGCAGGTGACCCCCCCAGAAACAATGATAGGAGCAATCATAGTATTAATCCCCAAGGAAGGTAGAAATGCTGCACTTTGTTCCTCGTACAGACTAAATGTAGACGTGAAGATCCTAGCAAAACTCTTGGGAAATAGACTGGAAAATGTGCTCCCATCCTTAATCCACGGTGACCAAGTAGGCTTCATTAAGGGCAGACAAGGCACACATAATATTAGGAAAACTATAGACTCAATGCACTGCATGGGACAGGAGAATGGTGAACTGGGCCTTGTCACCATCGAGGCTGAAAAAGTCTTTGCCCAAGTGGAATGGCAATACATGACCGAAGTCCTAAAGAAAATGGGATTGGTTATGAATTTTAGAAGCTGGGTTACTGCCTTATACAAAGCCCCATCGGCTCACGTACAGGTTAACAGAAGATTGTCCGCCCCGTTCGGACTGACCAGAGGAACTTGACAGGGCTGCCCCCTCTTCCCATTCCCTTATGAGCAAAAGCATGCAAAAACAACTGAATAAGATGATGAATGCCAACCACCCACCACATATGGATGGAGTAGCCTTGGCTAGTCGTCGCCGCGCACCGACTGGATTGGGAATGCTCTCTGGGTCAGATTTAAAGCGACACACAAACGCCTACCTGCCCCGCATACAGACAGGTGTTACGTAGGTGGCCGAGGCTGAACTTGGATAAGGTTATGAATGTTAGTGGATGCCAAGTGTGAAACGGACTGTAAGTATCGGACGCCACAGATCAGGACAGAGAGGCAGAGACGCTCCTGCCCCCTCGTGGAGAGAATACAGAAATTTAACACTGCAGTTCCAGACAGCAACGCCAATTAACCAATCCACTAACAATTTCACCCCTCTGCATACACCCCTCAAACTCTAACCAAACACAACCATAAACCTACAACACAAAAATCCGCACAAACCTCACTACACTGCAACAACAAAATAAACCACACATAGACTCGTACAACAGCACACAAGGACTACCGATCGTAAAACACCCTAAGCGCAGCCAACTGACCCACCAGGCTGAAGCCACCAACAGCACATCACTGCTCTCTTGCACTTTTCCAGCTTATTGCCACTAACTCATCCCTCCTTCCCCTTTCTTTCAGAACCGCCAGTGCGCCAGGGGACCACTCCGCTGGTGAGAGTGCGCAGTACAAATATCCTTTAACATTAACATTAAAATTGTTGGCAATGGAGCCTTTGGCCATTTCCGTTAGGGCCAACTGTCATGCATGCTGGACGCTACGCTCGTAGAACAGCTAGACCGTTCTATTCAAAATGGAGGTTATTCGATACGTTACCGGGAAAACGACGTTTGCACTTTTCACGTCGCTAACTTCACGTGACTTTTGCTTCGTCACGTGAACCACGGTATTACGTATTTAAGCAGCGTAGAAACTTCACTCGCTGCTTCTGATCGAATCTATTGGCGTTGTGTAGCTGAACCTCTGATCTGCATCCTGGCATATTTCTACAGCTACTTTTGGGCCTTCAATAGCGTGTGTTCCGCCACACGCTGATTCCTGGAGCTATTCCTTCGCGTGATATTCCACACGCGTTCTCTGTCTTCAAGCGTGGCTGGTCCGGACTGCGGGAATCCTGCCCGCGTGTACATCCACTCGTACACTCTGTCTTCATACGCGGCTGGCCCGGACTGCGTAAATCCTGCCCGCGTGTAATTCCACACGCGCACGTTGTCTCTAAACGCGGCTGTTCCGGACTGCGGGAACACCGCCCGCGTGTAATTCCACACGCGCTCTCTGTCTTCAAGCGCGCCTGGCCAAGGCTGCGTAAATCCTGCCCGCGTGTAAATCCACACGCGCTCTCTGTCTTCAAGTGCGGCTGGCCAAGGCTGCGTAAATCCTGCCCGCGTGTAAAATCCACACGCGCTCTCTGTCTTCAAGTGCGGCTGGCCAAGGCTGCGTAAATCCTGCCCGCGTGTAAAATCCACACGCGCTCTCTGTCTTCAAGTGCGGCTGGCCATGGCTGCGTAAATCCTGCCCGCGTGTAAAATCCACACGCGCACGTTGTCTTCACACGCGGCTGGCCCAGACTGCGCGAATCCTGCCCGCGTGTAAAATCCACACGCGCACGTTGTCTTCAAACGTTATTTTCTTCGCGGCTGTTTATAACCGCGTGTACTTTGTTTTTCCTTAAAAAGAACGCTATTTCTAACTCCTGCATCTGTGGAATTAACAGAAGGATTGATCCCTATAGTGGGAAGGAAGCTTTTCAAGGATTATTGGAAGGTGACATTGAACTGAACTTTTGGACGCTATCCTGTGGTGAATTCAACCCGTATCTAGCGTGAGCCTCGTTCCGTTCGGGATAAGTCTCCCTTACTAATTTACCCTTCCTTGTCGTTTGTTCTTCATTCAAATCCATCAAGAGACTTCTGGATTATTCTACCCTAAACTAAAGGTCAGTGTGAACATTCCTGTCATTATCTAATTCATCATACTCAGGTTGGAGCAGTTATTCATGATACTTTAATTTGTCCTAGGCTGGCTTTCTATCCTTACCCACGCCCTTTCCAGTGATCCATCGCTCTGCCTGTTTTATCAGCCAGAGGGTTGTATCATTTGGAAGGTCTTCAATTGACTTCACAACTATCAAATCGTGTGAACAGGGATCCGGAAGACCCTACCTCCTGTATCCTTTTGAGTGTTGTATCCTTTTCAGTTAATACTTTGGTACATTCTGACACCAACCCTAAAATTAAAGGGATAACTCAAGGAGGAACCGAATTCAAACTATCACTTTTCGCAGATGACATCTTTGTCTATCTCTCTGATATACGGTCCTCCCTCCCAGAACTGGTGTCTCAGATCTTACAATTTGGAGCATTTTCAGGGCTTAAGAAAAATGCAGACAAGTCTTGGGTGATGCCTATGGGTAAGACCGACCTAGCTTTTGAACAAGAGACAAGGTTATGTGGCACCTTGGTGACAATAAAAGCTGACTTTAAAAGGTAGGAGCCACTGGTCCTGTCAGGGTATGGTCGAATGACCTCAGTGAAAATGAATATCCTGCCTCGCCTTCTCTACCTGTTTATCTCACTCCCAGTGATCATCCCAGATGACTTTATCAGGGATATTAACGGGGTCTGTCCAGGTTCATCTGGGGAAACAAGATAGCGAGAATTAAATAATCGACGCTGACTCTGCCCAGGGACCAGGGTGGTTTTGGTCTCCCCGACTTTCAGGAATACCACTGCGTGCTTCAGCTAAGAGTAATGTTTGAACCCATGAGGGATGACCAGGGTACCTACTGGTCATTTCTGGAGGACCTCAAGACCCATCCCAGGAAAGTGAGAGACTGCTTGTGGGATATCCCACCCAACCTCAAGATCCACCCAACCTTGGAAGTTCTGTGGGCTACTTGGCGCAGGGCTAGAGCAACAGTTGCTCTGTCTTCCTGGCCCTCACCTCTGACCTCTGTTTGGGCTCCACAAATACCCCTCAGCAAGCAGAATTTCAAATACTCCCAACAGTGGTCAGACGAGGGGCTTGAGCGGGTCGGTCAGCTCTTTCATCAGGGAAGCTTCAAGTCTATGGAAGCTTTGCGCAATGACATGCCTTATACAAACATCCCAATTTTCAACTACCTGAGTCTCAAGGGGATCATCAGTACACCCAAATGGAAGGGCTTACTATCGAGGGACCACACGCCCTTCGGGAAAACCTTGACCTCGGCCACAAGTAGGAAAGGGATGGTCTCACAGCTTTGCAAGGTGCTAATCACAGCTGACATGGAAGAGAGACAAACATTTTAAAATATATGGGAGGATCTCGTGGGCCGGGAAATATTGGGGATGAATGGGAGAGGATACATAAAATAGCCTTCCACGGGAACCTGTTCACTGCCACAATAGAACACAACTTTAAGCTCCTGCAGGGTTGGCATAGGGATGCTGTAGGGACCATCTCATACTGTCTAAAATGTTCCCAGATGATGTGGCCAGACAGCCTGGTACCTTCTCCCATATGTGGTGGGGTTGTCCAAAAGTCCAACTGTTCTGGACGGGGGTCTTAAACTGGATTAAAGAAACTACTGGGGAATCCCTTGAGTTGGACCCCCTCCAGATACTCTTGGGCCTCCCGACCACTGATAAACTGGAATTTTGACTGACCAGACCCCAGAAAACGGTGCTATGGGCGGCCTGATTCACCATAGCTCTGAGCTGAAAGGGGGAGCAGCTCCCAACAAAATCAGCTTGGGAAAAGAAACTCCAAGATACGATAACAATGGAAAAATTGACAGCATTGGTGAATGACCGGTTGGGGCCATTTCTGGATGAATGGGGATTTTGGATGGCAAGGATGGAGGTTGAAGGCCCAGCAAGCCTCTGGGAAGGGGAAGGCAGTATAGGGGAGAAGGGGTCGATCTGGAGATGGATGGGGTCTCTACCACATGGCAACACTCACTTGAAACTCGTAAAATGTGCCTATGTGAAAGTCAGATCGATCGAAAAGACTCTGAATGGACAAATGATTGGCTCCTATCTAGTTAACATAAGTTTGGCCAGTGCATATCGTACCCAGTGACGAAAAAGGAGGTTTAGGGGGAAGGGGAGCGGCTGTGTGGGTATTTTGTAAACGGTTCATGATGAATGAAAACTGTGTTTGGTTGTAAACATGTTTGTTGGGAGAAAATAATAAATACATATAAAGATTACTTTAAAAAAAACTTGATCATGAATACTGGCTTATCTAGTCAAGACCTGATAGAGAATCCTGTGAAAGTGAAATGTTGTCTGTTCGAACTGGACTGGATAGCCACTATTGAAGACATGCATGGATATGATTCCTTGAGCCATTTGTCTTTGGAGCACAAGCAAGCCTGTGTGTTGGCTCCATATATCTCAATCTATCCAGATAGACAGACTAGCTGTCTTTTTAAAAGATTTAAATGGAATTTAGTACACACCAGGGAAATACTATGGTTTGGTATTATTGGCCTCCGCCAATTGCCGATTCTGTAATGAGACAGATGAACCTGAGACTTTAAAGCCTTTATTGACAGTGTGCAATGCCTTAATAGGAAAGAGACACACTTTTTAAGAAGTTTCAGAATGTATTGATTCTGGGTGATCAGGAATTTTTTAGCTGGACGCACAACATCAATTGTACAGGCAGTGGTTGGGTTCTTAAATTCTTCACAGTTAGAACTGTCTAGGGATGCACATGTTTTTATGTAGCTATTATGAACATGAGGTGATATGGATTTCTTCTTTTATTCTTATGAAATTCTGTTTTTAATAATTGGATGAATTGTTGAATTGTAATGATATTGTAATTATTTATTTTATGTGTTTTACATTTTTTGTGATTGTTATGGATTGTTAAAGGTTATTTTGTATAACTAAATAATAATACAAAACAAACCTACATGAACAGACTTCCTCTGCAGAATATGACTGACACTTCAGGAAGAGGCTGGACCTACATGACACGATTGACACTGCAGATAAAGACTGTCACTACAGGGATAGACTGCCCCTACATGAACATTCTGCCACTGCAGGAGCATACTAACTCTAGAGTCGAGTTCTGCTTCCTTTGGATCTCTAGATGTTTTGGACTGGAACTCCCATCAGCCCTAGCTGGCATAGTCAATATGAAAGGTTCGTATGAGTTGTAGTCCAATTAGCACCATGGCTGCATCCCATACCGGGTCCTGGTCCAGTGTGGCTGAATAGGGACTTACCGGGTCATTCCAACCCTGGAGGACCCGGTAAGTCCCCATTCAACCAAACATTCCCCATTCCCATTTGAGCCCCTATAGGGCTCAATGGGAATGGGGAAGGCGCTAATAATGGGCCTGTGAATAGCAGGCCCGTTATTAGCGCCCTGCTCCCTTAGCGGGACCCGGAAAGGACGTGTGGTCAGACCACACGTCCTTTACGGTTCCCGCTAAGGGACCTCGGAATTGGGCAGTAAGGGATTACCGGCACCAGTCTCCTTACCGGTGCCCGGTATCCCTTACCGCACAACTCGGAATGACCCCCGCCCCCATGTCTACATCCTTCTTCAATTGCTCAAACTCATTTTGACAATGTTATGACCACACAAATTTGAAATTTTTCTTCAACAACATACGCATGCACACAGTTTTTGTTCAGCTTACAACGGAATTGATTGCATGTAGTACTCAGTCATTCCCAGGAACGACCTGAGCTGCTCCTTGTTCACAGGCGATGGTGCCTCCCTCATCACCTTCACCAAACCGTACCTTGGTTTTATGCCATTCACATCCAATGTGTGTCCTAAAAACGTAACACTGGGAAAACACACCTGACACTTAAGCTAGTTTCACAGTTAAACTGCATTCGCGCAAGATTTGCATCACATTCAACACTCTCTCATCATGTTGTCTTCTGTCCTTACCCCACACAAGTATATCATCTTGGAATTAACTTACACCATGGACTTTCCCAAGCAATGCTTGCATCAACCACTGGAAAACGGCTGATGCAGATGCCAAACCAAACAGCATCCAACAAAACCTATATGCCCCAAATGGCGAGACAAAAAATGTGAGGGGATGACACTCTTTGTGCAAGTTTATTTGATAGTATGCCGAGGACAAGTAAAATGTGGAAAACCACACAGATTGCCCTATGGTTTCCAAAAGCTCACTTATACTAGGAAGGGGATGTCGATCCATCCAGATGCTCATGTTAAGCTCCCTGAGGTCAACACACATTCTAAGACCCCCATCCTGTTTATGCGCTAAAACCACAGGTGACAAAAACTCTGAGGACTCGATCTCCTCTATTATCCCTGCCTCCATCAGTTTAGAGAGTTCAACCTTCAGACCTTCCCTAGACAATTCCGTTACCCTTCTCACTTTTTAGGCCTTAGGCACTGCCCTTCTCTTAAGTACAATCTTGTGTGAAAACCCATGCAACATCCTTAGTTTGTCTGAAAACACAACGGGAAATGCACTCTTCAAGTAATCTGCAGATACATTGCTCTCTGCTAGGCTGCGCTCTTCCACCCTCAACACCGGAATAGCTTATCCACAGCATATTTCTATTTCCAAGGCGGCTTGCTCGTCCTATCCCAGAACACTTTCTCTTTTGTGCGCTACATGCAACTTCCCTTCAGTCTTGTGTCCCTTGTACTGTTTTCGAGCCCATTCATATGCCAAAACCTTGATAGGCACTTGCCCATACACACTGGGATTGATGTCAGGAGGTTGGAGGGTTGACATCTTTTTTCCATAACTTTTCTTCTACAGATAAAATAAAATCATGATGTACGGTTAACCAGAATCCACCAACATTTCTGTTGGTACATAATTTACAGTCAATATGTCCCTCAATGGGAAGGGGGAAGGCGGCAATAACGGTACTGCAAATTGCGGTACCGTTATTGACCCCGGTATCCCTTTGTGGGTCCCGTCCTTAATGCCTGCTAAAACCAAGCGTTAAGGAAGGACCCGCAAAGGGACCTCGGAATAGGGCGCAAAGGGATTACCGGCACCAGTGTCATTACCGGTGCCCGGTATCCCTTTGCGCTCGGGTCATAATGACCCCCACTGAATGGGGACTTACCGAGACATTCCGACCTATGCGGACCCGGTAAGTCCCCATTCAGTAAACCATTCCCCATTCCCATTTGAGCCCCCATAGGGCTCAGTGGGAATGGGGAAGGCGCTAATAACGGGCCTGCAAATTGCAGGCCCATTATTAGCTCCAAGGTCCCTTAACGGGTCCCTGAAAGAACGGCTAGTCAGACCAGCTGTTCCTGCTGGGACCCGCTAAGGGACCTCGGAATATGGCGGTAGGGGCTTAACGGCACCACCATCCTTAACGGTCCCGTTAAGTCCCTACTGCCATACTCGTAAGGACCCCCACATATGAAAACATTGCACTTTCGAATTGAGGCAACACTATTGTTGCGCCTGTGCTGACGATTGCACTTTTGAATTGAGGCACCAATATTGTTGCTCCAGTGCTAATCATTGCATGTTTCAAATGAGGTGGCACTATTGTTGCGCATGTGCTAACAATGGCACTTTTGAATTGTGGTGAGACTATTGTTGCACCAGTGCGAATTATTGCACTTTTGAATTGAGATGGCATTATTGTTGCGCCAGTGCTAATGGGTGCACTTTTGAATTGAGGTAGCACTATTATGGCGCCTGTGCAAACGATTGCACTTTTGAATTGAGGTGACACTATTCATGTGCCTGTGCTAATGATTGCACTTGTGAATTGAGGTGGCACTATTGTTGCGCATGTGCTAATGATTGCACTTTTGAATTGAGGCGACACTATTCATGCACCAGTGCTAATGATAGCACTTGTAAATTGAGGCAGCACTATTGTTGCGCCAGTGCTAACGATTGCACCTTATTTCTGTTTTGATAACTATATCATCTTAATCTTGATAAACAGCTTTGAGAAAGTGGTTGGGTTTGAGAGTTGGTCGTTATCCTATTCTGAGTAACTGCAGTGCTAATTTGATGGGCATTTCCTTCGCTCTCCTCCCTCTGAGAAAATTACAATCTTCTGACCAAATTTAAATTTTCTCCATCTTATTGGCAGAGAATATTGATCACAATATTGATAACAATATAAGGTCCTAGGAGCACCGCAGGGGTTATTATGGCATATTAGTGAGTGATGCTTTGTGATGATGTTGTCTTTAAAATGTAATGGCAGATGATGTGTTATATCCTGCTCATCTATCCTTTAGCACAGACTCTTATGACATCATAGAATTCTCTTCTGCTGAACGGATGAGGGTTCCACACGGACAGTTGAAGGAAATACCTGGCAGAAGTAGGATGTGAAAAGAGGCAGATGAACGTCTCCATAATTGCGTTGGCCCGTCCCCCGTTTTGACATTATAGACATGAACGGTGCACATTGCTCCTGACATCTACCCCCTCACCACCATTGTACCACTGGAGTGAGAGACACTACCCACTGAGGCAGCCCTACAAACCCTACTCAGATGATGTCATCGAGGCAATAAACCTACAGGCGATGGAACAACTGAATGAGCTGTAATCATGAAGAAGGGAAATGACGTGAGGCCATTACACGTAGGTACATTAGACACGAAGCCCATACACACCCAACACGAAGATACATGAAAATTAGGTCAAACTGCTCAAAGAACATGCTTGCATACACTAAGTTAGAAAACATATACTCTCTTTTCTATGCTGAAACGCAAGACACACGAGAATACACATAAAGCTTGCTTAATGCAGAACGCAACTAAAATGAGTAGCCATGTAAACCGAGATGGAGGAAGCAGCCACACTTAGGTGAATGGGAGACATCGAGAAGTCGTAAGACTGCAGAGGGGACCTGCCTCGCCGAGCCAGCAGAAAAGTCACGTCTGAACCGCTCAGACTGCAAGTGGACCGTTTTGCATGGTTATCGTGGGAGGAAAGATTTGGACTGACACCCAAACAGTGCAGACGGTAGACAGGTTCCAGGCATGAGACACAATCCTTTCCAAGGAAGCAAGGAAACACATGTTGCTAGAAGGTGAAATTCCCACCAAATAGCACGAACAAGTCTCTAGAGGCTAAGGAAGGTAATGACTCTCACAGTAAAAGGGCCACAATCCTCATAAAATACTGAGTAGAATAAGTCAAAAAGCAGTCCCTAGGCACGTGAGCTGCAGCCGGCAGAGAAAGCCTATTCATTACAGCCAGACATGGGCAGACAGAGACCTTCCCATCCATATCTTGGGGACAGTCTAAAGTTTAAAGGTAAATGTCCTGGCTTGCGGTCTAAGAATCATAGAATGATAATCGTATTTGGATAAGCAGCACATTGGGGCCATTGCCATCAATTTCAATTGTTGCTCATGTGCTGGTAACCGTCCAGAGTGCCAAGGCTGAGATCGCCACTACTGACCAATCCCTCTTCACCTTTAATGTTCACCCTAAACAGTGTTAGAGCCACCACTCACAGCATGCCCTGGTGACATGTTTCCCCATGTATCTTTTTGTAGCTACTAGATATGGCCTGACCCATCAGAGTACTAACCCTGTATAGAATCTATAACTAATTTAGTCATTCATCCAATCCCTTCCCACCCTGGGATTTTAGGATGTATCTTTTATTGTGACATCATGCTCGCTTAAAAACTGCTGTCAAGCCTGAAGCGAGTCGAAAAAAATCAGAAATCGCTGTGATATACATTGCTGTCCATGTTTTATATGGTTTTTGTTGAATGAAACAGCACTTTGTCACATTACTGGACTGTTCTGTTTTTTAGGCATGGGATTCCCCCTGGCCTATCCGCCTGCTGATACATAGGGGGGTTTCTCCCCATTACAACATATGGGTGACTGGTGTCTGTATGCTGTATCTTACTGATGACCTATTGTGATGATATTACCTGTAATAACATTGCTGGAATAAACTAACAGCCTTACTTGAATAAGTGGCTCATGGTAATCGCTGTGCGCTTCTTATGAGGGTGTAGTATGCTGGTCTCACTAACGGGGGGCGTGGCAGTGGGCCCCCCCTTCATGCTAACTACTCCAATGTTATGAACCATGCTGTCCAGGATATGAAATAAAATATGACGACTAACTTATTTGATGTGAACATGTTGCCTTATTCACTGTTGCTTTTGTTTTTCCAAAGAAAGATGGCCTTATGTGTTCTTGGCATGCCCCTGGCCCCAGTGCAACCCATGCTTGGGCAGCCATGTAAATGGGGCTATCTGGTATTAGATGCTCTGCTACTATCTGGTGAATAATATCACAATGCTAGGGGACTGCGGCGAGAAGGCGATGTCCAGTGAAAGATGCCACAATTCGGTGGGTTTTGCCAGTAAAAGATGCCCTATTGCTATGTGGTGAGTAATACCACATTGTGAACAGGGTAAAGTGTGAACGGAATGGCTAGTGAAGGATGCCAGAATGTGAAGGGGTGTCTAGTGAGAGATGCACTAGTGCTATCTGCTGTATAATACCACAATATGATTGGTATCTAGTGAAAGCTGTGAAATGTGAAGGGGTTCTCAAGTGAAGCATGCGTTGCTAGGATCTGGTGAATAATACCAAAATAGGAAGGGATTACAGTGTGAAGGGATTACCTAGTGGAAGATGCCCTTCTGCTGTGTGGTGAAGGATACCACACTGTGGTCAAGCTACAGTGTGGAGGGAATAGCTAGCTAGTGAAGGATGCCACAATGTGAAGGGACCGCAGTGTGAAGGGATGTCTAGTGAAAGTTGCAGCCATGTGAAGGGGTTATCTAGTGAAAGACGCATTGCTGTTACCTGGTGAATAATACAACAATGTGAATGGACTAAAGTGTGGAGGGGATGTCTTGTGAAAGATGCCACAGTGTGAAGGGGTTATCAATTGAAAGAGGCACTATTGCTATCTGGTGACTAATACCACAATGGGCGGGGCCCGCAGTGTGATGGGGGTGTCTAGTGAAAGATGTCACAATGTGAAGGGGCTTCCTAGTCAAAGATGCCTCATTGCTATTTAGTGAATTACACTATAGTATGTGCGATCCACTCATTGGCACATCTGTAGCTGCCCCCTCCCCCCGTACCATGAGGCTCGGCTTTTCCAGATTATGCATACACACCTATCCTATCGTGTCCTTCGTGCTCACCAGAAGTAGCCCTGTACCATGAGGCACCACTCCCCAGAGCATGCTTCCACTCTCTACCTTTACGCTGTAACCATTTCTACATGTTCTCCGACTTTGTTTCTGTACTTTGTATTTCTGTACTCTGTACTTCTGTAACTAGCGTCTAGATGCCAGTGGGCTGTGTGCGCTGCTATAAATGTTAAAATAAATAAATCAAATAAATAAATAAATACATGAAGGGTTGAGGGGCGTTCTAGTGAATGGCGCCCCCTTGCTATCTACTGAATTATACCAGAATGTGAAGGACGGTCTGGTAGTGAATGATGCCACTGTATAAAGGGGCTATGTAGTGAATGATGCCCCATTGCTATCTAGATCTAGTCAATTATATCCCAATGTGAGTTGGCTATCTAGAGAAGGAGGCCACGGTGGGAAGGGGCTATCAGGTGACCGATGCCACAACGTGTAGGGGATACCTACTGAAAGATGCCACAGTTGGAGGAGTATATCTAGCCAAATATGGCACAATGTAAAAAGGCTATCCGGTGAAAAATGCCAGATTTTCATCTAATTGTGAACATTCCACTATGTGAAAAAGCTATTTAGTGAATGATGTCAGATTGTGATCCAGTAAAAGATGCCACTATGTAACGGGGCTGCCTGTCACACATGTGAAAAGGATATCTAGTAAAACCTAGTGAAACATGGCACTATGTGAAGAGGCTATCCAGTGAAAGATGCCAGATTGTGATCCATTGATAGATGCTACTGTGTGAATGGGCTATGTAGTGAAAGATGCTACAGTATGGAAGCTTTCTAACGAAAGATGCCAGATTGTGAGCTAGTTAAAGATGCCACTATGTGCAGGGACTATCTAGTGAAAGATGCTTCAGTAGGACGAGGATACATAGTGAAAGATGGCACTATGTGGCGATGCTATCTAGCGAAAGATGCCAGATTGTGATCAAGTGAGATATGCCACTATGTGCAGGGACTATCTAGTGAAAGATGCTGCAGCATGAAGAGAGGGGATATCTAGTGAAAGATACCCCATTGCTATCTAGTGAATTACACCACAAAATGAAGAGGCTATCCAGCGAAAGATGAGTTTGTAGGGGTCATCTTGTGGGAGATGACTGAAGGAGATTCCCTCCTGCCCCTCACACATCCCCCTCACAACAGTCCCCACTTCCCCCACCTGCGCGTCTGTCCTTTCTCCCTTCCCTTTGTGCACTCGCTGGCAATTAGGCCCCGCTTCCTCCCTCCTGCGCATCCATCCCTTCTCCCTCTTCCTGCTTGCAATCCTTCGCAACCTAGGCCATCTTGCGTGCCATGTGCTATCCCTTGGCAACTAGGCCCAGCTCCCCCCATCTTGCACGCCACGTGCGTCCCTCACGACTTGTCCCCTTTCGCCCGGCCTAGCGCATTCTTCTAGCGTTGTTCCCCACGAAACTTGCCCACGCTCCCCTGTCCTAGTGCATCCCTCTTTGGGTTGCTCCCCACGTAACTTGTCCATGCTCCCCCGGCATTGCGCATCCTTCTCAGCGCTGCTCCCCACGCCATCAAGGCCCACTTCCATTCCCTCCTTCCTCTTCAGGCTCTCTTGGGCCACTACCAGTGTATTGTTCCCCGCTTGTGTCTCTGCATTCCTCGCCCTATTATACTGTGACTATTGTATTGTCAATCTGTTGCATCATTTGCATTTCCTCTTACTCCCAGGCCTCCCTGGATTACTAGTGTTTGCGTATTTTGTTTTGTAGTGTGACCATTGTATTGTATACTTGTCTGCATCGTGTGCATTCCCCTCCAGATCCCCTAGGATTACCAGTTTTGCGTATGCTGTATTGTATTCTGTATCATACTTGCATTCTCACACCCTTGAGTACTTTTGTAGTGTGCAGAAAAGGGGGGTTTGGGAGGGTTAGAGGTAACCTGCGCTCTACCATCAAGTTAGTCAAAGTCCACTGGAGTAATAAAAGATTGTCGTATGACACTTTGAGTTCTCAAAATTAGAGTCGGTTTTATTTTCCTTTGGTCAGCCGACACGTGTTTCGACTCAAACTGGTCATCCTCAAGTCTGCAATCATTTATAAACATTAAATATCAATGACCCATGACATGTAGTGACATTGTGTCATTAAATACCATTCACAAAACATTATGTAGTTCATAACTCAATACATAAACAACATATTCCATATAGAAGTCATACACTTACGGATGTGTTGGTGGTCCAGTGTTAGAAAAAGGAACAAACATACCATATGTTGATGTACATCTGGTCAGGAAAGGAGGGATGGAGTCAGTTAGTGGAAAGGTCCGTGTAGAACCAATGTAATTTTGGAGAAAAATAGAAAAACAGGGAACAATGAGATTAGGAGTTCACCCCATATTGCACAAAAATTCCATAACAATACATGATTCACTAAAGGTTCACTCAAGTAATTATGTTCATGCTATTGTAGTGCATATTGAAGATAATTGTCTCCATATCAATACAAGTAATAATAAACCGTGCGCCTATTCAGACCAATAATAAGTGATCATATTGAGGTGCTAGACGTGAGCAGTGAAACTCAGCCTCCAGAACTGAATTAGAAAGGTAAAGAGTATCCACTCCCTCCTGCTTAGCGATTAATTCTGAAGAGTAGTGAGTTGCCGTAGCCTGCTTACCGCACCCAAATAATTGAAGGGTCCAATCCCTTATTCAGAAACCACGTGCTGTCCAGCTTCAAAGGAATTATCCAGTGGCTGTCAAAAGACCAACCCGATAGGCTGCGGTCTAAAAAAACGTGATCGTCACAGACCCATTATTACTACAGTTGTGAGCAATGAGTGAAAAGAACATGACCAAGTAACAATGGCAATCTCAAAATGGAGAGCAATCTCACCTAAGCAACGAACCTCAGTATAACCTGATGATTTGTAAACTGTAGTGTGTGTTCAATTGTTTCTTGATCTGGTTTCTCCACTCACTCCTTTAGGCCCCCCCAAGGGTCCAGTGTTCTTTTTCAGTGTTGTACTTCTTGCTTCCCCTTCAATTGTGCGTGACCCCTCTTATGCCTCCCTCCTTGCTTTCCTCTCTTGTGCCTTCCTACTGTCTTCCCCCTGCGCTACCCCCATCTGCTTGCCCCCCCTCACTCCTCCCTCTTTTCCCCATACCCTCTATGGTGCTCTCTGTCTCACCTATCTTCCCTAACTGCTATTCTATCGACTATCCTATCCCTCTCACTAAGTCGGAAGAAGCTCAAAAGGGACATCCTGGTCTCCAGCCCAGGCCTCCCTATCGCTGACATCCTCTTTGACGTTCCCTCTCCAGGCCTATGGACCCATCATATGGTCTCTGTTCTGTTCTCTCTCCTTTTTCCTCCTCTCCAATTAATGGTGGAACCGGTGGGAGGCCCTCCTGACCCCCTTCCACTCCTCCAAGACCATCATCAATTTCTACTTAAATTGCACTGTCTTGGTCCAGGGCCCTCAGTCCAATCTCTTCCTATTCGATAGACACTTCCCACACCTACTCCTCTGTTAGGGAGAATTCTCAGAGATGTGCTCATTCCTTTATACCTTAGAGACCCCCAGCTCCTTTGCTGGACTTTAGGAATTTTAATTTTTTATCCTGGAGAGAGTGCGACCTTTGTCCCACTCTCTCATGTATTTTTCATTGATTTGAACACTGTGTTTCTTATGGTTTTGGAGTCTGACAAACTCCATATGCATCATCTTTTTACATTGTGACACACAGCACCTTCAGTGCAGTGGCACCGGGAAGTCCTTTAGATTTCCCAAAGGTTTTAATATCATCCCTTGGTTAAACTACTCTTTCCAAGAGCAGAAAAGTGAAATTGACTTTAATTACCTTTTGTAACTTTGTAGACCCAGCACACACTATCTTGCAGAGAGTGCTGGAGTGGTAACTTATTATCCCCTTTGACTACTTTCTCATGTAATATTTTATGTTACCCTTTCTACAATTAATGGCTCGTGGCAGTGGTTTACTTTTTCCTACCAGTGTGTGTTTTTACTTCAGGCTGCAATTGCAGCTGCATTAAGACGCCCATGGGTGCCCATTCTGTCAAAATAGACCCAGTCTTCTTTTTTCGCCATTTCTTGTTGAAAAGGTCCTTCTTGAGATTTACTCTGTGTGCCAAACCAGGTTTGGTCCTTTTGTTCATTTTGTCTTTGGCAGGGTTCACTGGTGAAGCCCGCCTCTTGCTCCAGCATGGCTGGCAGGGCAGGAAGCGAGGGAGGTGCCCAAAATTCCCTGCACTTAGTCTCCTTGGTTACAGGAATGCACCCAAAGGTGATTGGCCAACTGGCTGTCCTTGGAGGACGGCCAACTGGCTGTCCTTGCAGGACAGCCAGCCTGCTGTGTGAGTGACAGCTAGCCTGCAAATGAATGGGGAAGACTTGCATAAAAGGCGAGGTCTTTTGCAAGGAAGGCAGAGTCGACCACAGGACGAAGGAATCTGAAGAAGAACTTGGGAGAGACGCTTGCTGCAACTCCTGGACCATTGGTTTGCCCGGTAAAGTCCTGCTGCAGTGCTGAAGCTTCGGATTCGCCTAGACTAGAGAAGCCCTACAAAGGACGACTTCTCTCCTTGGGTTGGTGGGACCAATCCACCACAAGACAAGCTCATCTGGAAATCTTCTCATTGCTGGCTGTACTTCCATTTGCTGCTGCATGCACCGAGTGCCAGGGAGACGAACACCAGAATAGAGTGCATCGTTTTTAAGACAGACCCGAGCTCCAGGAAGATCCTCCGGACTCCCTCCAAGCAGGACAAACCAAGCCGAGCCATTTTAACAGAGTGCTGGACCCCAGAAGCAAGGAAAGCCCACAAGGTATCCGAGAACCGTGGTTGTGCTATTCGTGAGAAGCTGAAACCGTGAAGTGCTGCTGATCTGAACTTTGCCCATTGCGCCCGCCGACCTTCGAATTTTAGTACAGGTGTCCCCAGACGTCTTCCCTCTTGTCCACACGTCTGGGGCCCAGGAACAACAGGATCTGCCATACTACAACAGGAGCAGAAGCCAGCTGGAATCAATTTCTTCAGACCTAATGTACTGTGAACTAAGAGGTACTTACTTGTTCTCAGTTGAGACTTGCCATGGCTGCCCTTTGCAGAGTTGCTTACAGCTTTGCCTTCGACAAGCCTCCTAGCTTATGGCCCAACAGTTATTTCTTTTTCTACAAAACTCTCTAAAAACATTGTACAAGACTTTTTACTTACCTTCAAGAAGTGCCTCAGCTCTCCTAGACTTTGCTCAAGTGACATTGGCTGTCCTGGCTCCCTGAAGACTCTTCTAACCTCTGACTTTGTGTTTTGATCTGTCCCTGAAAAAAGTCATACATTCATTACTTGTATAGCTGGGAAAGGGTTAATCTACATTGCATTGGTTGGTTCAAAAGTGCTTACCTGTTTGAGAAACGTGTTAACCATTGTTTCCTTCCCTAACCTTTTCCTTTTGACACCAACCTCAGTATTGCTCTAAATGTACCAGTGATATATCAATGTCCACAGTGTCCTAGTTATTGAAGTCACCTCAGGGTGTAGGAGGTGTCTTTGTGCCATCCCAAATGGGTATCCACTGATTTATTGAAACTGAGAGTGTTTATTTTGAAGTATATTTAAGTGTTACATATTTGCTCCCTTCTAAAGAAGGCTTATTCAAACTGAACGTTACATTTAAAAATAATTGTTTAATCAAGAACCTTTGAGTGTAAGTGTTATTTGGATACTTGTCACTGTGAAACTCTATGTTGCCCCCCTACAGCTCACCTTGACCCCTCTTGAGATACGCCTAGCTGCTCAGTCACTCTACCAACTTGTGTAGTGCATGCTTATACCAAATGTTGGGTTAACTATTGCCAAGAGGACAAGGCTGGTGCAGTCTCCCACAGGGTACTGCATACAATCTTGCCTAACACCCTCTCTGGCTCCTCCACCATCTTCCTCCTCCGCCACCTCTCTGGCACCCTCCTCTGCTTCTCTCGCTGGTCTGCCACCTCCTTCTTCTGTGAACCTCTCTGGCCCCCTCCACTTCTTCTCTGGCTGCTCTGCCTTCTCCTTCCTACTCCACCTCTCTGACACCCTCTTCTTCCTCTTTGACTCCCCTGCCATCTCCTCCTTCCTCCTCTGCCCATTCTTGGGCACCGCTAACACTTTCGCAGGGCGTACCTCATGCCTGTACCCACCCACAGAAGTCTTGGAAAAGTAGCAATCTGCTCTATGTCACAACTCTTAACACTCGCTGCATTGTCAATTACTACTTGGACATCTGCCATCTCCTCGAAGAGCTTGATCTGGATGTACTCGGTCTCAGTTAGACTTGGTTCACGGCCAACTCTGTCACAGGTTTTGACACTCTCCTCCCAGATGGATACACAATCCTCTCTGAATTCAGAACCAACCGTCCTGGGGGGGGAGTAGCCCTGATCTTCCCGGATGGATCCCTGCGCCTGTCATTCCTACGCAGGCCTACTCCTCCTTTGAATGCCTGGTCAGCAGGCTCTCTATCTCTCCTGGCCTCTCTCTGACTGTGGCCACCTTCTACAGGCCACCTGGCCAGGTCAATTTTCCTCTCCAAATGGGCTGACCTCTCCTCCTCCCTCCTTGCCTCTACTTCTCAACTTTTCCTCCTCTGAGACATAAATATCCACTTGGATGCTTCTAGCCCCCCTCCGGGCTCTTTCACAACCTCTGCAACTCTCGCTCTATCTCTATTCGTCCCTCTGGCCAGACTCACACTGCAGAGCACACCCTGGATGTTTGGATATCGTCTGGCCTCCCCTCTCCAAACCTCTCATTACTCCTCTTTCTTGGACTGACCACTTTCTTCTCTCCTCTCACCTGTCGCTCTCTACCCCTCAGGTTAAGCCGACCCCAGCACTGCCACCCACCTTTCGGTCATCCGGACCATGAAGCATGTGTCAGTGGAAGCTTTCACTGCTCCTTTCTCTCCTCCTCCTATAGCTGCGGCTGACTCACACTCTGACACAGCCCTTTCCAAACTTCATCTCTCAATCACTAATACTCTTGATGTCCTTGCCCCTATCATGAGGATCCATATGAAGCCTGCATCCAAGTGCAACATTTGGTACGACTCTGACTTCACTACCCGTAAGTGCAAGTGTATGGTGGCTGAGAGGAAGTGGAGGGATTCAGGCTTATCCTCTGACAAACTGGCCGACCGCCTGCTCCAAAGGCAGTACAGACTCTCTGTCCTTTCTAAGGAGAGAGCCTACATCCAAGCCCGCGTCTCTGCTGCCTCTAACAACTCGGCTGAACATTTCAAAATCTGCAAGGAGCTGGCCAATCCTGCTGCAGTCTCCACCTCTCCTGTTCCCTCCGAGGCCCTTTGCACGTGTACAGGAGGGCGGAGCGTCCTCTGACGGGCCCATAGGTCAGAGCTCACCCTCAAGTACCTGTAAGACAAGATAGCTGCACCTTGAGGAGGTTGGGGTGCAGGATTCTCTTACTCCAACACAATTCAATAAGGACAACGCAATAGTTTGGCAAAGGGAAGTCTGTTTAATGACAAGTACAAAACACGGGGAAACAATGGTAATCAACAGAGTCGCGATCGCCTGTCTCGCTTCAACTTCCACTTCTTCATTCAAACAGCAACTTTTATGGGCAAAATTCGTCATCATTTGACATGTAAAACTCATAGGTTTGTCATGCAATTCTATTGGTTGGAAAGGTAACTTAAGTATAGGTGCTATATCTCTATATGGTAATAGAGCATGCGGATTGGATAACTCTTATCGGATAGGCATCTACGCCCATCCCACTACATCACTTGTGATAGACGTCACTACAACTACGACGTCTTATTGGCTCTACAAGCTATAGGACCCAAGATTATTTGGTGCATTGTGATTGGGTGGGTTACACCCCTAGACATAAATCTCCACTTTAATTAGCAGCATGCAGAACAGACACCCTTGCGCCCCAAGATTCACCGTGCCTCCCTTCCATCAATCAGTACTTTAGGGCTGTGTGTCAATTAGTTGGCTGAGGATGGCCTCAAAACTGTAGCTTCTTATCAGGGAAAGTTATGGCATCCTCGGGTTCTGGGTGACATCAGACGTTGGTACCTCTTGCTCTGGGCTGGTCACGTGTCTGTTCACCGTGAATCTGCTTCATTTTCCTGTTATTCGCGTATTTAATTCTTCCATAGCATTGCCACCTGCCTGGGGCCTCTTTATCTCGACCTTCACTGGCTGGCTGGTATGCTCTGAAGTTTCGATTCTCTGCGGTTGCTGCTGTCCCCCCTTCCTTAGGTTGACCTCGAATTCCCAGGCATGAGCTACTTCTTGCTGAGTTTCGATTCCGCGCTTTCCTTTGGCTTTGGCTGGAATATGAATCTTGGCCTTGCTAGCCCTTTGCAGCCTGGGCTTAATTCTGCTTTTACAAAATGGAGTCGCACTTGTATAGTGTGCTTTTATTGAGGTAGATATATAGTTGGTGCTTGCCGCTCTAAGCTTCAACTAAGCATTGCGAGCTGTACTGTTTACTTAGCGTTTTGCGTTCCGAGCCTATTTACATGCATTCAGTCAGTTGCACACTTCGATCCTGGTTACGTTCTTTGTGCTGCAACATTGTATCTTCTTGTACATCTATCACATCATTATTCTTTATATTTCGTCCTTGTGTATCATCTTTTGCTCGTTGTTTTATGGTTATCTGTACGTCACGTCTAGGCTCTTATGTCATCACCATTCGCCTTCCATTAAGGCTCTGTGGGTCTCTTCGGGGACAGTCTGTAAGTAGTCTTCATTTCGTGTCAGCTGCTGGTATGGTTGTCTGAGAGGGTACCGTGCAGCCCATCGTTGTCTGGTTATAGGCATTTTAGCCGGTATTGCTCTTCTGATGGGCACCGGGCATAGGCCCAGTATATCTCTCTGTTGGTTCAATTGCTCCTCGTACTTCACATATTTTGGCGAGTATGTTCCTTGTACCTCAAAATGGGGGGCAGGGGTGCAGACCATGTCTGGGACATCCTTAAACTCCCCCCTCTGGTCGGTTCATCGACCACTTCTGCTTCCCCCTTTGGATTCATCTTCCTTGGTTCTTCTGTGTCCTGTTCATCGTTTTCAGGGTTTGTACACGATGGTGTGCACGTGTGTATCTTTGGTGTCCATATTTTTATCACTCCTTTCAAGCTTCCTGCTGTTTTTACAGGCTCGTCCTTGTTCCAGGTCATTAGCTGGCATTGTCCATTTGGGCTGAAATAGATCCATTTTCCTTCATACTTCCTTCGTCTCCTGGGATACGTGAACTTTTTTCCTTCTGGTGCAAATTCGCTGGCTCTCACAAGGTCTCTTATTTCTTCATCAGTCAGGTCTCTGGGCTTCCAACCTGGTTCGACACCGACCATGATTTTCAACCCAATTGCTTTCTTAACAATTTTCTGGCACTGTCTGATGATTATCTTGATAACACAGAATCCTAGCAGTATCAGTACTAGTAAGTCTCACAGAAACTTGAACATATCTGCTATCCATTGCGGGACCCATGAGAATAGTGCTCCAAACCAGCTATCATCATCCACTTCGTCAGTTTCATTGATCAACTGGTTCTTCAGGTTTGTCAACATATTTATGGCTTCTGTTAAGGTTCCATTTTCTTCATCATGCGACGGTATAAATGTGCAACATGATTCTCCGATTTTTGTGCAAACACCTCCACCCATCGCTGTGATCATGTCCAATACATATCTGTTCTGGAGGGTCATTAATCGGATTGCTCTCAGTTCATCTTTGATCGCGTTAAATCCTTTTATGGTGGTGTTGATGGTCTGCAATAACTCCCATCTGGTTATCTGCAACCATTTAGCATTCACTCCGACCTGGATGTGTGGCAAGAGTAGTGTTGTGAATACTGTTGAAATGACACTAAACAGTCTGTGTTCGTATGGGATTGCATAGAATGCTTCTTCTGATTTGGCAGAAAAGTAATTCTCTCTCTTCATCCGGGATACCAGTTCCACAGATCTCCTCTTCCTTAGATGAGCATCTGCATTCGGGAAACTGTCGATACTCAGGTCACTTTTTGGGATCACTAGTGCAGGAATGTGGACGTTTACTAGTGTGCATATGCCTCCCCAGTTTTTGGGTAGTCTTATATATGCCTTGGAACAACACGCCCAGTAATGGTCCATAATTACTGCGGTCCCTTGCGTCATTCCTGGGGATTCAAAGATTCATCTGCAATTTTTGATTCTCTCCCATCTTCCTTGTGCCATTGTTTCTAAAGCACAGTTTCGGGTTTTCCAATGGTACTTTTTGGGTCCTCCTCTGTCTTCGACACATGTCAGCATCCTTACCAATTTCGGCCATAGAGGTTTGCATAAGCTCTGTGAGTTCTCTATTGCTTCCTTGTAGGCTCCAAAGAGGATCCACGCTAGGCAGATTACAACTCCTTCTTCCCATCCGTTTGGGGAAACCACTGTTCCCCAGATCTGCATTTGGCCTCTGTTTTTCCAAATCTGAGCCTCTTCTGCAGTCTTTCCTTGGACTTTCAGTCTCAGGTTTTTTTTCCATCTTGTTCCTGATCCTTTGGGTTCAGGCTTTTCGTACCTGATCACGTGATTCTTAGTGTGCGCTCGGTTTCTTCTCTTGATATCCTGGACGTAACCGTCTTCAGAGGGGTATTCCTTTTCAGTTGCCCATATCAATGAGGCATCTCTCCCCAAAAACTGTCCTCTGGTGTTGCACATTGCTACGTGTGACATACAGTGTGCTGTAGGGACATCAATTTCTACAGCCAAAAAGATCTTGGATTTTCACATGCTGTATGGTAGAAGTGCACAGACGAAGCATTCTCCTTCAGCTTCTCTTCTTCCGACCTCATTCATGTGTTGGTACCAAATGTTGTTTCCCAGATGTGCTGTGCTATCAAGGTAGTCATTCAGTTCATTGTTATCTTCATGTGGGCTTCTCTTGATCCTTAGTGTCTTTCTGTAGTTTGCTATAAATATATCTTTAAATGCGTCTGTGCTGCTTTTCCATGCTGGGGGTCTCTCAATCATGCTTGTCTAAGGGGCAGGCTTCATTACCAGTATCGCAGTGGTGGGAGAAGGTTTAGTGTTTCTCTTCCTCTCCTCTTGTATTCTCTCGTAGAGCTCCTCTAACCACCAACTGTGTACTGTCTGCCCTTTGTATGGCTGTGTTGTGGGCCTGGTGCTTGTTCTTTGTGTTGGGACTGGTGTGCTTGTCGTTACAGTCTCTGTGGTTCTATTTTTCAGTTCCTCATGCAGTTTCTTCGCTCTAACTATAAATGGGAATAAATGGTCTATCAGCATTTGTGTCTTTGCAGTGAATTCTCGTGTAGCTGTCTCTGTCTTCTTGAGTGCTTTGGTTATATCTTCTTTAGTTGGCCTTTCACTTGCTTCCTCTTGGTCACTTCCACTATTTTCTGGAACTGGTTGTTCGGTAGGCTGTCTCTTACTTTCTGTTGCCATTGTTCGAGGTTCTGTAGCCATTGACACTTGCCCTTGTTCGTGTGCATTCAGTGTGTGTGCGCGTATAGTGGTCAGTGCTACATTTTCATTCATTCCACGCTGACCCTGTCTCCAGCTTTTCTCTTCTTTCGTTACCTCAAGTTTGTATGAATCATGGCTAATTACATTCAATTTTAGTTTGTTTACTTTACCATCAGGTTTTCTTGGAACCGGAATGACTATATAGGGTCTGGGTGCTTTCGTGGGATTCGTATGTACATTATCTGGTGGGTGCACTGAAATTGGAACGTTTCGTGTACCAATAAAGAATGCAGTTCTCATTGTTAGTGACAGAAAAAGAATAATAATCACTATACATATGCACATTATCATTTGATATAACAATTTGCATCATTTTCTTCCAGGGAAGTGGGGTCGCCCCTCCACCTGTGGGAGGACTAGATTACTGTTCTGGGCCCCCATTTCAATTATATCAATTGTTAAGGTTCTATAAAGTTCTATTCTTTTCATTTACTCCATTATTGTCTTTCAGAAGTTTGTAACATAAAGTGTCTTGTGCTTCGTAAGTGTCCCCCCTCTTGAGGGTGACAATTGTCTCTGGTTACGGGATGCAGTTCCCTTGCTAGACTATGGAAAAAGATTAGACTAGCCCCTTTGGTGAGTCACATTCATTGAGCATATTAAAAATAGGTCAATTCTCAATGCATTCCCCGAATCTGCTTCAGTCCTAAGGACATGCTTTAACCTGTTCTAATGCGGAAAAAAGGAAAAAATGGTACCACTCAAAATCAAGTCAAAAATAAGAATAAAAATAAACATAAAAATGAAAAAATAAAAATAACACAAAACGGTGAAGTTCTCTTCTCTGCTCTTCTCGATCTGTCCCACGGTGGAAAGATAAGTACTGTCTGTTTCCCCGATCTGTCCCTCGGTGGAAAGATGAAGAACTGTGTCTCTATCTCCCGGATCTGTCCCTCGGCGGACGGTTTCACTGGAATCTCCTTAGGTACTCTCTTTGAACGTTGGACAGCTCCACCTGGAGCATGATGCCATGGAGGAGTGTTCCCATGTGTGCAGTGTTACCTAGATCTCTGAGGAAGATGATGACGTCAACCTCTGCAGGCCTTCCCACCATTTCTGGATAGTCCGTGACTAGACGAAACAGGACATTATGCGCCAGCCATCTGTCCTAGGGCGACAGGGACATTTGTCCTGCTTTACTGGGTTCTGGATCACAGGCCTTTCTTTTGACGTGAACAGTCTCTGCACTTTCCTGCTGCCTGGATTGCGACCACGTAGTTTAGCTTGATCCACAGTCGGTTCAGATATTCATTGTTTCTTGGATCTCTGATGTACGTTAGTGTATCCGTGGTTCTCCCGATGAGTCCTGGGCACTCCTCTATAATGCGAAAGAAAAGCATGTATGTCAGTTCATCAATGATCACTTGTGGTGGAAGCATTTGTGTCCTTATTACTGTATTCGGGCAACTCAGCGAGGGCTTCCGCGAAGACAGTCAGTAGTTGCCAGATTACTTTCTTATTATCAGGATCTTGTATAAAGTCTGTGACACTGGAGACTCTCCCTACAAGTGACAGATATGAAATTACCACTAACTGAAAGTAGGTCAATACATCCCATGTGAGATTTCCTCCGGGAGATACCATGTATCTTGTGAAACAAAGTCTTGATATTGGCTGCTTCAGGACACTGTTTTGCTTTTAACCGGAAAAGTCTTTCGCTCATAGTCTATCAGAGTCTTTGTTTTTCAGCAATGTTTAAGGATGGTTTGATTCAAAAGTTCATGTGATCAGTGTGTTGTGGCTTGGATGCACAATTCTCTTCTTTCCCTACAACTGTGATGTACAGAGTGTCCAATTTAAACCCTCATCCCCTTTTCGTTCTTCTTCACCCTGCAACTATAATGCACAGAGTATCTGTATTATGTCCTTATTCCCCCTTTTTCCCGGTGGAAATTGTCCCTGTTTTTAAGCCACAACTTGCACAGGAGCTCCTTTTCTTGGCCTTTGCTGCTTACGCGTCCTTCTTCCTCGCCATGGATCTTGTCTACACGTGCTGAGGTTCTTCCCCGTTGTCTGTGGGTTCTTTGCGGCGGGGTGCAGCTAAAGGGATCTCACCGATATAAGGTTTAATGTCATTTAGGAAGATCCAAGCTCTCCTGCCTTGCAGTTTGACAGCTGAGGGAGTACAGTCTTCTACGATTAACAGGCCGTTGAATCTTGGCTCATCCCACCTTTTCTTTGTGTGGTTCTTTACCAGCACTGCATCACCAGGGAAGATGATTGGCACACATAGGCCTTGAGCTGTGTCTGTTTCAGCACCTCCCGCTGGGACTGGTGTTGTGCTGCACCCTTTTCGTTGTCGCTGCAGTTGGTCTGAAATGAAAGCGAGGCTTGATGTCATGCAGTTCAGATATTCCGACAACTCGGTTCCCAGGACCTCTCGGGTGGTCTGGGCATCACATATAGCTCGAGAGGTAAGGGGGGTCCTCATTCTCCTTCCTGTGACTATGTCATGCGGCATAAAATGATGGTCGGAGCCTGGTTGGTTCCAAAGAGCATACAATGCCAGTGGAAGGCAGTAAACCATCCCCTCTTTAGAGTAAGCTTCAACTTGGCTATCCTTTCCTTTAACAAGCCGTTGAGCCTCTCACAAACACTGTTGCCTTCCGGATGATACGCCGACGAGAACTTGTGCTTTATACCAAGCAGCAAGCTAATCTGTTCAAATACTGCATTAACAAAGTGAGCCCCATTATCTGACCTCATTACCTCGCACACCCCCCATCTAAGGAACACTTCCCTCACCAGGAACTTAGCAGAACAGGTTGAGTCTGGGTGTGTACAGGGACCTGCTTCTATCCATCTGGAGAATGGACACACCACTACAATTAAGTACCTGTACCCGTTACATACTTGAATCATGTCGACATAATCGACGTGCAAGTGCTGAAATGGCCCATTTGGCTGGGGGATGACTCCTCTCACTACTTTTTATGTGTGCCCAGCGGTGAATTGCTGGCAGATTATGCAGTTCACCATAAAGAATGCAACATGCTCTGCTAAATTCGGTGTAAACCAGTCTTCTGCGAGCGTTACAGTGAGATTTTCTTTTGAGATGTGAAAAGGGTAATGTAATTGCTCCTATCTTTAGTAGGGCTACAGGCATTACTGGTTTACCAGTGCTGTCTTGCCGCCACAACCTGTCCGAGGGGTTTAAAGAACACCCTCAACGCTTCCACAGATTCTTCTCATCCTGAGGTGCCTCCCCTTGGAGCTCCATTAGCCCCATATTGCTATAGGCTTCTGGTGTGGCTCGCTCTATCATCATACGTTCATGGGTGTGTTCCACTTCTACTTCCATGATCGTCTCATTTTTGGATGCCATACGCTTGGCTTCCGTGTCTGCTGTGTGATTTTCACGCGACACGAAATCTGTCCCGTGAGTCTGGGCGGTGCATTTCATGACCGCTATGCCCACTGGGAGCTGTAGCCTTGATCAGCCTGTCCAATAAGGCTGCGTGCTGCACTGGCATGCCGTCTGCTCGCAGGTAGCCCCTCCTCTTCCAGCGTGCTAGTCCTGGTGCACTGTGGACGTCACATAGGCAGAGTCACTGTACACCGTTACTTCCTGGTCTGCATGATTCTCAATGGCGAGTATCAATGCCAATAATTCTGCAGCCTGTGCTGAATAATGAGATGGTATTCATGCACTGAGTATTTGAAATTCTCTGTTTGCTATTTGTTTTATTATGGCAACGCCCGTATATCTTTGTCCGTCTTCTTGGTCGATTCTTGAAGAACCGTCAATTAAAACAATTTCACCACCTGCCAGGGCATTTTCTTTCACCCTGGGGATTTCATCATACAATTCTTCATAATTTGCGCAGTCATGTATCGGCTCCCCTTCAGTGACTGGCTCTGCTATGAACGTGGCTGGGTTTACTGTTTTACATCGAACTATTTTGGTCGATGGATTTGATATAATCACCTCATAGGCAGAGGCCCTTTGAGATGTCAGTGTACCTTTCGGTTTCTCTAGTATGGCAAATAATGAGTGCTCGATGTATAACGTCATGGAGCATCCCATTACAATAGTCGTCTTTTCTATAGCGAATGCTGCCGCAGCTAAACTTTGTTCGCATGGGAAGTGGCCTCTCATGACTGGGTCCAGGTTCCCACTGTAGTACGCCAGGGGCTTATACCCCAACAAGGTTCTTTGGGAGAGCACTGCCGTTATAACTCTGACATCTGTGCGAGAGAACAGGTAGAATTCCTCTGCATAATTAGGAATCCCGAGAACTGGGGCCGTGCAAATTGCTCTCTTGAGTTCAGTAAACCCTTTGTCCATAGCCTCAGTCCATTCAATTTTTTCCTTTGTCGCCTGGGCCTTCTTTAAGGCCTGGAGCAGGGGCTTGGAATATGAGCTCTAGTCGAAGACCCATGCCCTAACATAATTGCACAGGCCTAGGAAGCTCTGCATTTGCTTTATCGTGAGCAGCTTTGCCGTGTTCATGATAGCTTCAGCCCTTTCTGGGGTTACCTTTTTCCCCTCGTGTGAGATTAGCTGGCCAATGAATAGCACCTCTTGTTGACAGTATTGTAACTTTTCCTTGTCATCCTTATATCCTTTCTCAGCCAATATAGTCAGTAGCTGGACATAGTCGCGCCTGCATTGCTCTTCAGTGGTGCTGCAGATCAGAATGTCATCTACATACTGCAAAAAAACACTGTCTACCGCAATATTGCATAGGTCCATTTGCAGGACTCTATTGAAAATGGACGGGGACTCACAATACCCGTGGGGTAATCTCGTACTTTTTAGGCGCACCTGCCTGAAAGTGAATGACGTCAGATCTTGCGAGTCACGGTGCAGCGGGATTGACAAAAAAGCATTTTTCAAATCAATCACCATGAAATATTTTGCCTCGCTCGGTATGTTACACAGGATCGTAGATGGATTAGGGACTAGAGGGAACTCGGCTTCGACTATATCATTTAATGCTCTTAAATCTTGGATTAAATGCCAAGACCCTCCCTTTGATTTTTTGACAGGGTAAATCACTGTGTTACAAGGTGATTCTGATGTTACTAGGATGCCCTGCTCCATCATGGCGGAAATTGTCTTTGTGATCCCTTCATCTGCTTCTCTGGACATGGCATATTGTTGCGCTCTTGATAAAATTGCTCCTGGTTTCAGTTTGATTTTCACTTCTCCTACCCCCTTCAGGAGGCCTATGTCATAAGGCCCAGTAGTCCATACTGAGACAGGCACTTGGGCCATGTCATCCTCAAAGTATGCTGGACGGACCAGTGCCAACATCATTCTCTGTGGCACTTCCTGTTTGATCATTTTGACCCAGAATGAGACTTACTTCGACCCTCGTCTCTTCTAGGTCAGGGTGTTCTTCGAACAGATCGTCATCAGTGACGTCAGTCACTCAGTACCCTTCTTCAATGACGATAATTGCACACCATGGTCTGCCTTCATCATCGAACCCTTCGACCAATACTACTTTCCCTCATAATGCTGCAATATGTATCGATAAGGGAAATACTTGTCCCTCTTCTTCATGCATAGGTATTCTTGGCCTGAACAGGAACTCATCAGGGGTTCTCATAGTTCTATCTACGAGGCCTGGCAATCCCGCCATAAGCACACGCATGCCATATGCGAAGACTTCTGGTTCTAATGGTATAGCTCTCATGGCTATGCGTCCGGAGTACGCTCTGATTATTTCGCACACGTTAGAATAATGCATTCCTGGAGTGGAGCATACTATGCCCTCCTCTGTGAACGATATAGTCATATTCAACTTTGTCATTAAATCTCGACAAAAAATGTTTACTGGGGTCTGGCGTGAATATAATAAGGGTACATGCATCTCACAATCCCCGTTTTATAATATAAGGGGGTAGTGTGGCCCTCTTTTTTGATAAGGGGGGCCTAAGTCATGAGGGAGTCAAATATATTAGCAACAGGGACTTAGGCTACCCCACCTGTCTGACTCTGGCCTGGAATGGGTTCAGCACACCTTGTACAGATCCCTATCGGTGGTCTGTGCATAAGAGAACACCCAAATTACTTTTCATACAATAACATTTTTATTCATGTGACTAGTAAAAATTGCATTACACAGCTATCATCCAAACCTTTTTGTTTGCCCGTGATTGCCAGGTAATGATACACTGTTCAAGGCATCTCAAATCAACCTCATACAATGAAAATTGGCATACAGTTTATGCAGTGTGGGTTAGAACAACAGTGACTTTCAATCGTGGTATGATTGTCTTCACATCTATCTAGTCCTGGAGACTGGGAGATTGTCTGTAAAGGGAACTCTGCTGTGAGCTCCTGTAAAACTCTGAGTATCTATGGCCTGGCCGGACAAGGAAAACTTGCCTTCTCGTATGCACGAGCGTGTTGCACCAGTGTCAACTAAGAAGGAACATTCTTTCCCCCCTATGACGACATTTACCCTAGGTTCCCTGTTAGGGTCTTGGTGTCACTGATAGGATAGAACACATCAGGGTTCCCAGGGAGCTGTCCTATTTCATGTATAATTTCGGTCCGCTGTATACTTGTGGATTCCCTCCATTTCCAGGGTTGATCCCCCTCTGGGGTTTGTTCCCTGTGATATTTGCGACGGTGCCTGTTGGGATTGCCCCTGTGGCAAGTTCCCCTTGTTCGAGGGTTGAACCCCTTGCTGCGCATCTCACTGCACGTCCGGTGCTTGCTGCTGCACTGTGGGATTTTGTGCACCGCCCTGTTGCGGGAAGGCAGGCTGATTCGCCATGCCTGTTCCCATTCCTTGTCCAATTTGCCACGCGCCTTGGCTTTTGAACGTGCATGCCACATGTCCTATCATTCCACACAGCCAACACACTGGCAGTGGTCGGGCCATCTGTCCATTTGGCATATCTGGACTACCCATCTGCACGTTTTGAAAACCCCCTTGATTATTCTGAAAACCTCCCGGATTACTCTGCCATCCTCTTCCTCTAAATCCCCTTCCCCTTGGGTAAAATCCCACGTTACCCTGGTTATTCTGCAATGGGTTAGTCGCTTGTTGTGCACTCAGTTCAACTGGGCTTGTCAACATGGCTCCTTCGAGAGCATACTTTGAGAGTTTCTTTTGCACCAGCTTTGCTTCCTCGCCCTTATGAGTTGCCTCCTTTTTTCAATTCTTTTCTTGCAACAATCTACAGTAATGCGCAATTGTCAACTGTATTTTGGCCCATGGTTTAGCTTCTACGCCTAACAATTTTTTGAGCTGTTTCTGCACTGGTTCAGGCAACCCTTGGCACAATATATGGTAGAATACAGGCATGGATTTCGACCAAGATTCATGTGTTTCAAGCACCCATGCGTCTTGAAAATTCTGGATATAAATCAACAGATCCTCTGACTCTTTCATTTTTTGAGTCATTATAGCTCCCATATCGGAAGTGTCTGGGTACAGCACTTGTAGCACTTTTCACACTGCTGCCCTACAATTATTGAATGGTGCTCCGTCATGGGTAGTGTTAGTTATGGTTACCCCAGGGTACCCAGTCCGTTTCCACACATCGTCTGCTCTCTCACCAAGTATGGCGATCAGGAGACCCTTAATGTCCCCTATAGCTAACGTGACACCCCCTGTCATTTTTTCTAACTCGTGTATCCACTTCCCAGCTCCCGATGTCAGCATTGGAAGCTTGTTTTTCAGGTTCTCTCGATCCATGTGTGGCCATGGAATATATTGTGGTCTTGCGCCCCCCTTTTCTAGCAGCGGGAATTGAAATGCACAGTCTTCCTTCTCTTTCCCCATAGCTCTCCTGTCTATCGCTGGTGTAGCATTTCTGCATCGCCGTCTACCTGGTAATGTCCTCAATCTGTCTACATAGGCAGGTGCTGGCACCCCCCTCTGACCGCCGGGTATTCCCTTATGTCGGCCAGGCTGCGTGGCGGACTCCGATGCCCTAGGTGCGGACTCGCTAGCGTCTGACCATCGTCCCCCTTGGTCCCTTGGGAGCCGCTTCTCGCGCCGTCTCCCTTCTTTGTGTGTCTCATCCTCCGTTTCCCCACCGGAGTCGGATGCTGATTGTTCCCAGTTCACGCAACTCCTTGCATCTTCATTCTTACTAATTTGTAGCCTGTCCGGGGACAGTCCCCTGCTCCCACTACTTCGGGTGACATCCTCGGTGTCATATAGTTAAGTGCTTTCCAAGCGCTCCTCTTCCCTTCCCCCTTGGGGAATTTGTTCCAGTCCCATTTCATTGTATATTTCATCAATTGTTTCCCTGATGCTTCTGGTGTCAAAGCCATCTTCAATATTTGCCCCACTCTTGCCTGGTACTCAGTCATACGCAGGAAAGAATTCTTCGATGTCTTCCCATTCTACAACAGGATTGGGTTTTTTAACTTCCTGCTCCAAATATTCACGATCCCGTGCCCTCTGTCTACGTTTGCGTTCTATATCATCATCGACTTCCTTGCGCGTCCTCGCTTCTTCTCTAGTCTTATCTTCTTCTTTCATTTCTACATTCCTTTGCCCTTCTAACTTCCTCATCTTCTCGTCTCTTTATTCTCTTTTCACGTACTCTTTGCTCTTCTTCCAACCTTACTTACTCTGTCTGTACTGGTCATAGGCTGCCTTCTGTTTGCGATCGAGCTGTTTCTCTTGCTCTTCGCGATATAGTTGTTCTCGTCTCAGCCTGTCCTTCCTTTTTATCTTTTCGTCCCTCATTACCTTCTCCTTTTCTCTCTCCCTTCTTTGCCCCTCATCCGGCTTCTCTCTCGGTCTCACATCATCGCTTCTTTTACCATCGAGTTTCAACAATATCTTTCCTCCCATCCATTCGTCTTTTGCAAGCGCTATCTCGTCAGTTCTGCCTTCGCTTCCTTTCCATGTCTTTCCCTCTCTCTACTTAACGAGAGGTGCATGACTCTGTGCCTCGTCTTTCCTCTCCTCATCGCGTCTCTCCTTGTCCCTTGGGAGTGCGGACGTACAATTAATTTCCTGCTCCTTCTCCTTGATTTTGTCACTACTGTACCTAGGTGACTCATATGCGGGGTTGCTATACCCGGTGGCTGCCTTAAATTCTCTTTGCGGGTAGAGTCCCTCTGACTTACTCCCCTCGATCTCTGGCTCAGGCGGGGCTCGTGGCGCGGTAGGTGTCTCACCCCTCTGCGTGCATACGTTTAGTATCCAGTCTTCAGGAGGCTCTTCCTCCTTTGGCTGTTCGAACATTTTCCACAGTTCTAGAACAGCAAGACATTTCTCTAGTTTCTTGCCTGTGTATGTGGCATGTAGATAAGTCGTCGTATGCTGTAAAACGGCTTTAGATAAAGACCTGTTCTGTGGCGCGGCATAAACATTTTGTTGGCGGTACCCTTAACCCACTTTGTACTATACTTCTTAAGCTTGGGTGCGTATTTGGGCAATTGCTTGCACACATGGGCAAGTGGGGTAACCTCCTCTATTCTCAAATTTCGTTACCAACAATATTTTATGCAATTTTCACACGTCCAACAGTATGAGCGAGTACCAAATACGCAAGCTCCAATCCAATCTTTCCCGCAAAAATTCTATATCATCAATTTACTCAAGAACATGAATCCATTGGTGATTCCCTCTTAGTTACGGAATCGCGTAAAGCCCAAACTTCATTTCAAACAATCAATGATACCGTTCTTTACATTTGACATATAACAAGACACGCATGACAGACATTTGACAGACTAGACGGATACCAGCTGGACACACATATACCTGCCTTCTAATCAATACCCCGACATGGGGTTTAAACAAACCCCTTTAGGGCCGTCTTTAATCGTCACCATAGTCTAATCGTCCCCCATTATCTGGGCTCGGAGTTCACGTTTCTTCTGACCGCTATTTTAAAGTGCAGAAACAAGGCGAATCCTCTTACTTTTTTATCTCAGGTGTCCTTCATGGTATCCTTCTCGTTTTCTCTCGGGTGCCCCCCTAATAACCACTTGTTTTTTCTCGGGTGCCCTCCCGATAACCGCTATTTTTCTCTCGGGTGTCGATCCCGGTAACCACTTTTTCTCTATTATACTCGAGTCATTAACCCCTTATATATATGCAGTCTTCTCTACTTCTGACTATTTTGATTTTTCCCCGCCACCCTCCGTTACCTTTCCCTTACTTGTTCTAGTGCCTACAAGACATTTGCCAAAGTAATGAGTTTATTGTTTCACTCACCACTCGCATCTTTTCCTCTCTGGAACTTCGGGATCACCGCCCCTCCTTTCCCGCCTCTTGCAGTCTTTTCGTCCGATCCGCTGCCCGTGGGAATGAGAAGGGTTATGCTTTGAAAGGCAGGTTCCTTCAGACCCACTGCAGATTTTTGAGTTAGACTATCATTGTCCACGGGAAGCTTCTCAGTCTACTCAGCCGAATGGCGAAGGAATTCTGATATTGCCGAAGGCCTAGAGTTACTTCGTGCCATCGGTCTATGGATGTCTTAGTATTAGTTAATCAATAGTTGATGGTCGAACCATCCTCACGCTACCAAGTGTACAGGAGGAAGGAGCGTCCTCTGACGGGCCCATTGGTCAGAGCTCACCCTCAAGTACCTGTAAGACAAGATAGCTGCACCTTGAGGAGGTTGGGGTGCAGGATTCTCTTACTCCAACACAATTCAATAAGGACAACTCAATAGTTTGGCAAAGGGAAGTATGTTTAATGACAAGTACAAAAAACAGGGAAACAAATGGTAATCAACAGAGTCGCGATCGCCTGTCTCACTTCAACTTCCACTTCTTCATTCAGACAGCAACTTTTATGGGCAAAATTCATCATCATTTGACGTGTAAAACTCATAAATTTGTCATGCACTTCTATTGGTTGGAAAGGTAACTTAAGTATAGGTGCTATATCTGTATATGGTAATAGAGCATGCGGATTGGATAACTCTTATCTGGTAGGCGTCTATGCCCATCCCACTGCATCACTCGTGATAGACGTCACTACAACTACGACGTCTTATTGGTTCTACAAGCTATAGGACCCAAGATTATTTGGTCCATTGTGATTGGATGGGTTACACCCCTAGACATAAATCTCCACTTTAATTAGCAGCATGCAGAACAGACACCCGAGTGCCTTGTGCCCCAAGATTCACCTTGCCTCCCTTCCATCAATCAGTACTTTAGGGCTGTGTGTCAATTAGTTTGCTGAGGATGGCCTCGAAACTCTAGCTTCTTATCAGGGAAAGTTATGGCATCCTCGGGTTCTGGGTGACATCAGACGTTGGTACTTCTTGCCCTGGGCTGGTCACGTGTCTGTTCACGTGAAGCTGCTTCATTTTCCTGTTATTCGTGTATTTAATTCTTCCATAGCATCGCCACCTGCCTTGGGCCTCTTTATCTCGACCTTCACTGGCTGGCTGGTATGCTCTGAAGTTTCGATTCTCTGGGGTTGCTGCTGTCCCCGCTTCCTTAGGTTGACCTCGAATTCCCAAGCATGAGCTACTTCTTACTGAGTTTCGATTCCACGCTTTCCTTTGGCTTTGGCTGGAATATGAATCTTGGCCTTGCTAGCCCTTTGCAGCCTGGGCTTCATTCTGCTTTTACAAAATGGATTCGCACTTGTATAGTGTGCTTTTATTGAGGTAGATATATAGTTGGCGCTTGCCACTTTAAGCTTCTACTAAGCATTGCAAGCTGTACCGTTTACTTGGCTTCTTGCGTTCTGAGTCTATTTACATGCATTCAGTCAGTTGCACACTTCGATCCTGGTTACTTTCTTTGTGCCGCAACGTTGTATCTTCTTATACATCTATCACATCATTATTCTTTACAATTCGTCCTTGTGTATCATCTTTTGCTCGCTGTTGTATGGTTATCTGTACGTCACGTCTAGGCTCTTATGTCGTCACCATTCCCCTTCCATTAAAGCTCTGTGGGTCTCTTCGGGGACAGTCTGTAAGTAGTCTTCATTTCGTGTCAGCTGCTGGTACGGTTGTCTGAGAGGGTACCGTGCAGCCCATGGTTGTCTGGTTATAGGCATTTCAGCCGGTATTGCTCTTCTGATGGGCACCGGGCATAGGCCCAGTATAGCTCTCTGTTGGTTCAATTGCTCCTCGTACGTCACGTATTTTGGCGAGTATGTTCCTGGTACCTCGAAATGGAGGGCAGGGGTGCAGACCATGTCTGGGACCTCCTCTACACACGGCTCTGGTATCTCATTTCACCACGAAAACTCAGGACATCTTATAATCTCTCCTCTTCCTCTACCTCCTCTTCCTCTCCCTCTACCACTCCAGGCCCCTCTCCGGCTGTATCTCCTCTTCCTTTCTCCTCTTTCTCCCTGCTCACTCCCGACGATGTTTCTAGACAAGACCAATCTATGAAAATCTTGTCAAAGCAGGTGTTTCCCTACACCTCCATAACCATTAAGGACCACATCAACACTCTTGCTCCATCCTTGGCAGATTTCTGCAATCACTCGTTTGCCACTGGAACCTTCCCCTCACCCCTTACGCACTCTCTTGTGCGCCCCCTCCTTAAGAAGCCCTCTGCCAATCCGTCCTGTCCGGCAAACTACTGCCCGATCTCCATCACTCCTTTACTGGGCAAACTCCTGGAAAACCTTGCCATTTCCCAGCTTAATCTATACACCGAATCTGTTGATTGTCTCCATGACCACCAGTCTGGTTTCAGAGCAGCCAGAAGCATGGAAACTGCTCTTGTGAATCCCTGTGAAGACTTGTTCTCTAATCTAGACTCTAACCTTCCTTCTGTCCTCATTCTCCTTGATCTAACCTCTGCTTTTTACATGGTCAACCACGCCATCCTCCTCAATCATCTCTGTGGCAACCTGGGTATTAGTGGTCAGGCCTTGGCCTGGTTGACCTCCTTTCTCTCCGATCGACCCTCCCAGGTCCATCTTGGGTCCTTCCTCTGTTTTATAACTCTCTCTACATGTGGTGTTCCCCAGGGGTCTAACCTCTCTACCTCTACCTGGCTGGCTCTTTTACCACTACCTGGCACATCTGGCCCACCACATCTCTACATTCTGCTCTAACGTTCAGCATTATGCAGATGACACTCAGCTCTCCTTCAGGCTCCCCTCAGCCTCTTCTGCTCCTTCTCTCATACCTGACTGTTTGTCTGCAGTTCAGGAACGGTGGGCCGCCAATGATCTCTGCCTTAATGCCAGTAAGACCGAAATCCTGCTCAGTGGGAAACTTGCTCCTGCCTTCCCTCTCTCACTCTGCCTGCTCACCCTGGGCCTTCTGCCTGAACCTTCCTGTGAGGCTAAAAACCTTGGTGTCATCTTCAACTCCACCCTTTACTTCTCTCCTCACATCTCTGAAGTCTCTAAGAAGTCACACTACCAGCTGCACCTACTCAGAGGTATTCTTCCTTTTCTCACTTTCCTCCAGAACCTCACTAACTCCAGAGCCCTAGTTCTCTCTAGGCTGGTTTACTGCAACACCCCCTTTCTAAATCTGCCTGCCTCTACTCTTTGCCCTTTACAACTAATCCAGAACAGGACTGCAAGACGTGTCCTTGGCCTCAAGCCCAGGGATCGTATCTCCCCAGCCCTGAAATCTCTCCACTTGCTCCCCGGGGCCGCAAGGATCAAGTTCCATACAATCTACATCGTCCACAACGCTTTCTGGGACAGGGGACCACACTACATCCAACTTTCTCTTCCTAAGCATCTTCCTTCTGGAACCCTCTGCTCATCCACCTCCAACTCTCTGAGGGTCAGACGCTTATCCAGGCAGAGAGTGGGGGGGTAGATTTCTGTCCTCAGTTGGCCACCCACTGAACCTATGGGACCAGGCCAGTTGCCCTTGCACTGCCTCCAGGCCCCCCAACAATTTAGGGACTGTATCTGCAACCGTACAGTCCCCTGACTCCCTGCACTTGAGAGCCACCTCCCTGGCAACACTTAAGCGCTCCATTGCACTCTCCCATCCCTCCTCCCCCCTGGCACTCTTCCCCGCCACACACCCCTGTGCACTTGCGCGATCTGAATGACACCTGGCCTGTTGTTTTGTCCTCCTTCTGTCTTCCCTTCCTTGTCTTGTCGGCCTAAAACACTTGTGTACAGGTGCAATATAAATGACTTATCACATCATGTCATATCAAGGTGAAGGGGCAAGCTAGTGAAAGAAGACAAAGGGTGAGGGGGCTATTTAATGAATCATCAACAATAGGTCTCAAAACCCAACCACATATCTTCGTCCACAGGGACATGGTAGGTTCCCCATTTTTGGTGGTGACACAGGTATGCGTAAAGGCAACCGGGACTGGCATTTTCACTAGACAGTCACTTTCTAAAACCCCATGACTGTAGGGTTAGATTGGATTGATGCATTCGGCGGATATGACGCTTTTATGTTTCTTTCTTCTTGACATGCAGAGGATGACTTGAAGTGTTCCTCTCGCTGTCAACGGCAGTCCCCTCTCCCCCCGAAAACTATAACCGGGTGCATTTACATGTCACCATTTAAATCACATGCTCATAAGTTATGTGGACGCGGAGAACGCTTCAAAAATTGGAAGTACAGAGATATGGATTGTTCATATTAGTGGCATTGTTATTCGTAGACACACGGAAAAGTAAATACATCATAATCCCAGAAATGCTTTTAAAAGGAAACATACCTGTGGTTTTTCTTTTCTCCTGTACATTCAGTTCACACATGTACCGAATATGCCAGGTGAACTACCATCTCTTATCACTTTTCAAAATAAGTAAATAAATAGGTAAATATAGCATCTGAGTTGTGCATCTCTCTGGCTGAAGAGGCCCACATTTTGGCCCACAGAGGTGGGGGGGCGAGGGAGAATGCGGAGGTCACAGACTTATTATCGCCACTCCGCTTTGCACTCGGTGGCAAAAGGCACAAAAGACCTCCACGCCTTTTTGGCAGCCTGTAAGGAAGAGTGTGTACAAATTGGGGAAAAAAATGTTTTACTGTGTGTACCGTCCACTTTCACTATTGAAGTATGCGACTACACAGTGAAAGTTAAGTTAGTTCTTTAATTCGCATACAATATCTTCATGTATATATATCCGGCGCCCCGCACAGCAACCTCCAGCCTCACTCGACATCCCTTCTCCAACCGTCCGCGCTCACGTCACCACTCTCTGCATTCTCTCACACACACACTGGCTGGAAGCCGCGAGCTAAGGGAGCCGCGAGCCTTCACACTATAAAGCCAATATTAAAATACTACATCATCTCCCCCTAAACATTTTAAAGGAATAAAAAAAAACTTAAGATAAACTAAACCTAAAACAACCTAGGAAGTTTCTACAAATGTGGAAAACCTAATGAATAATATTACTATATGAATGAATGCGTAATTAACGCTGTATGGGAACCAACAGGATGACACGACTGACTGCAATTATAGAATATGTTACATGTCATAATCCCTAGACCAAAACGGCAATCTGCTCCCTCTTGAATTACGTACACTCCTACTTCCAATCACCCCCTCCCCTTGTTGTCGCTGAACCACATCTTCACCAGCATGTCTTCCCAAACTACCATCCACAATATCGTTTCTATTTAGAATATTTTCATCACCAAATAAGTCACTTCCTGGTCTCTCTACTTTGACTTGCATGTGTCCCTTTTTGTCGCCTTTCCACATCCATTTACTAACTCTATCCATATTCCATACAGATCCTCCTGCAACTCTAACCGCTCTCCTGAAAACGTGTATCACCTTGACAGGCCTGCTGTATTTAGAGTCTCCCTTCTTAACATTCCTTCCAAACTTGATTCGTACAAAGTCTCCCGGCAGTATTTTCAACTTAAACTTTTCAACAGGTATACTATGTAAATTTTGTGTTTCTTGCTGTTTCCCATGACCTTGTGACCCTGTACCCACACCCTTCCTCCGATTAACCCATTCTGGATTAAGTAACGTATTGGGAGCTCTCCCCCTCATTGATTCAAAAGGTGAAACCTCCATTCCTCTTTTAACTGACATCCTAGTACTCCATATCCTCTCTTTAAGAACCTCATCAACCGGTATATTGTTACTCAACGCCAATTCCACTGCTTCGACGATTACACGGTTGTATCTCTCCACCAACCCATTAGTTTGTGGGTGATATAATGACGAAAACCTCCATTCAATACCCGTCTTCTTGGCAAATTCTTTCATTTCACTACTTCTGAACTGAACTCCATTATCACTTATTATTATTTTAGGAAATCCCTCCCTTCTGCATATCTGCATTAAGAACCTTATTATCTCATTTGTATCAATTTTCTTCACTGCTTTGACTTCTACCCAACCTGAGTAATAATCCACTAACACAATAAGGAACTTTTTCTCTCCAAACAATTTCAAATATGGTCCGATGATGTCAATTCCAAGCATCTCCCATGGTGCATCACCTTTGTCAGTGTTAATTGGTCTGGACTTGACAATCCTACAACTCTTGTCACTGTTCTGACATGGCCAACAATTTCTGATAAACCTCTCAATCATAATATCCATGCCTGGCCACCAGTATTTCAACCGCACATTATTTTTAGTGCCTGTGATGCCAGGATGGCCTTGGTGCGCCTTCTCAATAAGTTCATTCCAGAATTTGTGTGAAGGAATTAACTTATCTCCTCTCACTAAAAATCCATCTTCCATGGACAATTCATCCTTAATCTCCCAATATCTCCTGCAACCTTCGCTGATAACTTTTTTTTCAGGCCAACCAAACTCTGTGTACTTTCTTATCTCTTGCAATTCATCTTGATAAATAATCGGCAATTATATTCCTCTTCCCCGGCACATATCTCACAGAAAAGTGGTAATCCTGCAATTTTAAACTGAGTCTAGCTAATCTTGGTGAGGCTTTACACATTCCTTTCACAGTGAGAACTTCTATCAAAGGTTTATGGTCAGTTTGAATTATAAATTTGTTTCCCCACAAATATTTTCTAAAATAGTTCACTGCCCATGAACATGCCAACAATTCCTTTTCGATTACAGAATATCTGTCTTCTGTTTCTGAGATTGCCCTTGAAGCATGACTGATGGTTTTTTCATTGGCATCCTCATCTATCTGTGTTAACACTGCTCCTAAACCGTTCCCACTAGCATCCACTGTAATCCTGGTCAGTCTCCCATAAACAAATCCTCCCAATTCTACAGAATTGCAAATTCCTCCTTTTATACTTCTAACTGCCTCACTACATTCATCATTCCAAACAAACTTTGCATCCTTTTTTAACAATTTTCTCAACGGTTCCGTTGTACTTGCAAAATTATTTACAAATATGTTGTAATAGTCACACAATCCCAAAAACGATCTTAGTTCGTTCTTGTTTTTAGGTTCTGGTGACTCCTTGATAGCTTCTAATGCATCTCTTTTGGGTTTATAACACTTACCATTTACTGCATGCCCTAAATATTCTACCTCCTCTACTCCAAATTTACATTTGTTAATCTCAATTTTCAAACAAACTTCTTTCAACCTCTTCAACACTTCCTTCAATCTCCCATCATGCTCCACAGATCCCTTGCCAAATACTATTATATCATCTTGATATACAAGCACTCTACTCAGACCCTTCAAAACACGCGTCATAATTCTTTGAAATACTGCTGCTGCAGACGCTAGTCCAAATGGCATACGTTTGTATCGATACAATCCATGAGGTGTAACAAATGCTGTAATGTCTCTACAATCTTCTGTTAATGATATCTGATGATATGCGCTCGATAGGTCCAAAGTAGAAAATACATCAGCATTATCAATGCGATTCAACATCTCAGAAATGATAGGAAGTGGAAAAACATCTGTTATAATGTTCTTGTTGACATCTCTCAAATCCACACAAATCCTAGGTTTGCCATTTTTCTTCAATGCAATTACAATAGGGCTCACCCACTCGGATGACTCAATTTTTTCTATAACTCCTTCAGTTTCTAATAATATCAACTCCTGCTCCACCTTTTCAGCAATGGCAAACGGAATGGGCCTGGATTTCGTGTGCCTAACAGGTATCGCTTCCTTCTTGAGGCGGATTCTGTGTGAAAAATCTTTTAACAATCCTAATTTTACAGTTTTGCCTTGCTCCTTTTCCTTAACTTCCTTACTTTCCCGTGCTTGACTCTTATTGACAACCAAGACCTGCTCTTCGTTACATGGATCCAACCTGATTCTCAGTCCAGCTTGATCTCTCCACCCCAAAACCTCTACTCCTTTTTCAGCAACATATACTTTTACTTGAGACCGTCTGTCTTTGAATTGAATAATACTCGAGAACCAACCAATCATCTTGATTTTGGATCCCTCAAACCCCCCAGGATTTAATACGTCTGATACTTCCATCTTAGTTTTGAGGCCACGTTTTGCTAAATTTTTCCATGTTTTCTTTGTGATAATTGTCCATGGCGAACAACTATCCACCTTCACCTTGAGTTTCCAATTGTCCAGGAATACATCACAACTCGGGCATTTAAATTCTCCATCCGGTGGTTCTCATATAAGGAACACTCTTTCTTCATCCGATTCTTCTTCTTCTTCCATAATGGCAGAGACTTTCTTCCTCCTTCTACATGTAACAGCGAAATGGCCTTTTATTCCACAATTTCCACATTTTTGTCCCAATGCAGGACATTGCTTAGCATAAGCATAATGGCCAGTTCTGCCACAATTATAACATCTGTCTCCTTCCCTTTGTTGGTTATACTGAACCCTTTGATCATTTTGGACCCTGGGTTCATTCTTCATCCAGTTCTTTCCTCTATATGAGTTCCCTTTCTGCTCGAAATTCTTCATTCTGTTGTTTCGTCCTGCATTAATTTCACCTTTCTCTTTGTTCTTAAGATTCGTCCCACCTCTGTCTTTAGGTCGAATTACATTCACCTGAGCTTGCTCTTCTGTTTCCTTCTCTTGCATCTCCTTGCTGCTCTGGCTATGTTTTTGCATGCTTTGTACCACTTCTTCTTTCTTGCTTTTCAGCTATCTTGAAAACACAATTGAGTGTGTTCCACTCGCTTTGCTATGGCTATGGTTTCTGGTAGGGATGGGTTGCCCACCATCCATAATCTATCCTGAATAATATTATCTTTCGAGTGGATAATAATTTGATCTCTGATCAACTCATCCAGGGTGATGCCATTGCCAAATTGGCACGTCCGTGACAGTACTCTCAATGCAGAGACATATTCTTCAATGCTCTCATGTTCTTTCTGCACTCTGGTATAGAACTTGTACCTGTTTATAGCTACATTGGTTTCTGGAGCATAATACTTGTCCAATTGCCTAATAGCTCTATCATGTTCATCCGCGTCACCAGCTTCATCCACAGTTAATTCTGGCAATTCTCTGAACTTCCTTTGTCCTTCCAACCCCAATGCGTATAGCAGTAGTAACTTCTTTTTCCGGGATGTGAGTTCCTCCTGTTCTACAGCCTGAATGTAATTTAACCAGAACTCTTTCCATTCTGACCACAGGACCACTGGTTGACCAGGAGTTGGAAGAAAACTTGCTGGTGGTTGTATGCTGATGCCTTGCAGCATCCTTAAGTATTAAACTATTGTATTTTCTTGTTATGCAACTGTTTCTTGTATAACTCTTGAACTTGCTAAAATCTGAAAAATATTCCTCAAGTACTGTGAGGAGGAGGAGTGGATCACTGTCTACTCCTCATTCTGCCTCAATGTCAGGCAGATCATGTGACTTGTATTATTACAGGTCCTTTCCTCTACTTTCCTCTCTGTACTAACACACAACCTGTCACGCGGGGGCGGGGCACAGCTCATGAAATAGGACCTGATTCTCTGCACAAACCAACGTACTGCCAACGCGTTGGTTCGGAGCGTCTGCTCTCCTTCACAGCACAAGCCTGCACCGTGTGGCGCAGCAGCTCGGAGCATCCGCTCTACGTTGTTCCCCAAGGTGATCCTGCTCTCCTTCCCAGCACAAGCCTGCACAGCGTGGTGCAGCAGCTCGGAGCATCCGCTCTCCGTTGTTTCTCGAAGTGTGCCGGCAACGTTACTACTCGATACAAATCAGCTGCTGTTGCTGCTTTCACCCAAATCGGCCCGTGGGTTCTCAAGGCGCCGGCATCTTCATCGCCATTTGAAGTATGCGACTACACAGTGAATGTTAAGTTAGTTATTTAATTCGCATACAATATCTTCATGTATATATATCCGGCGCCCCGCACAGCAACCTCCAGCCTCACTCGACATCCCTTCTCCAACCGTCCGCGCTCACGTCACCACTCTCCGCATTCTCTCACACACACACTGGCTGGAAGCCGCGAGCTACGGGAGCCGCGAGCCTTCACACTATAAAGCCAACATTAAAATACTACAACTATGTTTGCTGCTTACGTCACAATGGACGGAGAAAAACGAAGTGCTTCGTCACTGTCAACTTCTACATTGAGAACATATGCTCCCACAGTAAGATGCGGAAATTGTGCCAAAGCAAAGCCTTTTTCAATGGAGTTTCGCCATTCAAACGAATTTTTGTAAATCAGGTTCATTGTGCAATGTGCATACATCGTCCACGTCCTCCGGCCTGCGTGCTGCTAGTGAACTCGGACCCTGGTGACGGGGAGGTTTGGCATGGCCTGCCCTGCAAAACACAGAGTAAAGCGCTTAGCAAACTCTCACTGCAACAAATGCGATTATGCAATGACTATAGGCCCAATTCATAGAAATAGCACATAGACCCTGCAAAGTACGCTGCGCATAAAATCACTTTGCGTGTACCTCCACGCAAAAGCATGTTCTGTGCATTTGTGTATTCATGGAATTCCAACTGCAAAGTAACCCTGGGCGCAAGTAGTGCCTGGAACGCCCACAACATGCCCCCACACAAAGCAAAACCAGCAACATATATCCACCATTGCGCAGTCTTCATCCACAACATCATGCACCCCGGCAATACTGGGGCCCAACCTCCCGCAACCAAAGCAGCACACGGATGACACTGCGTAGGGTACCCTGTAACTCCTAACTGCACCCCGACAATATGCATACCATTTCCTGTAAGTGTAGTTAGACCTGGGTAAATCTGCGTGCGAACCTCCATAAATCAAGGCTGCACCCCGCTAACCAGCGTACAGACACCCCTAACTGCAATCGGCACCCCAACTGCATGAATGCACCCCTAAACTCCCAAACCCACCTCACCCTTGCGTGTTGGTTCCAATGCGATTGTTCCTTTGTGGGTCCTTTCATGTGGCGGCAAGATCGCAAGTTTTGCGTGCATCTTCACCCGACGTGACATTACGTGGTCAAATCCATGAATACGCATTCATCTGCGCATTGCTGGGTGTGCAATTCCTTTGTGTAGCCCACCCTTCGACACACCCATTTAAGTCCTTGTCCTTCCTCATTCTGCGTAGGGAATGGGGAATATGCATGTTCCGCCCCCCTATTAATTCCCTTGCGTAGGCCCATTCCAAACTTTGCGTGGAGTCTCACGCAAAGCGCCCAACTGTACGCAAAGACATGGCAGACCTGCACAAAGACCCAGCAAGGTCTCAGAAATGCACGCAAAGTCCATTCCATGAATCAACGAAAGTAGTTTTGCGCGATGAGAAGTGCTCAAAGTCACCTTTTTTCAGAACGCAAACAATTCCGTAAATCGGGTTGGAAGTAAGACGGCGGTAACCTGAGGTTTTCCTCATTCCTTAATGCATGAGTGGTAAACACAGGGCTTCTGCTGTGACCGGTGCAGAGTGCCAGAGGGAACAGTGTTAGGGAACATACTGTGCTGACACTCCACGTGGCAAGATAGAGCTGTAGGTAGCCTGCCACCATCTGCACTGCCACTGCCCTTCCAAGCAGTAGCACAACTGTCTACGTGTTTGTGCACTTCTTGTGTCAAAATGATCCAAAATAGTACAAAATGACGGGCCTGATTCATGGAATTTTTAGTGCTTTGCAAAGTGACTTTGCACTGGTGTAAAGTGACCTTGCACTGCCAACAAACACCCTGATTCAAAGAGCAGTGCAAAGTGTATTTTTTCAATGCAAAGTGATTACAGTGCAAAGTGAGTGCAAAGTCACTTTGCACCGTGCTACAAATTCCATGAATCAGGCTCTAAATCTCTGCTTAATATTTGGTCACAATATCATTGTGCATTATTTTATGGGGCATTCTTTTCCTGCCCATTTGGCATTTATTTAATCATATGTGTGTGCATAGAACCTGGGCATACGTTATATCAGAAACTAATAGGAATACCATATATACACATCTGCCATTTAATACATTAAGGGCCTGATTCATGGAATTATTTGCACGAAAAATAGGGACTTTGCGCACCAAATTGCGCACCAATCCCTGTTTGTCGATTCATTGAACTGCGCAGTACTTTTTTGTACTTTGCAGGGACTTTGTGCAGGCTCGACACGTCTCTGCGAGAGGCCGAATGCCTTGCGCGAGACACCACGCAGAGCATGGGCGTGGCTTGCGCAGAAGGTAGAGTAGGGTGAAGAACCTGTGGCAGAGCAAGGGAAAATGTGGGCCTTACGAGGGACGGCCCGCAGGCAGTCAATCACATGCCCACAAATGCACAGAACGAGACAAATGAATTGATCTAACCCCGCAAACTCTTTTCAGGTAAATGGCCATGCAAAGTCCTCATTCAATACGCCACCGAAGGCAGTACAGACACTTGCGCATAGGATTAACTGCGCAGAAGTGAGACCGCATGTTGGATTCAGGGGTGCGTGCACACAGCCGGTGTTCCGATCTAGCTTAGAGGTGCACATACGCAGTGCAGCAGGGTGCAGGAACAGTTTATGGGGATTCGCATGCACATTTTTCTGAGTTTCACCTGAGTTATCGAATTTTGCACGCATGTTGACGGGATTCTGGAAACAGTTACGGGGGACCACACGCAGTGTCCCTGAGGTGCAGACCTGGTTGTGGGGGACCCCACGCACTGTTTCAAGGGTGCATGTGTTCGCGCTCGAGAAGCACGCAAAGGTAGCTGTTTCTGGCTGTTTTTGCTTTGCATGGGGGCGTGTCGGGTTTGTTCGGGCCGTGACTTACATTTACGCATACTTGACGTGAACACTTTCATAAATACGTGCAGCGTGCAGGAAAACGTATGCTCGCAGGCTCGCGCAATGGTTCTCGGCACACAGGCTTTGCGGTATCTCTGCGCACTTTTCCATGAATCAGGACCTAAATAAGCATAAGTAATGCATACACGTATACTATGTGAATGCAAAAGAAATACATACGGAGAAATGAACGGCTATAAAAATAGCCAGATAGCCAGACAGACGCGCAGACACACAGGCAGATATAGTTAGTAGCATTAGGATTAAATGCAAAGAGCGCCATTATGCTTAGCCAGCCCATTTGTCGCCCGGGGCCTTCGCCTTGTGAGGTAGTGGACAGTCAGCGCGTGCGCTGGTACGCAATGAAAAGTCACATTAACCCGGAACGTGCGTAAATGAAGGGAAGGGAAGAAACGTGAACGTTCCTCTGTGCGTAAATTGCCACACCGTCGAAGCGCGAGGAATCAGGCAGTAGGCGCTATAAAGGTAACCTTAATGGCCCCTCTGTGACGGGAACGCTGCATTGTCGCCCCCTGAACGCGTCGTATGACCCTGCCCACTCTGGGCAGAGCAGGGGGGAAAGGTTTACCCGCATATTGACACGACCCACGTGTGCGTGTGTGGATTCAGCAGGGGGTCCACTTTCTCGACGCCTGGTCCTCAGTGGTACACTTCAGCGTTTAATTAGAGCGCAAACGCTGCTTCTTGTCTCGTCGACACCCCCACCTCCCCCACGACCCCCACCCCCCTTCAATATCCCGAACTAGGGACTACCCGCGAACACCCGCCCTTCCCACGGAGGTGCCCGCGTTTTGCTAATGGGGTGTATAAGGCAGGCCAACCATGTGCTTCTTAGTGTGCCAGCTTCTTCTAATCCATTTAATTCATGATAAACTGGAAATCTATATGGATGCCAAACTGAGGCGGGCCTGGAAGAGGGAGTCTTGGGGGGCTTCGAATCGCACCCAAGTGATTTAATGATAGGATCTCCCCCGGGGCGCGGACCCAGGCTCGCGCAGCCCATTAGCGCTCATAGGCTGCTGCCCCCCGCCCCCCAGATCCTGTAATTTAGGGATTTAATACAAGGGAGGGTGGGCTGCAGGGACTGGGATTAAGCCGACAGCAGAAAGGCCCCCGCAGCAAATCCCCGCGCGAGGCCTTCTTACCCACGGCCGCCGTCCCATGATCCCATTGGCTGGAGAGCGACCACCACACGGCCGCCATTTACGCGTCAACATCCCGCTACTCTCTGCAGCGAAGGGGATACTGACAGCACTCCTGGCTCCCCAGCCCCTCACTACACAGTCCATGCCACGCTGTGCCAACAGAGCGCCGCGCCTCCACGGGCACTAAGCACATAGTAGCCAGCACAGATGTGACCCATAACGCAAAACAATGAGGCAGGGAGGAGGGAAGGAAGGAAGGACGGAAAGGAGGAAGGGAAGGGAAGGGAAGGGAAGGGAAGGAGAGAGGGAGGGAGGGAAGAATGAAGAGAGGAAGGAAGGAAGGAAGGAAGGAAGGAAGGAAGGAAGGAAGGAAGGAAGGAAGGAAGGAAGGAAGGAAGGAAGGAAGGAAGGAAGGAAGGAAGGAAGGAAGGAAGGAAGGAAGGAAGGAAGGAAGGAAGGAAGGAAGGAAGGAAGGAAGGAAGGAAGGAAGGAAGGAAGGAAGGAAGGAAGGAAGGAAGGAAGGAAGGAAGGAAGGAAGGAAGGAAGGAAGGAAGGAAGGAAGGAAGGAAGGAAGGAAGGAAGGAAGGAAGGAAGGAAGGAAGGAAGGAAGATCGATCTTGAAGGAAGGAAGGAAGATCTTAGCATGAAATTCCAGATACACAAATAGATCTATACATCATTAATACATAAACACATAGGGGGTGCTAGACAGACATAGATATATCGCCAGGGGGGTGATCCTTTTCAGAGGAGAATTGCTTTTGTAAATAGAATGTGAATTCTTAACGAGTGTCTCGCGTGAGATGTCTCGAGCCTGCGGGTCAGCACCACTGGCTTCACACTCGCGCCGCAATAAAGCACCGCGGGGCGGGGGGGCAGCTCTGTTTGACGGCGGGGATTAGTCAGCGTTTATCATGGAGTGTTTGAAGAGAGAGGGCTGGGAGCTGCACAGAGCAGGCCTGGGTGCAGCACAGGTTGGATCAGTCTGCACACACCGCCTTCACACATGCACACACGGATTGTCTCTCTCTCCCTCTGGGGCACCCTGGGATTCCTGTGACGTCACCGGGACTCTCCCGGAGAAAAGACTGTAGCGTCGGCGTAGGTGCCACAGCTCACACCGCTGGACAGAGGCTCCCCGGGACCGGCGCTGACTGGAGGATCTGTGAGCCAACACCCGATAGCTGCTCCAGCGCTGCCGATCACTTCACGGGTAAGCAACGGGCCGCGCCCTGCCCAGGGCGGGACTGAAGAGACCAGAGCCGGCCCTAACCCAGCACTGGGGCCGGACCCACTGCGCAGGAGAGCAAAGTGGGGGCGAACCTGAGGGGTGTGCGCCGTCGCCACGAGGGTGTAACCTGCGGCGGACAAGAGGCTAGGCTACCACCGACACTTGCGGGGGGCAGTACATGCTGCCACCACCAGGGTGCAACCTGCGGGCCACAAACTGGCGGCCTCCCACCCCAGGGAGCAAACGGTGTGCACCCTGCAAGGCTTAGGCGCCTAGCTGGCCGACTCAGCCCTTTCATCATTTTGCCACGATGAACTGGGTGCTTTAGGGCAGAGAATAAACCGCAAAAATGCTGCCCACAGAAATAAGAAACTACGAGGCTTAACTGGAACACGATGTTGTTACATGTGTGTATTTGACGCCAAGATGCCGGCAACGCCAGCTTCAGAGCGCTAGAAACAAACTTCGTCCGTTGGAGGAAAGAACGACACGGGTGTTGCCAGGCGCAGGGCTACTGGAGTCTGTTCGAGGGGGGTGTTTATGCTCGAGAAATGGTTAATAATATGCAGCGGCAGGGTTAGACACAAGTCCTTTAGGGGGGGCGAGGTGGGGGGTTATCAATTCTGAGATATTATAGTGCTGAGGTAGAGCCCTTCACCTCAGGCGGCAAGGTGTGGCCCCCGAAAGAACCTGTCAGACACGGGGTCAAACGTCCAGTGGTGTTAACAAAGCTCTCGCGGGACGGCCCTCGCAGGGCTGAAAGAAAGCGCCGAGGACCAACGCACACCGCACTCTGCTGTCCCGGGTAAAGAGTGCCAGCAAATGCCATGTCTATGAGAGGATCTTAAATGGATGCTCGGGCTGTACCGCGACATTCAATTGTTTTCAGAAAATGGAGCTGGGGATAAGGACAGTTAACGATTTACCCAAGAGCACACACATTGTCCAGGGGTGGGCTGGGATTGAATCCTGGTCCTATGTTGACAGAGCGGGCATTTTTGCCACTACGCCACGGGTCCCCTCCCCTGCTCCCCAGGGCAGCGGCATAGAACAAGAAGGGCCCCCTCTGGCACGCGTGCAGCGTGAGTGGCGGGCCCCTGCTGCCCCCTCCACACGGTCTCGCGTTCTCCAAGGGCGGCTTCGGCCTCTCAGCTCGGCTCCCTGACAGCCCGACGGAGGCCTCGGCCTCCTGCGCCCTTATTAATGATAACAATCTCCCAGACGCGGGAGATCGCGGGCTGCACAGCCTCCCGCGTGGAGTTTACACAAACTCAACCCCAGCTGGCGTCCATAAACCTCCGGGGGAGGGTGTACGCAGGGCCCGTAGTTCCACTCGCACCGCTGGCACAGGTTAGCCGACTGCAAGCGTGTGCACATCCTGTGCGGGGTGCCGGCGCGAACCTCTGCGCCTACACTCGGAGGCATGCAGACTGTGATATATATATATATATATATATATATATATATATATATATATATATATATATATATATATATATATACATACACACACACAACACCGAGAAAGTTATGGTGGGTTTAAAAGTGAAAAAGGGTGGCGTTGTGGAATGTGGGTCTTGGCTCAAATGGACTTTCCTGCACATATATATATATATATATATATATATATATATATATATATATATATATATATATATATCCCCGCGGTAACGGCCGTGTAGTTATGGTTAAGGTGATCAACCCATATATATATACACACACACAGACAGGTCTTACTAACAGACCATTAACAATGGGATTGCGCCACTGTAAAGGGTTTCAGTGAATCAGGCCCACACACTTTCTGGGGCCAGATGACAAACTCGGCGTCTGGGGGATTTACATTGTATGATCCCGCCAGGGCATATATGACTTTAAAAAGTATGCCCAAAACAGTGGGCAGCTGAGCTTAAATTGTGTGCCCAAACTCGCACCTAGAGAGTTAATATTGTATCCCTGAACTGCGAGCTAGCTGAACTCTGTGCCCAAACTCTGGGTAGGCCAAGATACACGGTGTGCCCACACTCTGGCGTGGCCCAACTGACTAGGCATTGGGTGCCCCAAGTCTGGGTTGGCTGACTATAGAATAATGTGCTTCGACTCTGCGGTGGCTAGTTTTACATAGTCTGCCCAACGCGTGGGTTCATCTGACTTGGCATTGCATGCCCAAGCTCTGGGGCTAGCTGGCATGTGTATGGACCCTGGGGCTAGCTGTATGCCCACGCTCTGTAGCTAGGCACCTCTGATTGTCTCTGGGGGCCCAAACCAAGGCCAGCTACCATTCATTACACGTGGGCCCGCGCTCCAGGGCATGCTGGCTTCTGGGACTGGCGATCGGGTCCGGTGTGAGACTTCGCCCTGGCAATAGGGGGTCTGGTGCCCAGGGAAGGGCTGGGGGCTCTGGGAAGGCGGCCTCAGACAGACGGGCCCCTCCGCCGGGGAGCTGGCTGGCCTTCCTCTTGAAGTCGCCGTCCCTGACATCTTTATGCCGTGTATAAATTCTTCGGGGTCCCTGCTCTTCGTCAGGCCTGACAAATATGCCCGAGCAGACCAGGCAGGGCGGTGGGGGCGGGGAGGGACTGGCGCTGGCGCAACCGGGGGAAGCGTGTCCCCCCAATCTATCAGCACTGCGGGGAGATGGTATTCACAGGGGCTGTTGTTCTGTTGTGTATGTCACATGCAAGGTCACGGCTGTCCAGGCTAAATAATATTGTTAAGGGGGCGCTATGTGTAAGGGACTTGTGTACGAAAGGGTAGGTAGATAGGCTCGTCTAGGCTGTGTGGCTTGCGTGCATCGTGTATTACTTCTAAGGGGGGGTCCTATGCGGGGAGGCGGCCGCGGGGGTATGTGTGGGCGTTTGCTCTATATACCATAGCACAGCGTAATGCTGCTATTATTGCTGTTTATATCGGTACAGGTGAGGGATCTGTGTGCTGTGTGTACCTAGAGAAGACGGCAGTTGTCGTACCAATATCGGTTGGGTGATATTGTATGTAAATATGTGCTCTGTAAAGCGCTTTGCATTAAGGCGCTATATAAATTACACATCATTATCCTTACTATGTATATATCATTTTAGGGGGATGAATTATGAATTGGGATAATACCTAACGGGCGGCGTGTTTATGTGTGTGTAGGTTTGGGGCGGTGTATGTGAACAGGAGGGCATTTGTTGTTTCGCTGTTGCCCGCTTGTGTATCTATATGTATGTATGTATATATATATATATACATACACACCCACACACACACAGCTATAGTGTATATACTGCCCTATAAGGATTCCCCTCAGTGTGCCATATGTGCTTTGGGGCAGGTTGCAGAATATAATGTGGCCTCTGTTGCCTTTATAATGCACTCGCGGGGCTGCGGAGCCTCAACCCCGACCGTGAACATATCACCTGGCGCTAAAAATGACAGCTCTGACATGGAGCAAGCTGCGAACCCCCGTATAAATGTAATACAGTAGTCACATGAAAGGCGCGCGAGGGGTTTTACTGGGGGTTAAGCTGCCGCGCCAGGCCCCCACTGCGGCCCGGGGTTTACTGCCCGGCTGCGTCAAGGCAGACTATAAACGTCCACGGAAAAGGGCCACTGTAACGTATGGCATGAGGAGGGGCGGTCAGGAAGAAACCGGAAGTGGAGGCCTGGGGGCCCGGCGGCTCCTGGAACGTACAGCGAATTGCCCCCCCTCCTTATAGTCCAAGTATTCTGCTTGTAAACCTTACCAGGTCATTGTTTATATGTCTTGTTCCCTCTTCAACACGCATTTTATGTTGTTCAATTGGAGTTAATGTTCTGAGTATATGGTGTGTACCTTATCTGCCCTGTTGGAGGGTACACTTCTCTAAAAGGTGTTTGCTAAGATAACGTCGTGTGTAATTGCGGACAGGGCAACCGTGGGCCGGTGCTGTTGAGTTTTATATTAAGACATTCGGGTGGAGCGCACATGAGCCGGCCGCTGGCCGCCATCTCGCGTGTCCCGTGCGCGGCTCATGTTAAGTGTGATGGCCGCTTGCCGCACTGACCAGGAGCGGGTGGGGGGCCTGCGAGGCTGCTGAGCGCTGGGGGCCGGAGGGGGGGGCAGTCCTCTCTGTTTATGTATGTGACTCTGGACCCACGGCAGATATAGCCAGCACATAAGGGGGCTTTCTTACTATAAACAGAGCGGCCTGCTCTGGGCACCTCTTGCTCTGTGTGTCCAGCGTAGCCTCTGGCCACCGTGGGGGAAACGCTGCGCGACTCCATATAAAATGCCAACAATGCACATGTACTTCAGAAACGTGCTTCGTGCCTCCCACCTTTCCCGGGAAGCCTCCCCTGCGACTATTTATTACTCCAGCAGAGCCACTACGTGGGAAACATACGCGCCGAGAGACAATGAAAACGCCTCATAAAGTCACACGACGCACCATAGTATAACGGGTTCAAAAACAATCTGCAAAAAATCGGGAAAATGTAAACAGTACATTACAGTAAACGTCGACATATCGAACGGCAATGTTTTAATGTTGTTTTGAGTGGTGCGCCGTGGCCATTTAAATACAGAATGTTAACGCACGGTCTGTTGTGTTGTTTGCAGAGGCCGTGCTGATGGAGCTGGGTCTTTCCAAGAGCGTGCCGTCCTACGTGGATCTGGGTAAGAAGACACGACCTTACTAAATGGCGAACATGGCATATAAGGCACACGGTTGTCGATTGCGGCCACCCCGTGCGTTTCATGCGCGCACTCTGCGGGCGTGCCTTGAAAACCACAGAGCTGGGCTGGGCGCTGACACGGGTTCAAACGAATGCACATTTGTATAAATACCCATGTGGGTTAAATCACGCCGGCTCTGCAAGTATTGCTTTGCGAGTTCCCTGTGAGTTCGGGTGCGGGTGTACCTGGGAGATACGGGTGCGCAGAAATGCCCCAAAGTAGGGTCTCCCCCGATGCACCCGCTCAGATTTCCGGGGCCCCCCTTTAAGATATCATTCATTTAAGATGTCAGTGCCTTACGGGTCTGGGCAGGGAGGAGCTTCACACTGAAGTCATATATAGGACTGTTCCCTTGTTTGTTCCGCGTTTTAAGAGGAGTAAACAGGGCAACACATGGCCACTCATTTCTTCTCTTTGCCCGATGTCATCTTTCTTCTCTGGCCTCTTCCACCAACCTTCCCTCCCGCGCCCCCGTTTCCTTCTTTGCGATATGCGCGCTGTTCTACTGGGTCTGCTTATAGGGCGGGATGGGCCGTGGGGAGTGGGGGGGGGGGTTCGGCTGTCAAAGTGTTGTCTTCTGTCCTTCGTTTTACTTGCCACATGTAATTATAAATACAGTACGCGTGTGTAGGGCTAAGGAGAGCACGTGTACTGAAAAGGTATACAAAGGTATCTTTTGTTTGAACGAAATACGGGCATTTTGTAATCGATTGTCAAACGAACAACTATTTCTTTTGTGGTGTGTTGGGGTGAATATGTGTCTTTACCAGATTGCAAAAAGCAGCCACTGTCAAAGCACGGTAGCGTGCACCATGTAGGAGCAACAGGCCTAGCCAATTGCAGTCCGCATTGCAAACCACACAACACCACAACTGCAGCATTATTACCAGATGCTGACCAGTACTGGGTAAGGGCGGCCTGATTAGTAGGCTATTATTCTGCATGACATGTTTTGCCAATGCTCATGTGAAATGAATACCCGCGCCTTAAGAGTGTCAATGAATGTATGAATGAACGTGATGTATTATGCAATGTAGGGAGGGCTACAGGCCTCTGGAACCCAGAACCTTGCAAGTTGGCACACTCTGGCGGCCTGTATCACTTCAGTGTTATTGCAATGGCATCTGAGCACTCCACACATCACTCATCGCGTACAAATATTGCTTATTAGTGCGCATGGTGGGTGCCAATATTGATGGACGTGTGTAATCGAGCAGAACCAATGGGAAGAGGGCTATAGGTTGCTGGCGGCCAGTTCACATCCGTGGGGCCAATTATATCCTCCTACATGTAGTCGGTCCTTCAGCCCATGTTTCAGATCCCCCAGCACTGGAAGACAATCGGGGAAACAAGGCAACGAACCTTCCCCGATCCTCCTATTCCCTGGCCCCTAACCTCTGGATATGAAAATAGGGTACAGGGTGTAGGACTTTAACACACCTTTGCGTTCTTCTTTAAAAAGAGCTGCAGACGTCATATTAATAAAGCACGTTCTCACTGGCTGTACCTTCACCCACCTCCCCAAGGGAAGCATCCCCATTTGAAAGGATGCAATGACTGGACAGTAATTAATTATATGTGATGAGAGAAGGACCAATTTGACTGATGAAGATGAAAATTAGGTAGCCGCTGTTGTGACATATTGACAGACTCTTCACCAATCGCGTGGCTTGAACCCTCACTGTCTTATCACGAAGAAGTGTACATTTTGCATTTATTGTACACAGAAAAGTACATGAGTTCATCTACTTCATTTTTCACATATAAACCCAGTACAATGTAAACGTTGCTAGCTTCGAGTGGAATCACACATCACTTTTAAGGCTCCAACCTTAACACATACATTTCTTCATCCGAATATTCCTACCTATTAGAATGTTTCAATGTCACCCACAAAGAACACTGTGGCCCCCTGAATCCCCCACTCCCTACGTGCCTCGCCCCCGCCCCCTAGTTCCAAGATTTGATCTAAAATTCGCCTGTTGCAGCACCTTTTTTAGTGCAGGAACCCAACATATGGAATTGAGATTTCATCCCAACTTCAACAAATTTAAGTGCCGATAATGTCCTTTGGGGCAGGCTGTACTATGTGGTAATGGCCCGCCGTCCTAGTAATGCCCTCGCTTTGCTCCGACCATTACCTCTGGACGGCGGACTGCTGCCACATGCTAAAGCCCTTTGCAAGAACATTATTTGCCATCGTCCAAACCCAATATAATGTTCGTTTTCAATGCTTTGTTCCCATTTCCGCTGCAACGCTTTGTTTACAGCACTTAGCATATTTCTAAGCATATTTTTAAATAGCGCTATTTAAACATGTGCATAGAAACATGCACATTTCTGAACAGGAGAGGGGTCAATCATCCACCGGGAATATTGGTTTTCTCACCTCCTGGAAGCCATCTTTTCTTTTATCGTGAAGGTCAGTGGGACGGAGAACATTGTCCTTCGGTTGTGAGGGGACTCCATTCACTGGAGGCCGCCATGAAGACTGCAAGGTGAGAGGTGGTATTCTGGACTCAGAAACCCTCTCCTTAACAAAATCACAACCCCTGTTTACACGATTGCCCCCTCCGCCCTCATTCCATATTAACTCGAGCCCAGGTTGAGTTTCTTTGCAAAACCATTTCCGCTTGCCCTCGTTAACTTGTGGTTTAGTCCGGTGTGAGTGCTTCCATTCATTTCTCTTTTACCTTGCACCCATTAAAGAATAAAAGCAAAAACAGAAGGTCGTTGGTGATTTGTTATAAATGAATCAGGCAATCATTTTATTAAAAACGAGCCCTGCCTTTTTTAATGTGATTTAGAGAACGTGTGCAGAATGACTCTGTTTTGTTTGGTATGCCGTTCACGCTGAAGTTGTGTGCTTTATATTGCATCTAAATAGCACTTCCCTTGAGAAACATAGACTCAGAGGATAAACAAACAGACAAATATTGTCGAAAGGAACGATACAGCTTTGCAGCTAGCAGCGTGCAGAAACAGGGCAGCTCCATAGGTCTGTGATTAAAAAGCGAATGCTTTTATTGCATCTCAGCCCCGGCTTCCATTCTGCTAATGTCTCGCTGTTTTTGCACATGCATCTAAGCTGCTAGAGCCGCGAGGATCTGGTTGACGAGAGAACGTGCGCGTGTGTAGAAACCCAGCGCATGTAAACACAGGAGCGGCGTGATCTGTTTCCGGACTACGGGTGGTCAGGTGGCTCAGAACAAAGCGGGCTGCGGAGACTGACAAAAGAAACGCCGCCCGCGCGCCTGGGGACGGGAGCGCGCGAGGGTCACGGTGCGCCCGGACGCAGCCTCCTCTGGGGGAAGAGAGCGCGCGCGGGTCACGGTGTGCCCGGACGCAGCGTCCTCTGGGGGAAGAGAGCGGCGCGGCCGCCAGGAGCTCCACACCCCTCACGCTCGTTTTACTAGAAAAGCGGGGACCTTTTAAAGGGATTCCCTCGGAGGTGGCGCATTTTATAAGCTGCCCGGGAAGCGGACCACACCGTTTTCACACAGCAGGTCTCCGGCAGCCAGCGGCTCTACTCTAAGGGAGCCTAATGTTTTACGTGTAACTGTCAGGCATTGCCCTGATTTACAAAACATTTTTAACACGTGGAAGTCCCGTTGAAAACGTTTTTGTAAATCAGGCCCAAAGCCCTTTGCATGCAGGTTTGTGCCCCCCCCCTCTCGGAGATGGAGTGGCCCAGTGGACTCATTTTGCTGAAAAAGTTGGGGGGGGGGCATGACATCAGAAGAAAACGTGCCCGTCCAAATGAATGGAGACAAAATGGTGGACCATGAAAGTTGAGGGGGACAAACACCCCTGTCCCCTCCTAAAATTACGCCCATGGACTGGCCTACAGAAAATTGTGACTGGGGCACAGTCATTTATATATGGACATGTGACTGACTTGCCCCAGCCAAACAGGCCGTTCAGTTGCCCTGGAAGCTTGCGAGTTTTCCCAGCGTCCCGGAAGGCCAAGCCCCTCGCCAGAGCAAAGCATAGAAAACAACTTAATCCTGCAGAAATATCACCTTGTACTTTCTTAACATGCTGCACATTAGCAAAATGACAGTGCGCTGGCGCTCCTAATCTGGCGGCTACTCTGCAGGTAGGTGGTCCCGGCCTGTCTTTCCCCTAGACTGCTCCGAGTCTAGTTTAAACCTATCCACTCCTCTAAGAGGCTTAAGGCTGGAATGTGCAGCCGTGGAGCGCTCTGCCTGGGGCCTCTTTCGTGGACTTAATTCTTTAAGTAAAGTGCCCATTTTCTGTTGAAATCACTGAAAGAAAATAGCAAATGTCAGCCCTCGCAAACACGGTTTAAGAATTTGCTAAGTGTAAGGCGAGGCTGTGTAATGTCCGACAATCCGATCCGAAGTGACGGCAACAGCACGGGGCGGTGTGGGGGAGCTGACGGCTCATTAGTTAAGTGAGCCCATGCTCCTTAAGCACTCTGCCCTGATTAACGAGTAGGAAGGAGGGGCTAATGTGAGGTGGCCATACAATCTGTGTGATAACTGCAACTCGGATACAAAGAGCACACTCCATTCTTAGCTGTGTCATACTTTAGTCCTTTATGTTATACTTCCTGTTATATATCCGGCTGTGTTATCCTGTTTTAGGTTACAATGCTTTCATTTTGTTATGATGAACTGTGTCTTGTTTTATGTTATCCAGTGCTGCGTTACATGATGGTACTGATTAATAAAAAACGTTTTTTTCAATGCGAAAATACCATTGAAAAGCACTTTGTAAATCAGGCCCTGTGTTCTGTGACACTCTCTAATATGCTATGCCTTGTTTTTGGTGCTTTCTCGTGTTATGTTATAACCTAACAGACGTATTTGTAAATCGCACGTTCACCCCCAAAATGGCATCTTGGTTCTAGTAACAGATTGTTTTTTGTTACCCAACTTAATGCTACTCATTGTGTCGACCTCAGAAGGATGAAGGGCTGAGTGGACCTGCCGGGATTCGAAACACAGGTCCCTCTAGTGGATGCATTAGTCCACTGAGCCACAGACCCAGTTATGTGTGGTTATATTTTTCAATGCTATCTTATGTGTAAAGGTCTCCCATATTAAGCCTAGCCCCCGACAAAGGGCAAGCCTGCACTTCGCAAGTTCCGGTTGCAACAGTGCTGACCCAGCCTTTCACCTTTCTGAGGTCTGTACTTTGAGTACCAATGCATTGGATAATAATAAGCTCTATTGTTACAGCGCTTAGAAGCGGGAAACAAATCCGGTTAAATCACTACATAAAATCACATATTATAGCGCTGTTATCCTGTGCTTCTAAACGTGATCTTGTGTTGTATTATGATATGGTTTAAGCTATAAATCTAAAATATTATGTTATTCTCTGTCATGGCACCTTCTATGTGTTGTTAGGGTTAAGCTGTGTGGTTTATTGCATAATGCGGCATGTTATGTTACACTACGTTGCATGATATTGTAGTTAATGTTCTCTTTGTTATAAGGGATCTTTTACAGCGCCCCAGTAAGATCATTTGCAACTTCATGGCGCTCAGTGCCCGAAAATAAACAATATCTGTCCAACTCTACGTAAAATATTAAGTTCTACAGTTTACAATTAGAACGAATGTTCGTGATAAAACGTTCACATCGCGTAGCTGATATCTCGTTATACGGGTGATAAACCGTCTGGCATGAATTGAAAACAAACAAATCCTCACACAAGCCTGTTGGAGGACGCTTTCGCCTCTGCTCCTGCACACGGGCTAAATTACATAGGTCATTTGACCAGGCCTTGAGTCAGGCCCTCTGTTATGACACTCAAAATTGTCTATTTCCAACCACTAGATTGCTGGATTTAAAAGTGCTTCCCGCTCCTTTCCGGCAATTAGCTCTGCAGTGCTGAGAGACCCAGCTGTCTCGGGACAGGGGCCTGCTCGGAGGGGGCGGGGGCGGTGGGGATGAGAGGGACCTGCCCTCGGCAGCACACTGATGTATTCTTCTGCGTCCTGTTGCTCTCGAGCGCACCCTGCCGCATTCTGCAGCGCGCTCCCTCCTGCGCTGCGATCTTCCCAGCTGCACTCCATCGGTGGGCCCGATTCATGGATTTTTTTGCACGGTTCAAAGTGACTTTTTCACTGCTGAAAAGTGACTTTGCACTGCCGAAACACACCCTAATTCATGGAACTGTGCAAAGTCAGTGCAAAGTTGTGCTGCAAAAATGATTTTGTACTGAATGATTTTGCACTGACTTTGCACAGTTCCAGGAATCGGGGTTTGTGTCAGTAGAGCAGAGTCACTTATCAGCACCGCAGTCGCTGGGAACCATGCAAAAAAATTACATGAATCGTACCCTGTGTCACATTTAACTTCAGTCTGGTGCATCCTGCTTTCTTGTGCACCCGTCTATATTTCCGCACGTGCTCGCATTATGCAACGCTGAATTGTTGTGTATCCTGCTGAACAACAAAGGACATTTTCCCATACTAAAACATTTCTGCAAATCAGGCCCTCGCTGCAGAAATACAGCCCCATGCAATTAGAACAATTTCTGTCGTGTGTATACTGTTTCGTTGTTAAAATTGTCGAATTCATCCATCGTGAAGAATCGCTGGATGTTTTACAGGAAGTAAACAGAGGAAACATGCAAACTCCTCTTAAGTGCACCGTAAGCGCGCATTTCCCCTACATGTGCCTAACCTTAGCCTGGCTGTTAACTTCAGTTATAAAGCAATTTCCGTGCACACATTCACAATTTTCTCCGTAGTATTTCGCTGGAAGGGGGTGGTACTAATTGTTGATTTACATTACGTCCATGATGACGTTACTCCGGTTGCACGACTTACTGACACTGAAAAAAGGACAGTCCAGTCACAAAAATACGACTTCTAAATTGATTGGAAGGGGGTCGCGCGGCCGTCATTTATCAACGCAGAACCGAGAACAAATCTGTTAGTTTGGTCGCTCTCTGCTATAGTTGTCCATATTATTACTGAAGCTTGTTCATGAACAGCGAAAAAAAGCGTATTTGGGTCACCTTGCGGGCCGCGTTGTCTTATCGAAAATGTCAAAAGAAGTTGGCAAGTGCTTCCAGAATGTTCGGATTGACTCGTAAGGTCTTTTTTTTGGTCCAACTTTGCAGAGGGGTTTTTTAGGGCAGCATATGAAACCAACTCCACCCGAAGCTCAGATCAGCATGTGCTGTCCCAGTCCTTTGACTGGGCCTCACAGTTTGAAAGGGATAATTGAATCTTGGATGTCAGACCCTTATCCTGGGGCACAACAGGGTCTTTTTAGGCCTTGGACGTCTATATGACATTCTGGACATTTTCTGCAGCTAAGATTCTGTTGCAATTCTAAATATGAATCATTTTTGTGTCACTGAAAGAGAGGGTTGGGGGTTATGAATAGTATTTGTTTTATTGTTATTTTGTATTTTGTTTTGGAAAAATTCTGAATAAATTGGTTAAAAAAAAAGAGGGGCTCACTTAAAGTACACAAACACAATCAAAACTAGACCTCCTAGATTGTCATAATTCAGTGTGGGAGGAACCGGCAGAGTAAGGGCAGATCTGCTTAAATCCACTGAAGGGTTAGCTGCAACTGCCCCGGAAGTGCCAAGAACTCAACAAGGTGCTTTCAAGAGTAATGTCAGTCCTTCAGAAGGGAGTGTGGTGTCAAAGAGCTCCAAGGGGCTTGTCATACGCCGTCAGACTCTAGTCCATCTCCCCACATCCCCTGATAAAACAGAGGATGTTTGATAGCAATCTGTCAGTAGCCCCTCCTTCTTTCTGCAGACGTTGTGTAATTTGCTTGACAAAAGTTGAGCCGTTCTGCTCTCAGTTTTCTCCGTAAGATAGTTTGGTGGGAAAACGAAAATAAGGATTCAAACCGCTGTGCTGGCGTTGCTCCAGCGGTTAAGGTGATGGGCAGACTAGGGGTGCGCACCTGGTGTAAATCATCATGTCTGTATGTCATCTACGTCAAACGGTAGGCAATGCATACGTTTATTTGGTTAAAACCATCACCTTTACTTGGGGAACCTTGCGTTTCCAAAAAACCGTGTTAGTCATTCAGTCGCAATTTGAACTTGGGTGTCAGGATGTACGAAAAACCAAACCGATTTCAGTCGCCCCACTCATGCTGAAACAGCACAACAACAGTACAATTTCAAATATTAGTTCATTAACAATTGCTCACAGCAAGGCGACATAGTCAATAAACAACCCCGAATGAAACCAACCACCTCTTTTAACCAAGCAAAACAGTAGGGCAGCAGGTTGGCTATCCAAACAAACATGGGGTCTGTTATGTTAGGTGACCAGCCAACAAAAAGCTTTGCAAAGCCTTACACGTCACAGCATGTACCCCAGCCAATAAAGACCGCAACATCCGGTTAATGGAGTATATTCCAGCCTCTCAATGGATGGGTTTTAAAAAGGTAGATTGTTCCATGTTCAGTTGCTGACTAACAATCTTCTGAAACTTGCATGAAGCCAAGTCGTGTCTCTAGGCCAACCTGTCTCTACTTCAGTAGTCTTAGACCAAATCTCCAATGCATATGCATCATGACGAGGCCCAGAGATGGGTTCAGAATCTCCAATCTTCGGCATTGACTAGCCTTTAAGTGTGGCCGCCACTGACTATGCTTCCATGCATTTGGAGCGTTCTTAAACAATGACCTTTAAGTAGGTCTGCCTTTTTAGCTGTTGCCACCCAGATCTCACGCTGCCCTTTCTTTCCATAGGTTTGTAAGATTCCCCCCATGTTCCCCTCAGCAGTGTCTAGTCATGTGTTCGATGAGCATGATAGCCTAGATTATTATACTCCCTTCATCAGCGCCTAGCCATGGAGTCTATGAAGGCAGCCCAGATCCTCAAACACCCATCAGCACTGCCTAGCCATGGGTTCTATGAACACGGTAACCCAGAGATTGTCATACTCCATTAGCAGCATCTAACCATGGATTCTATGAAGACGATAGCTCCAATCCACAACCTCCCTTCTGCAGAGACTAGCCATGGATTCCCTGAAGACAATAGCCCAGCTCCTCATACTCACTTCTGCAGCGTCTAGCCATGGCTTCTTTCTTTGAACATGTTTATATTCATTCTAAATTGAAATACTGCCGCAAACGATTTGCCTGTCAAATATATTCTTTTGTTGGGCAACTTCTTGGATTATGCATTGGTGCCTTTGCGATTGCCATATAAATAATCTGGCCTGATTTAGGTTGCTTTAACATTTTTATAAGGATAAGATATTTGCCAAGATACTTTTTGGCACAAGGAGGAAGTGGTTCACCTGAATCATCAGACCGGATCCATGAAAGAATGTCCACTATACATCATGGCTTCGCTCTCACTACCCTACAAGGAAGCCCGCCTATAGTCATGTGTGTACTCCTTTAATTTTCCATGCTACTAACAATCCGAGTTTTTTCTTTTCTGCCAGATCCCAGCCTCATTGTGATTTATCTTTGCTTGCAGTGCAGAATTTTCAGTGAAAAGTTGGGAGATACTTGAAAGGACACAACCCTCTTTTCAGTAAAATAGAAACCGCAAAGTAATGCACACTGAACGTTGTCATAATTTTTTTCAACCACATATTTTTGAAAAGGGTAGGTTCCTAGTGTATGTTCCCTAATTGCTAGACCCCTTTTGTACAAAGCTTAGAAACTTCAGTGATGTGTATGTGCACAGCACTGCTGTGTTTCTATATGTGGCTCTCAATGAGGTTTCGTGTTAAGCTTCTAATCCTCCAGAACAGTACATTCACTCTTCCAGTGTGGGGCAAGGATCCTTGGAAGCACATTCTATCTAACCTTGATTTCTAACCTGTTGGCTCAGTGTTTTGACACTGGCCTATGGAGTAGTCTGTTCTCTGTGTTTTCTATATAAATCTAGATTGGTAGAACTCATTGTGTGGGTGAGGAACACAGGTTGGGTTACACTGCAAAGGGCCCTTCTTGAAGAGGTGATTCTGAGCATTTGCTTCTCAGCAGAAGCTCCAACGCTCCTGCTGCCACTGCCATCCTCCAAACACTACACCAGTGCTCTGTACTAAGTTCACCAGAAGTTCAGAAGTCTGCTACGTTTGTACACTTGGAACCCAAATAAACCTCCGGGGCACCAATGGTCCAGGGATGAATATCCCTCTCTAAACCATCAATCAGCCCCACACCTCTAGTACACCAGAAGGGATCCAAACAGGTTGGAAACCCAAGCAAATTATAAACCTCCTTGTCCTATTTTGGTAACGTGAATGGAACAGCAGGCTTATCTCTGAAAGGTTGTGGATCGTTGGTTAGTTGCAAAGCAGTGGAAATACAATTATTACCTAATGGCAAAAGGGGCTGTCCAGTCAAGGTTTTATACACACATACATAACTTTATTATTATCACAACAGACAGTTATAGCACACTAAGAAATAAAACCCACCCTGAAAAGGAATGCAGAGGACGGACAGTTTCAAAGAAGGAAAAGGGATGCACTCTGGATACTGACCGAAGAGTAGTCTGTATAGTAATTCATTGCAATAGGTCAAGGATACTTGGTTTTAACAGAAAGAGAGCAATGGATCGTAAAATGTCACTAGGAACCTTCGGGGAAAGGTCAGGGGGACAGAAACACAGTGTGTCTTGTGCTGTAGGAGTTCTTACTGCTCGACAGGGTTGAGTCGGTTTCAGGGTGCTTTGCAGATAGACAGGGTGGACAGTTGCAGGTCAGGCAGTTCGGCGAGTGAGGCTGGATGGACAGCTGTAGACTGGCCCACACAGCAGCATGTGGTCAGGAATCGTTGTCTAAGTGCTGGTTGGCGGTTCTGAAGCACTGGTCGAAGCGGCTTCGACGCCGTTAGCGACTGAGGCATAACAACAGTCAGTGGTGCAGTCGGTTGCAGCTCAAAGGGTTCGACTGGCTCGAAAATGTCCTTTAAGGCTGACGTCGGTAGAGTGTGTCGATGCACTCCTATTAATTTCTTCACTGGGCTTGTGTCGTCCTTTAAGGCGGACGGCCCAAAACTGAGGAGAGTGTTGAATGCAGCTGTTTTGTCTTTGGTTTGGTCCAGAGACTCTCTGGCACATCATAACCAGAGTGCTTTGCAACAGAAAAGGTAAAGGGTTGAAAACATGCAATACTAAGTCCCACCAATCTTCCTGTCTGTTGGAGATCAAAGGGTCTCTCTGGTCAATGGAGTTCTCTGTGGTTCCTGATTAAAGTGGCAGGTCTCCCTTGAAGCTGTGGCAAGACTAGACTTTACTGGTACCCTCAATCCACATACTCATACCTTCTGAATGGTTTCCCCATGCTTGGATGACTACTGTAATACACGCAGTCCCAGATATGACATTTCACTGTCAATCGATACTAAGGGTGGGAGTTGGCTTCACGTTGACACAGTGCATATGAAATGTTTTTGGGAGTTTCCTGTCACCTTTGTTAACCTTTGCAGCCAGGCCCCATGTAAGCTTGTTTTAAGTACACTCTGTTAGTATGTTGATTATGTTAATCACTGCCACTAGCTCCACAAAAGGACAATAGAGCCTTTGCTAGTTAATTAGACTGGCCGTGGCAGGGGGAAGGATTGGCCCTCCCCTTTCTGAGATGAAATGGTGTACTATTGGCTGTCATATCCCAACAAAATATGACGGGGGGCTATGCCTGTAGGCTCTGTCCACCCAGAGTACATGGGTCTATGCGTATGTCGTTTGGTGAGCATAGGAAAAGGTGTGCAGATCAACCCCACACATCTACCGGAGGTTGATATACCACCATTCAATTTCATGTAAAAAAGTTCCACAAAAAAACAGGTGATAGCTCTCCCACTGTGGGGATGGTCGAATTCCTCACAGCGACAGACTTAGATTAGGTTCATTCCTAAGAAACAGGTTGAAATTGTACAAAATCCGGGAACCATGAACCTTTAGTGCCCTTCCTCCATGCTTCTTCTATCAGGCCTTGTGTTAGCATACTAAGGCTGTGAACCTTGATCCTACGTTGTACGTTGCTTTAGGGGAGGAGTGGAAAGGTACACCAATGTTCTTTACCTTTTGGGATGGAATTGCTTATTCCCCCAATCAGCCAAGCTACTGAAACGGCAATCAGTACTCTGGATGACTTCAATCCAGTATGGCTCCGTCGTTGCTCCATTTATGCATAGGAAGCTTTCGTCATCCAAAAGTGGATGTATTCCAGACAAACAGATATTCTGGAGCTATTTACATATCTTCCTTCCATCCTGAAGTGGATCTAGGCTTTGTCTGTAAATACCTGAAAAAAGGGGTGCTGCACTTTTATCTGGACGGGGGGGTGTATCTATGTCTTAAATAAATAGTATAGAATGTGGGGAGCCTTTTGTTACCCTCCCTGTAACTGTTGCACTTTTTGATTTCAAAGTGATCAGTCTGGACAGCTGCCTGTGGTTTGAGAAGAAGTCTTTAATCTAGCCCAACAATGTTACAGAGATTTCCATCCACTTCTGTAGGTGTGACCGAAGTGTTTGGGGGTTCACTGTGTCATCCGCCACAGAGAGATCCAATAGGCCTCAGGCTGATGGCTGGTTCCCATCCATCTCTGTGTGGACAATAAAGAATCCCATTCTGTGCCCACAATAAGTATGGGTGCATTTACACAACATTTAACACACCGTTATAGCATTCTGGAAGCCCAGAGTCGGAATAAAAAAAGTAAAAGTGAGATGTAAAAGGTTTATGCTAGTGTTTATGCATTTTTTACACTCTGGTTACTTGTTTTTGCAGGTCCAGTAGGAGATGAACGGGCGTAAAAGTTTCCGCCTACCACTGGCAGTCTAACATCTAAACCAGCTGGTTTTTACACCAGCATGTGATTGTCATGCTGGCGTAGAATTAATTGATTCCTATGGGATCTCCCTGCTTTTCGAACCTGCTAAATCAGCCAGATTCCATAGCAGTCCATTGCAAATGCCATCTGCAAAGTGTAAATGGCAGGCTACATTTAGACTTTTTTTTAAAACGTGTCTTGAAAGCCAGATGCAAAGGTGATTTTTGTTGTTGGTTACACTTTGAATTTCCACTTCGTTTTGTGAAAAATTGCTTGGGAGCTCATATTGCTCAAACTCTTAATTTGACAGCGTTAGCACCCGCTCATTTTTTGATTTCATCTTTAGACCGTTAAGAGAAGAAGGATACACTTTTGGATCTGTGCATCCCCAAACATGTTTTGGCCTCATCAGTGAGGAGTAACTTGCATCTCTAGGCCCAGCAAGCACTGGACCCCCTTCTGGGTATACCCGTCCCACTAGCTGTGACTAAAGCAAAACAAAAGAGGTTAGGCTGGACGGTTTAGAATGAATCTTAACCTTTGGCATTGCTGTGGGCAACCCTCCAGATCGTGGCTCTTCACCTTCCAAGCCATTACAAAAGGGGAAGGACCAAATTCAAATCAGGCTTGATCCCACCATAAAAGTGGTAGTCCATCCGGAACTGCTTAGCCGTATCCCTTCTGCAGAAGACCCCATGCAAACCCAGGCATATTTCGCCCTCATCAACACACACCCTTCCCAAAGATATAGCCAGCCCTCAGCCCATGTTACCAAATGAGGTGAAGGAGGTATACCTTTCCGGATGTACATGAACCCTTTATGATTGGGATCAATGCTGGTTAAGTAGTAGTGTGGAGCTTGATAGGCAGTTTAGCCATTACTCATCCCTGTACTCATGCAGAGAATTAGTCATGTTGCCGCACTATGATACCCCCAACAGTTTAGTCCCGTTTTTATGTTGGTGACCTTTCCTGATTTTTCGTGCAGAAAATCTGGTCACCCTCCATCAAGGGCTTGTTGCGTGTGCTAGAGAGAAAAACTATCTACACAACTTCATTAGCAGACAGGAGAGGGAGATTGATCATGCCACTCCATTCATTGGGAAAACATACCTGTGTTTTAAGAATACGATGCCTTTTGAAGGCCATGCCTACTTTTCATTCTGCGATTAAAGTGGCCAAACCCTTAGTACAATGGTATGGCACATTGGCCAAAATAATAAACTTTAAGACATTATCCAATACCAGTCTTAAGAAGGAAACCAATTGAGTAAATTAAAATATGATTAAAGATAAGGTGTTAATGTCCCTGGAAATAAACAAATCAATAGGTTATGTTATGTTACTGGGATTTATGTCATGCAACACTGCAATTTCCATGGTCTCCAGGCATTCTGCCAGACCTGAAAGAGACGGTGGTGGGTTAGTTTAGTGGAGATGGAGGGAACAAGTAAGCTAGCTTTGCTGTTGTGTTGATGCATTCAGACCAGCAGTACTCTGAAGTACGCATGCTGGTTTGTTTCCAGGTATTCTTTGTGGAGATCATAAACACATTTGTGTCCAGAGGGAAGACTTGTGTGTCTGTAGTGCTAGGATGCATTGGCCGGTACTGTGAACATTAAGTTGATTGTAGAGTTGTGTTCTCTTGTTTGATTCTGTGTGAGGGTTATTCGATTGCTGAGTTTGAGTGGATTAGTCGGTGTACATTAAGTGTGTTTGATAGTAGAGGTTCAATTTGTTAATGCACGGAAATTAGTGGCGGTCAGGTGGTTAACACGAAGTCTCAGGGGCATTCTACAATTGTAACCATGCAAAATGCTGTAACAACTCCCACAGTCGATGCCCTCCTCTGTGTCAACACGATGTGTTAAAATAAAAACATGTTGTTTTTAAATATTCTTTCTATACTTCACATTATTTGTGCACATTTGACTTTTCAATGTGCATGGTCATAAGATTTACCTATAGTGCATTGTTCATGAAGTGTGTCTTCCCTTTCTCCTCCTGTTCAATGCAGGGAGTTTAGGATGGGCTGTTCTGACTGTAAAATTGATTAGTCGACGTAAATACTATTACTGACAATTCATGTTTTTCTTTTGTAGCCTGGAATCTGTTTTACATTCACATGTGCATATAATAGTGAGCAGGAGGGTTCTTCCCTGGAGAATGGTATAAAAACAAGGCATTTGGAAAAATACTTTCCTTAAAAACCCCATCAGAAAATTCTTATGCGAACCTGTAACTTATCTAAAATACAGAATATCTTCGAGTATTTGGTCAAATGAGAGTTGTGGGTTTTTGTGAGCTTGCCGCTTAGCAGGTTTAAATGTCAAGTGGACTAGATGATATTCCCTGTTACGTTAATAATTTTCTTGGCAATTATCTTGTCTGCGACTATTTGAAGGTCAAATTCAATGCAGCATCAACTCTGGAAATGACTGGTTCCTGGACCGATATTCCCAGGAGGGGGAGACTATGCTGATTATATGGGGACAATTGTATTAAACCGCTAAGAATTTTCAGTTGGCTTGCCCTCCTCTATCTGGGCTGAGACTTGTTTTCATTAAGGTGGCTGGCTTGAACAGACATGGACTCTACTGATGAATGGAAATAATGATGCTTGTATTTTATTTTTGATGAAATTCTGGAAAAGAATGATGACTATTAAAAAATATTAGACTGAAATGTTTTTTTTTCCCTTTTTTACTATTTGGTTATATGCTCTGATAATTTATTTATTTCATTACCTGTTCTAAATTGTATATTTTGATGTATACGATTTTTCCCCCTCTATGTATTAAACGTTGACTTTGGTAACTGTACAATACAATACAATCAAATAAAAATATCCAACTTGAAAGACTGCTCCTGTTTGTATATTAATGCAGTAATGATCGGTGCATGTGTGTACTGAAATACATGTTATAGTTTAAAATATGGAGTCTAGTCAGACATTTACTAGTAAAGTATGCATTGCTCCTTTTGCACTGGTTGGGGGTGTATCCGGTAATTTTTGTTTGCTAGTTTTTAACATCAATGCATACAGTCCAAATTCCATTTAGAGAGACCTCCTTTGCTAATTGCATTGTCTTTTTGGATGATACTGAAAGCTACAAAACATTATTTGTCTTTTGGATCTCCTTGTTCTCTCAATGGGAAACATGATTGACCTGTGAACATTCAGTTTTGCAGGCTTCTTTAATCATTTGACTACAGTGGTTTAAAAATACAATTGATTGTTTTATTGACATGAAACATTTATATACATGTTGGTGTGAACCTTGGATGCATTCTGACCACCACCTTGTATTTGTGTACTGTGAAGAATGGCCCTTCCACTTAAAACATCTTTAACTTTTTCACTCTTTTCAGTGAAGTGATTGCGTTTAAGAAAGCAACTTATAGAGTGAGTTTAATTGAACCTTTGTGTTCACATGAGTCTATGTAGGGCTGTGTTGAGATCCCACCTTTGTGCTGGTCTGCATAATGGTTGGTGTATGAAATTAGCCCAATCCATGAATGCTTTTACCACTGGCACTTTATCATGTGATCTTGTGCTGTGACATAGTGTACGCTTGTGTTAAAAGGTTAACATATCTTTTTAACCTATCCTACTATCACAGTTGTTAAATATAGAAATACTGATGGAATCGCCTCGTTCCTCACAATGTAAACCTGGTTCACAGATGTGCAATCACATCAGTCCTTCTGAGGTCCTTTTATTTTTAGTATTTGATCATGAATGTGCCTAGCTCCAGGGATCAGGGAACACTTTAGAGAACCCATTCACTATAGGCCGTGCATCTAAAAACATGGTGCTGTATGGAGTCTAATTGAAACCAGGTTAGAAGAAGGGAACATATTATCGAGACAGACACCACTGTAATATTGATTTTCACATCACACAAAAGGAGATGTTTATGCACGGCGAGACTAAATGATCTGACCTGAATCACAGAGTAGTTGAATGAAGTGCTGAAGCTAGGTTTAGAATCGGCTGTTTAGATTGCAAGACCAGAAGCATTGCCACTAGCCCACATCTGCCAGGACCCAGTGCAGGAAATGGGCCTTATTTCCAACATATAGAATCCCGCAAATATTTTCTCAAGATCCCGGGCAACAGGACGATCATCCACCCTCTGACAGAGGATTCCAATGGGGTGACAGATTTTCTTTATTTTTTTGCCTGAGTTCAACATTCAGACCAAATATACGAGATTGTTGCTTTTAGAACTTCCAACTTTATTAATCAATCTAAAAACTATTCAAGAGAATACGTGTCGAAACTATTCTTTGGCTTTTTGTCTGTGAAATAATAAGGCCGGGCTAGCCAAAAAGACACATTCAACCCCTCTCTTTGTGCTGTCATCCTGTGGACCATTGATGATTTCATAGTCTCTCAAGAGGCTGTGGTTCTATCTTCAACAGGATTTGGTTGGTGTGCTCTTTTTCACCTCTAAAACTTGAGGAGAACCATCTCCGGTTCCGGAAGCACCTCAAGTCCTTTCTCTTTTCTTCTGCCTTCGCTCTCCCTCTCCCCTGCTGATCTGTTCTCTCTTGGCACTGTGCACCTGGCCACCCTCTGTCTTTTGGGCCCAGGTACCTGCTCATCCTGTTACCCTTCCGCACTGCCTCCGGGCCACCCCTTGCACTGGGGTCTGTATCTGTACCCATACAGCCCCCCCCCCTTTTTCGTCCTACACTTATCGGACCTACCCTGTCTGCTGCCTTAAACCTAGCACTTGCAAATTGCTGGCTGCATTACCACTGTTTGTTGCCTTTATTATTTATGTATTGTTATTTATCTGTTTCTCCTTTGCTTCGCACTTTCCACCTCTCCCCCCTTCCATGCACTTTTCCCCTCCCCCTCTCCCATGCACTTGCGCATTCTCAATGTCACTGGGACTAGTAAGATCGCTGTTTTGTTATTCCCATGTTCCCCTCCCTTGCCTTGTCGCGCTTTGAAACACTTGTGTACGAGCGCGATAGAAAAAAATATCAATCAATCAATCAACCTCAAGATGGTGATTCCTGGAAAAGAGAAGCACATTTTTAAAACAGCTCATTGCTTGCCATATGGTCCTAATACCTCCGTTTTGGAGTGCTATCTGCAATGGTATGAAAGCCATAGCTTTTCTTTAGTAATACAATTACGTGGGTCATTCTGTTTCTGATAAAGGAGGGCTTCCAATCAGAACCCCCCCTTATATAAGGCTCCATACCTGAATTATAATGCACCCATGTGGGTTTTCTGAGACAGTCTCCTGGCACCTTCAGCACTTCCGTGGCATCAGGGCAGACTCAAAGATCACATGTACATTCTTGACAACTGCTGAAACGCAAAAGTTCCAACAGGCAGAGGGGGCTTTTTAATCATCTAAACCCCTGAATAGAACAAACAACATTGTATATCCTAGTCAGACTTGAAGCGCAACAAACTATAAACATAAGCCATGACTGGTTATGGCATGGTGGCTACTGGGGGTCACACATGTATACTATCACACAATTTTAATATCATACTAGTGTGAGCGTGGTGAGCAGTGATTCATCTATGAGAGGGCTGATGTGTATTAGCCATATTGCCTAGATACCTCCACTGCAGCCACGAAAAGGCCGAGTAAGCGCCCTCTTTGATCACCCCGAGGAAGGTAACACCTTCCTCCCAGGACACAGGAACCAGGGCTGTGAAGGCAGCCCTGACATAACAAAGCCACTCTCGCACCAGGGTTCTGAACATTAGTCATTTTGAAGACAGCAGACATGGGAAGGGGGTAGAGTTAGATTAGGTCAGAGTAGAGGGTAGCCCAGGCAAGGTGTTCCACCATCTGATGAGACGCTCTACACTTTCTGCCCCTCCCCACTTCCTACCGGCAAAGCATTTTGTTTATGATATCAGAAGGCAAGGGATACCTGTTAAAACAGCCTGGTTTGGACTCCTGAGAGCAGGCTTGCTTCGGACCAATCTCATGTAACAATTTGTCTTTATAAGGGAAGGAAACCCTTCTCTTCTTTCTTTAGGCTCTCAGAAGAAGAGTCTGGATTCACTGGAACTCTGCTAAGAATACTGTGTATCCCAAAGCCCTCTGCCATAGAGGTGAAGCCAGAAAGCTTCAAGGTAGATGAGAGTTCAACCACCTAACCACCTCCAGAGGGCATTCAAGTGGCACTCCTGTGGGCCAAGGCATCACTGTTGCCTGTGCACTGGAACTAGGATCCTGCTAACTGGAGGTGAGGGACCACCTGCAGGTGCCAGACAAATGTTGCGGAGTGGAGGTGCAGAACGAAGGAATCGCATTGTTCCGTGAGACCCTGGTTTGGGCCTTGTGGCATTCCAGAAGCAGCTTGGAATCCTGTTACTGCCTCAAGACATCTTCAGGCCGGCTTGATCTCCCTCGACTCACTTCAAGCCACTACCCACCCCACCATCCTGCTTTTGGTACTTTTACGGATTGTGAACCACTTACCTGCTTCTTTAAGCTGTCTCGACACCAACACGACCAAGTGAAGCCATAGCTATGGCGACCTCCAGCTTGTCACTGTGAAAACACCCAACTTGCATCATCCTGAGTACCGACTCGACTGAACCGGAGCATCGTCTCAACTCGACGCTAAAGCCGACTCAACCCGCTGGAAGCCATAGAATTGTCCATCTAGAATGCTGACCCAATAGACGCATCATTTTGACACAACCACCAGCTCAAGCTGTTGGGAGCCATCAGCATGAAAGCGGTGTGAGCACTGACTCCACCACAGAAAACACCATCTCAAAGCCTTCTCACCACCGTATCTTCGTGACTGGACCGTCTTAACACCGGCTCGACATCAGAAAAGCTCCCAGAAGCCTGCCTCAACAATGTCCAGCATGAAAGACAAATATTTTAGGAGGCACTGCCCCCTGGTTGACCTTGAAGGACCATAGTGGATGTAAGCCCCCTTGTTGCCTATTAAAGACATATCATTGAACATTTCTGCAGAAAACTTTGCCTCAGCACCCATGCCTATCAGCCGAGAGTATGCTTTATTCTCAAAGACTGTAATTTCCTTTTCCTTTACAGGGGTGTGACTTTAATGTGTGTTTAAATTAGCTGTATGCATAGCTTGTTTTTTTTTTAAAGGTCCTATTTTTCTAGACCCTTTATTGGAAATGATTGTATTTTGGTGCCACCATGTGTGCTGCAACTGTATTAGCTCACATTCTTCCTGAACATATAGCCCGTCCTTGGCCTACACTACCAAAGGAGAAGGAGGTATATCTGCTCTACTGTGCCTATTTCTCTGTTATGATTTGGATCTCTCCTGGTTTATTAACAGTGTGGGGCTGAGTAGTCGGTTTAGCCACATTCATCACTGTACCCCTGCAGTGCAGTAGTTATTTCGTCATAGTCTCCCTGTGCGTTGGATAAAGCATTCATTACTGACTCACATTATACAAGGCATATGTGCAGTCCCATAAGAAGGGGCACAGCATCTCACCTGATGTGCCTCTGCTCTGGCATTTCTTGTAGCAGTTGATTTCTGTGGCATGCATGACGTTTCTCACTGACAGTGCTCCTTGGATGCCCATCCCGGTACTGTCTTTGGAATGATTTGTCAGTCTGTCGAATTCAATGTTCTCTTATATGTGATCCATTGTTGCTAATGGCAGGGTGCTGTTCTGCCTGCAGATGTCCTACAAGATCTGTGTGTGTGTGTGTGTGTGTATCCCTTTCATTGTCCAGTGGTCTGTAGTAATGTCTGCCAGCTGTAATTCCTTCACAGGGGATTCTTTTGCACCACTCTGCCCACCCCAGCCTTCCCCACAGTGGCAGGAGATGGAGGTGGGTCATCAGGATCCTTGTATGACACTTTTGTCACTGCTCTTCAAGGTAGCCATTATGCAGTTGCAGGTGAAGAAGCTTCTCAGAATGATTGGGGTGTCCAGTATTCCTTTCCCTTCCTTGTTGTGTTCCCTGCATAAGATGGCCCTCCTCCCTCTGTCCATCTTCAAGTTCCAGATGAAGTAGAACAGCATTAGGATAATGACCTTTGCAATTTTGTTCTGCATGGGCCAGACCTGTGCCGCATACTGCAACGTCAGTATCAAGTTGTTCCTCAGGGTGAGCATCTTACCCACAATTATCAGCTTCTGAAAACTCTAGAAACCCAGCTTCTTCTTCACCATGCCACTCATTTGTCCCATGTATTATCAGTGTCTCTGCCCCACCAGAACAAACTCAATGGATCTTTTTTTTAGTGTGAATGTTGTGAAAATATGAAAAAAGTACCAATGATTAAAGCATTCAACCCATTTTATCATAGACGTATATTTCAAATATAGACATCTATGTTCATTTGCATGCTCCCAAAATGCTCTTTGATTTTATGCAAAGCAGCCTTTGGTGCCATCTGTCCCCTGACCCTTTCCTTAGGGGTATTTTGAAAGTATAAAATAGGAGTGTACCAGACTGTCCATCATGGAATACATATTTGTACAACAAATCTTCTAAAGAAAACCACAGAAAACAAAAGAAAAGCAACATTTCTTCAGACGGAACATAATTTGTAATGTGCTTTGCTCAGTAAGAGAACTGTGAGGTCCATATTATGACTACAACATATACTTGAGGTGATAGATAGAAATTAACATTGCAACATTAAATAAAAGTCAGTCCGTAATGTTAGTACAATTAAATAATTTCATTAAAACAAATAGCTCCTTTTGCTTCCTGGAAAGGGTCACACTTAGATTTAAGCCAATTATCTTCTGTGAGCACCAAGACAATCTTTTGTTGGCACCTGATTGGTGGTCGTGCTCCTGAAACCACACATTTCTGACAGTATGCTCTTTATCGAAATGTGTTAGGTTTGAAGTAGTAATTGACTGCCATGATTCTGCCAGTAGCCCCACTCCTCAACCCTTCCCGCATCACTCAGAGTCTCCCTAGATCCCACAGATGGTGAAATACAAGGGTACAGAGTATTTCTAAATTCACAACTGCACATAGTGATGTCTTATCCCTTAAGTGTAAACGCAGAACATATATCATTTACAGTATAAACAATATCTTTAATTGCACAAAATTGTACTCATGTGTTGTATTAGCCCATGGCCGGTAAAATGAGTTTGAGCAGCGACACGAGAAAGGCATTATCGGTTTTGTGAAATTATTCTGAAAATTACATGTAATATTGATTGATTTGTTTTCGCCTGCTTGCTCTCAAGGCTATGATCCCTCCCTGTTCATGAACAGCAGCGGCCACCGTGAAATGCATTGGAACTTTGGGTCAAACACAAAGAGGGCAATTACAGCATTTTCCCTAGTGTGAATTCACCCAGAAAAAGCATAACATGGACAAGCAAAAAATGTGCAATTGACAAAAGCAAAATAGGACAAGTTTTCCACATGTAGGCATGGCTTCAAGTACGTACAGTGTGTTAAGTTGTTGGTTTATGTTAATAGTAATAGTCTGATTTACAAAGGCTTTGATCATTCTGTAATTTGGATGCTGCGTAATTTAAACCATTTGAGGCTAAGCACCCAATATTTGTGAAAGGTTTGTGAATACCCTCATGTACAATTTACAGGCTTGCATAAGTTATGAAGATTTACCAAACCTTTGCCTTTTTCATGCGACCAATCAAATTCACTTCTACTATGAATCATCCATATCATGTCACACTTTGATTGGTTTGTCACACTTTGAGAGTATTCTTTCACAGGCATTTTCAAAATAGAGAAGTGCTTGCCAGGCACCCAATGTTACTTTCCGAACCCAGTGTTTAACATTTAATGATACTGTGGTCTTTGACCTCCAGCTGTGCTTTCTATCTTATTGTAAGTGTTCTGTGGGTAAGTATCTATGGTGTGCATTACAATCGTTGTCTGTTGCTTAAAATATCACCCGTGGAGCCAAGAGACGTGACCTGGAGTTCTGCTTCCCAATTTGATCAACATATGTGATAATGATCCAATGGCTATTTCGCCATTGCTCTCAATTCACATGTGGGCTAAATACTAATCCCTGATATGCCACACAAAATCCATGTTTGTATTTGTCTTATTGGAATAACTAATAACGTCTGTGCATTCAAAGTCCTATATGCAGATGGTAGTTACAATGTGAAACAAGCAACAAAAAGCAGGTTGAGCATTTCTTGCAGCAAGAGAAGCCATGGAATGCAGGCTACCTCATCTGTATAGCAATGCATCTGCCATTACCAAGGACACATAATGGTATAAATGTTCGTAAATTAGGACCAGGAAAAAATAATGCTTGTCACTGCAGAGAAAAGCTGAACACTTCAAAATACACAATTTGAAAGCAAGAGGTGTTGCTTTGTATTTACTGTACTATACAGATTGTCAAAAGATGTTTGCAGGTAGGCATACAATGTCATATTTCCAAAGAAAGGGTTTGTCTGCATCTCCATCTTTCTGGCCCACGACTCTGCGTGACCTTCCTTTCCCTGTCACAGTGGTCAAGAACTTGGGAGTCTTATCTTTCTGTCTCACTTTCTATGGCCACTCAGGTGAGTGCAGTTTGCAAAGCTGGCCACTTCTCACTGCGGGTGCTACGCAAGGTGTTGCCTTTTTTTTCCTGCCCACCTGTGCCCTTAGGTGGTTGCCTCGGTGGTGATCAGTTGGATTGATTACTGCAAAGCTCTGTTCCTGGCTCAACCTCTTGGGCTCATTCATTGGCTGCAGATCCTCCAAAATCTGTCGGCCGGGGTTGCTATGTCCCTACCCTGTGGATCTCACATTAGCCCTGTGCTGCGTTCCTTGCACTGGCTTCCTGTGACCAAAAGGGTTCAATATAAGTCTGTGTGTCTAGTTCACAAAGCTCTCTATCGCCTAGGAGCAGACTATTTGCAAAGTAAATTTCATCACTATATCCTGGACCGCTCGCTTCGCTCTCAAATAGCGTACCTAGTGGTGATACCTACATTTCGTCTCTCCATGGTTGGTGGCCGAGCCTGTTCAGTCTCCGCCGCCAATCTCTGGAATAAGTTACATCATGGAGACGTACTGAGAGCCATTTCCTTTTATGTCACCTTCTTAAAACCCTTCTGTTCTAGACCTTCTCCTTTTACTATACAGTAGCTTGACCTATGTGTCCGGTCTTCGCGCCAAGATGCCTTGGGTGGATGTGCGTGCTATACATTTTGGTAACATAACATCTCCCTGGTACAGGCCTACCCTCTATAACATTACCTGCAATTATTACAATGCATAAACATACATACATAGTCGGAGACAGTCATGCACATTGTACAGCTTCTATTCATTGTCCAGGGGGTTAATGATTTAACTACAGATCCTTGCTTGCTGGCTTGCTTACAAACTGCCAACTGCAAGATACTTTACCAATGTTTGAATGATGCAATATTCAGTGTTCTCTCAGTGTGAACATTGGCATACATGCACATTGAGTGAAAATCATACATGTGCACATTGTCCTCCTTCAATTTCTGATCTTGCCAGCACTTCTATTTGTTCAAGTTCTCTCTTTCAGTAGCTATGATAAGAGTTTAGCTTAACAGTTTACACAGCACAAATGGCACAACTGGTCTCATGAGAATGTGCCCACTCGCCTATGAATGCTACTCTCTGCTCTACCAGAGAAAGTGGATTTTTGGGCAGTGGCCAAGTGCAACGGCCTTGTTGTTTTCTGTTGGAGATGAAGTGTCATGCTTCTGTCTGTACTATTCTTCGCTTGTGTAGAGCCAAACGCTAGCACAACAATTTTATGAGAAGAACAGTTTAAGGCTTTTTCAGAGATCTGCATATTAGCGGTCTGGTAGTTTTGTGCAATGTCTGTGCTGATTCTGCTTCCGCTGTCTCCTTCCCCCCTATTATGCACTTCAGAGCTTATCCACATTAGTAACGCCTGTCGGCACAGCCCCGAAGAGCAACGTCTGCCAGAACCAATGTTAATTTCTTATGCGGCCTTCCGGTCACAAATGTAAGGCAATAACTGACAGTTTGATTCCCCACATGGGAATAAAGGAAACCTGTCTAGCACACAATGTTTCAGACATGATCATGATTTTAAAAGGAGCAACGGGGCATATTACTGCCTACTCAACACTCTGAACTTCGCACAGCACACAAAGATCCTACTCGCAGTGAAGGTAATCTCCTTAAACGCATCATTGATGCCGTGCCCACAATGGTCTGCGTTGATGAGGCTGTGTAATGCTGTAGGCTTTTCTGGTAGTGTGTCGCCCGTGGGGCTGGGTTGTGATATACCATGGTTTGGGTGAAATACTTGTTTCACAGGAGATCAGCAAGTGTCATTTGTGATGGGCAACAGCAAAAGCCACATACACAAGGCAAGAACCGCATGAAAAGCAACATTGGCAGACAAACCATGTTACGGTGCACATTTTGAAACACCCGTTAATTTCACTATGTGGCCTTGTGCAAAAAGTCCTATATACGAGATACTATGCAGATCCACCCTGGCTGGTACTGTACATACAACCGCCTTAGATTACTTTACCATCCGAGATTCTGATCCTCCATTCGAGGTGGAAATCAAATACTTACCCATGGAGGTGTGCGTATCTGTAGGCTCCCAATAAGATCAACATCCACCCTGTGCCAGATGTGAAATCCAATATCCTCACTTTAAAATACCATTTTCTAAACTGATTGATTGTAATACCAAACAAGTACTGAATAATTCCAAATATGTGTTAATAACCGAGCAGCCAACGGAGGTGTAAGAGAGTTGCCGAAAGAGACAGAAAAGTAATTTCTGTTTACTTGGACCTTCATCAATGTGTGATAATAAATACACTACTTTGCCTCATTACTAAGACTTTTAACATTATGGGCCTCATTCCGAGTTTGGAGGTAATCATGGTGCTATTAGCGTTATGACTACCTCCAATACCGATACCGAGTCCGCCCTCGTTCAATGGGGACGTACCGGTCTATTCCGACCTTTGCGGGACCAGTAAGTCCCCATTGAAAAAGCCATTCCCCATTCCCATTTGAGCCCCCATAGGGCTCAATGGGAAGGGGGAAGGCGCTAATAACGGTACCGCAAAATGCGGTACCGTTGTTAGCTCGAAAGTCCCTTAATGGGTCCCGTCCTTAACGCCTGGTAAAGCCAGGCGTTAAGGAAGGGACCCGCTAATGGAACTAGGAATAGGGCGCAAAGGGATTACCGGCACTGGTGTCCTTACCGGTCCCCGGTATCCCTTTGCGCTCAACTCGTAATGAGGCCCTATGAGTTTCTGCTAAGATGAGGCTCCTGTTACCTCAAAATAAACCTCTCACAGCGTGGGGAACCCGGCTTCTGCCAAGTTTGTAGAGATTCATTTTGGGAGTTTGTTTTTTATGTATTCATATTAATTGGTTGAAAAGAAATCTTAAATGTGACTTGGACAATCCTAGAATTGGAACTCTTAGGTGTTTGTGAAGGGTAGAATGTTTCTTATAGGCTGACTGAATATGCAGAACGGTGAGCAATAGGGTCTTTGAGGTGGCAAATAATGCAATGCAACATAAAGGGGTCTTGCATGGCACCCTGCTGCCACTTTTGTTGGCCTTGCTGTGCTTAATGCAAACACTTTCGAGCTAGGAATCAAATTGTACCATGGAGAGGAAGAATGAGTGACATAAAATGGTATTGCAATATGGTCAGGTTTTATTACAGCAAACACGGAATCTACTGAGGTTATATTCCCTGAGGTGGTGGGCCCACCCTGTGGGCTACGGCCCGCTGCCCAAATTAAGGGCCCAAGCGAAGCAAGTGTCCCTTAACGTGGGTGGCAGACCTTTACCCACAGGGTGGGCCCAGCCACGGAGGGCCATTTCGCCATTAGCACCCATGTAGATCACTGCACGGGTGCTAATGGTTTTATATTATTTTGAAATAATGAAAGAAAACCTTACCTTTTCATCGCGGCTGATGCTGCGCTGCCTTCAAACCAGGAAGTCCGTCTTCAATGTTAATGACTGACATCAATATTGAAGAGGGGACTGCCTGGTTTAAGGCAAGGCGGCGTGTAAAAGGTTTGTTTTTCTTTCATTATTTCAAAAGAAAAGAAAACTATTAGCCCCCGTGCAGCGACCTACAAGGGTGCTAATGGGATGGGGAAGCGGGGAGCACGGATGAGAAGCACCTCACACTATGAAAGTGCTCGGAAGGCGGGCTTGCGTTTGTGAATATAGCCCGTATTCCGAAGATTTTCATTGGCTCCAGGCGCTCCTAGGGTGCTAATGTGGTTAATTTCATGTGATGAAAACAAGGTCAGACGTTCACCATAACAAATGGTTAAGGCCAGAAATTCACCACTGCTGTCTGTGGATATCTGTGAATACAGAGAACAAATGAATGAGTACCTGAGTATTTTTAAACATGATGTTGTATTATTATGAATGCTTTCTTTTAACTTTGCTAAAGGTTTATAATTAACTATTGCACAATAAAAAAAATGAATGAGTGGCTACTCAGATATTAAAGTAACTGGTTGCTATCAGATGGTTTGAGTTGTTACATGTTTGTGAGTCAAGGTCTGCCAAAATATAACACGCAAAAAGACATCTGGGCAAGGACGCTGGAAATCAATAATCAAAGAAATAAATTGCCATGTAACTGCGAGTGGTGAGGGGTTAGGGTGGGTTGTTTCAGAAATACATAGACAATCTTCGGAAGAGTTAAATTCTCAACAGCCTAAGGAAGAGTTTGTACCGGCATAGGGACCAATAACCTCCATCAACTAAGATTCAGTAATTCAATGTTAGCCAAGGTCACAATCCAGGATAAGCAAATCAGCCTGTTAGGTGGGCTTGGACAAGGACCTCAGACTGATTAACATTGCCGTGCTTAAATTTAGAGGATGAATACTTGGGAGCAGTCAAGGATGGGGCAACTATGATGGTTGAGTTATGGAAAGAGGGTGCAATGTCCTGCCTGACAGAAGAATATATGCCTGCATCAAAAAGAAGGAGAAGAGGACCACAATGCTACATTACCAAGAGGCTGGGATCATTGCTTGAGAAAAGTGTTTCATTGCGCAAAAGGCGAGGATTTGGCACCCTGCAGAACTGCAAATGGGCAGAGAGGAGTGGTAAAAAGCGTGCCTGGCCAGTTCCTGTTACATGCTTTGCAGTGCGGAAGTAGAGACGTGACTTGGGGGGCAAGAGTCAAATGATGGTTGAAGCTGTCCCTGAAGTCAACCACTAGACCAAGGAGGGTCTAAGAGGAGAACATTTATGGCAGTAGGCAGGTCACTCCCAGTGTTTAGTGAATACATTGAAACATTCAGAGTAAATTAAGCAAACTAAACCATAATGTCGATTCAAAAGCTAAAAAGTTAACTACCTATGGGCAGGAGGCACAGCCTGTTGCCAGAGGAATACATTTGCCAAGTATTAAATATTTGGTGATGTTGACATAAGAGTGACTTTACTGAAAGAGCTCCTCCTGCAGTCAAGACCCAGACCAGGCAAGAAGCCATCAGTAAAGCCTTGGCAACAAGGCAACCACTAAACTGCCATATGAAGTACAGTTAGCACGGCGCTGTACTCAGCGACCGGACACGCGCTCCTCAAGGTCACCTGCTGCCTCAATATTTACCGTCTTTATTCCTAGCAGACATAACCTAGTGCACCTGCCCCTTAGAGGTTTAGATTGCTCATGCACCCATACCCAGGAATTGTCCAGAAAGGATTTACCAAAGATTAATTATCATTGGTGTGCTCTAGTCTGAACCGCCACTGCCGTTGCAGGCACATCAAGTAAATTACATTTCCTGGAACACTTGAGATAGCAAAACAGCCCTCATGTCCAAGAAGGTATGTGAACGATCAATTATAGTAATGAGAAACTCGTGTTAATTCTCATAAAACTCTGAAATGTTAGGAATAAGAGGCACGAATTTGTGTTAAGCTAGTTTCTGTGGCTTGTGTTTCATCAGGAACCAAAGCGATACATGATCTCCCCTTCACTCCATATCGTTGCCATCAATATAATCAAAATGCAGAATGAAGGCCTGCAATCTAGACACATCCGGGTACAGATCTCCAGGGACATTGCTGCAGAGCTGCTTTGAGCGTATGCTATTTTGTGGGAATTGGACACATTTATTTATGTGAGTGATTTTCATTATCTTGAACAAGCATCTCAGGCATCCTTGAAATATCGTACATTGATAGTTTATATAATGTATGCCCTAAACCATCAGCACTTGCCTTTTACAATAATTTCGAACCATTCTTTATGATTTATGTCTCATTTCCTGGCCCAAGACAATGGGCCTCATAACGGGTCCGGCGGTAACCATGCTGGTGCGCCTCGCGGGTTGCCACAGGACCTGTAAAAAAATTACCAGCACCTGACTTTCCAGTACCACTGGGCTATTCCAAGTCAGGAAGTCAGGCGCCGGCAATTTCGTTAATCCACATTGCCATAGAATCCCATAGGACTCCATGGGAATGGGGACATGGAATGGGGAAAAAACAGTGCCAGTAAGCTTACCAGCACCGTTGTTAATGCTGCTGGTGCTTCTATGACCGATTTGCCTGCCGTGACCGCTGTGCCCGGGAGCAGCAGCTCCGGTAGGCAAACCCATAGTTTACTAATCCAGAAACAACGGTGCCGGCATGCTTACCGGCACCATTGTTTCCAGACCGGCAAACTTAGAATGAGGCCCAATGTATTGTAAAATGTTGCATTAAGTGGTCCAACAGAATCCTTCTCTCATTTCTAGACGTAAACACGCTCCTCTTCAGAAAATGCAAAGCTGAAAAGAAGAGAATGACACATGCTGTAAAACAGCATCTTACAAGTTAAATTAAATGACTTGGTTATAAGTGTTAACTATGTGTGATACAGTTCAGGATGCAACTTTGATGCCTGCTTTGGGGTGCAGCTATGATTTTGATGTTAAAATGATTTAAGAAAGCCCAACTAAATCTGCAATTTGTACAATTATTAGCCAGGGGCATAAGTCACATGACCTATATTTGAGCTTGCGTTCATTGGCGGCATTGTGGGGAGAAAATATGTTGTTAATTGCAGATTGAGGTTGCCATTACATGTATTTGTACCAAGATAAAGGTAACGTATGGCTGTCTGTATACAGGGTTTACATTTCTACAGCATTGAAAGCAAGTATGCTCATTATTTAGTTTCTCCTTTGGTGGCCCACAAAACATCAATCCTCAGGATAAGCTCCCTCCTAAAATTGTAATACACTATCAGGGTGGATTTGTGTGAGGATTTTTATCAACCATGGCCGCTCCAGAGTATATACTAACAGTGAGGGTAGAAACAGCAGGAAGTGATGAGAGAATTTAAAGGTTATGCCAATTGTTGTTTTAGTGGGGCAAGTCATACCATCACCCAAAAGTCAAAATGCCTACTCATGGAGAGATGTATTTTCATTTTCCACAAAGATTAAGAACTACCTTCCAATCTTTGGCTTTGTTTGGGGCGGGCAGTATTACACATAACCTGAAGATGCATTTTGATCTTTCTTCCTTATGTATTCGGTGTATGTCTTTGTGGCATAGCTCAGTAGTTGGCAGTTTCTTAGCTGAGCATGTCAGTTGGTATATAACTTTCAAAATGGGCTTTGAAGTTGCTGAAATTGAGGTATTCTGTCCCACATTTTGAAGTGTTCGCTTGAAAAGGATCTGCTTCATTTCCTGGTGGATACCAAAGTAATGGTCAATGAAATGTCTCAGAAACCTGACAGTTGTTGTTAACCCTTATTGCACTTATGATTTCAATAAAAGTCCTTCAGCAAACTTGTTTTTGTAGCATGCCAGCTACACGCTTTGAGGTTCTGCCATGATGGACTGGAATTCACCTCATCCTCTGTTCAGTTTGTTTTAACGTCAGTTTCCTTTGTGCCCACACTTGCCCCATTTATAGCAACATTGACACAATCAAGGAGAATCTAGAATCGTTCAGGTTTTTAGAAGATGCCTACCTAACCTCTGTGTAAGGGAAGGAGAATGTCAATGTCCAGCTCAGCACATTAAGACACACCCGAACTGAAACCATCAACACCTAGGAACTACTAAAACCTTGACTCGACAAATATAAGTCCACCCCAACTTGGTACACACAGGAATTCATCAATAGCTACAGCGCAATTAGCAGCCAATACATTTTCTGGAGAAAGTCCCACTAACAAGAAACTCTGAGTATCCTCCATTCAACATGGTGAACACTGATCACTACAACCAAACCAAAGTACTTAACTGCAGTCATGATAGAAACATCCAATAGGAGCAAAGCAATCTTCAAAACCATGAAGCACTAGATCCCTCCTGACAGACCTGCAATACATCAGCCCACTAACAATTGCAACGCCATCAGCAATTTCTTCGCACACAAGGTGGACAACATAAGGCAACACGTTGACAGCTCCAAATAGACCACAGACATACTTCTCATAACATCCTACAATATATCAAGATGGACCGCATTCAGGACAATTGCTTTAGGAGACCTGACCAACATTCTCAAAGCCATGCAACTCACTACTTACAAAGACAACATCCTCCTCTCCCCCTTTGTGGAGGGTATCACAGATGAGTAACACAACTTCTCATCCGCACATCCCTCTTGCAAGGATCCTTCCCAGATGCATTGAAAATCGACAAGATGCTCCCCCTGCAGAAAATGACAACACTCGACCAGGACCACCTTGAAAACAATCACTTCGTCTATATCTCTTCTTCCTAAGCAAAGTGAATGAGATTAGTGTTGCCATCCATTTGCATGAAAGGATCACTCAGCACAATCTCTTACAGAACTGCCAATCCAGATTCTGACCATGATCTCGCAACATCATCCACGTTATTGACAACACTCTCCAAATGGTGGACAAAAGGGACTCCTGCTTTTTCATCCTACTCAACTTCACTGTCTAGTTTGATACAGTTGATCATGAAGCCATCTTCAGCATGTTTGCCATGTGCATGGGCTTTGATGGAACAGTTCTGCAGTGGTTTACCTCCCACCTCTTTAAGAGAAGCCAACTTGTCCAGGTGGTCTCCACCAGATCCAGCTCTTCCCGGTAACCTGCAGAGTAGCTCAAGGTTCTAAACTGCCCCCTATCATCTCCCCCTCTACATGAAATCTCTGGGGTAACTCTGTTTCAAAATCAACATCAAAATATACTAATATGTAAATGACATGCAGCTTTAGCTAAAGATAAAATGCATCAACGATATTCAGCGGCTCCAGCACTGTCTGTCTCTCATCCAAGCCTGGATGTTGCACTCAACCTACAGCAACTAAATGAATTCTCCTCTGAAAGAACACCACAAAGCACACCCAAGTCCAGAATTGATTGACGGACATGGAGCTCAGTGGATTCATATCTCAGTACTCACCCAGTACTGTGCCATTTACACATGTTTGCGGCACTGATGATCTCCTCCTGTGAATGCAGGATGTGTGTGCTGCGGTGGGAAGTCACGGTGCATAGCTGAAAGGTGCGGTATGGGTACCAATTTCTATTAAAATCTGTGAGGGCATTCCAAAAGCAAAATGCTATGAGTAAAAATGAAAGAAAATCAACTTGGCACCTTTCAAATTGTTAAAAGCTACACACACTGTTAAAAGAAAGAAAGAAAATCACATTTTGAAAGAAAAATCTGATCTATGTGTGTGTGTATATATATATTATTATTTTTTAATAAATCCACTTATTTTGCCTGGTTAGTCAGTAATGTAATGATCATTCACTAGCTTCTTTTGGACAGGTTGTCACTTTTCTTTCAAAAACTGAAAGGAAAAATGTATTAAGAATATTCAAATTTGATATTAGCTGTGTCACAGCAGGTTAGTGGCACATAATCTAATTAAATACACACACACACACAAATGTTTCATTTTTGACTCACTCTGTGTTCTATGTCAAAAATGATTTATTTAAGTTGCTTTACATTTTTTTTTTAAAGGCAAGCTATCTTACGAAAATGGTGTGACGCAGAGCTCTTTATCCAATTTGTTTTTGCAAGCCAATGTTAGTTCGGTTAGTGACGTTTTTGACAGTTTATGAGTAGTATTGTTGTAACATTATCCCATAGTTACAGCTGTACCGACACCACATATCACAGGCCACAATACCTGGCTGCGCTTTTTGTCATATTTATCAGCTCTTATACTGTGTCCGTCACCACCATAGTGGTTTTACAGCACCGAGGTTGGCACTAATCGGGGCGTATTATGCTCCTACTGGGGGTAAATCAGAGCACAGTCTGGGGGGCAAAGGTTGAGAGTAAAGAAGTGAATAGGATAGACAAGGGACCACTTGGGCAAATGTCGATCCCATTACATATCCACTGACACTGCACCTGTATTTGAAGAAGTACTCAGAGCTACCGAACCACAGACCACATGGGTTCACCTTACTTCTTCACCCAGACCTCTCACCTAATCCACCAACTTCAATACCCTACACATCAAGGCACTAACAAGCATTCACCCCGCCTCACTATTCTACCCATTTATCCTCCCTCAGTGCTACCTTCTCCTCCGTTTACCTCTCCATACTCAATCTTCCCCCCTCCTCATTTTATTTGCACTTCCATAGATCTGGTTATAACAGGGGTGGGCCCAATACACAACTCCATCGCCTATGGAAAGACTTGTGTCCTTAAGCACTTTGCACACAAGCACACGCCTAGGTTTTTGACATACATGAAGAGGAAACCATTGGGGGCCTAGGGAAGTAAGCAAAAAGGCTTTGCTATCTGTGTTTTCTTGGGCATGGCTTCAACATGCCCTGGCTCACTATGCAGTGAGTCAATTCCAGACATATCCCCTGGCACAGCAAACCCCTCTTCTCCAGCTATCTCTCCTTTCTGCACTGCGCCCCTTTGAATACAGTTGAGTCCCACGATACATTTGGTCCAATTGTACAGATAGCTCCTCCACCGTTTCCTTCTCATGCCTTCCTGAGCATTTTACCTATCCCTCTCCCTCCTCCCAACTGTCAACTTTGCAGCTCCCTGTCACTACTGAATGTTCTATCATACTCCGCCTTTGCCTCTGTGAGAGGCAAAAGTGCTTCGACTCCATAACCTATGGCAAGAGGCGCCATAGCAAGATAACATAGCATAACATACTGATGTTGGAAGACCACTATGGTGATAATAGGCAGGTTAAAAATGAGTTTTACGTCTACATTTAGATGTCTCTTTTGCTTAAATTGTGAGGAAGAAAAACAGCCAATTCTGATAAAAACGTCTTTAAAAGTGAGTCGCCTTCATCCACCAAGTGAATAGCAAAACCCGCTCTCTTTTTTTTAGAACAATCCAAAACGACCGAAATTGTCTGCACTTAAAGGGCCTCAAGCCAAGAGCTGGAGGTTAGTCCGGCACTCAACTAGCAAAAACAGCCGGTGTTACCGACACCAGTACCCCCCATGGAGTTCTATGAGACTCATTGGAATGGGGAATTACTTAGCCTTACTGGCACCTGTAAATTCTGGCAGATCAGGCGCCAGTAACGCTAATTCTGTTTGGTGGTTTCCCACCCATTTTACCGGCAGGATACCACCAAACTGATAATGACCCCCAAAATCTTTCTATGTAAAATGTTCACATAAATATTAATTGGGGGTGTCCTGAAAACCTGACTGGATTCTGCTATTCTCTGGATCTATAAACACAGCCCGACTTCACAATGAAGCATTTTGCACATGTTTTCCTTATGACTGGAGAGATATGTGTTTGCCATGGAATACGTGCGTTGCGCCTGCCTGCTGCGGCTGCATTTCACAACAAAGATATGCAGTGACCACACACAACTCCAGAGAGATTCAGGAAGCGCAATGCCTCAGATGAGAAGCTTGGTTCCAGGAATACAGGAGAGCGGCCGCGCGGTTATGGAAAGCATTATCTCTAGGTCAATAATGGATCCCAAGTGGTTTTGACCCTTCAAGAGCTGAGATTGTATATGTTCATCCCAATTTTCTTGGGAAATCTTTGAGATCTCGCCAACTCCCGCACTTAACAGTAACCTTTTTTATTCTTTGGAACAAGGGACTATGTTTTTATTATTTAAGTTTCAAACAACCAAACAATTAAGTCGAGTGCTATGATTGCATAATATAAGTGTACCAAAATATCAATACCCTATAGTACAGACTCACTCGCTCTGAAATTTGGTGGGGATGAGAGAAGTGCTTCTAGTTTACGCCCATTAAAAACAATATTTTTTCCAACCTTCCCATTATAACTTCAAAATAGAGGAAGCACCCTGCACTCGATTTGACAGGCCCAAACAAAGGATTGGGTAACATTTTGTGGAGGTTGATAGCTGATCAAACTGTGGATTTAAGGAGAAAACGAAATGTATTATATATGTAAATGAAATGCAGCTTCTAATGCAAAGATATATATGGGTACGTGGTCCGGTCAACAAGCAGTCAATTCTGCGGAAAGTCCAATGAGAAAGTTCCCTGTTGGCACTCACTTTGTCATGTGGGATTGCAATGCTGTGCGATCATGCTCTGTGGTGGCCAATAGGCACCAGACCTACATTACAAGGGTGTGGGTCACCTTCTACATAACTCATAGAGCGGTGTGTCCCTTCCGTTAAAGACCCCTCCCTATAATGGCTGAATAGACAACATTATTTGAAATCTATGGCAACTGGGCCCATCTAGGTATCTGTGTGCTTACAGCTGGAAATAACAGTCCGGTCTTTACCAGAGTCATGGTCTTCAGGTACTTAGTTGCCTTCCTGGCATCAAGGAGCTTACTTTGCCTTCCACAGTTTTGCTTTGCTACACAAGCAGGATTGTCCAGCCGCAAACATGCTTTATTCTCCATAGGGAAAATGTTGCACTTTGAGTAGAGTGAAGGGTGCGCAATGTTATTTATGCACTTCAGCACTCTGCCAGAAACGCTACTGTGTGCTAGTGAGGATAAGCTGGATTGTATTTATAGAAACACCAAATAGACCATATGTTTTTTTCTATGGAGTCATGGCTGCAACTCCTCCGAGCAGTGAGCAAGTCATGTCATTCTTTGGATCAGTCATTTTAGCCATGCTGTGAACATTGCATTGCAATAGTCCAGCTCTGTGCCACTGGTGCTTTTCCAGTATAAATATTGTCAAAAACTCTATCTGTAGGGCCTGACTCTTCAGAGAAACTTTAATTAATTGCGTTATCTCTCGATTACTATATTTGATCACTCTCCAGGGAGATAATTTACAGGCGGCATTTATACAAGAAATGAAAGAGTCTGACACGAGATCAATCTTCGCTTGATTCCACCATTGACCTGCATCCAGAAATGCTAAGTCAGCAGAAATTGTGAGACCTCAAAGGGCTTCTGGTGCCGACTCATTGCAGGTATAGGTGATCAACTCGTCCATCTGTTGACAGGGTTTTAGGACATTTTAGTAAATGGAAAGATCAAAGATCACATTCTCTGCTATTTGGATGACTCAATTTTAAGAGCTGGAATCAGTAAATAACCTTCAGTATAACTAATTATGGTAGCCTCACGCAGTCCAATAATATCAATGAACACGAAGGAAAATATTGGCCCAGGTGGGCACCGAACAACGGGATGTCACAATATATGTGTCAAGTTTTCAGGAAGAGTGAGGGCTTGACCTTACATGTGATTCTGACTCACAGGTGCCAAAGAGGGTCAGACCCACCTCACTTTATCGATCAATAACTCCAAAGCAACAAACACAGTAATAATCAGATTTTCTGGAAACCACAGAAACAGCCTTGTGCCACCCCAGGATAGAGTTTACCCTGATAATGAAGGGGGCAGATGGTACCCAGAGTAAACATTTGGAGACGGGAAGTAAACATGAAGTTGCTGTGCGGGCGTTGAAAATATGTTTTAGAAGGAGATGATGGGCTAACCATCAAGCTTCCTACACTACCACTTTTACTTGCATCAGTCCCAGTCTAGAACAAGCAGCAGAGTGATAATGGCCAAATCAGGTGTGCATTTAAAAGACATATTCAAGCCATGGAATTAGAAAACGCTGTCTAATAGGTGCAAACTAGGTATTGTTTTTGGACTGCCAAAGATCAAACACATTTAGGAGTAAATTACAAAAAGAAGCAAAGCCGTTGAAATGAAATGACCGTGCAACTGACCAGTTCCATTACATGGGGAAAATAATCCTGCTGAAAATGACCTTCACTAAAAATAAATATATCATTCTGGAAAACTAGCTTGGAGAAGATGTTAAGATGAGTCACACGCACCAGACCGAGACAGTAGTACGAGGAAAGTTGAGTTTATTGGGACAAGAAGAGACCCCCGGGGTACCGAGGTTGTGGTAAGCTCCACCATAAGATTCTACACCAAATGCCCTCCCATGCCGGTCCAGAATCGGGGTTCTAGAATGGCCCGGGATGACCCAGCATATACATATTATAACAGAAGGTACATGTTGTAATGTAGTCTCGTCATGTTATGTCACTGGCCAAGAGTGCTTGCTTGTAGCATGTTGATGTATGAATGCTGCAGCTCAGGCGAATGTCGAGGGGGTCTGAGAGTGAATGTTCTGTGAGTGTCAGTTGGGCCTGAGCTGGGGTTGCAAGGATGGCCGGTGGGTCTGCTCTGTAACTATGTCCTGTCTCCTGTCTACTGTGCCACCATATATACGTACAAGAGAAACTGGATTGATGTACATTTGTACTTGTGTAAAAAAAAGCTACCTGGAACAAACCCAATGACTCCACGGCAGGTCTGTGTCTCGAGTCCCAGCTTCATTTCCACCAAATATACTTCACAACAGAACACTCAATGAAAGGAGTGTTCACCGTGAACACTTTAATCACGCCTATTCAGTGACATTTTAAAGAGGTTGTGCTGTATGTGCTTTCACCCCATGATAGTCTTCAGCCCCCCACCCTCCTCTCCCTGAACCTCCCTGTCCTTCTCGCTCTCCCCCCCCCCTTTTTGTACACGTTTGTACTATATGAATCACGTACATAGATATAGTTGCGGACGCTAGAGGTGACACTCTCCCGGCCTGATTCACATAGCATGTTACAATGGGTAAGCTCAACCAGGCCCTCCCTGTCATGACCAAAAAGGTTTAAAGGCTGCCGCCATATCCCAAAGGAACACAACCTTCAGCCCAAATCCGTGTATTGAATGCATGCCCCCTGTGCAAAACAGCGCATTGCCCCATTTGCCCTCGTTCTTGAGGGGGCATTCACTCATTTACATGGGGAATCTCATTGCCCACGTACAGGCTTGGAATTCTCACCCCACGACACGGGTAGCTGGGCACTGCATATATGCTGAGGTGCCTTGTAGGGGATGGGAGGGGTGGGGGCGAATGGTTCCAGGGATCCTCCATTGGGCCCCCACTGGGAGTGCAGCAGAAGACCGCATTCCAGTTATAGTGCGTCCCAGGTGGTATTATAGCGGGTACACCGGCTGCCTAAATAAAGGGAGCTCTGTTTAATTATGCTACTCCGCTACTGTGGGCTTGGATGAAGCCTTTCCTTTAAACGCTTGGGCTAATACACTGGGCTCTGCCTGGCACAGCGTGTGTGCACTGTGCCAGCTGCATCGCGGGGCTTACTCGAGCCTGGCATTCTGGAAGAACGTCGCACGGTTCAATCTTCTTTGAAACTGGGGGGCAGTCGCCTCTCTAAGATGTTGGGAAGGGGGGCAGTCGCCTCTCTTAGATGTTGGGAAGGAAGAGTGTACTGGGAATTGGACGATCAGGATGTGTCTATTTGAGGGTCATAGGGGCGGAGCTTCTTTGGTTAAAGGAAAACCCAGGAGAGTTTCCGACAGGTGAGGGGCTCTGCTCTAACGGGAAAACTCCCTGGCAGCGTGTGTGGTTATCTTCAAAGCAGGTAAGGAAAACCCCCACCCTTTCCTGGCTGCCATCTTCTCACGTCTGATCCCAGTCCCTGCCCAGACAAGCACTCTCTTTGGCATGAGGTGCCTCCGAAAATCCAGTTAGCACAGACATGATGAACTCCGTCTAACTGTCGCCAACTAGGCACAGCCAAAGGGTTTCAGTGGCATGGGGGCAGAAAAGGCACTATTTAGCGAAGGTCTAGAATGACAATATTAATTTTTAATTTCCCCTTAAAAAACGGGCATCCTCAAACTTCGCTTAATTTGAAATAGTAGTTAATTTCTACAGAAGCAGACTTGGTTTACATTTCTTTCAGGATTTTAAATGAACTATCACCTTTCTGTATTTGCTTTAATAGACGAGCACGGCTGGTTTTATTAGTAGATATATGTGTGCACGCTAATCAAATAGCAGAGTGTGGCTCTTGTGTGTCTGCAGGCTTGCAGACAGCAAACATTGCAGGTGTCCTTACTTGTGACGGATGAAAACCTCAATTGAAATATACCCAATTGTTATTTCATTGCAATCCGAACGGTTTTCATTATTAAACTCTCTTCCTTTGTCTTTCTACCTAATGTATATACATTCTCTCTCTCTTTAGCTAGCCCTCTCTCTCTCTTGATTTCTGTCGCCTTTTTCTTTGTCTCTCACTCTCTCATTCTGCACTCGGTGTCGCCCTGTCTCTACCTTCCTCTCTGTCGAACTTTATGTCTCAAGCTCTTTCTACGTGGGTGATCAGGTGTGTGTTTGCTAATCCCCCTGTCCTTGCTGACAGCTGTGCGACCAAAGGAAAAAAACAGACGTCTGTTTAGGGGTTGATGGGCGAAGCAGTGTTTTTGCAAAAAGCTGATGTTAAAAAAACTAAAAATGAAATCATTGTATTGTACTGATATTGAAAAAATGCCTCTATTTACAATGTTCATTTCTAATGATCGCTACCAGTATACATTTTAGTCATACAAAGAATGTTAAACTTCTTACTAAGTCAAGCACATTATCAAAATCTAGACTAAACACATACATTATTTTCTGCTAGAAGGTATCATTCCAAAATGGAAAATCTGGTACTCTTTCAAAAATGCGCCTATGAGAGAGGGAAAGGGCATAAATAACACCAGTCAGCATTGCTGGCTGCTTTGCATAACCTAAAAAAGCATTTTGGGACATAGGAATGACCAGAGTTCTTAATCTTTGCCAAATACATCTGTGATAAAAGGGTTGTATGCTTGAAGCACTAAGTGCACAATGCACACTGGGCTTGGTGCTCAGTTCCCTTTTCACTGCACACACCATACCATTATAATGTTTGTAACATTGAACCCCATACACTGATTGGGACAGCTTTAGGATTTGAATGTAAGGATAACATGGATGTGTGGTCCATGGGCCCTCAAAGGTAATGTTTTCTTTCCCTTTGTCTGATCTCATGTTATGGATGGCTATGCACAGTTTTCGTTCTCATCTCCCAGACATCCTAAGAGAATTATATCTATATGGGGGTTTGCCTACTGAAAGAATGTCTTGGGGCTCATTACAGTTACTAAAGCTTTAAAAAAAGTGCATTTCAAACACAGCTAAACTGGCATCATGTCACGCATGAGTGGGGACATCTGCAATCACAACAAAAATGTAGGATCCAGCCAGGAGGCAATGCAAAGAGAAGAAGAGAAAGAGGGTCGCATACAGGGAAATGGGAGATGGAAGAGTAGGGGGTGACGATGAAGACAGGGTCAGGTGCTACCATTGAGCCACATGGGGTACCTACAGCGTGGTGTGCCAGATTATTGCAACTGTGGCCCAGTGACTATAAGAGGGAAGGAACAAAATGTCTGCACTCCCAAAGCAGAAAGGAAGGAGACAGGGCAGGTGGGAGAAGAGGGTCTCTGGAACTGAGTGAAGTCAATGTTTGAAGGATGATGGGAGAGGAAACAGAATAAAGAGGGAAACATGTTTGAAGGAACATGAGAAATTAGGGGCAGGGAAAGGTGTGGTTGAGTGGAATAAGGATGAGGAGAAAGTCAAAAGGCAGTGGTGTAGAGTTTAGGAGAGGGGAATGAGGTTTAAGAGGAGTTCACAAAGAAGAGGATTGTGTGAATGAGATAAGGACAATGGTGATGAGTGCGGAACGAGAAGGTGGGGATAAGGGTAGAGAAGAAACCCTGGGAAGGGGCAATGTAGACATGGATACACAGAGAAGGGGAGTGTGAAAAGGAAGATACGGGATGTTTTTAGTAATGATTATGCAAGGCAGTAGCAATTGTGGCTTGGTGGAAAGAGAGATAGGCTGCAAGGGCCCTTTGCACACATGAGAAGTGAGAGAGAACTGAGCAGCTGGATGATCGGAAGCTACGCAAAGGGGAGCAACGCACATATCCCGCTGCACTCCCGTGCCCCATTTCTGACAGGGTGACATGAGCCATCAGTGATCTCATTCTGAGGTTATATATTACATCATCTGTCATTTAAACACTTAAGGCACGGGTCTCATTTAAGGTTTTCTGTTTTGTTGCCCTAACATTTTCTTTATAATTTTTTTTACAAAGAAATGTGTTAAAAAAAAGATAAGAATTACGTCTATATTTCTATGAGAAAAAAATGTAAATCAACGTTTCGGAAACATGTTGGCAGAAGTAAACACATCGATAGGGTACATCTCATTTATGCAGTTTGTTTCACAACACAGAAACGTCACGACCGGTAGACAAACGGTTTGTGGTTACACACCTGGTGGGTAACCCCTTAGCCCCAGAGAGTTGCATCTCATTCTGCACGCATGCGCAGCTCAGTGACATTTTGTTAGTGTTTTTGTTTCACTCGTGTTGTTTCTTGCCATTGAAATTCTGGAATGAGACATGCATGTGGCACCTTTAGAGGCTGCAGGTGGAAACTCATGTCGTCTGATGTTGCTAGGCTGCTGTGCGGCCAGCTGACTATGCCAAATACTCTGCCCATTCCTCCAAAAATACCAAAAGATTCCCACTGAAGCAAAAGGCGACACCTCGAGTCGACACCTGGTACCTCATACCTGATTCACAAAGCCTAAAACTGGTGAAGCAAATCTGGAGAATCTGTGATATGGTCTGGTGCAAACGTGATTCACACAGGTGTCTTGCAGGTGCTCGCACAGCCACTCGGACATCCCCAGATTGGCTCCAGTTTTCAGTTCTGTGAATGAGTCATACAGTTACAGTTGCAAATGTCAAATGCTCACGGCCATCTTTGACTTTTCTCCAGGGCAGTGTTTCTTCTCTTTCCACAGCCCATCTCACCTCGTCTTTACCACAAGGCAATGTTTGATAACCAAACCGATAACTCACGTATAACTTTTCTTACATTAACATGTATTTTCTTCTAATTTCACTTTTGTGCCATATTTCATTACCGTTAAGAAAAAAACACATCATTTTATTTCTGCATTTGTTTGTGGGGCTTTTCAGTATCAACAAATTAGAGTGAAACATTAATACAGTGGCACAGTTTGTGATTCCGTTCAATTGAAGAGTGTGTGATTCTTTGTCACAACTCTGCACACACTCACAGGACTTCCTGTCCATCGTCAGCACTTGGAAGCAACCAACTAGTCTCACGAGCGCTGATCAAATAATATAAACTAAAAATAAATATATGAATAAAAAGGGAAGTCCGTGGGCATTGCCTTGACCATCTGTGGCTGGGCAATGCATCAGAATTTTGAAAATCAAGATGGTGACCCGTGCATTGCACTTGACTGGCCTGGTCCCCATTGTGTCTAGTTACATTAATTTGTGTAGTGGGCCAGCAATGCCCCTCGGGATTTTCAAGGTTCTTAGACATGGCCTGTCGTCCACTACAATAAATGCAACTTAGAGGCGCAGGAGTAAAAATAGAAAGTCCTTTCCTCTGTTCAAAAGGCAGAGAGCACCAGTTGCAGTTTCTTTTGATACTGGATTCAGGGCAGAACTCAGGCATTTACCTGTCAGTCGGCCATTTTATGAAATATTCCGGATGCTTCAACGTCAAACGCCTTCACCGGGAAGGGGAAGTCAGTGTTGGGTCCGTAGTTATTCAGATTTTGTGGGTCTACCCTGTATTTTTCGGGGTGGGTTGCCCTTTCTTGGTGTGAAGTCTGCAATGCATTCTCGGTCTGTCAGGAAAGAGTTAATGATTTTGATCAACAAGGGATGCTCAGGGTTGCAGTCTTAACCAGGAGGCTGCATACGGTCCATGTGGAAGCTTCAAAGGTTTAGCACTGTAAGCCTGTACTGCAACCTATTCTTAAGTTCTAGTCTAGCAGTTCAAGAGAGTGGGTTAACTCCTGCCTCAAGGTAACCAGTCCCCTCATCCTCTCCAGCGATCCCATCTCCAAAGACCTCATTGACGTTCTATCCTTACAAGCAGCAACTAGAGCACAGATGCCACTGAGTCCATGTCAACCTCACAAACAGCAATCCAATAGGTCTTGTTAGGTATTTCCTGCCACTTTCCTTTTCGCCACCATTTTCTTATACTATGGGCTCTTTGGCTAAACACCAGCAGGCTTTGTACTGTGCCAGGCACATATCATGTTCTTGCAAAACTGGAAATTATGAAGTGGACAGGCTGCACAATAAAACCAGACACAATAATAGCCACTGCACGTTTTCACCTTTCTGCACTTAGGTGCTTATATATTCATTTATTAGAGAAAAAGAGTGCACATGCACACAATTAAACTATTTCAAAACTGATACAGTGGTGAGCATAGAAACATTGGCAGTAAAGTTGGCAATGAACACATGAGGAACAAATACTTTATATTGGTTCATCATAGCCCTACTACGCCCCACCCCCTCACCCCAGCTAGTACTTTGGTTATGAAAGCAGAAGAATTATAGATATAGCTTCAAATCTAATTTACTCCCCCTGCCCTTAGCTAACGTTGGGTTAGTTGCCACACTAAAGAGTTTGTGAGATTATGGATTATGGAGACAATGGGCCTCATCACGAATTTGGCGGTAACCCTTAAATCCGGTGGTCGCGCTATTACCGCCGGATTTAAGGGTCCACCAAATCAGTGCTTCGGCAGATTTCTCCCCAGCTCTGAGCTGGGGGGAAATCCGCCAAATATTCACGCTTTTACCGCCGGCGGGAAATCTGCCGGCGGTAAGAGCGCAAAAATTCTCCATTGAGCCCAATGGGGAATGGGGCATTCCCGAATGGGCTCAATGGGGAATGGGGAATTCCATTACCGCCAAACCCGTGATCTGGCACTAATAGCACCAAGGGGTTTGGCGGTAGGGCTAATACCGCCGGCAGTAATACCGCCGGCGTTACCGCCCAACTCGTGATGAGGCTCAATGACCCCTTCTGCATGAAAGAAACAAACCCCAGTTACTAAATTTTGAAAACAGGCTATTTCATTGGTCACTCGGTACTTCAGCAACAAATGAAGATGTGCCTTTTGTGTCAGTTGGACACCAGGCCAAATTACAGTACACTGCAGAAAGGGTCCTAGCTGATTATTTGAACGATTGATTGATCTCTGCCCTATTTATACTTGGGCCCTTTGGCTGCTAAGAATGATCAGCTTGTCTCTGCCAGCACTGTCCTTGGATCGACACAGCCTTCCAAACTCCCTTTGGCAGCTACACCGGTCTCTGCTGCAGTCTATAGAGATGCAGCTCTACAGTGTTCCCCCTCCTTCCTCCAAACCCAGGCTGTCTTTCCACAGGATTCACCCGTCAAGGCCCAGCAAGCACCCGGTAGCTCTCCCTCTTTTCAGGAATCTCCAACAGCAGACCTGACAAGTCCAGGACCCAGGAAGCCAGCCCTTAGTCTCTCTTTTCATTCCCTTTTAAACCCTTTCAGTGGGCCTTGCCTCTTTTGATATATTCCTGTATATTCCCTTGACCATTTTCCAGCTTCTGTGACATCAGATGTCACCACCCCACCATTAAGTCACTTCCATTTTTATCACGTGCCAGAACCTTTGACAGCTTTCCAGTACCTTTCTCGCTCCCTCTCATGTCATTTTCCAGTCCAAGCCTGAATGACCTTTGGACAGTCACGGTACACACCTCCCAATAATGTAACGTATTCTTCCTTCCTTTTTTCTGCTTGGAACAATGAACCTTAATTTCAAGGCCCTATTCTCTGTACTGCATGCACTCTGCCTTGCAAGGACTGGTGTCAGCTCTCAATGTTACATTATTTTTAAACTGGCAATGATCAGCCAGCATGTTGTTCGTGCGCCTGCTGCTTTATTACACACAGATTCTTTGGCCTACAAATCTAGCCCACACAAATCACTCCTATAGTAGCTGTTGGTACCCAAAGTCACCCCTTTCAGTTCCTAATGCTACATATTAGTGCCCATGTTAGTAATCCATGTTAGTAATCAATGTATTTCACTACAGACAACATGTGCTGCACGAATCCTTTAGCACATAGCCCTTCCTACAGTCTTGAGTAAATATTATAACCTGTCTGTGTTGCCGTTCCCATTTTATCAAGACTACCGCTGTTCATCTGTGTATTGGGGGGTTCACTGATTCAATGGCATGGGGGTCAAGGCAAGAAGGCAAGGCTGAAACTCTTAACAGAATCCTTGCCTGTAGTCTGCTACGATATTCTTGCGGTCAAGTCCAAAGTAGACAGTGCAGACATCTATTGTAGGTGTAGAAAGGGGCCAATGAGATGATAATGGATCAGAGATTCGACCAGGCAAAGTAATTTATGATATCATTTTCTTCCCCAGAGTTGATTCCTCTGGTTTTTCTCTGAATGTGTCACTGTTGTTTGAGAACAATTATTGCACAAATGTCCATAGGTCCACACTACAATTAGAAAACACAATAGTGTCTATTAGAGAGTCATAGCCAGCCAATATAATGAGACATTTCTTCGCTTTATTTTATTGCATCGGTGTTTTAGAAAGCACACAACTGAAGCAAGTCGTTTCACGATGCATAAGTAAGGAATGGAGAGGGAAGGGAGCAGCATATGAAAAGAGGAGCAAGTAGCATGGTGCATGCCGGTACACTGTGGTATACACAGGACGACAACTTCCTGCAAACCCGGGCCAGATAAAAACAAAAGTGGAGGGGTGCGGTGGGCAATTGCATAACGCAAGTGTGTGTGCCTCTGCACCAAAGGGAGCTACATAAACAGAAAACTGTCTACTAGCCACACAGAGATAACCTTGCTGCATAGTGACCATTAAGGGTATCAGAGACACCCTGATAATCAGGATCACTGTGGTCCCTAGAAAAATGTCCACCGGGTCAGCAGATATGTAGCCGGGAAGCCTTTTTTAAACATGTGAACTCTTAATACACATTTGAATCTGGAGTACCTTTTTTCCATTGTTAAGGATTTAGTAGGTCCTTCCATTATTTGGGGGTGGTAAACCCAAAGATTCCACCTCGATGATGTTCTCATTTAAATGTGGGTAATAGCAGGGTTTTATTATCGGCTGAACTGTATACTGTTTGGGTGTTAGGGAGTGAGGAGGTCTGCCAGGTAATTGGTGCCCTAATTATGAAGGCGAAGGTGAGTCTGACCAAAAACCTTGGCTGGGGTGTGGATTGCCATGGGCAGACATCTTAAGGCCTGGAGGCCTGAGGTGGTTGAACTCTGTGCTTTGGGGCTAATGGTCATTCTTACCACTTGGTTTTGCTCTAGTTGTAGTTGATCTTGTTAGAAATTGTTTAGCAGGATGTAGATACTATTTCAGTAGTCTAGTTTCCCTTAACGCTAGGGCTCATTCAAGGTCAATTTCTATTAGCATTTCCGAATTTGGCTATATTTTATCCATCCTATGAAGCTGCAAATGGGCCTTGCTGACTAGCTCTTCAATCGGAGGAGAGGACAAGGTGTCAACAAAAAAGATGCCTATGTCCCGAAGAGTCTGGCCATTTCAACAGGCAGCTGGCGCAGACTTGAATTTGAAATAGAGAATTTTAGTTTTGTTATATTTGAGGCAACGTTTTTTTTTCCCTGGCACCCATTCACGTGCAGCCACGAGGCCACTGTTGATGTTACTCTGACCTTTGTCAGTCTTAGTAATGTTAAACGCTAATTGTGATTCATGTGCGTAAAGCTGGAACGATAAAGTGAACTTGTTGACGAAGGCCACTAGCAGATGGATGTGACTGTAAAAAGGGAGATAGAGTTGACCCTGTAAGGTCACCTACGCTTACCAGAAATCCACCAAATTTACCAAGGGGGTTCTGTTGCTCAGGAAGGAATTCAACCAAGTCAAGACACCTTCAATGTCTCTATTTGTTTTGGGGTCTATCCAAAAGAATTTTGCGATCCGCAGTGTCCCTTTGTTATATTTTAGGCAAAGGTTATTCCCTGACACCCATTCCTGCTGAGCCTTGAGGCAGTTGGTGATCTCACTCTGGACATTTTTTGTAAAGCTCAGTAAGGTTAAATGCAAATTGTGAATCATCGGCGTAAAGCTAGAATGATGAGGAGAATGCTTTGATGAATGCCACTAGCAGCCGGATGTAACTATAAAAAGAAAACAAAGAAATAGGGTTGACCCTTGGTGGACCACAATGCGTAGATTAGAAGGACATGAATTCACCCAATTTGACCACTATCATTCTGTGACTCAAGAAGGAATTCAACAAACTCTTCAATGCTTCTATTGTTTTGGAGCCGAGCTATCATGATTGTATGATCCACAGTGTCTTAGGCTGCTGATACCTTCAGGAGAATCAGAGCGGTCGGGTTGTTCCCATCCGTTCAGCTTAGGAATTCCACTCTCATTAATATAAGGACCGTTTCGCTACGTCTACCTCGTTTGAACCTTCGTGAATCGTCGGATCGGCTGTGTGTTTCTTCAAGGTGAGGGGGATTGAGGCATGTTTGAAAGAGGGAGGAATCCTGCCTGAAGTGATAGCGGCATTGGGAACTCTGGGTAAGGGCATTTCCAGTGTGTGATGAAGTCTTTCATCAAGGTGACAGGGCAAGGATCAGTCTGTGCACATGAAGCTTTTTTTGATCAGTTATACACTCTCTTCTGGGGTATTTTAATGAGGTTTGGGGTATCTGATCTTCGTGCACAATATTGTTTTGGGATCGGGTTGGGTCTTTTGTGCCCGATTGAATTTTTAAAATGTATCCAGTGAAGGCCTTCACCGTCTTGTCTAGAAGGTCATAGGAGGGCGCCAGAACTGTCACAGGTAGAAGGAGTGGGCTCAGTTCTCTGAGCATTTTGAATAGCTCAGAGGTTTCTATACATTTTGAATTTAGATGAAGAATAAAATGCATGGGACTCTATTGCAAAGTACAGCTGTTTCTGCCTAGTCCTGTGATCATTTAAGCCCACTAGTTCCAATATTTCTTTCCTGTGAAAATAATATGTTATGCATGTTAGGCTCAGTTATGACCATATATCCGACACAGTGACGACATAAGGTTGCTATTTTGCACACAATGATTTTGAAATATTAAATCCGCTTTCTATGAACAACAGTTGTCAACTGAAATGTCAGACTACATTTATTTGCTGCCTCCTTTGTCAGTTATTGGTGAATAAATGGCAGCAGATGTGACATCAAAATGGTGCAAATTAAAAAGGGGGTCCTGGGAGTCCCTCTGCCAGACATTAGTCCTGGTTACGAGAGATTTACCCAGAGTCTTTAGCTCACTGTTTCACAGAGGAGAAATATCCAAAGCATATCAGTCTTTGTCCTGCCCTGGGGCAGTCCAGCACCGAAATGCTAGGCAATTCTCATCTGAACAAGAGTACCAACAGCAACCTCAGACATGTGTTTCGATCTGGTTGGACCTCATCAGTATGGTGGAGCTGTGCCTCTCTAAGAATAGTGAGCAAGGGGTCGTCGTCTGGATTCCCCTAGTAACTTAGGGTGAGACCCAAAGTTACTTAAATATGCTAAAAACAAGTGGGGATGGGAGGGCCTGGGAGTCTCTCTGCCAGATATTATTCCTGGTTGCAAGAACCTTACCCAGATTCTTTAGCTCACTATCTTTCACAGAGGAAAAATATGCCAAACATATCAGTCTTTGTCCTGCCCAGGGGCAGTCCAGCACCGAAATGCTAGGCAATTCTTCTCTGAACAAGAGTACCAACAGTATCCCCAGACACGAGTTTCGGTCTGGTTGGACCTCATCAGTAGGGAGGAGCTGTGCCTCTCTAAGAATGGTGTCCAGTCTTAACAATGCTGGCCTGGTGTGCCAGACAGCAGTGGATCTCACACATAGTTTTTGACATATGAATGCAAGCAAACCAGTGGCGTCACCAGGAATCAAATTTAGGAGGGGTGCACAGGAGGCCAAAGACAAAAGTAGGGGGGGCCACAGACAAATGTGGGGGCCGCCTATGAAAGGTAATGTGTGACATCACAAGCAATCCTGCAGCGAGGCTTTTGTGCACACCAACTACCCACATCCCATTGCACCTCCCCTCCCATCAGAATGCAGGCACAAATCCATTCAGTGACTAATGGCCCATCATTAGCAGTTGTGTGTGCTAAATTGTGATGGGAGGGGCTTGAAGCTACTCTGCACACTATGGAGGTCGCTGTGCAGAAGCCGGGCAGGACACCTGAGAAGTGGCCCATGCTCATGTACATACCGATGCCAGAATGCATACCAAGATCACTGCTAGCTTTGAGACAAAAAGAGAGTATTTGCTGTGTGATATGCAGACCTTTGCCTTAGTGAGTGTCACAAATAACACCACGAACATAGAACACAGTCACTGCTTGCCTTAGGTAGTGGGGCACAGGGGGTCCCAGGATTTCAGAGGGGGGGCCCGGAGCCCCCCCATCCTCCCCTAGTGACGCCACTGAAACAAACGTGTATCTCATCTCATTATTGTGCATAATATGTCATGTGGTATAAAATACATATAATAGTGGGTTCATGTGATTGTTGCAGACATTCCAAAATCTTTAATATAAGTTTGCATTCTATTCAAAATGTTACAAAAGTTACAGGTGTGCCAGAGCAAGAGGGGTAAATATATTGGACCCGCTTCATGAAATGTTTTGCACAATTCAAAGTGACTTTGCACTGCTGAAAAGTGACTTTGCACTGCCGACACAAACTCTGATTCATGGAACTGTGCAATTTTTGCAGTGCAAATTCACTTTGAACCATGCAGAAAATTCCATGAATCGGGCCCATTGTATGTAAATCTGACAAATTCACAGTTAAATACATGTTTTGCACATGCAGACCAAGTAGGTGTCATTGTAAGGAAATGGGGGAGAGAGGCTGCAATAACGTTGGTACTGCCACCTCAGTTTAGCTGACATTAACTAGATAGCAGACAGGCATTAAAGGTGACAATGGCAACTATGAATCGCATTCTATGGGGACAATTTACGAAGTATTAACATTGTGCACACAAAGTTCCATGGGCTTATTTTGCTGTTGCGACTAGGGCTCAGGTCGAGGGTACATGTGGGTGGATAGACTCCCCCCCACTTTTTTCAGAAGCCCCCCACATTTTTCAGAAGGCACCTTTACATGCCAATTTTTGGTGACACCACATTCAATTGTATGTTAATGAGTCCCCCCACTTTTCTTTTAAGAGTTGACCCTGGATTGCAACTGCATGAAAAATGCATGCATAATGTGATTCACAAAGGATTCCACGCACCCTGTGTACAAATTGTGGCTACTGCACTGGTGTGTACACAAGCATTGCTCCCTACTGTTAAAAGAAGGAGCAACTTCCCAGGCACAGGTCCCTTGAATGGAACTTTAACAGGAGAAGGGTACAAGTGACGGAAAGAGCTTATACAGTCAAACAGCGCGGAAAAGAAAACACTTTCAAAGACAGATTTTTTTTTAAGGTTGTGCTTACTCCTTTAGCGTTCCCAAAGTCCCACTTTTGCCAGGTTGGAAAAGAGGCTAATTGCGACCAGGACCACATGAGGTGCAGATGTTTTGGGAGTCAGGATGCTCTGTATGTGCTTGTGGGTGAATCCCTCATGAGCACTGCATGCCCATGGGCGCCCATCGAGAATCCCTGCTTCTGGATACGCAATGTACGCTTTAAAGGAGATACACCCTGCTCTCTCTTGGTTACAGATGCGCATGCACACTTGTTACATCTGTGCACATGCATCTTGTTATGTTATGATGATTTATACTGTGCACTGCTGCCATTTGCATGATCTGCGCAAGCTCATGTGGATCTGGAAGAAAGGTGGGCGGGGTTGGTTGGTGAGGGAAGAGGGATAGGATAGAAGTTGTGCTCTTCGGTTGATGCTTGCAGAACCAGGAGAAACTGGTGTCTGTGCGTGTCAGCTTTCTGGGTGTGCTTTCTTGTGTGCACTGGGCTTGTTGCATCCGGAGGGGTAGCATCCAGTGTCTGAGTTGTTTTTTCTTTGCAACAGTTTGGTCTTGTGGCGTGATTAGTGGTGGGTGGGTGGTTTGTGTGTTTTTTGTGTGTAGTTTTGCTGGCCCTTTTGGGCATGTGTAGCATGTGAGAGGTATGCAGGTGTGGAAAAGAGGAGGGGGGAGGTTAGTTGGTTTCTGTTTGACTCTGGATGTGTGCTTGTTTTATTGTTGATTCTTCGATCTGTATTTTCCCATGTTTGCTTTGATCCCAGAATATGGTTTGTGGAGGTGCATGTTTGTATGGTTGTCTTGGTGAATTGAATAGCCAGGTTTTCTGAAAGTTAGGGGGTCTTCCGTATTTCCTATTTAATTTGGTACCGAGTTCCACAGTTTGGCTATCAAATAGGAGAATGTGGTTCCTCCAAATGTGCTTTTCTCTTAGTGTTTGGTTTCTATTTAGACATCTTGGCTTGATCTTAGGTTTCTTCCTTGTCCATGTAGTGATTTTTGGGCGATGCAGATGGCTTTAAAGTTAATGCATTTTTTTACTGGCAGCCAGTATAGACTTCTCGGGACTGGTGTGATGTGATCTATTCTGTTAAGTCTCAGGAGTAGTCTTGCTGCAGTATTTTTGATGTGTTGTTATTTTTGTGAGGAGTTCTGGCATCCTAAGGTAGAGGCTGTTTGACTAGTCTAGTCTTGATAGTACCAAGGAGATGATTGTGAGGGTTGATTATCCTTCTTATTAGTCGCAGAAGGCAGAAGTATTTTTTTGCTATTGCATTGACTTGTGGTTCTAGAGCGAGTCTGTTGTCCACAAGGATTTCCAGGTGTTTTATCACTGACGATGTATCTGCTTGGGTTCCCATGCACAGTGGCCATTTCAGCTATATCTGTATTGTATTGTCTTCTGGAGGGGAGATCATTTTGAAAGGATTGAGTGGTATGGTGGTTGGTGGCACACTGGATTCTGATAGTTCGGTGGGTGTGTTTTTCGTAAGGTGGCTTGCATTGATCGAATGTTGTATTGCTTCTATTTGTGTTCTTAGGTGGATTGTAATGTTGTCACATGGGGATTTTGCTGGTATGATGCATTTGTTGCACGAGGTTGGGTTTTTAATTCCCTTGATTTTGAATAATTATGTTTGTGGGTTTGTTGCCTATTCGATTTTTGTAGTGAAATATGCTTTTCTTGCTTTCAGGATTGCTGATTTGTACATTTTGATTTTTCATCAGTGTTTGTTTTCATCTGATTTGTTGAATTGATTTCTCCTTTGTTTTTTCCAGTTTGCATTTTTTTCTTTTTGCTCCCTCATTCCTTCTATGAACCATCTTGCTGCAATTTTCTTTCAGGTGGATTCAAAGAATTTTGCAGGTGCTAATGGGTCTAGAGCATCTGTGATCCAGGTGTCAAGTTTCTCTTCCGCTGAGTCCGGACTCATTATATTTAGCTGGGAGATGTTTGGTTTGCTTGATTCAAACGCTCTGTTAGTGTTTACAGGTCAAGACTCTTTCAGTTTCTTTTGTTTGTCACAGGGAGTTTTATGTTTGTGGACATTATGTGGTTTGGGATTCTGCTGGTGAATGGGATCATGAGGTTTTTGCTCCATATGATTGGCATTGATAGGGCGGCAGTCGATAGTCCATCTCTGCAGACCATTGCATCTAAATTGTGTCCATCTCTGTTGGTTAGATCATTTACTATTTGTTTCAAGTGGAGGGTTTCCAGTATGGTGCTGAGGGAGCTTGCTGTGGTTTCATTTTCTCTTTCGAACCAGACTTTGAAGTCACCCAAAACAATTATGTGGTCATAAGTGGAGAGGTTGGCAATGGCGTCAGTGAGATGCATGGCAAGGTTGGGTTTGTATGACGGTGGTGTGTAGATGAGGAGGAACAGTAGACTGGATTGGTCATTGGGCTTAATGTTTATTTGGAGTGATTCACAATCTTCTATTTCGGTTGAGGGGAGTGGTGTGGAGCCGATGTGCGTTTTGTGCTCTAGTGCGATTCCTCCTCCTCTTCTGTTATCTCTGTTCAAATTTATTATTTTGAAGTTATCGAGTATGGCTATGTAGACAATTGTTTTGTAACTGTCCGATAGCCATGTTCCTGTAAGCAAGAGCACATCTAGTCAAATCAAAACCAACAGAGAATAAAGTCACATCAGATCACTGTCACCTTCGCTTAGGAAGATTTCTGTTTTGTGCTTAGCAATAGATCTTACGTTGAGTAGACAGTGTCGAGTGTGCATCTTTGCTTGTTATTTGTTGTGTATCATTTCTCATTGTCTCTGTTGGGGTGGTGCCTGTTGGATTTTCAGTTCTCTCTTGGGTGATGCTGTTATTTGCTGATTGTGTAGTTGGGCCTCTACCCCTTCATTGAGGAGGTCAGTTAAGTTGAGTGATTGGTTTCTTTGCTCTGGTTCATAGTAGTCGGGTGGTTGGTCGTCCGTGTGGTCTTTTGTCCAGTGTCTGGTTATGTAAGGGGTGTGGATGGTTCGGGATTCTAGCTTGGCTCTGATTCTTGCTGGAGTTTTTCAAAAAATGACTTCAGAGTTGCTGGGTTCTGTGTATTGTGGTGTGCGGTTTGATAGTCCTGTGGGGTCCACTCTAGGATTCACTGGGTCCTGAGTTGTGGGTTGTTTGTTTTCCATTGCAATAGGATTGTAGGTGGAGAGGTAGCAGGAGATGTATGCTGTTTCTGTTCTTCTCTTGGTTCATATCTTTAGTCCACTTAGTGGCGGTTGGTGGGGACATTGAGGTGTTGTGAATTCTGATCGGAAGTTCCAGTTCAACTTAGGTGCAATTTCATTCCTCTTTCTTATTCTGTTTTCCATTCTTGTTTCTTTGTCCTTCTTGTCTCGTGGCAGCTTTGTGGTGTTGATGTGTCAGGCAGTTGTGGCTTGGTGTTTGTATGGTGGGGTTGGTTGTGGGATTTCGTTGTTTTCGGTATTAGGCTTCCTGCTTGTGCAGTTCTCTGATGTTGCATTATTCTCTGTTGGTTTTGATCTGACTATATGAGTCGTGGTGTTAAATGGTTTTTGGCTGGGAAGATTGATGTGGGTGTAGATGTAATGGCGGGTGCCTCCTTGTGGTTCTAGGTGTGTGTGTGTCTGTGTTTGTGCCTACGTCTGTATGTGTTATACATGCCCTTCCCTGGAACCTTCTGCCTCTGCTTTTGTGGTATTTTTGTGTAAATTAATAAAACAGCTATGTTTAGATTTGTGGGAATGTCTGCATCATAGATGTGCTTGTGGAGTGGTGTGTGGGTTTCTGTGTAATTTTGTGATGCCTGTATGTGTGGTCAGTTGGTGTGAATAATAATGGTTTGTGTGTTATGCATGCCTGTGTAAAGAAGTTCAGCTTTTGCTGCCCATCCACTCGCCCGCCAGCTGTTGTCAGATTGAGAGTTGACTTTCAAAGAAGCTGGATTTTTTTGTCTGTCTGCTATTGAATTAATTAACTCTAAGGGTGGTCCATGCAAAAAAAAAATTCTAGTTGATAGTGCGCTTATTGAATTAAAGACGGTGCTTGAAAGCAAGACAAAAGGAACAGCTGAACCATTGTTTTTCTTAAATTATAAGAGTCCGAATTTGATCAGAGAGCCGGGTTGTGTGTGTAATTCAATGATACATCTGTTTCTGCAAGGGCAGCTTTGAGGTGCACGACTCGCTGCAAAGCAATAGGAGGCACAGGATAGAGTCCTGGGGAAATGAGGCGCGTAGAGGAATTGGATGTTTGTAAGAAACTGCCAGGAGCTCTAGATTAGGTTGACGGTACACTACACCAACATCAACCGCACTGTATTTAGGGTTTTGAAGGCGGATGGAAAAATATAGATCTGCCTTGTCGTGTAGCAGTCTCGCCCAAATCCAGTTTCATGTCCCAATGTTGCAAATGCGGGCTCTTGCCTTAACCGCAGATACCTCCTTAGGTTTTCTTTAGACCAACCAGCTTTGCATACCTCCTAAAGGTTCTGACAATTAAGGACATGAATTGAAACTTGCGCACCTGAATCATCTGGGCACTCGTTCTCATGTGTTCTCTTTGTTTTATGTGTGCAATTACGATGCCCATTTAAAACACAGTGGGCCTCATTCCGAGTATGGCGGTAAGGGATAGCGGCCACCGCTAACGAGAGCGGTGGCGGTAATCCCTTACCGCCATACTCCGAGTTCCCTTTGCGCCATGGAGGTTTTAACACCTGCTTTTAGCAGGTGTTAAAAACCATGGCGCTAAGGGACCTTGATGTTAATTACGCCACCGTAATTTACGGTGGCGTAATTAACGCCTTCCCCACTCCCATTATGCCCTATGGGGCAAGAATGGGAATGGGGAAGGGTAAATGGGGATTGGGGAATTACCGCCCCGCCAACCTTGGAATGGGGCGGTAATTCCGCCATCCACCAAGGCGCTGCCGGTCCGGGTACGGCGTCAACCAAGGCGTTAATAGCGCCATTGGTTAGCGCCGTACTCGGAATGAGGCCCAGTGCACGCAATTCTGATCAATTTGTTTTAACAAAATTAGTCTGAAATAAGCCTAGTGCTAACCAAAAAAAACCTATAGAAATATGTATTCTACATTTACATACACCTATAGAAATATGTATTCTACATTTACATACTTACAGATCTTGGTATCTTCTTTAAAGGTAGTTTGTTGCACAGATGTTGCATTAAAATGTATCATTTCCGGTAGAAAGTAAAATTGCTGAATCTTGTGAGTGTTGGATGTCTTGATCTCATTTTTCCAGATCTTAAAGGACGACACAACTGGGAAATTAATTAATTATTTCATAATTCATGCACTAGCGGTGCATTGTAGCATCATTTCTCAAAACAAGTGTTATAAAAAAACGCATTAAGCTGTGTCTGCATTGAAGAGCCCAACAAAAACATAGTCCCACCCCTGGTAAGGCACAATAACAGATGTATGTCCATGAAGGAAAAACATACCAAGAAAAAGAAATGCAGAAAAAAGGTGCGAGATTGTGGGGATGCTAGATGCTTGTCTGCAGTGTTTAGGGCCAGCCCATCTATTGGCCTCCGCGATATCCGAGAACTTGATTGGCGAAGAAACCCTGCAACTTCTACTGGTGTTTCTGCTCTGTTACATGGGAACTTTAATCAGGAGGCAATAGACCCTAATTGCACAGACAGCGGGTTCAGATAATTGTGCTATTTTCCTTCAGGGGAAAGTCTCGACAACTGAAATTAGACCAGACTGAAAATTCTCCCCCACGAAGGCCTGAAAACGTGCCTTTTACAAAGCAATAGTGCTCCTGGGAGGGATTTCCACCCAAACTCCGAGCCGCCAGAATGCCTCTCTTTCTGTCGCGACAGTCATCACACAGAAGGACTCCTCTGCATTATACACGAAGGAGCGTGTGGGCAAAAAGATGTCGGTGCACAAGTGCATTTGTGGAAAGTGAGCCCCAAAGAGCATCGGGAGCAGGTCTGTGGCCCAAGAAAGCCAGCCCTTTAACTCCAACAACACCTTCTGTGAATCGGCTGGCATAAAAGAGGTTCCAATCTGCCAGGATTCTACCTGGTAACGTGGCCTCTACAATAATGAGAGGGGTCGGGTGGCTTGGGCCTGCACACACGTGGTTGCTTTTGTGTAAGAAGACAGTGCAATTAAAATGTAATGAATGAAAGTCGTGCCAGTTTCAATAATGAAACTAATAACTCTATGTTGGTCACTAATTAAGTAATTTGCTTGATATGTGCTGGGTTCCTGTCGTATTTCCCAAATATATCAAGTAGTAGGAATTCTCTCGAGGTCTGAGGACTGCCTTGTAATCACTAAGAACGCAGTGGCCACTGTCATGGCATGTATCTCCACCCGGTTCTGTTCATTGTGTTCTATGGAAGGAAAATGGAATCCGTGCCTCCTATTCCCAGATGACAGAGAATGAGACAGGCCCTCATGTGTACACTTTTCAAATCTCTGCCAAAGCAGTATTGCTCACCAAGGGCTAGCCTCTGTCTCAATTACACCAACCTAGGCTTTGCCATCTTTAAGGGGGGGGCTGAAAATGCAGCTTCTGAGTGACGAGACAGTTTTCAGATTAAAATGGCTCAGTGGGATAAGCGCTCGCCCTGGATGTCTGTGCTCGGCAGGACAGGCGGTACCATTACAGTGGGTTATAAGGCCAACCATGGAATTCCTGCATGATGCCATATATGGATCATGGTGATGCTAGTATGGAGTGTTTCACTAGAATACTGTCCTCCTGGCCTCATTAGATGGTCACAGGTTGTCTCTATTCTTCAAGGTGGAACAGGTGCCTCGTTGAACTTAACATGGGCCATTTAGGTAGAGTATTCCAGTCAAAAGAGGAGGTGACTATAGCTCAATCCATAGCGCACGTGCTTCCAATGAGAGGGAGCTGCTGCAAGGATGGGGTTTGATTCTCCAGTGGGGTGCCCAATGTCCCCAGAGGGACGAGAGTACCACAAAGTGGGTAATAATAATTGCTAATTATTCTCGTTCTTTATTTCAGCAATATGGTATACATTAAATTTTCTGCTTTTGTAACAGAAATATTACTTTGTTTCCTACAAGTATATATATATTTTTTTAACGCAATGAAATAAAATAATTGCATCCTTAATCAACACTTTAAAAATATATACAATTCCTATATACAATTAATCACTAAATATTTACAGTTATTCACATTCCGAAATTTAAATGTCACTATTATTAATGATCCTTGATTTCCCAGCATCAATCTGTTCAATGATTCTTCGTTTGGCATCTTGTCATTAAGTACAGAATGGTGAAAAATGTAAATTCTCAGGGCTTTTAACTTGTGACATTCCAAACAGCAAGGGACACGTATTGATAATTATATTATCTGTTGCTGAGTATTTTGAAGCAGGTTCCCTCATGAGTAGGCAGGAAATAAAACACCAATTATTATTATTTTTTCAAAATAATACAAGCTAATCTCGTTCAGGTCCTCCTACCATATACATCAAGGAATAATTAATTTAGTGGCTGTATATAGAATTATTTCCATTTTTAAAATTTCCTTTTTTATTAAAGCTCTGTTGAAAATGGGGACAATTCCATAAGCATTTCTTGTCCGCAAATAGATTTTCAGCAGGAAAAATGAGCAAATTGTGGCGGGCGCAAATTCACAAAACAGTTATGAACTCCATTTATGAATGGTCTTGCTTAAAAATAATGTACCTTCGACTTAATGGATTGTAATTGTAATTGTTTATTTGTAAAGCGCTTAAACACAAGTGAAGTGCTTCAAACCGCTTCAAGGCGGGAAGGGAACAAGGGAATACAGTAGTCATTCTTAGGCCTTGAAGTTTCCGAATTATCTAACAAAATAACTAGCCTACTAGGCCTTAGGCATTTCTACTAGTGCAAGTGCATGACATGAGAGAAGGGGGGAGGAGACGGAAAGAGCATACAATCAATGAACTGCCGTACTAGGCCTAACGACTTGTCAGAGAGTGCAAGTGCATGACAAAGAGTGGTGAGAGGGGGAGGGGGAGACGAAAAGGACATACAGAACAATAAACTACAGTACTAGGTCTGGTGACATTCAGATTGATTGATCTCTAATGTTCCTATACAGAAGTGTTTCAGGTGCAACCAAGCTAGGGAGGGGAGACAAAGGGAGGACAGGACAAACTTTCTTGTTAGGCCTAGTGCATTCAAGGTGTTGCAAGTGCGTAGAAAGGAAGTGCGAGGGAGGGGGAGTGGGAACAAGTGCGCCCAGTCCATCAGGGGACTGGGTTAAGTGCAGAGAGGGTGCCCCTCTTATTTAACGTATTCTGAGTGCAGTAGTGCCAAGCAGAGTGCAGAGGCCCGGAGGCAAGTGTAGGACTGACCGGGGAGCCTGAGACCCGTGAGGCTCTGGAGGTGCAACCGGCGACCAGTCAGCAAAACTGAGCCTAGTTGGGGAGGATAAAGGAGGAGGGATGCAGAAGAGAACCGAAAGAAGATTAGCAGGCAAGAGGGAGAGAGGAAGAGGAGAGGAAGGTCTTGAGGAGTTTCTGGAAACTTGAAGAGGTCCTGCTCAAGACAGAGAGAGGCAGGGAAGCACCTGCAGAGGGTAAAGATCTACCCCCAAATCTCTAGTTTGGAAAAACGGCTCACCCGCAGACAGTTGGAGGAGGAGCAGAGGGCTCTGGAAGGAGAGTATTTAGGAGGAGAGCATTGTGGATAATGCAGGCCCTGGCCCCAGAAAGCATTGTGGACTATTCAGAGGGACTTGAACTTGATCCTTCCAGCCACAGTGAGCCAGTGGAGGGTTTTCAGCACCTGAGACATGCAGTCCCTGGGCTTGAGGCCAAGGGTAAGTCTTGTGGTTCTGTTCTGGATAAGTTGAAGAGGTTGGAGAGTAGAAGTAGGAAGATTGAGAAAGAGACTGCTGCAGTAGAGAGAACCAAGGCTCTGGAGACAGTGAGCCTCTGGGTGAAAGTGAGAAAAGGTAGAATACCTCTGAGGAGGGACAGCTGTAAAGGGACTGTTTACAGATGTCTGAAATGTGAGAAGAGAAGGAGAGAGTGAAGTCGAAGACGACTCTCAGATTGTTTTGCCTCACTGGTCGGTGAGGGCACAGGACCAAGGGAGGACGGCCAGAGTGAAAGTAGGAAATTAGGAGCAGGGGTCCCAAAGAGGACGATCTCTGTCTTACTGGCCTTAAGGCAGAGATCATTAGCAGCACACTGGGACTGAATTGGGAACAGAAAGTCAAGGAGGAAGAGGCTAAGGGTAGCCTGAAAGAGAGCTTTGTGTCATCCGCATAACACTGAAAGCTGGAGGTGAAGGCAGAGATCCTGTGGGCCAAAGGGGCCATGTAGACATTGTAGAACCAGGGGAATAGATTAGATCCCTGGGGAACACCACAAGTCGAGAGAGTGATAGCAGAGAGAAAGGACCCAAGTTCCACCTGGGAAAGATGTTCTGAGAGAAAGGATACTAGCCATACCAAGGCCTACTCTGTGATGCCCAGGGTATCACGCAGAAGGGAGAACAGGATGTTGTGGTTTACCGTATGGAAAGCAGATGAGCGGTAAAGAAGGATGAGGACAGAGGGAGAGTTAGAGTCAAGATTTGAGAACAGGTCTTCACGGGTGTTCAAAAGAGCAGTTTCCGCACCTCTGGATGCTCTAAATGAGGGTCATGGAGACAGCCAACAGATTCTGTGTGGTGGGTAAGCTGAGATATAGCCAACTTCTCCAAGAGTTTGCCCAGGAAAGAAGTGATAGAGCTCGGGCGATAGATTGCCGGAAAGGAAGGGTCGGCAGAATGTTTATTGAGCAGAGGGTGAACAAGGGAGTCCAGTGGCGAAGGAGAGGTTGCAGAGGTCTGCCAAGGCCGGAGCCAGAGAGTCGATGTTGTCTTTGATGGTTTTGGAGGGGCAGGAGTCCACCTGTTTGGAAGAGGCTTTCATAGACCAGACTTTTCTGGAAACCTCCTCAGGTGTGACAGGGGAGAGGGAGGAGAGAGGAGGGGGAGCAGTGGGGGCAGCCGAGTGAGGTCCAAGACATGATGGTGCAAGAGGGATTCAACTCCAGGGACACACATTTTGCATATGCAAATGTCCAGGCGATGGAAAGGAAGAACACAACTACTCATGCAAATTCTGAAATCTGATTCACACACAAAAAAACATTTGCATGTGTACTGTTTTGCCCCTGATACAACGTGGCGTAACAGTTTTGCAACATTGGAAAATGCACAAAAGAATGTCTTTGATTTGTGGCCATGATTCCCTGAAATTGGCCCCCTTTCCCTGACGTATGACACCACATTCAGGAAAAAACGTTAAGACTTGTACTTTTCTCTGCACCTGTTACCTTTTACTTCCACAGACGTCCTCCTATTGTATTATTTTCCTTTTTGAGACTTGTGTGCATTTGCAGGTGCAAAGTGTGGTACGTGCAAAAGCCATGTGCTGCATGCATGATTCTTTTGTGAATCAGCATGGGCGCGCAGTTTGCTGGTTGGCAATTTGCGGCAACTGCCCCTTAGGCCCACAAATTCAATTCTGTCTAAATTGACCCCAATATTCAGAAAGGGTCCTGAACAGGATCTTGTGGTGTGTTGAAAAGTGGATCTCTGTGTTCCTTGTCCTCTCTGCAGGACAGGGTCCTCCTTTACTTATGGGATGCTGCACACCTGACGACACTCGTGAGGAGCTTGCTGCCTAATAGCACTCCCGATCCTTTCTTTTGGTTTGTGCTCTCAGGGATCGCCTCATTCCTCTTGCTCCAGACCTCTGTATTTGGGGTACCTTGGTGGATCACAATGAACCTTAACCACCAGCTTCATCTGCCATTTTGTTGATGTTTCCCATCTGCCATTTTGTTGATGTTTCCCATCTGCCTTCATGATATTCGTACACCCTGTACTTATTATCCCTACCTGTGGCGTATCTTCTGCAACGCCTGCGTTCTGATCGACTGTCATCCATTGGCATATTTGATCATCCACAGGGCCCCTCTGACATAACTTCAGAAGTAGCCTCGTGTGTGTGTGCTGTACCTGAGGCCACTGCAAAGGCAAAGTGTGGGTGATCCACCTCGCTCCCTAGGTCCACCAACCGCTAAATAACTGTAAAAATAACTCATGTGCTTAGTTTGACAGCAAGTATTACACACTGTCCATGCTGATGGATGTCTATTGGGCGAGGTCTATTGGATGCCTTGGTCCTCTGGGGACAGCTTGAGTTATTGGAGGTTTTGCAAAGGTAGCGGGCGCCCCTCTCTCGAAAGAACAGACTTGATAACCTGTTCAGTGGTTATTAACCACTTGAGATTTCGCAGCCACTGCTTTTACTCACTGTGCCTTTCACAGATGGGAAATATCCATTTGCATATCAGTCTTTGTCCTGCCCAGGGTCAGTCCAGCACCGAAATGCAATGGCAAATCCAACCTGAACTCACTGTGCTTAGAGAGGCATCAGCTTCACCTCACTGATGATCCCCAACAAGGGTGAAACATGTGTATGGGGTTGCTGGTGGTACTCTCGTTCAGGTTGGAATTGCCATTGCATTTCGGTGCTGGACTGCCCCTGGGCAGGACAAAGACTGATATGCAAATGGATATTTCCCATCTGTGAAAGGCACAGTGAGTAAAAGCAGTGGCTGCGAACTCTCAAGTGGTTAATAACCACTGAACAGGTTATCAGGCCTTGTTCTGTCGAGAGAGGGGCGCCCGCTACCTTTGCAAACTGAGTTATTGGAGGGTTTGAGTTGGTAAGAAAGAACTATGGCATTGTCCTCACTCATGATGCCCCTTCCAATATATCGCGCCACACCTACTTCACAGCATTCACAAAAGCAAGCTTCACTGATCCTTCAAACGTGGCGGCATCTGGCAAAAAGTACCTTTTTGCTCATGAAGAATGCCAGGGTTAGCCCACTCTGGCTGGGATTCGCAAGGATGAGATCGGTTGGAAATGTGCAGGCATGCCCAGGTTGGGTGAGAGTTCCGCTTTATCCTAATGGTACCCCAAAACATGAAACAGTATATTTACATGTATGCATTGTAATCCTTTTGAAACCCCTTCATAGTCTTGATAGGAATAGACACGAAATGCCATGTCCCTTATAAGTGTCACAGAGCGTATGTCAGTACTGGCATGACCATGTCATTACATGCAGTGCTGCATAGAAGCAGCCTATGCATGTTACTGTATGTTAGTGCTGTCACATGCAGGGGACTCTCCCCTTGTACTGCCCCCCACCCCCTTTGGAAATAGAACTATGTGAGGTCACACTTGCATTATGGAGAGAGAATGCCAGGTATGCAGTGTTTATATTGAATCTTTTACATAGAATGTACATATATTAAATATTTTATAACAAAAAATTGTGTAGTGAATGCATTTAGGGGTGGGGTAAAGGGTTAAATATTTTTGGGAAACGGTCGGGTGGGTTTTTAGGGGTGGGAAACCGAAGTTTGGGGGAGCCCCAAAAAAATACAAAAATAAAAGTGCATTCGCTATAACATTTTTCATTATAAAATATTCGTTATATGTTCATTCTTTATGAAAGATTTTGATATAAAGACATGTAACCGAAGTCATCCCCATGTCTATGCAGTGCCAGCTCGGTGGCAGCTAGAAGATCCACCATCTGCTCTTTCTTCCGTCCACTGTCTTGGATGAATTGGCGGCCTGGGGTGGCTAGAGGGGGTTGGGCTTTCCATAGGACTGGTCTTCATTTCACTTGGCTCACCATCGCTCTGTGCCCAGTGTACGCATCTACTTGGCACCCTGTGCAGAAAGCCTGCAGATATAGTTTCCATGGAATCGAATGGGCATGCTTTGCCCGGGGCGGGGACTTCATTTAATTAAAGTGATGTATGAGGAGCCTAGTTTATGGATCTAGAGAGGGTTTCCATAGCCACTGCACCAAATGTAGCAATCAAATGTATTCACATGCTAAAGCTATGCTCACTATTCACAAAATGCTCAGTCTATTCTAATCAGTGAAAAACCAACACTAACAGCCTCATCACGAGTTTGGCGGTAACCCATAAATGCGGCAGTAACGCTATTACCGCTGCATTTAAGGGTCTGCCAAATCACGAGTTTGGTTGCATTTGCCCCCAGCTTTGAGCTGTGGGTAAATGCGGAGGGAATTTTCTGATTTTCAGCATAATTACCGCATGCTAATACCGCCGACGGTGGTTGCGCTGAAAATTCCAAAATGGGCCCATTGGGAAATGGGGAATTATCGTTCTGCCAAACCCATGATCCAGCGCTAATCCCCGGCGGTAACACCACCCAACTCGTGATGAGGCCCTAACTGTGGTATTGATGCCGTTAGCAAGGGGAAATCATGCATATTTACAAGTGTTCACCTTCAGAACAGAGGATGCCCATGCCTTCATAGGCTGCAGCGGACTAGTGCAGGCCTCTGATAGCAGCAACTGTGCTAGTAGGTGCTGGGAGGTGATTGGCCAGAAGTAGAAGACGGCAAGTCTAGTACAGTGAGGATTGTGTCTAATTATCCCCAGGAGGATAGCTCAACAGCAACGTGCTCGCCTTGGAAACAAGACAACATGAAGGAACACAGGTTCGATCCCGGATCCACACTAAGAAACCTCTGAGTATTAAGCGTGTCATAAATACACAACTAAGAGACGTATATCTGTAACAGCGCCTCGATGCCCATGGGCTGTGTGAGTGCTTTCAAAATGCAAATAAAACAAATGAAAAACGTTTTTTTAAAAAAAATGATCACATAACGGAGCAGGCCAGGGAAGTTGGGATTGAAATTCAGGACTCCTGGTTTCACAGAGGACGGAAAGCTGTTAAAATGGCGGCATCCTGGTCTGTTGTCTTCACCATGTCCCCCGCCCGATGATTGTAAAACGCTCCGCTCCTTCCCGAAGCTAGGTTCGCGTTCAATAAATACCTTAAAAATAATAACAATAATAATATTTTTTCCCAGGGACCTTGAGAAAAAGAGTTTTTGCCTTACTGTTTTGCATATCTTTTGCAAATTCTTTTTTCACGGAGTACCTACCCCCCTGTGCGGTGCACGCATTCTTATTCAAAAGGTTATATGAATAACCTGGCTGTTAATTGGGTGTTATCGATTTTGCTAAGTGCCTGGCCCAATATCAATTAAAACCACTTCATTATGTGATTATGATATTGGTTGCATCAAGCATGAATGTGCTCCTGATTACTGGATTGTGCTATAAATTCACCAGATTATGAATGCAGCATTGAGCCCCAAGGCACCAGGCTGAACACTCCAAGGACCCCACTGTGGAAAATGGGAAGGTTCTTATTCACATTTGCCCCATCCACTCCCCTCGGGCATCTTTCAGAGGCTGGGGGTACTGCTTCCCGTAATACCTCCAAAGGGAATTGCTGTTACCGCGTGCGGTATTCAGAAGGGTTTGCATGGTTCAGAGTCATGCGGACCCTTCAGTTATTCCCCAGTTGGAGGTATGTCATGTTACCACGTGCAGTGAAGCTGCTTCTGGTAATGCCATTATAAAGAGTTTAAAGGAGGGTTTCAAGTATTACCTCCCAAAGGATATAGTTTCTCACGTTTAGAAAACCAACTGAATTACTAACGTGAGCGATTCTTTACAATCAGTAAGAATCTAATGATAGGAAGTGGGTGTTTGCAAAATCATGCAAATTGGCACAGCCATGCGTTATACCGCTCTATAGCAGCGCTTCCGAGGGGGCACATGCAAAGCTTGCATAATTCAATCCTTTTAGCATCATCCGTAGATTAAAAGTGGTCACGTTTAGGCGCCCATTGCAAATTAGGCAGCGGCAGTAAAAGAGGCGGTATTTGACGGCTCTCCATGCATTCTTCAATAGCCAGAGTGGTTGGTTGCACAATTGATCTATTTATTTATTTAGTGTTCATTAATAAAGCGCTTAATACCAGCGGGTGCTTTTTAAGCGCGGTGTCGGGATTCGAACCTGTGTTGCGCCGGGACTATCGTTCCCCCCCACGCTTGCCTATTTGTGATATCGTGGGAACCAAATACGGGAAGAGAATTGGCCTCTGCTTTAACCCATGCTTCTTTTAGAGAGGGTGGTCGGTACGCACGCTTCTTCCATACGCTCAGCATGAGTGGCATGCCGGGCTTGTGGGGAGCAGTGTCCAGCTCTCCACACAAAAACCCGGGGGTCTATGTGGGGACTTGGAGGGGGCTATAGGGTGGGGGCTCTGTTATGTTGCATCTGAAGGATGAGTGCATGACTCGGAGAGTCACTGAGAGCCAGCCCTGCTGTCCCAGAGCTGCGGGACTGGTGCTTTTTATGTAGGGACTTGGAGGGGGCTATAGGGTGGAGAGCTCTGTTATGTTGCATCTGAAGGATGAGTGCATGACTCGGAGAGTCACTGAGAGCCAGCCCTGCTGTCCCAGAGCTGCGGGACTGGTGCTTTTTATGTGGGGACTTGGAGGGGGCTATAGGGTAGGGGCTCTGTTGCATCTGAAGGATGAGTGGATGACTTGGAGAGTCACTGAGAGCCAGCTCTGCTGTCTCGGAGCTGCAGGACTGGTGCTTTTTATGTGGGGACTTGGAGGGGGCTATAGGGTGGAGAGCTCTGTTATGTTGCATCTGAAGGATGAGTGCATGACTCGGAGAGTCACTGAGAGCCAGCCCTGCTATCCCAGAGCTGCGGGACTGGTGCTTTTTATGTGGGGACTTGGAGGGGGCTATAGGGTGGGGGCTCTGTTATGTTGCATCTGAAGGATGAGTGGATGACTCGGAGAGTCACTGAGAGCCAGCCCTGCTGTCCCAGAGCTGCAGGACTGTTGCTTTTTATGTGGGGACTTGGGGGGGCTATAGGGTGGAGAGCTCTGTTATATTGCATCTGAAGGATGAGTGCATGACTCGGAGAGTCACTGAGAGCCAGCCCTGCTGTCCCAGAGCTGCAGGACTGTTGCTTTTTATGTGGGGACTTGGGGGGGCTATAGGGTGGAGAGCTCTGTTATATTGCATCTGAAGGATGAGTGCATGACTCGGAGAGTCACTGAGAGCCAGCCCTGCTGTCCCAGAGCTGCGGGACTGGTGCTTTTTATGTGGGGACTTGGAGGGGGCTATAGGGTGGGGGCTCTGTTATGTTGCATCTGAAGGATGAGTGCATGACTCGGAGAGTCACTGAGAGCCAGCCCTGCTGTCCCAGAGCTGCAGGACTGTTGCTTTTTATGTGGGGACTTGGGGGGGCTATAGGGTGGAGAGCTCTGTTATATTGCATCTGAAGGATGAGTGCATGACTCGGAGAGTCACTGAGAGCCAGCCCTGCTGTCCCAGAGCTGCAGGACTGTTGCTTTTTATGTGGGGACTTGGGGGGGGCTATAGGGTGGAGAGCTCTGTTATATTGCATCTGAAGGATGAGTGCATGACTCGGAGAGTCACTGAGAGCCAGCCCTGCTGTCCCAGAGCTGCAGGACTGTTGCTTTTTATGTGGGGACTTGGGGGGGGGGCTATAGGGTGGAGAGCTCTGTTATATTGCATCTGAAGGATGAGTGCATGACTCGGAGAGTCACTGAGAGCCAGCCCTGCTGTCCCAGAGCTGCGGGACTGGTGCTTTTTATGTGGGGACTTGGAGGGGGCTATAGGGTGGGGGCTCTGTTGCATCTGAAGGATGAGTGGATGACTCGGAGAGTCACTGAGAGCCAGCCCTGCTGTCTCGGAGCTGCAGGACTGTTGTTTTTTATGTGGGAATTTCGGGGGGTGGGGGGTTATAGGGTGGGGGCTCTGTTATGTTGCATCTGAAGGATGAGTGGATGACTTGGAGAGTCACTGAGAGCCACCCCTGCTGTCTCGGAGCTGCAGGACTGTTGCTTTTTATGTGGGCATGTGGAGGGGGCTATAGAGTGGAGGGCTTTGCCTGTTTGGAGCCTCTATCTATTTTTGGAGCTCGTCCCTCTGGGATCCCCTCCTGGAACCCTGCATGGTGCCAGTTGCTGCAGTCAAAAACCTATCATTCAGATTCACACTGACCTCACCCATACCCCTGAGAGTAATCCAGTCCCTTCTTGACTTTTCTACTTCAGCCTAATATGCCACGTCACCCCCTTCCTGGGGGTGTCTGCTTGCACCTCAGCTGCCTCTGCTTTCATCCAATCAGGGCGTGACCATGTCAAATCTCCATTACCTTGACTTTCCTGCAGAACCGCCCTCAGGTCCTCCAGAACTCCGCCGATTGGCTGATTCTTTGGACACTGCCCCTCTACCTGACAAGCTTCATTGTCTCCGTAACAAGTTCAAGGTTAGTTTCAAGAACTATTTTCAACTCCAGCCCCAGTTTTCTTTCTCCCACCCTGAAGTGCTACTACGCCTCACACTCTCCCTTCTTCCACACTGGTGCATCTACTGGACTCTGGATTTCCGCGTGCCTACAAAGGGCATTGTGCCTTACCCTGTGCTGTCTCTTCTCTAGACCACCCTACCGCTGTCTGTCCGTGCCTCCTCCTCCTTCCACATAGTCTCACCTAGGATTCAATCCTGGGTCTTCTCTGCTGTCTTCTCCAACGCCAACTACATCTCCACTTTAGATTCTGTGCACGCCAAGTCCGCACCAAGAACCCATTTGCAGACAGTCTCGGGAGGATAGCTCGGCGGCAACGTGCTCGCCTTGGAAGCAAGACGACACGGAGCAACACCTCTGGGTATTAAGCGCGTTATAAATATCATATCAGTCAAGGATCACTTTATAACATGAAATAGATATAGGATAAAAGCGATGTCTAAGGCTTATTCAGACCTTCTTTGGGAAAATTACACCTTATTTCTAAAATGTGTTCTAGAAAAGGGCGTTTGCGAAATTATAATTTTGGTATTTTTCAGCACAAAAATGGAACCTCTTTAAATGAATCCAGTACCTGGGCTTTTGACTAACTGGTTTCGCACAAAATGAAGTTGTTGATACCATTTATTGGACAAACTGGAAATGTTGCGCAGAGTTATCACACATTATTAGCTTTCAAAGTCCCATAGACTTCTTCATCAGGTGGCAGGCATATGGCAACAGCTGATGAAGAGCTAATGCATTGCCTCATCCCTGCATAATATTTCTCGTGAAAGTATTATTAATGTGATATGAGAACTAATATTAGTATGCAGGAGTAATAAAACGTATTTGTATGCAGATGTGAACAATTCTCAACACTAAGGAAAACATATCATATGCGCGTGCATGCATTTGAAAGTGGATGAAGATTAATCCCTGTTGATGATGTGCCATGAATTGCCAAAAGGTCATTCATTCTTTTCATCGGTGACACAACCTGCCAATCACTTATATAGTAGCAAATCCATCGAATGTACCATGATGTTGTTCTTTCGGAAACTATGTTGGGGAGAGGAGGCGCTGGTATTATGTTGGGGAGAGGAGGCGCCGGTGTTATGTTGGGGAGAGGAGGCGCCGGTGTTATGTTGGGGAGAGGAGGCGCCGGTGTTATGTTGGGGAGAGGAGGCACCGGTGTTATGTTGGGGAGAGGAGGCACCGGTGTTATGTTGGGGAGAGGAGGCGCCGGTGTTATGTTGGGGAGAGGAGGTGCCGGTGTTGTGTTGGGGAGAGGAGGCGCCGGTGTTATGTTGGGGAGAGGAGGCGCCGGTGTTATGTTGAGGAGAGGAGGCGGCGGTGTTATGTTGGGGAGAGGAGGCACCGGTGTTATGTTGGGGAGAGGAGGCGCTGGTGTTATGTTGGAGAGAGGAGGCGCCGGTGTTATGTTGGGGAGAGGAGGTGCCGGTGTTGTGTTGGGGAGAGGAGGCGCCGGTGTTATGTTGGGGAGAGGAGGCGCCGGTGTTATGTTAGGGAGAGGAGGCGCCGGTGTTATGTTGGGGAGAGGAGGCACCGGTGTTATGTTGGGGAGAGGAGGCACCGGTGTTATGTTGGGGAGAGGAGGCGCTGGTGTTATGTTGGGGAGAGGAGGTGCCGGTGTTGTGTTGGGGAGAGGAGGTGCCGGTGTTGTGTTGGGGAGAGGAGGCGCCGGTGTTATGTTGAGGAGAGGAGGCGGCGGTGTTATGTTGGGGAGAGGAGGCACCGGTGTTATGTTGGGGAGAGGAGGCGCTGGTGTTATGTTGGAGAGAGGAGGCGCCGGTGTTATGTTGGGGAGAGGAGGGGTTGGTGATATGTTGGGGAGAGGGGGGTTGGTGTTACGGCACTGTATATCTTTGTTATTCTACTTAAGCACATCATACTGTTTCTTCTTCAAAAATAGAAACATGCTTTCAAAGTAGACAAAGGAATGGAAAGACATACACCAATAGGAACACGGAAAACAGAGTTATAAATATAGAAAGCTCGGCGGATAGACAGCTAGAGAGAGATAGGTAGTCAGGCCTAGGCAGAGTGATAGAAGAAGGGATAGGTGAACAGAAATATAGAAGAGTCGATGTACATAGGTGTGGATTGGTGGATGGATGGATGGATGGATGGATGGGTAGATAGATAGATAGATAGATAGATAGATAGATAGATAGATAGATAGATAGATAGATAGATAGATAGACATTCAAAATGACAGAGAGATAACAATATGGGTGGGCATACTGTGGTGTTGACCAATGATTTTGGCAATTTGTTTGTATCATGTGTGATTTGACACATATTGCTTATATCTAGGCTTAGCTTTTGTGAAAATAAGTTCAATTGTGTAGCTCAGAAACGGTCATGGTCCTTCACCATTAGTATACAGTGACGTGTTAGAACATGTCTTCAAGTCCATAACACTGGTGTGCCACAATGATGGTGCCTAGTAAGCTGGTGTATCGGGGTACAGGAAAGTGTGGAACCACTAGGCCTTCCCTGGGTTTCTCAGAAGTACCTGGAGAGATGAGACATTCTACTATATAAACTACATGGACCATTCCAGCTCATTTTGTGTTTTAAATATGGACAATCTAGAATAGACATCTTCCCTCCAAGACGTGTCCCAGCACTAGAGTAGGGGAAAGGGCATTTGGGTGTGTACACCCTAAGACGTCTTAAAGTAACATACCTGTTCCTCGGTCCCCATTTTGACAGAAAATATGGAGGAATACATTTCAAAGGGCCTTTGTTAGCTAGTGATGTCCAGCCAAGTGTCCCCGTATGGCTACGATCCGGCACGTAGGAGTGCGTTACTGTGATTACATGTAATCTGGGGGTTGGATCCCAGGACAATGGAAAGGGATCCTAAAGTTCTGGGCAAAGGCCCAGATTGCCAAGTCTGCCGGCAATGTGGCCCCCTGGACAACCCAGCTGTGAGCTGTTGAACATGCTCTGAGCTGCCTGTACCAAAAAGGGCCTTTTGGAGTCGGAGGTCTCTTCGTGTTATTCCCCTGTGGGTTAAGCTGCCCCTCCCCCCACTTACCTTGAAAGCTTAAGTCTATAATCAGGGGCTCAATGCACACAGGTAGCAGCATGCTTTTGACACGGCTTTCTCCGGGGGGCTTGCGAATCTACCACCATTTCATGAACAGCACTATGTATGCTCTGGCGGGGGGGAGGGGCAATTCGGGTTTACGCCCTCTCTAGCTGGTGGTGCGGCACCTCCTTGCCTTTGGGCAAGGTTTAGTCCAGGAGGTTTTTTTGTGCCATTTTCTATTCAACAAGAACATTATACCAATGCCATACAGACATAATGCATGGCTGCGCCACAAAGACGCCGTGCCATGCGTACACCTGTTGCAAACACACTGCATTAAACCAATGCACATGGGAATGTGTTCAAATCTTAGACGCAGTGCAGGCTGAGTGCTTATAGACAGTATGCCCATTGAGCGCCAGCACTAACAGACACCTGGCATCAGCTCTTTGCCAAGCATTGTCACGGTGTGCTCCCCGGACACCTAGCAGCCACTGCTCCAGGGCTGATGATAAAGCTGTAGGCCCGGGAGATGTGGAGCCCCTTCAGACGAGTATGGACTCTTCCTGTCCCCCACTTTGTGATGGCAAAGCTGGGGCGCCGGATGGGGGCACCTCTTCTTCACTTTGGATCCTCCTGGAGATGCGCGTGTTCCACAGCAGCACACGGGCTAATGCCGCAAGTGCCGGTTGCAATGCGATGAGCTGTGCTTTGGAAAGGAACGGCCAACCCCACTCTACAGACCTGCATCATGTTAGTGCTTGGAAATGCCACTTTTAGGTTTCTTGGTGCTAGTTTCACAACGTCCAGTTGCATCAAAGGTGGACAGAAAAAAGGCCCAGGCACCAAAATAGCTGGGCCAGCATTTGCCAGATGAAGTGACTCATCCAAAAGGGTATGAGTTGTAATACATGTGTCAGGTTTTAAGCACATGTGTAGCAAATGCAGAATTGTAATGCAAATTAGTCTGCAACATAGGCCGGGGCTTCCAGCTGAATGGAGCAGTCATGCATCACATTGGCCCCAGGGACTCACATTTAAGCACAGTGTTCTAGCCAGCGTTTCCCCCTATACATCCCATACAAACATACGCTGTTCAGACTGGCTGGTGAACGGCCCTGAGTATTGCGTACTGCCCTCTCGCTCTCTCGCTCTATCTGAGACTATTGCATTGTTCTAGGGCCGCACCAGCGTCCCCTGTCAGGCCAATGAGTGACAATGAAGTCTGCCTTCTTAGAGACCCCCCCCCCCTCCCACTCCATGTTTGAAGCAGCTGAAAGGCTGCACGCGTACTCAGTGCAGTGAGAAGTGGACTGGTGTGTATTCCACATGTACCCCAAGAACTTCTGCATAGCCTGTGCTGGGCAAAACATGCTGCATAAATGCAGGGGGGTCTTCTTCTGTGTTCAACGGTAGAATCGATTGGTGGAATATATATATATATATATATATATATATAGAGAGAGAGAGAGGGCGACTAACTACGGATATAAGCACAACACGGAGTTTCTGTTTCTTCCTTCCGAGATCAACAGAACGCGTACCATATACTAATAACAAGTCGTGTGCAAGCACTAGTGTACTTCCGGTATATAGCTGGTGGTTGTTATTATTATTATCATCATTATTAATGTGATTCCAAGTACGTTTACATTGAATTGAAATATTAATAATGATAGCTATGGAACTTTTTGGAAGGGTTACACGTGATTGTTTTGCGGAGGATTGCCGAGATTCGTCGGTCTTTTGGGTTTTAAGCGGTGTCATGTATTGTTCCTGTCAGAGCGTGCTTCGGGCGCAAGTCTGGTGCCCATTTGAAGGCAACCTGCCCGCTTTGCTCCACGGGGTGCATTTTTCTCAGGGGGCGAGAGGCGGCCTTGTATGGTTGTTTTCGAGAAGTGGGAGCAGGCAGAGGAAACTTCCGCAACCGAGCAGTGACTCCGTGTGGGGAAGGTCATTGAAACAGGCGAGGGGGAGTGCGGGCTCCGGGTTCCCCGAGTGGCGCCCTGTCTCGGCCTCTTCGCCGCCCGATTCCAGGACCGAGACCATAAGACGTTACCGCCTCGTGTCCGGAGCCCTGGGGCTCGGTGCGCACTCTGGCCGTTCGCGACTGCCAGCAGCAGGCTTCCCCTCAAGTGCAAGGCCCACTCAGGGGTCCCTGGGGAGCAGTTACGGGTTATAGGACCTGTCCGTCCCCGTAAGATGAGGCACCGAGCGGACAGCGCACCCCCGCGCCGGCCAAAAGCGGTATCCCCGCAGTGTGCTCCCTGGGGGCGGAACCTCCAGTCACGGGCCCCGAGGGAGCCGAGCCGCGATATGGAGCCCACCTTCCGCCCACAGGGTGGCGTTTCCCAAATGACCTTGTGCCCCCCCTCTCCGCTCAATGATACCCTGGCACACGGCTGCCCCGGCCAATGCTCTGTGCCACTCTTTGTGTTGCATTGGGCATGTTCCAGGCGTGGCGCCATTGTTATATTGCATCGCCCACACCCCGGCCTCTTCCCTCGTGGGTGCTGTCGGCCCTGAACCTTAATGTTGTTTGTCCTGATCCCATCCAGAGGGCAGGTAATATCCATATCGCTGGGCCATACTCTTCCTCGCCACATTAGGGCGATGGCGAGGAAGAAGGGTAGAGTGGTAGAGCCACCACATCACGCCGAGGAATTTTAAATAGTCTTTGATGGGGCATTCGGAACAGAGAAATTGTTCGCACAGCTCTTTAATAAATTCGGTATCTTGGAGAGATTCTGCCCCAATCACTATTTATAGGTAATTGCGCCCCCAGCCCCCCCCCCACCCCCACAGCCCACCTCCCGGATATCCCAGGCACTGATAGATATCGCTTGCAACGGGTGGTGGGCAAAGTGTGAGTGAACCCAGATATCACCCCCACAGAATTGCGTCTTCCAATTCAGGAACGTCATTTTTACTTTCTTGGGGGCAGTTCTATGCACAGCGCCATGAAGCATCAACTACCCTCTGAGTAAATGTGCCGCCAGGGAGGATTTGGTGCCTCTACCTGGGAATGCCGGCCTTTCCGGAGAAGGGGTCCTTGGAAAGGAGGTGCGGGGTATTAGTACGAATAAGAGGGGGTTGAGCTTCAGGCGTGGGACCAATCAGAGGGAATAAGCGGCAAAGGAAGACTATTCCCCCGTGCTGCGGAAGAGCTTGTGCGTAGTTTGCTTGGCGCTTTGCTGTAGCTTTCCTTCTTAGCAATAGCACGAGCCGTCGTTGCATTTTATTCATCAAGCGCTTCATGGCGCCAGGAGCCTCCTGGCAGCGCACAGGCTGCCTGTGAAGTGATAAGGTGTGAGGCGCTGGTCTTCCATCACTGCAGAGAGCTTGGCTGGGAGCAATGTCCTGACGCCGAAGTGTCCTGGGCGCCCGGTGGCAGCCGCGCAAGATGGCGACGAATGGCGCACAATGACGACGCTAACATTAATGCGAATACTAACGCGTGGGGTGGCCTCGGCTCGACTTCGGCGTCACACGGAAGGGGCATTTTACCTCACGCTCTTCCACCCCGCGTGTGAAGGTCGGGACTGGCCGGGGCACCGTGGAAATGCGCATTTAGTGAGCGTTAACATTCACGTGTACAACTAACGAACAAATGTAACTAGCCATCTGACAAGAAACGGCTGGGGGGGCAACTGAAAACACCGTGGGGGCAGTGGGTTTCTGCTAAGTTAGGAGTTTGCGACGTGACTAATGTTCTCGGGTGTGTGTTGCGCGCTTCGTGTGGCGCCGGTAGATCTCCCGCGCAGATCGTTAACCACAGGGCCCTGTGCAAGCGGCATCACTGGGGGCAGAAGGTGGGGGGCGGACGTGCCATATTGGACTATATATATTGTAAGGGGGTATCGTTGACTCTGCGTATCAATGCAAACCCGTTCACAAGAAAGCGCGTCTCGTGCCCATAGACGACTGTGAGGTGGGTGCAGGCCTGGGCTGCAGGTATGTGGGTTACCAGTGGTACCACGGTGCATGGGCTCCTGTACGATGCCATGCACCGTGGTACCAGAGTCACCTCGCCTCCCACCTGTCAGCCACCATAGAGAAATGGTAGGGGGTGCGCGAAAGAGGGATGGAGGGATTGGGGGGGGGGGGCGGCTGGAAAAAGTGGGACTCTATTCCAAGTAGGCTGCTGTGAAAGTAAATGGCATATATGAGCCATGACAACTATGACTGCAGAGTTCTCACTCGGGGGAACGCCGTTCCCTGTAGTGCAGCGCTCCATTTCCAGCCCTGCCTATTAGAACTGTCCTGGGCGCCACTGCATGCCACCATAAGCCGCTGCAGGCAGCCCCGAGATGTCTCCACACCCGATAAGCATCCGCAGCATTACAGGCGCGAGCCATGACTTGTCATTAACCTCCGTTTTATTGCCACCTCAACGCGATTGCCTGGTTTCAATCTAAGCCACTCAATGTACCCAGCAGAGGGTGGCGCGGGTATGGCGCGCGAAACATGTACCCAGCTCGTGTTCTGTTCTTTTTAATGCACGGGCATGTTTAGGGGTGTGGAAATGGCACTCAAGGGTCGGACCCTCACCGCCACATCCCCAGTGCAGTCTGCTGCGAGGCTGCGCTCCTCGCCTGTTTTATGACAACGGCGGGTAGTCTGGTCCATCGCCCCGGTCTGCTCGGTCGTTATTTTTTATACATGATTCACCAGGTCGTGTGATATTCGACTCATATCTGCCTTCTTGGAAGATACTCGGGTGTCTGCAGAGAATGAATAAAGCACGGGTTATAAGGAGAGGTTATTGTACAGAATTCGACTTCCCAAGAATTCGTGTCGCGCTCCGCCATGTGATGCGTGCGGACGCCGTTTGGGGTGGAACTGGCGGGGGCTCTCGGCTCAGGTCAGCAACAGCGACGAGGATATGAAGACGCTGACCTCCGGGATCTCGGAATACGTACTAATGGGAAAGCGTTCCTCCTGGGCGGGGGGGGGCACCGTCATTCCCGCGGAGCAGAGACCCAGGAGGCCACCCTTCGGTCGCCAGCGCACCCCTCCCGGGAGCGGGGACCCCCCTCCGCGGGAGTTCAGCGCCCTTCCAGCGATATATTCAGGGCGGAGGCTGGCTGCGGGCCTGGCAGTTTCTGCTGGAGCGGTTCTTGCGGGCTGGGTCGCCTGGAGGTCAGTGCAGTGGAGGAAACCGCGCCAGGCCAAGGCCAACTGAAGGGAAACGGGAACAGGGTGCACCCTGGGCTGCCCCCGGGTCGGGGCCGAGGAACGGGGGAAATTAAAGTGACCCCGCTTGGAAGCAAACTGTTTTAGCGTCTTGTTAGAGAAACTCAGTGGGGACACGGGTTCATGGCACGAGTTGCACACTGGGAATCCAGTAAAAAACGACTTTACAGGAGCTACCTGAGTTATAGCCCCGCAGCTCACTATAGGGTAATAAAGAAAAAAATGTTCCCCGGTATTTCAGGAAAATAAAGTCTAATAAATAGGGTCATTTGTTGACAATGTTCTCTTTACCGCTGAAACGACCGCAGATGTAACTCGGAGGGCCTGATGGACAAAGCTTTCTTCAATGGGTGCATCCCTTCGAAACACGCTTTGCTAATCTGGGCGGAAAGTGAGCGCGGATGTCTGTTGGCGCAGACATCCATCATCCCACTTCCACGGGCACCCTGAGGAGCATGTGTTCACAAGTGCAGTCCGGCGCCCATAGACCACCCGGGCCTGATTCTCAAGCTCGTTTTACAATGGCGCAATCACACGAAAAAAAAACCTTTTGCAAATCAGGTCCCTGGTGTGGTACGGAGCCATAAACAACCACCGACGCCCCGAATTTCTTTTGTAAATAGAATACACAGACACGTTTTCTAATGGGAAAACCCCATTGGAAAACGCTCTGTGGATAGGTGTCACTACGGCTGCAAGAAAATTAAGAAATATGATTAGTGTAATCCACCCGCCACTCTCTAAATATTCGTGGTCCGATGGATCTGTGGAGGGGCGGGGGAGTGGGTTCACAGGGGACTTCCTTGCAGAGTCAATAACACCGAAGTCCCCAAAAGGAAGCATTGAAGCCAGTGAGTCGCGGGTGGTGAGTGGGAGTGCGGGTGGGGGGCCGAGCCATCGCTTTATATGCGAATTCGCTGTGGCCCCAAGGCCCGGCATGAAGAGGAGCACGCGCGGATCAGCCCTCGGGTTCCCGCTCCAGCCCAGCGGACCTTTCTGGGCCCCGGCATGTGCCCCTCTCACCGGGAAGCTGTGGGCCCCCGTCCTCGGGGTGCGAGATGGGGGCTGCCATCCACCCAACGCCCGTGAATCCTCGACTACGGCACCGAGGGCAGCACGGGAACCCAGCATGGCATATGCGCCCAGACTGCCACGCGTGTGCGGTCCCCTCTGCTGGGGCGCGTGTGCCACGCACGTACACCAGCGGGCGGGCTGCACACGCGTGCTGAAATCACGCCGTGGGTTCCAACTAACCCCCCTGTGAGCGGCATCCGTTGCCCGCCTGATTTGCACACATGGAAGCGCTTTACGCCGCTGTGGCCTTCACCGTAGATTCAAAATGGCGCTAGCGTAACGCAAGTCATATGGATGTCTTATTTCCCCACAAAGGGCCACGGCATTTTTTCGACGTCAAACCGGAGCCAGGCAGGGCTGCATGTGGGACAGTGGAGCGGAGGCACGAGCGGTGATTTTACGATAGATTTGTCCGCAAAGGCTGACAGAAGAGCTAAAGTTGTTATGTTTAAACACAATGTGAAATTAGCCCCGTTATATTTGTGCAGATGTGTTGCCTATAACTTACACAACATACGGTATATTCTGTGAGAAATGTTGCGTGTTTGTCGCTGGACACTCGGGACAAGAATGAAAGCGTGCATTTGCTTTCGCTGATGAATCGCCGCATGTGCACGGCGTGTTTGTGGGCCGTGCACGAAGGCGCACGCCGCCACCGCGAAGCGTGTATGCTGTATTGTTCCACTGCTGACCTTATATCCATCCTGATGTCTTTTCTGCTAACATGTATGAAACCGTGAAGTGTGGGTTTGCTGCAGGAGACGCCTTTGCCTCGCATGCCGGCGACCCGGCGAGCACGTCGTGTCCCATAACTGCCTGTCTTGGGTTACGCAGAACTGTATACAATGATGTATGTGTTTGGGGAACTGTCCGTAAATATTTAGATTACGCAGATAGCGCAGATACAGGAAGGGCCCAGATGAGGCTTTCTGGGAGCCCCGTGGCCGCTATGGGAAGGGGGAGCCCCCCCGCCCCAACCCCCCTCCGCCGCCCAGCCCCTGGGAGGCAATAGTGCCATGCAGCGTCTGGCCCACAGCCCCGGGCTCTTTAATAAGAGCGGGGCGGCTTCTGCAGCGCCCGTGGCCGGGGCGGGGAGGGGAGGGGGGGGTTGGAGGGATACTGTTTCTTTAAGAGACATTCCTGCCCCGTTTTGTCAGCAAACCGCCTGAATGCTCGTCCCTGTCTGAGAGGCGCTGCCTGCACCCAGCCCTCTGCCGAGGAGACCATAGGCTGAGCGCCGGCTGCACTTAATTTATGACCGAGACGGGGAGGTTTTAACCTTCTGGGGGAGGAGCGCTGCTTAACTACAGGCATCTGAGCCGGGGCAGGACACTGTGCACAGCTGAGAAGCCAGGCCGGCGATCCCCGCTCCGTGCCAGGGCCCCCGCCCCACCCACCCACCCACCGTGGAACTCCGGTGCGGACCCCGCAAGGCTGCTGTTGGGGGTCGGGAGTGCTGCTGCTGTTTTTTTTTCAATGTGTTGAAGCCACAAGGGTGGATGTTGTTTTCTGCCGCCGTGGAGGACTAAAGCCGTGTTCTTGTCATGGATTCTTTCAAAGGTGGCATGAGTCTGGAGCGGTTGCCCGAGAGCCTGCGGCCGCCACCCGTGCACGACCTGACGAGCGGCTTCCACCTGCAGCGGCCGGCCGAAGCCCGGGAGGCGGTGGAGAACTCGGCCAGCGAGTCTTCGGACACCGAGGTGCCAGGTAAAGGGGCCTTGAGCCGCGCTAGGGGGGGGGGGAGTGGGGCCGCGGGGGTATGGGGGCAAGTGGCCCGGCCAGGCGCTTCCTGTGATGCGGCACTCAGAGGCCACCTTCGCGCACACTGAACTGCCTGACACACAAGCGCGCCTCTCTGCCGAGTGGCACGCATTCCCCTGGCATGCATGTTCCTAGTGTATTTTCCGCAAACATGCAGAATACAGTTGCGTCTTTCCCACTGCCACTTTCGTATAACAACACTGCAACATTTTAGCAAGTTGTGGGGGTGACAGGCTGCGGCGCTCATGCCGAGTTCTTCTTAATGCCCGGGGCCACTGTGTCCATAATGTGCCCGTTTGTTTCCCGTTGATAATGCAGGCTGCTATCGAGTATAACTGCGCGCGCCGTGCAGAAGGCGGAACGCCATCGCTGGGGCCGATTTACATTACCGTCCACATGCAAAATATATACAAAACGAGCAAAGACTGCGACAATGGCGGCCGCGCTCTTTCTCCGAGCAGCAATGCATGGACACCGTCCGCGGACTTTTCACGTGTTTTAATTTGCGAGGGTTTTGCAGGCAGCGGCCATATGTTTAAATGGCACAAATACGAGCATCTCGCCTTCCAGATTTCCCAGCTAATCCTGCGAGACCAGTCCCCTGGCCCCGCCACCCCCAGGAAAGAAGCGCGATCTTTGAAATATGGGACGCGTGGGACAGCCATCTCTGTGGGTGATTTGCGCCCGTGCCCACGCGTGAGCTGCATAGAAAGCCTGGCCAGTGCATGGCTCCAGAGGCCGCACGTGTACTTGGTGCTTCCGATTTCTACACGGCGGGGGTTCGCGTCGGCTGTTTTCCTCACAGCAACAACAAACAATGTGACGTAGCATTTTATTTTCCCAGGAGAAGGTCTGAGCACATCGCCCACCTGTTTCCCTCAGGACTACGAGCAGGGCGTAGGCACCGACCCAGTCATACACGTGCCGCAGGAAAAGACAGAGAATTAGCAAAAGGATTTTATTTTCCCAGTGGCGTCACCCTTTGGTGCATTTCCGACTACATAAAAAGTGCACATTTACAACGGCCATCCGGGGAAGACTTTCTGTACCAATTCCTTTAAATCCGCCAATAATATGCAGCACTTTCATTTTGCGAAAGATACGGGGCAGTATCTGTTGCCCAGCAGCACATGCACTCCCGGTTCTGTGTGCGGAAATCCTGAAGAAGGCGCGTAACATGCATTCCTGGTTCCGTGCGCGGAAATCCTGAAGGAGGCGCGTAACATGCATTCCTGGTTCTGTGTGCGGAAATCCTGAAGGAGGCGCGTAACATGCATTCCTGGTTCTGTGTGCGGAAATCCTGAAGGAGGCGCGTAACATGCATTCCTGGTTCTGTGTGCGGAAATCCTGAAGGAGGCGCGTAACATGCATTCCTGGTTCCGTGCGCGGAAATCCTGAAGGAGACGCGTAACATGCATTCCTGGTTCCGTGCGCCGAAAACCTGAAGGAGATTCGTAACATGCACTCCTGCTTCTGTAACATGCATACCTGGTTCTGTGTGCGGAAATCCTGAAGGAGGATCGTAATACGCATTACTGGTTCCGTGTTCGGAAATCCTGAAGGCGGCGCGTAACATGCACTCCTGGTTCTGTAACATGCATGCCTGGTTCTGAGTGCGGATATCCTGAAGGAGACTCGTAACATGCACTCCTGGTTCTGTAACATGCATGCCTGGTTCCGTGTGCGATAATCCTGAAGGCGGCGCGTAACATGCACTCCTGGTTCTGTAACATGCTTGCCTGGTTCTGTGTACGGAAATCCTGAAGGAGACTCGTAACATGCACTCCTGGTTCTGTAACATGCATGCCTGGTTCCGTGTGCGGAAATCCTGAAGGCGGCGCGTAACATGCACTCCTGGTTCTGTGGTAAGCAGAGCTGTTCGCCAGAGATGGCCCGTCGCGGAATTCTGCCTTGCGAACTTGCCTTCTGCAGATATCCAGGTCTGCCTTGTCTGCAGTACACGTGTGCGCCCCTTCGATGCATTCCAGTCCAGACGGGAATATATACATAGATGCTGAAAACCTCTAGATGAAGTGGACGAATTGGGGCGTTTCACCCAGTTCCCAACAGTGTCTGCTCTTTCCGACTGCGGGTGGACGGCTGGTGGCTTTGCACACACTAGGCCCGGATGCTAAAAGCATTTCCAGTAGGCAGACCCAATTGCAACGCGCTCTGTGACTTATGGCCAGGGGCTGGAATACTGGGTTCGTCTGCATGGATATATCGCGGGCTTCGCTCCGCGACCCCGAATATTGCAGTCACCCCTCTATGTCGACACGATGGACGATTTCCCGGCAACGGTTTCAGTTCCAGTCAGAGTCCCGTTTGCTGTTTTCTTTTTGCGAAGTTCAGAGGCCTGCGAACACCCTTCAAATACGAACCCCAAAGGTTAATTTTATCAAGACGCTGTTTCCGGGTAGTGTTACTGGCGTATGTTGCGGGGGTGCAATGGCGCAGTACCGGGCACAGGCCCCTGACACCCCAGGCTCACTCGGCGCAGTCTATCCCATTCCTGGATTCCAAGAATAGGGCAGAAAGAGGCCGGCGCTTTCTTTTGAGGGATTTCTCGGTAGTTCGTTGCCAGACGCGAGGCCTTGCTTTCGGTTCGCGGCTTAGGCCCAGTTCCCGTCCGGCCTCTGGTTCCGCCTGTTGGAAGCATTGTTCGCGGTTCTGTCAGGATGTACCCGGACGGTTTGGCGCTTTATTTCGCCGATAAGGCCCTGCTCGCTCGCCGCGGACTTTGTGATGTGAGTTCGCGGATTTAACAAAACAATCGCGCGGAGGCTCCGAGTGCAAGAAGCGTGGCTTTAATAGATGCATTTGATAAAATGGTGGTGTCATTTGTGGATGGCGCTAAACGCCAGAAGATTTAGTTTCCTTTGAAATGAAAGCAAAGCCTTCATACAAACAGCAGTGTTTCCGCTTCTGCACGGCCTCCATCGCGCCCCTCGGAGCAGGCTATGGAACCCCTGACGGACAATTGCGTTTGAAGCCAAATCCTCTGCCTGTCCCGTGATGTCTGTCTGCCAAATATATAAATTGCCAGTGCACTGTGGAGGTAGCGTGAGAGCGCCAGACACGCATTTTAGAGTTCCGCGAAGTCTCAGCAGCTCTGGGCCTACGTTTCCAGAACACGGAATAAATGCCATGTTTCCGTGTAGGTCAGAGGGAAAAAGGAGCCCGAGAGTGAGGGAGAGCGTCGCCTGCATTTTATTGATACGCACAGGTACAAGTATACATGCGTGTGATCATTAAATGGGACTTTATACAGAAATATAAACAAATAAGACTTTTTCCCACTGATATGTTATGCGCGTGCACACGTGTTAGCCGTGATTTTCGTGCTTAACATCACGTTAAACACGAGCAGCTGTAGATTATTGCAGGAGGTATTTTGCGTCCCGCATCTACACTCCACTTCCCTGAAATTCGGCGCCGACTTTACTGAATTTTAACCAGTGCAGTATTTTTTTATTTTTTTGTATTTCTAAAACCCTGGATTCCCGTTTTTTTTTTAGCTTCATAGATATATCGCTGTATTTTGGAAACGGGAATTGCCGTGAGTACATTCCGCCGCGCCTTGGGTCCCAGGACAAGGGGAAATCGCAATTAAACGGGCATCACCCTCTAAATGATGTACTCTAGAGAATTAAATACATCCATCGAATTTAGAAAATGTGACACATTCGATACACATATATTCGATTTCTTTTGAGGGAAAAGTGACATCTCATTGGGCGTGTTGTGGCCTATTCTGTACTCTTAGATTTTTAAACCAGAAAGGGCTTATGTGTGGAAAATACCACACCGCCCTGCTTCCCACGGGGGTAGGGGGCGAGGGCGGTGGATGTGGGTAGGGTGTTCGCTCACGAATGTAAACATGAACTTTTGCGTTTAGCTCGGAGATTGCATCGCGTTGTGGTGTTTTTCGAGCAAGGCAAGGTCGTTGTTTGTAGTCGTATTGGATGTTTTCGCATTTTGCAACTATTCTCTGTGCTGTGCTCGCGCGCCCATATGTATAACAGTAAAGGCCTCCCAGTGCTGGCAGGCGCCTGGCGGGAAACTCTTTTGCAGGTCAGGCACCGGAAGGGGCGTGCCCCGTGACATTTGAAAGTGCAGTAATGGTCGCAATTACTTACTCTCTGGGAGTCGGTAAAGTGCGCGCTGAATAAGGGGGGAGTTACGCTGCTTGCGTAGATTGCGCATTGGGAGTCCATTCTTGACAGTTCTTTGTAGGGCCGCCTGACTGTAAAGTGAGCTGGGGGGGTGGGGGGGCAGAGGATGTAGTAATGGAGCCGTCTGTATTTAATGAGCGTCTGTTTCCCACTTTCATAAGCCCTGTTAGGATACAGTGCGGATGGCTGCTGTTCTGGGGTGTGTTTTATGCTTCCCCTCAGACCACCACCGCACACTCAACCCCCTATTGCTCTTAGTCTCCTGTCTCACGTCTCCGACCAGGCCTTGCTTTTATGGTTGAACATGTCTTCTGCATACTGTGTGCTCTGGCTGGGTTGTGACATTGTGCTGTTTTTGGTTTCCGTGCAGAAAAGGACCGCAGCGGGGAGCAGAAGAGCGAAGATGGCACCGGGGAGGACCCTTCCAAGAAGAAGAAGCAGCGGCGGCAGCGCACGCACTTCACCAGCCAGCAGCTGCAGGAGCTGGAGGCCACCTTCCAGAGGAACCGCTACCCTGACATGAGCATGCGCGAGGAGATCGCTGTGTGGACCAACCTCACCGAGGCTCGAGTGCGGGTAAGAGCAACCCACCCAGCGGGGAAGCGGGAGAAAGCATGTGGGCCATAGACTGCATATGCATCCGAGTGAATGAGTGTGAGTGTGGGAGTGCACACATTTGTATCACACACACTACGATTGATCTATGGATCTAGGCCCCCCAGTCTTGCTTATACAGGTAGGGAGAGCAGCTAGAGTGTGACATGTCTGCATCCCAGGACAGTCGGAGCAAGAAGTCAACGCAGGGAAACGGCAGACTTGTGCGCTAGGGACTAAGGGCCTGATTCACAGGGTGTTTTCCAATGTGAGTGCGCCATTATAAAACGCTTCTGTGAGCAAGGCTCTAAATGTTCACCCCGGGAGCTAGGAGGCGGCACTAAGTCCAAGTGTGGACCTCTGCGGATTCTAGAGGCCTGCACCTGGGTCAGAGCATCCCCAACAACCAAAATGGGGGTTTTAGCTACGAGGGTAGACTAAGGGCCACGGACTGCATGGTCATATATGGCTGCAAGAGTCCGGCAGCTCTAGTCTCTGCCTTCCCATGACATGAAGGACCCAGGAACATAAGTAGTATTTTATACGGTATACGGTGTACGCTGCACCATCATACACTAGAACAGTCCAAGATCCAGACAGAGAGACGGACAAAGACGAACCACTACATACGGGCTGGGAAGAAACCCTAACATGAACCTCACGCGTGCAGCATGAGCACCTTTGTGCATGACACCAGAAAACATTGCCCCTTTCTACCTTCATTCCATGTTTTTATCACGCTATTGATTTGACATTCACTTTAAAGACATGCAGAATTCAATAGGAAGTATTCCCCTCTTATCCCATTTAGGATAAATCACTCATTTAGTGGTCGATGTTACTTGCAATAAAATGATGTAGCCCTGCGACCCAATATAGATAGAAGTGAATGCCAATGCGTCATACCAGACCTCTGCTTTGCCACACCTCGCATAAGCCCCCTTGGACAATCCTGCCCCTTATAAGATGTTTACGTTATTCTAAGGAGCAAGGCAGAAGGTCGTTATAATATGCGCGACTCTACTGTTTGCATTCACGTGTATCGTCGAAGCATGAGTCCAGGTCATGATTATCTTCGATAAGGGACGCCGTACCCATGGCCGGTTTTGGTCGTGAGTAGGGCCATTACATAGTCACACATTCGTGATCCAATTAGGAAGTTTGGCTACGGAAGAAAAGTCAACATATGCCAAACTCTGCCAGGCTCTGCCGTGATCATGTCCTTCTTGGCAAATATCTAAGAGCGGAGGCTGAAGTTAAAGGCCCGGGCCCGTATATCTCACCACTTCCACATGCGCACTTCTAGAAGGCCCTTCACACCTCCCTACGAAGAACTGTGAGGTCTCAGAAAGGTGCTAACTTTGCTACGAAGACTCTCTTCGAGCTACGGCCGCCAGACTCTATCCAATCATCGAGTGATAGTTTAGAAGCATTCACATATGTAGAATTTGTTAGTCTTTTAAGAGTTTAAAAATATGCAAAAAAATCCCACGCGCATTATACGGAAGGATATAAAGGATGTCGCCAATGGTCGGGCGCTCATCATTCGTTGCATGGGTGTCATTTTAGGGGGGACAGGGGTGTTTGTTCCACCCAACTTTCATGGCACACCATTTTGTCCCCATTCATTTAGCTGCGGCACCTTTTTTCAGATGTCATGTCCCCCACAACATTTTCAGCAAAGTTACTCCACTGATTCGTTGGCATCTATGACACTGGTTAACTGACCAGCAATGACCCGTCCAGACATTTAATCAAAATAACGGTTTTCCTATTTTGTTAAAAATAAAACATCTTGGTAAATATTTCTAAAAACAAATATGTACTCAATTAAGGAGCATTACATATCCTTAAAAATGCCCCCCTTTTTTTTCAGATGTAGAGATTTTGGGCACCTTCTCGACTGCGTAATAAAAAGGTTGAGGATTACATTTGTCCCAAAAAGAGGAGTCGTCCTTAAAACCATGGGAGGACATCTAGGGGCAGCCACCAGAGAGATTGTAGGGCCATTGGGACATTATCATATCATCGAGTACTGATGACCGAATGCTACTGTGTATGGCTTGGCCTTCGGAGGCCACCATCGGATGATATGGGGCGACAGCCAGTAAGTACCCCAATAACACTGTTTATCCAGAAAAGACCAATACCCGGACCATCAAGTGAAATTGCTTATCTGGAAATGAAGTGCTTAACCTCACACAGAGCAAGGCGAGGCCGCGAGCATGACGCTCTAAGCGACGAGTCGAGATCCGGGCAATGCCTAGAGGAATATAGAAGTGTGCCAGAGCGGAAGTGAGAGATCATTCTAGTTGTTCTCCAACAGGGAGAACCAGCGTGTGAGGGTGCCAGATGGCAAGCTTTACAAAAATCACATTTTTGTTGGAAATTATGAAAAATCTCTAGCAGACCCCACTTGTGCAACCCATCTAATGAAGAGAAAACAAAAGATAACATAGCGTAATGCAACAGGATAAAAGAAAATAAAAACCAAATTCAACAGAGTTAGAATTACTCAACTCATCAGGTGTACATTGATATTCTGAGTTGCTCTGTCTTGGTGTGATTCAATTGGAAATGTTGTATTTTCCTCAATGACAATGTCACTTTCACAGTATCTTGCACACCAGAGTTGGGATAGGTAATAATCTCCTGCCCCCACCCCCAGCAGACTCACCTACTGCTCTGTATAATGATTGAAAAGTACAGGCAGCACCATTGATCCCTGGCCCTGGGGTACACCGGAAATTAAAATGGAACCTCAAATTCAGCCTCTTTGATGGAAACCAGCCGGGTAGAGCCTGTTAAAGAATAAACTGGTTGAGGACTGCTTTTCCTGTGCCAATATGGCGTTCTAATGTATTATACCGTAGGTCATGTTCAGTGATATCTAAGTGCTGCTAAAGATCAAGCAGCACCAACCAGCATGACTCGCTATCGTCCATTAAGCAACACGCGTCATTCGAGATTATCATCACTGTGGCGAAGGGGAGATAACGAACAATCGGGGGAGATGAAACCCCAAAGAAGGACAATCTACAGATTAACACTGGTGTATTGACACACAGAGGAGGAAGGGGCGAAGACTAATGAGACTGTATGGCAGCCCAACCACACAAGTGTAGCCATGAAACTCAATCCAGAGTCATAGGACAGGAGGTGGAGGGGAAGGGCATAGAGAAATGGCACAAAATCCCAATAGGAGAATAAATGCAACCCAATAGCACACCAGAGAAAGGAAGAAGCAGAGAGGCTGCTAATCCACAAAGGCACATACTCATAACCATGTACGCACTGGGAGCCAGAATCCTACAGGGAAGCCGGATGGAAACTCGAGTCAGAATAGCGCGTGGGAGGCCGGAGCAGAGTTAGAAACCCATCGGAGATAAGAAAGCAGGATTCACAAAGTAACCAGCAGCGAAAACCACACAAGAGAGGAGATGGCAGAGCGCAGAACTATGGAGCACTAGAAGATGCGGACATAGGAAAGCGATACTCAACGCAGAAACACACACGCACACACACAGCCCAAAAGCACACATAGACAATGGCCACAAGGTCTGGAAGCATGTAAAGCAAATGATAACAAAACTCTGTATGAAATCACAAGACAAGGATACACAAACCCACAGAACACACTAGCAGTGGACCTGCATTCCAGAACTTCTGCTGAGAAATCTACAAATAGGCCTCAATCAAACACCCGGCGTGGAAAAATAACTCCGAAACACTCGCAGGAAATGGATGCTCTGCCCTGCATGAGACATTAAATTGACGCACAATCCAGAACCATACACAGAAAAAGAATACATGCCATGGAAGAAGAGACGGGCTAAATAGATACAGATTGCAGACTCTCACACAGGAAATCGTCTCACAAATAATTGCACTATGAAAAGGGAAGGACAATTCAAAATTCTCCATAGAAAAGAGGCAGACACCCCGGCAGCAAACACAAGAAATGGACATGGATTCACAATTAAAAGGGAAGCACCAACATTGAAACGCCACCTACAAGCACCCACAGGAATTAAATAAAGAAACACACACAGCCCTACACCCATTCGAGAACCACACATCGTTTTTGGGGACGGGATCTAGAAGGACAAAGGAGATGGGAGAACAACCCAGAAACACTCAAACAAGAAGCACAAACAAGTGGCAAAGACATGGGTGCAATACAAAATATGGAAGCACACATTGGACAAGATCCCACAATCCAGTAGCATGTACTGGAACAGTCTATACAGCCAGAGAAGACACATTGCAAAGAGACAGGTGTTGTAGCAGTTCTGCACTTTATACATACACATTCATGTGGTTCAGAAAATTGCACTCTAACTAATGGATATACAATACAGAAATATACAAAAAGAAATCAACAATCCACTACCATACACACTAACATGACAGAGAAACAAGAAGCACAAACAGAAAAGGGATACTCAATTCAAAAGCATGTCAATGAAATTGAAACATATAAAAAACACAACCCAGGGGGTAAACATGGGTATTGAACACACTCACCCACATGTAATATGCACATATTCTAACAGCCCTCAGGCAATAGAAACACAACCAGAAGCACAGGGAATAAAACATGTCAATCAGTGTCACATGAGAAATTGAAACCTTTGAGAATCACACACAGGAAATTGACGCACAATAAAGAAAGACAATGGTTTGAATCACAATCCAGGATCTCACACAGAATTGGATAAACAATTAAGTGACAGACACATGGAATTGATGCGCATTTCAGAGGCAGGCATCGGGAATTGAGTGACAACCCAGTAGCTTGTGTTGGAAGTGTGCACACGGAGCCAAAAACCAACCACTGGAGAGGGGCACATATACCAGAGGCGTACACTAGGAATTGACACAGAGTTCAGAAGCGCACTCAGGAAAGGGACACACAATGCTGAAGCGCAAATGATTAATTGACTAACATGCCAGAAACACACACAGGAAGTGGACATAGAACCCGTGATCATGGACAACAAACGGACATATGATCTTAAAGTGTGCACTTGAAATGGGTACACAATTCAGGCTCCCACACAAGCAATGGAAATGCAACCAGGAAACAAACACGGCCAATGATCAATCAATAAAGGCACCCACTGGGAATGGACACATAGCTGCACATCCCAAAGGAAACAGAACCACAACTCAGAAGCACACACACACCGGATGCAGCAGAAAAAAGAACCAGAAGCTCCCACTGTAAATTGGAACCACACAGAGGAAATGGCCCCAGAAGCACACACAGGCAATTGGAACCACACAGAGGAAATGGCCACAGAAGACGGATCCTGCCCCAGAAGCACACACAGGCAATTGGAACCACACAGAGGAAATGGCCACAGAAGATGGATCCTGCCCCAGAAGCACACACAGGCAATTGGAACCACACAGAGGAAATGGCCACAGAAGATGGATCCTGCCCCAGAAGCACACACAGGCAATTGGAACCACACAGAGGAAATGGCCACAGAAGATGGATCCTGCCCCAGAAGCACACACATGCAATTGGAACAACACAGAGGAAATGGCCACAGAAGATGGATCCTGCCCCAGAAGCGCACACAGGCAATTGGAACCACACAGAGGAAATGGCCACAGAAGATGGATCCTGCCCCAGAAGCACACACAGGCAATTGGAACCACACAGAGGAAATGGCCACAGAAGATGGATCCTGCCCCAGAAGCACACACAGGCAATTGGAACCACACAGAGGAAATGGCCACAGAAGATGGATCTTGCCCCAGAAGCACACACAGGCAATTGGAACCACACAGAGGAAATGGCCACAGAAGATGGATCCTGCCCCAGAAGCACACACAGGCAATTGGAACCACACAGAGGAAATGGCCACAGAAGATGGATCCTGCCCCAGAAGTTCCCACTGGAAATTGGAACCACACAGAGGAAATGGCCACAGAAGATGGATCCTGCCCCAGAAGCACACACAGGCAATTGACCAAGAATAAAGTGGCACATGGAGAATGTGGCCAAATGATCCCCAAGCAGCGATAATCCAGTAACCCGTGACCAAACTGTATGCACAGCCATGTAGCAGCACACACAAGAAGGGGAACATCATTCAGGGATACACACAATACATGGATCACCAGTTCAGAAAGACACGCAGGCCCGGATCCAGCCATTCAGAAGCACAGATAAATCTACAACTCCATCCAGGTCCACACACAAAGTAGACATACAATCCTGTAGTGCATGTTGAAAAACGACCCACAGTCTAGGGGCAAATGCAGGAAATTGAGACCTAATCCAGAGGCCTGTACAAGAAATTGGCATGTAGTCTATAAGTACATGCAAGAAATGGGCACACAATCCAGAAGTAAATACTAGAAATGTGCACACGCTTCCGAAGCACAAGCAGAACATGCAACAGAACCCAGAAGCAGGCACAAAAATTAGAAGGCAAGCAGACCTGGGGAAATAGACATACAATCCACAGGCCTCAGAGTGGTAACTGACACACAATTCACCACAAACACACACAGTAAATGGAAACAATCTAGAAGAAGGCACTGAAAGTAAATGCATACACCACTAGCAACCCCGAGTTTGACACTCAATTCAGCTGCATGTATGTAAAAATCATAGACAACCCAGAATTACACCCAAACCTTGGGCATGCAACCCTGAAGAATACACTGGAAATGGTTACACAATTCAAAATCACACATAGGAAATGGAAACACAATCCAGACAAAACCATGGCCCATGCGCAGACAATCCAAAAGTGCACAGGAAATGGTGAAAGAAATCTAGAAACAGAGATGGACACAGAATCAGGCGGCACGCAGAAAAAGTGCACACATTCCAAAGAGACACACAAGAAATTGACACATATGCCAGTAGTGCACACGGGAAACAGTCCCACAATAAAGTAGCACAATAGAAATGGAGACACAATCCAGAAGCAAACAAATTAAATAGGTATATAAATAAATAACAATCAATAGGAACATAATTCTGAAGCACGCAGTAAATTGAAGCAGAAATCCCATATCACACGGATGTACAACGAATACAGTGGCACATACATGAAATGAACCCCCAACGAACCCGCAGACCCCAAAACGAAAGATATCCCAGGAGAGAGACAGCTCACAATCAAAACTGCACCTGGGGATGGTAAGCACAATGCAGTCACACAAGGAGCAATCCCAACCCATATTCGGAAATGCCAAATCAGATCAGAAAGTAGCAATCAACCTAGTAACATGCCTAAAACACGAAGCATTACTAGTAATGCTGGTACAATGGTTTAAAACAACGCACCTTTATTTTAAAAGCCATGACTTTTCCCGGCAGGTTGCAAGGTGGAGCAGATATTTCCATCTTGGGTGCAAATCCTGGTTTACATTGATAAAGGCGAGCTTGAATCCAAGGTGGAGTAGATATTTCCATCTTGGGTGCAAATCCTGGTTTACATTGATAAAGGCGAGCTTGAATCCAAGGTGGAGCAGATATTTCCATCCTGGGTGCAAATCCTGGTTTACATTGATAAAGGCGAGCTTGAATCCAAGGTGGAGCAGATATTTCCATCTTGGGTGCAAATCCTGGTTTACATTGATAAAGGCGAGCTTGAATCCAAGGTGGAGTAGATATTTCCATCTTGGGTGCAAATCCTGGTTTACATTGATAAAGGCGAACTTGAATCCAAGGTGGAGCAGATATTTCCATCCTGGGTGCAAATCCTGGTTTACATTGATAAAGGCGAGCTTGAATCCAAGGTGGAGCAGATATTTCCATCTTGGGTGCAAATCCTGGTTTACATTGATAAAGGCGAGCTTGAATCCAAGGTGGAGCAGATATTTCCATCTTGGGTGCAAATCCTGGTTTACATTGATAAAGGCGAGCTTGAATCCAAGATTTAAGAAAAGGATTACACGGACACCCATTCGGGTTGAACCTAAACGCCTCCTTCCGAATTGCCAGGCACTATTCAGAAAGTTCGACGCTGCATACACCGCGGCGGGACTGCTCATATTTGGAAAGAGAGAGGTGACACAATTCAAAAATAATTCCTAGAGCCTGGGGAAAATGGCAGAGCTGCAAAACGGAGAAACACAGAAGAGAGGTTACACGGCCCACAAAGAAAGGGTAACCAACCAAGCCCTCCAACCGCACAGTGGGGGGCCACAACATTCTGAATCACACAGGAATTAACATTCTTTGCTCCCTTGGGGAAAGGGAAATAGAAGGTAGAATCCCAGATGGAAACCCACACCACACCAGTAGCACACTGGAACCAATCCAGGGCAACAGAGAAGAGCGGAGCCGTGAGGAACAGCGATATGCCTCAGAGGCACTGAGGAGGCAGAGAGAGGAGAAGGTACACCACCGAACCACAGAGGGTGGAAGCAGACTCACCCAACAACCACAAACCAAGTGTAACCAACCAAAACCTGGAGCTGCACAGAGAGGGGAGGCAGATGCACCCAACAACCACAAACCAAGTGTAACCAACCAAAACCCAGAGCCGCACAGTAGGGGGACACAACATTCTGAATCACACAGGAATTAACATTCTTTGCTCCCTTGAGGAATGGGAAATAGAAGGTAGAATCCCAGATGGAAACCCACACCACACCAGTAGCACACTGGAACCAATCCAGGGCAACAGAGAAGAGCGGAGCCATGAAGAGCAGAGATATGCCTCAGAGGCACTGAGGAGGCACAGAGAGGAGAAGGTACACCCCCTAATCACAGAGGGCGACAGCAGACGCACCCAACAACCACAAACCAAGTGTAACCAACCAAAACCCAGAGCCGTACAGCGGGGGGGGGGACAACATTCGGAATCACGCAGGAATGAAGAATCACATTCTTTGCTCTTGGACACACCCAACAACCACAAAGAGGGGGGTGCCAAGATAAGTGACATCCAAATCCGTGAGGAGCAGACGCATCCGACAACCAATAGGAGAAGCAAAAACACCTAGAACCACAAATAAGGGGGGCTGTAACAGAAAAGTGCCGCAGAGCCAGGTTTTTCGATTTCCAGTTCCGTAGGATATTTCTCTTAGCCCCCCCATAGAAGCCCTAAAGATCCACCTGTTCTGTGAGTAAGACCGGCCTTCCAGATCAGTATCATCCCCCAAAATAATACTATTCCTTGTTCACACTTAGGCCTGCATTCATGCTGCATTCATGCTGCTTGGGAATGCATTCCAAAAGCACTGCAGCTTAAAACAGTCCCATAGCATGTGCTGCAGCCAGTTGTTCCCGCAGAGCCCCAACAAGCACCAGAAGCACTTGGGCCTTGTCTGCACATCCTTTCAGGGGTCCAATAAAGTTGGTTAGGGAGCCTGCCTTGCCTTGGACCCAGGTATCTGAGTCCTGAGTTTTGAATGTACTGTTTGTGTAATACCTTGGAGTGCCTTTAGGGGGCAATACTAAGCGGATGGAGCATGTTAAAGCATGTTTGCCAAACTAAGTTTAGATGCGACTTAAAGGCAGTTTTAAGGATTGTGTGGTTAGTAGTTCCCTCCTAAGAAAGAAAGTCTCTGGCGGTCAGAGCTCATGGTTCCCTTTTAAGCCCATTGAGCCAATAACATTCATACAAACTGGATAGGATAAAAATAAAAAAACACTCCGGGGAGGTGGGAGGTGGGTGGCAGGTGGGGGATGATACGTGTTTAACGGAATACCGTTCATTGAATGTTGCAAATAGCTCATTTTCCAAAGCACATTGAGAAATGGACATGGAGCAACACTGAGCAGGATTTTTGGAGAATTGTACTTGTGTTCGTGGGATTTTCGTATTCTAGCACAACTGCCCTAAATCGTCCATAGCACCGCGACAACAGCAGTCTCTTTCAGGCCGCGGCCCCGTCTCGCGCCTCGCTCTCTCCATGCCTCGCGCTGCAATCACCGTAACCAACACGAAACTAATATGGAACTAATTAATACCCCCGTCTGTTCGGAAGAGTGCATTGGCATGTCAAGGATGGCACTTTCAAGCACCACACCAAAAAAGCATGCACAGCAAAATACGAAATGTACAAAGACATAGAACACCCCATCTCCCCCTTCCTCCAGCCAACATATGCGTGGACTCTCAAGTCACCCAGGGCAAGTATGGGTCATAGCCCTGATCTTGCGGAGGCCTTCCAGAAAACAGCAGTTTCCTTAAATCCCTCGCGCCACTATGCTGTGTAGAGTGTGTTGTATGTCGACATGGTGTTTCCCCACAGGTGTTGTTCCAATGGGTGCTGAAGGAACTACTTTAAGAGATGCTTGGAAAGCTAGGCAGGCCGCGAAAGAGTGCATTTACAATACGGGGCCAAATAATCCAAACATGATTAGGGCAATATAGGACAAGGGCATGGTGTTGGCGTTAAGTGTGTGCAGGGCTGAAACTGAGAATGGATGAATCGATAGCCCCAGCTTAATCCAGTCCACCACGGCTCACGCTTTAGTCATGGGGGCTAAATCCCGCACCGCCTTCTCAGGGTGTGCGGCGAGGGGCCTCCTGCAGTGACAATTGCCTGGGATTAAAGGGGAGTGTTGCTTGATAGCCCACTGTCTGTGATTGATCATGGAGCAGCACTGTGGCTCTCCAGATGCTTTGGCTGCAACGCCCATGTTCCCTTGCAGCATTGACTGTGATGGTGAGGGCTGATGGGAGTTGTAGTACAAAACATCTGGTGAGCCAAAGGTTGGAGCCCCCTGATTCTATGTTCGTTGCCCTCATAATCTGTACTAGTGCCCACCAGCATATCTGACAAAACCTCGCAATGTGGCCATCAGTGCCATTCCTTTGGGGACCTCAAAAATCAGTGCCAGCTGCTCTCAGTTATTCCTATTGTGTGACATCAATGCACACAAGCCACCAATCGGCCCATGCTTATGACAGAACTGAGGTCACCAAATATTCCCCCCTTGCAAGCGTCCAGGCAACGTACCCACATGTCACCACGTGGCTTTCCCTGGACTATAAGTGCATATGATAGCGTGCGCCCTCCATCGCCAACCCAAAGCTCATGCTAGCGGGAGTGCCAGATCATAGCCTCCCCAAAACCAGGACGTTGTGCTCAGTCCCCATTGCGCCCCTTCCGCCCACCCTTCCATGTCCCACAGACGACCCCCCCCCCCGCTAAGTACGCTGCAGCAATACACATATGTTTGGAGTTTCAAGGAGGCTTCCATACAGTACTACCTTAATTATCCATGTGCCCAGTCTCCAGACCATCAAACAGCCCTGCCGGGATCCTGCTGCAATGACACGCACGTTCCTCCAGAGCCAAGGAAGCTTCAGTCGCCCATAGATATGACTGAGTGCTCGCGGTATCTGCATGACACACGCACGCATCGCCTGCAATGCCTCGGGAATGCACCTTTATTTATTTGTCATTTGCATAGCGCACCAAACCCCGAGGTATGTGGGTGCTTTTCTTAAGAATAGGGTCATAGTACATAATGGCCGGGTCTCACATTCCCACAGAAATGTACATGTATACTCGGTGCCCTTGACATTCCAGTAACCGATATGTGCCGCAGTGTCCACAATGACACAGTAATGCACATATATGCCACTTTTCAACAGTTCCACGGCAACGCACAGATTGTGTTCACAGTGTCACACATTGCTAGTGTCACACGCAAACCCACACACAGGTACAAACATAGGTAGGGAGGCACATGACCCAAGATTCAAGCTGTAACAGTGGCCCGTACATAAGAAGACAGTGGCATGTAAATTCCGACATACAGTCCAACCCAAGGGCAGCCACACCACATGCAGTCACACAGAGAGGCTCGCATATCTGGAGAGGAGCATGCAAAGGTATCTCAATGGCATAAAGGCTGAAGTAATGTGTCTATGTTCTCAATGTTCACAATGCTAAAGCCAGGCACTTATGTTGTCAACGTCTGCATTTCTGCAGCCATGCTCTTGGTTTACACAACATCCACAGCATGCATGCATTGTTTTTCCCATTCCTCAAAATGCCATAGTCATGCACAAATGTGCCCAGTGTTCACAGAGTGCTGCAGTAATGTACATATTTGCTGAGTTGTCACGTTGTGTTAGAACACACTCATTGTTAGTTTGACAATAAGAAACGCACAGGCATTCACAAAGGCATGCTGGCGTATACAGAAGTACAGGCAAGCACATAGGCTGGCACACATGAAGGAGCCGTGGCCCAAAGCACAGAGGAAGGTATGCACGCATAGCCGCACACAAAGAAAGGCACACACAGGCATTCACAAAGGCATGCTGGCGTATACAGAAGTACAGACAAGCACACACGCTGGCACACATGAAGGAGTCGTGGCCCAAAGCACAAAGGAAGGTATGCACGCATAGCCACACACAAAGAAAGGCACACACAGGCATTCACAAAGGCATGCTGGCGTATACAGAAGTACAGACAAGCACACACGCTGGCACACATGAAGGAGTCGTGGCCCAAAGCACAAAGGAAGGTATGCACGCATAGGCACACACAAAGGCATACTGGCGTATACAGAAGTACAGGCAAGCACATAGGCCAGGCTAGACAGAGAGTGACTTGTCTGGTGCAAAGACGTGCAAACTTGGAAACTATCCACCTGCCCACCTCTGGCACTGGCTTCTCACAGGCCCCTCCGCCCTGACCAACACCGCCACCCCCCCCCCCCCCAGCTCCTTTCCCCACTCCCCTGCACTTCTTGTGGCTGCACTTGCATGATCTGAATGACCCGTAGGACCATTTTGTTTTTGTCCTCCCCCCGCCCCCCATCTTGTCTTGTTGTGCCTCAAAACACGTTCGGCCTGAGTCACAGAAGTGGTTTATAATGGCGCAATCCCATTGAAAAATGCTCCGTGAAACAGGCCCTTTGTGTATTTCCCCATTATAAATACCCAATAAATGAAATAAATAAATAAACACGCAAGCAACCCAAGTCCACAGCTCCCCTCTCTCTTGGCCACAGCTCATTGGGTAGCGCCTCGCCATAAATGGAAGGCTGCTTCACAGCACACCAATCGCTTGTTTCGTCCGTGTATTGTGCAGAAGCGCAGTGCTATCAGCAATGCAGCACACTCCCATCCACGTTTACCGGACACACACGTGTGTCTTTAAATCCCATTAAGAACCAACACCCAGTGGCTGTGCAATGCTCGCATCTACTCACGATGAGCCAACTGCAATGGCAGTAATTGGCTCTAGATATGCTGCAGCCTTAGATGCAAGCAACGTGTCTAATGCAGGGACCCCTCCCTCTCCCAACAAGGGGGCCGGACTGCACCATACTTCAACATGTTTCAGTCTCTCGGCAACGTCTAAACCCTTCCTCAGGGGGGAACCAAGTATTCCATTCAAGAGACAGCATCAGGCACGTGTGTACTTACAAGGGAATGGCTTCCGTTAGCAGGATCATATCAATGTCTATCCTATGCCATAGCACACATGCTCCAACCACTGCGCTAAGCTATCAAAGCTGGCCCACATTCGGCCCACACTGGCATGCGCCACGTGCCTTGCCCTGTTGACTAATGATCCAGCGACATGCCAAGAGAACCCACATGCTAAGAGCTGCAATGCATTCCAGCTATGAAGCAGGGCGGCTATACCCCGCCACGCCAGAAGGGAATAACACACCTGAGAGCACCAGCCTCGTCTCGGGGCCACGCGCAGGCGCACACGCACCAAAAACTGCACAGAGGTGGAGGCGCGCCTGCGGAACGCGGGAGGGGGGGCGGGGGGTGGGCCTGCTTCACAGCGCGCTTTCCTGTTAACAGAAGCTTTGGAAACCAGGCCCCAAGAGTGGCAGACGAGCGCTTGGTCAGAGGGGGCGGGGGCGAACGGATGGCAATAAAACGCGTGAAGCGCAGTGATATGCAGGCACGCCGAGACCTTAGAGAGGTGGCATGCAAGCCACCCCGTGCAGACAGAAGTAGACACAGCAGGGTCCCTCGGGTGCATCGCATAGTCATAGAAAGCAGGGGACACATCACAGCGTCCAAGAGTGGCACAGGGGCACCCCAGGGCCACGCGCAGGAGCATGCATAATGGCACACACCCAAAAGCACATATAGGACACGGCGGACCGCCGATATGGGACTGGTTAAAACCGCAACCACAATGGTAGATTAATAGTTGGTTAAATCCGTGCAACAATGACCCACCTACCGGGAGTGCAATGTACTGTATGGGAAGTAGCCTTCCATCTGAGACAGCCCAAGGAAGCTGTGTGTGTCTACCGCATGTGAGTATTATGTGTGTGTTTCTTGTGTGTGTGTGAGAGAGAGAGGTTCTAAAAGTACTCAGGGGTGCAAGAATGGACTAGTCACTCCATTGGCAGCCCCGGAAGTGTGTCCTGGGTTATTTTATGTGGCAGGAGCCTGCAACATCAGGAAATGACAGCAGAAGGGGTACAAGCAGTGATTGGCCAAAGGCGAGCACATTCACACGCAAATCCACCCCTCGCCCAATAGAATGAGCGCATTCGGAGCCGAAATGCCTGGACGCACACATTACCCAATCATACTGCGCCCAACCTGCCCGCCTGCCAGGCTGCCCGAAGGGTAAAATCAAACTACCCGAGGCAATTGTGGCTGTGCGAAAATATGACGGGCCTGGTTTGCGAATGGGAATGAGAAACGCGTGGCAAATCAGGCCCTTTTAGGTTAAAAGGTAGAAAGCGTCAGCCATTGAATGACAAATGCTCACTATCTCAAATGATGGCCTTTCTATCTTACACGAAGGACCTCATTTACACAAGCGTTTTACAATGGCGCAATCCCATATGAAAAACGCTTGTTACATCAGGCCCAGCTACGTGCAATAAAAGTGGAAATGCACGATAAAATGATGTAAGCATTGGAACATAAACTCTAAGATAAATCGTTTTTTAAACACGCGATGGTTTATCTGGCCCCCACACTGCTGACCTCCAGCCACTGCCCACTTCCCTTTGACACTTCCTGGACCCCTTTTCTAAATGGGGGCGACTCTGCGCCCAGGCACTAGTGGGCGCTCTCTCGCCACTTGTCGACCCCCGTGCCGCCATTACGGGGCATGTCCGTGTACCCTACACGTGGAGTTCCTGTGCTTCTTTAGTGAGCATGCCACCTTCCTCGTGTTGGTTCGCTCCCACGTGTGGCGCGTGACCTCCTGCCACACATGCCTTATTCCAGCACACTTGCTTTGGTTTCGTGGTCTTGAATGGGAACATGAATTGCCAGCCTGCTTTGGGAGGGCTTGGAGGGGGGAAGGTGGTGCGGGGGGTGGGAGGGGCGGGGGGTGCGGCGGGTGTTGTGATGTTGCAAGGCAGAGACATAAGTGCACTTGTGGCGACGTTGCACTGCCGCTTAGGAACAATTAGCAACAATTAGCAACCTGACTGTAAAAAGCAACTGCAGTAACAGTCGGCGGAGTGAGGGGAAAAAACCCATCATTGTGTGGACTTATTAAAACAAAACAGTTATTCGGTCCACTGCTGTGCGTTAACCAAAAAAGACAATAAACGCCGTTCGATTTTTTTCTTTATTCGCAAGGTCGAGAGCGAAGGAGTCCTTGTGTACGTTTATTATTATGTCGCTGGGTGTGTTGCTACAAATTAGAAAGAATGGTGTTGTGCGCAATGCCTGGCCGTGGCTGGCACTCCGTGAGGAGCCGGGAGGCCACCGGTCTGTTAGGCCGGGCCTGGTTTTCCTATATCCCGGCTCCTCGTAACTCTGCGTCGATAGGCCACGATAACGCGGCCGAAGCAAACGCAGCTACAATGAGGGCTGCAGGCCTCGTGCGGGGGGGGGGCGCCTTTGTGTAGTCTCTGCACTTGCGTTGCAGCCACAGACTGTAAAAGCCGAGGAGATGTCACCCTCTCGTGTGCGTGTTGTAGGTCTCGGAGGTTTGTGGAGTCCCCCAGGGGCCTGGTTATAGGCCGCACTTTTTTGTGGTGTTTGGGTCTCGCTCGGGTTCCCAATGGCGTCATGCGCCTATTGGATACTCGTGTGCATGTATCTGCTCCCCCTTCGTGGGGAGGTGTGTACAGTGAGGCATCATTCAAATGAATGTTGCAGCATCTCCCCCCATTCTTCGCGGGGTGCCGCTGCGCACGGGCGCTGCAAAGTGGGGGTACGGTGCGCATGCTACATGAACTCCGGGGGGCACCGAGCTGCGAAACGGGGAGCTGCGTTTCCCCACTTGCCACAGTGGGGATTTGTTGGGGGGCGCGCGGGTACTGGGGACAGTTCCAGCATCCCGTCCGACTGACGTTGTTCTCTCACGTATTGTGCATATATTACAGTTGGAAGCGTGCGTTCCTGAAAATACATCCAGTGCTTTTCTGCGAAGCCTCCAGCTTTCATTTTCTCCCGGATGTCGCCGCTCGTCTTTCTTCCTCTGTTTCTCACAGAAGCCTCTTCACAGCTGGATTCTGAGGGGCTGAGCTCGTCCTCGCGCTCACCCAGCAGTTGGGGCGCTCAATTCCCCAAAAGCGAAAGGCCATATAATAATTGTGAGAAATATTGGCCGATATCCAAAAAGGGCACTATACCAAAAGGGCACTATTTATTATATATTATAGAGAGTGTGTATGTATATATATATATATATATATATATATATATATATATATATATATGTGTGTGTCTGCTGCCCGCCACCGGGCGGGTGTTAATATTCTACCACAGCACAGAGCTGTTATCTTTATTGATCAGGTTGTCTTTCTTTACCAAACGTGTAAGAGCAAAGCTGATAGGTTTGGATTGTGCTTGGCGATAACCTCCAGATAAAGTGCGTGTGCGTTTAGCAATGCAAGGGGCCTGGCCTCGGCTGGGGGAATGTCTGTGAAGTTTTCTGCCAGGCAGGGTGCCCGGGCGACCGACCGACCCGCTGTGCACAAATAAAAGCAGGTTCAGGGCGAGTATTGACCGAGCAGAGGGCCCCGGAGACACCTCCAGAGGGGCCCGAACTGACAGAGGCCAAGACACTGGGCCTGGCTTACAAAGCGTCTCTCGATGGTGTTGCGCCACTGCAACGCGTGTGTGAGACTCGGGCCTACTCACTATAAAGGGAGTCACAGCCGAGAGAAACGCGGCGGCAAACACACATTCAGAATTACACGCGACACGCGTACAGTTCTATTGGAGAATCGAAAAGCGCAGGGCATATTATCTGCGGATTAGAAATGGCTGTGGGTCCTGTTTGACGGGGGCTATTTTAGGGAAGTTTGTCGTAATATTATTTCGGTTGTTTTAGAGTTTGTTTACGTCCGGGTCAAGCGCTGAGCCTTAAATGCGGCTGCAATGTGCACGTCTATGCGCTACAATGGCGGGGGCGTTCGGTGTAGAACTGCGGGCTTTTTGTGAGCGCAACTTTAAAAATGCGCCCTTGCAGTGTTTTCTCTGCGGATTCGAGAGTGTGTTCGCTGCAAGGTTGGTCGGAGTATGAGAAAAATGGCGCCAGTTCCCGCGTGCTATGTGATGGAGAGGAGGGAAACTAAACGCTAGAAGGTAAAAACACGAACATGTCAAACGCAACCTTATAAATGAGCCAGCAGTGTCTACCCCACAGACAAGTACTCCATGGTACCGCCGTTCGGGTAACAAAAACACGTTGCTGCTAAATAATTTTGCATTTGTTCGGCAATATTGGAAACAATCGGAAATAAAAGTGACAGAAAAAATAACGTACATTTTAATATACGTGGAAGGAGGACCGGGAGAAAATGCTGAGCCGTGAACACACGGACTGTGTTATAAAAAAAACTATGACGCATTAGGTGTGCCCGGGCGGCACGGTATCCGCACGTGTCTCCGGGCAGGAGCACTCTGGGGCACGGCAATTACAGGGCACGCTTCCCACTGGAAACACTCTGGGGGGGGGGGGGGAGGGGAGAGGGGGGCTCCCGGCACAGACAGGAGGCCGAGGATACCCTTGCACTTCGGCAATCTCGCGGCTGAATCCTGGCGTGGCACGGGACGCCAGACGACATACGTGTGCATAGGAACTACATTTCTTTCTGTGATGACGTCGACATGTCCTTCTGTGCGCGAATACGGTGTCGGTGAAAGCGGGAGAAAACGGTAAAGATGTGTAATGATAACAGGCGGTATGTGTGAAACGCTGACACGCGTACCCGAAGGCTGCCCACGACACGTGACCATTGTCACCGGGACCTTGGGGTGCAGGAGACCCCCAGTGTCCGTGCCAGGGCGTCCATTTCCCTGACAGTAAAACAGGCAGCCGCGGTCATGTGGCGGGTAGGGGACCTCAGTCACGCGTGTCTGAGCGTCCAAGGATGCCAGCGTCATGCTTTTATTGGCCTGATTTACAAAGTATTTTTCAATCTGGTTTTCCAATTGAAAAGTGCTTTTGTGAGTCAGGCGATATGGCTTCAGTTTCGGACAGACTGTTTACTAACCGTGTTTTCTTGGGCCTGTTGTTTTATGTTTGTGATTAGTCGTGCTTGCCACTTCCGGCTACTTAAATAAACGTAACTAGGCTACGTTATTAAAATGTGAGACGCCCAATCATACTTAGATGGATGGCAATTTTCGTTGCTTGCAGCGGCGATGGCAGAGGTCCCCGGGCCAATGGGTACGATGGGTCTCCGGGAGATGGAAGCCGGGTCTCCCGCCAGCAGCAGCCGCCCCGCGCACTGGCCCGGCAGTAAAGTGTAATTAGTTCTCCATGCAGAGTCTGCGGGCGTGGGGGGCGCGCGGGGACAATCCCTCTTAACGGCCCGGAGCGTGGAGGGCTGTTATGGCTCGGTGCTCGTTATGCGCGAAGCGTGGAGCCGGGACTCGAGTGGGCTGAGGGAGGAGAGGGGGGGCGGGTTCTCGGTAAGGAGCCCTCTGACAGAAGCAGAAAACCGGTGGGTGGACCGGTGGGGGGAGTGAATTGAGTAGTGGGCATGGGGTACTCGCTTAGCGTGGCCAGTTAATGAGCCCTCTGAGAGGGGCAACCGTGGGGGGAGGGCACCAGGAGTGGGTTCACCAGTGGGCTGGATGTAGTGCCCGGTACCCCGTTTAGCGTTTCCCAGGTAACGAGCCCACCGTGGCGGGAGGGGACCAGGAGTGGGTTCACGAGTGGGCTCGATGTAGGGCCCGATATAACTTTTGATGTGGCATAGTTAACCAGCCCACTTTGGGGCGAGGGTGTCTGGAGTGGGTTCTTGCGTGGGCTCCATGTAGGGCCCGGTAACGAGCCCACTGTGGTGGTGGGGGGGGGGGGTTCATGAGTGGGCTGGGTGTAGTGCCCGGTACCCCGTTGAGCGTTTCCCAGGTAACGAGTGCCCCGTGGGGGGGGGGGGGGACCGCGTGTAAGTCCAGGAGTTGGCCGTCAGGTAAAGAAGAGAAACGCGCCTGACGTCGCTCCATGCCGGGCTGGGGATGTTGGCGTGAACGCGCACTCTCAATTCCGGGGCCGGGGAACACATTTTCATGGATTACATTTCAAAATGTGTGTGGGCAAGAGGCCGACCGAGGGCACAATAAAAGGTGGATGATGGAGCTAATGAAATCTCCCAGATCCGGCCCTTCCTCTCATAAAAAAGACTCCTTCCCAACCCGCAGCCCGTGCGGCCCATCCTGGGCCCGCGGCGGCCTGCGCGGAGCGATTCCGGGCCGCAATATTGCGGGCTCTCCCGGAACACAGAGGTTGGGTCTGGGGGCGCGGCACCCGCTCAGAGCAGCCCCCCTCCCCCCCGGGCCCCGTCTGGAGAACGCGCCACACTCTTCCCAGAAGCCACAGTAACACTCGTGAAAGGCTCGCTGCCGCCTCGTGTGTCGCTATTTCACAACATCACATTCATGTGTGGGGCTTTTTTGTTCGTCTATGAACATTATTTAAGGGCTCCTATGTTTTTAAACGTTTTAATTCTCCCAAACACGATCTCGAGAAAGCACCACCCAGAAGTGCAATTTAATGTGGGGACGTGATCTTTCAACCCGAAATATTGCAAAGAAGGCGATTGTGTGTATGCCTGCGTGTGGTGTGTCTTTATGTGTGTGTCCTTGCCTGTGCGCGTAGAGCTGGTGTTTCTGGTCGAATAAAGACACTGAAAAATATTTTCCCAAGCAAAGACTTTTTTGCACTTTTGTGCAACAGCATTGCACAAGTAGGATTTTTTTTGTTTTTTGCAGAACATTCTAATTTCGGCCATTTCAAGTATTGTTTGTGCTATCGCAGCCCACGAGTCAGACACAAATAATCAACACGTGTTAGGACGTTGCACCCTCGGTGTACTGTATGTATGCATCTACACGTGCTTGCACGTGTAGAACTTGACAACTCATATCCGTGGGCACCAGTGGGCCCAGGGGTCTGATACTCGGCCATCACGACGGTGCCACATTATGCCCATATGGGCGGGTACTTAAGGCTGAGAGTGTCTCCAACACAAAGAGGAATTCGTTGAGCTACATGACAAGTCCTGGCCGAGGCGCTGCGCCCATTGCAGAGATTGTGTTCAGTCCATTACTTTGTGTTAAAAGCTGTAAACGAACACTAGGCAGATATCAAGTTCAGTCGCATTAAAAACCATAACACTGGGATATACAGGAGAATATTGAAAATCTCATGGCTACATAATATGTTTCCAATGTAATAACTACACAGAAAAAAAGCAGTGATCGCCTTCATTAGCAGGGTCTTCACATGTGTATCTAATACACGCAACATCCCATTAAACCACATGCGAGGGAATTAGAAGAAGGGAGGGGGGCGGCGCAACCGGGCCCTGATCCCACAGACCCAGCACTTCACGCAGCCGCAATTAAAGAGCGCGTGATTTATCACCTCCTCCGTAAAAAGCAATGCGGCGAAAAATCTGCAAACCAGAACGCTTACATGGAGTCAGCTAAAGAGCCAGGAACCCCCTCCCACCCCGTCCCTTATCACGATCCAAGTCTATCCTGCTCGCGTAGGGCTTTGCCTCTCGACTTTAACAATGCCCCTTTGATAGCACTCGGGGTCCCCATTACAGGATACGGGGATATTGAATGCGGGATAAGAATGTCCGCTTTTATATAGCGCTTAATGCCGGATTCCTCCCACGTCTAAACCCTGTCATAATTGCCGTAGATATCCTCCAATGTCTTGGCACTTGGGAGGATGAAGGGGACCCACTCCTTACATACCCAGTTCGCGTGCATCCTTGTGCAGGCGCCTCTCGCAAGCCTGCGCATGACTCGCCGAATTCCAACTCGCCACGCGTGCGACTTTGGCGTTAGATTTCGGCAAATGCTATAGCACCTGTAACCAGTGGGGGGGGGGGGTGCAGGGCAGCAAACATGCGTGCACTCTCGCCCACACTTTGCCACCTAGCCCCGAATCCCGAGCGATTTCATCTGGCACCATTGCTGCGTGTTCGCCCCCAGCGGGCACTTAACATGCTGACTTTCCTGGCAACCAGCAATGCACAGCGCCGAGAAGCCCGCGCCTCTACCCAGTGGAGGGTGCAATGGAATGGCCTGGACAGGCCTGGCAAACTCCTTGCCAAGCCTTTGGGAGCGATTCAGGGAATATTTGCCCGGTAAAAAGTGACTTTGCACTTCTGAAAAGTGACTTTGCACTGTGTATTTTTGACGGGCAAAGTCAGTGCATGGTCATTTTTGCAGTACAAAATGACTTTGCCCGGACTTTGCACGGCAAAAATACACTTTGAACAGTTCCATGAATCAGGGTTTGCGTTGGCAGTTGAAAGTCACTTTTCAGCAGTGCAAAGTCACTTTGAACTGGGCAAATATTCCATGAATCGGGCCCGATGTTGCTTTGATCATCTAAAATTATGGCCCGAATAAATCAGTCGGAAGCCTTTCCCCATAGTAATTGGACAAAGGAATTCATGCCGCTGGCCAGCCCATACAGCTGTGCACCTAGGCGGACATCGGACCCATCCACATGTCTTCTGCCAAACCTATCGCTTTCCAAGCACGGAGGAGATAAGCGCGCGACTATCCGCTCATCCACACGGGGGCACTACTCGCGGTGTAACGACCGATCGGGCAATTGCCTGCTGTGGCTATTCCACTGGAGCGGAAAGCTGAACTCCCTTCCTTTCGGACAGGGTGGGCGCCGGCGAGCTTCCTACACACCACATCTTGAAACCATAAACCTGTGTGCATTAGCATGTAGGCGCTCGAATGCTCGAACCCCCCCCCCCCCAACATGGACACCCCATCTGCATGATTCGGCCATCGCGGTGAACGCATTGAAACCCGAGCTCTCGCTGCCATCCAGGCGGACCCGCAGTCATTGTTCAACACCTTAAAAACAAATAAGCACTGAGCAACCTCGCGATCACGTGATACCTTTAATAAGCGAAAGCAGATCGTTTTGCAGGACACAAGCCCCTCATTTCCCATTCTCCTGGAAAGGGGTGGGCAGCCCTGCCACAGGAAGGCGACTAAGCAGAGGAACCATAATTGTACTGTAATTGAAGTCCTTCCTCACACCCCTCAGAGGCAATCTGAGGACATCCACGCGAAAGATGGCAGGCCTTAGCAGCCAGGAGCCTTTTGCTTCCTTGAAACCTTTCATGCAATGCCAACCACCGATGCCCCGAGCACTTGACGCACGAGCTGATGTCGTCGCTCAATGGCGATCTTCTTACTATGCATAGGCGCCAAGAGGCAGCGAACAGGACCAAAGCAGCGCTATGTAAGAAACACTAACACTTAACATGTCTTCTTTTAAGTGCGTTCTAGAAGAGGCACAATAACTAACATAACAAACACAGAGGCACCCCTGCCCCCCTTTATCACTTTAAAAACAACTATGGGGGACACACACCTCTGGTGCAAGGGCTGGCCCTCACGTTTCTGAATAGAGGGCATTATCATACATTAGTGACTTGTGCTGCAGGCGGCCTGGCATTCTGGTATTTCTAATTTGATGACTATGACGCATTTCATCGAGGTTCTCTTACACCGATTTACAGTTCTGTAGTCCTTCCCGCGGACTTTGAGAGCTGAACATTTCACAAATATTGTTTGGTGTGTCGCTGCATTAGCCCTTTGCAAAGTTGTGTGAGTGACCGCACGGTCAGAGTCATGTTGTGGTTTAAGGTCACTCGCCGAGTGCCCTTCCGTAGCCGCCTGGTGTACACTGATTTTGCTTGTGACATCCTGGTGACTGTAACACGCTGATTGTGTGTCCTTGACACTGTGTCCTGTTGTATGTGCATGCTAAACGGTGCAGCAGACCTGTCTGCAGAGTGTGTGGCTCGCCTTGGACCTCGTGCTTACCCTTGTTTTCTTATCCTTCCCAGGTCTGGTTCAAAAACCGCAGAGCCAAGTGGAGAAAGAGGGAGCGCAACCAGCAGATGGACCTGTGCAAGAACGGCTACGTGCCCCAATTCAGCGGCCTAATGCAGCCTTACGATGACATGTACGCGGGCTACCCCTACAACAACTGGGCCACCAAGAGCCTGACCCCCGCGCCCCTCTCCACCAAGGGGTTCACTTTCTTCAACTCCATGAGCCCCCTCTCCTCGCAGTCCATGTTCTCCTCCCCCAGCACCATCTCCTCCATGAGCATGCCCTCTGGCATGGGCCACTCCGCCGTGCCCGGCATGCCCAACTCCGGCCTCAATAACATTAACAACCTCAACAACATCAGCAGCTCCTCGCTGAACTCGGCCATGTCCTCGTCCGCCTGCCCCTACGGGCCCCCGGGCACCCCCTACACGGTGTACAGGGACACGTGCAACTCCAGCCTGGCCAGCCTGCGGCTCAAGTCCAAGCAGCACTCCAGCTTCGGCTACAGCGGCCTGCAGAGCCCGGGCGCCGGCCTGAACGCCTGCCAGTACAACAGCTGACCCGGCCGCGCCACGCCGCCAGGGGGCACCTGCGGACCCTGCTCGGACATTGGACCAGGGGGACAGTGCGGGAGACGGCGCGCGCCTCGCGAGCGGAGGAGCCGCGCCGCCGTCTCCGGATCATGCGGGTCGTACGTGTTTACTTGAACTTGCACAAGAGTCTCCCAGCCCCCGCCCGGCGGAGCCTGAGCGGGCGGAACGCTTGGAAGCTACGGCTGGTGGTCTCGGATAAGGAGACGGTGCGGAGGTACCATGGGACGGGGACGCGACGCCGTGCGCGCGCGCGCACGCCGCGCTTGTAAATAAACAGACAGATTTGGCGGCCATTTTGGGACAGGTGGGAGCACCACCCGGCCCCGCGCGTGGCCTACGTTTACCACTGAAAAGCTAGTTGCAATTTCGGATCCGGATGAGGGGGGTGGGGGGGGGGTGTCTCCATTTGCAAGTTAGGAACAAGGAAAATACGAGGATCAACCACTCGGAGAAGGCGAAGTGTGCATTGTGCTGGACGGTTGTGTTCAGCAGTTGAATAGACTGATGCATGATGTGTTTGATGTTTTATTTTTCAGTAAAAGGAATGCCATGGCAACATTCTCAGGCCCGCGGCCTCAAGGTTCCTACCTCTGCCCTTCCAGACCGTACAGTATCCACATATCTACGTCCACAGACAGCCAGCAGCAAAGACCCTACCTAGGGCACCCCTCCAGCTTTTGCACCCCCACATGATCTACGAAACGTTTGTATTTGTATGCTTGGATCGGAAAGATCGCTTTTTATTTATCTGCAGTTGTATCTTTCCTTTATACCCCGAAACCTGCTATGTAGAAAACAATGTAAAAATGAAAACAATATCTCTAGGCGCCTGTACAAAGATTCCTGACCCGGCACCTCTGAAGCAACCTCCCAACTCGGGATGCTGAGTCGCTTGTCCAAAGACGTGATCAATAACAAACAAAAGGAACAAAAAAAAACACACCGTGTTGCAACGTAAAAGTTAGACCTGTTTTTACAAGTGGTTTGTTAGTAAAAAAGCAACTTTTTTTTAATTTTTACAAATGATCTTTAATTATTAACACGCAAACGGAACGCATATGAAGTTTAAGTGCTGGCATATTTGTCGCTTATTATGTTGATAGTTTTTACATGTTAATGACAAAGAATCATAATATAAGATGCACATGGTACCCACCCCTTCCGCCCCAATCCCACACCTGTATTTCTTAGCTGTGGTAAACGTTATGTTGATGTCTGGATGTGTAATGCTGTTGTGGCTAAGGATGCTGTGTAATTGTGCTATAAATTATGTTTTGTGAATATTATTTTTCTCGAAATTAAGAGCATGGGAAATAAAATAACTAAAAAATGTTTCAAAATATTGACTTCTCATTGTATGCTACTATGTGTGCTCTGTGCGTACGTGTGTATAAATGGATGGATACGCTGACTGATAAGAAATAGACAGAAAGCTCGATATAACATGGATGGATGCATAGATGCAAAGTTCATTCAAGCAGAAACTGTTTCATGGCAAATTCATTTGCAGAGTGACAGAAGCAACCATCACTCCCACTCTAAATTATTGAGCGACTGCCAAGTGAATGTGCACTTACTTTATACTAATAAATCAAAAGAAAAGGGAGTTACGATAATTGAAGTGTGGTTTTAAAAACTGTAGGGCACTACACCATTGCGTCAATGTCTCCATTTATACATATTTTTCAAAATGTTTTGGTCGATACTATGGCCCTCTGCGCACATTTCAAGTCCATAATGTGACTAATCACCACAATTGTCTGGTCTTGTAGCTCTTCCCTGGTTCAGATTCTGCATCACCATAAACCTCAGCAGCACATAGTTGGCTCTACATGAATAGCAATAACCGCCATTACCCACAGCCACATCCCAAAATCCTCATGCGTACTGTCTCTGACCTCAGAACTTGTTCATTTTATTATAGTCTGCCTCTTCACTATCGCCTTCCAGCCGATCTGCACCTTCTCCCATCAGCCCCTCTCCCAACCTTACCCTTCCTTACCCGCCCAGATACCTCCGGGTTTGGTGCGCTCTACAAATAATAAATTAAACTCAACTAATAGGCAAGGTCTAGAAACACCCTTGCAGGCTACTCAATATTCGGAAAGGGCTATGCGTGGTAAGACCATTACGCTGGTGATGGTCACCGAACATATCCTTGATAACGCAACATAACAGAAGTAAAAGCTCTATAAGTCTATGGGTTTTGTTTGCCAAACAGTTTGTAATATTTACTACAATCTAGCCGAGTGTTTCAGTTCTCTGAACTTATTATGTGGACTCTCACCAGGACAGCATTAAATATGAGTATCGGATTCCCTTTGTTAGGTACCGGTGGAAGGAAAACTGCCACACCAACCACCTAATACATTAAATAGAGGGGTTGTTCTGCCATTATGCCGATTCTGCCAAGTTATTTTGTGAACGGGAAGAATGTGTCTTTTACATGTATCTACACATGTCCCGCTGGTGATAAGTAAGGGAGGGAAAACTAGATTCACCTGTATACACTATAATACAGGGTGCAGTCTGTGATACAAGGTCATGCAAGAGTGCAGGCTATAAATACAGGGTCTTTCAACCTATGGTTGGGGGCCCCTGCCAGGATGCGGTCTATGAACCAAGTGCCATGTCAGGCCGCCGTCTATAGGGTCTGAGGGGAATACCAGGTTTCAGCCTACGGATAAAGGGCTGTGCAATCTATGCATTCCGGCCATGTACCAGGATGCAGTTTATGCTTTAGAATAAACGCCAAGGAGTTATACTGATTCAATGTCAAACTTTGTAATCAAGTGCACAGTCAAAACCAGACTGAAAGAACCATCAGCACACGTATGGATGAGATCTCGGAGGGTGAGCACACAGGTTGGTACCTCGGTCCAAATAGTACATACATCCAGACTTGTTTCCAAGCTATCCGCAATGACAGCTTATTAAAGAAATCTGCACATTGCGGTTCTTGCGGTGCAGACTGAAAGAACCGTCAGCAATAGCTATGGATGAGATCTTGCAGGGCAACAGTGCAGACTGGTGCCTCATTCCGAATAATACATACATCCAGTCCTGTTTCCAAGCTATCCGCAATGGCGGCTTATGAGAGAAATCTGCATTTAACGCATCAAGGCATAAATTAGTTTTCAAAAATTGATTAGCAAAGTTTGGTAAATAAATGGTTCTTCATTAGCAAACAAACACATTTGATTAGCAATGTTGTACTGTTATTTCTAATGTTACCAGAAGTTATTTCTACCCAAGGTATACAATTAGCAGTTTTGTGTACCGCAGTGAGATGAGTCGGGCCTTGCAAATTCTTTAAAACTCCACTAGACCTGTTGGTCAAGTAACTTCCTTCTTGACCTCAGAGAAATGACCTCGGACCATGGCAACAGATGACAAAAAATGTAAATGTGCTTTCTGTAAACTGGTGCATGTCACCACTAACTCACTTCATGTTTGGCACACCGCTGACACCCAGAAACCACTCATGCACAGTGAAACGTTTGACATTTGTTGCAAACACAGTAAATGTTAAATAACATTTTCCAACATCCCTTGCAAATGGTACCCACCTTTCCTAAAATCTACTTGACTACACGAGTGAGCAAAAAGACGTGACATGGATACAGATAAATAAATAGATATGATAAAAAGTCTCTGAAAAGAGTTTGTCCAGCTCTCCCTGCAGGAGCTAATATATAATGCAATCATAATCATAGAGTAAAGCGACCTCTGGGGTCTGCCTACAGTGTATGGTATTGCAGTAGATCTTGTTTGGACTTGATGGAACTATTGATCACTACTTTTTGTGAACATCTAGTTAGCTTTGTGTATTCATTATGTAAAAGGAAAGAAAGCAAGAGACTAAGGAGAGTGGTTGGTGTAGCGAGCAAGAGAATTAGGCAAATTAGGTGGAATATTGTAGTTTGCGGCCATCTCACTGTCAGGCTGTCTGGCAGCTTGTATAAAGCAACAGGGTGATAAGATGGAATGTCAAGGAGTATGGGATCAGATCAGGGACTGAGCGCCAGTTGCACAGGCGTATGCAACCAGCATGTCACAGAACTAGGCTTGCTAAACTAAGGATAAGCATTTGGCTCTGTGATGATGTATATTTTCAAAGGTGTTCACTTGTCAATATGAAGCATCTTCCCCAACAAAATGAAATATAGCCGACACTGTGAGATTTAGATACACCAACCTAAACGTTACTGTGAAGCATGGAGAGAATGCAGTGTTTTACAGTGGCAATACTGTAATTATGCATTATGTAACAACTTACATTTTCAGGAATGGAATTGCTTTACAGTTCTTTTTCAAATAGTTAACACATACTGGTCATTGCCAGCCAGGATACAGTTAGTTTAAATAAAAATATCATCTTGATGGCTTCTAGCTTGCAATTGCTTGAAAAAGAAAAACAAATCTTGCCCAGCACTCCCACACAGGCCTTTGACACTTAACAGTGGAGGGGATGGCTACTGCTGCACTTTCTCTCCATTGGCCCCTTTGAGCTTACATTGAACAAGAAAAGGGGGTGGAGAGAAGCCTGAGGGCAAGAGGAATGCAGGACAGGCTGTTCTTTCTTTAAACAGCGTAACTTAAACAGCTAGCTTTGCTACACAAGTGTCCATTTAATTAGCAAACCTACAGAATTGCATAGCAAATTGCTATGCAGCACAGCTTATTTTATGCCTTGCGCATTTCATTGCATACTGAAAGAACGGTCAGCAACACTTATGTATGAGATCTTGCCAGGTGACAGTCCAGGCTGCTGCCTCGTTCTGAATAGTATATACATCCAGTCCTCTTTCCAATCTATCCGCAATGGCAACTTCCGAAAGAAATCTGCATATAGCGCATTTGAGTGCTTAGTGAAAGAACGGTCAGCAACACGTATGAATGAGATCTCGCAGGGTGACAGCACAGCCATGCGCTGCGGTCTGAAAAGTGCAGACATCCAGTCCTGTTTCCAAACTATCCGCAATGGCGGCTTGCGAGAGATATCTGCATATAACGCATTTCTGAGCAGATCATCTGCCTATGTGCCGTCGTACAGAAAACACAACTGGACTTTATTATTCGGTCTACGGACACAGAGCTAGAAACAACACTACAGCGCCACAGAAGAGAAACAGGTCTGGCTCTCATGCCATATTTCAATGGGAAACCCCCATTGAAAAACGTTTTGTGAATCAGGGCCATCTTCCAACCATTTTGAAGCGCATATGCCATCACCAACCGATGTCGTTGAACAAATATTGCATTCAATCTTATAAAAACACACAATACAAGCACCCCAACCAAGCCACTGTCGGGGGTCTGTGGCCTTGGCCAAGGTGTGAAGAGCAGACCCTGGTCGGAAGAGTTGGGAGCTGCCTCTCTTCGCTCAGATATGGAGGGCCACCTTTGAGTACTCTTGCTGCCGAGCCTTACGTTTAAGAGTGGGCGAGCCGCAAACCTGAAAATCGCCTCTCAGCGCTTGTGGTGCACAGGGTTGATGTTAGCGCGAAGTGGATCTCTGCAGAGAGAGTAGTGCTGCCTCGGGCGAGCCTCTAGTCTGTGGAGTCGGTGGGCCTCCGTTGGCGCTTCGTCCACAACTGCCCACCCCCTCCCAGTTTCCTGGGGGGGGGGACTTCATCCCGCTGCCGCTATTATCCACACCCATTCGGGCTCCCTTCACTCATTGACTGGCTTTCGTTAGTCTCGTTCGCCCCCCCCCCCCACCCCCGACTCTGGCCCATCCCCCCGCCCCCTCGTTCTGCCCATGTTCCCTCTACAGTACCTGCACCTCTCCATCCGCTGTCCCCATGCGACTTCCCAATCCCACCTCACCTGTCCCCCCCCCCCCCGCTTCGGTGGACCCTAAATGAGTTATCGTATTGTATGCCCCACCCCGCCCCCACGCAAACACACCAACTCCCCCAACCCGAGCACCCTGTATATCAGGGGTTGCCTTTCGCCTGACCATGCCCATCTGTGGTGACCAGTCTTTGGTGCTCATTTGCACGGCGTAATTACAGTGGAATTGCAGCCCTGGCCCCGGCTGGCGTTTTGGAAACGTCGGCGCTGGAAGCTGCCGTGACCGAAATGAGAAACGCGGACGGCACCCACGCTGCGTTATGTGTGAATTGCCTTTTTGTTCTTGCTTTCTGCTGGTATGTTCACGAAAGGCTTGGAAAACTCACACTAATCTGTTCGCAAAATGTGTTGTTTACAAAGTACACTGTCCTTTACTTCTTCAACCAATTTTGCCTGTCATTTTGGTTGGCAAAGGGCCGAATTTACAAAGCTTTTTCCAATGGACAGTCCCATTGAAAAAACGGTTTTGTAAATAAGGCTTAATTCAGGCTTAATTCACAGAAGCGTTTTATAATGCATCCATTGCAAGGGAAAACGCTACACGAAGCAGGCCCAATGTGTTTTCACGTAACTTTGCGAAGCTCTTTTTATCGTGCTGCTGTTAAGCTATTCCAACGGGACTCATATCATAGACCCCTAGAAAGTTGAAAAATTGATTCGCCAATCCTATACCTCTCCATATTTTTGGCCGAATTCACAAAGCCTTTTTTCATTGGTGTTTAACCAATTGAAAAGCACTTTGGGAAGCGTACCCGTTGTGATACAGGGCGGGTGAAATTAAAGTTTTTTTTGTCTGGTCTTTTGGAGGTGCGAGCCCACTTACATCTATGTAGGCCAGGAAGCTTACCTTGAGGGTGAACTGTGTCGATGGAAGGTGACACCCAGGGAGGGTGAGTTGAGCGGTCCGGCAATCCTCACAGCCCCGAAGCTGTAACGCAAAGAATACATGCACATTCTCAGCAGTGAGTGCTTAACTCGCTGAGCTATTCTGGCGAAGGTGTCAAAAACACTATACAATGTAGGAGGCGCGGCGCAGAGCCCGAGTTAGGGTGAGAAAATCGTTTTTCAATGCGAAAACATCTATTTAAAAACGCGTTGTGAATCAGGGCAGCGCCGCCGCCGCCGCCGCCGCCGCACACCCTGCGATGAAGTCTCTGGTGGATGCGTGTGCGTGTGTGTGTGGGCGGTCACTGGCGTGTATTCCGCTCCAGTGACTCAATGCTAACGGATACCTCCCTTTACCTTACACTATTCAAATGCAGGACAAGATTCGTTATGGCGCAGTTTCAATGTTACCGATGACGTAGGGTACTGCGGGCCGCATTACTTGACCCGGTACGGTTCTGTTAACCCATACCCAGTCACTGGACTGACGCAGATTCTGACCCCGTGCCATCGAACTTGCCAATGTTGCTGCCACCTGCGAGAGCTTCGGCTGGGCAGACTTTACAGTTACACGGCATAACTCACAACCCCACCTTTCTCAGCACGGAACTCAAAGCTCGTGGGCTAAGAGACAAATTACGCGGCACATGGCTTCACTGTTTATTGCGTACAGGCTTATTATAGTAAACCACAAAACATGGAATGCATATTAAAAAGCTAAAAAAATGCACCAATCCACATGGTTGGGTGATAAAAAATCGAACGAGCGAACATGTTGGGGTGAGTTCTTTATTTCTTCACGCGGTCGTGTGTAAATGTCGCAAAAACGATGCCCTTCGATGAGAAAATGAAAACGGCATCAGCAAAGCGGCAAATGGAATTTGCTAAAAATAACAGGTTTCAGCTTCTCCCTGGAGTCCCGGCCTAGACACGGGAACCGCCAGTGTAACTTTGGCGCCCCCTCCTGGGAGCGCACTGGGCGGATGATTACAACGGCCTTGGTCCAGGGCATGGGATTTCGCAATCGCCAGGCCCGTTTGGGTTCGCGCATTTATGCTTAAAATCTCGAAACACGGCAGAACCGTCTGCCTTCTGAACACTCTTTTGTATTTTGATCAGTTGCAGCAGTTTGCAATGTGATCACGCGCACGCGCAATGAATTATGCGCAGTTAGTTATCCAGTGCGCTGTCGAGTTTGCCTGTGCGGGGATGTACGGTGACATACGCACTCCTCATTCAGCAGCTGGGGTTGGGCGATGGACGATGAAGGGGCCACGGTGTATAATCACAAGTTTATTGGTCAATTGAAAAACTCACTGGTCCCTGTTTTTGCTAGTAGGTCTTCATAGCTGGCAGGCAGGAATGCACAATCATGCACAGAGGAAATGCTGCATTTTACGAATGAAGCTGGTGGTAGTTTGTGATGAATTAATTATAATATGTGTTAATTCGAACAGTAAACGTAAACCCCCTTCTCCTCAAACCGCTAGTGAAGTGTAGTGCCTGGAAAGCCACTGTCGAAAGTGAGTCCTAGTTTTATGTTAGTTGCCCTCTCCCGGTTTTTTATGTGTTAAATCTGCCCACCCAAGGGTGTAGGCGACTCTGGGGTGTTGAAGAAAATGTCCACCTCTGCAACCTGACCCTGGGGTTTTGGTCCCAGACTCAAGCCACAATAAGAGAAATTCAGCCTCTAGTCTCAATCAAAGAAAGGGTGACGCATGCGCAAATCAGATTCGCATTCTCCAGGCCCTTTAGACAATAACACGGACTTGACGTCTTGGAATGGGATGCTGGCTAAAGGAAATCCCGATGGCGGCCATGTCCTTCCATTAGAGGAGAGTGCGTTGGATATCAGACTTGTCGCAACTCCTGAGATTTCCAAACCCTACCTTATTATTATCTGTGCTCCAAGGCCACGTTCATCGTTTGTATAGAAAGGCACACATTACCTGCGCACTGGCAGAGTAGAGACGCGCTCTAGCTGTGCCAGGGGCCCCAGGCTCGGGCGGGTCCAGGGAGCCGTAGGGCAATGGCGGAAGGTGCGACCCCAAAAGCCCAATGTGGGCCAGTTGCTTGGGACACAGGGAGCCAGTGTCAGGTCTTACAGCTCTGCCCATCTGATTCCAATGCTACCGACCAAATATGCTTTAAAATGCACGGCTTGATGGCAACCCAGTTCGACAAGAATTCTCCCTCACACACTACTCAAAGAGCAACGCATTGCTATTTGCGATGGTGGTCTACTGTGTCATTGGTGCCCGGCCCTGTCTTATGTCCCAGCCTGACCCTGTGGGACACTACATAGATACGCTGCCCACCCATGCCAGATTCCATTCAGCCAATCCGCGTGCTCATGTCACAGGAATGCAGACAGGTACTGCCGGAGCGAGTGGCGAGGTAAGTTCAGGACTACCTGCCCTGGGATAACGTGCGGGTACTCCCGTCCACTGGCATTTGCACAAGTGCCAGGCATTTCTGAAGACAGCCCCGATAACACGTTCTTAAGGTTCCCATAGAGAGAGAACTTTTGGGGTCTTTCCACCCTCACCGAAAGGGTCGTCAATACTCTCCACATTATTATCTCGCGAGAACAGGACGAACGCTGAGATGATAGAGCAAGGGAGGCGAGACGTGCTGAGTTTTATCATGTAAACATTTGTGTTTTTTCTCATAATTTCGATTTAAAAATACTGTCAGACATAAAACAGACTCCTTAGTCTGTAATTCTGCTCTGTGTTTCCTTCCTGTCGCACGTGGGCAACAGCATGTGACCAGCTAAGAATCCAGTGTTCACGTGAAAGCTATGTGTTACTTAGATATGAAAAGAAAGTCTAGTGTAGCAAAATTAAGCAGATTAAAAAACATCATTTTCAAATTGATAATTTTGCAATAAATATTAACCAAATCCAAACTGTGATACAATTTAAGAATTTATCATTTTAAAGTTTTAAAACGTACAACGGAAGTTATGGTCACTTTTTGTACAAGTGTACTTGTATATTATGGGTCGATTAATGGAATATTTGCCCGGTTCAAAATGACTTTGCACTGCTGAAAAGTGACTATGCACTGCCAACGCAAACCCTGATTCATGGAACCGTGTAAAGTGTATTTTTGTCATGCAAAGTCTATTTGTACTGCAAAAATGACTATGCGCTAATTTTGAACGGACTTTGCACGGCAAAAATACACTTTGCACGGTTCCATGAATGAGGGTTTGTGTCGGCAGTGCAAAGTCACTTTGAACCGGGCAAATATTCCATAAATCGGGCCCTATGTGTCTAAGCCAAACTTAAATAAGTCAACATAACTTTGGGGGAGAGTCGTGGACAACGCAGCATTCTCCAATACTTTCTCATCGATCACTGACATGCCATCCCGTTTTAAGGCCGTGCAACGTCACAACATAAAGATACATTGCCAAACGCCATTGTTAAAGGTTAATTCATTTTTTAAACATAAAACAATAAAAAAAAGATACATTGCCAAAAACCCAAGGAGGAATGGGGTTGGTTAGTATGGTAGGCTATATATAGAAAATGCATGGGATTAGTACATTAATTGGCTACCATATCTGCCGGCTCCTGCGACCACCTCCAAAACGTTGCAACTACAGATATGTCAGGTTAGTGTGCTGTGATGGTATCAGGTAATATTATCCCCACCAATAATATCGCCATTTATATGGTCGTCGGGAAACGGCATAGGCGATATTATTGGTGAAGATAAACTATGGTGTAAATGGGAGCGGGGATGCGGGGGTGGCCCCCACTCCCTTAAAAAAAATATGAGGGGTGTCCCCCGAGGTTCCATGGGGTAATATTGCTGCAAAACAAGGCGCCATTCTTGTATGGCGATATCTTTGCAGGGATATTAACATATGGAACCACTATGGTTATGCAACAAAGTGTAAGCTTAGCATGGAAAGTGAACAGGGATTGGTCAAAGAGGGTTTTCTCAGTCATGGAACTTTGGAAAGCCCAAGTGCAACTATTCAAGGTGGTGAGAACAGCCTCGAAGGTGCTGCTTGTGCTCAACAAGTTACCATCTCCAATCCTCTAGGCCTTGAGACAGAACATTAGGCTTTGAACATGCTATTATTTTTGTATCATCCTGCCTTCAAATGGATGGGAACAACTGTCTCCGCCTGGCTCCAATGAATAGGTTTTGTCTCCCAGGTTCAGATCACGTGTGCAGGACCCACAGATTTGATTTTTCCTGCTTGCATTCATGAGGATTTTCAGCTTTTACACATGCAGGTGTCCTATCTCATCTGCTAATATGAAACTTTCTCTCCATCGGTGTCCTTGGCAAGAATCTCCACAGTGGCTGCACTGACAGCCTGGTCGGTGAGTCTCTGCGAATTCAACATGTCAGGTCTCCCTTTGTATTCTCGAGTCCTTTCAGCACCTTCCATTCATTCCAATGTAGCTGTGGCTTCCATCTTGATTTACATGGCCACCCTTGTTAGTTGCATTTAGCATCAGCAAGCATTTCATATACGTTCTTGTGCAACTTGCGGTTACTGCATAGCAAGAGTGTGTCCGTCTTCTATCTAAGTGGGTCATAAGCATTTTCTTCATGTCTGAAAGCAATTTAATGTAAGTGTCTGTGTAGCTTCATGCAGGGATGCATAAGTGCTTCATGTCTATCACAGCTATGTCATAGTCTCAGTTGTAAATTAACAAGGGGGTCCTGGGAGTCCCCCTGCCAGACATTAGTCCTGGTTACGAGAAACTTACCCAGAGTCTTTAGCTCACTATCTTTCACAGAGGAGAAATATCCAAAACACATCAGTCTTTGTCCTGCCCTGGGGCAGATCAGCACGAAAAAGCTAGGCAATCTCCTCTGAACAAGAGTACCAACAGCAACCCCAGACACGTGTTTCGGTCCGGTTGGACCTCATCAGTAGGGTGGAGCTGTGCCTCTCTAAGAATAGTGAGCGAGGGGTCCACATCTGGATTCCCTAGTAACTTGGGGTGAGACCCACAGTTACTAAATATGCAAATTAACAAGGGGGTTCCTGGCAGTCCCTTTGCCAGACATTAGTTCTGGTTACGAGAGACTTACCCAGAGTCTTTAGCTCACTATCTTTCACAGAGGAGAAATATCCAAAGCATATCAGTCTTTGTCCTGCCCTGGGGCAGTCCAGCACCTAAATGCTAGGCAATTCTCCTCTGAAATTAGTAACAGCATTTAATTTTGAGGCCGGAACTTATTAAAAGGATTTTGCAATTCTCTGCACATCAAACTGGTTTAATCATATATATATGGATTTCCATACCTTGGACAAACCTTCTGCAGTAGAGATTACAAGCGATTTACTACTAGAATTGGCCTTTGCACCGATGATGACTGCCTTGATAACAATAAATGTCGAAACACATCTCGGCTGACATCCTGCATGAATAAAGATACTGAAGATATATTTTTCACTTGATTAGCGTATGGACTTTGATTTTTGAGTTTTTGAATCTGATATCAGGGCACGAGCGTGACGCGCCTGCTACACTTTAATTATACATTCACTTTTTGTAGGTGCTAATGGATGCACCACTATTGTGACTTTGGCGATGCAGCTCAGCCCCCTTTCAATACACTTGAGTGGACATGGCACACAACCTTAGGCCCTTTACCCATACATTTGTATTTTAGATGCAAACCATGCTGGACTTTTCAGTTTTGAGTCCATTCTTGCCGCAATGTTCCTCCATCAGTTCCTACAGCATTAATGGAAAATATGTACTCTTACCCCAGTAAGAAGCTGTTTTGGGGTATTTCGATTTTTAGTATTTTCCCTGATCTTTGGTGGACTTAATTGCCCTTGGCCCCTACTCAGCCCTGCCCCCTGACAGTAACTGAATGTGCCATCCTTTTGCCTTGAGAGGAAATGGTAGTTGCAAAGAAAACCTCTTAGAATGCATTAGAGGTAGGCGAGTATAATTAGTGGTTGTATTGTGTGTACCAAAATTGTGTGACAGGCAATCGAAAATATAAGTTGCTATTTATTTCTTTATTTCTTTAAACATTTCTAGCGCGCCTCACACCCGGAGGTCTCAGGGTGCACATAACACAAGACAAGACTAACAACATAAAATAAGGTACAGGAGAGGAGTGTAGCAGAGGCAACACTTACTAGGCAAGATTGAAGAGATGTGTCTTAACAATTGTTTTGAAATCTGTCAGGTTCCGTATCTTCCTCAGGTCAGGAGGCAGAGCATTCTAGGCTAAGGGAGCTTGGACATTGAACGCGGTGCCATCAAACCCTTCAAGCCTGAATTTGGATTTGTAATGAAAACACAGACCAAGTTTAAGAATTGTTCGGAGGAAGGCGGAGCTTACATTCAGTGGTTACACTGGGACGCCCAATGTCTTGTCTTGGATGAGAAAAAATGCTAGTTGCGATGAAAACGTATTAGAATTATTTGGAGGCAGGAGAGTACAGTCACTGTTTGTTTGTTTGTTTGTTTGTTTATTTATTTGGTAATGTGCACCAAACCCTTAGGTAGCCGGGCGCGAAAGAGTACACAAGAGCACTTAAGCTTCGTTTACAGTATTTGGCATAAGTATATAAAACACAAAGGCAGTAAAACAATATATACAAGAATATACACATCATATGTACAAGTACAGGGCATAACACTTTAGCACGTTTATCTGAGTGGACAGATAACTAATCAGGTTTATAAGTAAATCTCATGAATCTGAGTAGAAGGTTCAGTGTGGGTTAGTTTTAGGAGGCTAGGTGTAGGTGGGGTTGTGTGTCGTTGGCGCGCAGCCATTTAAGTATCTTGTGTCTGAATTTAGGGTAGGGTTGTTTAGTTCTTAGGTGAAGTGGTCATTTATTCCAACATAGAGCAGCTTTGACAGGAAAACTAGATCCTCCCGCAGTACTGAGTGTACCAACTCTTTTGTTAAGTGAGTACAATACTAGCTGCACAGAAAATGGCTTGGACTTTTTTTGCGGCAGGAGGAGATTACATCCATTGGCTGTAACTAAATGTGCCCTATTTTTGTAATAAGAGGAAATACTAGTTTCTGAGAAACTAGTTGCCAACATGTTGAGGTGCATAAGAGAAAAAACAAGCGGAGAAGAAAAAGGAGATTACATTAATTGTCTAGAATTGAGTGTGTCATATTTTGGCGAAGAGAGAAAATGCAAGTTGCAAACAAAATTACCTAGAGGTGTGTGAAAGCAGGAGCAGATTACAATCAGTGGTTGTACTGGTTCTTCCAACTTTTTCAGAATGTAGGTGGAAATATTAGTCAGGAAGAAAAAATCTTTGAATTTATTGGCAGCAAGAGGATATTACATATAATGGCTTCAACTGTGCATGCAACACACATGCCGCCTTCTTCTATCTAGGAAGGAGAAGTGACAGTTTTGAGTGACAACATTTTTGAGACATCTAAAGGTGCCAGGGAGAGAGGGTTACACTAGGCTGCAAGGCATTTTACCTCAACTACATCAGTTGCTGTGTGCATTACGGATGCCAGAAGTAAGCATGGTAAATTGAAGGCATCCGCTTTAAACAGCCTTACATGAATCTGGTACTCAAGATAAAACAGCCCATTTTCTCTGTGATAGAAGGAGGAAAGGAGTTGCCGACTGTGTACTGATGAGCTGCACACGTATGATAGAGAGGGGGGGGCAAGATATGGGACATTCCTGGTGTCACTCCCCACCACAACACTCATGCACTGATGAGCCAGAGAATAATAATGATGATGAGAAAAATAAATGTGAACTATCTGAGGCCAGGACGCAACACATGATGTGTGAAACCCGTGATACCACAGGCGAGAAGGAGGAGGAGGACAATGTCCTAGTCGCAGAGAAAGGAGGGAAAGATGACACTACTCTTGCAACTTTGTCAGGGTCGATTAAAGACAGCCTTGCATACATGAACATTTAACACTTCAGTTTGTGGCATCGGCACCACCAAAGGTGGGTACCACAACATTCCAGTGCCCTATTAAGAACACTTCATGCACATTGAGCCCAGAAGATTTCTACAGTTATCTTTTCCTCAGTTATCAGTGACCAGCTCATGATGTCCCCCAGAACACTTAGTTGCTGCTCTGCCATAACTCTAGCTACTGACTGCAGTGATGGCTGGCTGTAATAGTATGAGATGCCATTCGTTTTATTTGTGACACAGTCGTGTACCTTAGCCCTGCTTCTGCTATTTTCAACTTTATTTCTGCACAGAGAACCATCTTCCAAAAAGTCCGATGGCATCCCTCACACTATTTGGCACCTCCCTGTTAAAATAGAGCTGCAAACATGACAATTTTGCACTTACCAAATTCATAACCCTAATGCTGCAAAGGTTAGCCCCATTTGCACCAACAAGTTGTAAACACCTTAAAATTGTTGGTCACACCATGGGATTCTGTTGTAAGTTGCCTAAACGGGCACAGCATACTGCTTTGTATTTAATTCAAGAGACTCGTGCAAAGAAAGCATTCTGAATGTAAAACATAGTTTATTGAAATCACCGCCATTGCAGGCAATGTTTTGATGCAAATATGTACAGTTGCTATCTGATAAACTCAATCATAATGATGGCCATGTCCAAAAGGTCAGTATATCAGAATGACGATTTCAAATCAACAAATGCTAATGACCCAAAAGGGGGCAGTCAGGTAAGCCATAATGCATGCCCATTTAAGTCACATCCTCAGAGCTGAGACAGCAAGCAATGAGGTTCTGGTCTGTAATATGTCTCTATGATTTGATATAACGCACAGCACCACCTGCTCAGAATGGAAACATGTGTCATATATGGAACCATTCCTTATTTTTACCTGCATAAATCATAGTAAAACCATCAATTATGGCGTGTAAGGGCTGGAGGGTTCGGATGAGTGAATATAAAGCAGTAGGAAACTGCAGGGCTGTCTGAAAAGCAGTCCAAAGCACCCATTGGGTGCTAAAATCATAATGGAATGAAAATAATGCAGCAAGGGGGTTAATAACTGCAGAATATTGTGGGGTTAAATGACAGACTCACATTACATGAACTGAAAGGCCAAGTAAGCCTCTGCTGCCAGAGACATTGGGCCTCATTCCGAGGTGGGCGCAAAGGGATACCGGACACCGTTAAGGACATTGGTGCCGGTAATCCCTTTGTGCCCTATTCCGCGGTCCCTTAGCGGGTCCCGCAATGGGTGCCTGGTTTTACCAGGTGCCCTTAGCGGGAGCCGCTAAGGGACCAGAGAGCTAATAACGCTACTGCAAATTGCGGCACCGTTATTAGCTACTTCCCCATTCCCATTGAACCCTATGGGGGCTCAAATGAGAATGGGGAATGCATTTTTCAATGGGGACTTACCGGTCCCTCCAGGGTCGGAATGGACCGGTAAGTCCCCATTGAACCAGGTCGGACCCCGACCCGGTATGGGAGGTAGTCATGGCGCAAATAGCGCCATGACTACCTCCATACTCGGAATGAGGCCCATTGCATCAACGGCCAGGCACACTAAAGAAAATGACAGGCCTAACAAAAACAGGGCCTGACGAATGAACCCATGTGACTTGCTGAAGATTACACATGGAATAGTTAATTAAGGAAAGGGGGTGTCTTTCTGCTGTTGAAATCCAGAAAATGCTGAAAAAATATAATCAGAGTGCAGATTGGAAAGGCACATCGTTTTTTTATCGTTTATCGTGTTGCCTAGCAACACTTACTTTTGGCCCAGAAGGCCACCGGCAGGCGGAAGCCGGCCCACTCGAGGAAGGCCCTTGAGAGTAAGGCCCCTTCCTGTTTGCCCCTGTTCGCCCCGGAGCCGTGGAACCAGTACTCTTTACCTGCACTGTCTGGACTTAATCCACTGTGAGTAAAGAATAATACCCTTAGTCTACCCTACGGTCCTCATGGGAATGTCTACTGCTAATTGCTAGCATGAACACACAAACTTAGTTAATTTACCTTTACTAACCGTTGTTGCTCATGTGCTTGGCGCTATTGCTACTGCTCTTAAGCACCATATCGCGCTGCGCCTCACTGATGCCACTGCAGCTGTGTTGTGCCCTGTAGTCGCTCATGGACCACAGTAATTGTGTTGTGCCCTATGGTCGCTCATGGACTACAATAATTGTGTGGTGCCCTATGGTCGCTTATAGACTACAGTAATTGTGTTGTGCCCTATGGTCGCTCATGTGCTACAGTAATTGTGTTGTGCCCTAGCTTATAGACTACAGTAATTGTGTTGTGCCCTATGGTCGCTCATGTGCTACAGTAATTGTGTTGTGCCCTATGGTCGCTTATAGACTACAGTAATTGTGTTGCGCCCTATGGTCGCTTATAGACTACAGTAATTGTGTTGCGCCCTATGGTCGCTTATAGACTACAGTAATTGTGTAGCGCCCATGGCCATATATACACCATACTGCCATTTGCTTGCGCCCTATGGTCACTGCAACTCAACACTGTGTGCTTGACCTCACTCACTAGATAATAACACAGCAGACCTAGCAGCTACTCTGCCTGCGCACTACCCAGAAACTAGAACTCTAGCCATTCATCTAGATACAGGACTCTCACACATTATATTATGTTCCTTATACTATCCTATCTAGTATACCTGGCCACCTCACTCGCCCTACTGGAAAGACTCACCATGTCGCCCCTCATAGCAACCACAATACAACAATCCACTACACAATTTAACGTAGCCGACAGAAACCTAAGACTACGAGCAAGACTACCCAGAATCTTTGATCCTCTCACCAAATACGAAAATAACACCATTCGAGCCAAAAAGGAACCTACTCCCAAACCTTTCACCCATAATTACATTATGCACAACAATTACCAAAGAAACAAGTGCCACTCCTAATGCAGCAATAAATACTGCTACACACCCAAACCGCACACCTAAACTCAAAGGAGCCTTAATAAACGCTAGATCCTTAGTCGCCCATGCCATAGAAATATCTGAAGTCATCTCGACTGAAGACTACGATTTCCTAGCCATTACAGAAACTTGGCTGCATGAGGCATCAGGCCCAGCACTATCCCTAGCTTTACCCAACAATTATACTATTCTCAGAACGGATAGGTGTAGAGCTCGAGGTGGCGGACTAGCCATCATCGTCAAAACTAAACTCGGGATGAGACTCACCCCTTCACCAACCATTGAATCCTGTGAGATAATGTCTACCAAGACCTCAACAGCTAACTCTCAAACTCTTAACCTTCACTTGATATACAGACCTCCAGGTCCTATCAAGAATTTCATAGAAGACTTAACTAACATCCTATCAGAAAACCTCAAAGATACTACTCAATCAATACTACTAGGTGACCTCAATATTGGCTTCAATGATATCAACGACGTACACGCCACATCAGCATCCAACACCCTAACAGAACTGGGATACACCCAAAGAGTATTTGAGCCCACCCATATCAAAGGGAGAACCCTTGATTGGATTGCTGACCACAACTGCAATATATCCACTCTCACCATCTCACCCCAAATCTGGTCAGATCACCATCTAATCTCTTTCTCCTTGGACATTGTCACCCCTAAACTGCAACAACCGTGTGCACCACCTGCACTTACCAGAAACAAAAAAAACATGACACTAGACAAACTACTTCCCGGCATCATGCCCACTCTGGACGCTTTACCCGACAACCTTAACCCTAACAGCCTGTTGGAAGAATTTAACAACATCATGAACAAAACCCTTGACGATATCGCACCACTAAAGCTCAGAAACAGCAAACCACAGAGCCACCTGAACAACTGGTTCACCCCTCTCCTAAAAAATCTCAGATTAGAGAAAAGGAAATGGGAAAATATGTGGAAAACTAACCCCACTCCAGAAAATAAAGTGAAACTAGTTAACATCTCTTCTCACTATAAAAAAGAAATCATTTTAGCTAAACAAGAGACTTACAATAACAGAATTACACAAGCTAATTCAAGCACAAAAGAACTGTTCGCCATACTCAGAGAACTGGAAAACCCAATAACACCTCAAGATAACTGTCTTAAAGACAAAAAATGGTGCTCTGAAATCCAGCACGCTCTCTCCAACAAAGTCTGAAACCTTCAAAAGAAAATAGAACTAAAACGTGAGACATTAGCGTCCAATATATTACCGCCTACTAAGACACTCCCTAACTTCAAACCCACTACGCAATTCCACTTCTCCAAAGTCTCCATACTAGAAGTAGAGAAAGTAATACTCGGTCTAAAACCCTCCAACTGCAAAGGAGACCTATGTCCAGCACAACTCATCAAAGATGCCGCACGAGATCTAGCACCATTTATCACTAAGTTAATTAATGCCTCCTTTACCTCAGGCATTATCCCCAGTAACTTAAAAGAGTCGTGGGTGCTCCCACTCTTAAAAAAGGCTACTTTAGACCCCACTATACCTACCAATTATAGACCTATTACTACAGTAAGATGGTGGCATATATCCAAATCCAGAATTTCCTGGAACAAAACCAACTATTAGGCTCCCGACAATCTGGCTTCCGCCCTCGTCACGGCACAGAAACTGCATTGATTGACCTTAAAGCTCAAATAGACAAAGTACGAGATTCTGGAAAACCAGCACTCCTCCTGCTACTAGACCTATCGGCCGCTTTTGATTTGGTGGACCATAAAATCCTATGTAACCACCTAGCCTCTGCAGCACACTTCTCCACCGAGGCCATAGCATGGATACAATCTTTCCTTAGTGACCGCACCATGAGGGTTTTCTCACCTACAGCAGCTGCAGACCCCATCCCTATTACCTGCGGTGTGCCACAGGGATCGTGCGTTTCACCAACGCTATATAACATATTCACCAAGCCCCTGTTTGATGATTTGGACCATCTGGGTATCAGGTATACTAACTACGCTGACGATACCCAGATCCTCCTCCCACTCACGGGGGTTTACGAAAAAGATCTAGCACTGGTGAACAAAACATACAGCATCGTTCAGGCATGGATGGCAACCCCTGGATTATGCCTGAACGATGATAAAACTGAGCTTCTTATCCTAGGCACAGCACCCTTCATCAATAAACTAAGTACAAATTACTCCTCCTTTATCATAGATGGGAACTGCATACAAGTTGCTAAAGAAGTCAAAACATTAGGGATCTACCTTGACTCTACCTTATCATTCTCCAAACAGGTAAATTCCCTAGCTTCCTCAACAGCCTACACATGCAAGGTCATTAGAGCAGGAAACAATTCCTATCCCAGCACAGTTGTCTAACACTAGCCAGAGCCCTTATCATCTCTAAACTAGATTATTGTAACGCACTGTACATAGGAGCCACTAAATCCATCATCAACAAAATCCAGATACAGCTAAACAAGGCCCTCCGAGCAGCATTGAACATCCCCAGGAGAGAACACATTACAGAAACAAGAAGGAAACACAAATGGCTTTCCACCCATGAGAAAATCAGACTTAAAACTGCATCCCTCACATACAAATCTCTACACAACAAAGCCCCACAATACCTTAAGGACAGATTCACCAGATCACACTCCACAAGCCAAACCAGACTTGCTTACACCAATCGCCTCCAAGTACCTTGTTTTAAACTGACCACCATAGGCGGAGCTAGTTTCCCAGTCAAAGCTGCTCAATTGTGGAACGAATTACCTACTGCCGCGAGGCTAGAACATTCTTTTTCCAAATTCAGGCAAATTGTAATTAACTGGCTGACGACAGCTACTGCCAAATGAATATATGAAAATGCTTACGCCTGTCTGCTACACAGCATCTGTACCATATGATTGTAAACTTGTATTTGTAAACTTGCATCCGTAACTGGTAATTATCTGTAACATGTAACTGTAACCCGTAATTTATGCTCCAAGCTGTACATCTTCTTACTCTCTGCGCCCTTATACCCCAGGGTCCGGTGCGCATAATAAATACTAAACAAACAAACATCGCATTGCTGGCTGAGAAATAAATGCAGCATTTTCATTGAAACTGCCACACATTGAAATGCTGTGTACACTGGAAAATATGGGAAACTGGGCCTCACATGTGAGAGTTAAAGCCAGGTAAAATTTTCATTTAAAACTGCATGAGCCCCAATATCCAATACAGAAGCCCTTCATTTAAGATTGCAACATTAATAAAAATGGCTGTGCAAATCAAGGGACTGAAACTAAAATGTTCTGAAGTGTGTGTATTTTGCAACTGTACAGGAACACATGGAGAAACGTGATCAGTTGCCAAATGAAAATATTATATGAAAGGCTTCAGGCTTAAAGAAAGATACTGTGACAATCAAACTACAGCATTCTGGTCAGTGTGACCTGCCCTCAATGGTGTTCAAAACAAACATCCCCCATTAATAGACCTATTGTCTCTGAAGGCTCATTTCTTTGCAGGGCAATTGGCCTAGTCAGTGCATGAATGGAATGTATGGAGGCTCCGTGCAAACAGGGGCTGCAATCAAGAGAAGCGGAACTCTGAAAAATACAAGCACATAGAAGGGTTTAAGATCAAAATGATTGTCAACTTCAGATAACAAGACAGAATGCCAGATGTCAACATGGCCTCATGACATCACAGCGCCAGCCTGGCTCTTTATCTGCAATGGGAGGTCTCAGTGTGGGTGATGAATCCCATGTATTTACAACCAGCAGCCCATTTACTTTCAAAGTACAACATGGCAGAGGATTTATTGCAGACAATGTCAACAGTGCTGCCTAACAGTCTCTGTTTCACTTGGCTTCAAGAAAATAGAAACCAGCAGGGCTGAGTTGGATGGTTTTCGAAGAAATGAAACTATCATATATATTAAGTGCCTATGTAGGATGTGTCATTTTCCTGCATAGCTCTCGAACCAAAAGATGCACAGTGCCCATTCATGTGTCACCAGAAAGCTAGAAATGAGCCAGTTATTCTGATGTAGTTGTGATCCACATGTGATTTCTGGAAATCATGTTATCACCTGAATTCTATATCTGGTTTCCCCAAAAATGTTTTGGATTTAAGAATTGGCAGGCTGATGGGTTAGAAAAGTAGGTATCTGGAGATTAAATTGCATGTTCATCACTATTATGTTTTTTTGTGAAAAGGGCAAATAATGATAGCACACACATTCAATAAGGTGCCAAAATGAAAATAAGATTCACTAATTTGTCTCAAGGAGAGGGATATTAATATATATATATATATATATATGCATATATCATGGCAATTATTACCGTGATCCGATACGAGCTGGGCCTTCAAACGATGGTGTCGCTGGTACTGTCGAAGATTTTACAACTATACAGGAAGTGCGTAATGTCTGACCATCTCCCCCGATTTGAAATGATAAGAAAGGGGGTTGATTGTGGGACTGAGTACATCCTGAAAGAATGGGTAATAAGATGCGCTGGATAGATCCAAACTCTGGGGATCTCAGAGGAAATTTTAATCTCCAATTCAGACAAGGTTAAACACAAATTGTGAACACAGGTGTGGATTGAAATGCAGGTTCAGAAGAGTCTATACAAACTTGCCATGAATTTGACTTATGAAACAAGATCATTGGACAAGCTACCTGGATACCTTTCAAAGTTTCCGGCACCTCGATATCGCAAATGGTTTTTGAGACTGAGACTAAACATCCTACCATCTAAAGAAGTTCTATCCTTCCGAAAGCAATTGGTAAAGGAACAGGCCTTCTGCAGATACTCTGAACACAAAGAAACAAGCAGATATTAATTCCATCTACCGGTAGAATGCAGAAAACGTACCAAAATCCGAACAGAAACCTAGAAAAATTTCTGAAAGACCTACATTCCTTATCACTTAATGAATGGTTGAATCTGATGTTGATAGGTACTAATGTAAGGATGACATTAGCAGTCATGCAACTATTGGAAAGAATTTTGGTTTTGGAATTATGTACTCCTTTGTATTGACGATACTGGGAAATATTGTTTAGTAGTTTCAACTAGATAAGGAAGTTTTGTAAAGGAAAACAAATATATGTATAAAGTGATAGAGGAAGGGATCTTTCTCTATGTTGCTGTATTTTTTTATAAATGTTTATGTTAAACCTGAAATTTAAAAATAAATGAAAAAAATTGAGTAAGTTACGAAGTTTTGCCATGTAGCTACTTTCTGGCTAAAATGGAGAGAGAAATAAAGGTGAATTTCAAATGGAGTTGTTCTATTTCTTTTCTAGACTCCTGAACCAATCATTAGGCAGGGGCTGGGCTTGGGTGTTGGAGAGTAATGTGAAGAACCAATCAAATGTGCGAGACGTCTTGCAGGGCACTGCCCAATATTGAAATCCTGATTGGGTCATCAGTGGTATAAAAAGTGGATGACTATGAGAGAGAGGGGGAGCCGCTAAAAGCTACCAACGAAGACAGCTGCCAAAAATCAACAAGGAGATCTACTGAAATTTCATCTGGGGGCAATATTGGGAGAGTGCTGTATTTCTATTGTTGGGTAGACTAGAAAGCAGAGACTGTGATTCTTCACTGGAGCCAGAGACAGAGAAGCGCTGTGGGATCCAATCTATTTAAGTACTGGCTTGAATCCTGTTTTTCGCCAAAAGCAAAGCTCTGCTCAGTCCCTGAGTGACAAGCCCAAAGATTTTCAAAATTAAGTAGATTGTCCAAAAAATGTCAGAGTGGGGACTGTCATTGCTGAGTTCTTGTGCATTAGTGGGGGGGAGGGCAAACTGTGTAGATCCTTAGCATATTTGACTGAATATTATTTTTAATTAATTCCCCTTTGGCAAAACACCACAGGGTGATTTTTGTTAACATTCAAAATTAACAAAGCTCATTCCCAGTGTATGCTGAAAACTATAGACTGTAATGTAATTGGGTAATCCCATTTTTCCAGTTGACCCCAACTTCTTTAACGAAGAGCGGTGTCCTTGTCCCTAAACCAAAATGAAATTCCTGTCACCATCCCCAAACCTTGCCTTCTGAACCAAAAAGATACTTGTCCCTAAAACGAAAATTCCCAACTGAAACCCATTCCCAAAATGTGCTTTTAAATAAAAGGTATTTGTATCTTAAAAACGAAATTCCTAATTGTCACAATTCTTTTGACATTGTATTTAACTAAGGGGTACCACTAAAAGCAAAATTCTAACCTGCCCAACTCCCCAATAGGGAAAGTGGAGGGGTATCTGAAAAAACAAAATTCACAATTATCCCCATAATATATGCTTTTGTACAAATCTGTAAACCAAACTGCTAGCCTTTTTAAGCGTGCAGGAAACTCGAAATTTCACAGCATTGCATATGTAAATTGATTTTGTTCATTGACCAGTGTTGAATAGTCCTTCAAGTGAAATCCGCCTGAAGTAAAGTATTGTGATTTGTGTTTTCCAAACCAACTTGTGTCATTTATTAATGTAAAAAGAAGTTTATTTGTGAGTCACAGAGAAGGTGGCGTGTGTAGTTTTAGTGCAGTCTTGATTAGCTATAATCCAAATAAATATAAATATATTTTCTGTTCACTGTACTGGTTCTTGTCTCATTCGTGGCACAGGGTGAGGGATCCAAGCAGCATGATATGAGTCCGAAATAGGGCTGAACAAAGAATCCATTAAACTGGTTGTCATGTGACTCCTTGATTGGGGAGGGAAAGAACTCTCCGTGTTGAAGGTGGCCTCTCAATAAACTGTTACAAATTGGAGTCTCGTGCTGGGATTTGGCTGGCTATATGACTCATGACATGTGCATTGTGACAGACTATACATTCAGATGTAATTACATTCAGGTGGATGGAAAGTTATCTTTGCTTTTTTTAAAGTGCCGTGAGGACTTGACCGTGAGTTCCAGGGAGGCATATAGGTCAGAAATTAAGATTGAGTAGTATTGACATTTGATTTGGCACTGTGAGGAACAGTGTGATTTTTGTCCCTGCACAAAGGAAGTTCTACAAAAAATGCAAGAGCCATTTTAAAATGACTAACGTAGATGTGTTTGATGCCAGGAAACATCTCTTCACCAAACTGTTCATTCGTGGGGAGTGAACCGAGATGGATGAGGGGAGCTGGCAAGCTAAAATGATGCAAGAGATTACATCAGAAGGAATTGACATTTGGCTTGAAGGTGGGAGGTCACAGAAAGCGTTTAGAGGCATTGTACATGACATAAACTGCACACGAGGAACAGACTCAATGGTTCAACTAACGGCTCATTTCTATTTCTATTTGCAATAAACTGAAGAGCTCAGCACACATGTGAACCAATGAAGGAAAAATGGCAACAGAGCCACATTTAAACATGACATTCTCATAGAACAACTGCAAAATGAGTTAGAAAACGAGTTAAAAACTCATTTGCAAGCCAATGCAGAGTGACAAACAGAGTTTGATACGCGCCAAGCCATTTATAGGGGGTGTACAGAAATTGCAAACCGCATTCAAGGTAAATTGAATGATCGGACTGTTGTTCATAGTAGTGCATTGCTGGATGAAATAGTGGCTTCCAAGCAAATCATCAAAGAACTGAAATATGAAAATGACCAGTTAATTATAAAAGGGGTTGACTCCCAGAAAGAATTTGACCAGTTGCACCAAGATTTAAAGGCTTTAAGACAACGGAAAATGCAACTCGTGTAAGGAAAAGAAAGCTTATGACAGGACAATAGTATCCTGTTACAAAAAGTAAACCAATTGAAGATGGATACAGAAAAGGGTGAGCCTGGCTTCCAGGAACTCACCAAAGTGAGGGAAGACAATATAGAACTTCTAGAGCATTTGAGGTGCGCAGAAGCTGACCTTTTTCAGGCAGCCCATGATCTAGATGCTCAGCAGAAAAAAAGTAGTCAGTCTCACACAGAAGCGCGGGGAGCAGGCACACAAGCTCAGAGGGTTCAGGCAGTGAGGAATATATTGGTGGGGCAAAGCAGCACACTTGTAAGCCAGCCAAGCATCAGTGTCAGAGCTAAATGTTCAGCTCTCAGGGTACCAGAAGGAAATCTGGACTGAGAAAGGCAAGAATGAATAGTTAAATGAGGAAATTAGGAAATACAAACGGGCTCTGACGCCCCCTGACCAATAAGGATATGGCACAAGGCCCACTGAACAAGGTGAGGTGCCCGTCCCATCAGGGGCATAAATTCAGTCATTTGCAACCTCCAGGTACAAATAGGAACTGACCACATGCAAGCCACTGATAAAGAACAGGGGAACACGAGGCAGTTGGACTTACCCAGGTTTTGTCCAACTGATCCTGAAGGCCTGTCCTTTTCTGATCCTGATGAGTATTCACCTCTACTTTACAGGAGGGAAAGGGGACAGACCAGCATGCCCTTGAAGATTAAAAAGAATACTGTAAGTACTTCACACCATGAAAACACCTATGATGAGAAAGTCAAGGGGCCTCTTTACGACTTTGGAGGCAGCCATGCCCTTAAGAAGGGCATGGCTGGCTCCAAAACCGTGTCCGGGTCCGGATTCCCTGAATGGGGAACTACCGGGCCATCCGAGTGTGGAGGGCCTGGTAATTCCTCCTTCAGGGAACCCGGGCTAGGACCTTCCCCATTCCCATTTGAGCCTCCATAGGGCTCAATGGGAATGGGTGCGGGAGCTAACAACAGGCCGATTACGACCGGCCCGTTGTTAGCTCCCTGGTCCCTTCGCGGGACCCGCTCAGGACGTCTGGTAAAACCAGACGTCCACATCGGGTCCTGCGAGGGTTCCTCGTAATATTGCAGAGTGGGTTTAACGGCGCCGGCACCATTACCGGCGCAGTTAAACCCATTCCACAATACTTATAATGAGGCCCAAGGAGTTAGATTGGCTGGCGATGAGACTACACAGAGACCACCTGGCCCACTTTACTGAAGGAGAAAAGCCAGACCCTCAGCCTAGGAAGGACATTCTAAAAATCTGTGTACATTCAGGGGGTAGGGGGAATTCCCCAGGCTCATTGGAAGTAGGGATGATGAAATTGGTTCTATCCTGGGTCTAAAGGTAACTACGGGGAGAGTGACCCTGAGAGTTCACTTTGATCCAGGCGACAGGAGTCCGGATCCGATGACTCTGGGTGGTATTCCCGATCTCACAGAGATAGGGAGCACCTAGAGGACAAGGAATGGAGTACAAATAGTAGCTCAGACTCCGAAAATGACTGGACTCAGGTGCAGAGGAAGAAAAAGACAGGGAGACAGAGCAAGGGATTTGTGAAAAACACCATAAAACACATCAAGGCCACACAGAGCTTCCTGCCCCCATACCACAAGCATGCCAAATATTCGGTATGGGAGCACCTGTCACTTCATGAGCAGATGATGGCTTAATTCCAGATCAGAAAGTATGTGAATTGCATCACATTTGCGAAATGGACATTCTCACCTGAGTACTCCAGTTTCTTTGCAGGACTGGAGGACCAGGATCATTATAATTGGTCCACCTATAAGGCAGCCATTTTAAACATTTCTCCTCACACAGAAACTCACAAGAAGCCCATAAGGCTGCAGCATATAATTTGCAATGTGAGGAGAATCAGGCACCTAAGGAGCTTGTGTAGAAGCAAAAGCGCGCATTTGCTCAGACTTCCTTGCAAGTGTACACACAAAGTAGGAAGTTTTGTGACCACCTATTTTCATGTGCTCCTCAAATATATAATTAATCAGCTCGTGTGCGATTTCCATGAACACATGAGTCTGGATTGGGTAATTGAACAAGCTACCAGGATCCATGAGGCCCAGAAGCCCACTGATTCCCAGAATTCCCCAACATCAAGGGCTGATGCCTCAGTGGGTTGAAATGATGGGAGAAAATGTCAGACAAACCACAGGTTCCAGAGGAGGGGGCCTGGGTTCGAGGGGCGATGCCAAGCCGTATCAGAAGCTTCCTTTCTCACCCAGACAAAACCCCTAGAAACCTCTCAGCCCGAAAGTGAATTTTCGACTCCCGAAAAGTTAGAACCCTTAGGGCAAAGGGTAAAAGCCAAAGAGCAAGGGGTCAGTAGGAAAGGCCAAAGAAGAACCCACTTTGTGGGGGAACTCAGGATTATCCCCTTTGAAAGAGAAGGATTCAGGTAAGCAGACCTTCTCTTTCAGAAACATGGGATACCTCCCAAAGATAAATAGGTCACAAAAGACCCTGAGTGGGACAAGGTAAGTATGCAGACTGCCCCCGATCAAGAAACTCCTTACCCCAAAAACGTGAACCAGACAGAATAGAAACGGAAGTTTCCTCCCCCAAACAAGTTCTGAGAACTGCCTCCAGGTAAAGGGGGTCAGCAAAGAATCAGGGGAGGAAGAGGATTCCCCAAATATGCCTTGTTAGTTGCAACATTTTCTTGCAGATTCCTGATCTCTGACACAGAAAATCACCGAAGATCACACGCTGCTGGAGTTCCATATCAAGAAAATGACCAAATCCGGTGATAGTTGTGTCTCCAGAGGGCACACCTTGATTACTGGGGAACGATCTCCTAAGAAGGTTATCACCTCTGATTGACTGTGTAAACAAGGTCCTCTGCACCCAGACTAACCAACCTATGAAATTAAAATTGAATACCAATTATGTAAGAATGAATGGTACCTGTCATTTAATTGATCAACAATTTGAGAAAGTATAATTCCATTTCAAGAATAACCAAGTTCCAGACATGATTGTCATCTCTATAGGAAACCAACTGATGATGGGAAACCGTCTCCATTCTTAAAAATCAACCTCCCTCCTAGTTGTAAGTGGAAATCCACCCTGGAAGGGAAGACCCAGACATTTTATACCAATCCAAACTCAAAAGAAACATTGAGGCCTGTGAAACCAGACAAAGAAGATCCCACTCAAAGTCTGACAGAGATTCAAAAAAAGGGCAAACTGTTATTTTTCCCCATTTAGATAAATGAGGGGGAGAAGCCTGTGCTCGCCAGCGTATGCCTGAATAATGGCAGGAGCTTTGACAGCAAAGGACTATTATTCAGGAAACTCCCAAACGATCAGACCATTCCCACATTTACATTGATTGACACATGGGAAGTAGGTCTGGAAAATCTAACCTCTAAACATCTTCTGCCTAGGAGGTGTATAGTAAAAATGTCCATTGGCAACAAAAGCATAGAACATAATTGTTGGGTTGTCAGAGATGTCCCTTCTGCGATTTATTCAGGCAGTGATATTCTCAACCAATTTGCAATCAATTTGGACCTAATTAATGATAAAGTCTGGTTACAACTGGAGGGTAACCCCATGGGCTTTGACAACACTGAAAAACCATTCCGCTCAGCTCAATTGCTGCCTTATGCCATTGAAGTTCAAGTACGAGAAGAGGTGACCATCCCAGGACAGGTGCACACATTTACTATTCCCCTCAAAATTAAGCAAAGGCAGAACCGCAAACATCAGGATGCCTATATAAATTTAAATTCCCATCTCCAACAACAAGATTTGTATTTAAATCCGACACCGCTGGTAGCTTAGAACACAACACCATTCGAATATTGCTGGATAACTGTGACCCTCGAATTAACATTGCAGTAATACCGCGATGGTTTTACACAGTAGATAGGCGGCACATTAGCTGCAACCCCAGCGCGAGTTATAAGTAAGCAACGTTTCAATCAGAGTAGCAATGAAGTATGCAATAATACTAATTGGAACGGAGCAACCTAGTAGGTTCTAGCAATTGCCATGATGGGGGGGGGGGGGGTGTTTAGACAATGAATATGCAGTACAATTGGTTGGAGCCTCCATGTAAGTTATGAATAAACATCATTTCAAGTGGAGAAACAGTTAAATATGCAGTAATGCTATTCCAAACAGTTCAACATAATAGATTCTAGTTTTGCAATAAATGCTAGGTGGGTCTACACTGTGAATATACAATACATAGGTTGAAAGAAAAGTGCAAGACCAGCATAAGGCTCATTTCAGGTGAGTTAACAATTGAAGGAGCGAGCAGGTGTATCTGGGTATGCAGAAGCGGTAAAGCGAGCAGCTGAAGGCCTGAACGTGCAAGCTTGAGTAACCGTTAGATCTAGGTATATAATTATCCCTGTACAGTTAACAAGATTAGGGATGTCAGAGATGGCCGTGGGCCTCCTGGGGGACTTAATACAGGCAGGTCGTGGTGTGGCACAGGGGGTTGGGATAGCGAGGTGAAGGATAAGCATTATACGATCACTTGACAATACATGGCTGTAATAAGATTGGTATTGTTTGTGGCTGGTGAATACAGTTTGTGGTTATAAATGTTAAGAAGCTGAGATTAAAGTATTTGTAGTGGACGGGACAGCGCAGTGGCGTTCTGGTGGAGCATAAGCGCTTACGCGAAGGACGGTCAAGTTGGTGTTCACCATGGACAGGGGTGGGTGCAGGACAGGGCTGCAGTTGCTCCCGGCTCCGACAGGCTTGGGACAGGAGCCTTAGATGTTGGGCCTTTGTTGGTGGGCCGGCTTTCGCCTGACAGTGAATGGCAATTGGTTTAAGTGGATGGCTCTAGCCAATCCACAGGTGCAGGCTCCATGATGCAAACACAGCTCAGACTGGGTGAACGAAGTGAATCACACAGCGGCCATCTTAAACAAGGGAAATCTCTAGTGGTTGCTTGCAATGGATAATGTGAATTTAAGCGTGCAGGCAGCTTTATATTACGCAATGCTTCACATGGAATTATAGGAGTAGAATATAACAAAGGAACATGGAATATAACAGAGGAACAGACATGTCACATTCTCCTATAGAGACTGGTAATTCATTAGTAAAAAGAACTCGACTCCGAGCTCCAGAGAACCCTTGAGCATTCATGGCAATTACCGACATTGGACATTTTCCCTCTCATATACATGAACAAGTAGCTCCAGGGTCTACTAGAAATTAAAAAGATGTGCCTCCTATTGTTACATTGGACCTTGGTTCCTTTTGGGGGTCTGGTGTCACAAGTAGTACAGAACACATCAAGTCACCCTGTGAGCTGTCCTATTGTGGTACAGGATCCTCCCCATCCCTGTGAAAGGATTCCCTCCTACCTCAGTGACACCTTCTATCCTGGGTGTCAGTACTTGGCCTGTATTCCCATACTGCTGTTTCTGCATAGGGGCTTGTTGCAACTGCCCTTGTGGTGGATTAATTTGCACTCGTTCTTGCTGTTGAACCAGCAGCACTTGCGGTGCTTATGTCTGATACAATGTCTGATCCTGGGCGAAACCTTCTCTAGTTTGTGTACTATATGGTGGAGGATAAGCTGTCCCCCCTCTTGAAAATTGGCCATTCTGCACATTCCCTTGGCTTCCACATACGCGTGCAATGTGCGCTGTCAACCCAAAAGTCCAACATACTGGGGGTACCCATCTGACAAGCCCTCCTTGAGTGCTCTGGTTCTCATTCTATGTACATTGAAACACACCTTGATTATTTTGAAATCCTCCTCTTCCCCTCCAGCCTATACCTCTGCCTCATGGCACAAACCCATATCCACATTGATTCATTGAACGTTGATTACTCACCTGCAATGCACCCATTCCTTCCTGCATTCCCGATCCTTCTCCACTTGTCAATACCTCCCCTTCTATGGCAAATGTTGACAATTTTTTCTGAACTAACTTGGCTTCTTCGACTTTCCTATTCTCATCTTTCTTCTTATTTTTCTTGTGTAACAACTGGCAATGGGGATCTATTGTCAACTGTATCTCAGCTCAACGCTTCCCTTCCATCCCCACTTGTTTCTTCACCTGTCTCTGTACTGGATCAGGCAACCCCTGACATAAAATCTGGTAAAATAATGCACTGTCTTTCCCCATGGCTCGCGAGTTTCAAGCTGCCATTCCTCCTGAATATCCTGAATATAAGCAACAGGCTCTTCATCTTCCTTCATCTTGCATGTCATAATTGCACCCATATCTGATGTGTCAGGATATTGTACCCTGCGTTCTCACCAAACATCTGCTCTACAATTATTAAAAGGAGTCCCATCATGCGCTGTATTCTGTGAGGTCACACTTGAATACCCCGCTCTTCTCCATATGTCATCAGTTCTCTCCCCAAGAATTGCTGGCAGGAGACGTTTTATGTCCCCTATGGCCAACGTGTTTCCTCCTGTCATTTTCTCTGATTTATATATCCATTACCCAGCACTGGAAGTCAAACTATGGAACTTACACCTTAAATTATCCTTATCCATCCGCGGCCATGGAATATACTGTGGTCCTGCTCCCCCTTTTTCCAATAAGGGAAACTGCGTTAATCAGATCCTACTATTAGTCTATCCCTGGCAGGGACGATCGTCCCTGTCTGCCTCCTTGTGGGCAATGACTTTAACCTGCTCACATACGGTGTCAACTCTCCCTTCTCACTGTACGATCGTCATCGGGGATGCTCAGCATATGCTATGGAATCTGGAGGTCCTATTCTTAGGTTGCTCCTGATCAGACCATCTCACTTCTTTGTCCATTTGCAAGCTTCCTTCAGGGGCACACATGCTCCCTCCTCGTACCTCGAGAGTAGACGCTCTTTCCTCATCTGACATGTCTTGTCCCCAACTAGTGGGACCATCATCCCCTTTACCCTTATCCAGATTCAATCTACTTAAAGACAATACTCGATGTTCATCACTGACAGGCTTCCCTCCTCTCTTCGTGATCGGGGCATTAAGGATCGATCATCGTTACCTCGAGTTTCATACTCGCTATTTCACTTCAACTGTTGATAGACCTTATCGATTCTTTCTCCAATGTTTTCTGCATCAAATCTTTCTTTTTGTCTAACACAACTCTAGATGCCCATGGAATTGCTTCCTTTATTGGAAGGAACTCTTCTATTTATCCAATCATATTTCTGCGCTTGGCCCTACTGGTTCATTATGAGTGAGACTGGTATCAAGACCTCATTGCCTCCTTTTTTGTTCCATTTCTTCATTTCTCCCTCTCACTTTCTCGCATCGCTTCTAATTCTTCCTCTTGCCTGCGTTCTTCCCCTTTCCTTATTCCTTCCCTTCTTTCCTCCTCTTCCCTTCGTCTCTGTAATCTTTTGTTCCTTAGTCTTTGTGCTTCCTCCTCTTCTTTCCTCCTTTCCTGTCTATCTCTTTCTTCTATCACTCTCTGTCTATTGTCATACTTTCTTAGTTCTTCTGCCTGTTCTTCTTTTCTCTCTTGCTGCTCCTGATATAGCTGTTCTCGTCGCTCTCTGCTCTTCCTTTTCTGCTTGTCTTCTTTCAATCTCTTCTCTCGTTCTTTGTCTTTTCTTTCTTGTTCGCCCTTATCTTCTCTTTGCCCAACTTCCCCGATGCTTTCCCTATATCTATTTTAAGAAACATCTGTCCTCCCATCCATTAGTTCTGCAAGATCGCTATGTCCTCAGCTTTATCCTTCTTTCCTTTCTATCTCTTAATTTCCTGTCTATTTCTGTCGACAGATTCAACCGATCACTCCTTTCTTCTTTGTCTTGTATGATCTCATAGATCTCTTCTTTTCCGTTATTCTCCTCTGGAATATCATCACTATTGTAAACTGGGGGTTAAGATATCGGATTACTGTAGCCCGCCGCCGCTTTCAACTCCTTTAAAGGGTACAACCCTATTTCGTCCGTGCTAGCGCCTTTTACTTTGGGTGAGGTAAGGGGAGCTGAAGGCTGAACACTATCCTCCTTTCTCTGACTAAACATCTACTCCTCAGGTGGAGGGTCTTCCCTTTCTTCCTGGTACATTTTCCAGAGCCCTAAAATCGCCAATATTTTCTCTAATCTCTTCCCTGTGTACGCAGCATGCAACTATGTGGTCATGTGTTGCAATATCGCTTTTGACAATGATCTCCTTTGTGGCCATGGCATGAACATTTTATCTGCCGTGCCTTTAACCCATTCTGCACTATACTGTTTGAGCTTGGGCATATGCTTTGGTCATGTTTTACATAAGTGCATCAGAGGAGTATCTCCTATAATGACAAGTCTCAATTAACTGTCAATACTTACCAGACTTATGAAATAACCTTTATACTTCTGCTTAAATCACCGCTTTTTCAACATCTTTAAAACAACAAATATGAGCATGCATCATCAATCACTGCTCAAGCCTCTAATTTCTTAATTAGCTATCTCTACCTTTTGATTGGTAGCAATCACTTTGCTATGCTCAATCACTGTTCCTCCTCAACCTTTTCAATTACTTCACCACTTCTATCGCTCTTTGATATTTTTACTCAACAATCAACATACCGACTAGTCGACATTACACATGAATAGACACTGTGATCACCTTTTTCTCTCTCACCTTTAATTATTCCCTATACCGGGTTTAAGACGTCACCTTATGTAAACCTGTTAACGCATTATATGTTTCTGCTCTACCCCGATTAGGATTTGAAATGCCCCCTTCTGAAACTCCCTTGAGTCAGGACTCCTAGGCACTAACCTTTCTTCACACAGTATTTCCTATTACTTAAAAATTGTCACAATCCCATCCCCTTCATTTGCCATTCCACTTAATCTACTCAACATTCGTTCGTTAATCGACTCAAGGCCTTCGGTATCAACTCTTCCTCCAATCCGACCACTTTGCCTTGTCCGCAGAGCACCCGTCAAAACCGGGCAGGGATTTCATCAAAGGGGTACCTGCTCACCGTCTCGATTCTTCTTGCAGGTTTATTTCTATCTGCTGCTCTCCACAGGAAACCCTGTGATGTTCCGGCTAATGGCAGATGATACTTGATCATCTGAAAGACTGGGGACAAACTTGTTTGGATCTTTTCCAACCAACTGCACCACGTTGTTTACGTGGTAGTGGTGCAGTTGGTTGGAAAAGATCCAAACAAGTTTGTCCCCAGTCTTTCAGATGATCAAGTATCATCTGCCATTAGCCGGAACACTACGGTTCTTTAGTATCGTGCATGCAATGGATGGGGTTAGCAAAATAACTCTTAGTCCAAATAATTGAACCAACTCAGGAAGATGGCAAAGGTGCTGTTTTATTAACAATTATCTAAGACAGGGAGGTTACAATGAACATCAATGGACGTTCGCTCAGTTCTCTCAGTGCATTTCTCATAAAACATCCTTATATGCATAATATACATGAGCAGTGACGCCATACCACGTGGCAAATAAGAAAAACCTATGAGGGATTGTGATAGGTTTAAGGGGAACATCTAAGTATGCTTTCTTTAAGGACTGGGATTGTGATTAATTGTCTACTATCAGGTGGGCAACTTATGCCTATCTCCAAAAACATGTAATCTTTAGAACTTTTAAGTACAAGGTATGTCATTGACTATCGAACTATAAGGCCCTTTGTTATATGGCCCTCTACAATTGGTTGGCACGCTCGTGCCATGTCTGAAACATTCAGTTCACTTAGCAGCACGTAAGCTCATACCCAGGTGCCAGGATTTGGACTTGACTTTACCTCCCCACCCAATTAGCCCATCATCTCTCATCAACCATGTATTCTGCCATGCAGATTGCCTTTGAACTTGGCCTTGCAAAATATCTTTGTCTGTGGGAATATATGGGAGTATAGGCTATCACTATTGTTGTTCTAGGACTCCAAACTCAACTCTATTTCCATCCTCAACTCACGTGACAGTGGACCATGATTCTGGTCTATTCTGCAGCATTTAAATGTCTTAAATGAATTAAACTTGGCACTCTTGGTGTTCTTTCTTTGCCTCTCGATAAGGGATGATTCATCCTTCTAACGTTTATTGCTTTCAAGAGTAGATAACCAACCTTGGCTACTTCTGTTTTGATGCCAGGCCAGACAGCCTCGACATGCCCTTCCACAATCTCATCTTATTTGTGATGCAACACAATTCTCAGCCTTTCCCCTCCATGGGGGTCAGCTTATTGAAATTCATGACACCGATGTCCAGCTTCTATAAAATGGCGGCTTCGCCTGCAGTCTATTCACTACGCGTAGACAGCTTCTATGATCACATAGTCTACTTGCGTTTCAACATCTGTATAGTCACTGAACGGTTGCATTTCTGTAGCACTTCGCATTCATGCAATCTTCTCGCAGATGAAACTTTACTCATTTCTTAACTTCATCAACAGGTTCTGTGAGATTCATGCATTCTCTTCAGCCAGTATTCTCAGTGCGTCACGCTCGTTTTACGTGATGTCACCAGCTCCTCTTTTTGCTCCTTTTCATATTCCTTCAGGGAGTTCCTCCTTCATATTATTGTCTCTTCGAGGATACATTCAGTAGGGCTGTCTTAGTGGGTACCTTCTTTGAATACTCGCTGCGGTAAGGGCACAACTACTGGTGTCAAACATGGCACAATCTCCGACTTCCAACATATAGAAGGTAGGGAGGCAGGATTTCCTGCAGAGGCAGGCAGCTGCTCCTCTACAAATGTTAATTGAAAACTATGCAGAGATCACTATGGAGTCAAGTGGGAGTGGGGTCTGAAAAAAGCTGAGACAGTTAAACAACTAAAAATAAGCATTTCCCAGGCTCCTCGTTTGACTTACCTCATAAAGAACAAGGAGTTCTTCTTGGAGACAGGGTTCTCAGATACTTGCCAAACAGTGGTGTTGTAAAAAGTCATCTTGTACACGAGGAAGACTTTGTCTCTGTGGAGGATGAATTCAATGTATGTGAGAAGGTACTCCTGGCAATTGTGTGGGCATTGAAAAATTACTGGCCATTCATCAAGGATAGCACATCATGTCAGGACTCCTCACCAACCCTTGCAATATTTACAAAGTGACAGAATTAGGGCGGGGAATGTCAGTAATTCTAGAATTACTTCCTGGATTCTGTTTATGCATGGCTTTCCTGCAGAGGTCAGATATGGCCAAAACAAGAAGAGTCCCCTTGTGCAAGGCTTCACTTACTTGCATGATTGTGCTGAAGAAAACGGTCTTGAGGACGAAAATCTAATGGCCAACAACAATATGGAGGCGTACCTAACTTCCCCGCACAAGGTTTATGGAGAAGACATGTATCAGGGTATACCCACAGTTTATGTGGATGGATGCTCCTACCATGTTGAAAACATCAGGGAAAAAGAATGGGTGGCTGGCATTGGGAATGCCTGGCTGAATGATACCCTGGAACCCTCTACTGGTTACAAAAAAGGACCCAGAAGTGGTCAGATTGCAGAATTGATGGCTGTTCATCATGCCATCCTCACTGCTGTGCACCACCCACTGAAAGAGCTGGTCATAATCACTGACTCTGATTATGTCAGGAAAGGGTATGTGGAGCACTGGATTAATTGGAAGAATGGAGGCATACTTTGTGCCAACAATAAACCCTTAAAGCATGCCAAACTGATCCAGTCAATTGATAATCTGGTGGGCTCCAATGAGATTACCATATATTGGAACAATATAAGAGGTCATTCCAAAATAGAGGGGCCAGATGAGACTGGGAATGACCTGGCTCACCAGCTAGCCAAAACCGGAGCTCTGCAGGGGGATTTCATAGAAAATGAATCCCTGCTAGGTGAAATACAAGTGGCCACTGTCACCAGGTCACAAACCCATGCAAATAGTGAACCCTCGACTGCCCAGTGGAGGAAAGATACCCCAGATGCAGATTTGATCACTGTACAGAAAGAGGACCTGATTATTGGAAAATTCTATTGACACATTGAAGACCCTGTGAGTTTTCCTCTAATTATTTGCTGGTAAAGAGGATCTCCGAGTGCTAATGAAGTTTTCAAAGATGTTCCGATCCAATATGGTTTGTTGGTATGGAGAGCCCTATCTGGATGTGACCAGTGGGTGGTACCTACCTCATTCCAAAGCCTAATGTTGAACCATGCCCATGCATGATACGGCCACTGCCGGTCATAGGGGGATTCATACAACATTACAAATCTTATGCAAGGTTGGTTATTGGCCACGCATGGGCCAGGACTCAACATTAACCTAACGAGGTGGCGTGTGTGTGGTCTGTTTCAACCCAGTTAACTCACACACAGAGCTTCCCTACATAAAAGGTGAATGACATTTCCTTGGTCATGTTTGCAAGTCAATTTCATCGGGCCAATGATACGCTGCACTTGAGCAAACAAGTATATGTTGACTGTACCATGCTTGTTCACAAAGTGGGTATAGTGTCTTCCCACCCCAAATTGTAGGGCAGGGACAGCTGCTGCACTAATGATCAACCGCATCTTCTCTCATTTCAGCCTCCCGCAAAGGATTGAGTCGGATCGAGGAAGTTATTTTACTAGTGGGGTGATGGCAAAGATGAGGGAGATACTAGGGGTAAAAAGAAAACTTCACCTTGCCTACCACCTAGTCTCTAGAGGGGGTGTAGAGAGATACAACATGCCAATCATATACATCTTAAAGAAGTTTGTGGTAGACTCTGGACCGAGGTGGGACATTCAATTACAGCTTGTCCTGATGGCCATTAAGTCTGCACCGTCTTATGTAATGAAAACGTCTCAGTTTAAGCTTATGACCAGACAAAAAATGGTTTTACCTCAGCATCTGTTCTGCAGAACTCAGGAGCAGACACTGATAAATGCGTCTACGGCTCATGAGAACATTGAAAAAGGAATGAAAACATATTATGATCTAAAGTCCAACCAGAAGGAGTACGAGGTAGGTGACATGGTTTACCTGCATAATCTTCAAAGGAATCAGAACAAGGAGTGGAAATTCCTTCCGCCTTGGCGTGGTGCTTTGAAATTGTAGATAAAATATCACCTGTTGCCTACAAGATCAACATCCGAAAAGGAGATCAGAAGAAACATGGGTTGACATCAATCAGTTGAAAAGCTGTCAACACAACCAAGCTTCATGACTAATTAAGGAGCCAAATGAAAGTTGAGCAGAGGAACCGTGCAAGACGTGAAAGGAAAGGGTGAAAACCCCAGGTGGAGACTTGTAACAGGTGAGTAGTGTGAGAAACCTAGGGGTATTCTCCCATGTAGAACCTGAGAATCCTCTATTCAGGTGACATGGGAAGGGTCATTACATTTGGATCCCAACCCTGGGGATAGACGAGCAAGGGAGGATCACCTGGGTTGGGGAGCCTGGGGTTGCACTCATGCAAATACCCCAGGTGAGACACGATATTCTAACAGGACAAAGGGTAAGGAGGAAGAAGTCATGGAAGCCTTCACGGGATATGCGGGTCCCATTGTCCTTGATCCAAGAAGGAGGCAGAAATATCCTACCAGAACAAAACCAGGCAAAGAGAGGGCCAGATGAGACAACAACCTTGCTCTAACCTCAACCTATTTTTCCTTCCCCTGGTTCAGACCATAGGGAGTATTATCACGACCAGTAATTTCATGGTAAGATGTCTGGGGTAGGGATTAACCTAAATAAAGGGGAACCAGGGTCAGGGGATTCCCCTCTCTCTTCTGCCAACCAACGAAGCATAATTCAACCTATAAATGTCTGTTCCTGCCTTGTCCTGTCTCCCTCTCCCCATTTCCAACATGTACTGGTACGAGGGAGAGGCGACAGGGAGCACTGAAGATTACCCATACACATAACAGTGAGAAGCAGAGAGAGGCCTACCACATTACATCACTAAGCTGTCCACTAATAGAGTCGGGCAAGGTCAGGCTGTGTACCTTAAGCATTCAAATCTAACTCCACTTGACCCTCAGTTAGGGTATGAAAGGTGTGGTTCTGCCAGAGAAGATGAGCTAGTTGGGGTTGTTGGTTGGAACGTGGAGACTTCTGCATGAGAAGCATGGAAAGTCCGAAGGAGAGTGGGGCACCAAGGCGCTGACCCTTTTTGGCTGGAGTGTTGCAGCGTGGTGAGGGAGCCATGTCTCCATGGAGCCGGAGTGCAGCGAGGTATTAATTATTGGCCGTGTCCAGGCCAGTGCTCATTACCTGGGACATGTGCCAGTCCCAGAGGTGTCTGAGGGGCAGGTGGTGAGAGGCTGACCTCGGCCCACAGAACCCAAAGAAGCTACTCTCCAGCACCATGCTACCTGGGTGAGTGTCATAGCAGGTGAGAGAGAAAGAGAGAGAATCCCAGAGGTCTGCATGCGCCTGGAGCAGGAGCAGAGAATTGAAAGGGAAAAGCGGCATGGAAAGAGGAAAGCAAGGAAAACAAGGTGCACGAGTGGCACAAATATAGGAAAAGAAGAGAGGGTATGATCGACCCGAAAGCAGAAGAAAGGGTGCAAGCAACGCCAAAAGACACAAGGAGTGCATTTAAAAGTTGAAGGAAAGCAAAGAGAGGTGATAGTGACCCAAAAGCAGAAGAGAGCACATTGAATCCATCTGCCCAGGAGAGAACAACATCGAGCCTCCTGCAGCATTTCCAGCACGCCTGCACTCATTGGCTTGTTCCGTTGAGGATTCCAACCTGGCCGACGAGAAAACAACAACATTCGACTTGGGCCTAACATCTCTACAGCCACGCACCACCACTGAGCCATCCGATTGGCTCCCCGCAGAAGGAAAGGATTCCCAGCCCTGGAGCCGAAGGTGGAGCTGGCCCTACACTAAGGCTATCATCTGTGTCTGTCTTGGCCTGTCTGGGCTCTGGATGGGGTCCGGTATTCGATGCCTGCCCTACTGACTTGCTGCGTGGCCCGCTGCTGGGTGTCTGGTCGACCTTTGCATCCTATCTCAGTGCTTCTAAAGGTAAGAGCGCCAACACTCGTTCCACTCACAAGTCTCTATTAACTGTGAGGTTCTTTCCCCTCACTGCAACCCAGTGTGGGGTCCCTTGCGATCTCCCACTGTTACCACTGCATCTCATTGCTTTGCTGGGAAAGTTGATTTTAGCCTCATACTACTGTAGGCTGCTCCTCCTGCACCCTTGATCTCATCCATTCCATCCCCATTAACTTTTCCCTTTGCAGTTGTCATTCAACATGCCACTCAACGGACTGCCGCTGTGACACAATACTTTTGGCCACCTTGTGGACTTTCATATCTAGCTGTGACTAGATTACTCTTCTTTATTAATATCATCTGCCCTTGGTTGCTCAACGACCCATTGCATATGGATCAACTTTCTCTAAACATCCTCTCCTATGGGTTATCTTCAAGTAACCCTTCACAGCTTTCCTTAACTACATGTTGCTGTTTATGCTCTGACTGTTGCTTCTCTCTAACAAAGCCTCTCCTATGTAATGCCTGCACTACTGTAATGGACACCTTGCTGTGCCTCAAAACCATCTATTCACTGATTTCTACTGCACTTCCATGCCTGCATGTAATTCAACTTTAGATGTACTTAGTAATCGGTGCACATACCTTATCTATTTTGTCATCCTTGTCATCATGCATACCTGAAGGATCCCCCATAAAATGAGGTGTGGCTTTGCCAGAATGTGCATCCATACCTATTTTGTCATCCTTGTCACTGTGCATACCTAAAGTAGCATCCCGTACCATGAGGTGCGGCTTTTCCAGAATGTGCACCCATACCTATTTTGACATGCTTGTTATCGCATATACCTAAAGTGGCCCCCACACCATGAGGCGAAGCTCTCCAATTCATTATGTAACCAATACGTTCCTGTACTTTGCTATATGTACTTTTCACTTTCTGTAACTGGCGACTAAATACCTGAGGGTTTTGTGCACTGAAATAAACGCAAAAAATAAATTAAATAAATAAATAGGGAGTGTGAGCAACCTGAAAGACAGAAAGTTTGCATTTGAAAGTGTAAGGAAAGAAAAGTGAGGGCGTGAGTGACCCAAAAGCAGAAGAGAGGGTGCAAGCGACCCGAATGACAGAAAGAGGGCATTTGAAAGAACTGGAAAGCAAAAGAGAGGGTGCGAGCAACCCAAAAGTAAGAGAAGAAGGTGCAAGGGTGCACAGCAAAGTGAAAGGAAAGGGGAAATGAAGCAAGACAGAAGAAAAGATACAAAGCGTGAGGAGAGAGGGTGCGAACAACCTGAAAGTAAGAGAAGAAGGTGCAAGGGTACACAGCAAAGTGAAAAGAGTGTGCCAGGGCATTACAAAGCAAGTAGAGTCTGCAAGAGGCACAGCAAAGAGAAAGAAGGTGCAGGAGTGCACTACAAAGGGGAAAGGAAGCGAAAGTGAAAAAAGACATAAGAAAAGATACAAAGCATGGGGAGAGGGGTCAGAAGTCAGAGTGGTCGAGTAGGGGTGAGCAAAAGCCAGGTGTTTTTGAAAGTCTCTGACTTTGCCCCATGGATGGGAACTGTGTGAAGTTTTGTTTGAGAACATAGTGTCCTAAGTTTGGGTAAGGGAACCCTGAGAGGCCCGCAGAGACATTTTGAACCGTTGCAGGAGGGGCCTAGACTTGGAGAAGGGAACCCTGAGAGACCTGACCAGAACTGTGTTTGTTTTGTTTGGGATTGGAACGAATAAAGCTTGGGGAAGGGACCCCAGGTGACCCAGATACATTCTTAACTTTATTTGCTGCAAGAGCCACATGTGGAAGATACCAAGGGTGACTCTTTTTGTATTGAACTATCTTTTTTCTGAAACGAGTAAAACTATACCTGATGTTAAGGCCTCTTGAATCCAGTCGTGGTTTACATTTCTTTTTAAACCACTATTCTTTCTTTAAGAAGGCCCCAGAACACTTTGTCTAAGGGTGAGGGCAAGCATAGGTTTTGACACACACAGACTTTGGTTTTGGATTCATAGACATCGAAGACCCTTAGAAACATTAGTGGAGGGAACATTTAGGGCCAGTTAGGCATTACACCAACCCAGCACATTGTTTTCAATAAAGGTTTGCAAACTGTTGCTTTTGAGTCTGTGTCTCTCTTGATGCCGTGCCTGTTTCACAGCTGTTAATAAATATTCTTTGGAAATGTTAACAAAAAATGTGTTATGTTGATGTTCTGATATGTTACATCTATTTCTATGTGATGTTTTTTTCTCTCGAATGTAATGTACTATCGTACAGGCAAATATGTTGCATAAAAAGTACGGAACCTTTATTTTCTTTATATTGCTAGATAACTAACTTCCTTCACTTGGGGGCACGAGGGGTGTCTAGGGACCCCAGAAAGAAGGAAGGGAGGGGGTGACGCTCTATACCCCAAACCCAAAGACGGAGTTGGTGGCCAGAGTTCCCAGTCCCTAAGGAAGGAAATTGAGCTGGATGGGCTACAACAAAGAAAAAATATGCATATAAAAAGGAGAAAAAAAGGACTTTGGAAGAAAACCTCTGCTCTATTTTTCACCATGAAAGAATCATGGAAGAACCGGGGGGACATGTGGGGTTTAATCAAAGGCCCAAACAAACATAACGGAAAGGCCCACAGGAAAAATGACCTGCCAGCCTTCAAAAAATGTCCACACTGAAAATGGGCCTATTTATGCAGACTGCAAGTGTTTTTGCCGGTAACACAAGAAAAGGTGGTGATAAAATGGAAAGACTATGTGACTGGCCAAGAATTGCAAATCAAAAGGCCAATCTTTCCTTTTTCAAACACTGAAACTAAAATGGCTTTGCATGTGCATTTTGCAGGTTTTAAATCAGACATGAGAAAAATGTTCCCCTGCTAAAATAAGGATATTAAAGGCATGGTCTAGTAAAAAATGTTATTGTCCCTAAGGGTCGGCCATGTTTTTTTAAGCCTAAGTGGCTCGATTTTAGAAAACTTTCCTATGGACCTTACCCGAGTTTTCGTCCATTAAACGCACGCGAAAACAAGCACCAGGGAGCCGCCATTTTCTGATAATCCTATCTTTTCCCCGATCGCCCTGGCTGACCTGCTTTTGCGGCACTAAATCAATTCCCCCGCCCCTGAGCCTGTCATCAGCAGACTCGTACCGCCCATTTCCCAACGCCAAAGCACGTCTCGTGTCAACATTCGCTGCGCTTCAGCTAATGACGTGTCGCCATGGAAATGGCAGGACGCCTCTTTCCTCAATAAGTATAAACAGACCGTTTCACAACACACAGCAGCAGATGTTCGATTCCATTCCTCTCTCTGTGTTACTTTGAGTATTCTGTGACTCGTTTCAGTGCTCTGGTCAGCTACCTTCGCGGCTTGTAGCCCGTGTGAACAGATACCAGTACCACCGCTATAAATTATTTTAGTTTGTTTAACACACAATGGCTACAATAATGCCCTACATGTACGAGCCCGAGTATACCGAGGAGGAACTACTGGAAAGGGAAGCACGCGAAAACGATGGGGATTCGGACGGCAGTTGGCAGGACGAATCTACAGATGAAGAGCCTGGGCCTAGTCGAATGGACGGCGTCTCCACCTGGTGCACATGCAATCGGTGCGAGCTAATGCCAACTGAGGACGAGAACTGCTGCTCCCGAGAAAACTCGGGATGCCTGGCCTACATTTCGGAAGGCGAGCCACGACCGCAATGCATCACCGAGCTGCCAGACTTCAGGGCAGCCTGCCTCACACGGGCCGTGTTGAGAATAATGATGGTGCTTATGCACGAACTTCGCGCAACTGTTCGTCCTCGTAATCCGAGTAACGAGTAAGTATACTCTGCTTGTCATGCCACTCCTATTTCATGGTCTTCTACTATATCCAAAATTACATCTACATATCATTGTAACGCATGTAAGTCGTTCAATAGTGTGCATTGTCTAGATAGCATTTGTCCGTGCAGAATGCCATTAGTTACAAGAATTGTCATTGACAACAAACATTTATTAAACTTATCTTGGTCATTTAAAAACAGTTTGTTTCATTCCTTTTCACAGGTGGTACAGGCTGGTGGCCTATTGTTCCTTTACATGGTGGCTCCACGGGAGGCTTGGACACCGCGTTCGAAGAGTGATACCCGCCTGTGCCGTTCGTGCCATTAGAGAAACGTTCCCGAGTGACAGCGGTCAGTACATGGGATTTTCTCTCGCTGTGCTGCAACCTGACCTGTATAATCTTTAAAGTCTTGTATTTTTGTGTCATGAAAATAAGATACAAAATAAAACACCAAATATATTTTAACAACGTTTGTTTCGATTTTTTAAATTAATCAAGTGTGTCTCCATTCAAGGATGGAAGTCAGATATCTGTGCTCCGAATGGGTGAAGGTCTGGTTGCTGTGAAGCAGGGTGGTCACTATCTATCTAAGCTAACATAACATATTCTCGATAATGCATGCACTAAATAACACTTGTTCAAAGTCTTTCAGTAGGTTATGTCTCTATAAAAGTCACACATATATCTATACTAACAATTACCATTGGATTATACAGGCCTTAGGGTCCTGACCACTATAATACACCGGTTGAAGTATGGGTCTGTGCTCACAAGAATCTCCGGTATGTGGCATTTGTTATTGATAAGCAACGATATACTATCATTGATATAAAGGCGATATACTATATATTGATATAAAGGCGGTTCGCACCAATGGATGAGCGCTGGCATGAGGGGCTGTCAGGGGCGCGAAAGGCCAAGGTGCCAAACTACATGTACACTTCAAAAGGTGTCCCACGCCAAGGGGCCATCGGTCACATGGCCTCCTCAGACCCCGTGTCTCCAGCCAGGCCTCCCCTTGAAGCAGGCCGCCCCCCTGCAATCCACATAAGTGTGTCTCCATTCAGCAGTCTTCCTGTGCCTTATCTGCACGCCCCAGGGCCATCCATCCCACCCCCCTGTATCAAAGGCGGTTCACGCCGGTGGATGCGCGCTGGCATGGGGGGCTGTCACGGGCGCAAATGGCCAAGGTGCCAAACTACATGTACACTTCAAAAGGTGTCCCACGCCAAGGGGCCATTGTTCAGATGGTCTCCTCAGACCCTGTGTTTCCAGGCAGGCCTCCCCTGAGGCAGGCCGCCCCCCTGCAATCCACATAAGTGTGTCTCCATTCAGCAGTCTTCCTGTGCCTTATCTGCACGCCCCAGGCCCATCCATCCCACCCCCCTGTATCAAAGGCGGTTCGCGCCGGTGGATGCGCGCAGGCATGGGGGGCTGTCAGGCGCGCGAAAGGCCAAGATGCCAAACTACATGTACACTTCAAAAGGTGTCCCACGCCAAGGGGCCATCGTTCACATGGTCTCCTCAGACGCCGTGTCTCCAGGCAGGCCTCCCCTTCAAGCAGGCCGCCCCCCTAATACCACGACATACATACGTCATTCATTCACAAACACACCCCAGTTTCTTATACTTTAAAAACCACTCGATATGTCCATGAGAACATCTTTGTGCTTTGCAAGTCAACTCCTGAACGTGCTACCTGGGAACCACTGAGATCTATGCTAATCTGCTTGTCGTCGTGCTAGCCGTGAACTTCTGTGACCGCTTCGAGCATACACATCAGTACGCTACCTGTGGCCATCCACCTTTTCTCCTGCGACATACTGCTCTCCTTACTGAATCTTACTCTTTGTTGGTCAAGGTAAGGCCATGTATCCTGGTCACATTTCGCAGATTTTTAAATTTCTATCTATTTGCGAGTAGTGTACCCAATAGTGCTATGTTCATTGGTCTCATTGCTATTGACTTGAATTTCCATTGCTATGCTAACAATGGATCTATTTATTTTCATCTGTGTCAATTGTCATCGAATTGCATCCTTCGGGGGTCCAGTCTATGATGTAAGCATGTTTCTTTCTCGTGCAATACAGAACATCCAAGGGATGAGTCACATGTTCAGCCTTTAGTCACATCATTAATACATTTCTGCAATTTATGCAAATACTAAGCCGCACATAATGAACTGGTATAGTTCCTGCGACCAAAACAAACCTTGCATTGATCATTGTATGATTCATTTACTTTTGTATCAAATCTTTATTCTTGAAGATTGTATAATAATGTCGATATTTACTTTTCAGATTTATCAACAATGCCTGCCTGTTCGATTAACGGTTGCCCTTCGAAGACCCATGCGAAATCTGAAGGCACTACAATGCATGTATTCCCGAAAACTGTTGATCGAATAAGAGAATGGGTCAGACATTGCGGATATCCACTGGATGAGCTGGAAAGTAGAGTCCAACAAGTCTTACAGGACAAGAGGGGTGATCGATACCGCATCTGCAGCCGGCACTTTTCCTTGGACATGTACACAACATCTTGGGTAACAAAGAAGAATAAACGGCGAACGACACGGAAATTGCTCGAAAACGCTATTCCCACTCTATTCGTCCACATTCCGCCACCGGTGAGTCAAGTGTCCGGATTTAGCTTTAGGCCTTGCGGTAGTGTGTAGGTATCCGAATGGATTAATTGATATTGTAGGTGTTCTATCCCTGTAATAATTTCGATATTGATATGATTGTATAGTTTTTTGAATAATTACATTTACCAATATATTCTTTTTCAATTTTATAACCCACAAACGCAATGTATATATATGGGAACAGGGAACTGTGCTGTATTGAGCATTTTACAAGTATTCTGTCGCCTTACATGGCTATTTTTAATATTGGCATTTCATTATCAATCATTAATTTACCTTTACAACTTCTTGACTATCCCTTGAATCTGAAGCAAGAACATTCTACATCCTTGACGTTGTCGCAGTTATCAACCACTTCTAGCGCGTATCATGTAATCTTAATAGGCTAATCCGCTACAGACCTGTTTTATGCATGTCAAGTAATATTTTTATTTTATTGTGTAATCATTTTACTGAATGTTTCGTTAGTGCTTTCCAATTGATATACACCTTAGTTATCGTCCACTGGTGTTTGTTTTCGGTTATAATTAGTGCTATCCATACTAATGCAAGTACTGTCTTCCAGGGAGATGCTGAAGCGTCCGCCACATCTACAACATTTCTAGATGTTCTTCAACAGCAGGAGGTATGGATACTGACAGCTCCATCGAGCGTCATCATCAGAGCTGGAATTCTTGTTGTTTGATTGTTCTACACAATGTTTCATTCGTGGTTAGCCATTGATATGTACCTGTGCTGTCGACCCCAGGTGTGTGTTTTGTTTTCACTATTGTAATCCTCACTAATGCAAGTACTATGTTTCAGGCAGTTGATGGAGCGTCAACCCCTGCACTTGATGCAGAGCCTGACATTCAAGTAATTCCAGGGGAAGTGGAAGCGGGTCCATGCGTATATACGAATCGGCGCAACAGCTTTCGGAAGTGCGCACTACATTTGCAACATCCATAGATATTCTTCAGCAGCACGAGGTATGGATAATGACAGCTCCATCATGCGTGATCATATAACGTGATTCCATTTGCTATACTTTCTTCCCTATTAACGCAAGTGCTGTGTTTCAGGGAGACGACGAAGCTTCCACTACAATCACAACATCCAATTTAGATGAGGCGGATGTAAATAATTTGTTGAAAAAAGTCGATGAAATGTGATCATATTTAGATTTTCCTTGATTCTTTTGGACAATGCATCATTTGCGGTTATCTCTTTATATGTACCTGTGCGTTCGACCCCAAGTGTGTGTTATGTTTCCAATATTGAAAACCATACTAATCCAAGTACTGTGTTTCAGGGAGACGACGGAGCTTCCACCACAATCACAACATCTCATTTAGATGATGCAGATGTAAATAATCCGTTGAAAAAAGTCGATGAAATGTGATCATATTTAGTTTTTCCTTGATTCTTTTGGACAATGCATCATTTGCGGTTATCTCTTTATATGTACCTGTGCCGTCGACCCCAAGTGTGTGTTGTGTTTCCAATATTGAAAAGCATACTAATGCAAGTACTGTGTTTCAGGGAGATGCGGATGCCTCCTCTCCAATACAACCATTCATGGCAGTCCATGCAGAGCCAGAGGTATGGATACTGACAGTTCCATCGAAATAGATCATCACAGGTCGAATACTTGTCGTTTGATTGTTGCACACAATGTTTAAATCGTGTTTGGCCATTGAGATGTACCTGTGTGTTCGTCCTCACGTGTGTTTTATGCTAACAATATTTTCATACATAGTAATGAAAGTACTATGTTTCAGGGAGACGATGGAGCCTCATTCCTTGCTGTCTATGCGGATACAGAAAATATAGTCATTACAGCGCAAGAGGAAGGGAGGACACGCGGAAACGAATCGGAGCTACAGCGTGCAGATGTTGAAGGTCGAGTCAAAAAAGTTGCAAAGAAAAAAAACAGAAGAAGGTTAGTTACAAACAGTTCATAACTTTAAAAAAATGTTTGTGCTGGGGACTATTTTATGTTTTTTTCCAGTCAATTCTACTACACTCCATCTTGTGTTTAAACTGAACATCCCTTTTCCAATCTCTCCTCCAGTTACCCGTGGGTGTCAGAACTATACACACACAGACAGTGAAGCGAATGAGAGATGTGGCTTGCCAGACCGTGTACACTATGGAGGAACTATTAATTGAGGCGAGGCATGTTCAGGCTCGAGATGCTCATGTCCAATGGCCAGAACATGAATTAACTGTGTTTGGAGACTACAGCAAAGTTGCATTGGACCATAGCTACAGTGCGACCGCACCACCACAAGAAGATGTTATTGAATGTATTGAAGATAGCTCTGAAGTAGTTGCAGATCAATTTACACAATCTACACCCGCCAAAAATATACCACCAAAAAACCTGTCGACATTGTTGTGTTCTCCCATCAATGTTGAAGTAATAGATGTTGAAATGACAGAGAATGAACCAGCCGCATCATCCATAGACGCATCAGAACTTGATATCAGCGATATTACTTTCCAATGTGTTGAAATCTCTGCAACGTCACAGGCCGAAAGAACGTTGACGCAGGATGACAGTCTAATGAAAGAGAGCAAATACATTGTATTCGACAGTTGTTTGATGGAAATTATAAGTATGCTGAAATGTGTGCATTCCATTAGAGGGAAAGTATGTGGGAAGCCATTGATTAATGTGACTCGTCAAATAAAAGGCAGTAACGTCAAAATAAATGCCGCATGTAGATTAAATCATAGGTTCTCATGGTCTGCACAACCGATGCTGGGGAAACTGCCAGCGGGCAATCTACTGTGTGCAGCTGCATCACTTTTTAGTGGCTCCAGTTTTAGAAAGTTAGAGGCTTTCTTTCAGTTTGTGGGACTCCATTTCATTTCTAAAGCGCTGTACTACATATACCAACGTGATTATCTGTTTCCGGCCATTAGTGATGCTTGGAAAATTGAACAATTGTCTCTAGCAAGTACATTCGAAGGCAAACGATTCAGGCTAGCCGGCGATGGACAGTGCGACAGCCCTGGATTTTCTGCCAAGTACTGCACCTACCACTTTCAGGACATGGATAGTAAGAAAATTGTGAGTTTGGTGGTCGTGCAGGTAACACAATGTACATCCTCAGTGGCCATGGAGAAACTAGGTTTTATAAAATCAGTGGAATATCTACAATCGAGGGGAATGCACATCGACCTCATAGCCACGGATAGACACGTTTCAATTGCCAAGACAATGAGAGAGCAGTTCCCACATATTAAACATCAATTTGACGTATGGCATCTTGCTAAATCAATCAATAAGAAAATCTCGGCTGTAGGGAAAAAAAAAGGTTTTGAAAGTATTTTGCAGTGGTCACATTCTATCACCAACCATCTTTGGTGGAGCACAAAAACTTGTGAGGGGTCAGTGGAAATACTACTTGAAAAATGGCAGTCACTTTTGCACCACTGTACCAACGTTCACCGCTGGACAGCAAATGAACATTTCCACCAATGTGAACATGGCCCTTTGTCCCCAGAGGAGGCACGGAAGAAGAAGTGGTTGATTCCATCTTCACCGACACACAAAGCCATTGAGAAGATTGTTTTCGACAAAACTCTATCAAGAGATTTGAGAGGACTGACAGAATTCGGTCACACAGGAGATTTGGAGGTGTTCCACAATACTCTATCAAGAGATTTGAGAGGACTGACAGAATTCTGTCACACAGGAGATTTGGAGGTGTTCCACAATATGTGCCTAAAGTACACGCCAATGCGCTTGCATTTTAGCTTTCGGGGCATGAAACATCGCACTCTACTAGCGGTCTTGGCCCATAACAGCAATGTCGAACGTGAACAATCTAGGACTAGGGGTAAAGTAAGGATGCCTCGCTACACTAAGGTGTTTTCAAAACAAAGTAAGCAATGGGTGATCAAACCAGTCTATGATGAAATGCAGTTCGACTTTGTGAAAGGCCTTATTGTTGCTGTGTTAGAGAAGCACAGATATGGAATTTTGGACGTTTCTGTGCAGAGCAGTGATCCATTGCCACCGAACATTGCGGCTGTGCCATGCCCACCCGAAGCACAGCTGATTGTGAAGTACAAATCCCGGTTTAAATAATTGCAATACGATTGTCTTTTTGTAAATAAATGTTATTGTACAGTGTACCTGTAAACCTAACCCCTACCTTCACCATCATGGGTGGCGAACAAGCTGGGTGTCATCTTTGAATTCTCTCTATTCACCTCACATATATGTATGTTTATATTTTTCTCATGTCTCATCTCATGTAAATGTAAATGCTGCGCACTGTTAACGGAGGGGAGGCTTGCGTATTGCAAATAATAAAACAAACAAACAAACAAACAATAAATCTCACTTTTCACTCAACTCCTGTGGTACTTTATACTTTCCCTGACCTTCCGCCAAAAATTAAATGTCTCAATTTGGGCTGCAAAGCTTGCAGACAACGGGGACAATATTGGGGCACTTGGAACGCGCCAGCCAAGCGGGCCGTGGCATTTGGGAGAGAAGCCAGTTCGCATTTGCACATTGAGGCGCACTACATAGACGGATTCTAAACTTCAAGTTCTCACAGATGCCTATACTACGTGATGTTGCAAATAAAGAATGCGAAGGACAGCGCCCAGATGAGGCCCACAAGTCGCACTGGAAGTATAAGGGTCTATTGTTTTTTGACCTTGAGACAGGGACCATGCCGAAAGAACTACATTTGAAGGGAGTGCGCAATAACGTAAGAGACGATAAGGCAGAAAATTCAGAAACTAGACCGAGTTTCATTTTAGGTCAGTATACGAAAAATCGTTGTCAAGAGCACGGTCCGTTTTACAGACTGCATTACGAAGAGACACAATGGAAATTTCAAATATAATGTAAGTAAATCTTTACACGCTTTTATACCGGAATGAAGATTTAATGAATGGATGCATGAATAAATGAATGAATGAAGAGCTAGGAAAAGAAAGTAAAACTGTTCGTAGTGGGCACATGGGCATGCAGGTCCACTGGTCTCACCGATCTCGGTCCTTGGCCCAGCCACTTTTCCCTGCACTGCCTACCTGCACTACGGGACTGTCTCTGTATCCTTCAGGCCCTTCTCCCGGCATTTACCTTGCACTTGCCACCAGCTGGCCCGATTATTTAATTTGTATTCAACTAACCATGTACAGCCCTTCCCCATGCGCGATCAGAAAGACACCTGGCCTAGTAGGATCGTTGTCTGTCTGCCCTTGTTCCCCACCTGCCTCGTCACGCCTAGAAACACTTGAGTATAGACGCGTTACAAATGCCATATCATATATCATATCATTCCTCACGCATGTAGACTAACTGTCGTTTATCATTGTGTGTTGGCCTCGATTTTATTTTATCGTTACTTTTCGCATTGATTTTAGAGACGAACATACTCCATTGAACTATCCTTGCAAGCAAATAGTTTCTGATCGGCCGTAATAAATAAAATGAGTAATATTAATGAAGTTCGGCTAGCGAGACTAATTATCATTTTTTTGTTTTCATAACAGGTATTTGATCCCATTCTGCCACTGCCATCTGTTTGAGACACCGGCGGATGGATTCTTCAGCAGACACCTGCAGCTTCGTGTCAACAAATGGAGCACGATCACCATATTATCGGACGATCGCCAAGGGCCCACATGCCCTTACGCTGTACTAGTGGCTAGAAGCAACATAACAACCTTTAGGCTGGACTAGTGCCTAGTTGATGGAACAGCCTTGCGGTTCACCGTGCTTCCAAAGTGATTCTTTTTACGAAAATGAACACCCTGTGTACCATAAAGGCACAGCGCGTGACCCAAGATGAAACGGAACAGTTATTGCGGATACAGATAAAAGAAAATAAATGGCTTCCGGAGTTCATATGGCAATTGCTGAATATTCTCTAAACATTTAATGTCAAATAAATGTACTTTACCAAATGTACAGTGTTGCTGTTTCATTTTAAAGTACAGTTTCATATTCCGAATTGTGGCGCGCTGTGTTGTGAGTTGATCTGTGTTGGTTTCCGGGTTCTGTGTGGAGTCGCGCAGAAGACGACTGGGCGCGTTTGCCTACGCAGCACAGTAACGTCACGGGGAAAGGCGGGGAATATGAATGTTTTGATAATGTCAGGCTCAGGGGCGGGGGAATTGATTTAGTGCCGCAAAAGCAGGTCAGCCAGGGCGATCGGGGAAAAGATAGGATTATCAGAAAATGGCGGCTCCCTGGTGCTTGTTTTCGCGTGCGTTTAATGGACAAAAACTCGGGTAAGGTCCATAGGAAAGTTTTCTAAAATCGAGCCACTTAGGCTTAAAAAAACATGGCCGACCCGTAGGGACAATAAACATTTTTACTAGACCATGCCTTTAAGGAAAAGACATCTTGTGTGTTGACAAGATGCAATTTAATAAAATAGTTACTATGCTTCACAGGTACAATACCAACAACAATTTAAAAGGCTATTTTGTTTCCGCAGGCTTGAGACAGACCATGCTGCTTGTTGTTGGGCAGATTTCAAGGCCTGTCTGGCTCCTTATCTGGAAGGGGAATCTCAAAGCTGATGTACGCTCTAAGTATTTATGACAGGTCCAAAGCAACACAGACCCAGCCCTGGGTGGGGAAAAATACCAAGAAATATAAGGCTTTGAGATAAAAATTGTGGTCAACTTCAGATAACAGGACATAGCGCCAGACGTCAGCATGGCCTTATGGCATCACAGGGCAGAGGTGAATTGTCTTCTGCATGATAAGGATCTCCTTAGCCCACCAACTTTCAAACAACAAAGAAGCTAATGGCTTTTACCCCAGCCATAAAATAAAATTCAGTCCTGAAGGCTCTGGTCACATGCTTGCCAAGAAATTAAACTGGCCTTAAGAAATTAGAACTAAGATTTGCACACATGTGAATATTTCCAATTAGTTTAAATGAACCATCATGACTAACAATTTTCTCAGCAACAATTCATAGGTCATTTGGAAGCTAGTAATCGCTGGTTATTCTGATGTAAATTTGATCCACATGCGATTTTTGGAAATCAGGTTATCACCTGAATTCTGTTTCTGCCTGCCCCAAAAATGTCCTGAATTTAAGAATTGGCAAGCTGATGGGTCATAAAATTAGGTATCTGGAGATTACATTACATGTTCATAACCATTATGCTTTTAGTTTTGAAGAGGGATACATGAATGCGGCACTCGACGACAGAGAAATGAAAGGTGTACATCATTCCTGGTCCCTTCTTCCCCATCGCTGATGTACCGCAGATTTGAGAAATGCTATTTACTCAGACAGCCATTTAGACCCCATCCTGGTGATGTCACTGAAGAGTTAAGTTTATGGTCAATGGAGCAGGAAGACTAACTGTTACCATGCAAAAGTCGATGATGTCACAACGGAGACTATGACTTTCATGCGTTAGACATGAAGCACATAGGCACTCCTGCATGAAGCTATGCAGACAATTAGATTAAATGCTTGCAGACACAAAGAACATGCTTATGTCCCAATTAGACAGAGGATCGACACACTCTTGCTATGCAATAACCATAAGTTGCACAATAATACATATAAACTGTTTGCTGATGCTAAATGCAACTAACATAAGCAGACGTGTAAATCAAGATGGAAGCCACAGCCGCTTTGAAATGAATGGAAGGCACTAAAAGAGCTTGAGAATACAGAGAGAGATCTGACAAGCTGATTTCGCAGAGATGCGCTGACCAGGCTGTCAGTGCAGCCGGTCTGCATATTCTTGCCAAGGACACCAAAGGAGAGAGTGTTTCACATTAGCAGAAGGGATAGGACTCCTGCATGGGTAAAAGCTGAAAATCCTCATAAATGCAGGTAGGAAAATCAAGTTTATGGTTCCTACACACGTGATTTGAACCTGAAAGATAAAGCCTATTCATTCGAGCTAAACGAAGACCACCGTTCCCATCCAATCGAAGGCAGGATGATGCCAAAGTAATACCAGGTTCAAAGCTCATGTTCTGACTCAAGGCCTAGAGGATTGGAGATGTTAACTCGTTTGGTACATGCAGCACCTTCGGGGCTGTTCTCACCAACTTGAATAGTTGCACATAGGCTGGTAACTTTCCAAAGCGCCAAGGCTGAGAAGACCCTCTCTAAGCAATCCTTGTTCATCTTCTACGATAGCTCACATTTTGTTGCACAGCGCAATGGCAGCTCACTCAATGACAGCCTACTAACCTGACATACCTGTAGTTGCAACATTTATGAGGTAGCCACAAGGGGAGCCTCCAGATATGGTCTAACCAATAAGGGTACTAACCCCATATATGTTCCGTATGTAGCCTACCTCACTAACCAATCCCAATTCACCGTAGGTTTTTTCAAAGTATCATTATTTTGTGACATCACCATGCCTTAAAATGCATGGATGATCCTGTAACTGACTAGAAAGTATTGGAGAATGTTGCGTTGTGTACAAAAGCTTTCAATAAACAGCACAATTTGTCACATTATTGGGCTCTTCCGTTTTTGAGTGTTGGGGATTTCCTCAGCCCAGTTCCTCTTGCTAGTAATTAGGGAGATTAATAAGCCCTCGCATTATTTCAGGTGGTAGCAGAGGACAGTCACTAAGACCCCAATGAATACTGTTTATTCCTGCCACGTGCCCCAAGGGATGCGTCGTGACCCCCGAGGACCAGACCATTGCCACACCTGGAAACAGAGAGGGTCGTCAGGAGCCCCCTTGGTGAAATTCCTACCTGCTCCCCATGGGACGCTGAGCAGACCGAAGGGCAGAGTGGTAGATTTTGAGAGTGACGGTGTACGAGGGCTTCAGCTGATCCATGGAGTGTAAATATGAGTCCAACAATTTGACAAATATTGTCAGGGAAATTGTTGTGTTGTGGTTTGGTTTTGGTTTGGTTTTGTTCTCTATGTTATTTATGAGGGATTCCCTGTTTCCAGGCATTAGCTAAGTTAGGGATAATGAGATGATTCCTTATGGCTATATATTAGCTTAGGTTGCAGAACGTGGTACCTTACTGAATTTTATAGAAAAAAGAAAGAAAAACAAATTAAAGGTTATCCTATGCTATTTACAGTGTAAAAGAAGGACCACATGCCCTTCTGTGGGTTTAAGATGCATTCCCATGTGAATGGAAGAAGCGGGAAGACTGCCGTATTTGTATATTTATGTATTTGTGGTGTATGGTGCTGCTGTAGTGTTTTGTGTATTGAGGGGTTTAAAAGTGCACTCAAATAGTTTTGCATGCCTAGTGTTTGGTGATGTCACACAAAAAAGGTTGTTAATAGAACATAGCGCATTGATGTAAGAATAATGGGCCGCAGTGGGGCACAGTGTTGTTGGTGAAGGAAAATGAAAAAAGGTGTTGTTGTGTAGCTAGGCGAAGTGATGGTGAAGTTTTAGAAAAGGAGAAAGTTGTATCATTTTGGTGTGGCTCGAAGAGCACATGGAAAGTTATGGTTTGGCCTTTGAGGGCGGAGGCTAGAGTGAGGGTTGTGCGCAGAAGAAGTCCTAATTAGTGGTGGTAAGACAGAGAGGCTGGCCGAACAGATTGAAGGTTGTTTTGTTGTAGAGCAGTTGATTAATTGAAAAGTGACATTTTTCGAAGTGTGTAAAAAATCCTGATTCGAGGTCAAGTAAGCATTGGCAGTCAGAAAGTGATGTGCCATCATTGGAGACACACCCCTTAAACATTTGTGCAAGTCCCTTCCACAGTATCAGGACAGAATCAACTTGCGATACTGAGGGCGAATTGGCAGAGCCATGGCCCCAGGATGGCTCACCCTCGAAATCTGTGCTGCAACACATGACCACATATTTACATACTGCATACAAGGCAAAGAAACTCAGCAGCAGGATCAGCAATACTGGAGTTATGAAAAATGTTTGAGGACAAGGAAGAGGACCCACCCAAGAGGAAATGGACGCTGGACCCACCCAAGAGGGAACGGATGCTCAACCAGCATGATGCTGGGGGCGAAACACCCAGGGCTCCTCCTCCTCAAACAACAGAGCCTCTTGCAGGGTGCCAGGGATTTTAACCCTTGAAGGAGTTAAGAGCAGTGCCAGGGTACACTAACCCCATGTATGCACCTCCTGCGTATAGTAGCGAAGACATGCTTAGTGTCGAATAATAAAACAGGGACTATCATTAATGACAAAAAGAGCGCATTGACCTGCAAGCGAAGTTGACAGGTGCAACAAAGTAACTGAGGGATGTAAAGGGGATGATGAGGTGACAGTTCCACGAAATGAGTGGGTAGGAGGTCAGATACTGCTCAAACTACACAGAAGAATCCTCACAGCGTCTAGCGAACCAGAGGAAGAGGCTAAGAAACAAAGATAATAAGAGAAGGAGGAAGAGGACAGATATGCCTCTGGGCCACTTTGGTAGTGCCTTACAAATGAGCTAAAGACAAAAAAAAGAAAAATAATGGAGGAAGTGAACAGAAGAGAAAGGGAGGAGAGGAAGGAAAATGAAACGTTCAGACGAGAGGCAGAAGAGAAAGAGAGAGAGAGAAGAGGAGAAGACTGAAAGCATTAGAGCAGAAGGCGATGCGAAAAGCTGGGGAGGAAAAGGATGGGCAGCTGCAATCGAGAAGGCAGGAGAGGAAAATGGAAATTGAGAGGATTGTTAAAGAACGTCGGCACAGGTAGAAAGAAGAGAGAGAGATAAAAGATAGGAGCGGAAGAGAGAGAGAAGCAAAGAGAGATGCCTTAAGGAGGTAGACATCGTAAGGACGGGATCCGGACATCTAGATGACAATGAAGAAGTGGGAAGACGCAAGAGAATCAGGATACTACATAGGAGCAGAAGGGGTAGCTCTTGTGCCTGTAAGACAAGCAAGAGCATAGCATGTCTCCACCAATGAGGGGAAATGACTCACTGGGCAGAGCAGCGGGGAGACAAAAGCACAAAACTATGCTGAGGCAACTTAACTTTGAGGACATGGGGGATGGAGGCAGTGATGACAGCTCAGGGACAATGGAGTCAGATGAAGAATTGAGAGAGAGCGATGATGAAGAAGGGGTGAAGGGTAAAATGCCCCTTCATGGGGCTAAACCCAGAGCAGGAGACAAGATGGAACAAAGAGGAATATATAGAAAGATGAAAGGTAGAACCCGAAAGGTGCCTTAAGTGCTCCAAAGGCAGATCACATAGCGCAAACAAAGTCACTCCATATGCGCAGAGGCTAAGACGGAAGAGGATTTGCATTACGAGAGCATTCACAGTTACAAAAGACATAGGGGAAATATGACAAGCGTGTGGGAAAACACAGTTTCTGCTGTTAGAGAAGGGTGGCAGACACCCACAATATATACTGTGGCAACAGATGGACAAAGATAAGTTGAGGTTTAAGTTGCCATGATTAACTGCATGAGTGGGGAAGTGGATTTATGAACTAGAAAGATTGCCAGCTGGGATGAAACAAGCAGTGGGTGACACGAAGAGCTTAATCTCCGCCATTCTTGGGGAGGTAGCTGGCGATGTTTGGAAACAGTCAGGATATTTCGGTGTAACAACGCAGAACACAACGCACAATGGAGTGCCATTTAATAACTGCAGAGCAGCTGTATTGCAGGCTTTGAGGGTACAGTACCGAGACACATCAGACATTAGTGCTAATATGGCATGCAAAATGTGTAAGGACCAAGACCCACTTCAATATATTGAGGAGATACAAGAACGTTGGCATCTTGAGATGCAAGAACCCTGGACAAAACATTGGGCTTATTTTACCACATATTAAGCTAGAAATTGCCAGAGCAGGTGCAGAGGCAATTCATAACATTAGTGGGGATGGAGGTGAAGCCATGGTTGAAATTCAGTTGACCATAGTACATTATTGTCAACTAATACAGGAGAACGCAAGAAAGACACACGAGGAGAGAAAACAGGAAGAAGCAGTTAGTGCAGAAATAATTGTCAAAACATTCCATGGAAGGGGCCATGTTGACCAGTGGAGAGAAGTAGTGGGTGCCTAGAACACTCAGTACCAGCAGCAGTCGATGGGGGGACATTTTGCAGGACGGGAGGCACTCACTATTGGGCGCAGGGAAGAGGAGGTATGCTCAGGGGGAGAGGAGCAGGGTACCCAGCACAGAGGAATGGAGACAGGTTTAACGGGGACAGCCCAGACCAATGTAAGATCCACCACAATGGGCCTCATTACGACCCAGGCGGTAAGTTACCGCCTGGGTCGTACCCTTACCACCATGGTGTAAACTAAGTTTACACCATGGTGGATGGCGGATTTACCGCCCCATTCCAAGGTGAGGGGGGTGGTAAATCCCCATTATCCATTTTACCCTTCCCCATTCCCATTTTTGCCCCATAGGGCATAATGGGAGTGGGGAAGGCGCTAATTACGCCACCGTAAATTACGGTGGCGTAATTAGCACCATGGTCCCTTAGCGCCATGGATTTTAACGCCTGCAAAAAGCAGGCGTTAATATCACCATGGAGCTAACGGACCTTGTAATCAGGCGTTAAGGGTCGGCGCCGTTTACGGCGCCGTTAACCCCTTAACGTCTGATTCGTAATGAGGCCCAATGTTGGTTATGCAGGAAGACCGGTCACATAAAACAAATATGTAGAAGCAGAGACACACCACAACAGAATGGAGGGGACATATCCACCAGCATACAACACAGAGAAAACCTACTAGTATGCCCAAGATCACATGCAGACGCAGACATATGTGCCACAAATAGCGACAGTACAACACACACCAGTCCAATCACAACAGCCCATGATGCACACACCGCAAGCATGGGTGTACACACAGCCACCGCAGACAGCGCCTCACGCAACGGCTCAGCAGAGCGCTGTAGTCATGAGACACATGGACACTACTGTGCAAACTTCCACACAGGGGCTGGTGGGCGTGACCGTAGTTGGAGGGAATCCTTTTACGGCAGAGGGGTGATTTTATAAACACAATAGGACAGCCCACAGACTGACTTGATGTATTCAATCCTATCTGTTACACCCAACCAGAATGAGGAATCACATGTAGGGGTAATCATAGGTGACAAAACGTTCCCTTTTCTCATGGATACGGGGGTGACTAGGTCCTGTATTAGGGAGGGGAGGTTCTCCATGTCAAGCATTGCCATGAATGCTCAAGGTATCTCTGGGGTTATCGATTTGGTTTCGTTTACTGACAAACTGCTAAATTTCCATTGGAGAACCCAACCATAGCATGCCACTTTGACAGTTGTAGTGGTAGAAGAGAAGTAGTTATACATGGGACTGATGATGCAGTAAGAGCTTGGAGAGCAGTAATAGCAGCAGGGGAGGGACACAGATTGACTGACCTGACACCTCTGTGCTTCCCGCACTGCAGCCCTGCTCCCATCCTTGCAGTTATCTGTTCCCTCTCTACAGCCCCTTGCTCTCTACCAGTGAAAGTGGCCATTCCCCAAAAAATACAAACCCAAAACCAAAATAAATGGATGCACCCCAGTAGGGAATGAGACCAGGAGAAAGATTTCGAGTCAAACAAAGTATGCTTCATATAATAGAAAAGTGAGGCATACAGAGGACTCTGCTGCTCCAAGAACGCTCTGCCAACAATACAGAAACATGACATTTTAACCACAATACATGTCATCAATGACGATTTCTATATGTATTACATGGTGCCACTTCATTGGCTCGTTCAGCTAATACATTATACACTATACGTCTATAAATTGTAGCAAAAGGCGCACATTCTTAACCTGGGCCTCAGTGGGGACAGGGACGCAGTGGTCCAGGTGCCTTATCTAAATGCATCATTCTGAGATTCATTCGCCTGGTGCCTCATGGTTCAAACGAGAGGACTGATAGGTATTAGTATTGGTAGAATATATGATCGCGCAGGATTAGTTATATGGGGGCAATCCAGGGTGGCCTGTACGGGGAAGGGTCCCACCAACTGCTACATGAAAGGAACACAGTGGGGCGAAGGTTATCCAGGCAATAATTCCTAAAGGTGGGGTGTTTGAATAAGCTGGGGCATGTTTGTGGAGACAAATGGTTTTCATAAGCCAGGCTTCAGCCCGGTCACACACAGGGCAATGATGTCAGAGGAAGAGAAGAAATACATTGTCAGTTTGCAACAATTTGCGCCCAGCGTTCCGTGAGAACAGGACAGCCGAGGCGCAGACCGGGGAGGTGGAGGTGGTGGTGCTTGGGTTAGCTGTGCGCGGTGCTGGAAGAAGGGTAGAGAGGGCTTATTAGGAATCATAGTGCAGCCTAATAAAAGATGGAGTCAGGACCAATACGAAATGGAGTCTGGGGACGTACGAAATGGAGTCTGTTATGTGTCATGCAATGGCTTCCAAGCTCCATCACCGGTAGCCCGGACATTTGGACGTCTCCACAAATTGAATGAGCATAACATCCACTTCATACAGGATGTAGGGGGGGTCAAAAGGACCCTTCTTCCATTACATCTAAAGTAACAAAGATGCTAGGGCCCTCAAACATTTCCGTTCTTCTGCCTCTAACACTGCTTCATCCCAGGCAGGGTCCCCTTGATGGCCATCCAGACTCTACAGACAGATCTCAGGCTTTGTCCTCTTCTGGCATATTCATTAGGGGTGCATGTAAATGCACCCACCATCCCCAGCAAGGTCCACCCATACCTCCTTGTACCATTCTAATTCATAGGGTTCTTTAATAGTGGTATGTTGTAAGTCACCTACCCTGTTCCCTGTGTTATACACCACAGTCATTCTATATTTAGGCTCAGAGTTCTCTCCTGTTTGTACTTGGGCATCTTCTGCAACCTGTGGCACCTTTGCTGGCCTGCCCATTGTCACCCTCATCAGTGCACTGTTGGGTATTGACTTTGCACAATATCGAATCCCTACCTGGCACACACATAAAATTAACAGGACAAATGCTACGATGGGCACCAGTAGCCTCTTGTCAATCCCAAGCCACGATGGTACTCACTCAAAAAGTGCATCGAACCAGTTGCTGGACTGTACACTGCCCTCATTCTTTATCCTTTCGCCGAGATTGTGTACTGCAGCTATCATGTGTGATAATGTCCCATTGTCAGCATAGGCAGAAGGCACGAACGTGCAACATGTGCTCCCGATTTTCTCGGCAAACACCTCGGTCCATTGCTGTGAGCAGGTCCAGCACATACCTATTCTGCATGGTCATCAACCTTAGGGCTCTAAGTTTCACCTTGATGACGTTGAAACCTTCTTCAGTGTCATTTGCCAATTGGATCAGTCCCCAGCGGATTATTTGCAACCATTTGGCGTTTGCTCGAGCCTGGATACTTGGTGTGAGTGATGCAAAAAATGTCTCTGCTGATGTGAAAAGCTTAAGTTTGTCATGTATTTGTGCCAAAAGTTTGGAAGAGTCTGTGGAGATGTAATTCAAGACCCTCCTTTTTCGAGACACTCTGTTATGTAGCTGATCTTCCAACAGTACGACATACGTAGGGGGTTCTGCGGTTGTTGACTGGGATGCCGGAGACATCTTAGTGGCCACCCGCACCTCTTGGATATGACTCTCAGGGATTACCATCAGGGCCGAATGAAGCATGGCCAGGGCACAAGTACCTCTCCATGATGACAGAAGGTGCAAGAATGCCTGTTTGCCGCATACCCAGTAAGTGTCCATTAAGGCCGCTGTTACTTTCTTCATGTCAGGCAGAATGAGTGCCTTGTGGCAGTGTTTGTTTGCGCCCATGGGCACTTTCCCTTCTACGTGGAAACTAAGTTCATATTGTAGTTCACGTTGGATCTTGATTGGTTTTTCGAGAGCTGTTACCCAGGTCATTTTGGCAATGTGCTGAGACCAGGTTGGAATGCATGTTTATTCGACCCATTGAAGTCCTCGCAATGCTTCTGCTTTACACATGACTGTTTCTTCTTGCCATCTATTCTCTGCGAACATTGTCCCCTTTACCACAAAATATTGCTCCTTTATGCAGAGCACTCCTTGAGGCTTGCTGTGGCAGGTTTTCTTATATTCAAGCATTTGTAAAAAGACAGTGTGTGCTTGGAAGGTACTCCGAATTCACCATAGTGCAAGATGAATAAGACACTGGGCTTCCGCAATAGGCGTTTCTTGGGATATTATGATTTTAGGTGTTCCCGAGGCATGGGGTATCAATGAGCACACATAGCAACTCACGTTAGTTGCTTGCTTAGCCATGGTGCTCATGTCAGCGTACCATCGATTAGATTGGTCTGGGTGGTGTGGATCTTCTACTGCATCAAGGCCAAGACCATGGTATGCATTATATCTTTTCCACCCTGCCCCCCTTTTCCTCCTGCACTTCCTCTAGGTCTTCCACAGGCCTTCCGCCCCAGGTACCAGGGACCTTATCCCATCAAAGCCATAATGAACCCTGCTGCCATGAAATTGGATTTACCATCTAATATGCAGGTCCATCCGGTGTGTCGAAAATAAGGTAGATCATTTTTGATGGTGTATTGGTCTCCTCTAGTTAGCCACTCCGGTTGTGCTGTTTGGTTCATCTGGGATTGGAGATCGGTTTTCAAGTCATCCAAACAGGCGGTTGCAGTGATTTAGTTTTGGATTTGTTCTTTGGGAATGATGGCCACAGGCTCAGATGTGGTGAAAGCTTCTTTGTCCTCACTCATGCGTGACAGAGCATCTGTTTTCCCATTGCATACTCCTGGTCTGTAAGTAATGATAAAATCGTATTCCGCAAAGAAGAGAGCCCAGCGAAGCTGGCATGAGGATTGGGCCTTGGCAGTCTTCAAGTATTGTAAATTACGGTGATCTGTGATGACTGTGACTGTGTGTCTTTCTCCCAGAAGATAATGGGCCTCATTACACGGACGGCGGTAAGGGTTAACGGTCAGCGTTAATGGCAACTGTGACCGTTAACCCTTACCGCCGTACTACGAGGTCCCTTTGCGGGTTGGAGGATTTAACGCCTGCTTCTTGCAGGCGTTAAAATCCAACCCGCTAATGGACCTCGGAGCTAATTACGGCACCGCAAAATTGCGGCGCCGTAATTAGCGCCTTCCCCATTTCCATAGAGCCCTATGGGGCAGAAATGGGAATGGGGAAGGGCAATGGCGGAAAGGGGATTTACCGCCCCTCCAACCTTGGAATGGGGCGGTAAATCCCCTTTCCGCCAAGGCGGTGCCGGTATTTTACGGGCATGAGCCATGGCGCTAGTAGCGCCATGGCTCTCCGCCTACCGTGTAATGAGGCCCAATGTCTCCATGGTTTGAAGGCTCCCTTAATCGCTAGCAGTTCCTTGTCAGTGATTGCATAGTTAAATTCTGGTGCTGAAAACGTATGGGACCAAAATGCGATGGGATGTCATTGTCCTGTGTCAGGGTCCTTTTGCGATAATAACGCACCTATGGCTACTTTGGAGGAATCTTTTTTGACGTATGGCAGGTCTGGTCGAGGGTGGCGAAGAACTGAAGCTGTGGTGAAAGCAAGTTTCAGTTCCTGGAAAGGCGTCCTCTGCTTCGGGAGACCAGAAGAATTTGTTATTTTTTTTTCAGTAGGGAGGTAATTGGATGAACTATTTGAAAAAACCTTGGAATAAATCGACGATAAAAATTGGCAAATCATGATGCTGGTTTTCTTGCTCCGTCAGAGTGTAAATTCAACTGCAGGAATTTGGGCTCCGGCCCCAGATCGATTTGGCAGTCGTAAGGTTTGTGTGGAGGCGGGTGTTCACTTGCTACTTCTTGAAGACTTCCTGCTAATCCAGATATTCAGGGGTAGGGAACCAGAGAGCCCCAGGATAGATTTTGCCTTGAGTTCACGGCTCTTCACATTTTTGTGGTAGCAGATGTTAGCACATTCTTGAGGGAAGGTCAGAACTCGTTTTCGCCAGTCGATCCTCAGTTGTGGGTTTCCATTCCAAGGCATTCCTAATATCATCTGGAACTGGGGAGCTCCAATGAGATCGAAGGAGATGTCTTCCTGATGACCATCCTGACATATCAGCATGACACTTTAGGTATGTTGTGTCACTGGGAAACTGAGAGCCATCCACTGCTGTGATATTTTCTGATTTTAGCTTTTGCTGGAGAGGAAGGATCATTCGTGCAGCCAGATCTTGATCAATATAATTTCCCACCACACCGCTGTGAATATATGCCTCCAAGGCATGTACCGTTGACGTTTGTTGGTGGTTGACCAAAAGTACCGGGATGACCAGATGTGAGGTCTGTGCAGATTGCTTCTTTTCGCTCGACAAGTGGACCTCTATGCTTGTCGGACATTGGAGTTTTCTGGATTTCTTTCCTTTTCATCGTTGCCATTGTCTGTTGCACCAACTATCTTCTTGGGGGGTTTTACCAGGCATTCCCAGAGGAAATGTCCTGCTCTCCCGCAGAATAAACAGAGCTGTTGTTGTCTTCTTTTTTCTCTCTCTATCTTGGAGATAGGACTCTGTAATCCCCGATCTGCATTGGTTCAGTTTGTTCGTGGGTTTTGGTTTGGTTATCCCAGAGTCGCATATAGACCGACCTCCCTTCGGTTCTTGTGCGATCAGTTTTTCAATTCTGCAACCTATGGTCAAGCTGCGCAGTCAGGTTGATGTATTCTGCACAACCCTCAGGGGGATTGACCACTTGGGCTAGAACATCATTAAGTTCCCCACGCAACCCCCAATAAAAGTGTGTGATCTTCTTTTCTTCTGGCCAATTTGTCTGAGCTACGAGATGATTAAAATTGGTGATGTAGGTCAGCAGGTCTTGGTTTCCCTGCCTGAGTGACAATAGTTCATTGTCCAGAGCTTGTCCTTGAGTATGCCTAGCAAACAATTTTTCCATCTCCCGCTGAAATTCCCCAAAATTTCGGAGTAAAGGGTAATCCTGATTTACTAATGATATCGACCAGTCTGCTGCGCTGCCTCCTAAATATGAGAGAACAAAGGCGACTCTTGCGCTATCGTTAGGAAAAGCACCAGGCAGGCAGAGAAAGTGGAGGCGACATTGGTTCATGAATATAGTGTACTTATAGGGGTCGCCGGTAAAGCGTTCAGGCGCGGCCAGTGGCACTGCAGCTGGAAGCACCACTTCAACTGTTGGTGATGGCTGTGGCATGGGAGGATGGGCAAGCCCAGGTAATGGAACCTGACCTGCGTGGGTCTGAAGCATTTGTCTTGCCAAGTCGTCAGTTTGTTCTCAAGGTACAATAAGGTCTCTTATTAAGGCATTACTTTCTTGTCTGGAGGCATGAACTTCTGCTCATAATTCCCCCAGTAGCTGGACCAACTGGTTTGTTTCCGAGGTTTCCATAAGGCCCAGGCAGAAATTCGGAGAGTCTTTGAATTCTGTTACGCTCACCTGGTCTCTGCGGGGACCTTGGGGCACGGTTGCAGCCCTCCCTCGAAATGGCTTCTCTTTGTCAGGCTTCTTGTCCTGTTCGTGTGTTGTGGACTGCGCTGGTTGTTGGTACTGCCCGTGCGAGGATATGAGAGGTCATGAGAATGCTGTGATACGACTGTGGTGCGCCTCGAACCCTTCTTCCCAGAATGTGGTGAGCATGCACCGACCCATATAGTCTCACCTGTTTAATTATGATAATGGCGAGCTCTCCGTCCTGCTTCTAACTGCAGGGGTGCTTTAGATGGACCGAATTTCTTCACTGGTCCATGTGCGTGGCAGCCCAGACCGGCTGTGACTGAACCACTCCAAAGGTAAGTATCCTTTCAATAATGATTATCATTTTGTCATGTCTTTCCTTGATTATTGTCTGTATCCTTTTGTAATGTCTTTCCTTTTCCCCCAATAGTGATATGCGGCCCAGCAGTAGTTGCGGTGCAAGAAGCGAGCCCTAATGGAAGAAAATGGAGTTTATGATTTTCCAATAGGTGGTAAGTTTGGTTTTAAGGTCAATCGCGAGAATTTGCCTAAACGCGACCTTAGCGTAATGTCTTTAGCGATTTTCTATACACAAGAGAGGAACTCCAAGGCAGTCGTTAACTCAATGGAGCAAAAGATTAACCTATAACACAAGCATGTTCCCGAACAGATTAAAGTTATGGTATTATTTAAATAGCTGTCAGTACATAGTCCACTGATAGTTTAAACAGAACAAAGCAGACAATTATTCATGTGTATTTGTATACCTCAATCAGAAAATCCTAAAACATTGTACAAAAAATATGCAAACAATTGTTTTTGTGGGGTTTTCTTATTTATAGTAAAAAAAAAACAGTTTAGCCGAAGATAGGCTACCCATATGAACAATAGTTACACAAATGGACAAAAGGGGAACAAAATCATACACAAATACATAAGTGGAAAGAAGACAAAATTACAATACCAAATACAATGTTAAGCAAAAAAACAATAAACATTTATACTATTGTTGGTTTGTATCCATACAATTGACACAAAAATAGATGGAGATACTTAGTCCGAACAACGGTTTACCAGACCAAAAAGAATTTTGCCGCCTTCCACTAATGGGTGTGTAAAGCCACGACGACTTGGTGCAGGGGCAATAGCGCCTGTAGTAGAAGCGTGGAAACAAATGGCGTTTCGGTGGTATGGAAGTAGATGGAGACCACCTTCCTCAGGTACTTTGATATAACAGTTCAGCCCCTATAGATGTAATGAAATCCTATGAAGGTAATGGTTTCAGGACACATTAAAGAATTCAGGAGGAGAGATATGAACACTGATAGCAATTTTCTAACCTTGTTTTGTCTTTTTCTCTTGCAGGGATTGTCTGGCGATGTCGGACTGGAATGCTGTTATCTGAGGATATGCCGGCGGGTGAAAGATGCCCTCATCCACGATGATGCTGGCCGAAAGGTGACTCCCGGGGTAAGTGTTGTGGCTGGTTGCCGGGATCAGGTAAGGATACGCTCCGAGAGCGGTTGCTGCTGGAATCAGGTAAGGATACACTCTGACTGCAGTTGCTGCTGGAATCAGGTATGGATGTGTTCCGACTGCAGTTGCTGCTGAAATCAGGTAAGGATGCGCGTCAGGCAGCGTTGAGCGTTACACTGCCAAAAGCAGATTAACGTGAAGCGCTTGTATGCATGTGGGTCAGGCTAAATAGCCGGGCCCCAGGCACGCCCATTACTCTGACTTGTGGCCCCACCCTGCCAGTCCTAGAGGATGCTGCACGTGCAGCCCAATTCTCTCCTATGGCCATGCCTGACCTGGAGGCACGTGGAGGACCTGCAGAGCGAAAACCAGCACTTGACCAGAATAAAAGTGTGCAGGGCACATTTACTCATGAGCCTGGTGCCAAAGCGCCAGGACTGGGTCCAACTGGACCCTTTATGTGGTGGAGCCTGTGGTTCTTGCCCTGTGGCCATGACACTTCATTAGCCTCTGGTGACGAATATGGAAAATGCCATCAACCAGCTTTGTACTTTGTTTGCAACTTGGCTGCCACTACTCCGTGGTAGGGTGGGTAAGAGTTTGAATTCCAAAATGCATGTAATTGCCAGTTGAGGTAGGTTCTGAGGATGACTGTACATTATCGTGTGGTAACAGCAACACATCAGGAATTGAATTGTCCTTGTTATATACATTAAATCCATTTGTCATTATCACAGATGACTGAGTATTCAACCAATGGTACCTTAATAGTTATGTTTTTATGCAGAGTAGTGAAGTTTGTTGAAACATTGTGAGCCCAAATCAGTTTAAAACCACCCCAGATTAGGTGGTGCCGTCTTGTATCAGTTTTCCCCCCTCCCTCCTTCTTTTATGTTTTCAAGAATAAAAGAAACTGCCCAGTACATTCCTAAACATAACAATATTGATGAGAACACAATAGCAGTAAAGCACAAGCCACACTCGTAGGAGTAGGCTCTAGTGGCACTAATATTTCCCCTACTGCTAACTACAGTTGTAGCGTTGTCATTGAGGGACCTCGCTTCTGCCATGTTTGTACCTACACAGTGAGATATAATACATACACATACATTTACATCAATCTTTTTTTTAAAGAGATCTTGTAAGTGAAACCAGTGAAAGAGAGACGACGAGGAGGCAGATAGCAGGGAAGGTAAGTATTACAGTAAAAGCGATTTTTAGAAGAAAGACAAAGAGGGAGACAGATAAGGAGACAAATCATACATGTATCTCTAGTGATTATGCAAACATTGTAATATTTAGCTTTATCAGCAATTATTTATATCACTTTCACATTTCTATATTTACACATGCTGCAGTATTTTTCCCCCCCATTTCCTTTTTTACCGACTTATTTCTAATTTCCCTTAGGGTATAGCTGTGCTCTGTTTCACTTACTCTTCCCCTTCTGGCGCTGTACTGATGTGTGCTTTCCTAACATCGGAGAGGTGTATCCAATATTTCAGGCTCTTAACCTTCACTACTGAAGGTGTGCAATATACTACTTCATAAGGCCCATGAAATCTTGGATAATTCCATCTCCTCACAAAACCTCTAATGTACACCCATTCCCTGGGCATTAGCTGTGTGTTGGGGCTATCTGCTGGTACAGTGTTGGTGTCAGTTTCACTTTCTTGTGTGAAGGGGGGTGCAACCTGTTTTGCTATGCTTCTTACTGTACGTGTGAGTTGTGTCAAATACGCTTTGAATTCTTCACCCAATATCGTGGCTGTTCTATGAGCGTCAGATGCCCTCCTAATTGGAGAGATTGGAGTTTACATGAGTTTCCCTGTTACTATCTCGTGTGGGGACAAGTAGTGGTCTTTACTTGGCTGTGTGCCCAATTGAAACAATGATAGGGGCATGCAATGCACCCAATTTGTTTTAAGGCTGTCACACAATTTTGACAACCTACTTTTAAGGAGGCCGTTGATTTTCTCGACAAATCCATTTGCTTGCAGGTGGTAAATGGAACATAACTTGTGTTTTGTTCCTAGCATGGACGTCACTTCTTTGAATAGGTCGTTTACAAAGTGGGCCCCTTGTCGGAGAGTATGACATCACAAATGCCCCATCGCAGGAAAACCTCTCTCACTAAAAACCTTACCACACATTTCACATCTTGGTGGGACAGGGTCCTGCCTCCACCCACCACAATGAGATATCTTGCTCCATTGCATCTCTCTCCCATGTCTGCATAATCAATATGCAATTCACAGAAGGGTCCGATGGGGAGGGGCAATGTCCCTCACAGGGTTCTCAAAGTTGTATGTCTCACATGTTGTACATTCAATAGTCATTTTCGCGATGTGTTCCTGCAGTTGTGGAACAAACCAATCTTCCTGCATATCTACTGCTATGTGTTGTTTTGCTGTATGTGCTGGAAAGTGCAACTGTTGAAATGCAAGTTGTAAAAGCTCTAAGGGCATCACTACCTTTCCTGTGCTATCTTGGCACCACTGGAGATCTGTTGCCAACTGTGTGCACCCCAGTTCATGTTCTTCAATTGGGGCTCTTTTTTGTAAATCTATTATTTGTGAAATTGGCATCGAGTTGTATCCCAATTCCTTTTCCTCCTGCACACTTCTTTTCAATATATACTCTGCTATTTGGAGCGTTTGAAAATATGCTACCAGTTTCGCAGTAGCATCTGACGCTGTGTTTCCCAATGATATGATGTCACTGTTATTGGTATGGGCCTGGCAGTTCACTAAGGCCACTACTGATGGTTCTGCTAAGGCTTGTATGAGCTCTTTCAAGAGTTCTGTGTGCTGAACCGGGGACCCTTCTGCCCTCCTGAAACCTCTCCTTCTCCACCTTGACAACCCACCATGTACTGTTGTGGTCATATATGCCTAATCAGAATATATTGTCACTGCGCTCCCTTTTTCTGCGTGTAATACTACAAGTCCTGCTGCTCTTGCTGAAAAATGCATTGGTAACTGTTTCTGCACAAGTGTCGCATATTCCCTGTCTTCCAATCTCACAACTGCTGCTGCCACATGTTTTTCCCCTGTCTCTGTACAAGTTGAAGCTGACCCATCTGCAAAATACACTTCACCCTCCTCTAGGGCGTTCTCGTTTGCTTTGGGAATGTCATCGCTTTCCCCCTCACATGTGGCGCAACCAAGATTTTGCATATCCTCCACTGTGCATATTTTCATGATGAACGTAGCTGGGTTTACCATTTTACAGCGCACTACGTGAATGTTAGAGCTGGAGAGTATAATTTCCTATGCTGTTGCTCTTTGCGTTGTCACTGTGGACTTGGACCTTTCAAGAATTACAAATAAGGAGTGCTCGACGAAAAACATCACCGAGCAACCCATTACAATAGTGGCGCTTTTTTCAATTGCAAAGGCGGCTGCTGTACGAGCCTGTTCGCACGCAAAGTGTCTCTGCATCATGGTGTCAAGTTGCTGCTGTAATAGGCCAGAGGTTTGTGCCTTAATGATGTTTTTTGAGTCAAGACCGCTGTCATATGGGTGCCATCACAATGTGAGTACAGGTAAAACTCCCGTTCATATTCTGGTGTGGCTAGGATTGGGCGGTGGAAATGAGCTCTTTCATCGTGTCAAAGGCAGTATTCATTTCTGGTGTCCATGTAATTGCTGAGTTTTCTCACTGTGCTTCTTTTAGTGCCGGTAACAAGGGCCTTGTGTATGCAGCATAGTGTAATATCCATCAGCAATAATTGCATATGCCTAGAAACATCTGCATCTCTTTTACCGTGCAAGGTCTGATAGTTGCACGCACTGCTGCTGCTCTGTCTGTGTAACGCTCACCTGAATCCCTCGGAGGCGCAGGTCTGGGCTGGGGGTTCTCGGAGTCTTCTAGGGTCACGCGCAGGCCTCGAATGCCACCCTGGAAAGGCCCTCTCCTCACTGAGATCTTGATCTGAAGGGTGAGGTGTCTGCAATTGTGAGAGCAAGGGGTTAATAGGATATATAAGCCTGACAGGCAAGCTGACTCCCCTTCCTGGTAATCCCCACGTAGTTCGTAGGCTAACTGTGCTCACCTTATATAGGTGAAAGCGGAGCTCTCCATCCTGCGTCTGTGCAGGGGCGCCGAAGCCAGTTACTTCACTGGTTGATTGTCCAGCCTCTTGGTTGCAGAGGATGAAGATTTGGAGCTAGGCCGTCGTTAGCAGCACGAACGGCGGTTGCTTGAATGGAGAGCGATGGAAATGCGAAGGTATTGCAGGCAAGTAATTAAGAAATGTCAATTCGAAGTTTAAAGCACTTCGTTATGTCTCTTTTCCTTTTTCAGGTTGCAGATGTCGAGGAATGCGCCGAGGAGTGAGAAAGATGAGAGCTGCCCAAAACACGTGCGTATGGATGGAGTTTTGTATTTCTTAATGATGTCCTTTTGTTTTGCAGATGCGAGTAGCAGCGTCGGCGGAGGCGAGAAGAATGCAGCGCAGGTAGGAAAAGGTTCACGAAGGTTACTAACCAATGTCCTTGCTTCCACAGGGTGCCAAAAAATGGAGAGCTGCAGCCCGTGGCTTGAGATGCACCGATGGATTGGGTAAGTGCTGCGCTGGTTTTATCTCGTGCTAACCTGGTGTTCTTTTCCCTTCTCAGATGCTGCTGAAGACAAAGATGATATTTCAGAAGGTAAGATTACGGATTTCTCTTCCCTAGATGCAGAAGTTGCAGATTCTCTGGAGCTGACACGGTGAGCGTCCTGCTGCTATTGCAGAATAACGCGAAGCACGTTGCTCTGATCGGGCGTGGTTTAAATAGCCTACTGGAGTGCTTAGGTGTCTCCTTCCACAGCAGCCTCGCCCAGGAAAGAAGTCCCAGCTTCCAGAATAGTTCCAGTATCCAGTCCCAGGGAGTGGTGCTGGCCACATCCAGAAGGTAAAGTAGTTCCAGCCATGGATGGATGAGGATTCCATCCTGCAGGTGAGTGAGCAGCATGGTCTGCAGCAGGTAGGTCCACCCAAGCACCCTTCCTTGCATCATGAGCCCGGCACGTCCTGTGCCGGGACTGGGTCCCCTTATGAGCCTGGCGCCACTGGCGCCAGGACAAGGTCCATAAGGCCCCTATGGGAGCCGATGGGAGCCTGGAAATGAAGTTGTGACCCGGCTTCCGAGGCAGTTGGGCTAAACCTGACTCCTTGGAGGCTGCGGTCATGACAGCATCCCCCCTCAAGGACCCTCCCAAGCTTGTCTTTTCCGGAGGTTTTGGTTTGTTGGGAAAAGCCCGATGAAATTTTCGGACTAGACGAGGTGCATGTACATATTCTGAGGGTTCCCAAGATCTCTCCTGGGGTCCATATCCCTTCCAATCAATCAGGTAGTATAGTTTTGATTTGGAAATTTTGGAGTCCAAGATGTCTCGAATTTCAAATTCGGATTCTCCATCAACTTGGATTGGCTCAGGAGGTTTAGTCAAACGGGTTCCGGGTTGCACAGGTTTCAGGAGAGAAACATGGAAGACAGGATGTATCTTCATTCGAGTAGGTAATTCTAGTTTGACAGCCACTGGGTTAATCACGGCTGTGATTGAGTAGGGCCCTAAGTATTTTGGGTTGAAGGTGCGTGGCCCTTTTAAAGATAAATGTTTAGTGGACAGCCAGACTTGATCTCCTTTTTGATATTGAGGAGCCTCTTTTCGATGTTGGTCTGCTCCTTTTTTGTATGACTCTTTAGCTCGTTGAAGATGAGCTGTGGCTTCTTTAAATGCTTGAGTTATTGTCGAATGCAGATGGTCAACAGCAGGTGTTCCGAGAGCTTGAGGTGGGTCCAGATTTGAGGTTCGAGGATGACTTCCATTCAGCAGGAAAAAAGGGGTTTTTCCCGTCCCAGAATGGATTGAATTATTGTAAGCGTATTCAGCAATCCAAAGGACATCCTTCCAAGTACCCTCGGATTGATGCAACATGCAGCGCAGATATTGTTCTAGAGTTTGGTTGGTTCTCTCAGTCTGCCCATCGGTTTGAGGATGATGGCTGGTGGAAAGTCGTACATCAATTTGTGCTAAACGACAACAACTCCGCCAAAAATGGGAAATAAATTGGCTCCCTCGGTCAGAGATTAGTACTGAAGGGAAACCGTGTAACCGGACAATGTTTTCAAGAAATTCTCGGGCTAGAATGGAAGCTGTAGGTAAACCCTTCAGTGGGATAAAATGAGCCATTTTTGAAAAAAGGTCTACGATCACTAGAATTGTGTTGTATCCGGAGCAAGGGGGTAAATCCGTGATAAAATCCATCGAGAGTGTGTGCCAAGGGCCTGGTGGAATGTCTATTGGACGTAATAATCCTGCTGGTTTTTCCTTCTGACTCTTGTTTTGTGCACAGATACCACAAGAAGCCACAAACTCCTTAACGTCTTTCCTCCAAGATGGCCACCAAAAATGCCTTTTAATTTTCTCTGAGGTTTTGGCAACTCCAGGATGTCCTTCCATTAGAGAATCATGGTAGCAGGTGATGACCTGTTTTTGTAAGTCCGCGCAGGGTAAGAATAGTCTTCCTTGGAAATACAATAGGTTCTGATCTATTGTAAAGTCCTTTCCTTTCAATTGCCAATTCGATGAATCTTCGGGAGTTATGAGCTTATTGACCCTTGCTTTAATCTCTTCGAGGGATAATGTGTTGATTACTCCTAGTATCTTTTGTTCAGGAATTATTGGCACCGGCTCCGGATTAGCTGTAAGTTCGTCTACCCCTATCCGGGAAAGGGCGTCTGCTTTTCCGTTCCTAACGCCTGGTCGAAATGTGATTACAAAATCGAATTCTGCGAAGAATAAAGCCCAGCGTAGTTGCCTCGAAGATTGAGCTTTAGCTGACTTCAGGTACTGGAGATTACGGTGATCCGTGATTACAGTTACTGTGTGCCGGGCTCCCAAAAGATAATGCCGCCAGGCCTTAAAGGCGGACTTAATTGCCAAGAGTTCTTTGTCCGTAATTGTGTAGTTGATTTCAGGAGCCGAAAATTTGCGAGACCAAAAGGCTACAGGGTGTAACTGGTGCGTTTCGGGGTCTCTTTGTGACAGCACCGCCCCCATTGCAAGACTGGAAGCGTCTGTCTCAACGATGTAGGGAAGTTCTGGACGGGGATGCCTTAAGACTGGAGCAGAGATAAATTTGGCTTTTAATTCTTGGAAGGCTTTTTCGGCTTCTGGAGTCCACTCGAATTTTTTATTCTTTTTCAGAAGAGCCGTGATAGGTTGGACTACCCGAGAGAATTCAGGAATGAACCTTCGGTAAAAATTAGCGAAGCCCAGCATGCTCTGCACACCTTTAACGGAAGTTGGGGAAGGCCATTTGGTGATAGCATCCACTTTTCTTGAGTCCATGTGAACTCCGTTGGGTGATAAGATGAACCCTAAAAATTCCACTTCCTTCGCGTGAAAGGTGCACTTCTCCAGTTTAGCAAACAAGCGGTGTTGGCGAAGTCTCTGTAAAACCGCTGTGACGTGTCTACGATGATCAGTTTCTGAGGCTGAGTATACCAGGATGTCGTCAATATAAACGACTACGCACACATCAATAAGTTCTCTGAGGACATCATTCATGAAATACTGGAAAGCGGCCGGTGCGTTACATAGTCCGAAGGGCATTACTTGATACTCAAATAATCCATATTTAGTGCGAAAGGCCGTCTTCCACTCGTCGCCCTCCTTAATGCGTACCAAATGGTAAGCTCCTCTGAGGTCTAACTTTGTGTATATGCAGGCGCCTTTTACCTGGTCCAATAATTCAGGAATCAATGGCAACGGGTATCGGTTTTTTACTGTAATCTGGTTCAGGGCGCGATAATCGATACACGTTCTTAGGTCACCTTCCTTTTACGGGACGAAGAACAAAGCTGAGGAAGCCGGGGATTTCGAGGGGCGGATGAATCCGTTAGCCAAGTACTGGTCCAAGTATTGCCTGAGATGGAGGTTTTCTGGTTCAGTGAGGGCATATATTCTGCTGCACGGAGTGGTGGACCCAGGTATCAGGTCTATCTGGCAGTCGTATGACCGATGCGGTGGCAGGGTGTTGGCTTGATCTTTCTGAAAGACGTCGCTGAACTCTTGGTATTCCAGAGGTAATCGGGGGTCCTCGGAAGTGATGGCTGCTAGCTTGATTTCGGACTGAGGATAACAGGTTGAAGCGCATTCTGGAAACCGAATTACCTTGGCTCGCCAGTTTATCTGAGAATTGTGCTTTTCCAACCAAGGCATTCCCAGAATCACCTGAAACTGCGGGGCCTTGATTACATCAAACACGATCTTCTCCCGATGTCCGCCTTGACATAGCAACGTTACCTCCATGGTGGTATGAGAAACTGGTCCGGAAGCTATTTCAGTACCATCCACTGTAGTGATTACGTCCTTTACCATCTTGGGACATAGGGGAAGATCCATCCTGGTAGCCAAGTCGTGGTCCACATAATTACCGATTGCTCCGCTATCAATGTATACTTTGATAGCATGCATGCGATCTGGTCTATTGGGACTTATGAGGACCATAGGCATAACCAAATGTGAGGTCAAGGAACTGGTTTTAACGCTCGGCAAGCGGACCTCTACGCTTGTCGGGCGAGGTCGTTTCCCGATTCCAGTTTCTCAGCATTTTTATCTCCTACGGTCTTCTTGACCGGTTTCACTGAGCAATCACGAAGGAAATGTCCAGAATTCCCACAGTATAGGCACAGCTGTAATTGCCTTCTTCTTTCCCGTTCTTTCTGAGTTAATGGTCCTTTTACTACTCCTATTTGCATTGGTTCCACGGAGTCATTCCCTTTAGCGGAGCTCTGAGGTCTTGAAAGTACCCGGGTTTCAAATCTGGATCGATCGGACTTCCTGTTCTGTAGCCGATGATCTAATTGGACCACTAGGTCGATATAATCTGAACAGTCTTGCGGCGGATTAACCACCTGTGCTAAAACGTCTTTAAGTTCTCCACGTAGGCCTCTGTAGAAGAGCGTGATTCTCTTATCTTCAGGCCACCTGGTCTCAACCACCAGTCTATTAAAGGACGCTATGTAAGCCAGGAGATCCTGATTACCTTGTCTGAGTGACAGGAGTTCATTGTCCAAGGCCTGCCCCTGTGAATGTCTTGCGAACAACTTTTCCATACTGGTCTGAAAGTCTTGAAAGTGATAGAGGAGCGGGTCATCCTGTGTCACGAGAGGAATGGACCAATCTGCAGCACTACCGCTAAGATAGGAGAGTACAAACGCTACCTTGGCTTGGTCCGTTGGGAATGCGGCGGGTCTACACAGAAAGTGCAAGCGGCATTGATTGATGAATACTGCATATCGCTTTGGATCTCCGGAAAAACGTTCGGGCGGGGCCAAAGGCACATTCCCTGACAGATTAATTTGCACCGGATTACTTGAAGTTGTAGGCGTGCCGCCCCCTCCATAGAGAGGCAGTGGCGTCTGTCCTGCTTGAGCCTGTAGCAACTGTCTGGCCAGATCATCAGTCCGTTCCTTGGCCATGATCAACTCCCTTCGTAAGGCGTTTGTTTCTTGGCGAGATGCGTGTACTTCTGCCCTTAGTTCCCCAAGCATCTGAGCCAGTTGATCTGTGTCCGAGGTTTCCATTGCGCCTGGGTGGGAATATTGCGGTAGGCTTCGCGTTCTGTAACGCTCACCTGAATCCCTCGGAGGCGCAGGTCTGGGCTGGGGGTTCTCGGAGTCTTCTAGGGTCACGCGCAGGCCTCGAATGCCACCCTGGAAAGGCCCTCTCCTCACTGAGATCTTGATCTGAAGGGTGAGGTGTCTGCAATTGTGAGAGCAAGGGGTTAATAGGATATATAAGCCTGACAGGCAAGCTGACTCCCCTTCCTGGTAATCCCCACGTAGTTCGTAGGCTAACTGTGCTCACCTTATATAGGTGAAAGCGGAGCTCTCCATCCTGCGTCTGTGCAGGGGCGCCGAAGCCAGTTACTTCACTGGTTGATTGTCCAGCCTCTTGGTTGCAGAGGATGAAGATTTGGAGCTAGGCCGTCGTTAGCAGCACGAACGGCGGTTGCTTGAATGGAGAGCGATGGAAATGCGAAGGTATTGCAGGCAAGTAAGTAAGAAATGTCAATTCGAAGTTTAAAGCACTTCGTTATGTCTCTTTTCCTTTTTCAGGTTGCAGATGTCGAGGAATGCGCCGAGGAGTGAGAAAGATGAGAGCTGCCCAAAACACGTGCGTATGGATGGAGTTTTGTATTTCTTAATGATGTCCTTTTGTTTTGCAGATGCGAGTAGCAGCGTCGGCGGAGGCGAGAAGAATGCAGCGCAGGTAGGAAAAGGTTCACGAAGGTTACTAACCAATGTCCTTGCTTCCACAGGGTGCCAAAAAATGGAGAGCTGCAGCCCGTGGCTTGAGATGCACCGATGGATTGGGTAAGTGCTGCGCTGGTTTTATCTCGTGCTAACCTGGTGTTCTTTTCCCTTCTCAGATGCTGCTGAAGACAAAGATGATATTTCAGAAGGTAAGATTACGGATTTCTCTTCCCTAGATGCAGAAGTTGCAGATTCTCTGGAGCTGACACGGTGAGCGTCCTGCTGCTATTGCAGAATAACGCGAAGCACGTTGCTCTGATCGGGCGTGGTTTAAATAGCCTACTGGAGTGCTTAGGTGTCTCCTTCCACAGCAGCCTCGCCCAGGAAAGAAGTCCCAGCTTCCAGAATAGTTCCAGTATCCAGTCCCAGGGAGTGGTGCTGGCCACACCCAGAAGGTAAAGTAGTTCCAGCCATGGATGGATGAGGATTTCATCCTGCAGGTGAGTGAGCAGCATGGTCTGCAGCAGGTAGGTCCACCCAAGCACCCTTCCTTGCATCATGAGCCCGGCACGTCCTGTGCCGGGACTGGGTCCCCTTATGAGCCTGGCGCCACTGGCGCCAGGACAAGGTCCATAAGGCCCCTATGGGAGCCGATGGGAGCCTGGAAATGAAGTTGTGACCCGGCTTCCGAGGCAGTTGGGCTAAACCTGACTCCTTGGAGGCTGCGGTCATGACAGCCTGGGAGGATCCGTTTGCCATCTTTTGATATGAGTTGGCGTAAGTACAACACTTCTGTTAAGCAGTACTGTAACTTCTCTCTGTCTACCTTGTACCCTTTTTGGGCCAATAAATTGAACAATGTGATAGAGTCTGCTCTGCACTGTTCTTCGTTTTCACCACAAATTAGGAGATCATCTATGTATTGTATCACTGTGCTCTTGACATCAATATTGCCAAGGTCCTCATGTAGTATTCTGTTGAAAATGCTTGGACTTTCGCAATATCCCTGGGGTAGCCTGCAATGTTCATATCGCTTTCCCCCCGGGGTAAAGGCAGTCAAGTATTGTGAGCTGGGATCAAGTGGTACCGAGAAAAATGCATTTTTCAAGTCTACCACTGTGAAACATGTAGCAGATTTTGGAATGCTGCACAAAATATATGAGGGATTTGGGACAAGGGGAAACTCCTTCTGTATAATGTCATTAAGTGGGCCTAAGTCCTGTATCATCCTCCAAGCACCGCATTCGCTTTTTTAATCGGAAAAATGGCTGATTCAAAAGGTGAATATGATGGCACCATGATGCCCTGTTGTAATAATGCATGTATTGTCTCTTTTATCCCTTTCTCTACTTCTCATGACAGGGGGTATTGTTTCACTCGGGGCAACACTGAACCAGGCTTGAGTTTGATTTTAACGGGTGTCACCTCTTGCAAGAGCCCTACATCGTGGGGATTGGTTGTACATAGTTTGGTGTGCACCTGTTGCAGGTCTTCATCAAAATATGTTGGGGGTGCACTGACAGTGGCCATGAGGGGATTTGTCACTTGTCTGTGCTGAATCATTATGTCAAAGGGCATGCACATTTCCATTATTATCTATCCATCATTGTCATTGTCAGTGAATAGCTCTTCATCTGTTAAATCGCGCAGCACTATTTTGGGGTCTATGCATAGGACTGTCCACCACTCACATTCATGTGTGTCCAAACCTATCACTGCGATACGTTTTGCTGATACTTGCACACCCATGTAAATCTAGGGACAGTATGGTCGCAGTACCACCTCGGTGGCAGCTATGGGGTGGGAAACAAAGTCAGAAGGTATTCTCCATTCTTGTCATGTTAACTCAGGCACTACTCTTGCCAAAACCTGTATTCCATACACAAACATGTCTGCATCAATAGGCACTCCCCGGACAGCTATTTCAGCTGATATTGTGTTAATGAATAACATTGCTCTGAGGGGACATATTCCCGGGGTTGAACACACTATTCCCCTTTCAGTAAAGGAGATTGTCAAATTGAGCTTGCTAAGAAGGTCCCTCCCCAGCAAATTTACCTGTGAGTCTTCGTGGTACAATAGGGGTGCTCGCACTGTCTTCTCACCCACTGTGATGTCTAAATCTTTAGTGTATGGAACCGTGACCACAGCCCCAGAAAAACCCTGTGTTTCCAACTTCCGGTCTGACGGCAGAACCCAGCCTTCCATTAGGTACAATTTTGCCGCCCCCGAGTTCACCATAAAGATGAACTGTCTATTACCTATCTCCGCCCACACCAGTGGTTCCTCATCTGGACGTAGGATAGTCAATAGGATTGGACACGCAACTGCTCTCTGTGGGCTGTCCTAGTCTGGATGTGTGTTTGTCCCTGGAAAAGAAAAAACATTTTCCCCAACCATGGCCGTTCCTTGGAAAGGCGATGGCGCGCCATTAGCAGTGGTGACGAAGGGGTTACTGTGTGTGTTATTTGGTTCTGAAGTGTAAATCGCTGCTGTGTATCTTGTGGCAGTGCTCTCTGCTCTTGCATATGGTGGGTGTCAGCCTATTCCTCTTGTCTGTATCCACCGATAGGTAATTCATAGGGGCTGCCTGGATGGGGGTGACCATATGCTGCTCGTTGTTCAGTCCTTGTGTATTTTGGTAGTATGCCATGGGATGGGTGCAACATTCCCTGGCAAAGTGGCCCCACCTACTGCATAACCAACATGCTCCTTGTCCCCCCCTCGGGGTCCCTGTCTCCATAATACCCTCTCTGTCCTTAGTACCCACCTCTTCCTCTTCCATGTCTTCCTGGCCATTGGAGCCCTCTGTTCTGCTCCTCTCCTGCCCATTGTTCCTGTCCGTTTGATGCCCAAGTTGCTGCCATTCTCTCTTGTAATGCTACTTTCCCCCCTCTCTGCCTCCCTGTCGCTCAGTGGGGGGGAGGGGTTGGCTGTTACTGCCGCCACCTTCACCAATTTATTTTGTACAAGCTTTGCTTTGTCTGCTAATCCTTTTTGTGCTATTTCCTTCTCCCTTTCTTTGATCCTCCTACAGTGATGTGCTAGAATGCTTAGTATTTCTGGCCAACCATTGGCTTCTATCCCAACAATTTTGTCCAAGGCCTTCGGTACCTCCTTCAGGAGGCCTCGTTTGATAATGAAATAAAATAGGGAGGTAGACTGGTCCCAAGCAGTGCCCGTCTCCACCCTCCACATATCCTGCACCCGAAGAATGTAAGTTGCAGCATCTTCATCCTCCCCCATTGTACATTGCATCACTGACTGCAAATCCGGAGTATCGGGGAAGGTTCTCTGCAATGCATCCCACACCTGTGCCCTCACATTAATAAATGAAGCTCCATCCTGTCGGTCACTGTCTATTGTCACTCCCAGGAACCCTGCCTTTGCCCACACTCCGTTTGCTTGATCACCTACTGAGGACACTAATAAGCTCTTGACATTTCGTATTGCTAGTGGAACCCCGGCATATATCCATTTACTCACACCTGCAGAGAGTGGAGGCAGTGTCTTTAACAAGTTAGCTTTATCCATTAGTGCCAAAGGTACATAGAGAGGCCTCCCCGCCACCTTGTGGATGAGAGGCATCTGTAAATGTGTCCTTTCTTTCCCTTTACCTACCTTTGTTCCTTTCTTTTTTGCCAACGCCATTCTTTCTATCCTGTTTTTCAACCTTCCCTGCCACCTCTCTTCTTCCCTGCCCACCTGTGGTGTCATATACAGTACTTGCAGCCCTCCTCCTATTGCCACTTCCTCGTACTCATCGATATCACTCCAACATTCATCTTCCCTCTCGGATGTCACACACCTTTGTCCTGCACTTACCTGATCACCTTCCTGCTCGCATGTTTTTTTTACTGGGGTACTATCAATGCAGAAGAGGAAGTCCCCGGACTTCCATTCGTCTTCAGCGATGATGGAAGGTGTTTTTGGCAGTGGTGGTTGTCCGCTCCCTGTCAGTGAAAGCCTGTCGACGCATCGGGACGCTAGGCATGCCAATTCTGTTTGGGTACTGATGATGTGGTCTTCTGTATTTTGGGTTATTTTCCCTATGTCATCTGGGCTGTACTTGTTGGGCCATATGGGTTAGTGGGGTCAAACAGGGGAGGCAGCACCATTGTTTGTGTGGTTGGTGCACTAGGCTGGCGGAAATATAGTGGGTCACAATATCCTTCAGCGGGTTTGGTCAACAATGGGTACAGCTTTTTAGGGTCCTCCCCCTTCCCTCTTTCTTCCCCTCTCTCTTCCTGAGTTGCTGCCACTGCAGGCTCTAACTCTCTAGCTTTGTTTTTAGCATGTGGAACCTCCTCAAACATTCACCAAAGGTCTAATACCTCTCTTCTATTTTGGAGCTGCTTTCCCTTGTATTTGAGCGATAGGTATGTTTCCACAAGGTCCAGTACTGCCCTCCATCTGGCCATATTTGGGACTATCCCTCCCCCTTGATTTCCATTAACCATTGTTTGTGGTACTTTTTTATCTTCTCACTATATAATGGGAGGTGTTGACATATGTGCAAGAGAGTCATATCCGCACCCATTATTTGTGTTTACTAGTTAAGTGCATGTGTATGTTTAGGTGTCTCAATCTATAATATCACTTCTTTTTATCTTTATACTCTATGCCACAAAAAAGCTTCTACGACCATACATCAAAACATTGTGATCATACCTCTAGTCAAGTTTTGAACATTTCATAGTAATAACAAATAACCAAAAAACACAGAACACTTAACATATTGATGTACCCGCACTGACATACCCTACTCACAACAAGGAACATGAAACATATACCTATACTCCCCTCATTCACGTTACCCCTTGCTATAGAACCAGAGTCTTCCCAAGTCACTCACTCTCCACAGTCACCCCTCCCGGGCCCCTTTTGGGCCGACCTCAAGAGAACGTTTACCAGAAGAAAAGAAAAAGAGTAACTAATATTTTCGGAGTCTTCTTCATGTACAAGACTACCACTTATTTATTTTTCATCATTCATAATTCTGTACTGGTCAAGACAGTTCTACATGGCGCCACCTTCCACCCCCTTTCAGAGCTAGGTTCCCGTATCTCCTCTTATTCTGTCACCTTATATAAGATCCTAATGGCCATATGAAGAAAGGAAGAAAAACTGCTCAATCATACATGCTCTAGACCCACAAGTTGTTCCCCAGTTACTTAATCTGACTCTATTCCCATTACCCTTACCCCTCCTTTAATTGTTCTCACAATCAATACTGACATGCCCTTGTTGATCCAAGAGCCTCCAATCGCAGTCTATCCACAATCGTGATGCCGCCCCCAATGAAGAGCCGAACCAGGCACCGGCGAGCAGTAGGTTGGGTATTTGCAAAGCCGGGACCCGCAGAACCTGTTCAGAAGCGTACACGTTTTAAAGTAAAGTCACCCGTAGGTGGAGGCTGTCTTGTTGGGGGTACCCCGGATCTCACAGCAATGTTCGGGGCTTTCCCGTATCATCACCTAGTCGGGGTACCCAAGTGAAAGTGGCCATTCCCCAAAAAATACAAACCCAAAACTCAGAATAAATGGATGCATCCCAGTAGGGAATGAGACCAGGAAAAAGATTGCGAGTCAAACAAAGTATGCTTCATATAATCGTAAAGTGAGGCATGCAGAGGACTCTGCTGCTCCGAGAGCGCTTTGCCAACAATACAGAAACATGACATTTTAACCACAATACATGTCATCAATGACGATTTCTATCTGAGTTACATGGTGCCACTTCATTGGCTCGTTCAGCTAATACATTATGCACTATACGGCAACGGTGTTGCTCGATTGGCTGGTGCTGAACTTGTTGCTTGTGGGTTAGCTGGGCTCACCTGTGAGGAGTGAAGTTCAGGCTGAGTCCACACCATTGATTGTCTAACTAATCTAAACTACACAGTAATTACTGACATGCAGGGATTGATATAAGACATACAGGGATTGCTGTGAGACATAAAACTTGTACATAAAATGCAGGGTTGTCTATAAATTGTAGCAAAAGGTGCACATTCTTAACCTGGGCCTCAGTGGGGACAGGGACTCAGTGGTCCAGGTGCCTTATCTAAACATGTCATTCTGAGATTCGTTCGCCTGGTGCCTCATGGTTCAAACGAGAGGACTGAGAGGTGTTAATATTGGGAGAATATATGATCGCGCAGGATTAATTATATGGGGGCAATCTAGGGAGGCCTGCACGGGGAAGGGTCGCATCAACTGCTATATGAAAGGAACACAGTGGGGAAAAGGTTATCCAGGCAACAATTCCAAAAGGTGGGGGGGGTTTGAATAAGCTGGGGCATGTTTGTGGAGACAAATGGTTTTCACAAGCCAGGCTTCAGCCCGGTCACACACAAGGCAATGATCTCAGAAGAAGAGAAGAAATACATTGGCAGTTTGCAACAATTCACACCCAAGCATCCGTGAGAACAGGACAGCCGTGGTGCAGATAGGGGAGGAGGAAGTGGAGGTTCTTGGGTTAACTGTGCACAGCGCTGGAAGAAGGGGAGTGAGGGCTTATTAGGAATCATAGTGCGGCCTAATAAAATATGGAGTCGGGACCAATACAAAATGGAGTCTGGGGAAGTATGAAATTGAGTTTTTTATATGTCATGCAATGGCTTCCAAGATCCATCACCGGTAGGCCGGACATAGGGATGTCTCCAGCAATTGAATGAGCATAACTTACACTTCATACGGGATGTAGGGGTGGGTCAAAAGGACCCTTGCTCCCTTACATAATCTATTATCCTGTTCGTTGTCTACAGTTCCTTCCTTGTTCTATGCCCATAGTCTGTGTTACCTGTCTTTAGCTTCTAAGTTTCCAGTCCTGAGTTTCGTTGTTATCTGTCTGCAGTCCTGCCCTTGTTTTCCAGTCCAGATTTACAGTTCCTCGAATTCCTTGTTACCAGTCTGCAGTTCAGTTCTTGTTTTCCTAGTCCAGAATTTCAGTCCTGAGTTTTCTTGTTCCTGGTATATAGTTCAGTCGCTGTTCCTTGATTGCGGCCCTTAGTTTCTAGTCTGCAGTTCCAGTCTCCTGTAGCATTGCACTTAGATTATTTTTTTCATGCTTTTCCTCTTTCATTCCTGGGCTCTGTCCTGAAACGTGCTTACCTTGACTTCCTATTCATTCCTGGATATTTCTGTTACTGTTCTTGTCCTCACTTGTGCTTGTGTAATTCCTTTGTTCAGAGTTTGGCTGCTGGGCTTCCCATTTACTTTGTTGCATTTTAGTATTGTACCTTGCACCACATTGTTAACAGCGTGCTGGTGCCTTCTTCCGGAGGCAGTCATAGTTCAGTTCCTGATGGGCCCATACAGGCTTCAGCCTTGTGAGTACTGTTTCCATGTGTGTGCCTTAGGGTCCAGACACAGACACCCACTCCTGCTGTTCCTTTCCATGAGCATTCAAAGTGCGGCCTTGTACCAGTAACCAGCTCAGAAGGCTAGAGTTTCACCAGACCCTATGGGTATCTCTTCCCCCATTCTGAGTACAGCTCAAGTGGGAACCTAAAGTGGTTGTCTTACTTGTACTACCTGATCCTTTCTGTTCACTGCCTTTGTTGCCTGTCTGTACTACTTGCCTATCCTTTCTTGTCTGTAGTATTCTTGACACTCCTGTCTCTTGTGCACTTTTCTCCCCTTGGCCTTGTGGGCACGCCTCTTCCCGCAAGCCCCTCATAATTACTTACTGGATGAGAATCCATTACATGGAAGTCCCACAGAGGATGGCCCTAATGAAAAAGGTGCCACCGCCACTTCATGAGGAAGACCTAGAACAAGTACCAAGCATATTATGGACCAACAGCCCATATGATATTGGCATGTTGGAAGGGGTAGGATCTGTTAAAATCAAGCTCAAGCTAGGGGCGAACATGCCTAGAGCAAAGCAATACCCTCTTTCCAGGGAGGCATGCAAAGGCATTTTTGAGACAATATCGGTGCTAGTGCAGCAGGGAATTCTAGTACCATCACAATCTCAATGTGACATGTCTGTGTATCCGGTGAAGAAGGTGACAGGGGGATCATGGCATGTTATTCAGGATGTGCGCTCTTTGAACAATATTGTCACAGCAGAGTTTACTCTAGTTCCCAATACAGCGACAAATTTATGTAGTATTCCGTCAGAGGCCAATCACTTCACAGTGATAGATTTGAAAAACGCTTTCTTCTCTTTCACCCTCCGGCTGCCTCTATATCTCACTTTTCTTCTGTCATAGACACAGATCTTTCCTTTCTGATGGCTTGTGCCCATCATACTGCTGCCCCCAGAGATCCTGTCCCTTCGGCTCTTATCTCTATGGTCTATCCCCCTTCACAGTCATATCCTACCTCTTTCTTTAATATCTGTCTCTCATCTTCAACATTTGCTTCCTCTTTTAAACATGCTTCAATTATTCCTATCTTGAAGAAACCTTCAGCTGATCCTTCTCTTGCCTCTAACTTTTGGCCTATTTCTCTTCTCCCTTACTTATCAAAACTACTTGAACGTCTTGCCTATTTTCAAGTCTCTTCTTTAGTTTCTAACAACTCTATTCTTCCCTGTTTTAATTTAGGATGTTGACCAATGCATTCTACTGAAATGGCTCCTCTTTCAGTTCTTAACTCCTTATTCACAAATTGGTATTCCAAACATTCCTCTAGTCTCATCCTTCTGGACCTTTCTGCTGCTTTTGATACTGTTGATTACCAGCTTCTTCTAGCCACCCTATCATCCTATGGTTTCTCAGGTTCTGTCCTCTCTTGGTTTAAATCCTACTTATCTCATCAAATGTTCTGTTTCCTGTGGTGGAATGACTTCTGATTCCTATCCTCTTGCCCATGGTGTCCCATAAGGGTCGGTTTTAGGGCCGTTCCTTTTCTCTCCCTACACTTATCCTCTTGCAAAAATAAATTCCTCCTTTTGTGTTTCTCACCACGTCTATGCTGATGATACTCAGTTCTTTCTATCCTTCTCCACTTTTTCTTCTGATATTCACGCCCAGCTTTCTGCATGCTTAATGGTCATAAAATCATGGATGGCTATCCATTACCTTACTCTTAACAGTGCAAAAACTGAATTACTCCTTTTCCCTTCCACTACTATCCCTCCTCCAATTCCTCCTCCGTTTATTTCATTTCCTCCATCTCAGCTTTTTATTTTGTACCCACTGCTCGCAATTTGGGGCTTTATTTTGACTCTGCCTTATCCTTTAAACTCCATATATCTATCTCTTCTTGAGCTTGTCGGTATCACTTATTCTACATCAAAAAAGTTTGCTCTTTTCTAACTTTCGACTCAACTAAACTACTCATAACTTCTCTCATCTTTTCACGCCTCTTTTATTGCTTCACCACGTTCTTTGGTCTTCCTGTATCTCGATTTTCTCCTCTAAAATCAATTAATGCTGCTATTAGGGTACTCTTTTTCCTGACCCCACGTGATTCTATATCTCCTGCTCTTCACACCATGGGTTGGCTTCCTTTTCACACATAATTCAAGTTCAATTTTCTTTCCTTAACTTTCAAATCTCTCTACGGTCTAACTCCTGACTGTCTCTCCTCACTAGTCTCATTCGACTCTCCTGCTCCTTCTCTCCATTCTAATACTCAGTTCCGACTGACAGTTTCAGCTCCTCCCCCTGTGCACAAACACGATTTTGTACATTTGTACATCTTGATCCTTTACAATGGAATCTTCTTCCTCTTTCCATCGGTTCTATTACTTCCTATTCTCTATTCCGCAAAGCACTGAAATTACATCTGTCCCAGCAAAACTGATTTTGTGCATACTTTGTCAAATCTCATGTCTGATTGTACCGTTTGATAATGTTACTTTGTAAAAGCGTCTTGGATTAAAGCGCTATATAAATACTAAATAAATACAAATACAAATGAAGAATTACAAGAACTGACATCGTTTCTATATAGAAATAAAAAGAAGAAACACACAAGACTTTCTCAAGGGTACTGTGAATCTCCTTCTATATTTAATAAGCACGGTCATTCAATACGTGGACAACATCTTAATATGCAGCAGGACAGAAGAGCAGTGTCAAAAGGACTCAGTACAGCTATTGACAGTTTTAGCAGAAAAGGGTTACAAGCTAAACAGGACAAAGGAACAGTATTGTGAGAAGGAGGGTTTGTATATTGACAGCTTATATCACAGGAGGGTAGAAAGGTGGCTCCTGAGAGAGCAGAGGCAATTTTCAGGACACCGCCACCAAAGATGGTGAGAGAGGTGCAGCAATACTTAGGTCTTTGCAATTATTGCATGGCCTGGGTATTCAACCAAAGCACGTACACTGGGCACCTTTTAAGCAGGCTTTAGGAGGCTCAGAGTGGGGATGGCACACTAACATGGACAGAGGCAATATGCTCGGCCCGAGTCTTGGGAATCACAGACTACAGTGCACACACAAATTGAGTAGTAATGATGACAGTGCTCACACATAAGACTGCCTTAGGGCACAAACCAATAGTTTACCATAGTGAACATTTAGATCCAGTGATGAGATCCCATTGTTCTTGCAAACGAGCATTGGCTGCTGCTGTCTTTTCAGTAGAGAAATCAGCAAGTGTCAAGATGCGCAGCAGTACCACTCTGTGCGTGGACCATGGAGAACGACATACTGGTATGGCAGTAGTAACGTTAAGGCAGAGTGAGACATTTGAAGTAGTGGCAAGTGAGATTACCCTCACATCTCAGTGCAAGCAGCAAAATTAGTAGCACTCATAATAGCACTAGAGGCACATGCAGACGAGGAGATCACAGTGTACTCCGACTCAGCCAACAGGACGTCAACAGCACATGCAGGACTGTCATGTTGGAAAAGGCTGGGCTTTTGACGCGCTGATCGTATGCAAGTACAGTACATGCCCCTATTGGATGTGCTCATAGAGACACTAAAGCTCCCATCCGCCATTGCAGTAGTGAAATGCCAACATTACACAAGTGGGAAGGGCATGGTTTCCTGTGGCAACGAAGCAGCAGATGCAGATGCACCTAATAAATGTACACAAGTGCTAAGCATGATATTGCGAGAAGGGTATAGTTAATTGGCCATTACCCAAATATAGAGCTGCTGGTGTGGGCACCAACAGAAGAAAAGGAGCTATGGATGAGAAAAGGGTGTTCAATTTCACCTACAGATGTGATGTGGTGACAGGAGAGCACCAGAAAGCCAGTTATTTCCCTTGTATTATTGCAAGTAGCTCTTGCGCAGCTCCATTATCCAACCCACCTTAGTAAAGATGTTCTTGCGGTACAGACAGTGGAAAGCTGGCTTTTTCCCAACTTGGCAGAGCATGTTGCTGCCTTTATGAATGAGTGCATTATTTACCAGAAGTTAATTGTGGGACACACGTTGCGTGTAGTGAGAGGAGCAATACTGCACCCCAATGTGCCCTTCCAACACCTTCTTATCGATTTTGTGGACATGATTCAAAATGTTAATGGCTACAGGTTTGTAGTAGTGTGCCCATTTTCCTGGTGGACCGAAGCTGGTCCATGCTCACAACCTGATACCGTCTGTGCTGCAAAGTTCCTCATTAGGGAGGTTTTTCCCACAGTGGGGGGTTTGTGAGGTCCTACAATCCAATAACAGACCTCATTTTGTGAATCAAATATTTGAGCATATCACATCCCTGCTGGGGATTAAGCATGAGTTTTCCTGCGCTTATCACTCGCAAAACAAATAGGATTTGTGAATGCCTCAATGGCTTGCTCAAAGAGAAAATTGCAAAATTAAAAATGACACTGAAAAAGGGGTGGCTTCATTGCCTACGCATAGCATTATTCGCATTGTGTAATCAGTCTGCATCTGACCACCATTTAACTCCTCATGAGGTCATGACAGGACGATGCATGCACCTCGCACTTGCTCCTCCCACTGTTCTTGGTAATGAAATGTACGAATATCTCACTTCGATGATGGCTAGTGCTTCTTTTGTATCTTAGCAATGATGAAGATGACACACCTTACCCTGGGGACAAGGTTTTATTGAAGAACTTGACTAGGAGGTGGTTCAAGCCTCGCATTAAGGGTCCCTACATCGTAGAGCAAGCAAGAGGTAAAGCTCTTAAATTGGTAGGGAAGAAAGCTTGGAACTATCTAGGAGACGTCAAGCCCTGCAGAGGTCAGTCCCCCCGGCCCAGCTCATAGACAATAAACCGCAAGAAGAAGAAGAAAAACAGCAACAGATTCAAAGACCAAAGCTAGATAGGAGCATATGGAAAGCTAGATTAGGCACACTGGGCCTCATTACAAATTTGCTGGTCCGGTAACAGCGATACCGGTAAGCTTGCCGCCACCCACGAACAGACCATGTCGGATGCACCGGCACCAGAGGTCGAAGTGGGCGGGAGCGGTGCTCCTATACTTTTTATTTTTAAGTTTTACTGTTCCTATACTTTTATTTTAAAAAGAAACCGTTCTGGAATGGTTTAGTTTTAGAATAAAAGTGTAGGAAGAAGTTGAAGCTTGCACTTCAGTGCACTGGACTGAACATTCCTTTAAATAACAGCTGTGTTTGTTTGGGGCCTTGGATTGTGTGTGGGTGGGGCAGAGCGATAGGTTTTGTGGAGAGCGGGGCAGACCAACAGGGAACATAGCTCCACTACTTCTTGTTGTACACTTCGACCACTGACCGGCACCATTCACGAATGGTGCCGGTGCACCCAACCTCCCCATTCCCATTGAGCCCTATCAGGCTGCCACCGAACGTGCAAAATTTTCTGGTGCCTGGCAAAGGGGAAATACAGGGTCTGCCAGGGCTGTAATGACCCTGTATTTCCCCATTGCCAGGCGCCAGAAATGTTGCGCGTTCGGTGGCAGCCTGCTAGTTTTTACCGGCGAGGCTACCGCCAAACTTGTAATGAGGGTCTTTTCTTACACTAGGTAATCATTGGATGCATGGACAGATTTTCATCGTGTAATTTATTACTTGCACAATCATTGAAAAGCACTTTATGAACTCATAGCAACCAAAAGGCAAATGATACAATCACAAGTTTTTGTTTATGCTTTCCTTCTTTATGTTGCACCCAGTTACCCAATATTGACAAGAAGTAACATGCCCATTGTTGCCTTTCTTGGTAATCCAAAGACTCAATTTATTTTTGAACGTCTCTTTATTGCCGCATTAGCACAGTATTATCACAGAAGAGCCTGATTGTTTCAACAATGGTAATGACAAAAGCTATGAGTTTTGGTAAACGTTTATGTGAAATCTATGGACAATGCCAAGAACACACACCTATGCGAGACATGGAAGCTGCAGTGATATCCATTGTGTTGACATTTTTTTCATTCTGCTCTCTCTATCTCTTTACCCTCTCTGCATTGCAGAAAGCTGCATTGTATCACATGCACACACTGCAGTATATGGTAACACAACCCCTAATCCTGTTGTCACTAAAGCTATAAATGAGCAGGTCGCCAGTGCTACCCGGAAAGTAAAAAAGACTCAGGCGAAGCGCAAACACTGATTATGAACATATAAATGCGTATCTAGCTGATTCGGCCTGCGTTTCTAATAACTTGTGGTATCAGCACATGACCAAGGTAGGGGGAGAGAAAAAAAAGGAGAGCTGCTATGTCTGCTCTCTCATCCCCTATGCCATGAGTGCCTCCAGAACATTCATAGCTACAGAAATCCGAGCAGCTAGAGCATTATGCCAGAGCACAATGCATTATACACCTAGCGCTCTACACTACAAGGGGCCAATTTCAAATCACACTGTGATGGATGTCACAAAAGACGTTCCCATATGAAGACAGCTACATCAAGACTCAAGCAATGATCGACGATTATTGGAGTGCAGACAAGACAACACAGTATATTTTGGATGGCCCATACAAAAGAGAAGCCAGGATAGTAACACAAAAGGAGTTGAAATGTCTTAAAACAGGGAGAAAAGATACAGGAGGACTGCTAGGATGCTGGGAGATACCTCAACTACTGGTGTAGGGACAGTTGTTCACAGGAGAAGGATGGATGGAAAGTATGGTTGGGTGCAAAGCACAGGCACTCCTGATGGTTCCAGTAGAAGTGGTACACTGATTTGGGGAAGGATATGTTCTTTAGTACAGCTAAATACACCAGCATTAGTGGTGCCTCAAAAGGACATATAACTAGATGTGTTCCCCAAAATGGATGCACACGAGAGGAAGAGGAGATCAGTGGAGCTGATGAGAGTAAAGAGAGGAAACTACATTTCAACAAAGATGGAAGAAGCACTTGATGTGATACCACCAGAGCACAAATTATTCAACAGAACTGAAATGTTCTTTGCATCATTTGTTCCAGGAGTGTAGGCCAACTCAAATGGCAAAAGGCTACATATTACAAGATGGGAACTGTTGCAGACAATACATTTGGTAGTTAAAGGGTCCAACGCTATCAAAGAAGAACTGAGAGCTGTCTAGAAAGAACTGGGTATGATAACCTGTTCTGCTCTTTTTCCCACTTTGAAAGTTTACAGCCATCGCTTTTTGCTCAAAGTACCTTTCACAGATGGGAAATAACCATTTGCATATCAGTCTTTGTCACGTCAACATGGGCATTCCAGCACCAAAATGCTATGGCAATTCCCTTCTGAACAAGAGTACCAACAGCAACCCCATACACATGTTTCAGCCTTGTTGGGTCTCATCAGTGAAGTGGAGCTGTGCCTCTCTGAGCACAGTGAGCAGGGAGTCCATGGGCCTCATTCGAAGTTAGCCGATCCGGACTTAAAGGTGCCGGTAATCCCGTACCAACACCGTTTACCCGGCTAATTCTGATGCGCAAATCGGGATACACCATCACCGCAAAGCAACCCCGGCGGTGTCAACGCCCCCTGTAGCTCCATGGGCAGAAACAGCACAACGAGTCGCCGGCGCAACACCAATCACCGGCAATCCGCAACACCAGGCAAATTACGAGTAGCACAGACATGGAAACACCGCCACGATCATGGTGTAAACACTGTGAACATCGTGCCGGTACTGCCGGCACCACGGACATGGCGTTAAACAGTGTCAGGTGAGCTGAAGCATGCCCAGGTGTGCACAATCAGGCCAGCTGCACATCATAGGCCACTGGCAGCCTACAAAAGGCCCACACCCAGGGCACCTTCCAACACAACCATGCTGTCAGCCGCCCTAGCAGCATTTGGAATAGGGAACCTGCAAGCAGCAGTGCAGATTGAGGCAGCACTGTGGCAGAGGAGGAGGAGGTGTAGGCACAGGAGGCAAATCAGCAACCCGGTGCCCATCCCAAACATAAATATGCAGCAGGTACCACCCCGGAGGCAGCCAGCAATAGCCTGCATCAGGGCCTCACCCTGGAACCTGACCCCATGTCAAATCCACACATTATACCGGCTTGACATGGCCTCAATCATATCCATTGTCACCCTCCTCGAAGAGGACCTCAGCAGCTGCATCGGCATCTGGACTGCAACCCCCCGCCCCTGCTGAAGGTAGTCTCTGTACTGCATTTCCTCGCCACAGGAACCTATCAGAACACTGTTGGGGAGCTGCACGGGCTGTCACAACCCTGTTTTTCCAGAATACTGGCCCAGGTACTGGATGCGCTGCTGTGCCATGCATCAGAGTATATTTCCCTACCCCGTACCCAGGTCATTGCAAACAAAGTGGCCTTCCATGCCATTGCAGGCATGCCCAATTGCATAGGCACATTAGATTGCATGCACGTGGAGTTGACTCTCAGACATGCAGTTGAGGTGGTGTACCGCAATCGGAAGCAATTCCACTCACTGAATGTCCAGATGGTCTGCGATACCCAACTAGTAATCACCTATTGCTGTGCACGTTTCCCAGGGTCGACACAAGACTCGATGGTCTTGCGGACATTATGCGGGACGAAGCACATGGCTGTTGGGTGAGTACAACTGCCAATGCATGACCCCTGTGTATTTGGGGGGGGTAACAGTCAAGGCCCACAGTGTCCCAGAAAGTTGGGCGAGCACAACTGCCAATGCATGACCCCTATGTATTGGGGGGCAATGAACAAGTACCAGAATCCACACAGCTCACTGCGGTAAGTCCGAAATTGCCCCATGCCATGTCATGCAAAAACATGCCCTGCTTACCTTCATGTACACCCTAGCCATGGGTTGGTACTAAATGCAATACCAACACGAGGATGTGAGTCCCTCCCCTGCCCAATGTACATTTGCTACTCCCATGCACACGACGGGCCTATCTCGTGCAGTGTGCAGTGGTCACATCTTTGCAGTGATGTGTACCTCCCTGATGTAGATCTGCCCATCACATCACAATACAGGAGTCACCCACCACATTAGAACTCATGTGCATTACAATGATTGGAACATGTTGTTGCCCAACAGTGCTTCACGAATCTAAGCATCACAGACCCTAGCATTGGGATGTGATCCAAGTGAGCTCAATAGATGATTCACACACCGGATTACCAGAAGGGGCATCAGTGGACTCCATCTGATTTAGACAGAACTCCCACAAATAGTGACATGTGCCATTGCCTTCCCTCCCATGCAGGTGATTCCAGATATGCACTGACGCCATGGCTGATGACGCCCATACGACGGCCACGGAACAGGCATGAGTAGGCCTACAACCAGGCACACATACGCACACGTGGAGTGATAGAGTGGACCTTTGGACTGCTGAAGGCCAGGTTCCGCTGCCTGAGCAGGTCAGGTGGCTCATTGCAGTACAGCCCGTGAAGACAGGGAAAACAGTACTTGCATGTGCAATGCTGCACAATCTCTGCATACGTAGGAACATTCCACTGCCCCCGGACATCGAGGCAGTCGATGAGGAGTATTATGATGATGGTGATTGGATGGGTGCTCTACCAGGCCGAGGTGGACAACATGCATGTGCAGCACTCATACACAATATTTTCTGATACACTTCCTATGCACATTGAGCACTACAGTAAATGGTTGGAATACACACCAAATGAGATTGTCCACTCGTCATTTGCTTCTTGACACCAGTGTATTACAGAATAAACAGGGGAGACAGGTATTGGATTGTAATCAAGAACACACGTCCCCCTCACCTCAACGTACCCACCCACCAACCAGGCCCCAACTGACTAACCCCACTAAGGACCACCCCCAACACCCCAAAGTACCCACCCACCAACAAGGCCCCAACTGACTAACCCCACTAAGGACTACACCCACCACCCCAACGTACCCACCCACCAACCTAGAGCCCATCACAACTAGTGGGAGAACAGTTCTGCAATGCCCAGCCTATTTTCAGCCGCGCTTGTGGCCATGAATGTCCTTTCCAGAGGGTCCTGCCAGCCGTGATGACCTCCTCCTACGAGGGTTACTGGTCACCGAACTGGAGGGTGTGCTAATGGCAGAGGGCACTGCAGGGTTTGTAGGTGGCACACAGCCCAGGTGAGCCTACTGGGCAACCAGCATTGACTCCGCAATATTGGACATGATGTTATTCCCCTCCCTGACCCGCTGTGATAACACCATGTTCGTTGTGGCAAACTGCCCGATCGCTCAAGAGAGGCAGCACACAGAGGTGGCAGTGCTCTCCCATTGTAGTCGGGCCTCCTCATGTTGCAGCCTTGCCTCCTGGAGCTGTTGCTTCACAAGCTGGGTCAGGCTTGCCTGATGCTCCTCAATGCGCTGTAAGCGGGTGCAGATTTCCGGGATGGAAGGTGTGGGGGACCGCAATGGACTGTGAAGTCCCATGGTGCTGAATATGGCCACCTGTTCCAGAGTGGTGTTGCCCCCCTCATTCGCATTGTCGGGTGCGTCAGTGCCCTGTTCTCACTGCGCACTCTCAACGCTGGCTGCTTCATTGTCGGTGGTTGTCTGAGGGCCACTGGTGGGTGCAATGGAAGTGGCGGCAGGTGTGTTTTGTGTTGCCACATGCTGAACTTCATGCTCAGCGGGGATGGAGGTGTCTGTGTTATTGGGCACAGTCACCATGGCAGATGCCTGTGTGCCGGAGGTGCTGGCAGTGGCGTCCTGAGATGGCCTTGTCCGATGGCCATGTGCAATCCCGCTTGGCATTGGCCATTGTGTCGAGTCACTGTTGGTTGATGTGCCTGTGGGGGAATGTAGGGCATGCTGTTAGTCGTGTGACAGGATTTTTGAATAGGCCATTCACATGCAAAGCACTCCTCATGCTTGGTCCACTTGCATGCACACACATTTGATGGGTGATGCACTCAGGTGTGTGGATCACGGCTTGCACACAGTTGCACACCGTCTGCGTGTTCTTGTGGTGTTGTCACATGGTGGTGTTGTGTGTGGTGGGGTCAATGGTGGATGTGTTGTGTGCCTCTAGGCCCTGCCTGGGGGGGGGGTTCAATGGTGGATGTGTTGTGTGCCTCTAGGCCCTACCTGGGGGGGATCAATGGTGGATGTGTTGTGTGCCTCCAGGCTCTGCCTGGGGGCGGGGGGGTCAATGGAGGATGTGTTGTGTGCCTCTAGGCCCAATCTGGGGGAGGGGTCAATGGAGAATGTGTTGTGTGCCTCTAGGCCCTGCCTGGGGTGGAGGGGAGTCAATGGAGGATGTGTTGTGTGTCTTGAGGCCCTCCCGGGGGGCGGGAGGGTCTTCCACCATTCGCACTCTGTGTACGTACCAGCCTCAGGAGGTGTGCTGGCTCCGACCTCTGCTTGACCTACTCCCTCAATCCCTTCTAGGTGCATGATGCTGCTGCACCTCTCCTCCCAGGTCTGGAGCTTTAGAGGTGATGGTGGTCCCCCTCCTGTGCCGGTACTGTGCTGCCTGTGCACTACAATGACGTTGTGGACACGCAGCTGCAGATCATCCCAGAGCTTGTGGCAGTCCTTTACCGTGCACACCGTGACACCAACTGCTGTGCACTTCTCTGCAGCGGCTGACCAGATTTCCTTCCGTCTCTGCTGTGTGCTGCGCCTTTGGTCCGCACTGAACAGCAGTGCCCCATTGTCCACAATGTGCTCAACGAGCACTGTCAGTTCAGCCTCGCTGAAGTGGGGTTTGCACTGGCGGGTGGCTGGCATGTGGGATGTCATCTCCACAGTTGTTTGTAGCAAGTTACTGGAGCTGTAGGCCTCATGGTTGCTGAGGATTGCAGTGGATTGTGGTTTTAGTAATGGCCGCTGCTCTCTTTCCGGTTTTCATGATTACTGTGTTTCCAGAACTGGTATTTCCGTTTCCGGTACGGATGTGGCAGAAACGGATGTGCCGTTGCCATTTACCTGGTGCATCAGTCTCTGTGGGTGTTTTAATTCTTACTGCGGTGACACCGTTTCCGCGATGGTGTGATACACGCGACCGACAAACCGCAATCGCTCCTTACTTCTGCATGCTTGCTGATGCGGAAACGTTGCCACCGCCTTCACGGAAAAACCTGATTGCGGACCGGTTAACTTGTAATGAGGCCCCATGTCTGGGTTCCCCGAGGTAACTCAGGGTAACCAACCCCAAGTTCCTTCAAAAAAGGTAGCAGGCGCCCCACTCTCCAGAAAGAACATGGCATGATAACCTGTACAGTGTTTTTTTCCTACTTTGAGAGTTCGCAACCATCGCTTTTTGCTCAGTGTACCTTTCACAGATGGGTACAGTGAGCAAAAAGCGATGGCTGCGGACTCTCAAAGTGGGAAAAAACCACAGAACAGGTTATCATGCCATGAACTTTCTGGAGAGGGGTGCCTGCTACCTTTTTCGAAAAACCTATTCTGGATTAGTTTTAGGGGGCGTAGGGAGGAAAGTTTCACAAATGTCAATTTCACTTCCCGATTCAGACTACTCACTCTTTTCCTTACCTGAGAAGAGGGTCTTGGTTGACTTCTTTTTTTCTTTCTCTGAATAAAGATTTATTTTTTGCAGATACGGCCTGCCGCAGAACGACGCCACAATGGTTGTCAGGTAAGCCCGGAAACCAATGGCCCCAGATCTGCAGCAGCCAGTGGGGAAAAAGCCAAACAGGCACAAAAAAAACAGGAATTCCTTTGAGTAGAGATGCTTGAAGGTCCCAGTGCAGACTGAGAGATGGTAATGAGCTCCATTGGATCCAATAGTAACGTCCGGAAGGAGAGGGTCCTCTGACAAAAGAGAGAGTTAAGTTAAGGAGAAAAGCCCCCCGAAGGGCCCCTGGGAAGTCAGCGAGAGAAGGCAAGCGGAATGCCAGGGAAATGCACAGGTAACACGCACAGAAGAGCCAGAAAGTTCAGGAAAGGGAAGAACGGTGAGAGAGTGAGAGCGGCGCCGGAGGCGCAGAGAAAAAGGCAAAGAGGAAACAGAGAAGCGGTACCTGGAGACGGTGCCAGGGGGGGCAGGACAGGAGAGGAGGGCTCACCAGAACCAAGAGGAATCACTGTGAGCGCCACAACAACAGTGGAAAAAACAGCACAGTTGCAACGCGGCCGCCGCCGGGCAGAGAATCACTAAATGCACCCGGCAGCGGCCATGATGGAAATAGTCTAGACCACAGCCTACAGTTAGTAAGAGTAGCATGATGGAACAACCCCATGGTGACCACGTCTCCATCAGTGCCATAGGCGCAAATACAAGGAACGCATGACAGTATGCCCCCCTCCTGTGCGGGAGAACCCGGGCTTGCCTGGGTGAGCCCAATAGAACCTTCTCACCAATCTTGGGGCCTGGACATTAGTAGTAGGCTCCCAAGAATCTTCCGAAGATGGGTATCCCTTCCAGGATATCAGAAATTCTAGCCTTCCTTTGCGGTAACGGGGGTCCTTAATACCAGCCACCTCATACTCCTCATCTTCTGGAATCCTTATCCCTTTTTGTCATCCTATGGGTGCTGTAGGGATGCCTTCTAAAGCTGGGCACAACAAGGATGAGTGAAATACAGGATGGACTCTGCCCAAGCTTTTGGGTAACTGAAGACGGAAGGCTGCCGAATTAATCTGAGACACCACAACGTAAGGACCCACAAACCGGGGAGACAATTTAGAAGGATGGATCCATTTGGGCAGATATTTAGTGGAAAGCCAGACATGGGATCCTACTCCAATAGAAGGTAGATCGGAGCGTTTTAAGTCAGCCAGCCTCTTGTAGCGGCGACAAGCTTCTGTAAGAGCCATTCTGGCTGTCTTGTGTGCTTCAGATATTTGCTGCAGTCAGTCATCGATGGTAGGGCATATCATATTGGAAGCCATTACGGGCATGATACCCCTCGGATGTTTACCAAAAGTACCAAAGAAGGGACTGAGTCCAGTACCAGAATGCTTGGAGTTGTTTCAAGCAAATTCTGCGGTAGGCAACCACTCGTACCAATTATCTTGTGTGCTAATGACAAAGCACCGGAGGTATTGTTCTAAAGTACCGTTGAGCCTCTCAGTCTGTCCATTTGTTTGAGGGTGGAATCCTGAGGAAAGTGCCCTTTCAATCCCCAATTTCCGACATAATGCTTTGCAAAATTCTCAGGTGAATTGACTCCCTCTATCTGAAATGGTCTTGGTAGGCAAACCATGAAGACGAAATATGTCACGAATGAACACCTCCGCCATTTCTGATGCAGATGGTAATCCTGGTAACGGGGAGAAATGGGCTAATTTGGTAAGTGAAACCACTGTAACCATTATGCACGTATGACCTCGAGAAACTGGAAGTTCCACTATGAAATCAGTGGAGATCTGGTCCCAAGGGCTTTTAGGTAATGGGATCTGCTTCAGAAGCCAGATGGGTTTTTGTAAATATTGTTTGCTTCTGGCACATTGAGCACAGGTTTGGATATACTTCTTTATGTCAGTGGACATATCCGGCCAAAAAAAGGTCCTTTTGGCGAGTTCTTCAGTATTCTTACTGCCTCGACGCCCCGCTGTACAATGGTTGTGACACCAAGACATAACCTTGAGCCGTAAGTCAGGTTGAGGTAAGCATAGTCTTCTGTTGACAAAGCACAAACCTTCCTTCATTTCTACCTGGGTCCGTGGAGATGAGAAGTCTGGCAGAGGACTATGAGAGGTGGCAGTCTTGACCTGGGTGAGAAATGAAGCATTAGAAGCAATAAACACCCTGTCAGATAAGAGTCTTTCTCTGAGATATGACGGATGGTCTTCCAATGCACATCGACGGGAGAGCACATCAGCCAACACATTCTGACTGCCTGGGAAATAGGTAATCTCAAAATCATACTGATCGAAGAAGTGAGCCCACCTGGCTTGTCGAGAATTGGTGTACTCCATATTTTGTAACGATTTGAAGTTTTTGTGCTCCGTCCTGATGGTAAAGAGACTCACTCCTCCCTGTAAGAGAAGCTGCCAGTCTTCGAAAGCTAGTTTAATGGCAAGAAGTTCTCGTTCAATAACCGAATAGTTCCTCTGACTGGCCGTGAGAGTTTTAGAGAGATATGCAATAGGATGTTCAATACCTTCATGTTCTTCAAGAAGGACCGCTCCCACTGCATTGGCAGACGCGTCTGGTTCCGAGATAAACTTCCTAGACTGATCCGGCTGACGCAGAATGGGGGCTGAGCTAAATCTTTCCTTCAGGTCTCAAAATGTGGTTTTGGCATCCGGGGACCAAGAAAATGGTTGTTTGCTCTTCTTGAGTAAAGTTGTGATGGGAATTACCGTAGACAAGAAGTTCTTGATGAACCTACGGTAGAAGTTGGGGAAACCCAAAAACCTCTGGATATCCTTTATAGAGGAAGGAGATGGCCAATCGAAAATTGCAGAAACCTTCTTTGGATCCTTCTTAATCCCTTCTCGGAAGAGGATGAATCCCAGATAGGGGACAGATGACACTTGAAATAAACACTTACTGGGTTTAACCAATAGGTGATTTTCTTGAAGACGATGGAGTACTTCATGCAGGCGAGTGGAATGTTCTTGTGAGGTTTTCGAAAATACCAAAATGTCATCCAAGTAAATGATTACCGTGCGGAACAATAAATCTGAAAAGGTACCATCCATAAATCAGTGAAATATGGCAGGGGCATTGACCAATCCAAAGGGCATCACTTTGTATTCATAATGGCCATATGGTGTCCTAAAGGCGGTCTTCCACTCATCAGCTGCTCGGATACGTAGGAGATGGTAAGCATTCCTGAGATCTAGTTTGGTGAAAATCACAGCTTCTTGTACTGCCTCAATAATGTCCGAAATGAGAGGCATCGGGTATCTGTCCCGAATGGTGACCTGGTTGAGATCCCCATAATCGATGCAAGGTCAGAGTTCTGTGGAATCCCGTTTTGTGATAAAGAATGGGGAAGCACCTACTGGTTATTTGGAGAGTTGAATCAAGCCGTTCTTGAGATTGGCATCCAGATACTCGCGGAGTGCCTCTTTCTCCCTTAAGGACAAGGAGAACATTCTGCCAAATGGCACCAAAGCTTCAGGGACTAAATCGATGGCACAATCCTCGGGATGATGAGGAGGTAAGTCATACTCTTCCTTTTCCAGGAAGACTTTTCATACACCTGGAATTGAGGCGGTACCGAATGGATTGTTCAAGGCTGGGTGTCCACAGCTTGCAATATGGCTGGTTGATAACACTGGGAGGACAAGCAGGACTGATTGCAGTAAGAAGAGAGAAAGCTGAGTGTGTTTCTGGACCAGTCTATAGTTGGATTGTGTTGGCGAAGCCAAGCGATGCCCAACATGATGGGGAAAAGAGCAGCCCGGATGATATCAAAGGAAATCTCCTCCTTATGGTGTTGGATGGTAACTAAAATGCTCTTTGTAGAATGAGTAATGGGCCCAGAGCATAGATGAGTGCCATCAACTCCTTCTACATTGAGATTTTCTTTGTTTTGCACCCAGTGAATTCCCATCTTGTTTGCCCATAGAGTGTCTACAAAGTTGCCCGCAGCGCTGCAATCAATAAGGGCAAAAGTATCAACAGACTGATCCCTCCAGGACAGGTGCAGTGTTACCACCATGAAGCACGCATCTTCCGTCTGGCGGGTTGGGGCTATAGAAAGTGTTACATAGGGACTTCCATTAACCCCTCGAACAGTAGTCCCACCTATGTTCGAGGCGGTCCATTTCCCGAACGCCTTGGAGGAACTTCAGGGCAATTGCGTAGCAGATGGGAAGCGGATCCACAGTACATACAGAGACCAGTATCTCTGTGTCGCTTTCTTTCCTCAGGAGTGAGTGGAGATCTCATTGATCCGATCTGCAGGGGTTCTTCCTTACCAGAGACTCCAGAAGAGGGCGGGTGAGTCGGTGAGAGTGCAGGAATCCCGAAGGTCCCTCTTCCTTTCTTCTTCTCCTGCCTCCGTTCATTTATGCGATGTTCAAACTGCAGCGTCACTGGCAAAAGCTCCGAGAACGAAGATGGACAAGGAACTCTCGCTAATTCGTCCTTTAATTCCTCCTTGAGTCCCTGGCGAAAAATTGTGAATTGAGCTTGTTCTGGCCAACTTGACACCGTAGCCAGTCGTTTGAACCTCGTGATATAAGAAAAAAGATCCACCTGTCCTTGGTGAACCTCTACTAGCTCTTCACATGCCATAAACCTGATTTCTGGTCTTTCAAGGACTGTTTAAATCTAGCGAGGAGGGCCCCCCCAATCCCGTAGGACAGAGTCGTCCGTTGTGACCAAGGGATTGGCCCAGGCCAATGCATTTCCAGTCATATTGGAGATTACAAAACCAACCTTGCTTAAATCAGTAGAAAAGATTGTGGGACGAAAGGCGGAAGTGTAGATTACAAGCCTCTATAAACTCTTTGAGATGTTTTGATGTACCATCAAATGTTCCTTAGGACAGGGGCATGGGAGGGAGGTCGGGACTGTTAGGTTCCCTGTTTACCACCAATTGACATAGTACCGTATTTTCCACCTTGAGATTCTGTACTTCTTGGTTTAAGTTCTGTACTTCAAGACTGAGTGACTGAACTGCCGCAACTAGTTCTTGGACCTGCTCGGCAGTAGCCATTTTCGGGAGGGATTAGGCGTTGCAATCTGTCACAAATATCAATTTCACTTCCTGATTCAGACTCTGCACTCTCTTCCTCACCTGAGGAGACGGTCTTGGTTGACTTCTTTTTTTCTTTCTCTGAATAAAGAGTTCTTTTTTTGCAGATATGGCCTGCTGCGGAACAACGCCACTATGGTTGTCGGGTAAGCCCGGAAACCAGTGGCCCCGGATCCACAGTACCCGGTGGGAAAAAAGCCAAACAGGCAAAAAAATACAGGAATAATTCCTTTGAGTAGAGATGCTTGAAGGTCCCGGTGCAGACTGAGAGATGGTAATGAGCTCTGTTGGATCCAATAGTAACGTCCGGAAGGAGAGGGTCCTCTGACGAAAGAGAGAGGTAAGTTAAGGAGAATAGCCCCCGGAAGGGGCCCTGGGAAGTCAGTGAGAGAAGGCAAGTGGAACACCAGGGAAATGCACAGGTAACAGGCACAGAAGAGCCAGAAAGATCATGAAAGTGAAAAACGGTGAAAGAGTGAAAGCGGCGCCGGAAGCGTGGAGAGAAAGGCAAAGAGGAACCAGAGAAGCGGTACCTGGAGAGAGTGCCAGGGGGGGCAGGATAGGAGAGGATGGCTCACCAGAGCCACGAGGAATCACTGCGAGCACCAGAACAACAGCAGAAAAAACAGCACTGTTGCAATGTGGCTGCCGCTGGGCAGAGAATAACTAAATGCACCCAGCGGCGGCCATGATGGAAATAGTCTAGACCGCAGCCTACAGTTAGTAAGAGTAGCGTGATGGAACAACCCCATGGTGACCGCATCTCCATCTATACCATAGGCGCAAATAGAAGGGACGCATGACAAAAAGAGGAAGTGTGAGGAAGAGGCTATTGCAGTAGTCAAGCCTAGAGAGAACCAGGGCTATGGAGACACCTCATTACAAGTTTGCCGGTCTGTAAACAACGGTGCTGGTAAGCTTACTGGTGCCGTTGTTTCTGTACTAGAAAACTATGAGTCTGCTGGCGGGTGCCATTTCGCCCTGCTAGGTCTGACTCTGGTGGGTGGAACAGCACCCGCCAGCAGACTTTGACGGAAGCACCGGTGTTAGTCCTAAAAACAAAATTACCTTTGGCCTAGCCCCACATGGGCGACCACTTGCTAGTCTCCAAATCTAGCTCAGGGGGTGTGGATCACTATGCCCCCCCTGCTCTTATATTTCAGGGCGATTGTGCACTGTGTTACTCCTAAGTTACTATGCTATGGACACACAAACATAGGACACAAAGAAAACACATGAATTGAATCAACAACAAAAACACTTTTATTCATGCACAGCAAGGCATGATGCAAACACTACTATAATGCAAATCTCGAATGTGCACCCTTTATACTCTGGGTGCAAATCTACAATGCAATGCAATACATGTAAGCCTTACAGGCTTCTAATGCAAGCAATGTGGATCTATATAATGCAAGCGTCAGCATTCAGCATTCCTCTCCAATCCACACCACACTTCACACTTTCTCTCTAAGACAGTCCCTGTATGATTTCCCTTTCTCCAAACCCAAAGCTCTGTATGAGTGTCTGTCCTAATTCCCCATTGCATGTGTGTTATGCTCACCTGGTCTCTGCGGGGGCGTTGGGGCACGTTTGGAGCCCTCCCTGTAGTTAACTCCCTTGGACCACTTCTCTCCACCAACAACTGCCTCTTCGTGGGCCTGGAAGGTGGAACCTGTTCCGGCGAGAAGGTGAGAGACAATGAGGCTTGAGTTGTGGATTTGTGGTTCTCTTCTGCCCTTTAGTGCCAGAATATGGTGCGCAGAAGTTTACCCATGCAGGCTCACCTGATAGTATGTTAGGGCAAGCTCTCCATCCTGCTTTCCTTCAGCAGGGGCTCTGCGGATGGACCTAGTTACGTCACTCGTCCTGAGTGCAGAGGTCCAGACCAGCTGAGACCGTTCCGTCTTGAAGGTAAGTGTTCCTATGACTTTCGTATTGTCCGTGTCCTTATAATGACACTTATTGTTCGTAAGGGTATGTTGTCTTTTCTCCCCCCTTTAGCAATGAAGATGACCCAGGAGCGTGTGATGGCAAAAGGAAGCAGCTCCGGGAATTTCCACCACTGGTAAGTAAGCAGTGATTTCTGAGATTGCACCAAGTTCGTAAGTTATGCTGCTTTAACGGTTAAAGTCTGTGCTTTCGCTCACCTTATGTCTTTTACTCTCTTTGTAGAAGCAGCATGTTGGCGATGGCTGGAGGCTGGCACCTGGCTCCTGATGGTGATCAGAGACGCAGGTTTGTGTCGAGACAGCACCCGAAAAAGGTCCTAGCCGATGGAATGCGGTACAGGTAATGTTGTTGGAAGTACCTGTCAAGGATTCCGGGAAGGTGAGTATGAATGTGGCCGAATCGGGAGCTGATGGCGAGACTTCTAGCGACGAGGCGATCACATGTAAGGCTTACGCTGCGACTGCTGAGTGAAGGCAGATGGCTGTGCTTCCGATGGTGGTGCAATCTCAGGTAAGGCGAGCTCAGCGGCTGTAGAGGCGAAGAGAATGACAAGGCCTCCGGTGATGATGCTTTTCAGGTAAGATGGTCGAGGTGGCTAGATGTGCGTGCGTTGGTTCAGATAGATGGCGAAGGGCTCCAGAGACTGGGAGCGCATGTGCTGGATCTGGTAAGATGCTTCTGATCTGCGGTGAGCGTTACGTTGCTGATGGCAAACTAACGCGAAGCACCAGTGTTCGGGTGGGACTGGCTTATATAGCCTGGCCCCAGCCCCTCCCTGTAGGCTTCACCTTGTGGCCCCACTTAGCTCCTCCTTCTGTCTTCTGCACGTGCCATCTTGGTGAAAATCGGGCCCGCCTGGTCTTGCTGCACGTGCCCCTGATGTTCTGTGTGCTGAGCACACTGTGGAATGAGCTTGGTGCCATAGGCGCCAAGACTGGGTCCATTGGGATCTTGTTTGTGGTGGAGAGCTAGGCTCTTGCCTAGTGACCATGTCAACACTCCCCCTCAAGGCCCCTCTCACAGTGGGTCTTCCCTCTGGTCCTGGTGAAATTTCCTAATGAGTCGTGGGCCTGGACGAATTCGGCAGGTTCCCATGTACGATCCTGGGGCCCGTAGCCCTCCCAGTCGATGAGGTAGTCGAGTTTTGAACGTACCCTTTTGGAGTCCAGGATGTTCTTCACTTCGTATTCCAGTTCTCCAGCTATGACCTCCGGTGGTGGTGGTGTTAGAATCCACGTGTCTTGTTCTACTGGCTTTAAAAGGGAGACGTGGAAAACTGGGTGGACTTGAAAGTTGGATGGTAAATCTAATTTCATGGCCGCAGGATTTATGATGGCCTTGATAGAAAACGGGCCCAGATATCGTGGCCGAAAGGCACAGGGTCCTCTTAAAGGAATATGTTTAGCCGCCAACCATACTTTTTCCTCAACTTGATACTGTGGGGCCTCTCTCCTGTGATGATCCGCAAATTTCCACTGCTGCTCCTTGGCTCGTTTTAGGTTCTCACTGGCTTCCTTAAGGGATTGAGCGATTCTCTGATGCAACAATGTCACTGCTGGCATTTCCAACTAGTCCAGAGGGTCGAAAGAGGATGTTCTTTGGATGCCGACCGTTCATAACATAGAACGGGGTCTGACCAGTGCTAGTATGAATTGAGCTGTTGTAGGCAAACTCACTTAACCAGAGAATGTCTTTTCAGGTCCCCCACTTTGTTGTAGCATGCACCTCAGGTATTGTTCAGGCGTTTGGTTTGTCCTCTCCGTTTGACCATCGTTCTGTGGGTGGTGACTAGTAGAGAGCCGAAGGTCGATGTGGGCTAGTTTACAACACCTTTTCCAGAAGGCTGAAACAAACTGGGATCCCCTGTCTGAGACTAACACGGATGGGAATTCATGTAGTCCGACGATTTGTTCTAGGAATACTGTAGCCAAAGTAGCAGCGGTAGGAAGTCCTTTCAGTGGAATGAAGTGCGCCATTTTGGAGAACAAGTCTACCATGACCAAGATAGTGTTAAACCCTTCACAGGGTGGTAAATCGGTGATAAAGTCCATCGATAATGTATGCCATGGTGTTGGTGGCACTTCAAAAGGCCTCAGCAGCCCTGCCGGATTTTGTTTTTGGGATTTATTTTGCACACAGACACCACACGTGGTAATGAACTGGGTGACGTTTTTCCTCCTGGAGGGCCAGCAGTAATGCTTTTGAAATTTGGCTCTAGTCTTTGCGACCCCTGGGTGCCCTTCCACCAAGGACTCATGGTAATTGGCTATAATTCTGGTGCGTAATCCCTTGTCCAGAACATACAACCTTCCCTGGAAGTATGGCAGATTATCTTTGATGGAGTATTGTTCTCCCTTACTTATCCACTCCTTCTGGGCAGTGAGGTCCATGTGGGCTTTGAGGTCAGTCTGTAATTCTTTCCAGCAGGTAGTAATGGCTATTTGGTGTTGAATCCGCTCCTCAGGGATAATAGCTATGGGATCGGATGGGCTGAAGGCATCCTGGTCCTCTCCCATTCTTGACAAGGCATCGGCTTTCCCGTTGCTCAATCCAGCCCAGTAGGTGATCACAAAATCATATTTCGCAAAGAATAACTCCCAACGGAGTTGGCGAGAGGATTGTGCCTTGGCCATTTTCAGATACTGTAGATTACGATGATCTGTAATGACCGTAACCGTGTGTTTGGCTCCCAAGAGGTAATGCCTCCACATCTTGAAGGCTCCTTTGATCGCCAGGAGCTCCTTATTGGTTATCGCGTAATTTCATTCAGGTGCAGAAAACTTGTGGGACCAGAATGCTATAGGATGAAGCTGTCCCGTCTCAGGGTCCTTTTGCGGAAGACTGCCCCCATGGCGATACTGGAGGCATCAGTTTCCACTACGTAAGGTAGGTCAGGCCGAGGGTGTCGCAGTATAGGTGCTGAAGTGAAGGCTTGTTTTAATTCTTGGAAGGCAAGTTCGGCCTCTGCTGACAAAAGGAATTTCTTGTTTTTCTTCAAAAGAGACGTGATCGGGTGGACAATTTGCGATAATTGTGGTATGAAGCATCTATAAAAGTTAGCAAAGCCCAGTACACTTTGTACCCCTATGATCGATGTTGGGGAAGGCCATCGAAGAGTAGCTTCAACCTTACGTGTGTCCATATGAACTCCTCTTGGAGTAAGCATGAAGCCCAAAAACTCGACCTCTGTGACGTGGAAGGAACATTTTTCTAGTTTAGCAAACAGTCGGTGCTCGTTTTTCCAACACCGCCCTAACGTGGCCCACATGTTCTTCTTTGGACTGCAAATATATTAAAATATCATCGATGTAGTTGAGAACACAGACATCCAGCAGCTCATGGAGCACATCGTTCATAAAATACTGCAAGGGTGCTGGTGCATTGCATAGCCCAAAGGGCATCACCTGATATTCGAAGAGTCCGTATTTGGTCCGGAAAGCGGTCTTCCACTCATCATCGCTTTTAACTAGTATGAGGTGATAGGCTCTCCGAAAATCCAGTTTTGAATAGATTTGAGCGTTTTTTACCTGGTCAAGCAATTCTGGAATGGGCGGCAAAGGGTATCTGTTTTTGATAGTTATTTGGTTCAACGCCCTGTAGTCGATGCACGTTTTAAGGTCACCTTCCTTCTTGGGTATGAAGAAGAGCGCTGAGGAAGCAGGAGACTTGGATGGGCAGAATAACCCATTGGCTAGGTACTGGTCAAGGTAGGTTCCCAAGTGCTGATTCTCTTGTTCTGTCAGGGCATAAATCCGGCTGCACAGGATTTGGGCTCCAGGTATCAGGTCGATCTGGCAGTCATAGGGTCTGTGAGGAGGCAAGGTATTTGCCTGTTCCTTCTGAAATACATCTTGATAGTCCAAATATTCCTGGGGCAGGGCACCAGCCAGCGCCAGGAGAGGTTTGGTTTCAGTTTTGGGTTGCTGCAAATGACAGGTTTTGGCACGTTCCTGCGGAAAGGTAAGCACTCATGTTCTCCAGTCGATTCTAGGGTTATGAGCCTGTAGCCACGGCATCCCTAAGATCATATGGAACTGTAGAGCCCCAATAAGATCAAAAGAGATATCTTCTCTGTAACCTTCTTGACAAATCAGCGTAACCTTTTTTGGTGTGTTGCGTTACCAGCCCAGAGGATAGTTGTGAGCCATCCACAGCAGTAACGTTCTCCACCTGAGGTTTGCGCTGAAGAGGAGGTCAATTTGTGCGGCTAGGGCCTGAACGATATAGTTACCAACTGCTCCACTGTCTATATACGCCTCCAAGGCGTGCACCTTCGATGGTTGCTGGTGGTGAACTATGAGTACTGGAATGACTAGATGTGAGGTCTGTACTACTTTCTGGTTTTCGCTCGGCAAGGGGACCCCTACCCTTGCCGAGCACTAGAGTTTTCCGGAACCGTGTCCTGTTCCTTATCGGTGTTATCTGTGGCACCAACAGTTCTCCTAGGAGGTTTAATGGGGCAATCCCGAAGAAAATGTCCTGCCTTACCACCGTATATGCATAGTTGTTCCTGCCTCTGTTTTTCTCTCTCGGCTTTATATATAGGGGCCCGTAACCCCCTGATTTGCATTGGTTCAGTGGTTTCGTTGGTCTTGCCTGAATTGTCCTTGGACCTCACATAGACAGGTCTCCCTTCAGACCTAGTGGGGTCCATCGTTCGGCTCTGTAGTCTGTGATCCAGTTGTAATGTTAGGTTGATGTATTCGGCACAAGCTCCAGAAGGATTGACCACTTGAGCTAGCACATCCTTTCGTTCCCCTCGTAGCCCTCAGTAAAATAACATAGTCCTTTTCTCGTCAGGCCAGTTGGTTTGTACAATAAGATGATTGAAGGTGGCTATATAGGTCAGTAAATCCTGATTCCCCTGTCTGAGGGACAACAGTTCGCCCCTGAGCGTGTCTTGCAAACAGTTTCTCCAATTCCCGCTGGAATTCCCCAAAGTTGTGTAGCACAGGGTCATTCTGGTTAACCAAAGGTCTCGACCACTCCGCAGCACTGCCTTCTAGATACGAAAGTACAAAATCCACCTTTGAAGTGTCGTTCGGGAATTCACCTGGACAGCACAGGAAGTGCAGGTGGCACTGATTCATAAATATAGCAAATTTGTTGGGGTCACCTATAAATCATTCTGGTGGGGCCAGTGGTACCGCCCCTGGGAGGACTACTTGGACTGGTGGCGATGGTGGTGCAGGGGTTGACATATTCCCAGGTAACGGGACATGCCCCGCATGTGATTGAAGCACCTTTCTTGCTAGATCGTCAGTTTGTTCTCGGGCAGTGAATAAGTCCCTTCTTAACGAGTTTGTCTCTTGTCTGAAAGCGTGCACTTCAGCCTGTAAATCCCCTAGCAATTGGGCCAACTGGTCGGTCTCAGAGGTATTCATAACGCCCAGGCAGAGGTTCTGAGAGGCTTTGCGTTCTGTTACGCTCACCTGGTCTCTGCGGGGGCGTTGGGGCACGGTTGGAGCCCTCCCTGTAGTTGACCCCATTGGACCGCTTCTCTCCCCCAACAACTGCCACTTCGTGGGCCTGGAAGCCGGAACCTGTTCCGGCGAGAAGGTGAGAGACAATGAGGCTTGAGTGGGTGGATTTGTGGTTCTCTTCCGCCCTTTCGTGCCAGAATATGGTGCACAGAAGTTTACCCATGCAGGCTCACCTGATAGTATGTTAGGGCAAGCTCTCCGTCCTGCTTTCCTTCAGCAGGGCCGCTGCGGATGGACCTAGTTACGTCACTGGTCCTGGGTGCGGAGGTCCAGACTGGCTGTGACCGTTCTGTCTTGAAGGTAAGTTTTCTTATGACTTTCGTATTGTCCGTGTCCTTGTAATGACACTTATTGTTCGTAAGGGTATGTTGTCTTTTCTCCCCCCTTTAGCAATGAAGATGACCCAGGAGCACGTGATGGCAAAAGGAAGCAGCTGGGAATTTCCACCACTGGTAAGTAAGCAGTGATTTCTGAGATCGCACCAAGTTCGTAAGTTATGCCGCTTTAATGGTTAAAGTCTGTGCTTTCACTCACCTTATGTCTTTTACTCTCTTTGCAGATGCGGCAAGTTGGCGATGGCTGGAGGCCGGCACCTGGCTCCCGATGGTGGTCAGAGATGCAGGTTTGCGTGGAGAAAGCACCCGAAGAAGGTCCTAGCCGATGGAATGCGGTACAGGTAAGGTTGTTGGAAGTACCTGTTGAGGACTCCAGGAAGGTGAGTATGAATGCGGCCGAGTCGGGAGCAGATGGCGAGACTTCCAGCGACGAGGCGATCACAGGTAAGACTTACGCAGCTATCGCTGAGTGAAGGCAGATGGCTGTGCTTCCGATGGTGGTGCGATCTCAGGTAAGGGGAGCGCAGCGGCTGTAGAGGCGAAGGAAATGACAAGGCCTCCGGTGATGATGCTTTCCAGGTCTGATGGTCGAGGTGGCTAGATGGGCGCGCGTTGGTTCAGATAGATGGCGAAGGGCTCCGGAGACTGGGAGAGCACGTGCTGGATATGGTAAGATGCTTCTGATCTGCGGTGAGCGTTACGTTGCTGATAGCAAACTAAAACGAAGCACCTGTGTTTGGGTGGGGCTGGCTTATGTAGCCTGGCCCCCGCCCCTCCTTGTAGGCTCTGCCTTGTGGCCCCACCTACCTCCTCCTTCAGTCTTCTGCACGTGCCTTCTTGGTGAAAATCGGGCCCCGCCCGGCCTTGCTGCACGTGCCCCTGATGTTCTGTGTGCTGAGCACACTGTGGAATGAGCTTGGTGCCATAGGCGCCAAGACTGGGTCCATTGGGACCTTGTTTGTGGGGGAGAGCTATGCTCTTGCGTAGTGACCATGACAGCGTGTCTTATTCAGATCAATTAGGCCTCATATCAGTAATACTCCCCTCTCCAGCTCACTCTGCCTGTTTGGTCACTCAAACTGCCTCAATGCCTCTGCCAAGCTCTCAAACTCTGCTCTCATCAGAATATTTGCCCAAGCTTCCGAACTCCCGAAGCCATCCGATTCTGCTGCACCCAAAACACTTCACTAAGCCTCCATCAATGCCACACCAAACACCTCCCTTCAATCTCAGAGTCATAGAGCAGCTCCATCTAAATCTCCTGAAGCCTCACCTCTGGATGTACTATTTAATGACGTACATACATCTATATGGTTACATTAAGCATTCACTTGTTTCTCTGTCAGCATGTCTAAATCCAAGCAGTGCCTGAAAGTCTTTTACGCATGTCTTGTTCTTTCCAGTTACTGTGTGTTCTGTCATCGTGACATTTGTACATCATATCTTGTACCATGCTATCTGTGTTACATGTTACCATCCTCCCATCTTTCTCCATATTCCTCTACTCACTCCATTGTTAGCTTCTGAAATCCCTCTATCCTGTCCCTCTGTCTGCGAATAACTCACTCCCTGCTGCCTGCCCCCACCTTTTCTGTCTGCATCCCAGCCAGGCCTGCTGATAAACCAGCCCTTCTCCGTTTCTAGTAAGACAAAGGTGACCTCTTATCTGTGTCTGAACAAGAAACTGTTTACGCATTCCTCCCTCACAGTGTACCATAACATCTTTCCGCAGAACCAAGTGGCACTTCTGTTCTGTCTCATTCAGGAGGACATAGGAGCCAACTACATGCTTTCTATTCTCGAAAGTAGTGCCTAATGCATTCACTTACCCTAAGAGCTATATCATAGTTTAATGCATACTGCTAAGTGCACACTCATGCGTGTCTCTACAATGCATACATAATACATATGTCAGTCTATCTGTACATGCCTCTACATGTCTCTACAAATATAACAGGCCTTTCTCTATAGCAAATGCAAATGGCTACATAATATGGATAGTCTAATGTATAACTAATCAGAATGAATGATGTATAACTACTCGGGATGCAATGATGGTCACTAATTACCAAATGAGTCACTAAATGAGTCACAAATTACTAATGATTCACTACAATGAGTAATGAATTTCTAATGATAACATACCAGGCTTCTCATACAATATCTGGCTTTACACCGGAACTGTTGTGCACAGTGCCAGTGCTTCCATCCTCCCTATTCCCATTGAGTCCTATCGAACTCAAATGGAAACGGGGACTAACAATTGCCATCTGACTTGCCGGACGGCCGTGGCTGTAATGCCCCAGTTATTCTGGCAAGTAAGGCAGCAGTAATTCATCACAAGTCCGGCGGAAAAATATATCATGACATTTATTAGTAAATTACAAACTGTTGCCATGAAGGCTTTTTGGCAAAAAGCTGAGATAGAAAATAAAATGTGAATCTCAAAGAGGAGTGCCAATATTTCTGTTCTAGCCTCCTGAACCAATGCTTAGAGAGAGGCTAGACTTGGGGGTGGAGAGAAAGGTAAATGTCCAGTCCTGGTTGTGAGATCATGAGTTAGCACTGCCTAATGTTCACTTTCCTTGGGAGGGGCTTAAAGAGTAAAAAGGTCTTACATTGTGGAAGAAGGGACAGTGGCCAAAAAACACCAGAGAAGATCTGTTGAAATTGCATTTGGGTGGAAATATTGGAAGAGGGCTGGAGCTGTCTATTGCTGGGGAGACTAGAAAACAGGGGCTGTGAGGCTTCCCTGGAACCATAGAGGGAGGATTGCTGTAGAATTCCATTGACTGAAGTGCTGGCCAGAATCCTGTTTTGCCTTAAGAGCGAATCCGTGCTCTGTCTCCATTACTGCAGAGACAAGGGATCTCCAAAAGTAAGTAGATTGTACAGCCAAATGTCAGCGTGGGATCTATTTAATGAACCCATTCCCTTTCAAAGTGGGTTCTCTTGCATTGGTGGGGGGGGGTTAAAATTTTGTAGATCCTAAAAATATTTGACTGTATATTCATTTAATTAACTCCCAAATAGATAGACGCGGGCGGGGCGCTTGGAAGAATTCTAAACGTTCACCCTCCTCCAAGCAGGAACATATAAGATAGTCATTTAAAGTAATTAAGGTGCCTTGATTTTCCTATTCACCCCTGACTTCTCTAATGAGGAGGGGTGTTCCTTCCTAAAACGAAAATTCCAACTGAGCCCCTTACCAAAACTTGTTTTTAAACAAAAGATATACTTGCCACCAAAACGAAATTGATAATTGGCACCATCCCCAAACCTTGCCTTTCAACCCTAAAAGATACGTGTCCCAAAAACTTAAAATAAACGGTATTCTAATCTTAAGATGAAATTCCCAATTATCATCACTCTTTCAACATTGTAAAAATCAAAATTCATAATCATCCCCATTTTACTGTCCAACGTCCCCAATGCTGGGCCTTTAAGTGAAGGGGGGGTCTGAAAAAATGTTATTCATAATCATCCCTATTTCACTGTTCAACTTCCCCAACACAGGCCTTTAAGTGAGGCGGGGTCTGTAAAACAAAACTTCTAAATTGTCCCAATCTCTAGACCTGGCCTTTGAACAGAAGGGTGCTGCATGTCATTGATGCTTCAGTTTTGGGGAGGTGGGGGAGAAGTGCTTTGTAAAAGGGAGACCTCATATATCCAACACTGAACATGTAATGTATGTCTTGTTTTTAAATCAACCCTGTGTCTATTCCTAAGAAAAATGTTGGTGTAATGTTTCCCGCAGACATTTTTACAAATCTGTAATCAACTGCTAGCATTTTGAGTGTGCAGGGAACTCCATATCTCAAACATGGAAGGTGAACTAGTTTGCATAAAACAAAACGTGTGCCTATTTTTGACACTAAAAAACTTTCAGGCAGAAACGTGAAGATTATGTTCTAGTATTGGGCCATGTTATTATTATTGAACTTCAACATTCAACTGGGTTCATGGGAAAAGCGTTTTGACAAATTTATTTAGCCAGTGTTCAATGTTTGTGAGACCAAAGTAAAAGTAGAAAAAATGTGTTTTGTAATTAAAGCTGTGTTTTCTGCGACAAAGAGGGTGTCAGCTGTGATTGGACATAATTATTATTCATTGAGCTTGGGCAACACGAACAGCATTATAATGAGCATCCGCCGAGAGCCCAACACATGGCACCTAGGCAGCAACATCAGCAGCAAGGCAAGCAACAAGAAGTAGCACATCAAAATACAATGGGAAACGCTCACACCAATATTTTTGCAACAACTGCAAATGGTGCACCGGCATCTTTCCGCAACGTAACTGTAGTTGGGGACAATGTGTTTTCAGTGCCCGGAACAGAGACATACCAAGATTAGAACAGCCCACAGAAAGCACTTGCGTGTCCAGTCCTATCAACTACCCTATGTGCAGAAGAGGAACCACTGGTGGGTGCGGAGATAGGCAACAAGCAGTTCATCTTTATGGTGGACTCTGGAGCTAAAAAATCGTGCCTCGTGGAAGGCTGGAACCCGCTCTCTGGAAAAAATCTGGAAACGCAGGGGTTTTCTGGGGCTATTTTGAAAGTTCCTTGCAGAAAAGATTTAGACATAACTGTGGAAGGGAAAACAGTGCGAGCACCTCTACTGTACCATGAAGACTCTCCAATAAATTTGTTAGGACGGGACCTTCTGAGCAAATTGAATATGACCATCTCCTTCACAGAACGAGGGATAGTGTGCTCTACCCCAGGGGTATGCCCAGTAAGAGCCATGTTAATGATCAGCACTATGACAAATGAAATTGCAGTAAGAGGAGTGCCCATCGATATTGACAAGTTCATTTATGGAATACAGGTACTTGCTAGAGTGGTACCTGAGATAACACGGAAAGAATGGAGAGTGCCATCTGATTTTGTGTTCCGCCCCATTGTGAACTCAGATGTTGTGCCAGGTACAATTATGTCAATTGATTTGGAAGGGGTACAAGTACCCAGCAAACATATTGCAGTAATAGGACTGGACACACATGGATGCGAATGGAGAACAGTGCTGTGTATAGATCCAAACATAGCTTTGCGTGATTTAACTGATGAAGAATTGTTTACTGACAATGATACTGATGGGGAAATTATAATGGAGATAAGTGTACCATGTGACATAATGATCAAGCACAGAGAAATACACAACCCCCTCATGGCTAGCATTAGTGCACCACCCACTATATTTGAGGGCGATATGGACAAAGTAATGCCAGAATTATGGACAACAGGACCACACAATGTAGGGCTTTTACAAGAGATCACGCCCATAAAAATAAAATTGAAACCAGGGGCAATCCCACCCAGAGTGAAGCAGTACCCATTATCAAGCGAGGCAGAGGAAGGAATAAAAGAAACTACAAATGGATTATTACAACAAGATATAATAGTGCCATCAAATTCACCTTGTAATACAGACATTTCCCCAACCAAAAAAAGCAAGGGGCGGGGCTGGGAGGATGATACAGCACCTCTGCCCACTTAATGACATCATACAAAAGAGTTCCCTGTAGTACTTAACCCTGCATCCATTTTGTGTAGTATCCCTAAGGAGGCCACATGTTTGTCATTATGCCTACCCCCGGAGCACCAGGCCAGGCCCAGCACCCCCGGGAGCAGGCATCATGCCCTCGGGTAAAAGCCCAGCGGCCCCTTATAGGGCCTCTTTGGACTCTGTCCTGGCGCCGTTGGCGTCAGGCTCATGTTGGACATCAGTCCTGGCGCCATAGGCGCCAGGCTCATAAAGGAAGGTGTTTTGTGCACTTACCTGATGCAGACCATACTGCAAGATTCAGGCGTCCCTGAGACCTGAAAGGGACTATTTTTCATTGGGACTATTTTGCCACTCGGGCGTGGCCAGGGAAGGATACTTACCTGGAACTACTTTGGGGGCTATTTAAGCCACGTCCAGACAGTAGCTCACGCTTCGCGTTGTTCTGCATCCAAGCAGCTGAACGCTCACCGTGTCTGCTCCTGCATCTGGTCTCCAGCCACGCCCGCCTCGATCCTGGAACACCTGTAAGGAAAGAAGAGAAGAGAAAGGTGAAAACCAAGAATTTTATCAAACTTCTTACCTGCATCCGGAACCTTCACGCCAGCGTTCCTGAGAAAAGACTTTCATTTAAAAGCACTGCGTTGCTCGCTGGAGCGCCGCGCTTCACTCACCTGTCCTCGGGAGTTCTTCTGGCTCCACCGCGACTGTCTGCACCGGTCGCCACATCTCTGCGCCTAGGGGAGAGAAGAAGAGACAAAAGGTGAGCAGAAGGAACATATGAGGAAAGCCTAATTTTCCGCCATAACACTTACCGGTCTTCTGTTGGTGGACCATTCCTCATTTCGGGTCGGCGCCACTTCGTTGGCAGGTACCGCACCCCGGCCCCTATGGGGAAAGGACAAAAGACATTACTGGAGGAATATAAAGACATTAAGAGGGATCGCCCCCATCGCTAACTCACCTGAGTTTACCATCGGCAATTCAATCCCTCAACGCATCGCCTTCATTCTGCACCTGAAATAAAGGACAGATCACAGGTTAGGAAGGCAACAGAAATGGAGGCTCAACACTTGAACTTTTGTAATCTTCATACTTACGGCATTCCGCTCGGAAAAGTCAAGTGGATTTTGCCAGTGCCATTCTGAAAACCAGTGAAGTAACTGGACAAACACGCGCCCCTGCACAAGAAGCAGGATGGAGAGTTCATCCTTTCAAACCATAAGGTGAGCTTCAACCGGGGATTTCGGAGGAAGTTAGAGAAAACGAAGGGGGGAAGGGGGGAGCAAGCACACTATTCTGCAGACTGTTAATCCCCTTTCTCATCTGCAGAAGGATATTCCTACGGGCCAGACAAGCAAGATTTGAGGGTCCTGTTCAGTTGGTGTTCCAAGTTCTGCGCATCACGCTCGAAGAGGCCACAGCAACCCAGACTAGACCAGAGCCTCCGTGGGAGTCAGGTGAGCGTTACAATGTTTCACAGTTGTAGATTTGAAAAACGCCTTTTTCTCAGTGCCACTTGACCCCAGCTGTCACTATTTTACAACATTTACATTGGGGGGGAAATAGATATGAACATTGCAGATTACCACAAGGATACTGTGAGAGCCCCAGAATTTTTAATAGGATTTTGCATGAAAACCTTGGTAATGTGGGATGTAGAGAGCACGATAATTCAATACGTGGATGGTCTCCTCATCTGCAGTAAAAATAAAGAACAATGCAGAGCAGATTCCATTACATTGCTAAATGTAATAGCTACAAAGGGGTACAGGGTGGATAAGGGCAAACCTTCAATACTGCCTAGCAGAAGTGTTATGCCTAGGACAATTGATTTCAAAAGACGGCAAAAGAATTATCCCAGACAGAGCATCGGCAATACGTCACACAATAATACCAAAGTCAGTGAAGGACCTGCAGAAATTTCCTGGCATATGTAATTATTGCCGTGCATGGATACTGGACTATGCAGCCCACACACGCGCCTTATTGCAAGGGTTAAAAGAAGCACAAAAGAACAGTGCCACAATAAAATGGACCCAAGAAATGATGACGCAATATTTCAAATTAAAAGACCTCATCACACACGCACCTGTTTTAGCGAACACCGATTATGACCGGGAGTTCTACCTCTTCCCACATTGCAATGGAATATTAATGACAGCCGTTCTGACAAAGAAAACATTGTTAGGCCAAAAGCCATTGGCCTACTACAGCAGCACACTAGATTCAGTGATGCAGGGCAACTTCGCATGCGAACAACCTCTTGCAGCAGCAGCCTTCGCGATAGAGAAAAGCACCACAATTGTAATGGGATGCTCAGTGACACTATATGCAGAGCACTCACTGTTTGCCATTCTGGAGCAATCAAAATCAACACTTACAACACAAAGAGCAACAGCATATGAAATCATAATATCCAGCCCAAACATCCATGTGGTTAGATGTAAAACTGTAAACCCTACCACATTCATCACAGAGCCCTGCACTGTAGAAGACATACAAGCACATAATTGTGCCACATACGAGTGAGAAGAAGATGACATTCCAAAAGCAAGTGAAAATGCCGTCGAAGAAGGGGAGATCTACTCTGTAGATGGGTCAGCGTCAATTGACACTAAGACAGGAGAAAAACATACAGGAGCAGCAGTGGTAAGAATAGAAGGAGAAGAGTACGAAGTAATAGTGCATTAACGCCTCCCATCATATTATTCAGCACAAGCAGTGGAACTGACAGCATTAATTGAGGTGTTGTATACAGCCAAAGGATGCTCAGTAACAATCTACTCTGACTTAGCATACGTGACAACAACTGTAATGCTCACCTGGTATCCACGGGGACGTCCCTCGGCCTGTTCTGACCTCTTACGACCTCGAACCTTTCCCTGGAGCCTACTCGACTGGAGACTGGGCCTGAAACACAGGATTGGTAGAGTTTAACCCCCTATTGTCTCTGTGTGCTTGAACCCCTTCTTTCCCAGGGTCCAACCCTTCCCTTTATATCCACAGCTCACTTTGTTTTCTTGGAAAGTGTGCTCTCCATCCTGCTTTCAGCGCAGGTGCGCGTTGATTGATGCGGGCTTGTTGCTGCCTAGTTACTTGACTGGCAAGAGTCCGACAGGTAAGTATAATGAGTCTTTTGAACAGTTCTGTAACTTCATTCCTTTCCTTCCTTCGATGATGGCCGGCGTCCGGGGATGGCGACGTGCTGCTGAGATGAGTAGCGCTGAAGGTGAGTGAGAGCGCGATGCGCAATGCGCAATGCGACCCTTTCGTATTTGTATTGAACTGAGTTCTTTTTCTGTGTCTTTTAGGTGCCGCGACGTTTTCAGGGTGGATGCCGGTTATGAAGAAGAAATGCAGTGAGTAAGCGCGGTATGCGGCGCCTCTAGATGTTTCCACGCTAACCTGGAGTGTCTTTTCTCTCTTGCAGATGGATGAGAAGTTCCGGAGACAGAGTTCCCCTAGAGCGGCTGGGATTCAGGTAAGCGTTTGAAGCTCGTACAGTCTTAAACAAAATAAGCAAAGATTTGCTGAATGCTTACTAATGCCTTTTTTCTGTTCTTTTCCCTTTTCCTTAGGAAGCGGTGTGCCGGGATGGGAATGACACCGCCGAAGATGCCCGCTGAACAGAAGGAGCGATGAACAATGGGCAGAAGCACCGCAAAGTAAGGCTGTTCCTAACGGTGTTCTTGTTCTTGCAGGAGCTGAGCGCAGAAGAAAGATGCAGGCCTACTGAAGACCGATCCGAACACGGTGAGTGTCACGCTGCAGATGCAGAAAACGCAAAGCATGCTTCTCAGCCTGGGCCTGGCTTAAATAGTCTCTGGGTATCCCAGGTGTCTCTGGGCTGAACCACACCCAAAAGAATAGAGTGCACATGCAGTTCTGGGAACCGAAATATGTGGGGTCATCAATCTTGTCCCCATCAATGCACTACAAGTCCAATCCCCAATGTTATCCTATGGGAGTGAGTGAGTCTGGTGCCACAAGCACCAAGTCTGACTCCAAGTGGGTCTTTAGAGGGATGGAGAGGCCCTTGAGGGCCATGTAGGTGATTGTGGCCTGGCTCCATCCTGACATCTTGGAGGACTGGGGACATGAGGGGCAGGAATCATGACACAACGGTGCACTCTGGGTTGTCACGATGGCAAAGAAGAGGGTTCAGGAGAGCAGATGACTCGCCTGTACAACATGCAGCACTATTAAATGATTTGATTGAAGCACTAGCAGAACCATCAGTAGTGGCGTTGGTAAAGTGCCAGGCACACACCAACAACACAGACGCGATCTCGTTTGGGAACGCGGCAGCGGACGCCGCCATGAAAGAAGCAGCATATTTTAATTTCCCTCAATCGTTAGAATGCATTGTGAAAACACCCACCCAAGAAGCGCAATTGCACTCCCATACTACAGATAATAGATTTACAAAGACGTGCACCCTCTGAAGAACAAGAATTATGGGAAAAAGAGGATGTAAACAATCACCCACAGACTTAATATGGCGACAGAAAATGACAGACAAGGTAGTAATGCCCGTAGAATTGTTGCAGATTGCATTCCAACAACTACATTTTCCAACGCATGTAACCAAACAACATATTGCTGCAGATATTCAAGAAGAGTGGTTTGTCCTAAATTTACAGGAGCATTTGTCTAAATTAAAAATAGAATGCACGACTTGCCAAACATATAACTCAGGTATGACACTGAGGACATTAGGAGGAACACTGCCACGCCCCGTAAGACCTTTCAGGGAGCTCCACAATGACTATGCCAATATGGGAGAAATATGTAATGGGGTACGATACCTTATTGTGACAGTGTGCCCCTTCTCACGGTGGGTCAAAGCTGGGCCATGTGCCCTTCCTGATGCAAAGTGTGCAGCAAAGTTTTTGGTGCTGGAGCTTTTCTCTAGGTGGGGTATCTGTGATGTCATCAGGTCAGGTAACAGCACCCATTTTGTAAATTACCTCTTTAAGGAGGCCACCATGTTGTTAGGAGTAAAACACAAATTGTGTTGATTTATCACCTGCAAGCTAACGGAATGGTAGAAAAAATCAACCGCCTGCTTAATAGTAAATTGTCCAAGTTATGCAACACACTTAAAAAGAACTGGGTGTATTGCTTGCCCCTACCACTGTTCCAGCTCAGAACGCAACAGAGTAAGGATCATCATTTGAGCCCGCACGAAATAGTGATGGACGGCGCATACACACACCATTATCGACAGTCAGAAGAGCATCGGATGCCCACAGAGCTGCCACAGTGCTAGGAGATACATTTAAGGAATACCTTATTCAACTGACACGTGCAGTGCAAAATATAGCATAGCAAATAGCACCCCCCTTTACACAGAATAATGAAACAGATACAACAACGCCAGCACCAGTCAGCCCCACAGGATAGTTAACTCAGAAAATGGCGAACTCATGGAGCATGAGTCCTCCCGTCCCCTGCACACCTATTGGAACTGGTAATTATACCCAGCCAAAATTAGTATATTTCTCTTTGATTTGTTACAATCAGCGTTTGCTGATATCATTTGTGGTCACTTGTATAACTTAATTCATATAACCATTCAAGAAAACATTTAAGAAAACATACTCATAGATATATTTCATAATGAATGTATTAGTCCCATACAAATATTTTGTGCCTATACAGTAATTTCCAATACAGAATTGTAAATTTAAAGTTAAAAAAAATCAACATATACATTTTCAAATCAACAAAACGAGCTGAACGTGTTTCGATAGATTAACTCTCTTCTTCAGGAGCAATATAACTTAGGTCTCTTAATCAATTAGGAGCTTTGAGTTCATATGTGAAGTAATCTTCAGGAATTGTCCATTAAGCAGCTGACAGCTAACATTAAGGGGCCGATTCATGGAACAAATGTGTGCCGAAAATCTTTGCGCAAGCTGGCGCAAGTGTGAAAAAGCAAGCGCACAGGCACGAGTGCGATTCAAGGAAGGGCCTGCGCGTGTTTTGCCCTGGATGTGCGCCAAATCCGTGCATGGCGCATACGGACGCACACATCATTGCAACATCCTGAACGCCGTGCGCGACGCGCACAGGGAAAGCACAGAACGTCGGCGCACACACCAAAAAGGGGCGGGTCACGGGGTGTAACACGCGGAATGGGGAACAACGCATAAAAAAGAAGGCGTAACTGGGGAAGTACTGCAGGGAAATACACGGAACACCCACACACACGCGAACAATACGTATTCATGGAATGGAATACGGGAAACCCATGCACGCTAAAAGACGCGCACAGGCGTCAACACGTCCGCCACACGAAGGCAGGCGGAAGCATCCCCGCGCACAGTATAAAAGTGTGTGCAAACAACAAACACGTATATACAGCTACGATGAATGCCCCATTAGTCGCAGCACTGATCGTGGGACACCGTAGGAGGAGGAGAATAGCCACGGCCCGCATTTTTTCCCCCCGGATTAGCCTTTTTGGGATGCCTGATGACCAGGTCTATGGCAGGTATAGGTTTCCACCTCAAATCATCCTAGACCTGGTCAGGGAGTGGGAAGATGACCTTACATCCCCCACCCTGTGCTCCGAAGCATTGAGCCCCCTGGAGAAGGTGCTCAATGTCCTGCATTTTTTGGCCACTGGGTCATTTCAGCAGACAACTGCCATAGTGGGGGGGGGGGGTCTCGCAGGCCACTCAGTCACGCTGCCTACACCAGGTGTTGGCAATCATGACTGCGCGCCCCTCAGTCCGCAGGCACATATACATGCCCAGAACACCCGCAGAAAGGCATGCCGTGGTCCAGGATTTTTACAGGGTGGCACACTTCCCCAAAGTGCTCGGTGCCATAAATTTCACCCATGTGGCCCTACGTCCACCTAGGGCCACTGAGCACATCTATCGAAACCGCAAGCACTGTCATTCCATCAATGTGCAGGTTGTATGCGATGCAAAGGGAATCATCACCTCTGTCTATGCAAACTACCCTGGCTCCACCCATGACAGTTTCATATACAGAATGTCTACCCTGAGCCGGGCCCTGGAAGATGGGCAGCATGGCGACACATGGCTCCTAGGTGAGTACAAATGCCTGTGCACATGCATGCATGTCACACACAGACAAATACACAAACCCTAATAATCACAACCATAATCACCTCCCCAGGGGACAGTGCCTACCCTCTGAGCAACCACATGATGACGCCAATCCGGAACCCCACCCCACCCCAGGTAAGATACAACGCTGCCCATATTGCAACCAGGGACATAGTGCAGTGCACATTCAGAGTGCTCAAGTCACGCTTCCGCTCCCTTGACCGCTCGGGCGGGCAGCTACTATTTGCACCCCCAGTAGTGTGCAGGATCATTGTGGCAGCATGTGTCCTGCACAATGTTGCAACACGGCAGGGTGTACCGGTGGACATTGTGGTGCCCCCACATCCCCAACCATAGGCACAGGCGCTGCCCATGGGAGGGGATAGGGCACGTGGCGAGGCAGCCCGGACCCAGCTTGTGGCCACATTTTTCTCCTAAACTCCCACCCCTGCGGAGTGCACACAGGCCTGGCACATACCAGGTGACAATCGATGATGACAAAGAGACAGTCAACTGTCACAACCTTACCACCCTGAGAATGTTTCCATGGAAGTGCTACATTGTGTGCATCCCTAGCTACTTAAACCTAACCAATCCTTTGTGACCAAAAGGAACACATGCAAGGTATGTATCAACCCCCGCCCCCTGCAAAACAGGCCATGACAATCCCTGGTATGTCACCCAAACCCTCCCAATCCACATCACCCTTGTCTGCCACACCATGACATGGCAAGCAATAGCAAAAGCCCAACATATGACCAAAAAGATACAAAGTATCTAATTATTATATAATGTAATAAATGGAAAGTGGCTCAAGACAATGACGCCTGACATGGAATCAGATGAAATGACTGACCAACAACCTCCCACACATACCAAGTCATACACAAATGCTTTCCACCAGTTGTAGCACAAACATAACACTGAATGCCTGTTCACATGCACATTGGGCAAGGCAAAATCCCTACTCCCGAACCCGTGTGCTGTGTGTGTCTCCTGCAACACACTGCTCAGCACACAGCACAGTGAGCAGCCATTTTGTTGTAGATACACCTTGAGCATCACATGAAAATGACTAATTAAATAAATAACCAATTGATGCATGTACAGGATCCCCAAATGGTCATAGACCATGTGCTGCAGGGACACAGCGGGCCCGACAAGGCAATCTGTGTGCACCTGTGGCCATGGAAGGGTAGTTGTACATGTGGTGGATCATTGTGCAACTGTGTGTGTCAGTAGGGACATGCACTCAATACATGCATGTGAAATCTAGTGACCCTCAGTGTCCTGTACACATCACATGTGAACATTGCCCATGTGCACACCCCAGCATGTCAAACCACACCAATCCTCTGACACTTGAAAAGTAAAGACAACACAGGAACAGGCATTGACCAGCAGAACACATCATGTACATAGTAACCCACAATTAAAATGTCAGAGTGCCCAAGACACTATGGCCCAAGCCAACGGTCTCACAACAAAAGGCCTTCCCTCATTTACACATCACCATGACCTACTGAAAAACTGTGTCTGGGGTATGTAGCCTTCTTCCTTCAAGTCTACCTGGCTACAGGATCACCGTACCCCTTGGTTTCTCTCTATGTTCCACCTTGCGTGTAAATAGGGTCCAGCCCCCTCAGAGGCCACCTTGACTGGTAAAAATACCAAATCGCAGAGAACTCCAAGGAGCCAAACCCACAAACCAGGGAAAAAGCCTGTAGGCACCAAAAAACACTGGAAGAGTCTCCAGTAGATGACTTGAAGTAGCAGAAAATGTCCAAGCACATGTCCAAGCACAATGATAGAACACCCAAGGTAGCACAGTTCAACAATGCTCCAACAGGATGGGTACCATGTTCAGTACATAATAAACAATGATGATGTAACAACTGATGGGTAGTGTCACATCTCTGGTGTCCAGGCGCAGGAGTGGCACGAGCCAACCACCGCCTCCGTGGTCTGTACGCCTGCAAGGTCAAACTTACACAGGCCTCTGAGACCCCGGTGGGGAAGGAGGGTCAGGGATATGTTGCTCGGACAGGCATTGGTATTCAGGATAACCGGAAAGAGGGGCAGGAGAGGGGAGTAGGATTGTCAAGGGAAAGTAGGCAAAATACAAAAAACAACAATTGACAATAACACATACTCAATCAGCCAAAACATGTTCATCATGCACATTGTACCAAATGAGTCAAATGCAAGCCAAACAGAGACTTATCTCTGGGGTGAGTGCTGGCCTCCTGCCTGCGCACTCTCAGGTCCGGTAACAGGAGCAGTTCAATGCTGCAAAGAGAGTGTGAGTTACTAATCTGTTTGTGTTTACAACACACACACACACAACACCTTTCATGCCCCAAAGTAAGTGACTCCTCCACAAACAAACACTCCTGTCTGCTGCTTGTACCCATATGTTAGGTTGGCCCCGTGATGGTTCATACACTGTCAATGCAGTAAGGCAGGCACACGTGGGGGCGCGGGAAATGGAAGACCAATGCGTCAAGAATCGCACATCATACAATGGTCCCTGGGTGAGCAGCTAGACGCGTATAGCGAGGTGCGACTTCAGTACAAGTTGTGTTCTTGCATCCGCAGATTTCTATAGGTAGTGCACGTGTCAATTTGCACATGCTAATGATATGCACTGCACACGAGTCTGTGCCTTGCTGGTTGTCCCTGTGCGCTGCATCAGTTTCTGGCTAGGAACGCTACTGCGCTAATAATTCTGCTTCTATGGAGCAGGGGGGACTGGGGGATTTGTGTGACAGCCCCTGCGTGTGCCCCTGACAACTTGGAAAGCAACTTGCCATTTGTCCCCAACACATCTTAGCTGGACTGTGCGCTTCAACAACAATATCTGTCCATCATTGGCACTACTTAACATGCATGTGCAAGTGGCCTGGTGGAAGGTTGGCTGCGATGTGGCCCCTTTGTGCTGCTCACCTTGCTTGGAGCTCCTGGAAACACGTCTGCTTCTGTTGGACATCGGACCACAAGCCCTGTGACACTGCTTGCGCACACATGCGCATGTGTGCCCCACCGAACGTGGCCAGCTGTCTGTAGAACTATGCACCATGTCTGCTGACAAAGGTGGCCCTGGAGGCACATTCTCCTGCAGAAAGGGCACAAAACATATAATTAACGCTGGAAAGTTCCCTGTGTGTGTCTCTTCATGCTGGTTGTGACTGGGCCATGTCAGAGACCTACATCAGAATTCCTCCCACCATCAGTGTGACTTTGACAGGCAAAGGGTGCTGGGCACTGTCTACATCATGAAGTGCATCAAGCACATGTACAGCAAAGAAAAGAAACACACATCACCATGTATATCAATTAATGGACACATCAATCATGAACCCACCCAAATCTAATACAGACATGCCGTGGATAAAAAACCCACGATCCCCACTAGGGGTGTTAACACAAGTAGTAGAGCAGCAGACAGGCCACAGATATGACATTCAAAGCCCTTGTGTAAATTACTGTAACACCAAACGATCCTTGCGAGCCCATGGATAAGGGAAGCAGTAGTAGCCTATGTGAGTTAGGACCCCAAGCTGCAAACACATACACAAGACAAGCTTGAAGGGCCCAGCTGGAACAGACAGTGGATGCTTTCAAAAGCCACAAAGCACCACACTGTCACATGAATGCACAATAGACAAGCAATTTTAAACTGTATTAACTAATTAAACTAACTATGAAAAACCTATATTACCTAATTAAACAAACTATCAAACACAATATTAACTAACTAAACTAAAAAGAAAAATCAAATATGGCCACATACGACCCGGGGTGGGCGAGGCACACAGGAGGGGGCGTACCGGGTGCACCTCAACATCCACATGCGATGATGTTGAGACAAAACAAAAAAAACTCCATGGGCTCAACGCCTGCAGAGCCCGACCTGTGTGGGAGATATCTCGCCGTCCGAGTCAGCCTCTTCCTGAAAAGGTTGACATGGCACAGGAGCCCGGCCAAACCTAGGCGCAGCTTGCCCCGCGTCGGCAGCAAGTCTGCCAGATGGGTGAGCCTGGTTCTGTGCAGCGATTACACGTAGGTCAGCATGCAGAACCTCCCATGATAGACGTGCTTCCTCTTGCAAGGTAACATGTGTAACACGGAGTTCTTCCTGCGTGGCCTGGCTGGACAACTGATACATCTCCCGGCAAGCATGTAGCTCAGCCAAGATGGTACGCTCAATCTGCGCAAACCTCTCCCCTGACCGCTCCCTCTGGGACATCAAGAGGACACCCAGAGTGGATCTGAGGGAATCATACTCAACCCTCAGGGCCTCCATGTGTGCCTCTGCGTGAGCAGCAATTGCTTGATGCAAAGACAACATTTCAGCCTGTGATGCCCTGTCTGAGGCCGCCATGCCCAGCCTGAGCAAGCGGGCCGTGTACTGTGCCGCCCGCTGCTGGAGAAGCACCTGGCTAGCAGGGGGGAGCACGGATTGGGCCACACGCTCCATGCTCACAGTGATGTTTTCAATTGCTGCCCCCTGGCGTTCTGAATTGGCAGTCATGTCTTGCTCCCACTCAGTATACCTCGGTGGTGCGCAGCCACCGCATTTCTGGGCTTGACACCTGCAGGGCACAAGGACCGGCCGTCCTTGTCGGGTTGGCACCGCCCGCGGCTTCAGGACTACATTCCCCTGTCGACGTGATGTCCCAGGCACATCAGCGACTGGTGTGGAGGGTGACCCTGCGTCCCGATCCACCACAGGCGGAGGTCCCACTACCGTCTGGCCCCTCAGTGCAGGTGTCGCGGACAGAGGAGCGTCCACATCAGAATCACTCACCCCTGACAAATGGACCTGATGCACATCCAACTCGACATGGACGTCAGAGTGGTCATCTGGGCTGGATTCATTGCCAGCCATAGACAAGATGGTCTGTAACCCATGTGGGTTCTCGTGGTCTACCACCCCACGACCCCCACTTGTGCCGGGTTGCTGTTGTGATAACAACCCTGTGCCTGGCATGACAACACCATCCTCTGGCTCCATTGCGTCATCATCTGAAAAGTGGTGAAAAAATAACATTAGTACACATGTCAGAAGCACATAACACACACACACATAGACAGCACACAGACAGCCAACACATGAAGCAGACATGTCACACACAAATGCGAACCTGCCATGCATGCAAGGTCACTTTGACATTGCATCAGTACGTAGGCATGTAGAACGGTGTAACACGGCTCAGAAGTGGGTTGATGCAGTGCAGTACATGTGTACGTTACCCACTATCTACATGAACAAGTACATCATGATGTGTATCAATGAACATGAAGGCAGTGCAAGGGCAAGTTCAGGCATCACGTGCAATGTGCATGCAATGGGTTGCATGGCTACAAGCAAACCCCACCTCCCCCTAAGTGAAAATGCAGGGATGCCTTGCATGGTAGCAAAAGGGTGACCAGAGACCTGTGTATTGGCAGACAGTGTTGACAAGCATCAATTGCATCATCTGAGTCAACTGACAACACAGCAGATGATGATGGGACAGTAAGCAGGACACACGATGAACCCTCAGTAGTACACCCATGTGTGCAGAAGCCACTGCAACTGTTGGACATAGTCAGTGGGCCTGAAACAGGGTGAGGTCTGTGCCCCACATAGACTATGACACCCTAAACATGTGTGTGATGCAGGACTGAGCCAGAGTGGGCATGGGATGGCTGATGAAATGCCAGGAAATGTAGGTCACCCTGGACACGTACTACAATGATAGTCCAGTCAAGGACACATAGGGGCATGCATGGAATGCACATGGAGCATGAATGGGCACTCATGTCCCTGCGGAGCATCTGCCATATGTACAGTCCAAGGGAGACACCCTGCATGAAGGACAGAGGATGTACCCCACTGCATTTGTCTGGCAGGTTGGCTAGTGGAAGTTTGCATGTACACAGGAGGCTTGAACAGGCCATTGCAGTACGGCAAAATAATGCACACCAGTGCAATGGTGAAATTGGGGTGCAGGGTGGTGGAGGGGCAAGGGAGCATGCCTACGTGGAGTACCCACATGCAGGCAGAGGACACATGCACGTCAGTCATGCAATGACCTAGTCCCAGTGCTGAGAGGAAACACACCCCAGGCTACATGCAGAAGGGCCAGTGAGCTGGAACATGGACCGGAGGGGCATCCGGGTGACTAGCATTTGAGTAGGGTGCAAGTGTGGTAATGAGGACAGTCCCCGTCTGCTCTACATGTCCACCATCCTGCACAGCAGGCACGCATCAGTGCAGCATTGCATGATTTGCACATGAGAACCATGTACACATGACATGCAGTGGCAGTCAAGCACAACACATCACACAAGCAAAACACACATGTCCTCGACGAACAGGCGACAACACTCACTGGACGGGGCATCAAAGTCCTGCATCTCTCCCACTCCTTCGACCATTCCTGTTGGTATGAACTCTGCAACGATTGACTCGTGCGGAGTGAGGTCTTCCTCCTCAGGTGGTGGCCCACTGCAAGTCACCAGAGTCATGTTGTAATTAGAGGCACGCTTCGCCTTAGTGCTGCTTTTGAGGTCATTACAACGCTTTTTGCACTCTTGCGCTGTGCGCACCTCATGACCGAATGCACTCACATCATCCGCAACTTGCTTCCAGTGGGTATCACGATGGGCAGCCGTAGTTTGACAATTCAGCCCCACTAGCATGTCACGGTTGTGTTCCCGCATGTAGTCTACAAGGAAGTCCAGTTCCTGCTTGAAGAAAGGCTTCCCTGATGAGCATGGGCAGTGGCGCTGGTGGAATGAGCCAAGGGAGTGGCAGCTGGAACATGGAGTGAATGTTACGCCTCGGCAGGCCCGCAGGAAGGTTATTGCCCTCCGTAAGGGTATGCGTCATATTACAAACCCATTCTACGCCCACTGGCAACTGCCCTGGAAAATAGTGGCTTCGGCTCACTCCGCAGCAATCTGCGGCAAGTTTGGACTACGATTCCCAGCTTTCCGCCTCCCGCTGTCAGCTGAGAGGCGATGATGCGTGAGCCTCGGTTTCGTCCAGTTCCGCCTTCTCCTTCCCGATTTAAACCTCGGAACCGGGCGAAACGCTGCTTCTGATTAAAGTTGCAACCCGGTATTTAGAGGTTCCATCTTCAATCCTACTTTACTTACCTGTGTACCAGACCTGTTTCCTCATTCACGGGCTGCTTTTGCCTGCCGCTTTTTGGAAAACTACTTACCCGTGTACCAGACCTGTTTCCTCATTCACGGACCGCTTTTGCCTGTTGCTTTTTGGAAAACTACTTACCCGTGTACCAGACCTGTTTCCTCATTCACGGACTGCTTTTGCCTGCCGCTTTTTGGAAAACTACTTACCCGTGTACCAGACCTGTTTCCTCATTTACGGACTGCTTGTGCCTGCCACTTTTGGAACCTTGTGATCACGGCATCGGTAAGACTCTTCTTTTCAACACTTGCTAACAAGCATATCTCCTGTACTCATTGTACCTTGCCGCTGAACTATATCACCTGCAATACTCCAACTCAATTGTGTCCTTTATTGTTGCTGTTACCATCCTTTCCACAATCAGACTTCCATTGGACATTCTTCAGTAGTGCACAGGGACGCTTTGCGGATAGTGCACCTACCCGACTCTAGTGCGGCCCTCGTTCCGCCCGGGTTTAGTTTCCCTAACTAACCCACCCATTTGTTATTTTGCACTTCCGTTTTTATGAACTCTTTGGGACAACACAGACTCAACAGCACATCAGTGGTAAGGGTTTTCTTTTGTATGATTATCCATTCTCCCTAGCTAATTGACAACTATAGTCAGGATAGGTTACATTCTCCTTTCTTACTTGTAGGTTGTTCTGGTTGCCTTGACTTCCCTCGAGGTCCCATCTGGTGAGTGCCTCCCTAATTCTGCCAACTACGTGCGCCCAGACAACTCCCCCTCCATTTTGACCCCTCTTTCTTCTGCCCGCGTCCCTCCCGCAGCCCGCGTCCGTTCCCCGCTTCCTGGTTGCTTACAGCCCGCCTCCCGACCCGCCCACAACCCTTCCGATTGGCCATCTGGCCTCCTTTCCCAGGCCATTACTGCAGCTCCCAAGGCAGCCCTCTGCCTGGCAGCCCTACGGCGAAGGACCCGAGGCAAAGGACGACTCCAGATCGTATCTGCAGGAGAAGCAAGAAGCCAACAACAAGTAAGTGTGGCAAGGGCAGGGCCAGAAGCAACTACTTCAGGCCATACTACCCTACGGCGAAGGACCCGAGGCAAAGGACGACTCCAGATCGTATCTGCAGGAGAAGCAAGAAGCCAACAACAAGTAAGTGTGGCAAGGGCAGGGCCAGAAGCAACTACTTCAGGCCATACTACCCTACCACTCCTCTAACGCAGCATCAACAACGTAATTAATGCGCCCAATAACCTCCCTGAGAAAGTTGAATTGAGAAGTATTCCCAATTGCGTTTAGAAGTATTCCCAATTGCATTTATAAGTGTACCCAATTGCATTTAGAAGTGTACCCAATTGCATTTAGTAGTCGCGCCGGATAGCCTCTCTGAGAAAGTTGAACGAGAATTGTTCCCACTCACATTTGAAGTGTACCCAACAACCTCTCTGAGAAAGTTGAATTTAGAACTGTTCCCACCTGCATTTAGAAGTGTACCCAATTGCATTTAGCAGGTGCGCCAAATAGCCTCTCTGAGAAAGTTGAATTCTGAACTATTCCCACTCGCATCTAGATCTGTACCCTATACCCTCTCTTAGAAAGTTGACTTTAGAATTGTTCCCACCTGCATTTAAAAGTGTACCCAATAGCATTCAAAGTTGCGCCAAATAGCCTCTCTGAGAAAGTTGAATGAGAATTGTTCCCACTCACATTTGAAGTGTACCCAACAACCTCTCTGAGAAAATTGAATTTAGAATTGTTCCCACCTGCATTTAGAAGTGTACCCAATTGCATTTAGCAGGTGCGCCAAATAGCCTCTCTGAGAAAGTTGAATGAGAATTGTTCCCACTCACATTTGAAGTATACCCAATAACCTCCCTGAGAAAGCTGAACTGAGAAGTGTTCCCAATTGCATATAGAAATATTCCCAATTGCATTTAGAAGTATTCCCAATTGCATTTAGAAGTGTACCCAATTGCATTTAGAAGTGTACGCAATTGCATGTAGTAATAGCACCTGATAGCCTCTCTGAGAAAGATGATTTAGGATTGTTCCCGCTCACATTCTAGAAGTGTACCCAACAACCTCTCTGAGAAAGCTAAATCTAGAATTGGTCCAACTTGCATTTAGAAATGTACCCAACGGCATTTAGAAGTGTACCCAATTCCAGTTAGAAGCTGCGCCCAATAGCCTCTCTGCGAAAGTTGCATTTAGAAGTGTTCCTACCTGCATTTAGAAGTATACCCAACAGCATTTTAGAAGTGTACCCAATTCCATTTAGAAGCTGCACCAAATAGCCTCTCTGAGAAAGTTAAATGAGAATTGTTCCCACTCACATTTGAAGTGTACCCAATAACCTCTCTGAGAAAGTTGAATTTAGAACTGCTCCCACCTGCATTAAGAAGTGCACCCAATTGCATTTAGAAGTGCACGCAATTGCATTTAGTAGTTGCGCCGGATAGCCTCTCTGAGAAAGTTGATTGAGAATTGTTCCCACTCACATTCTAGAAGTGTACCCAACAACCTCTCTGAGAAAGTTGAATTTAGAACTGCTCCCTCCTCCATTAGAATTGCTCCCACCTGCATTTAGAAGTGTACCCAATTGCATTTCGAAGTGTACACCATTGCATTTAGTAGTTGCGCCTAATAGCCTCTCTGAGAAAATCGATTGAGAATTGTTCCCACTCACATTTGAAGTGTACCCTGCAGCCTCTCTGAGAAAGCTGAATCTAGAATTGGTCCAACTTGCATTTAGAAACGTACCCAACGGCATTTAGAAGTGTACCCAAATCCATTTAGAAGCTGCGCCCAATAGCCTCTCTGTGAAAGTTGAATTTAGAACTGTTCCCGCATCTAAATCTGTATCCTATACCCTCCCTTAGAAAGTTGAATTTAGAACTGCTCCCACCTACAGTTAGAAGTGCACCCAATCACATTTAGAAGTCACGCCTAAGAGCCTCTCTGTGAAAGTCGAACTTAGAATCGTCTCCCACCTGCATTTAGAAGTGAACCCAATTGCACACCAATCATGAGCGCACCAACTCCACCAATGCCCGTCAGAAACGACTCCCATGAACCTCCTCCACTCTCCGATCTGCCCTCCCTCGTCCCCCCCGCTCCCAAGACAACCCACCCTCCTCCACAATCCCTGCCAGCACCCTCTCCAAACACCAAGCCAGCGGGGCACGATGGCGTGCCACCCACCCCAAGACCACTCATCTCCTGAACCCAACCGCCGACCCGCCAGCACTGCCCATGCCCGCTCTCCCCACTACCACACCCCACCCTACAACCATCCACCCCCCGCCTCGCCATCATACACCCGCCACCTTCCCCATCCGACTGCACCCTTTCCCCTCCCTAAAACTGCGCGCCTAGCCCTAGCGAGAACCGAAGCCGCCTCTCTCTCCCCCTCTGACCCTCCTACCCTCTCTCTCACGCCAATCGCAGCAAAGAAACTAAAGAGGAAGCGTTCCTGGTCCCCCTCTACCTCTCTGCTCTCCTCGCCCCCCTTGTCTCGACCCACCACCTCTCTCCCACAATCCCTCCCCTCCCCCGTGGCCTCGCCCTTCCTGAAACCCCTTGCCCTCGATTTCACCACAACCGAAACTCCCAACCGCCCTCCCCCCATCCTCAAATCCCCCACCCCAATCCCGATCATCCCATCACACACATCCACCCAACCCCGCACGAAGCCTGCAAAACTCTCGGCTCGCCCACTCTTCCCTAGCACCACCAACCCTACCCCTCTCCCGCTACTCTCTCCCCCTCCGCCCCATCCCGCTCCAGCACCAAAACCAACCTTCCCTGCCGATGTGAACTGTATCCTATTTAACGCCCGCTCTGTAGCAAAAAACAGACATTGCATCTTTGACCTCCTCACCTCTGTCAATCCTGACCTAGTTTTCATCACTGAAACCTGGTTCTCTGATGACTTCAGCCCAATCGCAAATGAAGCCTTTCCGCCCGACTACTGCCTCATCCCACTGAACCGTCCGTCCAGAGGAGGGGGGGTAGCATTTGTCTTTAAATCTCTCTTCCACGCCTCAATCATGGACAACCAACCCTCCATTCCATCCTGTGAATCTCTCCTCGTTAAACTAGCCCTCTCCCCGTCGCTCTCACTCACCTTCCTAATAATCTACAGGCCCCCTGGCTACGATAGACATTTCGCAAACAACCTTTGTGACTCTATTGCCACCCTCCAAATAAACCATCCCAACCTCATCCTTCTCGGAGACTTTAACATATGGCTCGACATCCCCACCAATCCTATGACACACGCCCTAATCGACGGTCTAGATGCAATTAATCTCCAACCCCACATAAATGGACCGACTCATTTTAAAGGACACACTCTCGATGCCATCTTTAGCTCCCACACCCAGATTCAGTTAAAGCCCCCAACTCCTATCATCTGGTCCGATCACTTCATTCTCTCGTTTGCCATCCCCGCACCCGGCCCCCTTCCCGTATCCGCATCTGAACCTCCGATCCTACGCAAATGCTGGAAAAACTAATAATCACCCCTGACCTAGCCGAGGCACTCCTCCAGTCCCCACCACCCACCTGCCACCCTAAAAACCAACTAACACCTGAAGCCTTTGACTCATGGCTCAACGCATCTTTGATGCAACTCACCCCTACATGCAAACCATCAACCCGCCGTGGCCCGTTCCCCAGATGGTTCACTCCTGAGCTGAAGACCAGTAAACGACACTACAAATACCTAGAACGCAATTGGCAAAAGGAGAAAACCCACGAAAGCAGGACCACCTTGGCCCGTCACCTGTACCGGTACAAGGCTGAAATCCGGAAAGCTAAAAAAGCCCACTACAACACCCGAATCCTAAACTGCAAAAACCCAAGCAAAGAACTCCACAAAATCATCTCCGAATTCACCAATCCAACTTGTAATACAACCGTCCCGACCCCGTCACAATCACTGTGTGACTCACTCTCCCTTCTCTTTTACACCACAGCTATTGAAAGGACAAAAACTCTAAACACCAAACTGGCTCTCTTACAACCAATTGACAATCCTCCACCCGTACCGGCCAGCCCGTCAACTACAACCTCAACTCAACCAACATTCGAATCCTTTAGTCCAATATCACCAGAACAATTTCTCAAACTTCTATCTGTCCGCAAACCATCTGGATCCCCTCTGGACCCCTGCCCAGCCACAACCCTTAAAGAAATCTTTGCCTCCACCTGCGCAGGAGAACACGCAAGATCTATCATAAATGCCTCCCTTTCCTCCGGTATTTTTCCCGAAGCATTCAAAATGGTACACGTCAAACCTCTAATTAAAAAACCCTCGCTCGACCCTCTCGAGCCCAAAAACTACCGCCCAATCTCAAACACCAGATTCCTCGCCAAACTCATTGACCGAACCGCCTACTCCCAACTAAACGCCTTTGTTGAAGCCAACAATCTCCTTGATCCCGCCCAATCGGGTTTCAGAACACGTCACGGAACTGAAACCACCTTAACCTCGATCTGGGACGACCTTAAAATGACAGCAGACTCCGCGGGATGTGCCGCTCTAATCCTTCTTGACCTATCCGCTGCCTTTGACACGATCAATCACTCGATACTCCTAGACTGCCTCCACTCGCTAGGAATTCGTGGAACCGCTCTTAAATGGATAGCTTCATTCCTCAAAGACAGGCACCAAATAACGACACTCTCCAGCTTTACCTCCCAAGCCCGACCAGTCAACACGGGAGTCCCTCAAGGAGCATGTCTATCCGCCCTCCTATTCAATCTCTAGCTGATCACCCTCCCACCAATAATTCGTTCACACAACATCCTATGTTACAACTACGCCGACGACACTCAACTAATTCTAAAATTCCCGAACTCGAAACCCAGCTCCCAACCCGACCTGGCATCCTGCCTCGTAAACATAGAGCGCTGGATGACCCAAAGCCACCTCTTGTTAAACCCCTCCAAAACAGAAATCATGGTTTGCGGCAACTCCGACCTTCTTCCGCACCCACTACCCTGGCCACCCGCCATGGGCAACTCACCTACACCCTCTAAAACAGTAAAAAACCTTGGATGCACCCTAGACTCCGACCTAACACTCTCGCGCCAAGTCAACAATGTCTCAAAGTCCTGCCACCATCACCTTAAAAACCTAAGGCGCGTCTTTCCATACCTCTCATTTCCCAACAGAGTCTCCGCTGTCCAATCAATCGTTATATCCAGACTGGACTACGGAAACCCCCTTTACCTCGGAATCCATACCTACCAACTGAATAAACTCCAAAGAGCACAAAACGCAGCGGCCAAATTACTACTTGCGCTCAGTCCAAGAGACCACATATCCCCAGCCCTTAAAACACTGCACTGGCTTCCTGTAGCCCGTAGGGTAGCTTTCAAAACCTTATGCCTCTCGCATCGAGCACTGCATAAAACTGGACCGCAATATCTTCAAGACAAACTAATACCTTATCATCCCACTCGCACCCTAAGATCAAGCTCAGCCGGCCTCCTAGTAATTCCCAAGACAAACTCAGTCAGGCTAGGCGGATCATCATTCTCTGCACTGGCTCCAACCCTTTGGAACTCACTCCCACCCCACATCCGCTTAACTGAAGACTTAACGTCCTTCCGCAAACTACTGAAAACCTGGCTCTTCCCATAAAACCAATCCAGCATCATCACAATAATACCGACCCATCAAACTACCTGAAGCGAGAATGACAGCTAAATAAACTCGAATGTAAACTAGAATGACAAGCAGGCTTAAACGAGTAAAGTAGATCAAAACAATGAAACAGAAAATACGAATAAATCATCGAGAAACTCAGGAAATCTGAACCGATCAAAACGACATAATGAATGAGAAGGGAATACAGTGAATGACATAAATGAAACAGTTAGAATGGATGAAGCGTACAGAACAGACAATTACACTAAACGGAAGCATGTGGATGTGACTGGAGAGCAGATGAGTTGTGGAAAGCGGTTGAGTGTGGAAAGCGATTGAGTGTGGAAAGCGGTTGAGTGTGGAAAGCGGTTGAATGTGGAGAGCGGATGAGTGTGGAGAGCGGATGAGTGTGGAGAGCGGATGAGTGTGGAGAGGGGATGAGTGTGGAGAGCAGATGAGTGTGGAGAGCGGATGAGTGTGGAGAGCGGATGAGTGTGGATGAGAACGGAGGAGAGTGGATGAGAACGGAGGAGAGTGGATGAGAACGGAGGAGAGTGGATGAGAACGGAGGAGACTGGATGAGAACGGAGGAGACTGTATGAGAACGGAGGAGAGTGGATGAGAACGGAGGAGAGTGGATGAGAACGGAGGAGAGTGGACGAGAACGGAGGAGACTGGATGAGAACGGAGGAGAGTGGATGAGAACGGAGGAGAGTGGATGAGAACGGAGGAGAGTGGATGAGAACGGAGGAAAGTGGATGAGAACGGAGGAGAGTGGATGAGAACGGAGGAGAATGGATGAGAACGGAGGAGAACGGATGAGAGCTGATGAGAGCGAGAGCGTAGTGCAGATGAGAGCGAGAGCGTAGTGCAGATGAGAGCGGAAAGCGGGTGAGTGTAGAGAGCGGGCGAGTGTGGTGAGTGTGGTGAGCGGGTGAGTGTGGAAAGCGGGTGAGTGTAGAGAGCGGGCGAGTGTGGTGAGTGTGGTTGAGCGGGTGAGTGTGGTTGAGCGGGTGAGTGTGAAGAGAGGATTAGCGTGGAGAGCGGATGAGCGTGGAGAGCGGATGAGTCTGGGGAGCGGATGAGTGTGGGGAGCGGATGAGTGTGGGGAGCGGATGAGTGTGGGGAGTGCGGATAGTGCATGAGTGTGGAGAGCGCATGAGTGTGTGTGAGCGGACGAGTTGTGAGGAGCGGATGAGCGCGGTTGAGCGCGGAGTACGGTTGAGTGCGGAAAACGGTTGAGTGTATTGAGCGGCTTAGTATGAGGAACCGAAAAGAGTGGAGGACTGTGGAGAGCGGAGGACTGTGGAGAGCGGAGGACTGTGGAGAGCGGAGATCGGGTGGAGAGCGGAGTACTCTAGAGAGCGTAGGACTGTGGTGAGCAGAGGACTATGGAGAGCGGATAAGTATGGAGATCGGGTGAGAGCGGAGATCGGGTGAGAGCAGAGATCGGGTGAGAGCGGAGATCGGATGAGAGTGGAGATCGGGTGAGAGCGGAGATCGGGTGAGAGCGGAGATCGGGTGAGAGTGGAGACCGGGTGAGAGTGGAGATCGGGTGAGTGTGCGGAGAGCGGTTTGAGAGTGGAGAGCGGACGAGAGCGGAGAGCGGACGAGAGTGGAGAGCGGATGATTTTGAGAGTAGATGAGTGTGGGAACGCATGAGTGTGGGGAGCGCATGTGTGTGGGGAGCGCACGACTGATTATGGACTGAATGAGTGTCCTACCTCGACCAGTATGTAGACTGGACGAGTGGATAAACTACACGAGCATATAGTCTCGACAAGTGTCTAGACCTGACGAAGTGTGCGGTCTGGACGAGGGTGCGAACCAAACATAGGGTGCGGACTGGACGAATGTGTGGAGCGGTCGAGTATGAGGAACGGGCGATTATATGCAACGGACGATACTTAACATGCCTTGGAATGAAGGAAACTCTTGAAAACATACATCACGCCACACCCCACGCTTACTCTCTCCCTTACACCACCACTCATCTAGAACACAGAGATACTATGACACCATTCGGTATAACTGTTCTCATATCTACATCTCCCGCTTACTCCACATCACTCTAAGTAAACATTGCTGGTTTCTCACCACCCAGCCAGGCGTTCTTCTCAGGCCTAACGCAGCCGCACTCGTTCCGGATAAAGCCGACCAGAGCGAACACATACTCCTGATCTCTCAACCACCACACCTACAGCTAAGAAGCAGCTACCACTTGTTTTCGCACCAGCTGCACACATACATAGTGCGCACATGCACTTTTTGACTCCCCCCTACTCTCTCTACTGACCCGAACTTCGGTTCCCAAGGGCGTTCAACCTACCAGCGCCTTCAGACCATACCAATGGTATATAAGGCGCTATATAAATGCAAAATAACATAACATAACATAACATTGAAACAAGGGGAGGGCATAGCTCAGGTACTACTAGAAAGAAGTATCGAGGGAAAGGGATCTTTCTTAATTTTCCAATTGCTCACCTCTTGTTTTTCCTTTACAGCTGGGTTCTTGGCGGCGTGTCCTCCCCGCCCTTTTGAGCGATCAGTCCCTCTGCCTGGTCCTACCCAGCAGAGGGTCATATCGTTAAAAAGGTCTTGTGCCCTCACAGAGAGGAGGCTATGTTGGAGGCCCCGACCTAGCTCTTCAATCAATAGTTCAGTCCTGTGCCTTCCGGCCACCGATTTGGTATACTTCCCGTCCGGTGAGTAACAAAATCAGAAGCCATGGTACATGGTCTCTATGGATTTCATTGTGGACCTGCCACCGGTTGACGGTTTTGATACCATCTGGGTGGTAATTGATTATTTCACAAAGATGACGCTTTTCATTCCTTGTGCGGGTTTGCCCTCTGCTCCGACATTGGCCTCATTGTTCCTTAAAAACGTATTTCGTTTCTGCCTTCTATTGTGGTTTCGGATCGCGGACCGCAGTTTACGTCACGTTTCTGGAGGGCTCTGATGGCATCTCTTGGCATTGATGACAGGTTCAGCTCTGCCTTCCATCCACAAACAGATGGGCAGACTGAACGGGTCAACGCTACTCGCGAGCAATACCTACGCTGCCTCACACTTCGTTTCCAGTCCTCTTGGTTGGCGTTGCTACCACCCGCTGAATTCGCTTATAATAATTCTTTGCATGCCGCTTCTGGTGTATCTCCCTTTTTTGCACTTTACGGACACCATCCGCGGTCTTTGCCCCTGGATCCTGACCTTCCCATTGACAATCCAGCGGCTCATGCGTGTGTTCGGGACCTCAAGTCCATTCATGGGGTCGTTCGTCAACACCTGCTGCGTGCTCAGGCAAAGGCAAAGAAATTTGCAGACATGCATCGGAGACCTGCACCCAACTACCGTGTGGGTATGAAGGTTTGGTTGTCATCACGCAACCTGAGAATGCCTGGTAAACGAATGCTCTTACCCAAGTTTGTGGGTCCCTTTCCTGTCACTAAGGTCTTAAATCCAGTTGCTGTGCGTCTTTCATTGCCCTCGTCCTGGAAACAGCACCCAGTGTTTCATGTCAGCTTGCTGAAGCCTTGTCCGGCCAACATGCGGTTGCCGGTCCGCCCACCCCCAGTGCGGGTGGATGGCAATGATGAGTTCGAGGTGGCTGATATCCTGGATTTTCGACTTCGGAGGGGTCATCCTTTTTACCCGGTTGACTGGAAGGGTTTTGGCCCTGAGGATAGGTCTTGGGAGCCTTTATCTAATATTCATGCCCCGGCCCTGCTTCGCCGCTTCCATGCCCGTAGGGGGGTGGTGCCGCCTTTGGGGGTGGATGCTGTTACGCCTCGGCAGGCCCGCAGGAAGGTTATTGCCCTCCGTAAGGGTATGCGTCATATTGCAAACCCATTCGACTCCCACTGGCAACTGCCCTGGAAAATAGGGACTTTGGCTCACTCCGCAGCACTCTGCGGCAAGTTTGGACTACGATTCCCAGCTTTCCGCCTCCCGCTGTCAGCTGAGAGGCGATGATGCGTGAGCCTCGGTTTCGTCCAGTTCCGCCTTCTCCTTCCCGATTTAAACCTCGGAACTGGGCGAAACGCTGCTTCTGATTAAAGTTGCAACCCGGTATTTAGAAGTTCTGTCTTCAATCCTACTTTACTTACCTGTGTACCAGACCTGTTTCCTCATTCACGGACTGCTTTTGCCTGCCGCTTTTTGGAAAACTACTTACCCGTGTACCAGACCTGTTTCCTCATTCACGGACTGCTTTTGCCTGCCGCTTTTTGGAAAACTACTTACCCGTGTACCAGACCTGTTTCCTCATTTACGGACTGCTTGTGCCTGCCGCTTTTGGAACCTTGTGATCACGGCATCGGTAAGACTCTTCTTTTCACCACTTGCTAACAAGCATATCTCCTGTACTCATTGTACCTTGCCGCTGAACTATATCACCTGCAATACTCCAACTCAATTGTGTCCTTTATTGTTGCTGTTACCATCCTTTCCACAATCAGACTTCCATTGGACATTCTTCAGTAGTGAACAGGGACGCTTTGCGGATAGTGCACCTACCCGACTCTAGTGCGGCCCTCGTTCCACCCGGGTTTAGTTTCCCTAACTAACCTACCCATTTGTTATTTTGCACTTCTGTTTTTATGAACTCTTTGGGACAACACAGACTCAACAGCACATCAGTGGTAAGGGTTTTCTTTTGTATGATTATCCATTCTCCCTAGCTAATTGACAACTATAGTCAGGATAGGTTACATTCTCCTCTCTTACTTGTAGGTGGTTCCAGTTGCCTTGAAACAAGGGGAGGGCATAGCTCAGGTACTACTAGAAAGAAGTATCGAGGGAAAGGGATCTTTCTTAATTTTCCAATTGCTCACCTCTTATTTTTCCTTTACAGCTGGGTTCTTGGCGGCGTGTCCTCCCCGCCCTTTTGAGCGATCAGTCCCTCTGCCTGGTCCTACCCAGCAGAGGGTCATATCGTTAAAAAGGTCTTGTGCCCTCACAGAGAGGAGGCTAGGTTGGATGCCCCGACCTAGCTCTTCAATCAATAGTTCAGTCCTGTGCCTTCCGGCCACCGATTTGGTATACTTCCCGTCCGGTCAGTAACAGTGAAGCCCTGACTTGCATCAGTGGCTGCTGGGTGCCCTGGAATGGACCCTGCACAGCAACATCCGCTGTGCCAGGGTCATTGATCGGGACTGTCCTGGTTGGTAGACTCACAACCAGGGTGGTGTCAGCTGCATCTGCCCCTGCACTTACCAACACGCGGCTGGTCAGGGCAGCAGATGACATTACTGCCCCAGGGACACGTTCCTCGGTCAGGGCAGCCCTACATGCACCTACGGTGTGCCTCCTGACCTCCTGAAAATCTTCCATGGACTCTTCAAGTGCCAACGCAGCCTGAGCTGGCAGACCCTGAGCCTGGGTGGTGGTGTCCACAGCTGCACCTGCAGCTACCACTGCCCTTGGGCCCGTGGCAGTCGATGAAACGGACTGCTGGGTCACATGGGCGCCAGTGCCAGATGCAAGTACTGCATCTCCTGGAGCCGCAGGAGGTGGTGGCATGACTGCACCAACACGTGGCACAACATCGTGCCGAGCTGGCACACCCCTGCCTCTTCCCCCTCTGCAGCCACGTTGGACGCCCTGGAGTCCCCCTTCTCCCTGGCCACCCCGGCCACGTACCTGACCACGCCCGCCACGTGGAGTACGCCCAGCTGAGGCACCCCTCACCTTTCATGGCCTCCCAGCCATGGCACAGATGGAGTAGTGCGGCACAGATGGAGTAGTGCCAATGGGAGGTGTACACGACAATTGTCCTGGGCAATTGGGGTGAAGGGGGTGGGATACAAGATGTTAACAGGACCCCTGCACCTGCAAGGCTGTATGTGACCCCGGTGATAAAGTGACGGGTCACGCAATGCTCAGTGCTCAGGCACCCCAAAACTGCAGTAAAACCGTGCACGCAACCCCCGGTAGTCCACTTCACTTGTGTGGAATTAACCTCCCGCAGTACGCGGTGGCACCCAGGGAAACGAAAAACACATACGCGTGGGACACGCAGGCTACTATGACCTCGAAAATGGGTACGCGATACACAGGGGCACCCGCAGTGGGAAAAATAGCGTGCGCGACTCACCGTCAGACTAGCGTGATAATGAAAAACATGCGTAGCCAATACCCCCGCCAAAAGAAGAGATACGTCCTTGATCCGAAGTTGTGAAGATTGTGAAGTTGTGATGGCGCACGAAACAAAACGAAGTTGCCACACACACGTCGGTCTCCATGAAAGGCACGAACAGCGAATTGCTGGCCCTGCTCACCTTTAACCTGTGCTGAGGGAAACGCCCTCATCCGTCACGTCACTTATGCGCTTAGCCCCTTTCCTCGGATCACGTGCATTCACACACGGACGTGTATTTTTTTCACGTGCTGAATCACTATCTATGCACCCGTCACGAGGGAAACGCCCGCGCGCGTAACGTCACAGAAGCGCTTACGCGCTAAGGGCCTTTCCTCGAATTACACGCTGACGTGCAGTTTTTTCATGTGCCAAATCACTCCGTATCAAGCTGGCCACGCAAGAACACACGGAAGACCACGCTCCTGCCCAGAAGGCCATTTTCCTGCCCTCCAGAGCCCCGAGCAGCCTCACACGAGCCATCTGCTGCTGCCTGCCTGCCTGCTGCCACCGTGCCCTGCCATTTGGTGCCCTCACATCTGCCATCTCCAGGGGTCCAGTTGCTGTGACCACCCCTGCTGGAACAGAGGACTCCCGACTGGTATTCCATCACTCCACAGCCCAGCCCCAGGACCCAGTTGCCCACCCACACCTGCCTCGGGGGTTGCCATGTCCGACACAACACCTTCCGTCCCCAGTGGCAACCCCCAGCCAGAGAAGTAGAGGGCTGCCAGCTTCACTTCCAATGAAGTTGGCATCCTGGTGGAGCGGGTCCTGGGGCAGTATGATGCCCTCTTCACACCATCGCGCGCCGACAAGGAAGGAAGGAGGAGGATCTGGACGGACATAGTGGGTGCCATCAACGCGGAGGGGGTGGTACCCCACAACATCAAACACGTCCAGAAGCGCTGGGAGAACTACAAGTCCAGGACCCTCAAGAAGGCCTGGCACCTCTTAGACGCAGAGGATGCAGTGGGGCACCGGGGCCAGCTTACCAACCAGCAGATGAGTGTCCTGGACCGCATTCGCCCAGTGCTTCACCACCAGATCCTCAGGATGCAGGCCCGTCTAGAGTCGAGTGGTAAGTGGCCATGCATTGCTGTGTGAAATAGAGCATGTTGCAGTGTGCTGGTAGTCAGCTACTTACCTGTATGTGTGACATAGGCCATGTATGGATGTGTGTGTGCAGGGACATCATGGTGCAGCATGTGAGACCAGTCATGCGTGACCTACATGGATGGTGCATGTGTTACAATGCAACATGCGGAGCAGCATGCGGAAAGCACACATGAATCCATGCCTGTCTCTGTTTTTGGACATGGATGGGGTGTGAGAGATGGGGGCTGGCTGCTGTCATGAACATGTATGGTGTACATGTCTGTGTGTCTGAGTTGCGTGTGTGTGACTTGTAAACGCCATGGATGCATGACACATGTCCGTGACAATGTTCTGATTCACTGATGCAGCCTAGTCATCTTTGTATCCACTGTGCCTGGGGTGTACGAGGCCAGGTGGATGAAACTATGGTGATGTGTGTGCATGTGATAGGCATGACCCATGATGCATGTGAGTTTCAAACCACCATTGTATGTTTCAAGAGTTCCTTGGACATGTATGCAAATGTTCTTTGCATGCGCCATGCCTGTTTCTGCATGTGTGTTGCCTGCACTGACCCATGTGTTGTGGAGGGACATGATGGAAGTGACGTTTGACAGTGCCACTCATCTGCTATTGCTTCCTGACTAGGGGACTATTGTACAGTACCTTGATGCTTGTGTTCTATGTCTCCCTCTACACAGCGGCAAGTGAAGAAGAGGGCAGAGACAACACTGTGGAGCAAAGCGGCGGGGATGCCTCTCCACCAGCCGGTGACACAAGGCCCAGTCACCCTCCAAGGAATTACCATCATCCAGGAGCGAGGGGACTGGTGCCGCGCCTGCCACCATGGCTGCAGCGGAAGGGGTGGGGGAGCCCCCATAGGGTTTGCAATGGTGGAAGACAATGTGGAGCCATCCAGGTTGGTGGTTGACACAGAGGAGGAGGAGGAGGCTGCTACTGACCCGCACATGGGGCCTGGTGGGGGTGGTACCACTGGTGCAAGTGGTGCAGTTCAGGGGCAGGGGCAGGAGGCAGCACAGATTGCAGTGGAGGGGCCTGTGCATGTCACTGTCGCTGACAATGTGACTGCACCACCATGCACCAGCAGGGATGCCCCACCCCAGACCCGTCGGCAGGTAGGCGGGAGGTCCACGTCATCTGACCCTCCTCTACCTGCAGACGAGGGGGCCTGTGACCATATGGAGACCGTCCTGATTGGTGTCATGTTGCGCACGTGTGACATTTGTGATGACGTGCGTGCTGCTGGGGGGAACATGCACGTCATCACGAGGAGCTGCGTGCCTACGTGGCCCAGTTGGGAGGGTCCATGGTCGGGGGTTTCGTACATGTGTCGGCCACTCTGGCGGCCCTCTCCTCCTCTGTGGAGACTATGCACCAGTCGTTCTCCATGCCCTCTTCCGGCCCAGATGCCACCAGGGCCCCCTGTGGACCTGCCCTGACCAATGCAGCCAGCTCGGTGCAGATCCCATCCCTGCCACAGTCGGGAGTCAGAGGTCCAGCAGGGGTGGACACCCCAGCAACTGGACCCCAGCAGATGGAGGATGTGCCGGCATCATCAGGCAGGGCACGTGCATGACGGCACTGGTGGATTCCATCAGCCTGGATGCCGTCGTGCTGGCAGAGGCAGTTGCGTCGGAGGCAGCGGCAGGCTTAACGTGGGAGGCATCAAGGCTCGGGGCCATCAACATCAGAGGGGCAGGCATCGGCCGGAGGATCCTGGAATGGGAGTGTCTTCCATGTGGCAGCGGTTGGGCAGCGGATAGATGCGGAGCGGCGGCGGGCGGAGGAGGCACGGCTCACTATGGTCAGGGCTGAGAACTCCATGTGCACGGCACTGAGGCGGGCTGAGTGCCTTGAGGGAATTTGCAGGGAGTTGGAGGTGGACATGGCGTTATCCATGCGAGACCTCAGGGTCAGAGAACAGGCCCGCCTCCAGGACGTTGAACAGGAGTTTGATGATGCTCTGGGCCGGGAAATCAACTAGTGAGCCGTAGGACTTGCCGGCCGCCATTGTATATAGTTCATTAATGTTAGGTTTCCTTTGTTTTATTTTTATTTTGGAGTTCATGGACTTTGCTCCACTTTATGTACATAGTTATTTCTATAGGGTTTTCTGGTATGTTTCCTTTTGTTTGGACATCATGGACCCTTCAAACTTTCAGTGTATATAATTCAAGACTTGTACATACTTTGGTTATTCTGTCATCACCATGGATCAATGTTCTTTTTTATTTTTTCAAGTACTTTATTTGGACTTTTAAAATGGACCACTTTCCCTTTTTTCCTCTTGTGTTTTTTGGTTTACATTGGATTCATCATCATTTTTTTATTTTGTCTTTTCTTCATGTACTAGTTTGATATTTGTGTTTTTTAATTACATATTTTAATACACATCCAATTTCTTCATTATTGGTGTTGTGTACTGTCATTGGTTTTGGGCATTGCTCAATGAGCATTGCCTCTGTCTTGTGTTGCCACTTTGTGGCTCTGTTGTACATTTATGCATGCCCATGGTGGTTCTTTTGATGCTTGCATGTGTAATTTGTGAGTGGGGGCAGTGGATGCTTGCGTGCTTGGACTGGGGGCCAGGGGGGATTTGTGTAGGCATTAGGCCCATGGGTCTGTTTTGAGAGAACATGGTGTTTGGTGAGCCACGTATCGGGGGACATGAGTCGGGGCCTGCTGGCAGGTACCCGTCACTGGTGGTGGGGGTGGGGGGACATGAGTCGGGCCTGCGGCAGGTACCCGTCACTGGGGGTGGGGTGGGGGACATGTGTCAAGGCTCCCAGGTGCATGGTGACATGCGGGCTGCCTGCGGGGCATGTCCAGGGGTGATGGGCTGCCTGCGGGGCATTGCCTGGGGTGATGGGCTGCCTGCGGGTCATGCCCAGGGGTGTAGGGTGCTTTCCTGTAGTGTGGGTTGCCTGCAGGGCATGGGGAGGGGGTTAGGGACACACCAGGGAGGGCCTTCACTGCCAAAACGTGTGTGGAACTTCCCGCACACCCCCCAAATGCACGTACCCCGCTCGCACAGGGCCTATCGCATGTGATACTTCCCGCGCATCCCCAAAGTACACGTACCCCGCTCACACAGGGCCTATCGCATGTGACAATTCCCGCGCACCCCCAAATACACGTACCCCGCTCGCACACGCCCTATCGTGTGTGATACTTCCACGCACCCCCCAAATACACATACGCCGCTCACGCAAGCTAAAACGTGTGTAAAACTACCTGCACACCCCTCTGAATACACGTACCCCGCTCGCACACGCCATATTCCGTGTGATATATCCTGCACAACCCCCAAATACACATAGCCCGCTTGCACAGGGCCTATCGCGTGTGAAACTTACTGCGCACCACCCAAATACACGTACCCGCTCACACAGGGCCTATGACGTATGAAAATTCCCACGCACCCTCCAAATACAGTTACCCCGCCCGCACAGGGCCTATCGTGTGTGATACTTCCCGCGCAACCCCAAAATACACGTACCCCGCTCACACAGGGCATATCGTGTGTGAAAATTCCTGCGCACCCCCCCAAATACATGTACCCTGCTCGCACACGCCCTATCGCGTGTGATGGTTCCCGCGCACCCCCAAATACACGTACCCCGCTCGCACAAGTTAAAACGTGTGTAAAACTACCCGCACACCCCTCTGCATACACGTACCCCGCTCACACACGCCCTATCGCGTGTGATACATCCTGCACAACCCCCAAATACACATAACCAGCTTTCACAGGGCCTATCATGTGTGAAACTTACCACGCACCACCCAAATACACGTATCCGGTCACACAGGGCCTATTGCATGTGAAAATTCCCGCGCACCCCCCAAATACACGTACCCCACTCGCACAGGGCCTATCGCATGTGATACTTCCTGCGCACCCCCAAAATACACGTACCCCGCTCACACAGGGCCTATCACATGTGAAAATTCCCACGCACCCCCCAAATACACGTACCCCGCTCGCACAGGGCCTATCGCGTGTGAAAATACACACACACAGCCCAAATACACACAGGCACCCCATCCACCCTGGGCATGGCCCACAGACAGCCCACGACAGAGGGGGGTGTTTTTTCTGCGCAATTTACCCGGTGCTAGCGGATTACGTGTATTCTGGGGCGTGAGTGGGGAGTTTAACACACGATAGGCCTTGTGTGAGCGGGGTACATGTATTACTGGGGTGCGCAGGGAGTTTTACATGCATTTTTGCTGGCACGAGCGGGGTACGTGTATTCAGAGGGGTGCGCGGGGAGTTTTACACACGTTTTTGCTGGTGCGAGCATGGTACGTGTATTCTGGGGCGTGCGCGGGGCGTTTTACATGCATTTTCATGACTGGGGGGCTTAATGCTAGTCCACTGGCCTTTGCGCCATGTACTGGATTTGTGCGCTGTTCATGGCACACAGGGCGCGGTTGGGGGCGTAACTGGCACTGCTGCAGGGTCGCTGCGCCACTCTGCGCCATGGCTGGTTATGGATGTGGAAATCCATGAATACGCTGTGTGCTGCAATGGGTTTTGGTGCACGCGGCTGTGCTTATTTCTATGAACTACCCCCTTAACCTCTCAAATCACATGTATTCGCCATGTGGAGTGATGGTTTTCCAGATGTCATAAGCAGAATCCTGCAATTGATATAGATAACGTCATATTATTTGAATGGCTCTGACGGTAGGATATCTCATAATTACAGTCTATAAATCAATCAAAAAACGCTCTGGCTGTTTACCTGAAGCGTGTTTGAGTAGTATCAGGTGTGGATAAGCTGGTACTTGGAATAGTAACACAGACGCGGTCTGTGAGGGTTTCACCCTTAGAAGTGCAGACCAGGACCTGTAATTTAGGAAATGGCTTTCAGTGTCTGTTGGTGCTATCTATCCATTTAGAAAATCAATCTATAGATAGAGATCCCCTATACATAGAGATAAAACTGCACTTATCCATATTGCTCACCTTTAGTGTTAATACTGCTCGACTTCTGTGTAGAATGCCATTTTCCTGAAGCTGTAGTGCGGTATTGGATATTTGCCGCTTGTCATCTAATAAAGATAATAATCTTTAAGTATTGTATCGGACACAGCGTTTTAGGATGATCTAGCACCGTGTGTGTTCGGAAGTAGGTTGCTAGGAGACCACCGCCTTGTGAGCGGCGTGTCTACTAAGGGAACGTGTTCACATTAATTGCAAGGGTTTGTGGGAGTTGAAGTGCTGATGGCACTAGTAAAGTGTAAATAGCTTGTATACTTGTGCACTACTAAACATGTGGATTCACATTATTGCATAAAAAATTGTCCTGAAAACTTGTCTTCAAGTACTGGAAAATTAAAGAGAGATAATCGCTTATGGTCAATTGTTAATATTATGTACTACAGTGGTGGCCATCATTCCACAATGGTGATTCTGATGTTTTGGCATTTTCATACAATACATGTAACCATACATCTGTTTGCAGCCCGTTTATTTCAAATGACTAATTCGATAAAGTATTTAGAGGACAACACAGATAGCTTTAGCAGAATGGAGGGAAGATCTCCTAAATAGGAGCACAGTTGCACCTATTGTAGGTTATGTGTCTCGAGTTAAAGTCAACCTGAAAGCATCATTTTTCAATATTTAAGAGTGAGTATGACAAGCACAGTTCTTTTCAACTTAGCAATGCACATTGTGTATTGACAGTGTTTCCACTGAGTATTGTGCAAAATGCTGTGACCATCAGCAGGTCCTCTTTTCCTCATTGGAGATGGTGTATTAAAGTATGTGGCACGTTAGTCCAGTGGTGTCACAAGAACTAGTAATGAAACGGTCTGTAGCCTTTACAAGAAAGCATGTAATGAAAATTCTTCGTTCATCCCACGAGGTTCGAGGGAATCCAACCTATGAATCCAAAACATTTCTCTGCGAGATAGGATTTGTTGTAAATTTCCACCTCGTGGTGGTCTTGCTACCAATTCCAGAATTATGAATCTAAGTTGTGAGATTGTGTGGCGTTTTTTCAAAAAATGTCTGGAGACTGGAGATTTTTCGTTATTCGTTTGAATGTTTGATTTGTGCTCTGAAATCCTGTAATTTGCCCTACATAGTATTGTCCACATGGGCAGATCATCCTTAACTAAACTTGATTCAGAAATCATGGCTTGTGACATCTAGGTAACCATCACTCCACATGGCGAATACACGTGATTTGAGAGGTTTAATGTTAGCATTCAGCTGCTGAATGGACAATTCCTGAAGATTACTTCACATATGAACTGAAAGTTCCTATTTGATTAAGAGACCTAAGTTATATTGCTCCTGAAGAAGAGAGTTAATCTCTCGAAACGCGTTGAGCTCGTTTTGTTGATTTGAAAATGTATATGTTGATTTTTTTGAACTTTGAATTTACAATTCTGTATTTGAAATTACTGTATAGGCACAAAATATTTGAGGCTGATACATTTATTATGAAATATATCTATGAATATGTTTTCTTAAATGTTTTCTTGAATGGTTATATGAATTAAGTTATACAAGTGACCACAAATGATATCAGCAAATGATGATTGTAACAAATCAAAGAGAAATATACTAATTTTGACTGGGTATAATTACCAGTACCAATAGGTGTGCAGGGGACGGGAGGACTCATGCTCCATGAGTTTGCCATTTTCTTAGTTAACTTTTTCTGACTTTCGATACCAGAGTCATTCTCTTCTCCCCCGCACCTTTTACTTTTAATTACTATTGGTGAGCCTTTTTTAGCTCCAAATGTTCAAATCTTTTCACCACCCAGAATAGACTTAAACACATGGTGTGCATGTACTCTACTTGCTCAGAATAGCCCCACAGGACAGCTAATGCCAGGAGAAAATGCATATGTACGCAGTTTTGTGTGGAGATGGAACTCCCCGCGATTTTATGGCCCCTACACAGTAATTTACTGCACTCCCAGCGCAGTAAAAGTTAAGGGGTTAAAGTACTGGGTGCGTCTCTCAGATGTGAGGAGAGCACACAATAGTACAACACCCCAAAGTGAACAACAGCAGAGCCAAGAGGCTGTGATTCACTAAAATAAAGAAGAGAAACATAGGGCACAACAGGAGAAGAGTGGAACAAAAAGGAAAAATTAAAGATTGAAAAGAGCATGCAAAAAGAAAATATTTAAAAAACGAGCAATGTACATAAGAGATTTTCAAACAAGTATAAAGTATATCTCTCTATTTCTGTCTCTCCATGTCTCTGTTTCTCTCTCTCTCTCTCTTTCTTTCTTTCTTTCTACTTGTATTCTCAGAGTATCTTTCCACATTTAAAACTGAATTAAAAGAAAAGTGAATATCAGAAAACTTAGGCTAACACATATTAAAAGGATTTATTAGCAGAATTAAGCCAAAGGATATTAGTAAGAAATGTATAAATACTAATGTGCGTTTCAATGGAACAGAATAAAATAAATATGTATAAAGTATTTTTTGTGTACTTAACCCTTTCATATCGCCCCTTCAGGTGGAAATATGACGGAGAGGAGGGCCCTCACTAACAACGACAACAACTTAGAGAGTGATAGGGTAGATGACAGAGTTAATAGATACTACAACTACGACTGTGGTTTATATTTCGTAGCGATAGTGGTTTCTGTGATGTTATTTTGCCTTGGAATGTACTGGAGCTTGACTTTCATAATTGGGGATATGAAAGAGGGGGGAGTGGCGTACACCTAATACAAGAAGGATCAAGCCTTATATGAGCTGGAGTTAAGACAATTTGATCACATAATACCTCCCTAAATAATAGCCTTACAGCGTTGTATAAAAACAGGTCAACACTGTCAAAGCGCTTGTTCTTACATATGCTGCTATGGGTTTTGATAGTAATGATGAAACAAATTAATATGATGGTGATAATTCCAGTTCGGTACGCCTGACCTGACATATACAAACGCACAAGCAACCACAGAACCTACCTCATATGGCACTGATATACACTTTAGCCCCAATGCCCCAACCACCCAAGATCCTTCAGTACCATAGTCCTGGCAAACTGTTAATGAACGGAGCGATGCAACATGGGCAAACATCTTTCCTATAATGTATCAGATAGTAAAAATTATATATAATGGCCAAGGGGGAAGCAGGAGGCGAAAAAGGGGGGTGGGAAGGAAGAGTTATGATGCATACCATGGCCTGGGATTAGACGAGATTGAAGACTCCCGCCACCCGGTTCAATCTAACATATGGTACTCAGACATGAGCGCAACAGCCAAACAAGCAACGAACAAGAGCTGTTACGTTTGCTCTCTTATTCCTCACGCCTCTGGCACACCCAAAATTCTTATACCTCAAGAAGTGCCCTTGTCGGATGCCCAGTGTTTAGTTCATCTAGTATTGTGTAGGATTCGAAGCACCTTTCAGTCACACACAGTTACAATAGAAATGCTGCAAAATGAAAAAACCTGCACAAGTAAGCCACAAGGAGTGATCTGCATCAAAGAACCATTTTTTGTAATCAAAGGGACACGGTTCACAGAAAACATATGGCATGACGAGACAATCACGTGCAAAGCAGAGGCATTGCGAGGTCTAACTGAGGAGAACTTTCAATGGGTTAAAGAGACATGCACTCCAATCTGGTCCCAACACATCGCAAAACTAATGTGTGTTACAGCCCTCGAGAAACCCATCAAAACACAGAAAGAAATTGCACATGAACTTTGTTTTCATGGCGAAGGGAAAGAACAGATGGGTTCCAACAAACAATGCAACAAAACAATCATCATCCCGGACATGAAAAAGGGCACAGCAGCACTCATGGACACGTATTGGATATGTGGCAAACAAGCATACCTGCATCTCCCGCCATCATCGAGGGGTACCTGTGATATGGCAACACTGCATTCGGCATTAATGGTGATTCCAGAAAGCCATATCCAAGGGGGGAGAAATTTGGCTGACAATCGGATGCACCCCAGCCAGCAACAACAGAGCACTCCACATATGACATTTTGGGGGTCATTCTGAGGTTGGTGCTAAGGGAACAACGATGCCGGTAAAGGAATACCGGCATCAATTACCGCTAAGGGCTATTCTGACCAGCCCGACCGCTATTAGCGGCATCGTAAAGTACGGTGCCATTAATAGCGGTCTGGCCGCGGGCACACGACCCACCATGCCGGCAATAGCAGCATGCCATAAACTGGTGTAGATCACAAGTGAAGCAGACATTCATATAACGGCCTCATGAAGGCGGAAAAAGTGGTTACCGGCATGTCGTAAATACCGGCATCGTCAACCTACCGTAAAATGCCCTGAGCAGTGTTCCCAACCGCCACAGGTGCACACAATCAGCACAGGTAGAGGCAATGGAGTCTGGCCCAGTATAAAAGGAGCACACCCACACATCACAACCCCTCCCACACCAAGATGATTCCAATAGTAGTATCATTACTGGAGATGGAGGAAATTCTTGCATTGCCACAACATCAACAGCCGGCACCACAGAGGAGACACAGGAGGAGAAGGAGGGTGAGGCAGGCCCAGCATGCCCCACCAGTGCAGCCACCGTTACCACGCCAGCAGCCCCCAATCCCTCGCATCAGAGCCAGTCCTTTCAACCTAACCCCTGAGCAGATCCACACCCTGTACCGTCTGGACCGGGACAACATCACCACCATTGTGGACCTGATACACGACGACATAGTGAGCCTCATTGAATAACGCACCGCCATCCCCCCTCTACTGAAGGTAGTGTCTGTGCTCCACTTCCTTGCCACAGACACCTACCAGCACACAGTGGGGCACATGCATGGCATATCACAACCCTCATTTTCACGGATTCTGAACCAAGTGCTGGATGCCCTCCTCAAGCACACAAGGGACTACATATCCCTACCACGGACTCCCCAGGAGATATTTGATACAAAAGTTGCCTTCCATGCACTGCAGGCATGCCATATTGTGTAGGTGCCCTCGACTGCACCCACATGGAGTTGGTGGTCCCGCATGCCATGGAGGTGGTGTACCGCAAACGCAAGCAATGCCACTCCATCAATGTGCAGATGGTATGAGACGCCAGCAAGATCATCACACATTGCTGTGCCCGATATCCCGGATAAACTCATGACTCTATGGTCTTGCGGAACTCCACGCTACCACGCTTCACGGAGTGACATGCTGGACGACGTGCCTGGCTGCTTGGTAAGTTGCAGGACTGGCACAAGGCACTGAAATGGGCAGAGAGATGCACACACCACCGTGCTGTCAATGTTGATTTGACTGCACAATGTGCACATCACCGAACACTATGCCCCAAACCATCACAAACGGTACATGACACCCAAATCCCATATGAATGAAGTAAGGTCGACACCTATCACTACATGACTAAAAGGAAACCACCCCACATCCCACAACACGTGCACCACTCATCAGCACCTGTCACCCTCTGTAACGCCTTCCAGCACCTTGCAGTGCATATACACTATGTTGCTGTCTCCAGCATATCACCACACAGGACAAGCATCCCTGTGAGTGCATCAAACTGAACCTACTAGGGAATCCACTGTCTGTCACAGGGCCGGCACACCCACACGAGTGCTGCATGTCACCATGGGAATGATCAGCGCTGGTTGCCCAATATTGCACAGACTACTGCAAACGCTCCCTCTAAGTAAATCTCACAGAACACAACACCTCACTAATGTGACACTAACACAGCTGAATGCGTACACGATGCATGTGCAACAAGACGTCAGTGCACACCATGTATCATCTTGAAGACGCAACCCACACCATTAGTCCATGGCACAGGACGCATTGAGGGACTGAAAATGGCATGAATACATCCATGGACATGTGGCATGTGGGCAACGATAACCTGCAGGCATGTGTGACTAGTACAGCTGTCCATCATGAATCGCCTAACATTTACCTTTAATTGCCTCTCATGCAGGTGATAGTGGCTATCCCTTGAATCTGTGGCTCCTCGCCCCTGTCCGAAACCCACAGAACAGGCCTGAGGAGGACTGCAATCATTCCCATACCCATGCCTGTGTGGTCATCGAGCAGACCTTTGGCCTGTTGAACGCACGATTTTGCTGCCTCATCCGGTTGGGTGGGGCACTCCTCTACAGGCATGAGAAGGTGGCCAAGATCATAATGGCATATGTCATGCTGCACAACATGTGTATCCGACACAACGTGCCCCTGCCCCCTGACATTGAACTGCTACCATCCGGTGATGATGAAGGGGATGAAGATGAAGTGGCTGCACATCATCGCGGTGCCGATGCACAGGAGGGACGTGCTGTGTGTCAGTCAGTGATTGCACAATATTTCAGACACACATGGCTGCAGAGGGTGACATGATAGTTGGACAGAGGGCACTGGGTGTGGGGGTACATATACACTATGCACTGTATATGAATAAATGACACATGCGCAATGATAAATGTCCACTCAAGTTTTTCTTTTAACACAACGGGTGTATTGAAATTTATAATGAAAACGAAAGTGCATTAACCCTCCACCACCCTCACCACCCTCCCCCTCCCCCTACAACTCCCCCACACACCCTCCCTCCCCCCCAACTCCCCCACACACCCTCGCCTCCCTCCCCCTCCCCCCACAACTCCCCCACATACCCTCACCCCCACCCCCCCAAAGCTCCCCCACACATGTCCCAACAAGTGTCTAATGCCTTCATCAGGCAGGCCAGTCTACTTTTTGCCACTCCCAGGACCTAGTGGTAGCACGTCCGGCTGGCGCAGGGTGTGCTACAACCTGCGGAGTGGACTGGTCTGGGTTGAGCTAGAGGACGAAGGTGTGGCCACCTGCTCCATCTGGGGTGCCGGACGTTCTGCCTCCATAGCATCATCGATGCGGCTGAGTACCCGCTGCAGGGCAGATACCTCCTTGCACAGTTGGCTTGTATTGTCTGCAACGATCTTGCCCAGGAAGGTGGTGGAATCAGCAATTATCTTGCCCAGTGAGGTAGTGTTTTCCCGCCGCTCCTGCCTTACCTGGGCATTGTCATTCACAAACTGACGCACAAGGGCAGTCAGCTTCTCATGACGCTGCGGCCCCGCCAGCACACCTGTGGAGGTGGAGGGAACTTGGGTCTCATGTTGGACTTCGATGGACTCCACTATGGGACTCATGGCCCCTTGGTAATACTCCCCCCCAGACTGCTCAGGGGTGGTGGCTTGCTCAGACTCCAAAGATGCGATTTGGGGGATGGTGCTGGACTCGGTGTGCAGGGCTGTTCTGGGGATTCGTCCTCCACAGCCACCCACACCTCATCCTGCGACTCCTCCTCAGCCAGGGGTGCTGTGGCTGCCACCTCCCCGACTGTGCTGGACTCTGCTGAGTGTGGAGCACTGTGGCAGCGGGACAGGGGTTGCGGCTTCCGTCTCGACTGCCCTTGGCGCAACCAGTGCCGTGGCATCTGTAGGAGTTTTCTGTGGTGGTGCATGGCGGGCCTTGGGTTGGCCCTTTGAGGTGGAAGGACTGTTGCCCTCATCCCGGGCCCTCTTCCGTGGTGTGGTTGGCTGTGGGGGTGAGTCCTGCACCTCGCTGTCATTTTGTCTGAGCCTGTGGGGGATGAAGAGAGGGACGGCATGAGTGATGGTTTGAGAAGCATCATGCATACATTTGTATAATTGCTCCTCCGCCGGTTGACATTGCCTGGCTCCTGTTGGCAGAGAGTATGTTGCAGACTCGCAGCCGCAAGTCGTCCCACTGCTTCCTGCAGTCCTTGATAGTGCAGGGGGTTTACTTGCGTATGATCGCCTCCCTCTTCATGCTCTGTGCAAACACAACACCAGCATGTTCTTGCAGGGTCTCAGCTAACATGGTCAGCTCATCTTCATTGAAGCGCTCCTTGCGCTGACGGGAGGCCCCCTTCTTCACAGCCTTAGGAATTGTGGTATGATAGAGAATGTGATTTCACCAACAGCAGTCTCATACAGGTCCTGGCTGCTGAGGATGGCAATGGATTGTGTTTTTAAAGATGGCCACTGTGCTCCTTCCCGTTCCTGTGCGATGACGCTACTTCCGATTCCGCTTATTTACGCTGACCGTTATTAGCGGTCACCGCTAATAGTGGTGACCTCTATTAGCAGTGGCCGCTAATGCCGCATTGGTTCAGGCCGGTAGTGCATTCTGCGCTTTACATGATGCCGCTAAGGGACTTTTTCGGGCCTTTTACGGCATGGCAGTTATGCCCTTACTGGCATGGCGCAAAGCTCATTGGCACCACAACGCTGGGTCAGAAGCAATGCCTTTCTGTCTTTTTGAGGAAGTGTAGGGATCTTGGTATTTCAGTAAAGACAACCAAAACAAAGTCATTGGTTTTTAGACCTCATTCTAAGTAGTATATCCCGATTAAGTTGACGATAGATGGTGAACCAATTGAACAGGTCAACAGCTTTGATTATCTTGGAGTTAGATTTCAGGCAAGCCCAGGATAGATGGCCCAGACTAACAGGGCTGCCACTACGCTAGAAAAGTTTAGTGCTGCGATTCTGTCTATCTTTACCCGTCTTGGGAGCGTTGCCATATCACCGGCACTAGAAGTTTACCAGAAGCAGGCTTTGTCAGCAACATTCTATGGGTCAGAACTATAGGTGTATGCTAAGGTTAAGAAGATACTTGGTATGGAAAATAACTTTTTGAAGAAGCTATTATTATTACCTGCAAGTGCACTGACTGCCTTAGTGCCTTTAGAATATAGCACTACTCCATTGGGTGCCGAAATTATGTTTAGGCCAGTATCCTTTTGGGTAAGATTATGGACTCAATCAGGTTTAGGGCAGTGTAGGGAGGCATTGCTACATATTATGTCTCTTGATGAGGGCAAAAACCTTGAAATGGATTTCCCATGTGGAAGACCTACCGTCTAAATTGAAGCAAGCAAGTTTTGGGAGAACCCACATAGTTTCTGTGCCTCAAGCCTGAGTAGGCTCAAGCAACTCTCCAAGCAGAGAGCATGGGAACATCTTTTGTTTGATGCCTCGAGGCTAAAGCTAGGCTTGGACCATTTGGAACATAGGCAGGTGGTTGGCCTTAAAGCCTACTTGGATTTAATTACCCCAGCCTATGAAAGATAGTTGTATATGAGATTTAGGTTGGGGGCCCATTGCTGCTTTTACGCACTCATGGAAGGGCTCTGATTCTGACAAATGCCCATTGTGTGGTGGCGCTAAGGACACAGTCTCACACTTCCTTTTTCTCTACATGCGACTTTGTGGTTAAGATGTTTATACTTGAGACCTATCTTGCTGACGGTCGGCATTCACTCGCTCGGGCCCACCTTATTACTTTTAAGCCAATGCCCTACTCCCTCAGTAATGTATGCTGTTGCACGCTATATGCATAGTGCCTGGCTGCTGAGGAAGAAGGCATTGTCAAAGTGATGATACCTTTTGCTAACTGTGTATCATTGCTGCACAATCAATAAGTGTTTGAGGCTGCGAACATAGCTCTCCTAGTACTAGTTTTCCTAATTAGCATATGCTCAGATGTGTGAATGATGGTGAGGGCCGCTTATGTACTGAGGTGCCTGCATTTCATGATTATGATTATAAATGTTTCTTAATAATGACTTTGATGTAATATTTTGAGCTGTGTATGATTTTTTTTAATGTTTATTCGTGTGGATTATATCATATTAATATTAGGTATTGTGTGATGTGTTCGAACCTGATGACTTTTTGTTGAATTAAGGTTTTCCAAAAACAAAAAGTACCAATATTTCAAGGCAAGAAGTGTATACCTATTAACGCATCGGTAAATGCAGCATAACATTTTAAACAAATCCAGGTCCTTTTGAAAATAGATATTATGGACTCACAAAAAAATAAATAGCTTAGAATCCCAGACTTGAGCAGCAAGACAGAGCAATAGCGAATATCAATTTGCGAAATGGCAGACAAAGTATTTTGAGAAAAAGCAGAGGTTGAAAAGGTTCAAAATTGTGGCCTTCTCCCGTAAAAAGAAACGTGCTCTTCTGACATGGCATGTTGGGAATACAGTTATCAGACCCTCGATTAGTATGACCTACCTGGCCTTCTTTATCACAGCAATCCCCACTCTCCATGATCTCTGTCAGATTATGGTGCAGAAGGCGACCCTACTTTTAAATCAATTACTCATGGCAAACCGGAAATGTGGGCGTTATACAATTAAGCCCCTTTGCAATTTTATGAAGGGAAACTTATCCCGAAGATCATTTATGGGCAGGGCTCTATTTTTCTGTAATCCCTGAATGGTTCAACTTGATAGAAGCCAAGATCCTGAGGTGGGTTCTTGGGGATCTGTGCTCAGACCCTGATAAAAAAAAAAACGTGCAGCCCTATCCCTAATGCAAGCAAACCACTCGGACGCGGCCAAGCGGGAATTCCAAAACCGCTCCCAAGAATACAAAAAAGCCATCATCCGAGCCAAAGCCTCCTCATTTGAAAATAGGATCTCAACGCTAAATCGGACACCAAAGAGATCTTCTCTATCTTCAGAGACCTAGAGACCCCCAACACTCCCCCAGAACATTACCAAAGACAAGACCTGGTGCGATGGAATCCAAGCAGCTCTGCTCAACAAATTGGACATCCTCCAAACCAAAATCAAAACGACCCAACAAACCCTGACTAACTCCCCCACCCCCAAAACACCACAAACCAAAGGATCAACCACCACATTCTCCTTCAAAGAAATCCAGGAAAAGGACATCATCAATATCATTAAAATCCATCAAGCCCTCTAACTGCAAAGGGGACATCTGCCCCGCTGCCATTATCAAGGATTGTGCCAGCACCCTCGCCCCATTCCTGACAGCCTTTGTTAATGCATCCTTCTCCACTGGAAACGTACCCTCCTGCCTCAAGGAAGCTTGGGTCTGCCCCTAAAAAAAAAAATCACACTAGATCCATGTCACCTAACAACTACAGACCCATAACCACTGTCCCATTCTTATTGAAAATTCTAGACAAAGCAGCCTATTTACAAGTGCAACAATTCATAGAGGAGAACAAACTCCTAGGGCTGCGTCAATTTGGGATCTCGCCCGGGGCACGATACAGAAACAGCCCTACTAGACCTTAAGAATCAGATGGATGATGCAAGAGACTCAGCTAAACCTGCTCTACCCCGACTCCTAGACATCTCAGCAGCATTTTACCTCGTTGATTACGATGTCCTTTGCCACCACCTGACTTCGACAGCCAACTTCTCACCCAATGCTACCACATGGATCACATCCTTCTTACAACGTAGGACCATGCAAGTCTTCTCCGGCCTAGCCTCCGCTTCACCAACTATCATCCTATTCTGCGTGCCACAAGGATCCTCCATTTTGCCCACCCTCTACAATATTTTTACAAGAACCCTCTTCCACATCCTGGACTCATTAGGTATCTCCTTCCACTAACTACGTGGACGATACTCAAGTCCTCCTTCCACTAACAGGTGACTACGAATCAGACTCCAGAGCCCTCAAGTCCATCTACAATACCATACAAGCATGGATGGCCGTTAACGGACTGTGCCTGAACAGTGACAAGACTGAGCTTCTCTTGATAGGGTCCACTGAAACCCTTAAGAATCTCAACATGCAATTCAGCCACTTTACCATCAATATCATTAAAATCCCAGTCTCAGAATCGGTGAAAACTCTCGGATTATACCTTGACTCAAACCTTTCCATGACTAGACAAATCAATGCATTCGCTTCTGCAGTGGCATACCATGCCAAACTCTTAAATGCAGCCAGACCCTTCTTTTGCAAGGACAATTGCATTACCATAGCAAGAGCTACAACAGGATCAAGACTTTACTACTGTAATGCCCTCTTCTTGGGCACACCAGCAAAAAACATGCATACGTTTCACGTTATCCAAAACAGCACTCTTTGTGCAGCCTTATACATCCCCAAAAGAGAACACATAACTGCCACCAGAAAACAGGCGCTTTGGCTTCCTATTAAAGAGCTTGTCCTTTTCAAAACCCTTGCTCTGACCCAAAAAATGATTCTACCAAAACAGCCTATCCCAATTAATTCACCTATCGACATCCACTAGACCGATCAGAACCCCTTACTCGAACATGCTCACTGTGCCTAAAATCAACCTAGTCAGAGCAGGAGGAGCCAGTTTCCCCTACCTAGCAACCCTGCAATAGAATGCCCTTCCACCACCCTTAAGAACTAAAAAAAACTCACACATGGCCTTCCGCAGAGCATCTATGCATTACTGTTACTATCTTATGCCTGTAATATATATTGCCTGACTGTAACGTTTATTGTATGCATCCAACATGTTCTGTATACCTCAGGTAACTAAGCTCTTCACAGGTAACAGCGCATCGATGCCCAAGTGCTGTTTGTGTGCTATACAAATATAAATAAATTAGCAGCGCTTAGATTTGAGCTGAGTCTGACTTTTATTAAAGCCTGTGTCCAGTGGAAACGTATGACGCTCTAATGTCTCCGGTTTCACCATCTCTGTATGATGAACTGAATAATTGTATGTGGAATGAGTTTTGAGGAAGTGGTACACATTTTTTTATCATCCCTATGATAAGCTTGTGAATCAATATTACCAAAGTTAGATCTGGATATTGAGACCCTGATCACTAACCCTGACAAGGTGAAATCTTGTCTCTACGATGGATACTGGATAGAGACCATTGACCACTTTCACAGACCTCTCTGAGTCATCTTAAACATGAATATAAGAAAAGAGGAGTAATTCTGCCTTATCTGATTTTATTTCCAAATGCCCAATATAGAGCAATTGTATTGAGATTTCGGTGGAATATACTGCTGACTAAGGAAGTCCTACTTAGTAGAGGGATGATCTCACCTGAGTAAACGCTATGCAGATTCTGCAAGATGAATGCAGTTAAAGAAACAAGACATCTGATCTTGAACTACCCTAATCTGAATGTCCTCCGGGTGAGCTATTTAGGCAAGTATTTTTGGCTGTGAACTGGATCGATGAGGAATCCTTGTGGCGTAGATGTTTATATAGTGATAACATTACAGATGGTTTGGCAGTGGCCCCCTTTTTAAATCAATACATTTTAAGGTAGATCTTAGTTCATAGCCACATATTAATTTGACAGCGCGGTAGTTTAAGATTTGTTAACATTAGAGTCCAAGGGGGAAAGTGCAATATGAGAACGAAAACCATGTGTACTATTATGCTGTTATTCATTACAATTTTGATGTTTTCCAATTTCATATACTGTGCTGTAATTGATTTTATGGTTAACATGCTGTAAAGTGTTTTTTTTAACCAAATACAAAAAAAAGGTTAATTGCTTTCCAGCTTCCCAGAAATCCTGCAAGTGGCTCCAAGAGCATGGTTAATCATTATATAGTCCTCCATATTTTTTTAATACAATGAGGTTGATCCGTCACTACTGATTATGTTGGCTAGAGGTTTTAGGAGTTAAAGTCCAAAACATCTGGAGGTCCACATAAAGAGAAACCAGGTCCTAGAGAAGTTGATTTCATATGTTCCTGCCAAAACGCTACAATCAGTATGGGGATGCCTTCACAGTTCAACAGCAAATGCCAACCAGAGCCCACCTTTGCTGCTATGGCCAATAACCTCTGAAAGGATCACTTGATGGTCATGAACCCCCTAAAGGCCTGGGTCTTCTCTAGGTCAAAGGAAGGAAAATAATGCCAATGGCAGTAATGTACATGAGGTTGAGACTCATTCTGAGAACAGTCACACCCACAACCATTCAGCACCTGAAAATGTGTAAATAAACATCATCACATTCCCGGAATAACATCCCTCAGACTGGACAATTGAGCATCAGGAGGCACATCAGGTATTTTGCTACATGACCTCGAGTGTGAATGAACACATATATAATGTAGGAGACCTGAGGTGGGTGACAAATATATGGATTCCAAATAAACCCCAGTGTGAAGAAAAGGTGAAGGAAACTGAGGAGGTGGTCAAGGACTCGACCATAGGATAGAATGTAGAGAAGCCAATGTATACATCACCCATGGAGCCCACCCCCTCATCTCCATAATATTGCAAGAACACAAAGAAAACAATGTGTTTGACACTTGGTATCATCCCAATACCGCCACTGAAGATATGAGAGATGTGATGCACTCAGACAAACATATCGAATGTACCCTCAAACTGATGTGGTAGAAGGAAGTTTGCAGACACCACTCGACATAGAATAGCTATAAGTGAAGTCTGACAGGTGCAAAGTGACATCATGAAGAGAAGACACATGGACACACTGAAACAATATATGGATATCTGAAGAATGAAGATGTGACTAAAGTAACAAAGTAAACACATATGCGAATATGAAGAAAATCATATACACTTAGAAGATAAGTAACAAGAGATGCAGTAGATGTATATAAGCAGAAACGCTAGGTAGACAAGACAATGTAGAAGATTGCTGAAGTAAGAAATATAACTCAAGTAAAGCAGCTATGTTGAGAAAATCACTGTTGGCATTGTATAATAGTAAACGAGAAGCCTAGAGGAGAAAGACCAAGGCTGCACAGCTGACAGGCAATGGAATACAATTTCACACAAGAACAAAGGATATTTGTTTGGCTCAGAATCTCAGGATGCCACAGCTAGAAGCTATTGCAAGGCACGAAAGGAGTTGAAGAGGATAAGCTACATATGTGTCAAGACTTGATGGTCGTGTAGACGATGATACCTCCGTCCCCAAGTACCACTCGAGCAAACAATAAATTACTGCCCGAGAGATCCTTGAAGCCACAGGTGGTGAATGCCGCCAGCTGGAACCAGGAATGCCGGAAGATGCCCCCCCGACCACTGTAAGGCAAACAAGTGGGTTAGATAATAAACACAAACCCAGACCCGAATACTTAATGAATGTACAAGGGGGCTTACCCTGAGTAGTTGGTCGGAACCCAATGTTGGTGTAGGGAATGTTGTCTGAGGCAGCCGGCAGAGGTTGACGACAGGATGGCAGCCTGGCAAGGCACTTGAGAAGGAGTAGTCACCACCTGATGCAGGAAACTTGAAACTATGAGCCACTCAGGTAGAGGAGTCCTGAATAGTACGTGATACAAAGAACAAAGTCAAAAGCTGTAACAAAGGGGAAATCCAACAACAGTCCGATAGGTAAACCGAGGTTGTGTCCGGAGAAAGCAAGTTCCAGCAAAGGTACCAAAAAAGGAAATCCAAAACAATCCGAGAGAGGAGCCGAGGTCGTATCCAGAAGGTAGCAATTTCCAGGCAAAAGCACAATGAGGGGAAGAACCAAATCAGTATCCAAAATTCAATCCGAGGTCGAAGTAGCAAGGTTAGTCCGTAGTCCGTAGAAACGCCAAACAGGAATCAGCTGTGAAGCGCTGAATGGCAGTCAGCGCATCGCTTTTGAACGCTGAACCGTAATCACGTGACCGTGACGCCGTCACGTGATCGAACGTGCTGGGAAGGGCTCCCCAGGCATCGGAAACGGAGACGTTGCAGGACGCCTGTGGCACGTCTCCACGGCAACTGCCAACGCCGAAACGGGAAATGAGGCAGAAGTCGGCGTTGACGTTCCTGGCCAACCCCTTGCCGGCAGGCCTGCAGGTGAGAGCGTGTCCTGACACGTGTGGGGACCTGGTGTGCTCTACGTGCCTGCTGTGTTTTCGTGGTGGTGGGGGTCGGGTTTCGGGGTTTGTCAGAGGGGAGCGTGGATGGGGGCGTGACAGAGCCCTCCCTCAAGGGCCCACAACCCCGTGGGCTGGAAGGGTGTTCCCTGTGGAACTGAGCCACCAATATTGGAGCATGAACATCAGAAGATGGAACCCAGGACCGTTCCTCAGGACCATAACCCAGCCAGTCCACCAGATATTGTAATCTCCCCCTAACAACCCGGGAACCCAGTACAGCGCTAACCTCGTATTCCTCTTGGGAAACCACAGAGACAGGACCGGGAGTGGAAACAATGCGTGTGGTATCAGGACAAGCCTTGAGGAGAGATGTATGGAAAACAGGGTACAGCCTCCATGAAGCGGGGACATTGAGGCGATAGACCACCGGATTCAGGACCTTGGAGACCCTATATGGGCCGACAAAGCGGGGCAGCAGTTTACGACAACCAGGTATATGTAGATGACGTGTAGACAACCATACCCGATCACCGTGTTTGTATGCTGGGGCATCTTTCCTTCTTTTATTAGCGGCAGTCCTCATCGACAACTGAGCCTCCTGGAGATGGACAAGGGTTTGGGCATGTATGGATGCGAGATCTCGGACACAATCGTTTGCCGCAGGGGTACCGGTACGTACTGCAGGGGCACTGGTAAGGTCAGAATCAGAAAAGGGCAGGGTACGTGGATGTTGGCCATAGAGCGAGTAAAATGGAAAAAAACCAGTGGCCGAATTCAAGGCATTGTTATGAGCAAATTCCGCTAAATGCAGTGAATCAAGCCAGGTATATTGGAATTACAAAGCCAAACAACGTAAGTACTGTTCCAAGGCCTGGTTTACTCTTTCGGTCTGACCATCGCTCTCTGGATGGTAGGCCGAAGAGAAACGGGCATCTATGCCTAGTAGTTTGGTAAGGGCTACCCAGAAACGTGACGTGAACTGAGACCCCCGGTCTGACACAATGACACATGGCAAACCAAACAGACAAAAAACAGATTTAAAGAACATCCTAGCCAATGAGGGAGCAGTAGGAATGCCTTTGCATGGTACAAAACGGGCCATTTTCGTATACGAGTCTACCACTACCCAAATCGTATCGTAGCCTTGTATACGAGGTAAGTCCGTTATTAGATCCATTGACACCGTATGCCAGGATTTCGGGGGTATGGGTAACGGTTGTAGTAGTCCCAGTGGACGGCCCCTCCGAGTCTTGCATTGTGCGCATATGGAGCAGGTGTTAACATACGTCTCAACGTCTCGCCGCATCGATGGCCACCAGCACCAGCGTTTTAACAATTCTAGGGTACGTCGCTGACCTGGGTGGCCGTTGATAAGAGCATTGTGGGACCATTCTAAAGCTTGATTGCGAGTGTCACTGGTGGGCAGGAACAGTTTTCCTTGAACAAAAGGTAACCCATCCTGCATGACGGGATCCCAATCAGTCAATACCTGGGGATGATGTGTAACCCATTGGCGTATAGCCGTTAACATAGGAGGGGGTGGAGTGCAAGCACACACAACAGGGCCATTACCCAAGAGCGTTTCAGGATATGACGGAAGAGGAACCCCCCAGGTGAACGGGACAGGGCGTCAGCTTTACCATGGATCATCCCAGGTCCATGCTTGACAAGAAAGTCGTAGGCGGCAAAAAATAGGTGCCAACAAACCTGTCTAGTATTGACACACTTCAGTGATGCTAGGTCCTGTAGGTTTTTGTGGTCTGTGTAGACTGTAGTCTGGTGTTTTGCCCCTAGAAGATGGTGTCTCCAGACTAGAAACGCATCTCTAATAGCTAGAAGTTCCTTTTCAGTGACCGTATAGTGTGTTTCGGTCGGTGTGAATTTCCTGGAATGGTAAGCCACCGGGTGTAGTGCCCCGGTGGTGGGACATGGTTGGGACAAGACGGCACCCAACGCAAACGAAGAAGCATCCACTTCAACGACATATGGGAGCTCCGGATCCGGATGTTGCAGGACTGGAGCTGTGGTGAACGAGGTTTTGAGGGTGTCGAAAGCTGCTTGATGTGTAGCGGTCTAATCAAACAATGCTGCGGGACTGGTCAATCCGGTTAAGGGCACCACAATGGAGGAGACGTTTGCGATGAATCTTCTGTAAAAATTAGCAAACCCTAAAAAGGATTGCAGTTGCTTCAATGTGACAGGGACCGGCCAATTTGTGATGGCTTGGACTTTGGACCGATTCATTGTTAGCCCCCCAGGTGAGATGTGGAAACCCAAGAACTCGACTTCGGCTGTGTGGAACAGACATTTCTCGGGTTTAGCATATAACGAGTTCTTTCTGAGTCTGGTGAGAACTTCTCTGACGTGAAGGACGTGTTCAGCAAGTGTTTGGGAGAATATCAATATATCGTCCAGATACACTACGACATAAACGTCCAGAATATCACTGAATATATCATTTACAAATCGTTGGAAGGTGGCTGTGGCATTGCAGAGGCCAAAAGGCATCACCATGTACTCATATAACCCTTGGCGAGAGCAGAAAGCTGTTTTCCACTCGTCGCCAGTGCGCATACGAACTAGATTGTATGCTCCCCGGAGGTCCAACTTAGTATATATTGAAGCATTGGTCAGTTTGTCTAGTAAGGTAGAAATGAGCGGGATGGGGTGGCGGTTTTTTATGGTGATCGCATTCAGACGCCTGTAATCAACACAAGGGCGGAGATCCCCCTCCTTTTTCGGGACAAAGAAAATTGGACTGGCCACGGGTGAAGAAGAAGTTCTGATATGACCTAATTGTAGAGCATGGTGAATGTATTCCTTCAGGGCCGTTTCTTCTGATGGTGATAATGAATAAATGCGTCCCTTGGGAAGCGATGCCCCGTCTATCAAATCAATGGGACAATCATATGGCCTGTGAGGGGGCAGCACCTCGGCAGATGCTTTATCAAAAACTGAATGAAAATCATGGTACTCTGGGGGTACTCCCGAAATAGTGGCTCCAACGGTATGCGTTATTTCGGGAGGACCACCCTCCACTACAGGGACCAAATGTAGCCCCCCAAGTGCCCTTGCCGGGTTATTAATGTTTTCGTCTTCCAATAAACAAAAGTGTTGGCAAACGTCTGATTCAAAGGACACCTGACCCGTACCCCAATCGATGAGTGGGTTATGTCTTTTCAACCAGGGAAGGCCAAGGATTATTCCGAACTGTGGTGTTGATATCAGGTCGAAGGACAGCTGTTCTTTATGATTGCCCTGGATGATCACGTCCATCTGAGCGGTCTGTTGTTTGATCAGACCGGAAATGAGAGAGGACCCGTCCACAGTCTGGACAGGCTCGGGATGTGTCTTGGTCACCAGTGGAAGGTTCATTGCTTTGGCCAAAGAAATATCAATGAAACAACCGGTAGCCCCTGAATCAATGACAATATGGACTGTGTGTGAACATTCTCTAGCAGGGTGAAGCACTGCCTGAATGACTACCGGTCTTACTGGGCCGAAGGAAGGAACCCCGGGGTTGTGAACCGAGCTCGTCTTGTCCCCCGTACTCAAGGACAAGCTTTCTGAAAACCCGAAGTCTTATTCTTCGGACGCCGTGGACACTCTTTGACAAAATGACTATTGAGGCCACAAAAGAAGCATGCATTGTCGGTTCTCCAACGTTCTCTTTCGGTTTGGGTGATGGGACTCCGTAGACCCCCTATTTGCATCGGTTCACCTGCGCCACCTGGTGAAGAGGGCAATGGTTTTGCTAAAAACCAGACTCCGCCCGACGTTCGGACTTCCGAGCGTCTACTTGGAGGGCTAGGTTTACTAGGTCAGAATATGCATCTGGAAGGGAAGGGACGACAGAAAGAGCGTCCTTCATGCTGTTACACAGACCCTTGTAGAACACCACGGCTTTCTTGTTTTCAGGCCATGAAGTCTCGGCTGACAATTGGTTGAACCGTGTGATGTACTCTATTAAGGTCTGTCTACCTTGGGATAATTCCAGTAACTCTAGATCTCGGGACTGGGCTTTATACCTGGTGTCAAATACCTTGGCCAACTCGCTTACCAGGAGATCAAAATCATAAAGGGCCGGGTGATCGTTCTCAAGAAAGGGATTAGCCCAAGTAGCAGCAACACCGGCCAGGTGGGAGAATAGGAAGGCGGCTTTTGTGGTGGAGTCATGGAACACCAATGGTCTACAAAGGAAATGTAGCTTACACTGATTGATAAATGTGCGATATTTCCTGGGGTCTCCCTGGAATTTCTCAGGTTGTGCCAAAGGAAACTGGGTAGGCAATACCACAGGAGCCGGTGGTGTGGGAGGTACGGAAGGACCCGGGGTTGGGGGTGCCTGGTCACCAAATTCGGCATCAGCCGGTAACTGGTTGCGGGTGCTTTGGATATTGTCTAAGCGATGATGTATCGCGGTGGTGGCAGCCGCTACTTCGGTTCTAAGGGATGCAACAGCTTGCATTAAAGCGGCCATGGGATCCCCGGCAGCGGTTTCCTTCGTCTGGACGACCAAAAGGGCTTCACAGTCTGTCAAGACTTGATGGTCGTGTAGACGATGATACCTCCGTCCCCAAGTACCACTCGAGCAAACAATAAATTACTGCCCGAGCGATCCTTGAAGCCACAGGTGGTGAATGTCGCCAGCTGGAACCAGGAATGCCGGAAGATGCCCCCCCGACCACTGTAAGGCAAACAAGTGGGTTAGATAATAAACACAAACCCAGACCCGAATACTTAATGAATCTACAAGGGGGCTTACCCTGAGTAGTTGGTCGGAACCCAATGTTGGTGTAGGGAATGTTGTCTGAGGCAGCCGGCAGAGGTTGACGACAGGATGGCAGCCCTGCAAGGCACTTGAGAAGGAGTAGTCACCACCTGATGCAGGAAACTTGAAACTATGAGCCACTCAGGTAGAGGAGTCCTGAATAGTACGTGATACAAAGAACAAAGTCAAAAGCTGTAACAAAGGGGAAATCCAACAACAGTCCGATGGGTAAACCGAGGTCGTGTCCGGAGAAAGCAAGTTCCAGCAAAGGTACCAAAAAAGGAAATCCAAAACAATCCGAGAGAGGAGCCGAGGTCGTATCCAGAAGGTAGCAAGTTCCAGGCAAAAGGACAATGAGGGGAAGAACCAAATCAGTATCCAAAATTCAATCCGAGGTCGAAGTAGCAAGGTTAGTCCGTAGTCCGTAGAAACGCCAAACAGGAATCAGCTGTGAAGCGCTGAATGGCAGTCAGCGCGTCGCTTTTGAACGCTGAACCGTAATCACGTGACCGTGACGCCGTCACCCGTCACGTGATCGAGCGTGCTGAGAAGGGCTCCCCAGGCGTCGGAAACGGAGACGTTGCAGGACGGCTGTGGCGCGTCTCCACGGCAACTGCCAATGCTGAAACAGGAAATGAGGCAGAAGTCGGCGTTGACGTTCCTGGCCAACCCCTTGCCGGCAGGCCTGCAGGTGAGAGAGTGTCCTGACACGTGTGGGGACCTGGTGTGCTTTACGTGCCTGCCGTGTTTTCGTGGTGGTGGGGGTCGGGTTTCGGGGTTTGTCAGAGGAGAGCGTGGATGGGGGCATGACAATATGCAGGACATATTTCTGTTTGATTAAGTAAAGCAGTGAACAGTTGTGAGTTCCAGGAATCGGACAATAAAAGATACAGAAAGCACATGCAAGACGGAGCAACCAAGTTTCCAGAGGAGAGTAATAGCACCCAATATAATTGAGCAAATAGCACTAAATAGAAAGACTGAATGGACACAATCATGGTCTCCTCACACGTGGTATAAAACCAGAAAACAAGTCCTATTCATAAAGCTCCAGTTGAAGATAGCAATGTACTTTCACTCCCTTTAGAGTTCAGAGGAAGAGAACAGTCAGCAAGATCAACTAAAGAGAAGAAGCCTTGGCTTAGGGTCTAAGTGATGAGAGATGGTAGGTTAATTCGCTAAGGACGGTAGTTGTCTGACATTGTTCCTTGCACCTGGGTTTTGTTGCTTACGTGCTGCTAACGAGCCGAATATCCGAGGTTGGAGGAGAGTGCCAGCCAATCATGTGGGTCTGGGTAATTGTGGACTATACATTGTTGCAGAATCCTATCCGCTGCTGGTATTATGCTATTATCAGTATTTTACGTAGTTCGAGGTTAGTCAAGGCGCGCCTACCAGATAAAGGGCAGGCAATCATGATACTAACACTTATATGAACTATAGGTATATATGTTCCCTTAACCAAGCCCTCTGCCCGATAGGTATTTACTATTTGTCACGTAGGATGACATCATAGCTGACGTACATCAAAGTATAAAGCCTTTTGTGTAATGGAAATGTGTTGAGAGTGTGTGAGCTACAATCTGTTTGCCAGGTTTCCCTACTTTATTGAACTGATAATAAAGTAGTGTTATGCCATATTCTTTGAGTAGTTCCAGATATTTGGGCCTGAGATCATTTATTTTGTAATTCCAACTGTACTTGGAACATTTCAGAGGCTACTGCACACTGCCCATGATTTTCAGATGTCAGTCCCACCATGATAGAGTTTGGAGGGAAAACGCTCCCAACCCCCAGTGAACAGGCTCCATCCGAGGGCATGACTCCAATGGTGCTGGAAAGCAGGGGAAAGAGTGAACTGGACACTGGATAGTCCAGTCACTACTGCTTGAAGGATAATCTGCCAAAACACAAAGGAAGTCTGTATCATTTTGGTGACCACTATTCTAGATACAGGAATTACGGCGATGTTCCCAAAACTCCCCTGATATGAGACGTTCGGCCGCTCTAGCTAGTCAGGTCTTCTAGACTTTGGGTCACAATCGGGCTCCTTATTTTCCTTTTGCGGCAAAGAAACCCTGAAGCCTAAGGTAAAGGTCTACTGAAGAGTAATGCTACAAAGGGAAAGGGAGGGAAATGGGGTGAAAAGCCTGGAATGGCCTTGGGGAGGCCTATGAGAAACTGCTCTGGAACACTGCCCGAAGGTAAGGATTTGGGTACCAGAGAGAGAGAGACGCACACAGAAGGATAAGTTCCTGGGAGGGGAGTATAAAAATGTCAATAGGCTTCTTGCAAAATACGCTAGCAAAAGAGCCGATGCAGCACGAGTTTAAGTTCGACAACCCCCCACCAGCAAGAGAGCAATGCAAACCATGCTGTAGCGCTGGATGGGGAAGTGCAGCACACTGGTACTGGGCCAGAGGGACAAAACAACAAGCGTCTTCAGCTAAAGTTGCAATGGAGATAACTATGCAAGACCATGTAGAGGAGGAGCAAATGCCTCTACTAGAAGTCCCGCCCCTATTCTGCCTATACGTTGGAAGCCAGAAATTGCAAAATGCACACCACCAGTAATAATACCTATACCGCAAAGAATCTTTGAGACAAGGTATCCATTGAGAAGACCTTATAAGATGTACCCCCGGAGAGATGATGGTCTCTTGAGGGAAATCCCTGAAGATGTATAAAGATGAGTGAAAGAGAAGATTGGTGACGTGACGTCACATGAAGTAAAGACAATGCACCAAGAAGAGAAGCCAAGGAAGAGAATGAATAAGACTATATAGAATCTGATAATGAAATAAGTTATCAAGTAACCTTTTATGTGCGGAATGAAGATCGCATGTGTGAAAGCACTGAAGGAAATGTAAGCCAATTTATAACTGTACAGATGCTGTAACGCAAGTAGACTAAGTAATCGAAGAGGCTGGCTATACGGACTGAAGGTGGTCCCGCCATTTTATAGAATCTGGATAGTCGATGTTGCAACTATAGTAAGCCAGGACCCATGAAGAGAAGGGCTGAAAGTGTGGCGCAGTAGTAAAAACAGCTGAAGACTGAGGAAGGATCGAGAAGGCTGTCTGGCCCAGTGTCAAGGATTGGGGCAGCCAAGAACTGGTTATCTATCTGTGAAGATACAAAAGACGTAAGAAGCGAGATGAGCCCCTGTTAAGGAGCGAAGGAAAGACACTATGAGTGCCAAGTTTTATTAATTTAATATTATTAAATACGAAAAAGGAGCTAAAACATGGTCTCCTGTCACATGGGGTAGATGGAAATAGAAAATGGGCAAGCAGCACTGTGTCTTGAAGATAAGAATGTGCTCACACTCCCTTCTATTCTTAGGAGCAGTGATACTTTGCAAGGCCGAGTTCAAAGACAATTAAAATGTCAGAAGGCATGAGTGGTGATGGATAATGGGCTAATTGGGTAAGGAGGCATGGTCAAGTCCACGCACCAGCACCTGGGGTACCAGCTTGCGTGCTGCTTGCGAGTCAAATATTCCAGAAGGGTACAAGCGTGCCAACCAATTATAGAGTGCCGCATATTGAAGAGCCCTATAGTTTGAAAGTCAGTGATATACTGTGTAGTTAACACATGTTGAAGATGACTTGCACGAGGGGTGGGCATAGGTTTTCCACCTGACTATAGAGACCCAATCACAAACCAATCCCCAAAAGAAAGTATACCTAGATTTTCCCCGTAGACCTACCACAATCCCAAGTAGGTTTTCTTAGTTTGCCACGTAGTATGACGTCATGTATGACGAATATTTGGTATATAAATTATGTTATTTATGAAATTAATTGAGATAATGCTGTGCGCCGTCTGTTGATATCCATTGTACTCCCTGTTTTAGACAATTGAGAATAAAACAGATTACTTTGCCAACTTCCTGAGTCGGTCTTATTATTGGTGTAACCCACCATTAACTCCTGGAAAAGTATTTAGAAATAAGACTGGCAGTCACATACACATTTGTATGCTTTATATGTTAGAGATAGTATAAAGAAATCTCAGGAGGTTGTGTGTTGGGCGCTGAGAGGCAGGAAGTGGGTGGGAATGGCCATAAGGTTGGCATGGTGATGGTGGTCAATGGGTGGGTAAATAAGCAAACAAAGCCTGCAGGCTTTGAGAACATCCAAGTAGCCCAGCTCTCTTCTAGTTGTATTCCGATGAAATATTTCTGGATTACAGTTGGTGCTACAGCACCAATTAATAGCCAAAACGAATAAGGAAGGATTCAGTGAGATTTACCATGGTGCATCAAAATCGTATATGGAACGCAGTGCAACAAAACAACATCCGGACAGCACAATCAGCTTGGTACAAATACCAATGCCAATCTAGCAAGACCGTAATTCCTAACCAGGCGGTCTAAGGAATACTTACAGTAAAAGACTAGTTAGGCGAAAAGCAATACACATCTGAACCTGGAGGGGGCAGTAAGAAAGGGAAAGGATGGTGGCCTTGGGCTCTTATAAAGAAGAAGTACTTGGAGTCTTTGTTGGAAAATGTTGTGCATCGTGCTGAACCCCCTTTGGCTTACCCCAGATGAAATCACAAACCCTACCAATGACTGCAAATTATATGCAGATCACTTGTACGTGTGGCCTGCTCTTTACCCTGCATGCAAGTCTGCTCTATGGATCAGCATCTGCACCAGCCCCCTAAAGAGGGTGATAGAGGGGCAACTTACATAATGAGCTTTCCCTCTGGCCGCTAAGACCCTTTCAGCGTCTACTCCTCACAAGGGGAGGCTGGAAACAGAAGGCCTGCCTGAGGGCCTTTAAAATTCTCAGCTATTGGCAGCCAGGAAAGCACTTTTTCCTTAGAACTTTTTCTCATTGTAATAGCACTCATGTTGTGGCTTGTGAAGATATGCAACAAGAAAGTGCGGTTTTGGTCTGATAACAAGGCAGTGGTCCAGGCCATTAACTTGCAGTCTGCCTCTTTTCCAGTAGCTTTGGTTTTGCGAAGGAAATGGTCATAATATGCCTGTACCAGAGCATTGAATTTAGAGCGCGCCATGTGCAGGGAACTGCCAATACTGCAGCTGATGCTTTTTCTTGAATTCAGTGAGACAGGTTCCTGGAAAGCCTACACCAGGGCACAGAGGACAGGGAGAACTTCAGGGCGGAGTGATGGAATCTGGTGTTGATCGGAATCTCTGGTAACTGGGCGAGCATTCACTCACAAAAGGAGTAAGGTCCAGGTACCCACAGAGCTATGGTACGTTTAGGAGGGTAGCTGCAGAGAAAAGCTGGGGGGGGGGGCTCATTGGAGGAACAGGTACAGGAGTATGTTTCTTGAGCAAGAACCACAGGGAGATCTAACAATTGGACAGTGGGTACCTGGCCGCAGTGGCATTTTACATCAATCTGAGCAGGGACCCTCCTAGGGGTTTGTAAGTGCAGGCGGCGCTCAAGAACTGGGCCAGGTTGGAAGGGCCAAAGAAGGACATTCACCAACCTATATATTTTGTGATGCTGACAAAACTCTTGGGAGTGAAGAGGAAGTGCCAAGTGTCATCCACACTCCAACCACCCCCTTCGTAGTACCCGGTACTTTCACGCCAATGTATGTGACGTATGATGAACAAATAAACCAGCAAAGAGCAGTGGTTGGGCTTTGCCCAGTGCCTATAAGAGTAACAGCACCTATTGAAGTACCGACACCTAAGAAAACATGGACAGTAAGGTACCCGTTGAGAAAACCATACCTACAGTCAAGACAGAATGACGGTTGTCAGAATGGAATACCTGAAGAAGCTAAGAAGATAATACAGGAAGACGAATGGTGACATCATAAGAAATCGGACTGATGCACATATAGAAGATATAATGACCTAAGAATACTGAAAAAGAAATGAAATACTATGGATAAGTGACGGTGATAGGTGAAGCAGTTGATGTCAAGATGCAGAAACTTATGCTATATACACAATGAAGATATTCAGTTAATTTAAATGTGTACAGATGCAAGAAACCGCAAGAAGCAAAGAAATCGTTAAGTTTGCTTATGCTTAGTAGTAAATAGATTGTGGCAAGCGCCAACAAATACATATATATACCTCAAAAGCACTTTATAGATGAATGTAAATCCACTACGCACATAAGCAGAATTGAACAAAGGTTACTAAAGGTCTCAAGAGGAGAGTGTTGCAGCAAACAAATCAAGAATTAAGACAGAGAGAAACCCAGCTGAAGGTAACCATGCCAAGAAGCCAAGGTCGTATCGGGCTGGAAAAGGCCAACAGTGGATACAATAAAAGAGAAATGAACAGAGTCTCCTGTTCAGAAAGGTCAAGATAAGCCACAGATGGTAGAAGACTGGCAGAATTAAATCAAATGCATGAAATTACACGAAGAAGAGGTCAATTTCACGGTGTCCTAATCACGTGACAAGGCAGGCAGGAAGGGATGAGACTTTCACACCTACGCATTGATTCCTGCCATACCCATACTCCTTAAACTGTCTCAGACCAAGAAGCAGACTCAAGGCCAAACTACAAAGAAGTAATTGACACATGACCAATGAGGTGATGATTGATTGTAACATAATTGGAGGGAAGCTGGGGTGCGGTCAAACTCCCTGAACCTGGCTGGTTGTTCTGCATGCTGCTAGACGTAAGTGGAAAAGTATGAGTGTGTTTGATGCCAACCCAATCATAGTGGACCATGTAATCTAGGGTCCTATAGTGAGTAGAGCCAATGGGACATCATACTTTTAGTAACGTTAATCGTGGCCATTTTGAAGGAAGGGCTTAGTTGCCCCACCAGACATTGATTATCTTATCCCCTCTACCCGTTACCACATACAGTTATAGTACCTATGTTAAAGTTACCTTCTTATAACTAATCACGTTGCATGTTAGGTTTTTAAGATTGGTGTCAGTGATGATGAGCTTTTGATATAAATACTGTGTTTTTTCTGAAATTAAGTGGAGTTGAAGCGAGAAGGAAGATTGAGCGGTTGCTAATGTTCATTGTACTCCCCGTTTTTTGTACTTGTCATTAAACGGACTCCCTTTGCCAAACTATTAAGTTTTCATAGTTATTTGATGCAAGAGTACAAATCTGCATCCCAATCCATCTTGAGGGTGCTGCTACTCATCTTAAAGGGCTCTTTGGAGACCCCGAGTCAAATGGACCAGTTGGGGTCCATTCAGTTCACTTGGTAGCAGAGGTTAGATGGTTCGATTAGATAAGATACCCATTGGTTGTCAACATAAGTAACTTTGGGTCCTCTGCAATATCACAAGTCCTTTGCCATCTGGCTGAAAGAACGAGAAGCTTCCCGTAGATAGTGGTTAGTTCAATTAAAAACCCTGCAGGTTAGATGTGAAGGGCCCCTTGCTTTCCCCCAAGAACCCCTTCCCACTTCTACGAGCAGCTGATCGAACGAGCAGCACGGAATAGCGGTAACAAAGGCAGTGATCCCGAGCGTCCGGAGAGGAAAAACATGCGAACGGTGAGTGAAAAAGACTGAATGCTTTGGCAAAATGCTGCATGCCTTAAAAACAAGTAAATGGAAGCTAACGGAGGGAGGAGGGACAAGAATAACGTCAGAGTTAGAGTATAATTTATATATAAGGGGGAAACATTGGCACAAGGGTGGCCGAGCAATATAGAGAGGTACCGAGAGTGGCCGAGATAAGAGTATTCACCCAGTACCTAGGTTTTAAAGAGGGCTAGAAGAAGCCTTCACTTAATGTCCGGAATTGATAGGAAGACGTAGAAGACCAGATCGATTAAAGACGATCTGAAAGAAATGGGCTTAAATTCCATGTGGGAATACAAATTAGGGGCAGGATGCATCTGAGGAAGCAGATGGCATGACATTTGTGTGGCCGGCTGGAGTCTGTCTACTTGTTTTATGTGTTTTAGTAGATCTATGATGTCATAAGGTAAAAAAATAAAAAATAAATGGTTTTGTTTGTTGTTGGCATGTTAGGATTTTGGTTAGGCCAATTGTGTACATGTTGGCTACACTATATTTGGAAGGTATGTTGGTCTCACTTGGGATATGGTTAGTGCTCAAGTGTGGCAGGCTTGAGGCCAGGAGTGGCAGTTCTGGCAAAAGGTGGTAGGTTAGGAGGGTTTATGATGGTAGTTTAGTTTTTATTGTGCATGTGGCAAGGTATGCGCTCGGTGGTGACAGCACTGAGACCTCGGTGTGGCAGGCCGGGGTAGAAGGTGTTTTTTGTTTGTTTTGATTGTGATCTTAACATGATGGTGAGGCTATTCTGTTTCTTAGTTTGTTTGTTACGCAGGGGGATGTGTGGTATCCTGGTATGATTGTAGCTAGTGCTTGTGTGTGAAAGGGCCTCATAGAATGTTAATGTGATGCTGAGAGTGTTGGAGGCATGCGGGTTCCAGAGAATGTCGGTTGGCACTTGGAGATAGACTGGGAACCACAGAGGCTTATTCGTACTCTCCTACCTTTCATGACTATGCTATGTAACCAAGAAGAATAAAGCCTGTTCCTTTTACACTTACCTGAGTCAGCCTGGTTCCTGCTCCATGTCATTCCTGACTCAGATACATCAATAAACTTTTTTTAAATAGCATGAAAATTGCACGATTGTAACAATAAGATGTTGCATGGCATGGATTGGTGGTTGTAGTTAACAAAAATAAAAGCTAAATTATTGTTGAAAAGAAAACGCTTTTTGCAACGATTGTTGCTTGCTCATATTGTTGATCTTGTTTGTGAAACATAAAGCATAATAAAGTGTTACACAAGGAGAGGATAAACAAGTTAAGCATGGAAGACATTACCCCATTTATACACTTGTGCAAACAGCTGCCGAAGCATGCACCCAAGCTTAAACAGTACAATGCAGAATGGGTTAAAGGGACCGCAAAAAAAATGTTTATGCCATGGCCAAAAGGCAGATCACTATCTAAAATGGTCCTGCAGCACATGACGACATATTTGCACGCCAAGTATACCAGCAAAAAGTTAGACAAATGCCTAGCTAGTTTAGAACTTTGGAAAATGTACCAAGAGAAAAAGGAGGAGGAGCCACAATTAGATTGGATACTGAATATATGCACAGAGGGGGGTGAAGAGCCTTCATTGCCACCCGCCCCAGCTGAAACAAAAAGCGAAGCTAGTAAAGATAAAGGATTATACCCACTGAGGGAACTTAAAGCAGCCACGGGACATAGCAACCCATCATATGAGTCACCTACGCAAAGTAGTGACGAAAGCCCAGAAATTGACAGAGAAAGAGATATTGCCTCCAAAGTCCTGAAGGACAAGGAGAGACATGAAAAGGAAAAAGGAGACCATGCACAAGCAAGTACATCTCTAGATACGAGAAGAGAGGTAAAGAGATGGAAAGGAGATGAGGATAGGACTGATGATATGGCATTCAAACAGAATGAATGGATGGGAGGTCAGCTTTCATTGAAACTCAATGGTGAAGGCATTGAGGATATGAGACAAAGGCGAGAACAAGAGGAATTACAAAGGAAAGAGAAGGAAAGGAAAAACGATTGAGAAACAAAGGGGCTAAGAAAAAAGATAGGCAGAAATTAGTGCACTTATATTGTGATGAGCAGGTCAGAAAAAAGGAAAAGTTGGAGGAACAAAGTAAACACAATCATAATCAGAGAGCAGCTGATGATCAGGATATAATAGAACAAAGGAGAATAACAGAAAAAGATTAAAAACAATGGGAGAAGAGAATAAAAAGACAAAGTCATGAGGAAATGCAAAGGGCAAATGAACGAAGAGATGCGAGGAAGCAAGAAGAAGATAGGGTCAGAGAGGAAGCAAGTAAGCGTTGTAACGCTCACCTGATTCCCGTAGAGGCGCCGGTCTTGACTGGGCGTATACCGTATCTTCAAAGGTGATGTGTAACACACGGCTGGCTCTTTGGGCTGGACCTCTGTGCACTGTATGTCTAACTCGAAGGGTAAGATGTCTGCAGATAGAAAATATGGGATTAATGAACTGGGTTATTGAATGTCTCTCTCTTCTTCCCTTTCTCTTCTCCTGTAGAACCCCAAAGGTTAACGCTCTCACCTTAGGTAAGTGAACGCCGTGCTCTCCATCTGCCTCGGGGCAGGGTGCTGTAACCAGTTTCTTCACTGGATAAGGGGAGCAGGCCTCTTGACTTCAGAGGACTGCTGTCCGTCATTTACTGCACGAACGGTAAGTTTAGAGTAATTCTAATGTCTTTAAAAGTCTTTAGTAATGATGTCTCTTGTTTTGCAGGGTTCCGGCGATGGCGGATGACGGGCTGAAGTGAGTTGAAGATGGAGCCCGTGTGATGAATAGAAGCGTCTGGAAGCACGTAAGTAAGCGCTTGTTGCCTGCTTCACAATGCGCTCTAACTGTCTTTTTATTTTGCAGGTACAAGTTCGGAGCGGCTGCAGGGTGCCGGAATACCCACTGGGTTAGATGTGGAAAGGAGTAATGGCACGTGAGTATTAAAGTTCCCCAATGTCTTTAAACGCACCTTGTTTTGTCTTTCAGATGCGGGATGCAGCACCGAAGGCCTCCGGAGCGTGCAAAGAGTTGGTAATCTTTTGTCTTTCAGATGCCGGAATGCAGTGCGAAGACCTCCGGAGCGCACGAAGAGTAGGTAAGCCTTTGTCTTTCAGATTCCGGAATGCAGCGCAAGGCGTTGGTGACAGCCGATGGACCAGGTAAGTGAAGCGCTGTCACTGAAGACCGTAATGCTAACCTGTTCTTTCTTGTCTTTATAGGTGTTGCTGAAGACTGGATTCAGGATGGTAAGCCTTTTTCCTTAGGCCCAGGATCAGATGCAGAAGACACGATGAGCGTTCTGCTGCAGAGGATGCAGAATAACGCAAAGCAAGATTCATCCATCGGGTGTGGTTTAAATAGCCTCCTGTAGTGCTTAGGTGTCTCCTTCCACAGCCACGCCTAGGTAAGAAAAGAGTTCCTGCTTTCCAGAAGAGTTCCAGTGTTCTGAACCTAGGGAGTGGCTCCTGCCCCACCCAACAGGAAAAGTAGTTCCAAACAGAAGAGGATCAGAGGCTCAACTGGCAGGCAAGTAAGCAGCATGGTCTGCTGCAGGTAAGTCCACGCAAACATTATGAGCCCGGCGCTTCCAGCGCTGGGACTGGGCATATTTATGAGCCTGGTGCCACTGGCGCCAGGACTGGGTCCAAAAGGTCCCAATTGGGACTGGTTGGCACTCGGAACCTGGGTTATGGATCTGCTTCCAAGGGAGTTGGGAAAACCCTGACCCTTTGGAAGCAGAGATCATGACAGTACCCCCCCTCAAGGCCCCTCCCAAACCGGGCTTCTCTGGGGGTTTTGGCTTGTCAGGAAATGTTCGGTGAAATCTTTTGATTAGGCGAGGAGCGTGGACATATTCAGCAGGTTCCCAGGATCTCTCTTGGGGGCCGTAGCCTTTCCAGTCAATTAGGTAAAATAGTTTAGATTTGGAGATCTTGGAGTCCAGAATGCTTTTGACTTCAAACTCGAGTTCTCCATCAATTAGGATGGGTTTTGGAGATTTAGTTAGTCGGGTTTGAGGTTGCACGGGTTTTAATAGAGAGACGTGCAAGACCGGATGTATCTTCATGTGCGGGGGCAAGTCCAACTTGACCGCTACTGGGTTTACTATGGTAGTGATGGAATAGGGACCAAGGTATCTTGGGTTGAATGTGCGTGGCCCTTTTAGAGGTAGATATTTGGTGGATAACCAGACTTGATCCCCTACTTGATATTGAGGGGCTTCCTTCCGATGTTGATCTGCTCCTTTCTTGTATTGTTCTTTAGCCCTTTGAAGGTGAGAAACAGCTTCCTTAAAGGCTTGGGTGATTGTAGAATGCAGGTAGTCTACTGCTGGTGTTTCAAGATCTTGGAGGGGATCCAACTCCGAGGTTCGAGGGTGACTGCCGTATAAAAGAAAAAACGGGGTTTTCCCAGTTCCCGAATGGACAGAGTTATTGTAGGCATATTCGGCTATCCAAAGGATGTCTTTCCAAGTTTTTTCAGTTTGTTGCAGCATGCAGCGTAAATACTGTTCCAGAATTTGATTGGTCCTCTCGGTTTGTCCGTCGGTCTGAGGGTGGTGACTTGTCGATAGTCTCACATCAATTTGAGCCGACCGACAGCAACTTTGCCAAAAATGAGAAATAAATTGACTACCTCGATCCGAAATTAGAACCGAAGGAAAACCGTGCAGTCGGACGATGTTTTCGAGAAATTCTCGGGCCAGAGTTGCTGCTGTTGGCAAGCCTTTGAGCGGAATGAAATGCGCCATCTTGGAGAATAAGTCCACGATTACTAGAATCGTATTGTATCCGGAGCATGGAGGTAGATCGGTGATGAAGTCCATAGAAAGCGTATGCCAAGGGCGAGGTGGGATGTCAATAGGGCGTAAGAGGCCTGCTGGTCTTTCCTTTTGACTCTTGTTTTGGGCGCATACTCCACAGGACATTATAAAGTCTCTGATATCTTTTTTCCAAGACGGCCACCAGAAGAAGCGCTTGATCTTTTCTGAGGTCTTGGCCATACCGGGAGGTCCTTCCATTAAAGAATCGTGATAACAAGAGATTACTTTTTTCTGTAAATCTGTGCTGGGCAGGTATAATCGTTCTTGGAAATACAATAAGTTGTCCTTTACTGCAAAGTCCTTTCCCTGCAGATGCCAATTCTGTATGTCTGCTGGAGTTACAAGTTGCCTGGCTTTATCCTTAACTTCCTCTATGGATTGTGTGGCGATTACACCCAGAATTCTTTGTTCGGGAATGATTGGTACAGGTTTAGGGTTGATCAAGTGTTCTTCCACTCCCATCCGAGAAAGGGCATCAGCTTTACCGTTTTTTGTACCAGGTCGATAGGTAATTATGAAGTCAAACACGGCAAAGAATAATGCCCAACGGAGTTGTCTAGAGGATTGGGCTTTTGCAGTTTTCAAATATTGCAGGTTTCGGTGATCCGTAATCACAGTAACGGTGTGTCGGGCCCCCAGCAGATAATGCCGCCAAGCCTTAAAGGCAGACTTGATAGCCAGAAGTTCCTTGTCAGTAATCGTGTAATTGATTTCAGGAGGCGAGAATTTGCGGGACCAAAATGCCACGGGATGCAACTGATTGGTTACCGGGTCCTTTTGTGATAGAACTGCCCCCATGGCAAGGCTTGAAGCATCAGTTTCCACGATGTAGGGGAGTTCGGGGCGAGGGTGTTTTAAGATTGGTGCAGAGATAAATTTAGTCTTCAAATCCTGGAAAGCTTGTTCCGCCTCGGTAGACCATTCAAAACGTTTGTTTTTCTTTAACAAGGCAGTGATGGGCTGGACTATTCGAGAAAATTCGGGGATAAACCTGCGGTAAAAGTTAGCGAAGCCTAACATGCTTTGCACACCTTTTACGGAGGATGGTGATGGCCATTTGAGAACTGCATCGACCTTCTTTGAATCCATACGCACTCCGCTAGGTGATAATATGAATCCCAAGAATTCAACTTCAGTCACGTTGAAAACACATTTTTCCAACTTAGCGAAAAGTTTGTGTTGACGCAATCTTTCGAGGACCATTTTCACGTGTTTCCGATGTTCAGATTCCGATGAAGAATAAACGAGGATGTCGCCAATGTAAACAACAACACACACATCTATGAGCTCTCTGAGGACATCGTTCATAAAATATTGAAAGGCGGCCGGGGCATTGCAAAGTCCGAAGGGCATGACCTGATATTCAAATAGCCCATATTTGGTGCGGAAGGCCGTCTTCCATTCATCGCCCTCTTTTACTCGTACCAAGTGGTAGGCTCCTCTAAGATCCAGCTTTGTATATATGCATGCTTTTCTGTCTTGGTCCAGGAGTTCAGGGATCAAAGGTAACGGATATCTATTCTTGACGGTGATCTGGTTCAGGGAGCGATAATCTATACAAGTTCTAAGGTCTCCTTCCTTTTTTGGAACGAAGAACAAAGCTGAAGAAGCAGGGGACTTGGAAGGACGAATAAACCCATTTTCCAGGTATTGATCCAGGTATTGTCGAAGGTGAAGGTTCTCAGGCTCGGTGAGGGCATAAATTCTACTACAAGGAGGAGTAGATCCAGGTATCAGGTCTATCTGGCAGTCATAAGACCTATGAGGAGGTAGAGAGTTAGCCTGATCCTTCCGGAAAACATCTTGGTATTCTAGGTATTCGGGAGGTAACTGGGGAGTCTCTGAAGAAATTGCTGCCAGTGCAACACCAGGTGGAGGGTGACAAGTAGAGACACATTCTGGAAACTGGACCGTTCTTGCTCGCCAATCGATCAGAGGATTGTGTTTCTCTAACCAAGGTATTCCTAGAATAATCTGAAACTGAGGAGCCTTGATCACATCGAACACGGTCTTCTCATGGTGTCCATCTTGACTTACTAGCGTCACTTCTTGAGTGTTATGCGTTACTGGTCCGGAGGCTATCTCCGTTCCATCCACCGTAGTAATGACGTCCTTTACAGCCTTGGGACAAAGAGTTAGATTCATCCTCAAAACCATTTCATGATCCACATAATTGCCGATGGCACCGCTGTCGACGTAAGATTCAATTGCATGTAATCGATCCGGATTATCAGGGCTAATGAGGACCATAGGTATCACGAAATGCGAGGTCACGGAACTGGTGTCCACGCTCGGCAAGAGGACCTCTATTCTTGTCGGGCGAGGTCGTTTCCCTGCTCAGAGTTTGTAACTTTGGTAACAGGTTGGCAGGTTTCACCGGACAGTCTCGAAGAAAGTGCCCTGAGTTTCCGCAATAGAGGCATAATTGCAACTGTTTTCTCCTTTCCCGCTCCTTTTGTGTTAGAGGACCTTTCAAGCCCCCTATTTGCAATGGTTCCCCGGAGTCTACTCCTTTGGAAGGAGTTGGCGGTTTGGAAAATACTCGAGCATCAAACTTGGAACGATCGGCCTTCCTGTTCTGCAGTCTGTGATCTATTTGAACGACTAAGTCTATATAGTCCGAACAATCTTGTGGGGGATTCACTACTTGGGCTAACACATCTTTGAGCTCTCCACGTAGACCTCTATAAAACAGCGTAATCCTTTTGTCCTCAGGCCATTGAGTTTCCACTATCAGTCTGTTGAAAGACGCAATATAAGCCAAAAGGTCTTGATTACCTTGTCGCAACGAAAGAAGCTCATTGTCCAAGGCCTGCCCCCGTGAATGTCTTGCGAACAGTTTTTCCATACTGAGCTGAAAAGCTTGAAAATCATGGAGGACCGGATCATCTTGATTTACTAGAGGGATCGACCAGTTTGCTGCATTGCCACTAAGGTACGAAAGCACGAAAGCTACTTTAGCTTGATCAGTTGGAAAGGCTGCTGGCCGGCATAAGAAATGCAACCGGCACTGATTGATAAATACTGCAAACCTCTTTGGGTCACCAGAAAATCGTTCGGGCGGAGCCGGAGGTACATTCCCAGGTAGGTTGATCTGCACTGGATTCATAGAGGATGTAGAAGGAAGATTTCCCCCAGATGCGGGTAACGGGGTCTGTCCGGCTTGTGACTGTAGCAATTGTCTAGCGAGATCATCTGTTCGCTCCTTGGAAATAATCAGTTCCCTTCTTAGAGCGTTCGTTTCCTGACGGGCTGCATGCACTTCTGCCCTTAGTTCCCCAAGTAACTGGGCTAGCTGGTCGGTATCCGAGGTTTCCATAGCGCCTGGACGGGAGTTTTGCGGTACGCTTTGCGTTCTGTAACGCTCACCTGATTCCCGTAGAGGCGCCGGTCTTGACTGGGCATATACCGTATCTTCAAAGGTGATGTGTAACACACGGCTGGCTCTTTGGGCTGGACCTCTGTGCACTGTATGTCTGACTCGAAGGGTAAGATGTCTGCAGATAGAAAATATGGGATTAATGAACTGGGTTATTGAATGTCTCTCTCTTCTTCCCTTTCTCTTCTCCTGTAGAACCCCAAAGGTTAACGCTCTCACCTTAGGTAAGTGAACGCCGTGCTCTCCATCTGCCTCGGGGCAGGGTGCTGTAACCAGTTTCTTCACTGGATAAGGGGAGCAGGCCTCTTGACTTCAGAGGACTGCTGTCCGTCGTTTACTGCACGAACGGTACGTTTCGAGTAATTCTAATGTCTTTAAAAGTCTTTAGTAATGATGTCTCTTGTTTTGCAGGGTTCCAGCGATGGCGGATGACGGGCTGAAGTGAGTTGAAGATGGAGCCCGTGTGATGAATAGAAGCGTCTGGAAGCACGTAAGTAAGCGCTTGTTGCCTGCTTCACGATGCGCTCTAACTGTCTTTTTATTTTGCAGGTACAAGTTCGGAGCGGCTGCAGGGTGCCGGAATACCCACTGGGTTAGATGTGGAAAGGAGTAATGGCACGTGAGTATTAAAGTTCCCCAATGTCTTTAAACGCACCTTGTTTTGTCTTTCAGATGCGGGATGTAGCGCCGAAGGCCTCCGGAGCGTGCAAAGAGTTGGTAAGCTTTTGTCTTTCAGATGCCGGAATGCAGTGCGAAGACCTCCGGAGCGCACGAAGAGTAGGTAAGCCTTTGTCTTTCAGATGCCGGAATGCAGCGCGAGGCGTTGGTGACAGCCGATGGACCAGGTAAGTGAAGCGCTGTCACTGAAGACCATAATGCTAACCTGTTCTTTCTTGTCTTTATAGGTGTTGCTGAAGACTGGATTCAGGATGGTAAGCCTTTTTCCTTAGGCCCAGGATCAGATGCAGAAGACACGATGAGCGTTCTGCTGCAGAGGATGCAGAATAACGCAAAGCAAGATTCATCCATCGGGTGTGGTTTAAATAGCCTCCTGTAGTGCTTAGGTGTCTCCTCCACAGCCACGCCTAGGTAAGAAAAGAGTTCCTGCTTTCCAGAAGAGTTCCAGTGTTCTGAACCTAGGGAGTGGCTCCTGCCCCACCCAACAGGAAAAGTAGTTCCAAACAGAAGAGGATCAGAGGCTCAACTGGCAGGCAAGTAAGCAGCATGGTCTGCTGCAGGTAAGTCCACCCAAACATTATGAGCCCGGCGCTTCCAGCGCTGGGACTGGGCATATTTATGAGCCTGGTGCCACTGGCGCCAGGACTGGGCCCAAAAGGTCCCAATTGGGACTGGTTGGCACTCGGAACCTGGGTTATGGATATGCTTCCAAGGGAGTTGGGAAAACCCTGACCTTTTGGAAGCAGATATCATGACAAGCGTAGAGAGTTTGATGACAACATAGAACGCAAGAGAAGACAGAGAGCACGGGATCTCGAATATCTGGAAAGAGAGGTTAAAAAACCCGATCCGGTAGTAGACTGGGAAGATATTGAAGAATTATTTCCTGAGTACGATTCAGTACCAGGCACGTCTAGGGCAAATATAGAAGATGACTTCGACACCAGAAGCATCGGAGAGATGACCGATAGAATATACGATGAGATGGGGCTAGAAAAGGTACCCCAATGGAAAGGAGAGGATGACCGTCTTGAGAGCTCTCAGCTGTACGATACTGAGGACGCCTCCAGAAGTAGCAGAAATTGAGAGCTGTCATTAGATAGGCTGACTCTAAATAGAAAGGAGGAGGATGAGAGAAGTTGCACGAGTTGGGCACAGACAATATCAGACGCAGAAAGAGAAGAATGTGAAGAAAGAGAAGACGAGAGGAGTCGCGAAAGACGCTTCTCTAGGGGAAAGGGAATAAGATGGTTGGATTCTAGTGGGTCTGCACCTAAGGCATTGGAGTCAGCCATACAATCAGATCGGCATGAAGGAGTATCATACGTTCAGAGGGGGGTGTGTCCGCCACCCTATGTGAGCAGATTAAGGACATTGCCAGGTAGACGGCGATGCAGGAATATTACCCCTGCGGTAGACAGAAAAATGATGAGAGAGGAAAAGGAGTGTCATGTGTCACAGTTCCCTTTACTACAAAAAGGAGGAACGAGGCCACAATATATACCTTGGCCACAGATGGATAGAGAAAATGTGAAAAATAAGCTCTCAATGTTGACATCTGGAGCCGGGAAATGGATACATGAGTTATAAAATATTACTGGAGGGAACACATTAGCTATAGTGGATATTAAAGGTCTTTTAATTGCCATACTTGGTGATAGAGCTGGCGATGTGTGGACATGCGCAGGTTACCCTGGGGTGACTACAGTTAATTCTGCGCATGATGGAGCGCCATTTAACAATTGCAGAACCGCGGTATGGAAAGCGCTTTGAGTGCTATACCTAGACACTTCTGATATAGGAGCTATAATGACACACAAGATGAAGGAGGGAGATGATCCGTTGCTTTAAATCGAGAATTTTCAAGACGCGAGGGTACTGGAAATGCGGGAACCTTGGGGGAAAGCTATACCCATGTTTTATCATATATTATTCCAAGAGCTGCCAGCACAGGTACAGAAGCAGCTCAAGAAATTGGTAGGGATTGAGGCTAAACCATGGTCTGAAATACAGCTGACCATCGCGCACTATTGCAGATTGCTGTAAGAGAAGAATCACAAAAAGAATGCTGCACGAAAAGGTGAAGAGGCTAAATTAGTGCAGAAAAAATTATCAAAGTATGCCATTGAGGGGACAATGATAACTAATAAAGATGGATCAAACATGCAGCAGGCCAATAGCAAAAGACAGTTTGATCAAAGCAATAACAGGTTTTACCCAAGAGGAAGAGGCATTCGAGGAAGTGGATGGCAGAGTAATCAGGGAAGTTTTCAAAATAATCAAGGAGGTTTTCAAAATATTCAAGGGAGAAACCAGGATATGCAAAGGTAGCAAATAATCAGACCACCACCAACATATTGGACGTGTGGGATGACAGGGCATCTAGCACACATGTGCAGAATTCAAGGAAGGGTGCAAAAGGACCAATCCACAAGAGGAGGGATGGTGAATCCATCTGTGTCTCGCAGCAGGGTGGAAATGGATTTGTACAGAATCACACGGTGCAGCAGCAAGTTCCAAGAGTACAGTAAATTCCACAGGGACAGTCTCAACAGTCGCCAATGCAAATGTTAGAAACAGGCACAGGACAGGTACTGAATTCTGAAATAGGAGATGCCCCAAGTGATGGGGGAAATCCATTCACTCAGAACGAGACAAGATTATATATGGACTAGGACAGCTCACTGGGAGACCTGATGTGTTCTATCCTATCAGTGACACCAAACCCTCACGAGGAACCATGGGTAGGTGTCTTTATTGGGGATAAGGAATATTCTTTCTTAGTTGACACGGGTGCAACACACTTGTGTATACGTGAAGGCAAGTTTTCTTTGTCCAGCGATGCCATAAATGCTTAGGGCTTCACAGGAGCAACACATAATGTTCCTTTTACAAAAGAACTTCCCGTTTCCATAGGCGAATGTGACATGAAAGTGCCCCTGCTATACTCGAGGCAGACACCAGTGAATATATTGGGACGAGACCTAATGATAAACTTAAACATGACAATCTCGTTCACGGAGAAAGGCATAGTATGTTCAACTCCAGGAATGCATTATTTGAATGTGTGCTAAATGATTACAGCATACGCAGGACGAATGGCTATGAGAGCTATTCTGTTAGAACCTGAAATATTTGCATATGGAATGCGTATATTAATGTCATGGCTACCAGGCCTTGCAGACAAAACAATTAGAACCCCAGATGAGTTTCTGTTCAGACCAAGAATACCTATGCATGAGGAAAAGGGATGAGTGTTTCCCTTAACAATACAAGCAGCCATAGTGCAAGGAGAGCTTGTGTTGTTTGATGGTTGTGATGAAGGCAGACAATGGTGCGCAGTAATCACCATTAGGGAAGGTTACAGATTGACTGACGTCACCGATGATGAACTCTTTGAAGAGCAAATAGGTGAAGATGAGATGATAGTTGAGGTTAATCTCATTTATTGGGTGAAAATTATCAAAAGAGAGGTGCCTCAGAGAATGATGCTGGCACAAAAACGTCCTGAATATTTTGATGACGACATGGAAAAGGTGCCTCTCTCAGTATGGACTACAGGCCCTAATGACGTAGGCTTACTGAAAGGAGTCGGAGAAGTGAAAATTAAATTGAAACCAGGAGAAATATTACCAAAAGCACGACTATATCCCATGTCTAGGGAGGCAGATGAAGGGATTTTTAAGACAATTTCTGCCATGATGGAGCAGGGCATCTTAGTGACGTCAGAGTCATCATGCCATAATTTGGTTTATCCGATTAAAAAATCAAAGGGAGGATCTCGGCGTCTAATACAAGATTTAAGGCCGATAAACCAAATAGTAGAGGCTGAGTACCCTCTAGTCCCGAACCCGTCCACGATCCTATGTAATATAGCTGTTGAAGCGAGGTATTTCACAGTGATTGACTTGAAAAATGCATTTTTCTCAATCCCATTGCACAAAGACTCACAAGATTTGACATAATTTACGTTCAGACAAGTTTGCATGAAAAGCACAAGGTTACCTCAAGGATATTGTGAGTCTCCTTCGATTTTCAACAGAGTCCTGCAAATGGACCTAAGCAGTATTGCCTTAGAGAGTGTTGTCTTGCAATACGTGGATGACCTTCTAATTTGCAGCACAACAGAGGAAAAGTGCAGACACAATTCAAATCAGCTATTACCTACACTGGCTGAGAAAGGATATAAAGTTGACAAGGAAAAGCTACAATATTGTCAACAAGAAGTGCTGTACATAGGCCAGCTGATCTCACATGAAGGGAAAAAGGTTACCCCTGAAAGAGCTGAAGCCATTCCAAAAACAGCCAAGCCACACACGATAAAACAAATGCAGAGTTTTGTAGGATTATGTAATTATGTCAGGACATGGGTCTTTGACTACAGCTCTTATACCAGGCCCTTGTTACAAGCCTTAAAGAAAGCACAGGCAACAAAATAAAAATATTGTGTGGACTGAGACCATGAAGAAGGGTTTGGTGAACTAAAAAAGGTGGTTTGCACGGCACCAGTCTCAGGGATCCCCAATTATGCAGAGGAATTTTACCTATTTTCACACATGAATGGCAGTGTTGTGACAGCAGTACTCACACAGAAAAGCACGTTGGGGTACACGCCCCTTGCATACTACAGTGGGAATTTAGACCCAGTGGTGAGAGGTCACTTCCTGTGCGAACAAAGTTTAGCTGCCGCAGCGTTTGCCATAGAGAAGGCTACAACCATTGTGATGGGATGCCCAATGATGTTATTAATCGAGCATGCATGATTTGCCATTTTAGAGAAACCGAAAGGCACATTGACATCTCAGAGAGCTTCTGCTTATGAAGTGGTCATATCAAATCCAACGATTAAAATAGTTTCATACAAAATAGTGAACCCAGCTATGTTTATAACAGAGCCAGTCACTGAAGGAGAGCCAATACATGATTGCGTGAACTATGAAGAATTTTATGATGAGATTCCCAAAGTGAAAGAAAATGCATTGGCTGAAGGAAAAATCGTCTTCGTTGATGGTTCTTTGAGGATCGTTCAAAAGGATTGACAGAGATATAAAGGTGCCACTGTGGTGAAACACATGGCAAATGGGGAACTTCGAGTCTTATTAGCGCATGATTACCCTCACATTATTCAGCACAAGCTGCACAATTATTGGCGTTGATACTCGCACTTGAAAATCACGCAGACCAGGAAGTAACGGTGTACAGTGACTCCACCTATGTGACGTCAACAATGCAAGCAGGCCTAGCACGCTGAAAAAGGAGGGGCTACCTCCAAGCGGACGGCACACCAGTACAGCACGCAGCCTTATTGGACAGACTCATTAAGGCACTACAACTCCAAGTGGGCATAGCAGTCGTGAAATGCGCAGCCCACACAAAAGGGACAGATTTGATCTCATGTGGAAATCAAGCAGCAGACACTGAAGCCAAGTGTGTGGCAACCAAAGACGAAATAATGATGAATGTGGAAATATTTGATGTGCATGAGAGAATGAATGTGAGCTGGAAGGCTATAGCGATATGGCAAAAACTCAGTTAACGGAGCTCCAAGGAGAAGCACCACAGGAAGAGAAGAACCTATGGAAGTGAAAAGGGTGTTCTTTAAACCCCTCCGAGATCTTGTGGTGACAAGACAGCACTGGTAAACCGATGATGCCTATAGCCTTATTGAAAATAGCACTGGAACAGTTACACAATCCAGCGCACATGACAAAGGAGAATCTAGCAGCAACAATTGCCGAAGACTGGTTCATACCGAACTTGGCAGAACACGCTGCATTTTTTATGGTAAACTGTATAATCTGTCAGCAGTTCATGGCTGGGCATACACTACGGGTGATTAGAGGAGATATCCCAAGGCCTAATGGACCTTTTCAGCACTTGCATATCGATTATGTCGATATGATTCAAGTATGCAACGGGTACAGGTATATAATTGTTGTGGTGTGTCCATTCCTTAGATGGATAGAAGCAGGTCCATGTATACACCCAAATTCTACCTTTGTGGCCAAATTCCTGGTGATGGAGGTGTTTCCCAGACGGGGAGTGTGTGAAGTGATGAGGTCAGACAATGGTCCTTATTTTGTCAATACAGTATTTGAACGGATTAGCTTGTTGCTTGGTATAAAGCACAAGTTTTCTCCGGGGTATCATCCTCAAGAGAATGGAATATGCGAGAAGCTCAACAGCTTGTTAAAGGAAAAGATAGCCAAGTTGAAGCTTACTCTAAAGAAGGGATGGCTGCATTGTCTTCCAATGGTACTATATGCACTCAGAAATCAGCCTGGTTCTGACCACCATCTCACATTGCACAAAATTGTGACGGGCAGAAGGATGCGCATGCCATTAACACCTCGAAATAGAGCTAGATGTGATCCTCAGCCAACAGGAAAAGTGTTAGGATTGGAAATGCAAAACTACTTGAATTGCATGACATCTTGTCTTACTGTAATTTCAGGACAGCTGCAGCGATGACAAGAAGGGTGTAGGGCAGTACAGAACACAGAAGGAGATGCTGCAACAGAATTACGTGTTCCTCCAATATTCCCTGGGGACAAGGTCCTGGTGAGAAATCACATGAGAAAAAAGTCGAACGAGCCAAGGTTCAACGGACCATTTATAGTGGAGGACGTCGCATCCTCTGCAATCAAGCTACAGGGAAGAAGTGCTTGGATTTTCTTGGGTGACATCAAGCCATACATCGGAGAAAACCCTCTGCCTGCACCCCACCGCGAAAAGACTACAGACGACGGGGAAGAACCACATCATGTGCAGACAAGAACCATGATGAGGAAGAAGGACGCATGACCAGCAAGCAAAGGCAAAGAACTTTTGTGCAGAATTGTGGCTTAGTTCTGGACACTTCCTTTGAGCAAAATAAGGGAAGAAGGACATAAAAACACAGACACTCTGTGCATCCCAGTTGCAGGGTGAAGGAGAAGAATTGCACGTGCAAGCCACAAAATAGCTTATTGACTTTGAACTTTGAACTAAGGCACACTGAAGTCTTGATAAGAAAAGATATACCAAATTTTGATCGAGGATACATAAATTGGAAGAGAATACAGTATCCTGAGTCTTTTGCCACAGAATCCCTGTTTGGACTTACTTATGGTGTCACGCAATAGTGACCTCACCAAAGACATTCTGATCTATTTCGAGTTAGTATTGAGGTCATACCTGTCGTTGGTGGGAAGGCTCACAAGCATAACAGAGTTTCTTCAAGACCCTGAAAATGAAAAGACAATAAAGAGCTGCTCACAGTGATTGCAGAACAGTTTCCTTTACTCCCGGAATACAGCGAGGACAAGACAAATGTCACTGTCACAAGAGAATAGAAGACTAGCCAGTGATGTATTTTAATTAATTGAAGACTTTCCAGAACTTGTGAGGAGACATGCCAATGTCGACATCCTGACTTTCATCAGAGACCCAGCGAACACTACACATCTGAGTATGCTCCTGCATGGTATCTTAATGCAGGTAGAACTTTCTAGTAAGCATCAGGATCTTTTTTTTCATTTTTTTTATTAGCTGTTTTGGTCACGAGAAACTGGAGACCTTTCAACTTAACAGTACATACAAAATAAAATGACAATATTAAAATGAAAAGAGGATAATAAAAAGAAGCTCAAAAATATTACAAATTAAAATTAAATATAAGATCATCAAGACATTAAGACATCAGTTATGCAGTCACAATTAACCATAAACCAAGAGAAAAGCAATCAATAGAGAAAAAAAAAGAAAACAGTCAATTTTTTCAAGTATCCTCCTCGATAATTGAGCAAGGCTCTATACAATCATTTCAGCGTGACATACCTCGCTAGTTTCAATTGATAAAGGTAATTTACAACAGCATATCTCACTGCCTTTCTTTTGGTATGGAATAACAAATCCCATAATTTCTCTGATGTCAAGACCCGATATTCCGTGAATAGATGCTTAAAGTGAACACAGCGGACTAATAGCAATTCTTCACATTCAGAACATAAATGTTTAAGAGTTTCTGCATACTGTTTACAGAATCGACAATGCAAAACAATACCATCATTGCTATGTCTATTCAGCACATCATTTGTCAACCATAGATTCAGCCTAAATCTCATAAAGCCATCACGATGGCTCGGACTGGGTGACCTCACCATATAATTTGCCACATTATTATAAGGTTTAAGTTCAAACGGGTATTCCAAAAAGTTTTTGTAATTGGCACAAGCTATATGAGTATGTATCCAGTCAGCTTCCCAGATTTTTGTTTTAGCTCTATTTGGATTCTCCATTAACAAGATTTCATCTACTTGGGCCTTTTCCAAGATAGACTGAATTTTTAAACGCCAAACTTTTGGAAAGTTATCCAGCGAACTCAGTAAGTAGGTAGAAATAATGTTGTAATTCCTTTTGTCAATTAATTCAATAGACATTTACGATACAGTGCACATAATTTCCATTTGTAAATTGCATAAACCAAAATTAAGCCCAGTTCATATCTCAAAAGTGGGAGTGGTTGAGAATTAGGCAAATTTAACACCTGTCTCCAGAAACGACCTTCTCTCAAAGCCCAATAAGGATAGGACATTATTTTCTGGGTCTCGGCACCATACAGAATAACAGGAACAACTTTCAGTTTGAAATAAGTAACTATCGGTGAGATAGAGAATTTGCAGTATCTGGCCTTAATAATGCGGGCTTGCGAGATAGACATTTGCAATTTATGCAGCCCTTGTTTATTATACTGGTCGTGCGCACGCTAATTGGATATAATCATGCCCAGGTACACATAAGTATTGGTAACAGAAATTTGGGAATTTTGCAATGGCTATAGAAGCCGAGCTAGACTTTGTTTTCTTGTACCAAATTGGATTATGTTTGTCTTGGCAATGTTAATGGTTATACCATTTGCTTTGGTATATTGATCCAAGGCACCCAGTAAATTCCGTAAACCTTTGGGGGGGGTGACATTAATACCATATTGTCGGCGTATAATAGCCACTGTATTTGCACCCCCATGATTTTAGAAGAATCAGTGATCAGTTTGGCAAAGGTTTGATGAACATCTGAAATAAAGAAATTAAATAAGGCTGATGCCAGCAAGCATCCCTGTTTCAGGCCTCTAGCGGTTTCAATAGGGGCAGTTAACAGTCCGCCCTTTGTCAATCTGACCTGGATCGTAGTGTTTGTATGCAATTGAATGATCCATTTCATAATTTTCCATGGGCAGTTAGCATCAGCCAATTTTTTCTACAGGAGCTCTCTGAGGACAGCATCAAAAGCCATTTTTAAAATCAATAAATGCAAAATACAGGGGCTGTTTGCGTTGATAGGTTTTCTCAATGATGCTTGAAAGAGTAATAATATTGATTGCAGTGCCTATACCCTGCAAGAACCCTGTCTGGGATGGATCTCGGAGATTCTTACCATTTAGACAATTGTTAAATACATTTAGTAGCAACCTGGCAAACAATTTACCCGGGCAGTCCAATAATGCTATTGGTCTGTAATACCTGGGGTCCTCCCGATCACCCTTTTTAAAAATAGGGAGGATGATGGACGTTTTCCAAGTCTCGGGAATGAAGCCAGATTTAAAGACTTGAGCAAAAATACGATATAGAATACCTGCCCACTCATCGACATGCATTTTTAGCATAGCATCATGCAGGCCATCAGGACCTACTGCTCAGGAAGTGCTCATTTTAGTGATACAGAGTTTTATGTCATCGATGTCAAATAGAAACCCGCCAGCTACTGTATCCAAATGGAGCCTTAGTCGCATGTCAGGAAAGGGTGAAAGATATACATTTTGAAAATACATCTGCCATGTGTCAGTCCATATCGAATTAGTCTGGGTAACGATTTGGGGGTTATCAGAGGTGTGATTAAGCAATGCCCAAATGCCAGCTGTAGGTTTGGTTACAAGTTGCTTCAGCATGGCCGCCCCATCCAATTCATATTGCTTGGCTCTTCTCGTTTTAAGCCATTTTTTGTATTTCTGCTTTAATGATCTAATTTTAATTGCAGAGTCTGCATTATTCGACTTCATTAACTGCCGAATTTCACTTCTTAGCCAAGCTTTTTTATACTTAATATCTGAATAAAAAAAATGAATATGTTGTTGCTTAATTAAACCGTTACCACTGTCAATTCGTTTAAACATCTGCATGGCAAGTGTATAATCTTTTTCCACCAAACCAGGGCTTTGATAAATTTTTTCAAGATTGTGGTCCAGGCTTTGTAATTTTTCTCGATTCCATTTCAGTCTATTACCCCCGTTGTTAACTACCACATCTGATATGTTTGCATTCATCGACAGTATTGATTAGGGTTTTCTGATCTGCAATGATAGCTTCAGTTTGTTATGGTCTCTTAGGTCAGTTTGTATCACCTCCAACTTTTGCAGGAAGGTAAATACATTTGCATTGATGTATACATAATCTATTATGGCATGCTGAGCGCCTCTTTGCCAAGTTGCCTGAGCGGGGTTATCACCCCCCACATTGCCGTTTATCATAAGAAAGTTGCGCTCCGCCATAATTGTAGACCAAGTCATCTCATCACCTGTTAATTCCACATTCCCATCTGGAATGAGGTGACGATTAAGATCACCTAATATTACAATATACATCAATCCGACCTCTAGGGTTAAGAAATCTAATATTTTCACAAACTGGTCAAAGAAGTCCGCAGATTTTAACGTGTTGGAGCACCAGTAAATATTTACTATTGCTAATTTTTGATGACTGGTACATAATTTAACCACTTGAAAGGATGGTGAAGAAGACTGACAACGTTTCAGATGGAAACCACTAGTTTTTTTACTAATAATAAACCTCCTTTGGGTCTACCCAGAAAACCTTTTTCTGGCGGTGTAAACAAAATTACACGTGAGTCCCAGATAGGAGTTGATAAAAGCCATGTTTCCTGGAGGACAATATATCAATGTCAATCAGTTCTCCAGTGGAAATGGAATTAAGGTGACGGTGCCCTCTAGTGTTCCAGGAGATCACACTTAAGGCCTTCATATCTGTGCATAGTTATGCAGGCCTTGCTTGATCTGAAAATCCTTGCTGGGGTAGACTATTACGAGTCGATGTCAAAATTCGGGACATATGGCCTTGCAACATAGGAGGATCAGCTAGGGTTTCTTGTGTTAAACTGAACCCCAAATCAAATAAGGACATTCTAGACTGCCAAAAGATCTCTGCCACCAAGGATGACCGGATGTATAACCGGGCCGAGGACAAATCGGTGTGGTTTGTAAATGCAATCTGCTCAATATCCACCGATGATATAGCAGATAAGGCCGGAATTTCCGCACAGATGTTAAGTACACTGGACCGGTTCAAATCATATGTTTTAAATGGCATGTCTCAGCACTTAATAATAAAGCGATGGTAAGTCTGATCTGTCTTTTCCTTATTCTGAACAGATTGTTCCCTTGTCTGAGTTGACAATCTTGCTGGGGACCGTGCCCACCTCTCCTGATGACTAGAAGATGCTGGTTGGGGCCCCTTTAGTAAGGGCCTCAGTAAAGGAAACCCTTTTTCCGTCATAACATTTTGGTTAGTGGCCTTTGACTGCTGGACATAGGCTCCAATAGACGCTTTAATTTCATCCCATATCTCTTGTCGTGAGACTGGCACCAGGTTTGGAGTTGGGGCCCGGAGCATTTGCAACAAATGTTGTTCCTGGTTTTCAGCTGGATTAGCTTTGGAATTCAGGGCCATATATGCCTCAACCAAAGCCCTAATCTCTTCTTGTAAATTATTTGTAGGGCAGTCGACTTTCTAAGGAGCTTTGGTATTTGATGCGAATTGCTCTGTGAGATCATTCATATTTATGATTTGCACAGTATTAGATTTGGAGTTCTGGGCTGTGGACATTGGTTGTTGTGAACTACATTGCTCATCCATTGACATCTGTGATGACTGACTTGGCCAAAGCTTTAAATAAGATTCAATAGAACTTTGAATTTGTTTCTGAATCGCTGCCAAAACAGGCATGCTCTGAGCAATGGATGCTTGTTCATGGGGCTCAATTATGGCTGTCGCAGTCACAGCAGAGGACATTGGTGGTATTGCCTCCGGCAAGTTTATCTGAGATGCTCGCTGATTTTCACTGCTTGTCACCAGCTGTGCCAAATCATCTAATGGTTTGTATTGCAACTGTTCTACAACCTGAGCGTGAGTGCTAGACTTGGAAGCAATTGCACAAGACTGATCTATATGCGAGTCCATTAAATTCTTCCGTTTAGTTCCGATGGGCAGCTTTGAGCTAGTTATCTGAGATTTAGCCACTAGCACTTTTCGTTTTTTACTTGCACGTGAGCTGCTGGATTTGGAAGTTACTGTGCTAACTACTTCAAATATATTTGTGATAGCTGGGACTTGAGGAGGCTGATCTTTCTTGGACTGTACCGTAGCCGCAGGAGTGGTGACAACTATAGAACAAGTTGGGGCCACTGCTGAGGCAGAGGCTAAGGGCTCTGGCACCTTAGGGGAATTAACAATTGAGTTGGCCTCCCCGCAATGTTTAAACTTTGCTCTAAAGCCAATAAACCGTGCTTATTCAGAATCACAGAATCACAGTAGAAGAGTGTAAACTTTCCTTTGAGGGACAGATCATGAGGGTGTTGCCAAGAACTTCACTTTTGTTTATGCTGTCAAAGAACCAACATGTCGTCTGGAGTGAAACAGATTAGAGCCATAGACTGGGAATTGGTTTACATGGAACATGCAAATTAAGACTTACTGAACTTATTGCATCATTTGGAACTTTTGTTAATGGAAAAAGAACTGTTTCCAGAGACAAGAGACAGTCTATTATTCAGACAAAGAGGATAATCAGTCCAGCACTCGTGACCTGCAAGCAGAGGCAGCAGAATCCAAATAAAGGGGCAATGTTTAGCATATATTAAAGAATTAGATTTGCTTCCTTAGATGATCGTGGTGGGAAACCAGAACAGCAACGTTGTCCTCCCTCATGAGGAAATACATTCATAGGTGTTTCATTTACACATGCATTGTGTTCATTATCATATTATTGTCATTGACGATTAGAACTGAGTTTTTCAAAGGTGCACAAAGCGTTCAGATTCCCGTGCACCCATCTAATGATGTGCGCATGAAACCTACAAAGGTGCCGGACCTTACATAGTCATTCCAGTTCCTAGAAAGAATGATAGAGTGACTGAACTTGAGATGGATGTGATAAACAATGACACACTGTTACGCTCACCTGGTATCCACTGGGACGCCACCCAGCCCTGGTTGGATGATTTTCACTCTCGAACCCTCTGCCGGTCCCTTGGTAAGGCCTCTGGTTAAAGATGGATCAGCAATATAAGAGAGCTAGATTCAATACCAGATTGTCTTTATGTTTTCCAACCTCCTTTGGCCTCAACTCCTTCCTCCCCCTCGAGCCCTCTCTTCACCTTAATATTGTAAAAGGTGGATTCTCTGTCCTGCTCCTCGTGGCAGGGGCACGTAGATGTGGGGGGCGAGCAGCAACCAAGTTACTTCACTGGTGCAAGCACCCTGTGGGAATCCAGGCCTGCTGCGACTCCGTAGGTTTGCTGCTTTACAGTCTTTATATGCAGTTCTTATGTCCCTCTTAGATCGAATAATAATGTCTTGCTTCTTTCCTTTTAGGTATGGGAAGGTATTTTGGTGTTGTCATGCAGTTTGAAGATAAGCATGGGCCGGTAGGCGAAAGCGCGATGTGCACGATGCTGTCCGGTGAGTAATGCGCGATGCGCGGTGCTGCTTCGCCTTTTGTATTGCTAACCTGTGTCTTTTCTCTCCTTGCAGGTTGCGATGTTCCTCACCGAGCGCCATAATGTTCCAGCAATGATATTGACCAGAAGATGACTACCCAGGTAAGAATTGTGTGGCTTTCTTCATTCGGGAGGAAACGTGAGTAAACGCTTACTAATGCTGTCTTTCTTTCTCCTCTTTACAGGTTATGGTATTCCAGGATGCATGTGGTGCCAGATGATGGAGTTCGTACCTTCAGGTGAGGGGAACTGAAGTTGGCGATGGATTCAAGACAGGATACTGTTCCAGGTAAGTTTCGTAGTGTTCTTTCCCTCTCTGCAGGTCCTTGGTTTCAGGTAAACTGGCATCAAAGAACTGGACACGGTGAGCGTTACGCTTCCCACAGCAGAATAACTCAAAGCATGTTCTGCTGTTTGGGGGCGGTTTAAATAGTCTCAGGTAAAGTAGTCCAGGTAAAATAGTCCCAGGCCTTCCACACTCAATGTAGTCCAGGTAAAGTAGTGCCAGGGCTGCCACACCCAAAATACTAGACCGCATAGCTCAGTTATAACTGAGCTATGTGTGTGCCTCCATGTTGGCTGAACCCCCCAAGTTAAATAGTCCCAGGTAAAAAGTCCCATTCTAATGTTGGTCTTCATGATGTTTATGAGCCTGGCGCCAAAAGCGCCAGGACAGACTCCAAGAGAGTCTTGGATGAGGTTTTAAGGCTTTTGACCTGGCCCTAACTAGAAGGCTGACTTGCCAGTGAGGGCCAGGGGCAAGGGTCATGACACACACACGCAACACTTGAGGTAACAAATTAATTGAAACACCAGAGACAGGGTCGGCAAAATAAACCAGAGAAGGGGTTGATGAAAGTTACACTTACACAAATAATGAGTACATATACACCTGGTCTAGTGTCAATGACTTCAGAATCACATTCCAGAAAAGGGGGAGAGTTTGAACAGAGCTCAACAAGAAGCTTTTTTCCAAAGGGTGTTATAAGACACATGGAAAAGGAACTGTTAAGAAGACAAAAAACTTTAGAGAATGAACGAACAGAGACAGCACCGACGAGCAAGCCTGATCCAGTGATGAAAGGGTCAAGCTTAAGTCCTGCAATACAATCACATGCTGAGATAATAGCAGAATCAATATGGACATTCATAAACAGAGCCAAAAAGAGACAGGAGGACAAGGAAAGACTTACCGGACCTTATCCTACAAGAATAATACAAGGGGACAAGCCCAGATCATTAATGGAGATACCTGAGAATCCTCCAGCAAGAAGCTATACGGATGTGTTCAAAGATGTGAATTTAGCAAACTACAGAAAGACCATAAGAATTAGAAGAAGGACACAAGAAGAGAATTGAACGATTACCTGGACAGCACAGCACACTTGGAAAACAAAGTATGGTACCGGCATATGAAGGAAGTTGGAAGACGTACTTCAGAGGAAGAATGCTTTCTTTGTGCAATCCTAACGTACAGCATGGGGAATCAACAATCTTTGTAGCTGTTGAAATAGATGGCAAGACAGCACGCTGCCTATCACACATAGCAATGTGCACGACCAGAGGCCAGTTCATGGGAAGTGATGATTCACTCATATGGGCAACTAAAGCAACTGACCCAGAAAAAGATGATTATGTCCAAGACATCAAGACGAGAAACAATGGCAAAACAAAGAACATTGTGATCAGATATGAGAAACCTGGAGTTAAAGGACCGGAGATCAGAAGAGAAACAAACAAAAAGTTGAACGTCAAAAGGAAATCTACAGAAGAAGCTCAGAGATGGAAGGACAGAGGTCAAATGCAAATTTGGGGAACAGTGCTTTCTCCAGAAGGATGGGAGAAAGGAGTAGTGATCTGCAGAGAATGGATGATCATTGGATACTATAAAGAAACATTTGGAAATGCACAGATTATATGCAAACCTTTATGGCCAAGACTTGCAAGACTGCTAACATGGGTCGAAGATATAGGAGGACCACTACAGATAATGCCATTGGAGAATTTCAAACTGTGCTTCAGAAACAAAGGTACAAGATAAATGGGAGAAAATCACAACTGTGGACGAATCTTGGATGCTACAGGAATGATGCATGGAACTGCAGTGATCATGGATCATTATTGGACGTGTGGATCCAAAACATATATCAGATTGCCGAAGAATTGGGGAGGTATATGTACATTGGTGAATGTCCATGCTCCAGCATTGGTGATTCCAAGGAGTGATCTGAATATTGACAGTTTTCCAAAAGCAGGTGCTCACCTGAGGAAGAAGAGATCTGTGGAACTGATGAACAGGATGAAGAGAGAAAACTATTTATCTGCCAAATCGATAGAAGCCTTTGATGCAGTCCCATATGAACATAGGTTGCTCAGCTTGACCTCATCAGTGTTCACGACAATACTGATGCCAACAATTCAAGTTGGAGAAAATACTAAATGGTTGCAAATAACCAGATGGGAGTTACTGCAGACCATCAATACAACCATAAAGGGATTTAATGCAATCAAAGAAGAGTTAAGAGCGATTTGACTAATGACGCTCCAGAACAGATATCTCCAAGACATGATCACAGCGATGGATGGAGGTATTTGTGCAAAAATCAGAGAATCATGTTGCACATTTATACTGTCACACAATGACGGAAATGGAACCTTAACAGAAGCTATAGGTATACTGACACAACTACAGAATCAGATGATAGATGAAGTTACCAAAGTTGATGATGACAGTTGGTTTGGAACACTTTTCATGGGTTCCACAATGGATGGCAGATGCATTCAAATTCCTGTTGGTGATGATATTGCTTGGATTCTGTATAATCAAGCTAATAATCTCTAAGTGCCAGAAAACTGCAAAAAAAGGCCATAGGGATGAAAATCATGATTGATGTTGAGTCAGGATGGAAGCCCAAGGACTTGACTGACGAAGAAATAAGAGAGTTTGTGAAGGCCAGCATTTATGCACCAGAAGGAACAAAGTTCCTGTATCCTAGAAAACATAGAAAATATGTGGGAAGATGGATCTACTGCAATCCAAGTGGAGAATGTCAACTAATGACATGGAACAAAGATGAGCATGTGAGAACAGCAGGATGCTTGAAGGGAGTCAGAAAGATATGAACCCCGAAGAAACATTTCTTCAGCCCTAGATGTCTAGATCCAGAGGAAGAAATAAAAGTGAATGCAAAGAAAGAAATGAGAAGTGGTCGATGAATCGCCCAGAGGGGGAAGTGCCAAGTGCCATCCACACTCCAGCCACCCCCGTAGTACCCGGTACTTTCACGCCAAAGTATGTGACGTATGATGAACAAATAAACCAGCAAAGAACAGCGGTTGGGCTTTGCCCAGTGCCTATAAGAGTAACAGCACCTATTGAAGTACTGACACCTAAGTAAACATGGACATTAAGTACCCATTGAGAAAACCATATCTACAGTCGAGCCAGAACGACAGTTGTCAGAATGGAATACCCGAAGAAGCTAAGAAGATAATAAAGGAGTACGAATGGTGATGTCATGAGAAATCGGACTGACGCACATATAGAAGATATAATGACCTAAGAATACTGACAAAGAGATGAAATACCATGGGTAAGTGACATCTTGAGGCTAAGGTGAAGCAGTTGATGTCAAGACGCAGAAACTTATGCTATATGCACAATGAAGATATTCACTTAGTTTAAACGTGTACAGATGCAAGAAACCGCAAGAAGCAAAGTAATTGTTAAGCTTGCTTATGCTTAGTAGTAAATAGATTGCTGCAAGTGCCAACATATACATATATATACCTCAAAAGCACTTTATAGATGCGGATGAGTATAAATGCACTACGCACATAAGCAGAACTGAACAAAGGTTACTAAAGGTCTCAAGAGGAGAGTGTTGCGGCAAACAAATGAAGAATTAAGACAGAGAGAAACCTAGCTGAAGGTAACCATGCCAAGAAGCCAAGGTCGTATTGGGATGGAAAAGCCCAACAGTGGATACAATTAAAGAGAAAAAGAACAGAGTATCCTGTTCAGAAATGTCAAGATAAGCCACAGACGGTAGAAGACTGGCAGAATTAAATCAAATACACGAAATTACACAAAGAAGAGGTTGATTTCACGGTGTCCTAATCACGTGACAAGGCAGGCAGGAAGGGATGAGACTTTCACACATACGCATGGATCCCTGCCAACCCAATACTCCTTAAGCTGTCTCAGACCAAGAAGCAGATTCGAGGTCAAACTACAAAGAAGTAATTGACACATGACCATTGAGGTGATGATTGATTGTAACAAAATTGGAGGGAAGCTGTGGTGCAGACAAACTCCCTGCACCTGTTGGTTGTTTTGCATGCTGCTAGACGTAAGTGGAAAAGTATGAGTGGGGTTGATGCCAAACCAATCATAGTGGACCGTGTAATCTAGGCTCCTATAGTGAGTAGAACCAATGGGACGTCGTACTTTTAGTGACGTTTATCGTGCCCATTTTGAAGGAAGGGCTTAGTTGCCCCATCTGACATTGATTATCCAATCCCCTCTCCCTGTTACGACATACAGTTATAGTACCTATATTAAAGTTACCTTCCTATAACCAATCATGTTGCATGTTAGGTTTTTAAGATTGCGTGTCAGTGATGATGAGTTTTTGATATAAATACTGTGTTTATTCTGAAATGAAGTGGAGCTGAAGCGAGAAGGAAGATCGAGCAGTTGCTGATGTTCATTGTACGCCCCGTTTTTTGTACTTGTCATTAAACTGACTCCCTTTGCCAAACTATTAAGTTGTCATAGTTATTTGATGCCAGAGTACAAATCTGCATCCCCATCCATCTCGAGAGTGCTGCTACTCATCTTAAAGGGCTCTTTGGAGACCCCGAGTCAAATGGACCAGTTCGGGTCCATTCAGTTCACTTGGTAGCAGAGGTTGGATGGTTCGATTAGATAAGATACCCATTGGTTGTCAACATAAGTAACTTCGGTTCCTCTGCAATATCACAAGTCCTTTGCCATCTGGCTGAAAGAACGAGAAGCTTCCAGTAGATAGTGGTTAGTTTAATTAAAAACCCTGCAGGTTAGATGTGAAGGGACCTTTGCTTTTCCCCCAAGAACCCCTTCCCACTTCTACGAGCAGCTGATCGAACGAGCAGCACGGAAAGGCGGTAACATAGGCAGTGATCCCGAGCGTCCGGAGAGGAAAAACATGCGAACGGTGAGTGAAAAAGACTGAATGCTTTGGCAAAATGCTGCATGCCTTAAAAACAAGTAAATGGAAGGTAACGGAGGGAGGAGGGACCGACTTCATTAAACCGACTTCCTTTGCCAAACTATTGAGTTGTAATAGTTATTTGATGGAAGAGTACGAATCTGCATCCCCATCCATCTGAAGGGTGCTTCTACTCATCTTAAAGGGCTGTTTGGAGACCCCCAGTCAAATGGGCCGGCTGGGGTCCATCCAGTTCAGGAGTAATGCCCGAAGTACACTAAAACCTCTTAGAGGTGGCCTTGTTTAGGGCAGAATTTGGCAAAGACTTCTTTGGTGCGCTGCGTGTAAGTGAGTGGTGGCACAGAATAAAACAGACGTAACGGGAAGGGCACTGAATTTGGGTCACCTTTAACATTATGGGGTTGGTGATCAAGGTTAGAATGTCCAAGACGGATCAGGAGGGAAGAGGTAGGTGTATCACCACTTTGCTTTCGCAGATCTGGTGTGCAGACTGGTTGGGGAGGCATACCTGCTGGTAGATGAGGATGGTTCCTCTGTAACTCTTTTCTAATTGAGAAAGATGCAGGCAATGACACAATAGAAAGCAGGTTTTATGGAGATGGGGTGGTCTTCACATTACTTTAGGACTGGAGCGGCCATGACGGCCTTTCAAGAAAGGATGTCTGGACACGAAATACAAAGGATGGGTAGCTAGGCATCTGACAGGTATAAGCTTTATATCTGCCTGGCGAACATGAAGAATGAGGGCCTGGGGGCTCATGGTGCCACGTGAAGGTGAGTGCGTGGTGGTGGGAGTCAGCTATTAGGAGGTTGTGATGACGGCCAGGAATAGGAATCTTGTAGCGGGCCTCAACTGCGTATTAATACTTGAGGCATATAATTGGTAATTGTTTCCACTGTGAAAAAAATTAAATAAAGATGACTTGTGCAGAGTTAATGGATGTGGTCTTTAATTTTTTCTGATTACCTCCAGTACTTGTACAGGTGTGGGTCAATGGGCATTCGTTTGTGGCCCGAGCAGAAAAGAGAGCCCGCCAGTGGATATGGAGGGGTAGCCATGCTGATTTGAGAAGAACAGCAATGGTTTGGCTTGCTGTGTTGGGCATGTGGTGGGCCGGCCTGCTGCCCACAGTTAGAAGGTATGTGAGAACAGGCGCAGCACCAAACCTTTTAGTTAACCACCTGGGTGGTAATGATAGTGCTTTCCTAGGAAGGGGTCTGCCGATGCACCACATGAAAAAAGGCTTAAGGAAGTTACCACAAATGTTGAGGGATACTGAAATAGTTTCGTCGGAAATAATATCCAAGCAGGAATGGCAAGGCGCACAGTCAGGTAATTCTGCGAGAAACATAAAGCCAATTTCTCAGCATATGGGGTGGACTTATCGGACGGAGGACACAATCTTTTTACTAGATATCTTTGGTGTGCTTGTAAAAGCTGGATGCGAGTAAGACTGTGTAGTAGTAGCGACTTTCAGGGCAATCACGTTTGGGAGCTAGCCGTGAGCATTGGTTCTTACAGGCACTTTCACACTTAAGGACAGTTGGACTCCTCAAGAACTGCACAGTGGCCTGGGCTTCTCTCCATACAGGCATATGGGAATTAATAGACTGTTCCTGATAGAAACTGCTCCCAGAAATGGGTTTTCACCTGGAAGGGCTCAACCGGACATTATGTTGTTCACTCGGAAGTAATGTTAAACCGAGTGATGGGTTCACCGGTTTGAAGCCCGAGAATGACTGAAGGGCATCCGGCCAATGTGCTTAGGACCAGGTTCTCTAGCGGCCTGGGCACTGCTAGGATCTCCCGTAAATTGACTCTTAGTAAAGTGGCCAACTTTTCTTCCAAAACAATCAGGTGTCTGTGTGTAAGTTATTTATTTAAGCTGTCTAGAATGAATGTGAGGGCTTTAGTAAACTCAGCAGGTACACTGTGGGAGGTCTTCAAGGTGGTGGTGAGAGGAGCGGCTATAGCTAAATCAAAAGGGGTGCAAGATGCTATTTTGCGGGATTTACAAAAAACAGAAAGTAGACTAGAAACCGTAATGCAAATAGGTAAAAGATTCTTAGAAGTGGCCCAGGAGGTGTCCCACCTACAACAGGAATGTAGAGAACACTGGGAAAGGTTGGGTAACTTAAGCTACAGGAAATACATTGAGAGACAACATGCAGAGGGAGACAAGCCGGGACAATTGCTACCCTGGTTGTATAAAAGAGAGACCACTCGGCAGACAATCAGAGCAGTGAAGGGGATAGACGGGAAGTTGCAGGAGACCCAAGAGGAGGTGAACAAGTGTTTTTATGACAATTATACACACCTGTATAAGGAAACCGCAGAGTGGGATGAGGCAGATATACGCGATGCATTGGCCGAGATCTGTCTCCCAAACTAAATAAGGAGGAAAGAGACAGCCTAGAGATACCCATCACGATAGAAGAACTAGAGAATGTGATAAGGGAGCTACCAACCAGTAAAGTCCCTGGGGCGGATGGGCTACCCAGGGAATTTTATAAATAATACAGAGCTGAACTCTTTCCCCCACTTCTAGCAAAGTTAAATGAGGCACTGGACACGGGCAGATTGCCCGGGTCCCTGAGAGAGTCGATAATTATCCCTCTCCTTAAACCAAATAAGCCGTATACTGAATGGGGCGCATATAGACCCCTTTCGTTGCTGAGCCAGGATGGAAAGATTCTGAGAGCAGTCATGCCAAAGAGGCTCAGACCGGTCATACATAAGCTTATACATCTTGATCAGACAGAATATCTCCCACATAGAAATATTACCAACAACCGGAGGAGATTGCATCATATAATAGATTATACCCAGGGAAGAACACAGGAAGTGACAGTAGCGTCACTTGATGTAGTAAAAGCGTTTGACTCAGTAAGATGGCCATGGCTGCTAGCGGTCCTGAAAGAGTTTGGTATCAGGCCCCATACATTAAATGGGTGTGGTTGCTGAACAATGACCCGATAGCAAGGGACAAAACGGGCAGCAGTATCTTCGAAAAGTGGCAGTTGAGTAAAGGCACGAGGCAGGGATGTCCATGGTCCATGATGCTCTTCATCTTAGCGTTAGAGCCACTAGCGGTCTATTTAACGGAAGAATATGGGGAGGTGGGTATTAGTATTGCCCGGGAGTTGCCAGAGTAGCACACGCCTGCCTGATGCCTATTCTATCCTGCTGTACTGTCTCCGGGACCCTCCTGATATTACATTAGGTAAGATATGGGCATTTATGATCGCTATCCCTAACTTTGATCATTCCACTCTGTCTCTACTGCTCGCTGTCTGCTGTTCCTTCTGCAAGAGCCTTTACTCCTTATCCCAAACGCTCCTCTTCTGAAAGCCTGCACTCCCCCGATGCACACTCACCAAGTGGCCTCCCTCTCCTGATTTTGATGTTAACATTGCGATAACATTTTTGAAGAACTGAACTTTTTCACCTATTCTACAAGGTGCGGGGTCATGGATTTCACACCGCTGGTTTCCTCTTTACTCTGCTACAACATAGTCGGTCGTTCTTACTGATGCGATGCGACTGACAAAACCCAATGTTATCTGATTGACTGTAATATTTTACACGCATCCTTTGCTCTAAGCCCCCTGTAACATGAGGTGCGGCTTGCAATGTGCTGCACCTACTTGATTGACTGTAATGTGTTGCTCCTACTGATTTTACCTACATCCTTTGCTTTAAGCGCCCCATAACATGAGGTGCAGCCGGTAATGTGTCTACCTGATTGACTGTAATGTGTTGCTCCTAACTGCATCCTTTGCTTTAAACTCCCCATAACATGAGGTGTGGCTTGCAATGTGCTGCGCCTACCTGATTGACTGTAATGTGTTGCTCCTGTTGATTTTACCTGCATCCTCTGCTTTAAGCCCCCGTAACATGAGGTGTGGCTTGCAATGTGTTGCACCTACCTGATTGACTGTTATGTGTTGCTCCTAGCTGGATCCTTTGCTTTAAGCTCCCCGTAACATGAGGTGCGGCTTGCAATGTGCTGCGCCTACCTGATTGACTGTAATGTGTTGCTCCTATTGATTTTACCTGCATCCTCTGCTTTAAGCCCCCGTAACATGAGGTGTGGCTTGCAATGTGCTGCGCCTACCTGATTGACTGTAATGTGTTGCTCCTATTGATTTTACCTGCATCCTCTGCTTTAAGCCCCTGTAACATGAGGTGCGGCCTGTAATGTGTTGTGCCTACCTGATTGACTGTAATGTGTTGCTCCTACCTGCATCATTTTCTTTAAGCCCCCCACCCGTAACATGAGGTGTGGCCTGTATTGTGTTGCTCCCACCTGATTGACTGTACCTAACCATTTACACTATGCTAAGCACTTATGTAACCCCGTAAGCCTTCTTTAACAGCGCTGCGATGCCTCAGGGTTGTTTGTGCGCTTTATAAATGCAAATAAATCAATAAAATAAATAAATAGTAAGGGCTAGCCACGCAAAGGGTCTTGAGTGCAACGGATGTCTTAGAGCGCAAGGCCTCATTTGCACCTTGCATTTTGCAGGCCAGGGTGAATTGGCTCTAATTTGTCCACTGTAGACAGGTACAGTAAAGGTCTGGGTAAAGGGTGTAGCCGAATTAAATTGCAAGAATCCTTGCATAGCTTTATGATGACGTTTTTTAGGGATGCACAGTATTTGGAATTGTATATACACACACAATCCTAACAAATGCAAATTCCTACTGCACACTGGCAACTTGTATCGCCCAGATCTTCTATTTCTAGACTATAACATGGATTGTTTTGCGTGTAACTCATATCTTCAAACGGAGATGCCAATTCCCTGTGCCTATGCATGCATGTTTCCCTGCAGCAAAGCGGTCGAAATGCAGGCCTGTGTCCTGAAAGTGTCATACATTCCATTGAGAAGCCTCCCTCTCCATGGTGGCTTCCGAGCCGTGTATTTGGCGGGCGAACGCGCCAACTATGGAGGCACTGGCGGGCGCCGCCCCTTAGTGGGGGCTCCCCCCACCCAACCCCCCCTGTGCACCAGCAAGGGACAATTGGGGCTCGGAGTTGGGGGAGGGGAGGACAAGCACGTCACCAGGTGGCGCCAGAAAGGGGGGGCGCGACTGAGAGAGGTTTGGGCTATATAAAGCCTCCTTCCTTGAGGCTTACTCTCTCGGTTTCTGTCCTCCCCCTTCACCAGAGTGGAAATCCCACCCACCCTCCCATTCCAAAGGTTGATGTCTAAAATAATATGTCTGTTTCTGTTTCAGGTTGCCCAGCGGAGTTACATTGCGATCCCATAGAGAAAGCACTGGCAGACCCCGTAGGGGGCTGCGCAGCCAATAGCTTAGAATCAACGGCGCCCAGGAGTAATAGACTCAGGGGAGGCCTCTGGTGTAGGGGGAGGAGTTAGGGGGCTTGGAAGTCATTCCAACCCCAAATGTGGGGGATTGGGGAAGGGAGAACAAAGAAAACGGAAAGGGGAAGAAGGGAAGGCGGGGGGAATAAGAAGAAGGTGTCACAGTAAGGTTTGGGAAAGAAACAAGTAGGGGAATGGATAACGGAAGAAAATAAGGAAGGAAAAGTACCTTGGGGAAGGGGAAGAGTAAGTGGGGACGGGAAAGGTTTAAGTAGTTTGGGGGAAGCAAGTTTAAGGCAGGGGAGGATGAGACTGGGCAACTTGGGGAATAGAGAGAACAGAACATGGAGGCAAAGGGGGGTGGGGGAATTGGAAGAAAACCAAAGTGGGTAAAGTGAGAGGAAGAGACTCGGGAACCAAGGGTGGTAGGGTTAGATAGGGGTAGGGGCCCAGGGGATGGGGGGGGAGAAGGATAGTTTTGGAATTAGACCTGAGAAAGATCATTGAAGATGGCTAATAGTGAGAATAAACAACAGTGAAATGAAGTAGAATAGTAGCATACCGAACCAGGAAGTAGTAGATAGAAGGGAAGTAGGGAACGCTCAGCGCCAGAATTAGAAGGGTCGACAGGTAGAACAAGGGAACAGGAAATGAAAGAAAGAAGGTACCGAAAATGGGAATGGGAGCAAAGAGTAGAAGAAAACGTGTACTGTGAATAAGGACACAGAAAAAAGTGTCTGGGGAAATGTGTACTGTGAATAAGGACACCGAAAAAAGTGTGTGTACGGAAATAGTAAACAAGAAATGGCCATGGGGAGAGAGGGAAATCTGTAGGGAGGGACGGGCTCAACCGTAAGGGTCCTCAGGACACTGACGGTGGGGCGGGGGTGTTCTTAAGAAGCCACACCCGGCGTAGAAGATCCTGCGGTGTGGTGGAGAAACGGATCACCTGTGATATAACTCCTTGACTTTATGTAAATAAAGCTTGCTGTGGCATTGTGATTTCCATCTTGAAAACTGGTCTGGTCTCTTTATTCCAGGGAAAATCCCTGGAGGTCCGGTAAGGGGGTGGTGGGAGATGGGTGTGAATGTGGCAAACAAACTGGTGGGTCTGGGGAGGCGCAGCGACGGGATGCCCCCGCTAAGCGAAAGGTGAACCTTCCTGCGTCACGCCAGGTGAAGGCGGGCTGACAAGCACAGAGGCTGTCTGCAAACACGCAATCAGCGACACCATCAAGCAGGCAGTCACCGAGCAGCAATCCGAGGGCAGTCTGCTGTCTGCTCGGGAACTTCAAGACAACACGCGTGTGATTGTGCTGGGCTCAAGGGGGCTTATTTGTCTGCTAAACGCCCTGCCTCGATTCAAGGTTTTGTTTACTGACCAGGGGAGTTAACAACACGAGGAGCCTCAGTTCAGCGGCCTGAGGCAAGAAACTTAATTTTTCTTTTCTCTTTTTTTTCAGGAAAAAAGCAGATTGAATTTCAGGTTGCGGGATTAAGAAGACGAGTTTTAGGGGGTTGCTTTTTGGCAATAAAAGCTAAGAAAAGCAGCTGGGGGATTAGGGCGAGCTGAGGTCTTCCCTTTCAAACGGCTTCCAATTGTTTTCCTTAAAAGTATCCCCTCTGCCCACCAAACACTGTTTACTGCAGCAAGTTGGTGAGCGAGCAGGGCCTGGTTGGATGCACTGTTTTGCTGTGACTGACTGCCAGCCGGCCTCTTAAAATCTGCATTAAGAAAGTGATACACTTGTAATGTGCGGCTGCTTCTATAGAAAAGTGAAAACATTAGAAATGTTCACTTAACGGAGTGATATCACACATCTTATTTTATTTAAAACGTCCAAGTAATCATGGTTGGCACCTCGAACCATATAGTATTAGACTATAAACTATGTGTAAATTAGCACCCAGAATGCACCCTCTATTTCATTCCTGTGTTGCGCTGTGAGGAAACATTTGAAAATATATGTTTGCCTCCCTGCAGCAAGTTTTACAAAAGTAACAAGATTAGATCGCTGACTTCACCCTGTCTAAAAGTAAATACACGTGTATCACTGCACTAGACAGAGGACATGGGCACTGCAATGGACATTAAAGTGTAGGCCGTCCCTTTCACGTTCCTCCAGCGAGAGCAAGAGATATGGAGAGCCAAAGAGAGGGAGAGCAAGAGAGCGAGAGAGATACAGAGAGAGGGAGGGCAATAGAGAGACAGACAGAAAGAGAGCAAGAGAGAGACAGACAGAGAGGGAGTGCAAGAGAGAGGGAGAGCCAGAGAGAGGGAGAGCGAGACAGACAGAGAGGGAGAGCAAGAGAGAGAGAGATGGAGAGCAAGAGAGAGAGAGAGAGATACAGAGATAGGGGGAGCAATAGAGAGACAGACAGAAAGAGAGCAAGAGAGATACAGACAGAGAGGGAGTGCAAGAGAGAGGGAGAGCCAGAGAGAGGGAGAGCGAGACAGACAGAGGGGGAGAGTAAGAGAGAGAGAGAGATGGAGAGCAAGAGAGAGAGAGAGAGAGAGAGAGAGATACAGAGATACAGAGAGAGGGGGAGCAAGGGAGAGACAGAGAGAGGGAGAGCAAGAGGGAGAGAGAGAGATACGGAGAGAGGGAGAGCAAGAGAGAGAGAGAGATGGAGAGCAAGAGAGAGAGAGATACAGAGAGAGAGGGGGAGAAATAGAGAGACAGACAGAGAGCAAGAGAGAGACAGACAGAGAGGGAGTGCAAGAGAGAGGGAGATGGAGAGCAAGAGAGAGAGAGGGAGAGATACAGAGAGAGGGAGAGCAAGGGAGAGACAGAGAGAGGGAGAGCAAGAGGGAGAGGAATACGGAGAGAGGGAGAGCAAGAGAGAGAGAGATGGAGAGCAAGCGAGAGATACAGAGAGAGAGAGAGCAAGAGGGAGAGGGATACGGAGAGAGGGAGAGCAAGAGAGAGACAGGCAGACATAGAGCAAGAGAGAGACAGAGGGGGAGTGCAAGAGAGAGGGAGGCCCAGGGAGAGGGGGCGAGAGAGACAGAGAGAGTGGGAGCAAGAGAGAGTGAGAGCAAGAGAGAGACAGAGAGGGAGTGCAAGAGAGTGGGAGAGCCAGACAGAGGGAGAGCGAGAGAGACAGAGAGAGGGAGAGCAAGAGAGAGAGAGAGATGAGAGCAAGAGAGTGAGAGAGATACAGAGAGGGGGAGAGCAAGGGAGAGACAGACAGAGGGAGAGCAAGAGAGAGAGAGATGAGAGCAAGAGAGAGATACAGAGAGAGGGAGAGCAAGAGAGAGACAGACAGAGAGCAAGAGAGAGACAGAGATGGAGTGCAAGAGAGAGGAAGAGCCAGAGAGAGAGAGAGAGGGAGAGAGAGAGAGAGAGAGGGAGAGCAGCAACGGAGAGACAGAGAGAGAGAGTGCAAGAGAGAGGGAGAGCCAGAGAGTGGGACACCAAGAGTGAGAGAGACAGCGAGAGGGAGAACAAGAGAGAATCAGACAGAGAGAGGGAGAGCAAGAGAGAGAGAGAGATATGGAGGGAGGGAGGGCACGAGAGAGACAGACAGGCAGAGAGCAAGAGAGAGACAAAGACGGAGTGCAAGAGATAGGGAGAGCCAGAGAGAGGGAGAGCGAGAGAGAGTTGGAGAGCAAGAGAGAGAGAGAGATACGGAGAGAGGGAGAGCAAGGGAGAGACGAGACAGACAGGGAAACAGGGTGCAAGAGAGAGAAAGAGCCAGAGAGAGTGAGAGCGAGAGACACAGAGAGGGAGAGCAAGAGAGAGACAGACAGAGAGAGGGAGAGCAAGAGAGAGAGAGAGATACAGAGAGAGGTAGAGCAAGAGAGAGGCAGACAGAGAGAGGGAGTGCAAGAGAGAGAGCGAGAGAGACAGCAAGAGAGAGACAGACAGAGAGAGGGAGAGCAAACGAGAGAGATACAGAGAGAGGGAGCGCAAGAGAGAGGCAGACAGAGAGAGGGAGTGCAAGAGGGAAAGAGAGCAAAAGAGAGAGTAGGAAAGAGAGAGACTGAAGGCCTGATTTACAAAAGCCTTTTATCATGTGCAATCCCAATGGAAAACGTTTTGTAAATCAGACCCAGAGAGAGAGAAAGGGAGCGAGACAGACAGAGATAAAGAGAGAGATGACCTAGGTAGTAATGGCACTTTCGTTTTATGTTTTCCTAGGTAGTTAAGTGATACAAAGCGGCTGCGTATTTACATTCAGATAGGAAGCAGCTTCATCTGAAGCATTTCACACTTCCAGCCACCCAATCTACTTTTGTTCCTCTGTGACAGTTGCTTCATAATGGAAAGCTTTCATTCTACAAGGGCTCCCCTCTGCTAAATGTGAGGGTTCATAACAGGGGCTAATATGCACATCTGTATGTGGCCTAAAGCTATTATCCAAGGTGCCACTGGTGATTACGTCAATGTTTTAAGTACAGTTGGATGGCGCTTCTTTGACATCTTGTGTGTCAATATAGTGGCTATTGGTGAATGCAGAGGTCTGCATTTCAATTAATATGCTTCCTTTTCAGAAGATCTTACCTTTAACCCATCTCTGCCCAGCCCCCCCCACCCCCCACCCCGCCGCCGCCCATATTCACATACAAAACGTCTGCGTTTCAAGTTTAAGAGCTGTCCTTAAAAAAACACCTACTGACGCAGCATTCCTGCACCAATCCGTCAAAACCTTTTTTTTGTTTTGTAAAGTAAAAGGCTTCTCCCGCCTACTATTGAAACATGTCTGCCTGCTATTGTTGCACAATGCAGATGCATTTTCTACATGGGTATAGCTTTTAGGGAATAGAAGGTCTGCCTTTTTGAATTATGGTTATACCTAATTTTAGGAAGTGCCCTCCGTCCCGTTAAGGTTCCTCTTTCAGTGCATGTGTTGTAGCGACGTTTGTCCGTATTTCAAACAAGCAACAGCGCACATGGTTTTTGCTTATTTAACGGCAAATAACACTTTCCGTGGTGCACGTTCGATACACTTATGCACTTCAGCCAAATTTTTGTCCCGGCAGTTCTGCCAGTGTGCTTGTCCCCTGCCCCCAGATAAATCTAGTCGTTTTCTGGGAGGGGCGTTTAAAAGCGTGACGTGGCGTAGAAGACTCCATGCTTCAAGGGTCCGCTTGAGCATATCTTCAGCCCGTCACACAGCCGTGTGCTCACTCTAGGACCACACAACCAATGCGCTAGAAAGTGACGCACATAGCATTGCTCTGCCTCCTGAGTGGTTTCATTCCCGCTTGTCACAATCTGCGTTTCTTTGACCCACAGGCACTGCTACTAGCCCAGCCACATACCCCCCCCCCCCCCAACCTCCTTGAGCCTCTCTCCAGTTGTTTTTTTGAGTCTATCCGTTCACCTTTTTCCTTTTTTTACCCCTTGTCCCCATAGACCATGCTCCCAGGTGGGGGCACTATGTGGCAAAGCCTCTGAGGTCTAAGACCATTATGGCGAGAGGGGCCTAGTATAAATGCTTATTAACATAACAAGGTTCTATGTTCTTAGATCGCCAGGCTTTTTTTCCACTGAATTTTTTGCCAAACATTTTCGGCTGAAAAAGACTCATCACATTTCTTTAAAATATTTAGGTGGTCTCCCCAGACACCCCTTCCCTATTTTGTAGTCCCTATACCCTGCAGCCCCCTACCACTCATATGCCCTTACCCACCCACCCCTTATATTTTTCGATGAGTTTTTCGGCTGAACATTTTAGGCAAAAAACGGCGCGAAAAAAAGCCTGGCGAAGTAATAAAGTCTTAGCCATAACATATCTCCATAGGGGTGTGAAATCTGTTTGCAGGTGGGCTTCTTTCACTTATTAATGAGCTGCCGGTGTGTGATGACGTCATGCCTCTCTGTCACACTGTTCGGGGAGGGGCACCGCCCGTGTTCTAAAGCGTGCCCGTATTTCTCCAGGGCAGGCTTGCACTGCCCCCCTACAGTCCCTGCACATCTGTAGACTGTGTCCCTGCACATCTGTAGACTGTGTCCCTGCTCGCTGGCTGCAATCGGTTTAAGGTGCAAGGCCACAGCGTTGCCGCTTCTGGCAGATGGAATACATCTGACCACGCTCGTTTTAAATCGCGAAAAGTATTTCAAGCCCAACAATTAAGTGGGGGAAAGGGTTAAATAAGCAAACGTCGCAGCTAATGGAACCCACATGCATTTCGGATACAGCTGAAGTCTGGCGAGTCCTTACTTTTTTCTTTTTGTATAAAAAAAAAACTGCAACTCTCCAGTACCTGCGAGGCCAGGGCGAAGCGTCAGCTACGAGGAAACCCAAACACTGGGGACTTGAAGCAGGTTTGTTGTGACAGGACAAGTGGCTCCTGCAAACGCTCCATAAATCAGGGGGAGGGGGCAGGTTCTGCTGCCACAGGCCCGGGAGCTGCGGTGTCCTTGGTGTGAAACAAACAGACGACTCTGTCACCACAAGAGAGGTAGAACAGCACTTCAGCACCACACGTACCGCGAGTACTCACCGGGCATTGGAGGTGACAGAATTGTCTTTCATTTTTCAGCCCTTTTTTTTAGAGCAAGTACAATATGTCGGCATAAGTAAAAAAAATAACAGGTATGATACTTATTATTAGTTTTAGAGACTGCGTCAGTCAGCCCCACAGAGTGTGCCCCCACCAGAGGTATTGTGCAGAGAATATACATAGAAAGAGGCAATCAGAGCAGAGGAAGTGAAAGGGGGAGAAACGTTAACAAACATGAAAGATTTGAAAAGGTAAGAGAGGGGATGGAAAGAAGGGATGGCTTTTTTGCTCCCTGACATGCCTGCAGAGCGACCCACAATACCTCCTAAGCCCTGTGGTGAAAGGGCTGGGCTTAACTGCTGTTAGGCTGTGGCGAGTGAAGTGGAGTGGAGCATCTTACTCAGCCTCCACTGGAGAGGTGCGTGTGCCTTTAAGGGATCAAGACCTGCTGACCAGCTGACCTTAAAAGGCCGCCTCTAGTGCCCTTGTGGCATAAACCCTGTGGTGAAAGGGCTGGACTTAACTGCTGTTAGGCTGTTTGGCGAGAGGCGCCAGCGCGGACAACCAATGGCCACTCCCGTGTCTAGAACACGGCACAGAAGAAACATAGTACGGACGAAAATGGAGTCTGCAGCACTGAAAACCAGCCTTGTGCCAGAAAAGTAAGTCAATTTTATTCATGCACATCAATGAGTGAAGAGCCATGTGTGGATGTTAATAACACTAACATTAACAACTCTAGCAATACCGCCAATATGGGCTGTGTAGGTGTACTGCACAATCAATCACCAGAAAGCTGTGAGGAAGATGCTGGATTGGAAAAGGGCCTGACGCCGAACAGTAATGCTAGTAATGTTAGTCATGATCAGTCTCAGGGACACGCTCCTCGCCTCATGGACAGCAGTATTGCTGACGGGCTAGGCCCCCTCCAGAGCTCTACACACTCAGACGAACACAAGCACAATCACCGCGATTACTTACCCGGGTGGCGTGTGCACACTGTTGAGTGTTCAGGCGCCAGTGTTGGAGTCGTGTGGGTAAGTCCAGTGTACGGGTCCACCAGTGCACCCGGCTGTGGCTGGGGGCGGTGACGGTGGAGGAGCCGGTGGTGGATTGCGGGTGGAATCGCGCACGGATGACGATGTGTGCGTGCTCGGTGCACCTGCTGACGAGTATACGGATCACTCTGTCCGCGGTACACCGCGTCAGGGAGGGATGGCTCCTCCTACCGGATTAGGTAAAGACACGGAGCGGTGGAGTTCGCTGGAGAGGCTCTGTTGACAGCCTGGAGGGGGAGGCTGGTCCGGGGGGAGGGACAGACCTCAGGATTATTGGCACCCCGACTAGAGACAAGACCTGAGGTGTGCTCTATTGAGAATGTCCCGGAGGAACATTACGATGAGGTATTCTGCTCCTCGACGGGACAGATAAAGGATCCCTGTACACCGGAATGGCAGGTAAGAACACTAGCAATAGAAGAGCTGGTGGGTCCCAGGCGTGATGAGCGCTGAGACTCGATAGAGGTTATAAACAACATACTGAACAGCATGATTGTAATGAACAAAACATGCAGTAATAAACTGAAAAAGGGTTACACTTTGCATGACGAATTACCACAAATGCAGAAAGTAGCGCTAAAACGGCAGAATTCTCAACTAACAGAGCCAAATGAGGATATATGGGCAAATGTTCACTATAAACGTACGAAGCAGTCTATCTGCGCCCCAAATGAGAGGATAAGCGAGTCCTCTGTGCAGGACTCGTCATTTAATCAAATTAATTCTCAAAAGAGAGCTGTTAATGTCAAACGGCTTGAACCAGAATTAATGAATGTGCAAAATTCACAGCCTAGTAGTTGTACGAATTCATCAGCCAATTGTGACCCGTCTGATTCATCCCTCATGGAACGCCCCTTTCTGAAAATAAGGAGGGGCAGATTTCCTAAGCAAAAGAAAGTAAAGAAGCATATTACCAAGGCCAAGACCGTGGAGGTGAATGAGGTCGGTCTAACAACGGACCATCAAGCCGCTATAATATCCTCAATTGCGATCTCTATGGCCCCTTTCATGAAGCTATACGAAAACCTGAATGAATCAATGAAGGACTCTACAACTCTGATGGCACTATTGAACACTAAAGTTGCTCACTTGGACCAAATATGCAACCGATCTTCCTGCAAGGTTAATTAAGGGTTAAAAGGCCTGGATGTTTCACTTAAAGCTTTGTGTGAGCAAAAGAGAAATGATTCTTTGGACAAAAAACTTTTGGCTGAAGTTGCCCGGGAAGCACTAGCCTTATTCAAATACAAAGGCCTAACTCGTATAGGTCCTCAATGTGATAATGACCTAAATAGTAGTAACATACTATGAAGAAGTACAACATTACCTCTAACTGTGTGCCCTGAGATAAAGCAAGTGAATGCCGGAGGCAGCAGTGACGCGATTTCAAGTGTAAGGGAGAAGCTACCTCAAGGGTCGGAGGTGTTTGCGTCATCTGTTCAGACACACGTGATCGACCTTGCCAATAGCAAAGATCTGGTTCAAGTCAGTCAAGTTCATTTGAATCCAGTAAGTGCCGTGATAAGTCCACGAGGACGTGAAGCAAGTACCCCACTTGAGTGTGAAAAAATTGTTGACATTTCATTCAATACAGCCTTCGAACAGGTGAGGGCCTGCAAGAGGCAGTTGAGTTTTTTAGACAAAAGGCCGTCAACATCTAACAGTAAGCAAGAAAACACGCTAATCACTAGTAAGGGCGCAGAGAAGCAAAACGTATTCTCGATTTTTGGAGGTATACCAGCAAATTGTAAGAACCCAGGGGAACCCAAATCTGAATCCACAAAAATGGTCAAAAAATCAAAGAACTAACCGATCAAGAGAACCAATAAAAAACCAGGAGCAAGAACATTTTTGAGGAACTTAAACTTTGTTCAAATAGTGACGAAAGACTTAAACAAACCCAAATTGAAAGAAAACATCCAAAGACCGGAACTGACAAAGGAAGTGGTCCCTCTCCAATCTGTGAAGGAGGCTGATAAACCGCCGGTTGACATCACCGAAGAGCTCCTGAATATGTCTACATATGACGACTTGGAGGAAGTGGAGGTCACAAGAGGTCCCGAAAAGTGTTCTCAAAAAACCTCTGTAGACATACAAGAGGGCTTACCCAACGATCGCCCAGTTGAAATAGAGGGAGATACCTCCACAGTCCTAGGCTCGAGGGCACGGATCCTGGAGCAGGCTGCCTCACCGCAGATGGTGAGAACAAAGATTTCTAGAACGTGTCACCTTGTCAATGAACCCACAAATTCAGAGGTGGATCTTAAAATCCTGAGAAGTCCACCGTTCATGACTTTGCACGAAAAAAGGGCTAAATTATGTAACAGACTAAGAGATGTACAAATGAGTGAAAGAGAGGATCCCCAAATCAGCACACTCAGCAATGAGAAATCAAACATCAATGAAATTTGTGGAGCTGTGGCTTTGGGGGACAGAATCCCTAACAGAAAAATAAATGAAACTTCACCAAACACTCAATTGGATCCACGAGTGGACTCCCATGGAAGAGACAGAGGCATGGATAAAAGAGATAAAACGACAAGGAACTGGTCTTTAAGGTGATGATTTAGAGGATTGATTTGAAGGATAAGCTGATCTTAAATCGTGCAAACATCATTAGGTTTTTTGACTTGATTCCTAGCTTACGTGCTATCACGTCTAAAGACCTAAAGATTGTTGAATTTCCTAATGAAAACCGAACGATAAAGTAATTCTTCATGTCTCTTCTTCATTGATAGCTAACACAATCACTGAGGCAAATGTTGCGCTATTTTCACTGGGATTCGAAGTTTACATGTTGGATTTACTTAGTCTGAACCATCACGCACCGGACACACGAGACAAAGGAGACACGTTAAGCTGCCTGTACCAGAGCACTGTGTTGCGCTCTCTGAATAAAAAGGAGTCTTCACAAACCAAAATTACGGAAGTAAGGTCGAAGACTGGTGGCCAACCGTTGAGACTAATACGCGAAGGCAATCGGTCAGACGAATCAAAACCTAACACTAAGATGAACATTGACATGAGTGCATCTGAGGCACTTAAAATGGAGATGAGAATCACTATAAGTGGAAATCAAGGTTCACAATTACCTATAGCCAAAATACACAGAGTTATATAAGCACAGGCAAGGAAAATGGTGATTGGGGCTGGCTCGCTGCAACGCTCAATACAAAAGAGCGCCAATAATGCCAGGAAGAGTCAACCTTAGATGAGTGCTTAGTGGCCTCCTGGAACACGACAGGCTTTATACATCTTTTTAACATGAATTGGCTGGAGGGCTTAGCGGTCGTATGTTTGCAGGAATCATGGTTAACTGAAACGTCACTTGTGAGTAATTTCGAAGTGGCCTTGAATCCAGCAATAAAACTGTCGAAAGGATGACCGATGGGGGGCTGTTAACATTGGTAAACAGAGCCTTGGGCTTTAGGATCTTAAAGACCTGTAACCATTCCCCGTTTATTCAGGAAACGACAATTACAAAGCTGAAACTGGGTCTTGAGAACGATGATGAAATAACACTTCTAAATGTTTACTGGAACCATCAGAAAGTAGGCAAATTGGATTTCATAGAGAAAATCGTGGAAATTCTGGACTCCCTGCATGAAGGGAAGACAAGGATGAACATCCTGATATGCAGGGACTTTAATATCGATCTTTTTAATCTGGCAACTGAAGACAAAAAGGCGCTCGCCAATGACTGGCTTCAAGAAATGGAAATCAGGCAGTTGCAAATGCTGAATGGGAACACAATTGGGGACATGCCACCTGCCTCAACGTGGCAGCGTGCCGATTCTGCATCAATGATTATGTCTTTGTGTCAACTGATTTGCATGCCCGAATAAAATCCTTTGAGATCAAGAAGCAAACAAACAGAGATCATAACATGTTAATAACGAAACTCTTAACAGCACCAAAGGAAGCCCCTTTAAGATGGCAACACACTATCTCGGTTGCAGCAAATAGGGTGAGACTGTGTCTCGAAGAAGAAGAGGTTGCTCAGTTGTCAACAGCTTACTGTCAGGATAGTACTGAATTAGAATATGATCAGTTTCTGTGTCAATTTAAAACCAAGAATGTGGGGTTGAAAAATTCAAATTCCGTTCGAAAACACTGGTTGACCCCGAAATTCAGAAACATAAACGACAGATGTGACATGCCATTCGACAGGCTCGCTCATCAGACTCAAATGCTAGAAAGACGCAAATTAGAGCAGCCAAACAGTCATATAAGAACTGGCTGAAGGCCCATGTACACCTGACTCTTCAAAACGATGCCGAGATAATGTTATCCATACTAAAGAACAAAAATACAAGAGAGTTTTGGAGGATCACAAATAACATGCAGGCACCGCAAAAATCGCTGCAAACGTGTCTGGTGACAGAAACATCATGGACCTCTCACTTTGAGGACCTATATAGGGGTAATGAAATCGTGGGTGATGAGATAAAGTCAACATTTCCACCCCGAATCCTTACATACTGCAAAGACGATATTGTGACCATAATAAAGAGGGCCAATAATTCAAGAGCTCCTGGCCCAGACGGCCTGACGAATTACACTATAAAATTACATCCTGAGATTTGGGCTGAGATATGTGTAGCACTTTTCGAAAGAATAAATAACTCAGGCAAATCTCCTAAATCATGGAAAACGGCGATCATTGTACTAATTTTTAAAAAGGGGGACAGGTCAAATCTGAAAAACTACCGACCGGTGGCACTGTTAGATGTTCTGGGCAAAGTTTATGCCACCACCACTCAACAAAAGTTGGTTCATTGGGCTGTAAACACGGGATATGTTGATGCCAGACAGGCTGGTTTTGTCAAACAAGTGGGTTGTTCTCTAAATTTACTACTACTGAATTTGGCAAAAATGGAGGCCATAAAAACTAATACTGAAGTATATTTGGCGTTCATTGATTTTTCGAGCACCTTTGACACTGTGGACCGCGACCTTCTGTGGGCAAAATTGCGGCGGTGGTGTTGCCCGGAAGATCTTGTATCCGCGATCCAGGAGCTCCACACGGAAACATCTATCAAGATTCGCCTGGATCTAGCAGGAACGCTGTCCTCGGCAGTAGTAACAGGCAAGGGTGTAAAGTAAGGCTGCCCGCTTGCTGCAGCCATATTTAGCTTGTTCATATCGGACATTGGCATCTCGATACATGCAGTAAACTCATTCCCGCCGAAAATAAATAGATCACACATAAGCTGGCTTTTATATGCCGACAATCTCGTCGTGATGGATTTAATACCCACCGGCTTACAAAGAAAACCCGATGCCATTCAGAGATACATAAGCGAGAATCGGCTGTTGATCAACCCAAGTAAAAGCAAAATCTTAACATTCAAGAACTTGAAAGGGGGATCCTTGAAAACAGTAAAAAAGTTTAGATGGACCCTGGGTGGAGCACCATTGAGGATATCGCAAAGTGTGAAATATCTGGGAATGACATTAAGCTCCTGCATCAACGATAGTCCCTGGATAGCTGACACCAAAAGGAAATGTGTTCAACTATGCAGCCAAGCCCTAATCATGAAAAAGAAATTTGGGAAGTTCTCTCTTGAACCATTAAGGTTGTTTTATCAATAGAAGGTCACTCCAGCACTGATTTATGGGGCCGAAAATGCTCTAGGTTGTACATATGAATGATGGTCCTCCTTAGAGAATCAATTCTGGACGAAAGTATTAGGCCTTCCAAGAGGAACGATGACAGCTTGCATTAGATACGAACTATCCCTTATTTCACTTCAGGCTAGAATCACTTGGAACCTGTTATCCTTGTTTCGAAAGACTCGTGCCAGAGAAAACATTCTCCAGTTTGAAATTCTCCATAGTGCAACGGACAAAGGCCAGAACTTAGTGGCTATGTGGATGCAAAGATGTGAAAGTTTACTAACTGAATTCGACATCAAGATCATCACGCTACACGAAAATCCGAACGCTGCCAAAATAAAAATTTGGCGCATAGATTGGGAGAGAACCTGTGCCCAAAGAGCCAAAGCGAAATTGATGATAGATGTACCAGCAGAAGCTTGTGCATTTAATACGGCACAACGTTACATCAGTCTATTCCCAGACCCCAATGCACGCAGACGCTTCATGTTATTTTGCATGAATTTATTTAAAACCAAAGAGTGATTACAAATGTGGAAAGGCAATAATAACATGAACCTTATGTGCAGATTTTGCACATGGGAACCAGAAACACTGAAGCATCTGGTCCTTTTTTGCACCAATCTCCGCAATGAAAGAACCTTACACCTGGGACCGTGGAGTGTTAACCATCCCTCCTTGTGCGCGGACGATTGGTGGGGCCACAAGTTTAATGGAACAGATTCGAAATTGTTAATTCCACTGGCACACTTCTTAAGAACAATTGAAGAGCGACTAAGTCTGGTTGCTGTTGTCTAGGAAGCAAGTAACGACAAAAAGGAGCGTTGGGGTAAACAGACATTGGAGGGAGTAGGAGGACTTGAGGACCATGTTGAACGATGTAAAATGATGTATGTTAAATGTTGTTTGTTGATGTGTTTGAAAAAGATTTTAAAGGTTTGTATAAACCGAATAAAATAAAAAATAAAAATATAAAAAAATAAAAATACCTCCTAACATAAAAGGGGCTAACATATAATGCTCCTGAGAAATGGTGTGTACGCCACGATGACACTTTGTGGTACTTTAAAAAGTTCCAAAATTAGTCATTCAGTGGTTGTGCGATGGGCTTGAGTTGTGCTCAAGCATACCCTTGAAGTACGGTGGCTTGATAGTTGGGTGTTATCGTCAGCCGATGCAAAATTCAGGGATTGCTGTGAGCAAGCTGTCAGAAGCGACAGGGCCGGAGTGCACTGAATGAAATGCGAACATAGTCAACACAAAAGGAGAAAGGAATCAGGGAGAGTGGACCGTCCCTCAGAGGGCCATACCTGGACTTTTACTGTGCTCCATTTTCCCCATTTGCTCAAATGTGTTTTATGACTTTCCTCATTAATATTGTCATATTGAGATTACAGGAGTAAATAGATGACATCAACTTTTAGTAATGTACTGTGTTGTATCAGTTGTTACCAGATTTCTGCTGGAATACATACTGCTCTATATATAGCTACAAAACTCTTGGATCAACATTGTTATTCCCTAATGCGAGAACTAATCCAGGTCATGTTTTATAATACCTTAAACAGAACAATGAAGGTCAGAGGAAAAAGCACCCCAAATTCCACACCATTCAATTTTAAATACAAATTAGGACTTTCTCGATCTAATTCTCTAGACATTACCAGCTACTAATCCTCATCTCAATTGATCAAGATCAAATTTGACTACGTTTCAGGCATTACCAGAGCTTGTCATGTCAGGCGGAAATGGTTTCTACTTTTGACTACCATTCATCCCCTAAGCCGGCACATCTTTGCGTGTGCTTACACCACATGTCTTTTGAACCAACAGACCTTTACTTTCAGAGTCCCGCTGGCTGTGCAAGTTACAGGCGGACCTAGTGACATCAGTGCTCCGTGATGCGATGCGCACCAAGCGTGCAACGTCATACGCAATAATGCGCGTGATGTCACATACAGTATATCATTAAAAACAATGGCATGAGGATATCCGCACACTCCTTATACAGGGGACATGAGGGAGGATTCCTTACAGGACACCCCTCTTCCAATAGGTAAGTTCTCCTCTATGCAGGCATACCATTACCTCCACGTCCACGCTTCCTCGTCCCAGCACTTACCTCATGAGGCCCCTGCCTCCGACACAGGACCTTCTTTTATTTCTTTGAATCCCTATAACTCCTCCCCCATAACCACATCAATCAGTTTAATTTTTTCTGCCTCTGCCAGGTTGGATGTTTTTCCCGGCGCAGGGCGCTGTGGCATGACGATTACTGACACCCTTGGTGGGGCTGTGTAGTGAGGCCTTCAGCTCCCTCTGGTGCGACAGTGCTCCCGGTCTCCCTGCGGGGCTCAGAGCCCGGTTGAGCAGGATTGCCTTGCCCGGTTTTCTGCAGGGCTGTGGCTGGCGCAGGGGAATCACGGCCCAGGTCCTTGGATCTCCAGAATGGCGGGCCCAGGTTGAGGTAAGGAGTTGGGGGCATCATTCTCCTGCCGGCGTGGCCAAGCCTTCCCAGGCAGCTTGGCGTGGTTTACCAGCTCCTTTTGATCATTTCTCCCGACGTTGATACAGAGGCCGGTGGGCTCCGCTTCTGGTGGTACGGAGCACTGTTACCCTGGGGATTGATTGTTTGTTTGCCTATTGGTTTATGTTTTTCTGGCCTCTTTTTAAACGTAGGAGCGGCAAGTTAGCATTCTGTTGTTTGTGAAGCCTTGGATCATAGTACAGAGGACTGTAGTGGTGAAACAGGCATCCTTTGTTCGCTGTTTTTGGGAAAACCCTCCATGGGTAAACATTCTGCAAAGCACAGGTATCTGGTCCTGTCTTCTTTTTCATCTTCCTCTTCACCTGAGTTGTGCAGGAGAAGAAAGAAGAAGGCGAAACTTTTTTCTCTGACCAGAGAGGAGTTAAAGAAGCTGCTTAAGAGACATGGAGGGAGTCGCGGCAATGCACATGGACACAAGCAACGGCGTCTGTCTTCCTCTTCATCCTCTTCTTCTGGCACTGAGTCCTCAGCCTCTTCCTGTCCCTCATCGGCTGATGCAGAAGCGACATATCTGGACAGGGAGGGAGTGGAGGAGGTGCTTGCGCAAGTTGGGGACTGCATGGGGTTTTCAGAGCCCCTGGTACCGGTGGCGGGGGCTGACCCTTCTATTCGCCAGTATAGGCATACCCCTATGATGGGGTTACCCTTGGTATCGGATATCCGGGATAAAATCCTTCGGGAATGGCGTGACCTAGAGAAGATTGCAATGCCCCGCTTTATGACCAAACTTTACCCATCAAAAGAGGGCGACACTTTGCTGTCTGATCCAGTTGAAGTTGACGATATCCTCGCCAGCCCGGTCGGTCACTCCTCTATGTCGGACGAAGAGGCGGCTGTCCGGGACCCAGTGGACCGCATGGTTAATTCCAGCCTTAAGAAAGTTCATGCAGGGTCACATCTCGCCCTTAGGGCGAATAGCTATGGTTACTACATGGCTGAAACTGTGCGAAATGGGTTCAGAAAATTGAAAAAGGCTGTCGGCGGGGGTTCTGATTGTGCTCCTTTCCTATCAGAAATGCAGAGACAGGTTGAACTTGTGTCTGATCTGGCTTTTGATGGGGTGCGTGGCTCGGCCATGGCCATGGGGGCTGGTGTGTCTGCCAGCAGGCATGTGCATCTGCGGGATTGGAAAACGGATGGTTCTCAGAAAGTGGCTGCCCTGAAACTTCCTTTTGATGGGTCCAATCCTTTTGGGGATTCACTTGAGGATAAAGTGCATAAAGTGTTTAGGGCTGACAAACATGCTGACAAATTGCGACACAAGCCTGCTTCGATGGCCAAGAAGTCTTCTTCTAGTGCTGGTGCGTTGACCGGCAGGTCTTTCCCTGTATCCTCATCTCATTCTTTTCAGAGGGGGAGGTTGGGGTACTCCACGCTCCTCGTCTCCTGGTCCAGTACCAAAGTTCTGATGGTTTGGACTTGCCAGTAGGCAGGCTGCTCCGGCAGTTTTTTTCTCGTATGGGAACGGTGGTGCTCGGATTCCTGGGGTCTGGACACAGTTGGGAGAGGTTATCAAGTATTTCTCGTGTCTCCACCTGTACAGGTTTGCATGTTTCGGACTGTGGTTCCCAGGTCATGGACCAAGAGGTTGGCTATGGAAACTGCTCTCTCCGAATTGTTGTTGAAGACGGCCAACATGACTGTTCCTCTCCCTGTTCGGGGTCAGGGTTTCTATCCACGGGTGTTCCTGGTCCCCAAACCTTCAGGGAAGTATCGCCTAATTCTGGACCTCAAGGCCCTGAACTGCTTCGTCTGGAATGGGCACTTCAAAATGGAGACTTTGCAGAACATTCTTCCAATGTTGTACATGGGGGATTGGATGGCATCTCTGGATCTCCAGGATGCTTATTATCACTTGGCTTTCAGACCCTGGTACATGAAGTTCTTCCGTTTTGTAGTGGGATCCCGACACTTTCAGTTCAGACTGCTCCTGTTCGGGTTGCGATCAGGCCCCAGAGTGTTCACCGAGCTGGTGCCTCCCCTGGTGGCGCATTTGCACCTGCGGGGCATTCAGATTTGTCCCTACCTGGACGATTTGTTGATCAAGGAGTCCTGCCAGCAGACTGTCATGACTCATTTCCAATTGGTCTGCCAGGCATTGCAGGACTGGGGATTCCTGGTGAACTGGCAGATGTTTCAGTTGGAACCTTCTCAGGATCTAATTTTCATCGGGGCACAGATTTGCACCAGGATGGGGAGGGTGTTCTTGTCCCAGGAGAGGATCCATCGCTTGCTGGCTGTTCTGGGCAGGGTTCTCAGGAGGTAGTATGTCTCGGCTCCCCTATTGCTCAAGTTGCAGGGGCACATGGTATCTTGTGTGTTTCTGGTTCCTTGGGCCCGTCTTCATTTACGTCCTCTGGTGTCTTATCTTCTCTCCCACTGCTTCTGACGTCTCAAGCTCACAAGGCTTTGATTCCGGGGTATCTGGACCCCCCATTAAAAAAAAAGAAAAAAAAAGGCATTTGATGCTTTCTTTTCAATGCATTTTTTTCAATGGTATAGTATTCAACAGTTTGTCAATCGATGCAATGACTAGGAACCAATGCTGTTGTCCCCAGTGCTGCAGGACTCCCTGCTGTGGTGGTTGGGGGTTCTGAATCTCAGGGCAGGGGTAGCCCTGGGCCTTCCTCCTGTGACCACTGCTACTACCGACCCCAGCTGAAGGGGTTGGGGGGCAACATTGGGGGTCCTCTCAGCTTAAGGGTTGTGGGATCTGGAGGAGAGCCGTTGATCATCCAGTTGACGAGAGTTGTGTGCCATTCTCCGGGCTCTGGTGTACTTCAAGGTGTTTCTGGAAGGCCAGACGATTTTGGTCCGGACGGAAAATACGACGGCCTTGGCACATGTCAACCGCCAAGGGGGTTCTGGCCGCTCCTTGAATGCTCTGGTGGCTCAGATAGGTTCTTGGGGGGAATCGCACCTGGTGTCCCTGGTGGCCTCACATGTCAGGGGGGTGGACAATGTTCAAGCAAATCTTCTCAGCCGCCGGTTTCCCTCCTCTGCGGAACTGGCTCTGTCGGAGCAGGTTTTTGCGGAGATCTGTGTTAGATTCGGGACCCCTGTTCTAGATCTGTTTGCGTCTACAGCTCCGGCAAAGATTCCCCTTTTCTGATCTTGGTTTCAGGCCGAGGGGCTTTGGGGGGTGGACGCCCTCTCGGTGCAGTGGCCTCTAGGTCTCATTTATGCTTTTCTGCCTATTCCCCTTGTGCCCCAGGCGGTTCAACGCATCAGAGTGTCCAGGGTGACTGTGTTGTTGATAGGTCTGTTCTGGCACCTCCAGAGTTGGTTCCCCTCTCTGTTGGAGCTTCAATCCCGGGAAACTTGGCTGGTTCTGAAGTGGCCTTGTCCCCTTCAGGGGTGTCTGAGGGTGGGAATCTGACGGATTCAATGGGCAGTGTGGCTATTGCACGGTCTAGGTTGATGTCTCAGGGGTTTTCGGGTCCTGTGGTCGAGTCTATAATGAATGCTTGTAGACCCTCTACTCTTAAGGCGTATGGTAGGCAATGGGGCCATTTCTGGGACTGGTGTGGGCGGTCTGGGATGACTCCCCTGCGTGTTGGTCTCCCTGCTATCCGCCAATTCCTCCAGGAGGGTTTTGACAAAGGCTTGGCGGTCTCCACGCTTCGTTCTCAATGGGCTTCCATTAAATTCCTCTTGGGGGACTCTGATGACCACCTGGATGGGGAGTTGTTGGTGGGGAAGTTGTTCCGGGGTTTTTCTTCTTCCCGTCCCTGTGCTCATAAGGGGCTTCCCCCTTGGGACCTCACTCTTGTCTTACGATTCCTTGAGGGGCCTCGCCTTGAGCCCATTTCTGAGATTGACATCAAACATCTTACACTGAAGACTGCTTTTCTTATTGCTATCACTTCTGCCCTTAGGCTAGGGCAGATTGGGCCTCTATTGTGTCACCCCCCTTTCCTGAGGGTGCTGCCAGACTGGGTGGTGTTGAGGTGTGATCCCAAGTTCCTTCCTAAAGTTGTGTCTCAGTTTCGCACCTCTCAGGATTTGGTTCTCCCTGCATTTTTTCAGGATCCACAAATGCCAGAGGTGTTGGCTTGGCATGCCATTGATGTGCGGCGGGCGGTGTTGGAGTATTTGGCGCAGACTGCCCTCTTACCCAAGTCTGATAGTCTACTAGTTACTTTTGGCTCTACTGGTGCAGGCCGCACGGCCTCGGTGGTCTCCATTAGCCATTGAATCAGAGTTGTTGTCTCCATGGCCTATGTGGCGGCTGGGCGCCCTGTGCCCGCACATATTCAGGGACGGTCCACCAGGGGTTTGGCGGCTTCCTAGGCTGATGCAAGGGAGGGTTCTCTACAGGAGATTTGTAGAGCTGCCACCTGGGCTGATCAAAGCACTTTCATCAACCACTATCGGTTGAATGTCTCCCACTCGGGGCAGGGTTCCTTCGAGTTTTGTCAGTGGGGATATGATTTTGGAGTTATTGAAGGTGTGTGTTGTCTGCACTGTTTTTGGCTCTTGTGTCTCATTGGGACCTTTTCCCAGTTGCTGCTATGGTATGCCTATGGTATGCCTCATGAGGTAAGTACCGGGATGAGGAAGAGTGGACGTGGAGGTAATGCTCTGATTACTTACCGGGAATCTTCATTACTCCTAGTCCCACTCTTCCTCATCACAGTACTGACAACCCTCCGCACCCTGCCTACAGGGAAGGTCCCATGCCCCGGCTTGGTAATATGGAAGTGAGTGACGTGGTTATGGGGGAGGAGGTATAGGGATTCAAAGAAATAAAAGAAGGTCCTGTGTCAGAGGGAGGGGCGGGCTAGGAGTAATGAAGATTATCGGTAAGTAATCAGAGCATTATGCAAACACCAAAGGGTTGTTCACCACTACGTATAGTTGCCCTAGTTCCCAGCCTGTTAGATCTTACAAATCATTACTATTATGTTGCGTTCTACCTCAATACTTAGGTAAAAGTAAAGGACTTTCCTGCTTTTGTAGGAACATATAATAGAAAACAACTCATATTGCTCACAAGTACTGCTACTTTGCTATATTCTTCTAATTTCAGACGTAAGACTATTCAAATATCCTTTCTCTTTTCGAGCACAGCCCCAAATTCACCCTCTAACTATGCCACTCTGTTAATCTCTACAGCTTCCAAATAAGGAGTGCAGTTTTCCTTAAACACATATCAATCCAACCTGAACAGTATCCACGACCATCTGGGTAAGTGCCAAGCAGGTTTTCGAACTCGCACTATGATGGCATATAATGATTATTATCGTATGGGTCACTTACATTTTAGTCCTTTTACAATGCGATCCATAGGTCAATTTAAGACGCTACTATTGGTGAGTCCGAGTCATGATACCCAGACACCTCACTATACACAGAGCACTGTCCTATTCACTTGTCCAGGAACCAAACACGTTCATGATGTCAGTCCTAATATCGTAACACCTTTATCAAATTTATGAACAACAATGTCTGGCATGGCACTACAAACATAATGTGTGTATGCTTTAGCAACCAGGGTGTTGCACATCCAATTGGTAAATATATTACAATGGGGATTTTTGGTGCTTCGTCCGTTCCACCCTTCACCTAAATGTGAATGTTACTTATCACTTATGGCACCAACCTATAGGAGGCAACGCACGTTTCAGATTCCAAGAAAATGTCAACAGCCGAAAAATCCTGGCTGTCAATTTTTAATAATTTTTTTTTCCCCTTGTGTCTCTGTCTGCTTTTCTTTTTCTCCCATCTATGACCTTGACCATGGTATTTATTGATAATTTCTATACACGCAAATGTTATTGTTAAATACATTGGTCTTATAGATTCCACTTGATTATTATCTAACTATCAGCCTTGAGAAAGACCCAGGGGGTCATTACGACCCGGGAGATAGCCATGCCGCTGTTTGCGGCATGGCTACCCCCATTCCGGGTACCGTGTACCGGGTCCGGGTTCCTGGAATGGGGAAATACCGGGCCATTCCGACCTTGGAGGGCCCGGTATTTCCCCATTCCAGGAAAAAAGACCCTGTACATCCCCATTTCCATTCGAGCCCCCATAGGGCTCAATAGGAATGGGGAGGATGCAAACAACGGGCCCGTTAATGACGGGCCTGTTGTTTGCATCCTGGTCTGCTCGCGGTACCCGCTAAGGACGCCTGGTAAAACCAAGCATCCTTAGTGGGTCCCGCGAGTAGACCTCCTAATGAGGCGGTAGAGGTTAAAAGGGCCGGCAGCTCTACCGGCCCCATTAACCTTGTACCGCCTTCTGTGTAATGAGGCCCCCAGTGTCGAAACACGTGTTTGCTGAACCATTCTGTCAAGTGTACAACAATAAACCAAGCTTTCTGTTGACAAACTATACGATCAATGAAATCATAATTACTACTGAGGCTAGACCGAACAACCAGAACCAACCCGCCAGTATCTAGTATTTTTCTGAAATTGAGAGTCGAACCTCCAGGTTCAAGTTGCCCTGCATGCCCAAATACTTGCTAGGACTAGAGCGCACTGAGAGTCGGTCTTACATTTTTTAAATAGGAAGTGCCCTGGACAACTGCAACACCTTCAGAGCGGCTTGGGGCCTCAAACGCACTGACCATATCTTTCAGGCCAGAAACGATGGACACTGGCTCCCCATCAAGGTACGCATCGACTTCAAGATGCTAACCATTGGCCACCGCTGCATCAACAGTACGGCATCAGCATACCTCAATCCCCACCTACACATAAAAACATCCATCCACCACTTACGATCCTGATCCACCCTGGTCTTACAAACCCCCAGATTCAATAAAAACAATTTGGCTCCAGTTTTGTGGTCACTGCACCTACTCTGTGGAACGCAATTCCTGCAAATATCAGAAATGAGCCCTCTCTCCCAACTTTCAAAAAGTTCCTAAAAACCTGGCTCTTCAACATGAATGACTAAGGTGCCACCAATGCATCACAGGCTGCCATAACCTGTACCACAAGTCACTTTTTGACTTCTCTTATGATGCATGTCTTCTATGTTAGGAAAGATTTCCATTTCATGTGTAATTTTCCCTCCAGTTGTATACCCCCCAACTTTTTGCTTTGTTTAAACACCATAGACTGACTTTACCAGAGGAGCACAGCCTTCTGCTGCACTCCCCTGGGCTTTTTCGCTCACTTTGTTATGGGGAAACTGACATGCCCTTACAGACAGTTAGTACTGGGAGACTGTGTTTCACTTAGTCCTTGTTAATGTTGCAACTTTTCTGCAACATGTTGCAAGTGCACAATGTACCATCCAGTGTAGTGCACTTGGGTCTTCCTGTCATTTCTAAAGGCCCTAGATACTCTCAAAGGGTTTTTTAGGAGAAGTGCAGGTGTGCCTTGGACAGGGCTGGTGGCAGTTTATGGGATGCACTGGCTGGTTCCAATGTACATCTTGGGTGCCAGAGAGTCTGGTGTGCTGTGAATGCCTGGGACCACCATGGTCCGTGAAGAGGGAAAATCTGAGTGTCCCTTCCTTCCTGATGGGGCCTCTAACCGGAAAAAGCACTCCCGACAGAACAACTATCGACTATCCGAGATTGCACCACGTTGCACCGCTCCCAACGTAAGCTCACATCTGTCACAGGTTTCCCCCTTTGTCACTTGTTTTCGCTGCTTGATGGATTCCATTGTAGAAGTTTTCTTCCTTATGGTTCGGGTCTTGTACAAGCCCGCTCGGCCGTCTTCGGCTTCCAGTGTTCGTTCAACTTCTTGTCTGGGATCGATAGTAAACTCCAGGAAATCCAGGAAGAAAAATAAGGAAAGCACTCGGAGGCGGGTGCCCGGATTCCGGGAGAAGGTTGGGTAAGAAGGAGAAGGGATAGAATGAAGCAAGGGTCCGGGAACCAGGAAAGCAACAAAGTTCTGAGAAAGCAAACTACGGAGCACACGTCTAGCCACAGCTAACAGTAGCATTGAGACGCGCGGAAGCGCAGGGGTGTGGCTATTTTATCGAGCATGCTGCAATGAACGTGAAGGCTGGTAGACAGCGTTCAGTGATTGCGGCCATGTTGGTAGTACAACAGAGTGCAAGCCCCGACGTGACAGGGACTAGGAGGCCCAGAAGGGGCGTGTCCGATGGGTCATGACAGCATGCCTCCTCCGAAAACCCATCCCGCCAGGTTTGCCCGGGTGTTTGAGATGGAACCTTCGGAGTAACCTGGGGGTATTCAAATTGGAGACGGGTTCCCAAGTGCGTTCACTGGGTGGATATCCTTTCCATTCCACCAGGAACTGGAGCTGACCACGTTTATATCTGGAGTCACATATTCGGGAGACTTCATATTCCAGTTGGTCATTGACAAGGACAGGGCTAGGTCTGAGGTTAGTCCGAGAGGTCTGGATGCATGGCTTTATTAGAGATGTATGAAAAACTGGATGGATCTTCTTCCAGGAATCTGGCAATTTGAGGTGGAAGTTGTGTTCTCTGAAAGACACAGGGGACCCCACACTCTGGATAGGAGTATTAATATGAAATTGGAACACAGAAAGGCACCCAAAGGGTACAATTCAAGGGTTTGGTATCAAGGATTTTTATTGAACCTGATACAAATTTAATGTATGAAACAAATCATGATTTAATCTTGTTCTGACTTGAGTGTCGTGTAGACCGTTGATACCTCCGTCCCCAAGTGACGCGCAGGGGACTCTGAAGAACACCCTGTGCGACCTTTGGGGCCACAGGTGGGAGATGTCGCTTCCCGGATCCACGGAACCTCAAGAACACCAATGCTGCTGCAAAAAGAACGAGGTTAAATACCAGGCAATGACAGTATAACACGAATCATAAAGTCTGGAAAAGCTTACCTATCCGGCGGTAGGGAAACACGGGAGACCTAGGTGCAGGAGGTTCGAGACTCAGATGAAAGGTAGCCCCCAGATCAACAGGGACCAGAGTCGCACGTGAAAGCAGGTCGGCCCACCTGAGCCAAGGACTGGATGCGTAGCGTGAGTCCCAAGAGACAAGGACGTAGAGGAAACACACAAAGTTCCAAAGGGTAAATCCAAATGCAAGTGAAGGACGGTCCGAGGTTCAGCGACGAGTAAGCAGTTCCAAGCAGAAGGACAAAAGGGTAATCCGAGGGAGTCCAGGTGAGTAATCCAAAGTCCAGGTAAACCAACAAAAGCAAAGTCCAAACGTAGCGCCAAACAGGGTCCGCAAGACAGCTGAGAAGCGGTGACTGCTTTGCGCATCAAGCGTTTTGTAATGGGCGCTTGTTAGTCACGTGACGCGCTCTGTCATCATGTGACGGACGCCGCCATGGGTCACGTGAGTGGACAGCTGCGCGATGCAGAAGCGTTCTGCCGATCCTTCTGGCGTGTGCTCTCCATGGTAACTGCCAGTGCAGAAAAGGCTGCAACCGGGTTCGAACATTACACCGGGTACGGCGCAATCGGTCCTGCGGGGCAACCAAATCACATGAGTCTCGTAACCTGGGAGTAATGTGCGAACAGGAGGGAGGTGTTGTGGGAATGTTAGCTGTGTTCTGATGTGCGTGTGGATGCCTGAGGGAATGTCTAACATAGCCCCCCCCAAAGGCCCACAAACCCGTGGGCAGGACGGATTGTCCCGATGGAAGCGGGACACCAACCGAGGAACGTTGACGTCCAAGGCGGAGACCCAAAAGCGCTCCTCCGGGCCATAACCCGCCCAGTCCACAAGGTACTGGAGACGGCCCCTAAACCAATGAGAACCTAGAATAGCAGACACCTCAAAAACATCAGGGGAAGCCAGAGACACATGGGCCACCGGGGCATGGAGACAGGAGGAATCCGGGCAAGGCTTGAGAAGGGAAACATGAAAAACGGGATGGATGCGCCAGGAGCCCGGGAGAACCAGGCGGAATGCCACTGGATTGACCACCTGGGAGATCACATAGGGACCAACAAAGCGGGGCAGAAGCTTTCGGCAACCAACCAGGCGCAGGTGACGGGAAGACAACCACACCCGGGAACCCACCGCAAAGGGCGGAGCAGCCAGGCGCTTCCCATCAGCACGGGACTTCATGGAGGCCTTCGCCTCAGGAAGGTGCACAAGGGTACGAGCATGAACAGCAGACAGGTCCCTAAAACAGGCCGAGGCAGCGGGATTCAAGGACACAGAAGCATCAAGGACGGGCAACACCCTGGGGTGCTGACCATAGAGGGCATAGAAAGGAGAGAGGCCAATAGCAGAGTGAGCCGCGTTGTTATAGGTGAACTCCGCAAGACGCAGAACGCCCAACCAGGAGGACTGCTGTTGCAAAATAAGACACCAGAGATACTGCTCCATAGACTGGTTCGTCCTGTCGGTCTGCCCATCAGTCTCGGGATGGTAGGCCGAGGAGTATCGTGTATCGATGCCAAGCAGCTTTGTCAGGGCCCGCCAAAAACGAGAAGTGAATTGTGATCCACGATCAGAGATAAGAACAGAAGGGAGCCCAAACAAGGAGAAAACCGAATCAAAAAATAATATCAGCCAGGACCGGAGCCGAGGGGATCCCCTTACAAGGAACAAAGCGGGCCATTTTGGTAAATCTACCACTACCCAGATGGTATCAAAACCCTGCACCCTGGGGAGATCGGTCACGAAATCCATAGTCAACGTGTGCCAAGGTTTCGGGGGTATCAGCAGCAGTAGCAGCAGACCAATCGGGCGACCCCTTTCGGTGTTTGGATTGTGCACAAACAGATCCGGTGTTAACGTAACACTCCACGTCGCGCTTCATAGAAGGCCACCAGCACCAACGCTTTAGGAGGTCCATAGTGCGCTCTTGGCCGGGATGGGCATTGATGGGGGTGTCATGGGACCATTCAAGAGCCAGGTTGCAGGTGTCAGGTGTAGGGAGAAACAGGCAATCGTGTACAAAGGGCAAGCCGTCACGGTACACCGGATCCCAATCCAGTAGCTGGTCAGGGTGACTGCTCGTCCATGCACGTACAGAATTCAACAACGAGAGAGAGGGGGTACACAGACAGATTATGTGGCTTTTGTCTAGAAGAGTGTCGGGGAAAGTTGGCAACGAGACCCCGCCCGGAGAACGCGACAAGGCATCCGCCTTCCCATGATTAACCCCAGGACGATGAGTGATGTGAAAATCAAAAGCGGCAAAGAAGAGATGTTGCCGGACCTGTCTCCTGTTGATGCACTTCAAGGAGGCCAAGTCCTGCAGATTCTGATGGTCGGAGTAAACAGTGACTCGATGCTTAGCCCCCAGGAGATGATGGCGCCAGACACGAAAAGCATCCATGACAGCCATGAGCTCCTTCTCTGTCACCGTATAATGGGCCTCTGTACTGGAAAATTTACGGGAGTGGTACGCCACCGGGTGTAATTTGCCTGATGTCGGATAAGTCTGAGACAATACTGCACCGAGGGCAAAAGAAGAGGCGTCCGCCTCGACTATAAAAGGGAGCTCGGGATTGGGATGCTGAAGGATCGGTGCAGTGGTGAAATCGGTCTTCAGGGCCTGGAAGGAACTCTGCTGCTCCTTCTGCCAATGGTAGGGTACCTGAGGACTAGTCAGAGCCATAAGAGTGGCTACAATGGCAGAAAAGGATGAAATAAAGCACCTATAAAAGTTGGCGAAACCCAAAAAAGCCTGTAAGGCCTTGAATGTCTGGGGAACCGGCCATTCTAGAACTGCTTGCACCTTGGACTCGTTCATGGCTAGGCCCCCAGGGGTGATGTGAAAGCCCTGAAACTACACAGACGTTTTATGAAACTGGCATTTTTCGGGTTTGGCGAATAGCGAGTGCTTCCTTAGACGGGACAGGACCTCCCAGACATGCTGCACGTGTTCATCCAGGTCCAGTGAAAAGATCAGGATATCGTCCAAATAAACTGCCATGAACACATCCAGAGTGTCCCTGAATATATCATTCATAAAACGTTGGAATGTGGCCGGGGCATTGCATAAGCCGAAGGGCATGACTAGGTATTCGTACAACCCGTAACGGGTACAGAAGGCGGTTTTCCACTTATCGCCCTCACGTACGTGCACCAAATTGTACGCGCCCCGGAGATCTAACTTGGTGAAAATGGACGCATGGGATAAACGGTCCAGGAGTGGGGTGATCAAAGGGATTGGATATCTATCCTTTTTAGTGATGGCATTGAGGCGACGGTAATCCACGCAAGGGCGGAGGTCCCCCTCCTTCTTAGGGACGAAGGATATTGGGCTTGCAGCTGGTGAGGTAGAGGGGCGGATGTGGCCTAATTGTAAGGCATTCTGGACATACTGCTTCAAGGCTTGTTCTTCCGAAGGGGACAGAGAATATATTCTACCCGAGGGAACATTAGAGCCCGGGACTAGTTCAATCGAGCAGTCATATGACCGGTGTGGGAGAAGCACCTCGGAGGAGCCACGATCAAATACTGTCTCGTATACTCCATACACAGGGGGAATCCCATTAACCATCCCCCCCAACATTGTGGGAATCCGCAACCAAGGGCCCATCGTCTTCTAACGTGAGTTGTGCAATAGCTCCCAAGGCCCGTGATGGTGTGTCTGCCTCATGGTGTACCGGGAGACAATAGTTTTGACAGATATCCGATTCAAAGAGGACTGTACCTAATTTCCAATTGATGAGCGGGTTATGCTCCCGCAACCAGGGTATTCCCAATATAAGACCAAATTGAGGCATGGTAATCAGGTCAAAACATATTGTCTCTGTGTGAATGTCTTGTATAGTCAATAACAGGGGAGCCGTTTGATGCCTAATGGGACCAGATATCAAGGCGGTACCGTCCACAGCTTGGACCGGTTCGGGTCGGGTTTTTACCACTAAAGGCAGATTGAGAGAGTGGGCTAGAGCGATGTCAATGTAGTTCCCTGTGGCACCGGAGTCAATGATGATCATGACTGAGTGAGAGGTATCCGCAGAGGGACGAAGGGTGGCCTGTACAAAGATGGGTTGAATGCGAGAAAAAGCAGGGGGTGTATCCGGAGATGAAGACCGGATGCTCGACCTGGTCTCCGGGTCTAGGGTCGAGCAGTCTGAAAAACCTGGGACTTCTTGGTACGTCGTGGGCATTCCTTAACATAGTGTCCCGTTAGGCCAGAGTAGAAACATGCGTTGTCCGCCCTCCTACGTTCTCTCTCTAGTGAAGTAATGGGGCTCCGTAACCCTCCCACTTGCATTGGTTCCTCTGAGGTGGAGGTCGGAGGAGGGATAGCTGCTGGTTGGGAGAACCCTAACTCGGCCCTGCGCTCAGAATGATGTGCGTCTTCCTGCAGTGCCAGATCTACCAATTCTTGGTACTGAGTGGGCAAAGAGGGAACCACTGATAGGGCGTCTTTCATTGGATTGTTCAACTCCCTATAGAAAACAACCGCCCGCTTGCTTTCCGGCCGTGAGGTTTCGGCGACCAGTTGGTTAAAGCGGGTGATGAATTCTATCAACGAACCCCTACCCTGGGTTAATTCTAACAGCTCCAGATCCCTGGACTGTACTTTGTGCCGGGTGTCGAAGACTTGAGACATCTCAGTAACAAGTAGGTCAAAGTCATAGAGAACCGGACTGTCGTTCTCCAATAAGGGGTTAGCCCAGGCAGCGGCTGTGCCAGCCAGGTGAGACAAGGTAAAGGCCACCTTGGTAGTGGCGTCAGGGAAGGCTATGGGTCTGCACAGGAAGTGTAACTTGCATTGGTTGATGAAGGTCCTGAACTTCTTGGGGTCGCCCTGGTGACGTTCAGGAGCTGCTAGGGGAAAAGGAGCTGGAAGGACCACAGGAGTCGGAGCTGGGGCGTTAGGCACTGGAGGTGGTGTGGATGGAGCGGCAGCATCCCCGAATTCAGGATCTGCAAGTAGGGGATGTTGGACACTCTGTATGGAATCTAGCCTCTGATGTATAACAGTGTTTGCAGCGGCCATATCCGCCCTCAGTACTGTAATTGCCTGAACTAGTGCAACTATGGGTTCTTCCGTGGATCCCTGCATGGTTCAACACGACTATACGGCTTCTTAGTCTGTTCTGACTTGAGTGTCGTGTAGACCGTTGATACCTCCGTCACCAAGTGACGCACAGGGGAATCTGAAGAACACCCTGTGCGACCTTTGGGGCCACAGGTGGGAGATGTCGCTTACCGCATCCACGGAACCTCAAGAACACTGATGCTGCTGCAAAAAGAACGAGGTTAAGTACCAGGCAATGACAGTATAACACGAATCACAAAGTCTGGAAAAGCTTACCTATCCGGTGGTAGGGAAAGACGGGAGACCTAGGTGCAGGAGGTTCGAGACTCAGATGAAAGGTAGCCCCCAGATCAACAGGGACCAGAGTCGCACGTGAAAGCAGGTCGGCCCACCTGAGCTAAGGACTGGATGCGTAGCGTGAGTCCCAAGAGACAAGGACATAGAGGAAACACACAAAGTTCCAAAGGGTAAATCCAAATGCAAGTGAAGGACGGTCCGAGATTCAGCGACGAGTAAGCAGTTCCAAGCAGAAGGACAAAAGGGTAATCCGAGGGAGTCCAGGTGAGTAATCCGAAGTCAAGGTAAACCAACAAAAGCAAAGTCCAAACGTAGCGCTAAACAGGGTCCGCAAGACAGCTGAGAAGCGGTGACTGCTTTGCGCATCAAGCGTTTTGTAATGGGCGCTTGTTAGTCACGTGACGCGCTCTGTCATCATGTGACAGACGCCGCCATAGGTCACGTGAGCGGACAGCTGCGCGATGCGGAAGCGTTCTGCCGATCCTTCTGGCGTGTGCTCTCCATGGTAACTGCCAGTGCAGGAAAGGCTGCAACCGGGTTCGAACATTACACCGGGTACAGCGCAATTGGTCCTGCGGGGCAACCAAATCACCTGAGTCTCTTAACCTGGGAGTAGTGTGCGAACAGGAGGGAGGTGTTGTGGGAATGCTAGCTGTGTTCTGATGTGCGTGTGGATGCCTGAGGGAATGTCTAACAAATCTGCACTTGTAAAAACAATTTACATAGCAGGAAATAACTTTTGTTTAAAAAGAACACATCTAAATAGTAAAATTCATCCTATTCAATCGTCCAAGCATTCATCCACATGCATCCATCCAGCAATCCATTCATACCAGGCACCAATGGGTGTACAATATAAAATCTATAAGAAAATTCATGACATATAATTTATCAGAAAGATTTATAGAAAGAATGTTCAATCAATCTGTCCGGCCACAATAGATAGTATCAGTGGCCTATGCAATTGAGATGGGTCCCAGAAGTCTCCGACCACGACCTCATCCCAATCCTCACTCAACCGGTTTCGATGTATGTACTTTATTGTAGTGACGTCTTCATCAGGAGTAAAAAGTTTACATTCTTCACATACACATAGGAAAGCTGTTCGTATCTCCCTTTCATTTGTAGCTCTGTCCACCTGTGTGAACTAATTGACAGCGTCCCAAGGAATGTTCCTGCACACAAGAATGCTGCGCGCCAGAAATGCTCCAACCAAATGTGTCCAATTGATGACACAAAAGCGTGGATAGGTGAACTAGGAACTGCAAGGGTCCAAAATGGGCTGCACTGATGTAAACGTGCCTGAAGCATACAGAAGATTTTGTCCCACTCGCGGCCGCCAGTCACGCGTCCAAAAGTCAACTCCGGCAGAAAAAAGTGTTCAGCTTTTGAGGCGGAAGGCCACTGGGTTGATGATTTCTTTTACAGGAAAAGGCCCATAATATCGGGGAGCCAGTTTATTTGGCTGTAGATGTCGAGGCAGTAGTTTCGAGGATAACCATACTTTATCACCTATTGCGTAGAAGGGCGCTGGTCTTCTCTTTGAGTCTGCATAATGTTTGGTCTGATTCCAGGCTCTTTCTAGCTGTTCTTTGGCTTCTCTTTGTACATTGATAAGTGTTTCAATCCAGGAATCGACTGTAGGAACCGGTGTAGGATGGGGGAGGACAGAAGGTAGAACCGAAGGGTGGAACCCTTGGCTACAGAAGAAAGGGCTGGTTTTAACAGCCGAGTGATCCGAGTTATTGTAAGCAAATTCAGCCACAGGTATTAAAAGGGACCAATCATCCTGGACCTTGGTAGTAAAACATCAAAGATATTGTTCTAAGGTTTGATTCACACGTTCAGTAGCTCCGTTGGTTTGGGGATGATAGCTTGAGGAGAGAGCCTGTTGAATTCCTAGTATTAGACAAAGGTGTTTCCAAACTGAGAAATGTATTGGGTTCCTCTGTCCGATATTATCTTGGAAGGGAGACCATGAAGCCGGAATATGTGTTCCAGGAAAATTCCAGCGAGTTCCGATGAGGATGGTAGTTTATACAGGAGTGTAAAATGAGCCAAATGAGTGAACAAGTCAATGGTGACCATGATAGTCGTGTATCCCCTGGAAGCTGGCAATTCCACAATGAAGTCTGTAGCGATAAATTCCCAGGGCCTTGTTGGTAGTGTAGGCTGCAGTAGGAGACCCGCGGGTCTCTTGTTATCATGTTTGTTCTGACTACAGACAGAGCGGGCTTGGACGTACAACTTAACATCAGTCTTCATTCTAGGCCACCAGAATTGCCTTTGTATGAGACGGAGGGTATTGGTAATGCCACGATGTCCAGAGTGAAGTGTATCGTGGCAAAGGTTCATTTTCGTTTGTTGTAGTTTCTGTGTGGGAATGACTAAGGCATTATCTTTGAACAAATATCCGTCCTTGGCTTTCAGATCCCATTGATTCTTCCTTGAAATGTTCTTCCAGAGTTCAGAGGACTGGGTTTGTAAGCAAATTTCTTCCAGGAGGTTGATTGTGTGAGCTACAAATATCGTATGTGGAAACATCTTAGGGACTATCCGGTCTTCAGGAGGTTCGTAATCAGGACGTCAGCAATTATATTCTGCGTTCCAGGGACATGGTGAATCTGGAACTGGTATTGGGCAAAGAAGAAGGCCCAACGGGCTTGACAGCTATTTCTACATTCCAGGGCCTGTAATACTTGAAGATTTCGATGGTCCGTGCGAACCTGGACCGGATGTTTTGCTCCTAAGAGTAAATGACGCCACTCGGTAAAGGCTTGACAGATGGCTAACAGTTCCTTTTCTAAAACAGAGTAGTGGGTTTCACTGGGAGTTAAGGTCTGTGAAAGATAAGCAATAGGATGTGCCAGTCTGTCGTCAAATTCTTGTTTCAGAACTGCTCCAATGGCGTAGTTAGAGGCGTCTGTTTCCACTAAGAAGGGCCGATTGATATCAGGTTGAGCCAGGATGGGAGCTTGAGTGAACTCTGTTTTCAAGCGTTGGAAGGCTTCCTCCTGAGCTGTTCCCCAATAAAAGGAAGCGTCTTTCTTCAACAAGGCAATAATTGGTTGGACTATCTTGGAAAAGGAAGGTATACATTTCCTATAGAAATTAGCTAAGCCCAGGAAGGACTGGATCTGTTTCATGGTGGTAGGACCTGGCCAGGATAGTATAGCCTTTACCTTGGATTGATCCATTCCAATACCTTCTGGGCTAAGAACAAATCCTAGATAGTGGACAGTAGGGACATGAAAGAGGCACTTCTCGGGTTTTGCCAGGAGCTTGTGTTCATGTAGCCATTGTAACACTGCCTTAACATGTTCCTCATGCTTGAGTGGGTCCTTCGAGAATATTAAGATATCATCCAGATACACAAGGACAAAAAGGAATAGCATATCCGAAAACACCCGATCCATGAAACGTTGGAAGACCGCCGGGGCGTTAGCAAGTCCGAAAGTCATGACCAAGTATTCATAATGAGCAAAGGGTGTTCTGAAGGCTGTCTTCCATTCGTCACCTTCTCTAATATGGATCAGATGATAGGCACCTCTAAGATCCAATTTGGTGAATACCACAGCTCCTCTTACTGCTTCCAAGATGTCTGAGATCAAGGGCAACAGATATCGATCCTTTAGGGTGCACTGATTTAGGCCTCGATAATCAAGGCAAGGTCTGAGCTCATTGGTGTCTTTCTTTGGAACAAGAAACAGTGATGCTCCTGCTGGAGATTTGGATGGTCGTATGGTGCCATTTTCAAGGTTAGTATCTATGTATTCACGGAGGGCCTTTTTCTCGGCTTCAGATAAAATGAACATCCTCCCAAAGGGGATCACAGCTGAAGGTTCGGTTTCATTAGCACAGTCTTCTGGTCTATGAGGAGGTAAGGCTTGAACAATAGCAGAAGAAAACACATCAGAGTATTCCTGATAGATTTTAGGAACCTGGATGATGTTTGAGACCGAGAGTGGACCTTTATGGTTTGCTGAAAGTCCTTCCACTGGTGTCGGAGCGGGGTCCAGGGTTAGGCAATGAGACATGCAATGTTCGGAACCCAGGAACAAGGAACCTGCTACCCAATTGATGTATGGATTGTGTCTTTGTAGCTAGGGCATTCCAAAAACCAATGGGTAATGGGCGGACTTTATGATGTCAAACCTTATCTTCTCTCAATGGTGGTTTATTGCTAGCTCGATTTCCTTAGTCTGGAGGGTTATTGGTCCGGAAGAAAGGGGTCTGCCATCAATTGCTTCTATAGGTTGAATGACATTCTGGGATTCGTAGGGAATATGGAGTTTAAGGACCCATTCTTGGTCTATGAATATTCCCATGGCCCCACAGTCCACTAATGCCAGAATGGGGTAGGTGTTCTTCTTGGATGGCGATATGAAGGCCTGTAAAATTACCAGATTGATCTGTCCAGGAGAGTTCAAGGATGGCATAGATGTGGAGCCAACATCTCTCTCCCGAAAATGCGCTCTATCTAGGATCGGGAGCTGGCGTTTCCCGAACGCCGTGGAGGAGCTATGGGACACTCTCTCACTAAATGTTTGTCCGATGCGCAATACATGCATAAGCCGGTATGGATCCTTCATAATCTTTCTTGGGGGGATATTGATCCACGGAAGGCCCCTAATTGCATGGGTTCAGGTTGGTTAATGGGGGCAGAACTGTCTTCGGATTTCGTGGGGGTCTCTATGGGATTCTTCTGGAAGGGTAACTTGGTTTTCTTTTTCTCTACCTTCCTTTCCTGTATGCGAAAGTCAATCTGTAGAGCAAGATCCATAAGGGCCTGGTATGAACTTGGACGTGCCACCCTGGCCAGTTCATCCTTGATGTCTTCGTTCAACCCTCTTCGAAAGAGAGTGAAACAGGCTTCAGAGGACCAGTCTGCTTCTTTAGCCAATTGTTTAAATCGTGTAACATATGTGAGCATATCCTGGGAGCCCTGCTGGAAATCGAGAAGGCGTTCCTGAGCAGTATAGACCTGATCTGGGCGGTCAAACATGGTCTTAAGTGCTCAAATGAATCCGTCATAATCATCCAGGAGGGCATCTCTGGCATTAACTAATGTTGTGGCCCAGGTTAATGCATTCCCGGTAAGGTGTGAAATAATAAAGCCCACTTTAGCCCTGGGGGTGGAGAAATAATAGGGCTGAAAAGTAAATTGGACCAAACAGGAATCTAGGAATCCACGAAGGTTCTTTGCTGACCCATCGTATTTGTCAACAATGCCGCCCAATAGTACGCTCTACTTTGTGGCAGAATCGCGGGATAAAACCAATTGCTTTAGCGGGGTATTCTCTGTCTTTAGGTTTTGTACTTCAGTCGTTAGTTCCTGCATGCCGCGCATAAGATCCTGAATGACCGCCTCCATGTCTGTATCGACTTTGGTCAAGTGGCATCTCAATCTTCTGTCACAGGTTTCCCCCTTTCTCACCTGTTTTCGCTGCTTGATGGATTCCGTTGTAGAAGTTTTCTTCCTTATGGTTCGGGTCTTGTACAAGCCCGCTCGGCCGTCTTCGGCTTCCAGTGTTCGTTCAACTTCTTGTCCGGGATCGATAGTAAACTCCAGGAAATCCAGGAAGAAAAATAAGGAAAGCACTCGGAGGCGGGTGCACGGATTCCGGGAGAAGGTTGGGTAAGAAGGAGAAGGGATAGAACGAAAAAAGGGTCCGGGAACCAGGAAAGCAACAAATTTCCGAGAAAGCGAACTACGGAGCACACGTCTAGCCACAGCTAACAGTAGCGATGAGACGAGCGGAAGCGCGGGGGTGTGGCTATTTTATCGAGCGTGCTGCAATGAACGTGAAGGCTGGCAGGCAGGGTTAAGTGATTGTGGCCATGTGGGTAGTACAACAGAGTGCAAGCCCTGACGTGACAGGGACCAGGAGGCCCAGAAGGGGCGTGTCGATTGATCATGACAACATCACAACAGGCATCCAGCCATCTGCCCGCTCAATCCTGCAATGGCAAGAGCCTTAGCCAACACAACCAACGAATACCAAGACCGATCTGAAGACAACTATATGGACCAACTCGATTGACATTCCTGCAAGCCATGCTGCAGGTCGTTAGAGACTCCATGATGACATAGCCGCGTTAGACAGGAAGCACACGTGCAGTAGGCACAATCGGGACACTCACACACCAATCCACATGAAGAACATACGCGTACAGGTCTATGAGCTAGAGAACAGTGACACACATCCTGTCTGCATGTTTGTTATTTTTCAGATAGGCCCGTATCGTACTGCAGAAACGCAAGATGCCAGAAGAGCTTGTGTATATGCTTGCAGACCCTACTCGCTATTTTCTCTATGGATGGACAGGAGCACTCAAGGGACCTGACTGCTCATTGCATGCTTTTAACCCTTGAACAGTCATATTGGAAGAATAACCAGAACTTAGGTAGGCCTCAGATCAATCCAGCACACAAAAAACTCCTTTTACAGAGATCTTGAAGCTGCAAGCTGCTGAGCGAGCAGAATAGCCCTGGCAGGGACTGCCACCGCCAAGGCCATAATGTTGCAAGTGACATTTCTCACTCACAGTGCCACGATGAGCCCAGCTACAGAGCAAGATACCTCAAGCTAAAATACAAATGAAATCGAAGTAATTTGACTTCCCTAGCGGCCTCCTCACACATGATCCGGCTGACCTGACATGATGCCAAGACCTGGAAGCTGGGAAGATGCAGCCATCTCACATCTCAGACTGAACCTTGCTACATAATTGCAACAATTCACCTACAATATGCGCTGGGAATGGACTGCTCTCATGGCATTAGCAAAGACCTCATTGTTATACACTGTCACATAGTCACATCTTGTTGATACACATTATACAATAGTAGGTGTCTCGCGGGCTGGGAACAACGATGGTCCCAAGCTTGGGGGCCCACAGCCTGACCAATCAGGACACTGGGGGACAGGGGCTGGTGGCCGGAAACTCCAGCCAATCATCAGGGGTTCTAATGTAACATTTCTCAAGTAGAATATTTTAGGGATAAACCAAGTGCACCACCTGGCATCGTGACCACCAACAATAAAACACCCTATATGTCTCCATACTGGACCTACCACTCTGGTAGCCAACCAAGAGTGGTGTTAGGTTCATGGAAGGATTTTGGTAAGTGACGATGATTGTGATGTCACGAGTGTACAAAAAGGGCCTGCAAGCCTGAAATTGTTGAGACGTACTTGGATGGAACTCGATGCCTCGTATGTTGTCCCTACTCGTTTGAATAATAAAACGGCAGTTACCCTTTGCTCTTTGTGTGGATCTTGCTTCTTTGGGACATTGGAAGGAGTTAGGGCCTTCTGTGAGCTGGAGGTCCGCGACCCTATGTACGGCTCTGCCGACCCCAGAATTTCCCCTAACAAGTTGGAGGCACTGCTGAGATGGGCTCCTGAGATCCTGGCAGATCGTTTGCAACGTCAGCTTGGCAAGGTGCGGCCCATGTGGAGGTGGGGTTATGGCTTTCCTATGAATCGACATTGTAGTTCGGTGAATGGATAGTTTTCTTATTCATTTAGTATTTTAGATTGGTCAATAGATGGTTTTCCTATCAATTGGGTGGTTTAGCTCAGTGAATAGATGCCAGATTCCCATATAAGTTATCTGTGACTATCTTAAGATTGCAGAAGATAGGTCACTGGTTAGGTTTCCGGTATAGGAAGCGTATCACACGTCAGGCGACGCGACGGGTGCAGTACACCTATAAAAAGGAGACGAGGTGGTTGATGATGTATACTCCACTCCGGGGGAGGTGGGAAGACAGCTGTGGGGATTGTGAATTTTGTATGTGGAATTAAAAAGGTGGGGGTATGTGTATGATACGTGCACAAACTGTTAGTGTGAAGATCTAGCTTGGTGACATCACCCATAGGCCATTGCATAGGACATTGTGCGATCAGCAGGTACAGAGCTCGGGTCTCATGCAAATTACAGAACAGGCTGGTTCACAACCGCGTGTTGACAGCTCTGACACGTGTCCAAAGGGCGTTCAGAGCGGTGGCAGCCCAGTAAAGGCGGGGCGGTACTAGAGTATGCCGCACTGGTGTACGGTCGCAGGGGGCCGCACACATTGAAGGGGCTTGCCGGGAGGGGTCACCCCCATGAAAGTGGATTGTAGTGCATAAGGTATACGGCTGCAGGGGCCCATAGAATTTGGGGGAGCGTGCCGGACAGCGACAGCTCCTTAAAAAGCGGGGCGGTACGAGGGTACGCCTCACGAGAGGTGTAGCTGTTAAAAGCTTCACGTAGCGCGACCTGGATGTTGAATTGCATAACAAAACCACATTTTTTCACCCCTGTCCTAACAGCGGAAAGTCGAAATCCTCAATTTGAGGTCAGGTAAAACCTAAAAGTGAAAAACAATGATGTACCATAGGGTCGGGGAAGGAACACCAAACCGGGTGCCTGAGACGGTATTGGCCCCAATACAGCACATATGTAAAACATTGCCAAATTATCGAGACAAAATAGTGAAGTACAGTGTAGAATGGACTAAGAGTAGGGAGGGGAAAGCATCAATACCATGGCCACCTAAGGGCAGTTTCTCGAGGGCTACCTTACAGTCACTACTCACATACGTGCACAACACATACAAGGGATAGAAATTAGCAAGCCGCCTGGAAATATTTGAACTGTGGCGAATGTTCCAGGGGCATTACCATGGAATGTTGAATTTACAGGAGTTAAAGAGAGAGGGAGGGGACACATGCACTCCACCTCCTGCACCACTCAGCATCGCCTCGGACGAGGACGAGGACGATGCGGACGAGGAGGAGGAACAGGGACTATACCTGATTAGAGAACTAAAAGAAACTACAGAACCCCATCAATTAGGTGCAGCCGAGGGCTACTCAACCCCCACATACAAACCACCCCTGTACACCCCGAAGACATACGCCACACAGGCAGAGGTAGGTAGCCCAGATGTTGGAGAGGAAGGGCTGAGACAGGCAAAGAGCGAATTTACAGGGATAGGCCCAGATGAGTGGATAGCAGCGCAAGTGCTATTGAAGTTACAAGGAACCACCACAGGAGATACAAAAGGGGCAACAGAAGCAATAAAGGAATTAGAGTTGGGGAAAGGATGTAAGGGCAAACAGATGAACGACACGGAAAAAGAGCAATTACGGGAGGAGGAGGAGGCAAAGCTGGAAGCGAGGATCACGAGCTGAAGGAGAAGAGGAACGCGCTAGTGAACAAGTTAGAACAGAAGGCGCGGGAACGGGACGCGCAGCTAGCATTAGAAAGGCGAGAAAGGGCGGAACACGAAAGGAAGGAACGGGAGGAGTTGCCAGAGAAAGAACGAAAAGAGGTGATGGGGAAGATACCAACGGGAGGTACGAGCAAGGTAAGTACAGAAGCAAAGGGGCGTAGAACACTAGAGAAAGAAATGGTTGAAGCTGAACGAGAAATTACATCCTGGAGACAGAAGATATTGCTGGAAAGCATACGAAAATACAAGGAAAGCAGGCTGAAGGAGTTATGGTTTGCATTGACAGAGGAAGCGCAGAGTCAGAGAGAAGAGGATGAGGAAGCGCTACGGAGGGTACACAAAGAAGTAATGGAAGAAATAGATAGGACACGGGCGGGCGGGGAAGAAAGAGAAGAGCACCAGACTAGTCGGATACCGACGGGACACACAGGGAGTAGCGTGGATCCGGCAGAGTCCGTACAACAGAGCGCAAGAGGAGAAGAAGATATGGAATCGGCAACCTTTACAAACATTGATCTCGAAAGCGTATAGACATCACAGACATCGGGACAGACATGGAAGATGAGAGAGGCCCAATACAGATACGACAGTATAGACAAACACCTGAGGAAAGGGCTGAATATTCACAGATGCCATTATTAGAGATGGGGGGAGTAGGCTAGGCTGCAATATATACCATGGAAGCTCGCTGACAGGGAGAACGTTAAGAATAGGTTGCCATCACTGAGTGGAGGGGCAGGGAAATGGATATATGAAATGGAAAGACAGACAGCAGGACACAGACTGGCAGTGGGGGACGTGAAGGGGCTGCTAGTGTCCATACTGGGTGACGCAGAAGATGACAACTGGAAGAGGGCGGGATTCCCAGGGGTAACAACACAGAACACTGCACATGACGGATCCCCATTTGTGAACTGCAGGCACGCAGTATGGCAAGCCCTAAGGATACAATACCCAGATACATCAGACATAGGTGCAATTACATCACGCATGATGCATGACAATGAAGATCCCGTTAGTTACAATCAATAGATTCAAGAGCTTTGGCGCCTTGAAACTTGGGACAAAACGCTGGCTATCTTCTATCACATCTTGATACAAGGGTTGCCCGAGTCGGTGCCGAGGCAACCCAAGAAATTAGTGGGGATGGAGGCCAGGCATGCTCAGAAATACAACTAATGATAGTACACCATTGTAGGTTATGGCAGGAAATGATGAAACAGAAGGCGGAGGACAGAAAAGCAGATGAGGCCAAATTAGTACAAAAGAAATTGTCAAAATACGCCCTAGAGGGAGCACTAATAACAAGCCCTGCACCACCAACTCAGGCAGCAGTGTCCCAACCCCAACAACTACCACAATCACAACTACAACAAATTTGCTACAGCAACAACTATCACTACCACAACTACAGCAATAATTGCCACAGCAGCTGCCACAATACAACACAGCACAGCAGTACTAACCACAGGTGGGGGGGATACCTGGGTGTGGGCAGGTACCAACAGAACTTTAGAGGAAGAGGAAGGGGAATAAGGGGCAGGAATTTATGCCACCAACCCACTACCCCGGAGGAGGGTTCAGAAGGTACACACAACAGGGATAGCAAGGCCAAGGAGAGGAAGGAGGAGGATTTCCATGGCAAGCACGAGAACTGCCCCAATGTTGGACATGCGGACTAGTAGGTCACATTTCCCGCACGTGCAGATACAGAGCAGCACAACAAGGGTGGGGTGAGCAAGGGCAACAGAACTACCAAGGAGGTCAGAATGGGTATTATCAGCAGGCAGGACAACCACCCACGGTGCAACAGCAAGGCATAACCCAGCCACAGGCACAACATCAACAAGTCCAAGGGACATTGCAACCGCAACAACAGCTACAACAGCAACAACAGCAACAACAACAACAAATCCAGACAGTACAACAGCTGACACAATTACAGGATGACATACAACAGCCAATGGATATGAGGGCAGTAGTATCGGTAACATGAATGGGTGGGGTGGCTATAATGGGACACAACCCTTACACTGGCAACAGACAATCCCTGTACCCACAATAGGACAGCCCACAGATTACCTTATCGTGCCACATCCTATCAGTAACACCTAACCCTACGGAGGAACCTCGCATAACGGTGGCGATAGGTGACAAGACGTTTTCCTTTTTGGTTGATACAGTGGCCATGAGGTCATGCATACGGGAAGAGAAATACACATTGTCAGGCGATGCTATGAACACACAAGGATTTTCTGGGGCTCGAGAAGTGGTTGCATTTACTGATAACATCTCTCTACCTATTGGGATTATGACTTGTCACTACCCTTATTATACTCTACACATGCACCCGTAAATATTTTAGGACGTGACATAATGAGTAGACTGAATATGACCATCTCCTTCACAGACAAGGGAAACGTGTTCTCCACACCAGGCATACACATGATCACAGCAAGGCAAATACTCCAGGCATATTGTGGAAAGAGTGTGCAGAGGGGAGAGCCGGTGAACCCAGAAGTATTTCAATATGGGACAGACATGGCAGTGGCATGGCTACCAGGAATAACAGGGAAAGTATGGAAAAGACCAGGTGAGTACCTATTCAGGCCAGAGACGCCCAAAGATGAGAAGGAAGGAACGTTCATGTCAATAGATGTTGGAGGGATAGTGGAACAGGAAGATTGGCACCACTCCCAGCACCACCCCCATTCTGGGAGGAAGACTTAGCAAAGGTACCAGCTTCATTATGGACATCAAGCCCCTACTACATGGGGTGCATCAAAAGCATAGGGGTAGTAAAAATAAAACTGAAGAAATTAGCAATTCTACCCACAGTCAGACAATACCCATTGTCAAAAGAAGCAGATGAGGGCATTTATGAGACGATAAGCACCCTCATTGAATGAGGCATTCTGGTACCATCAGAATCACCTTGCAACACTGCTGTGTACCCCATCCACAAGGTAAACAGAGGTTCATGGTGTTTCATACAAGATTTGAGACCCCTAAGCCACATTGTGGAAGCAGAATACCCAGTAGCAGCTAACCCAGCTACAATACTTTGCGGCATTCCAGCAGAGGCTACATGGTTCACTGTGATTGACCTCAAAAATGCATTTTTCTCGATACCACTACACCCAAATTCCCAAGACCTAGCGAGTTTCATGTATTGCAATACAAAGTGGAAGCACACAAGATTACCCCAAGCGAATATAGAGACAGAGAGTGCAATCTTACAATGTGGATGACATCCTCATCTGCAGTACAACAGAAGATGAGTGCAGGAAGGACTCGGTTAAAATGCTCACTGTGTTAGCAGGAAAAGGATACAAGGTAGACAAAGCAAAATTGCAATATTTTCAAGAAGAGGTTGTATATATAGGGCAAATGATATCTCAAAAAGGCAGACACATAGCGCCACAGAGGGCACAGACAATACTAAACACAGCACAACCACAGACAGTATGAGAATTACAACAGTTCCTCGGTTTATGCAACTACTGCAGGGCATGGGTGTTTGATTACAGTACATACACAGGTCCCTTACTTACAGCCCTCAGGGAAGCACAAAGGGGACAGAAAACGCTGAAGTGGACACAGGAAATGACAGATGCACTTAATGAATTAAAAGAGGCAATATCAACAGCACCAGTCTTGGGTACCCCCGATTATAAGAAGGAGTTTTTTTATATTTTCATATTCGGATGGGGTGGTAATGAAAATGGTACTAACACAAAGGACAAGCATGGGCCACAAACCAATTGCATATTACATTGGCCAGTTAGACCCAGTAATGATAGGCCATTTCCCGTGCGAACAACAATTGGCTGCTGCAGCTTTTGCTGTAGAAAAAACATTGTCAATATCAATGGGATGTTCCACAACACTTTATGTGGAACACACCCTTTTTGCAATTTTACACAAGCCAAAAAGCACCCTGATTACACAAAGAGCAACAGGCTATGAAATAATCCTCTCCCGACCAGAGCTAAAAATAGTGAGGTGCAAAAATGTTAGCCCAGCACAATTCCTGGCAGAAGATGTAGGGGAGGGAATAATATATCCATTATTATACACAAGCTATTGAACTATACTCAGAAACACGTACAGTAGAGGAAGAAGCACTTGAGAGGGGAGATGTACTATATATTGACGGGTCATCAACAATTGACCAAGGTGATGGGGTGACAAGAACAGGGGAACAGTGGTAAGATTAAAAGAGGACTGGACAAGTGAGGCAGTACGATATGTTAGGTTGCCACCCCAGTATTCAGCATAAGCAGCAGAATTAGTAGCTCCGATAATAGCCCTTAGAGAGAGTAAATTAAAACTGGTCACTATCTATTCAGATAGTGCCTATGTAACGTCAACAGTGTACTCTGGTCTAGCAAGATGGTTAAGAAGAGGGTTCAGACGGGCAGATGGCACACCAGTACAGCATGCACTCCTCCTAGGGGAACTAATTGAGGTTGTAACGTACCCAACAGAATTAGCATTGGTGAAGTGCCAAGCACACACAAATGGGGAGGATCCAATATCAAAAGGAAATGAAGCAGCAGACTTTTATGCAAAACACACATCATATTTTGGGGATTTAGGGGACCTCCAAGAAAAACAAAAAGAGAGGAGAGAGGCAAGACAGATGCTAATGAAGGAAGGTTACAATCACCAGAAACTCAAATTATGGAATTACAGGCAGCCGCATCAATGACAGAAAAAGAACTCTTGGTAAAAAGAGGGTGCTCAATGTCTCCTACGGATGCCCTGTGGAGGCAAAATAACACAGGAAAAGTAGTCATGCCCCTTGCATTATTACAAACAGCATTAACACAACTAGACCATCCTGCACATACCGGGAAGGAGGTGATAGCCGCATGGATCACAATCACTCCTACTCCAAAACCCCAACATCCCAGCACCAAACACCAAACCAACACCGCTAAACCGAGCACACATGAACCCTCCCATATCCAACTTGCTCTCATTAATACTAGATCTTTACACGCCCATGCCACAGAAATACATGGCTTAATCTCTGACCTCGAGCTAGACGCTCGAGCCATTACAGAAACTTGGCTTCATGAAACTTCTGGACCAGCCATATGCCAAGCCCTCCCCTCTGGGTACATCATCCTCCGTCAAGATAGACCAACACACAAAGGCAGAGGTGTGGCCCTAATAGTCAAAGAAACACTGAAGGCTAGACAAATTAAACCCATCACATCCGAGAACTTCGATGCCCTACCAGTAAGAATCTCCTTCTCACCTAACGACACCATGACAATGCACCTTATCTACTGGCCTCCAGGCCCACTCTTGAACTTCCAAGCCGACATCCTACACCTCCTAGTAACAACCTCAAACCAAATACTAAAGCCATACTCCTGGGGGACCTGAATCCCGGATTCAATGACACAAAAGACAAACACAGCAAAACCCTTGCCAAAGCCCTTCTGGACCTTCCACTCACACTAAAGGCTGCATACTAGATTGGCTAGTTGACCACAACTGTAGGGTAGATATCAGCTCAAACACGCCACAACCATGGACCGATCACCACCTCATCCACTTCTACATCCCAACAAACGCAGCTATCTCTCAAAATCTTCCCATGCCAGCTGCCCTAGCCAGATCTAAAAAACTACTCACTAAAGAGAGAATATGCCCACTCCTAGAAGTCTCGACGTTAGCATCACCCATCTCTAATAACCCTAAAGAACTAGTCGAACTTTACAACACCACTATTAAAGAGGTCATCGACACAATTGCCCCATTAGAGACTAAAAAAGCGAAAAAACTCTTCCACGCCAACTCATGGTTCAACCAAGACCTACGAGACCTAAAAAAACTCAAAAGACAAGCTCTTAAAAAATGGCAATCCTGCCCCTCCGCCCCTCTACGTGATTCATACCTAACTATTGTTAAACAATACAAAAACTCCATAGCCGAAGCCAAAGCTGCTACATACAACACTAGAATCTACAATGCCCAATCAGAATCAAAAAAACGATTCGCTATCTTCAATGAGCTAGTCATACCTCCCACGCACAAACATCAAACGGTCAAAGATGAGAAATGGTGTAATGACATCCAGAAGGCTATGCTTGACAAAATGGACCTACTCCAAAAGAAAATCAAAGCCAACTTTGACAATCTACCCAAGTCTCCTCACAACCCCCCTAACGCCCCTATCCAACACAACAGTAATCCTCCACCTCCATTTACCTTTAGAAAGGTAACCGCTCCTGAGGTCTTACTCATTATGAAACAAATAAAACCCTCACTGTGTAAAGGGGACATCTGTCCAGCAAACATAATCAAAGACTGCGCTGAGTCCCTAGCGCCGTTCATTGCAACCTTTATCAACACATCATTTGCCACTGGCTCAGTACCCTCCTCTCTCAAGGAAACCTGGGTTCGCCCACTGCTAAAAAAGCCCACTCTAGACCCAGATTCGCCCAACAACTACAGGCCCATTACAACAGTGCCCTTTTTGCTGAAAATCTTGTATAAGGCTGCTTATCTACAGATACAAGCCTACCTCGAATCTCACAACACCCTAGGCAAGAGACAGTCCGGCTTTCGTCCACGCCATGGCACAGAGTCAGCGCTACTCAACCTAAAAAATCAACTCCTAAAAAATATGGATAAAGGCAAATGTGCTATCCTCCTACTCCTTGACCTTTCAGCAACGTTCGACCTAGTCGACCATAAAACCCTAAAGACACACCTCACCAATACAGCTCACTTCTCTACTGAAGCCACAACATGGATCTCATCCTTCCTGGAGGGCAGAGCTATGAGGGTCTACTCAGACCAAGCGTCAGCCACTCCCTCCCCCATCAACTGCGGAGTACCACAAGGTTCCTGCACCTCCCCCACACTATACAACTTATTCACACTCCCTCTATTCAACGACTTAGAAGAATTCGGCATAACGTTCACCAATTATGCCGACGATACACAAATTCTTCTCCCATTAACTGGTGATTACGAGCAAGACCTAAAAACCCCACAAAACACATATGCCATCATCCAGGCCTGGATGGCAGCCAACGGCCTCTGTCTCAATGGAGACAAGACTGCGATCTTACTGGTGGGCCCTAAAGAATCCCTCAGCAAGCTAGACAACAAATACAGCACCTTCCCAATTGAGAACTCTGTAATCTCAGTCTCCTCTGCTGTAAAAACGCTGGGAGTATACCTAGATTCTACTTTGTCCATGGATAGACATGTTAGTTACATCTCCTCTTCAGCAGCCCTAACAACTAAAATAATCAGCGCAGTAAAGCCTCAACTATCCACTATAAACTGCCTCAACATCGCCAGGGCCACCATAGGTGCCAACCTGGATTACTGCAACGTCCTCCTACTAGGCACTACTGCCAAAAACATTAATAGACTTCAAATCACTGAGAACAACACCTCGAGAGCAGCCCTCAACATTCCTAGGAGGGAACACATCTCCCTAGCAAGACAAAATACCCAATGGCTCCCAGTCAAAGAGTGCATCCAGTTCAAGACTCTCACCATTACCCACAGATGCATATCCCAATCTGCCCCTAGCTACCTGACTGAACGTATACAACCAGTTCAGACACTCAGACCCTAAAGGGACCTGTACGCTAACCAACTCTCAGTCCCCAACTTCAATAGAGCGAAAGCTGGCGGCTCAAGTTTTGAAGTCCTAGCGCCAAAAGCCTGGAACTCCCTACCGCCCAAACTGAGAGCTGAAAAATCCCTCATGGCATTCAGAAAGGCATTGAAAACCACTTTATTTAAGTGATTCCTACTTAAAATACTACTGCAATGTGAACAATGTCTGTAATATACAACTGTACCCATGCTCACTGTTCCCTTGTAACCCCGGATCTTTATCTATGTCTGTAATTATGTCTCCATCAACTTCGTGATACTCACCCATGCCAAGTAAACTTTCTTGTAACAGTGCCATGATGCCCGAGGGCAGCTGTGCGCTTTAAAAATGCAAATAAATAAATGGATTGGAGAATCATAGTTCTGTCCCGAATTAAATGCCCACGTAGCGAATTTCATTAGTAATTGCCTCACCTGCCAGCAATTCACGGCCGGCCATACACTTAAGGTGATCAAAGGTATAATACCACGACCGCAGGGTCCCTTTCTGGACCACCACATCGACTATGTCGATATGATAAACGTATGCCAAGGCTACCGGTACAGGATTGTGGTAGTTTGCCCCTTTTCGAGGTGGATACAAGCAGGCCCGTGCTCCCTTGCTGATGCATTAAGGACGGCAAAGTTCTTGGTTAGAGAAGTGTTCCCACGGTAGGGCTTCTGTGAAGTTCTAAGGTCAGACAACAGCCCCACTTCATCAATGAACTATTCCAACACATCACCACGTTGCTGGGGATAAAGCACAAGGTTGCGTGTGCATATCACCCACAGGCCAATGGCGTCTGTGAATGCCTCAATGGCCTTCTAAAGGAAAGAATTTGGAAAACACACCATTCAACCAAAAACAATTGGCTGTATTGCCTCCCTCTGGCTCTATTTGAGCTATGGAACAAACCGTGGTCAGAACACCATCTCACGCCCCACAAGGTGGTGACCGGTCACCAAATGCACCTCCCACTAGCCCCACCCACAAGGGCCTTGTATGATTGCGATGGGGTAGCAGAAGTATTGGGGAAGGAAATGCATGAATATGTCACTTCACTGGTTACTAGTGCCTCATTTATCTCTCGACAGAGCCAACGGACACAGGGGAGGTCAGAGAATGATCAACAAGAAGTCAACAACACTCAAGGACAAGCAAAAGCTTCAATGATCAAAGAAGGAGACCAGGTTCTCCTATGTAATTTTTGCCGCAAATGGAACTCGCCAAGATTTACGGGCCCTCATGTAGTGGAGAAAGTAGCAAATAGGGCAGTCAAGAGACAAGGCGAAACTGTTTGGTCGCACTTACACGACATCAAGCCCTACAAAGCATTGACCTCGCCCCACCTCAGCATCGACAGGGCCAAAGCTTCAGCAACGGATACATTAGACAACAGCAGCATCCCGCTAGCATTACATACCAGTTTAGATACTTCCAAGGACACGAGTGAACAAGAGCACACAGGTCACTCCATGATCAGGTGCTCACAGACATCTGATGTCCCCACAGCGATATTATTGGAGATTTAGAATAAACTGGACGCTATCATCAAAATACGTAGAATTACAATGCAAATTCTGATTGTACAAACAAAGAATGCTACAATATGTGTTACACTGTCTGTGCAGGCTTTCTTTTCTTTTTGTTTCACACATGCAGGGTTCTGCGTCTGTCAAATGTATGTGACTAAATGTTGAAGATAAATTAAAAGGTTAATTTGATTTAGATGTTGCCTCCCATTGAAAACCCTAGAGCACTCTCCCACCAATATATTCATGCCCTGTGAAGACCTACCCATTCCAGACCAAGACCAAGACGCATGTATTATAACGCGTTTATTGAGTATATAGCACAATCAGACCCACAACTCCACCAGCCCTACCCATACTTAGAAACAGAGCAATAAGGAAGATTTGGTAGGAGCTTTTCTACTGGGCATTAAATGGCTACTTAGTTCATCGGGCTTAAACTACTTACAAATACTAATATATTAACCCTGGTGTACTGCAATTTTCAGGCGGGCAACTATATCATCTCAACAACTACAGAACTGCAGGATAAGTACCAATAATGCCCACCTTAATAAAGATTGTAATAAAAATAATGTGGGCAATGTTGTCTGCCGGATTGGTAGCTGCCATTGTTTGGCAAATATAGACAGCTTTGCATGTATCTGCAACACCCCATACTAACATTCCTCCCACCCAAGCTGCAAGGAGCACTGTGTCAGGTGGTACAACAAGCACAATGGAGAAGGTAAGGAGAGGTAAGCATAGCATTGGTACTGATGTTAATGGGGTTGACAAATATCTCACTGGAACAGCACATGTCACAAACAATATGTGGTACAAGCACATGTCAAAAATTGGTAAAGACACAACACGGGACAGCCTCTATGTCTGCTCATTGATCCCGTATGCCATGAGCACTTTCAGATCCTTTGTAGCCACAGAAGTACCAGAAACAACGGCACAATGCCTCCTATACCTTGCACTGTTCCAAACGCGGGGGAGATTCCAAGGGAAAACAGCAACCCTCCAGTGGAGGTCAAAAGCAACATACCCATACGAGGATAACTTCATAAAGACATTACCTATGTTTGACAACTACTGGCAGCACACACAAGCACTCCGGTACATAACTGATGGACCAGAAAAAGGAGAAACAAAGGAGGTGACGTTAGACTATCTGCCATGCAAATGGTGAGCCAGAGAAACAGGCGGTGAACCTGGTTGCTGGGAACGCCCCCAGATGTTGGTGTTTGGGAAGATATACACGAAGGAAGGATGGGTGGATGGAGTGATGGGAAGCCAGTCATTAACAATAACAAAGGCTGCAGTGAACAAAATTATAAGTGCCTCAAAGAATGGGCTAAGAGTGCAAGTTTACTGAGATAGCTGGATAAAGAAGATGGCCCACTAACAATAATTCCTCTTACAATGCCAACACTATGTTACCAGCATGACAGCGATATCGAAGTAGAGACCAATGAGGGATGCAGGAGAATAGAGAAGATAGAAGACATGGGATCAGGCACAGTGGTACTGATGGACAATTATTGGGCATGTGGTACAAAAGCATATGACAAACTACCACCTAATTGGGGAGGGATCTGCTCCCTGGCACATGTTAATGTACCCTTGCTAGTAGTACCTCAAAAACATGTCAAGATGGACGACTTCCCGAAAATGGATGAAGGTAACAAGCGAAGGAAATGATCACTATTGCCTACCCCACAACCATCTAACAATGACATCACAAAAGAGACACCATTACGAAGAGTGAAGCGGCAGAGAAACTACCCATGGGGCAAATCAGAAGCTGCACTAGACGAAGTACCAGCATGTTCAGCAGGGCTGCCATGTTTTTCTTGGCAATAAAACACCCCAGGGTTCCAGACATACGCAAATGCAAAGTGCCTCCAGAATACGTGATGGGAGCTAATGATGATGATAAACTCAATAGTCAACCGATTTAATGCAATAAAATAAGAGCTCTGAGCTATATGATTAGCCATGGAAGGAGTATGCGCAAAAATAGGGAGCTCCTGCTGCACGTTCAAACCAGCAAACGACGAAGATAACGGAGCATTATCAGAAGCAGTATCGCAATTGGCAAAAATGCACGCTAAAATGGAAGAGGAATCAAAAGGCACGAAGAAAGTCGGAAGCTGGTTCTCATATCTCTGTTCATGGATGCCGTCGTGGCTAGCAGATGGCCTAAAAATACTAGCAGCCTAATTCTGGGGTTGGCTTCTCTACTTGGGGTAAAAGCGTGCATGGCAAAATCAAAGACAAGTGCAGAAGAAATTATTTGGATGAAGCTACTCCTACCTGCAGAAGACGAGCAACAAAGAAACATAATACATATGGAACGAGAGAGGCTAAGACAACAGCTAATGGAATCAGATATGTATCCGCCATCAATGAAATTACAGAACCCAAGGAATCCCAAGATTTATATCGGAAAACGGGTCTACTGCAAGCCCAGAGGAGGATGTGTGTATATGTACTGGTCGTTTGAAGATCATGTGAACCACTACGGACATCTAGCGGGAATTACGACGGTATGGCAGCTGAGGGATTGCAAGAGAAGTGATAATTTTGTAGTTGACTAGTTGACCAGAGGGGGGACTGAAGAGGGAAAATCCCAGTGTCCCTTCCCTCCTGATGCAGCCCCTAACCGGAAAAAGCACTCCCGACCGAGCTATCGACTATCCGAGATTGCACCAGGTCCCACCGCTCCCAACCTAAGCTCACATCATGACAGACATCCAGCCATCCGCCCGTTCAATCCTGCGATGGCAAGAACCTTAGCCAACACAACCAATGGCAACCAAGACAGAGCTGGAGACGACTCTATGGACCAACTCGATTGATGTTCCCGCAAGCCACGCTGCAGATTGTTAGAGACTCCATGACAACACAGCCACGTTAGACAGGAAGCACACGTGCAGTAGGCACAATCGGGACACTCACACACTAATCCACATGAAGAACATGCGCGTACAGTTCTATGAGCTAGAGAACAGTGACACACATCCTGTCTGCAAGTTTGGTATTTTTCATATAGGCCCGCTATCGCACCGCAGAAACGCAAGATGCCAGAAGAGCTTGTGTATACGCTTGCAGATGCTATTCGCTATTTTCTCTATGGATGGACAGGAGCACTCAAGGGACCTGACCGCTCATGGCATGCTTTTAACCCTTGACCAATCATATTGGAAGAATAACCAGAACTTAGGTAGGCCTCAGATCAATCCAGCACACTACAAACTCCTTTTACAGAGATCTCAGAGCTGCAAGCTGCTTAGCGAGCAGAATAGCCCTGGCAGGGACTGCCACCGCCAAGGCCATATTTTTGCAAGTGACATTCCTCACTCGCGGTGCCACGATGAGCCCAGCTACAGAGCAGGATACCTCAAGCTAAATACGAATCAAATTGAAGTAATTCGACTTCCCTAGCGGTCTCCTCACACATGATCCGGCTGACCTGACATGATGCCAAGACCTGTAAGCTCGGAAGATGCAGCCATCTCACGTCTGAGACTGAACCTTGCTACATAATTGCAACAATTCACCTACAATATGTGCTGGGACTGGACTGCTCTCATGGCATTAGCAAAGACCTCATTGTTATACACTGTCACATAGTCACATCTTGTTGATACACAGTATATGAGAGCAGGTGTCTCACGGGCTGGGAACAACGATGGTCCCAGGCTTGGGAGCCCGCAGCCTGACCAATCAGGACACTGAGGGACAGGGGCTGGCAGCCAGAATCAACATGCAATCATCAGGGGTTCTAATGTAGCATATATCAGGTAGCAATTTTTAGGGATGAACACAGTACACCACCTGACATCGTGACCAACAATACGAAAACACCCTATATGTCTCCATACTTGACCTACCACTCTGGGAGCCAACCCAGAGTGGAGTTAGGTTTGGGGAAGGATTTTGGTAAGTGACGATGATTGTGACATCACGAGTTTACAAAAAAGGCCTGCGAGCCTGAAATTGTTGAGACGTACTTGGATGGAACTCGATGCCTCGTATGTTGTCCCTGCTCGTATGACATAATAAAATGGCAGTTACCCTTTGCTCCTTGTGTGGACCTCAACTTCTTCGGGACATTGGAAGGAGTTAGGGCCCTCTGTGAGCTGGAGGTCCGCAGACCCTAGGTACGGCTCTGCCGACCCCAGAATTTCCCCTAACAAGTTTATGGTATGTCTGTATGTGAGCAGATCTCCCATTGGTTGCTCTTCTTTTTGGCAAAGGAGATTTTAGATAAGAGAAGGCTCCAAACACCCATACCATGTCGATCTATGGAGTTCTCACTGAACGAAGGATAGGATCCAAGTATCCTGAAACTAAGAAGCCGAGTCGAGGAACCGCTGATGACCCGCTGGAAAGTTTGGCACCCTGGGCCAGCTGTTGTCCCGCTGGACCCCTCTGCATCTGGTCATCCTAGAAGGTCTGCAAAGATGATTCGACACATTGGAATAGTGGGACCAACTATTCTCAGCACCTTCATCAAACCCTGCAAGTAAGCCTTCTCGGAAGTGTCCCTGGGCCAACCAGTGGGCTGACCAGCTTGCACAGGACCTTTGCTCTGACACCGCTGCCGTTTTGAGGATGCCCTTGAAACTTGGTACATCGCAAGCTCTGTGTTCACGGCTTTCTCACCCAGAATTTCGTGCACTTGGCATTCTAAGGTCCCCTCTCCTTTCCACTCCTAGTGCGAATTAGCAAACTATTCCCAACTCTTGGAACCTGCTCTGCCCTCAAGGGGAGAACCTCCTCGAATAGTGGGAACCTATTCTGCATCACCTCACCCACCTTCCTGAGCTGCTACATACCCTTGAAGAGACCACGTTTCTGCCCATCTGCACTACTGTGTGCGCCAGCATCGCAAGTACATTTGAGCCCTAGGCTCCTCTCATTTTAGGGATTGGACTGCCTTTCAGTTAGGATTGTGTTTGATGCAGAACTGCCTAAAGACTATTTGCACTACCTGCTTCCTTCCCTTTCTAGGTTGTGGACCAATTTGTTTCACTTTAGGCCCCTTTGGTCTTGAATATATATAATGTGATAGGATTGTGTTGGCTTGAAAGTATTACTGTGATTCTTTATTGTGTGTTGAACCTCAAAGGCCTTGAAATAAATGTATTTGTATTTTTAATATCTATACACCTGTTTGGGAGTGATTTATAAGTGTCTTTTACTCTGTGTGCTCACTGAGATCTTTCAGTCACCCTCAGCCCTCCTGACACCTAGTCTTGACCGCCGCCAATGCTACCTTGATTGGTCTGGCTTGTCCAGAAGGTTACCCTGTTCCAAGAAACGAGACTGGCCTTCTGAACATCTGCCCACTAGGTCAGAGTTCAGAAATCCATCTTAACATTCTGCAACTGTACTAGCGCCGTGATACTTCTGTGTCTTAGGCACTGAAACAAATGTATACATTTATGCAGATGAATATCATTTTGAGGGAAAAAGCTAATAAGGTATTGCAATGTAAATGTGGAAAATAAGCTCCAAAGGCTCTCCCCAACCTATGTTCAGCGGCGTAGGAGAAATTGTCTTCTCTTCAAAGAAGCAGACAGGAACAATCAGTATGCACACAACCACTTCAGGCAACCTAGCTAGCCACAGAGACCACCTATATTAACCAGTCACAGCGTACAATGTCATACTTTGCGTAATATGCTTTCTGTCACCGGTGCAATGTAACCATTTTCAGACTCCCAGCTTATAGCGATTTCGTAATCGCTAAAAATACATCGAAATTGGGCCTTTAAAAAAAAGGCTTTTTAAAAAAGCACAATCTGCATTTAAAAATAAAATAAAGCCACGATATGAGGGCAAAGCAGGGGAGAGGTGAAGAGGTGGGTCAGAGGGGGAGTGATGGGTACGAAAGCAGAGTGGGAGTTGTGGTCTAGGTGACGAGCCGTGCGTCAAAGGGAGAAGGGTGTGACAGAAACCAGAGAGGGAGCAGTGGGCCAGAGAGGGAGCAGTGGACTATAGGGAGGGGCCACTGGGGAGAAAGATGGAGCGAGTGGAGGCAAATAAGGAGCAACTGGGGTAAAGTGTAAACGAGTTGGGTTAAAAGGGAGCAAGCAGCCGATTTGGTTGAAGGATGGGGCGAAGAATTCGATAGACTGGAAGAAAGAACGTAAGATGCAAAAGGAGCGAGAAATTGGGGGACAAAGGTGAAGTCTGGGGCAAAGAGATACTGAGAAAGAATGAACATCTAGAGACGGTGCAGGGTTCTGAGGAGCATAAGGTGTGAGTTCGGAGCCCCGGTTGGGATTGTGGGAGGGACTAGGGAGTGCAAGTTGGGAGTTGACTGCTTTACATAACTACAGAGTATGCACGTGACTGGCAGAGTGAGATGTTTGTGTGTTTAAGTAGTAATGGAGAATTGGTGAGTGTGAGGGGTGATGGTAAGTGGGAGGTGTGGGTGCTTTGGGGGATTGGAGAACATAGAAGGGGAACAGTTTCACTATTTCAAGTGAAAACAATCAATACAATGAATGATGTAAAATTGACATATGCGTCAAACTAAAAATGTAGAGCAAAACAAGCACTGTTCTTTTAAGCCTGGGACATCTGGCACTCTTTTCTATTAAATTGATAGAAGAGACAACATGCAAATGGTGCAATACCTGGCCCTCCTGCAGCATCACATACTCTTCCCCACATCCTGGCTCCCTCACACCCATCTATCAATAAAACAGTCCAGCAACAATTCTGCATTAAATACAATGCCACAACATTTGCTTTCGTTAAACCGCAAAATGATCAATTTCATCCCACATATGCCGGAGGGTCTGAATAGTATGTTTTTTTTTATTTTGTTTATATAGAGATTCCTATTGGAATCCTACTACTTGTACACATTACAATAACTGCTGTTACTATTTCACAATTGAATGGTGCTCAATTCACCGATCTCATCTCGGAAGGACGCAAAACAGAGCCGGCCCTTTCGGCAGACCAGCGTGGCCTAACTCACTGAGCTACCTTTGCTCATGCCTGGCTACTCCCTGGGCCACATGTCCCCGCCTCTCTTTCTTCTGCACGTTGGTGATGCCATAAAACAGCAGCTGTCGCAGGTGAATCCTCTCAAGAATATGAAGACAAGGGTGTGTTTGTGTCATACACATCCTACCCCTGTTGTGCTCTCGGGGTTCCGTTGACACAAGGAGCTCTGGCACTAATAGAGCCACAGGACCCTCTACGCCTCTATTTTAGTATTTGGTGGGAAACATTTCGCTTCTACATTATATTTACGCCACTAAACATATGTTTTTCTGCAATAATGTAATGTCTTCAAAAAACGGATTTGTGAGCTTGTATTAAAATGAATATGAAAACAAAATAAATTTACAAAAAAATGAACGCGACCGTGTCTCAAATAAAACAAGATGACCTTGGAACAAGGTCACATTGCTTTGATGTTGTGTATGCTCCTAATGCTTGTATTGTATAGTATATATTTATGTATCTTTGTGCCCCATGTGTGAAGGCCGGACAGTCCACCCACAACGTCCTGCCTTGTACACACAGGCACCAGAGTCAGCAAAAGGCAGTGCTTGTATTATAAATATTCGTGTCACTTGAGCTGCTCTCCTGACACACACACACCTGGAGCTGGGCTCCCTGCTAGAAACAAACAGGCGCTTAACACACTAATCTCTCCTGTGAGTCTTGCGTAACTCACCGTGGCTGTTGATTGGGAGACGTGCTGGGTCTTTCCTTGATCCGGCTGTCCTGCAACACCAGTCATGGATGACCGCTGAAGTTCATTATCCAAAGGTGTGCTATTTATACGCGTCTGCATCGCCCATTCTCTCTCGGATTCTACCCATGTCTCTCTCCTATGTCCCTAGCTGTCTCTAGGTTAGTCTCTCTCGTTTTCTATAAATGGTATGCTCTTATTATTCACAGACATTTTCCCCAGCCCTTCTTTACTCGTTAATTCGCTCTCTGGCTCACCTGGATCAATATATCTATTTACCTATCTATCTGTCTACCTAAAGTCGTCGTTAAATCCATCTATTGTTAACCTGAAGTTATGAAAACCTTTGAAATTCCCTGAAAACACTTCAGCTGAAAGGACGTTTACAAATGAAATCCTAAAAAACACGGAAATTGGCCATGTTTGGATAGCAACAGAAGCATAACTCGCACCACAATTCACAGCACGTGATACCACGCAGCGTCAGAGGCGACATCACAAATGGCATGGAAGAACTCACAAAAAATACCAGCACTACATGCGCAGGTGCTGTGTGCTCACAGTATTGGTTTCATAAAAACCATGCAAATTAAGTAATCTGGGATTTGTAAATATGAAATAAACACATGGGGCCTCATTACAAGTACTCCGGTCTGGAATTAACACTGCCGGTAAAACCATACCGGCACCGTTTCCATGTCCGCCCAATCATGACCCGCGGCCCCATTAATAGCACCACCCTCAACCGCCACCGCGGAAATAGGGGTCCCGTTAAGTCCGTCTGCACGGAAACCCCTCCGTTACCGTCAACACGAAACACCGTGAGCATCACAACTAGCACGGACACGGAAATACCGGCAAAAAAATTGCGTAAATACCGTGATCACAGTTGCGGAACCGCCGCCATCGCGAACATGGCGTTATACACTGCCTGCTGAACTGAATCAGGGCACAGGTGCACCAAATCAGCCCAGCTGGACCTAGCAGGCCACTGGGAGCCTACAAAAGGGCCACACCCAGGCCAACACAACACAGAACCATGCAGGCAGCAGGTCTAGTAGCACTGGGACTGGGCCTACTCAACCAACAGGCAGCACTGCACATGGTGGCAGTAATGGCGCAGAGGAGGAGGCGTAGGCGGAGGAGGCGCAGGCGGCAACCAGCCAACCCTGCAGCTATGGCAAACCCCATTGCCCAGCCAGCCCGACCCCGCCGCCAGCCAGCAATACCACGCATCAGGGCCTCACCCTGGAACCTCACCCCAGGACAGAGCCACACACTATACCCGCTGGACCGTGCAACAATCCTGCACATCACCGCCATGATTGAGGACAACATCAGCAGCCAAATTGACACCCCCACCGCCATCCCCCCCCTCTTGAAGGTTGTCTCAGTACTGCATTTCCTTGGCACTGGCACCTATAAACACACAGTTGGTGAGCTGCACGGCATATCACAACCCTGTTTCTCAAAAATCCTGGTACAGGTACTGGATGCCCTGTTGCGCCATGTGTCGGAACACATAGCCCTACCCCGCACCCTCCCCAAGGTCATTGCCACCAAGTTGGCCTTCCATGCCATAGCGGCATGCCAAATTGCATAGGCGCAGTTGACTGCACCCACGTTGAGCTGACAGTACCACGTGCAATTGAGGTGGTGTTCCACAATAGGAAACAGTATCACTCTTTGAATGTCCAGATGGTTTGTGATGCCATGCAACTGATTACACACTGCTGCGCACGTTTCCCAGGCTCATCACATGACTCAATGGTACTGCGGAATTCCACGTTGCCACGGTACATGGAACGCTATGCCGGACAAAGCACATGGCTATTGGGTGAGTACAGCTGATAATGCTACAACCCTGTCGAAGTGGTGTGTGTGTGTCCAGGCCAATGAGCATTGTGAGTGTGCCGCTGTGACCGCACATGCATCACCTCCCTTCCATCTAACAAATACACAGCGGATGCCAAACATCATGAAGGAAGACATGACAGGGCACCACAATGTGCCTGTGCACACGCTGGCACAGCCAATCCCGTCACTGTCCCATGAACCTTGTGCCACTGCAGACACCCACCCTCAATTGAAACACTGCCTCAAAAGGCACGAGAGGCGTGTAAATGAGACGACGTGTATTTACTACTTCGGTACAGTAGAGTCACTCTGCCATGAGTGGACAGCACTGCACCGTGACATGCACACAATCAAATGTCACCCGCAAGGCACAGTAAACATGCAAGTTAATGTGTAGGCCCATATCCAGTTAGCGACATACATTGTGATGCCCAAAACATACCTCCATACACTGCATGGTACATATGCATGAATGAATGATGATACAAGATTGCACAGCAGCAGATGAGGACATGATGCCACAAACACTGACATGTTCCCCATCTACATCCCATGTAGGTGATGCGGGATATGCACTCGCGCCATGGATGATGGCACCTGTACAGAGACCAAGGAACAGGCATGAAGAGGCATACAATAGGGCACATATCCGCACACGTGGAATGATTGAGAGGACATTTGGACTGCTGAAGGCCCGTTTCCACTGTCTGAGCAGATCTGGCGGATCACTGCTGTACAGCCCAGTGAAGACGGGTAAAATCACGCTCGTATGTGCCATGCTGCACAATATATGCCTGCGCAGGAACATCCCAATGCCACCAGACGCAGATGAGGAAGATGGGGATGGGGATGGGGATGGGGATGGAGATGGGGATGGGGATGGGGATGGCACTGCCTCCGCCTGGGGGTCCACATGATGGCCAGAGAGCACGGGATGCCCGGATTCGCATTTACTTTTGAGTCACAGCACATTCACAGAAATGCACGAACATGGTGACGACAATGAATTAATAGTTGCACTGCAAAATAAATGATCAATGTCCACACATGTATGTCTTGATTCGAAATGGTGATGTATTGATGTAATAACAACAGGGAAGGAGGTGCATTGGTTAGGTAAGCTGTACACCCGGGGCCACCCACCACCCAAACATGCCCACCCCCACCCAGGACCCATTGTTCAAACCCCCAAAACTACCTACCCCACCACCCAAACGTGCCCACCCCCACCCAGGCCCCATTGTTCAAACCCCCAAAACTACCTACCCCACCACCCAAACGTGCCCACCCCTCTCACACCCTTGTAGTCCACATGTGTCCTGCACTGCCCCACACACATGCCATCACTTCCGTGTGCGCTTCTGTGCCTGTGCAACCTTGCCCGAGGGACCCGTTAGCCTACTCGAGCGCCTCCTTGGACTGGCAGTAGTGGAGCTGGATGGAGTGGTTGTGTTTGATTGCGCAGAATCTGGGATTGAGGGCATCCGTGCCAGATTTGCCTGTTGGCCAACCAACATGGCCTCTACAAGCCTGGAGGTGTGGTTGTTACCCTCCCGCACATGGCGTGCAAGGGTTACTATAGTTCTTGCAAAGCGTCCGATGGACCTCGACAGGTGACGCACTGAGGCGCTGTAGCTCTCCCTCTGCAGCCTGGATTCCTCTAGCTGCCTCTCCACCAGCTGGGTGAGGGTAGCCTGCTGCTCCTCCATCCGCTACATGCGGGCATTCAGTTCGGCCATGGATGGGGTGGGCGACCTCATGGGACTCCTCAGTGATGTGGGGCTGAACTCCAGCTCATGGAAGGAGCCCAGGTCTTCCAATGTGGGCTTCTCCCCTGTGGCCCTGTTTCCGAGTGCTCTTGCGGGGCACTGTAATCACTGCAGGCCGCCCCTTCTGCAGTGCTGCTGCCTTTGGTGTTGTGTTGGGTGGCCATGATAGGTTCCCGTGGCACCTGTCTAGACTCAGGCAGTGTGGAGACGGTGGGGATGTCGGTGGTGGTGGGCGGCACATCTGTAGTGGCTGGTAATGTGGCCAGAGATGCAGAACTGCCAGCAGCATCCTCCTGTGTGGTGGCAGTGGCTTGTGTACTTGACGGTGCAGATTGGCCGGTCTGTTGTGCAGTATCACTGTCACTTGAAACGGCTGTGGGGACACAAAGGGCATGCAATTAGTGTTGTTGTGGTGACAGATGGGTGCATCACATGCGTCATTAAGATTGTACATTGAATAGTGTTAGTCACATGCATCTGATTGCTGGTGTATGCATTCTGTGATATTGGTTGCCATACGGATCATGATGGGTCCTTTGGCCCACTCATGCACTGCCTGGGGGGGGGGTTGTTAATGGGTCCTTTGGCCCACACATGCACTGCCTGGGGCGGGGGGGTTGTTGTTGGGTCCTTTGGCCCACACATGCACTGCCTGGGGGGGGGGGTTGTTAATGGGTCCTTTGGCCCCTTTGGCCAACACATGCACTGCCTGGGGGGTGGGGGTGGGGTTGTTGATGGGTCCTTTGGCCCACACATGCACTGCCTGGGGGGGGTTGTTAATGGGTCCTTTGGCCCACACATGCACTGCCTGGGGGGGTTGTTAATGGGTCCTTTGGCCCAGTACTCACAACTGCATATTTTCATGTGGCTTTCATGTTTGGGCACTTACCGGCATCTGCAGGTGGGCTCACTCCTGCCTCAGCCTCCCCGATCCCATGGATTGCCTCAAGGTGGAGGACGCTGCTGCAACGCTCCTCCCATGCTTGCAGCCTCAGTGGGGAAGGGGATCCTCCGCCTGTTCCACTGCTGCGTTGGCGGTGCATGGAAATGAGGTTGCGTACCCTCAGCCTCAGGTCGTCCCACCGCTTGTGGCAGTCCTTCACGCTCCTCACTGTCACGCCCACAGCGGTGCACTTGCGTCCAGCTTCAGCCCACACCTCCTTCCTCCGCTGCTGTGTGGCACGCCGTTGGTCGGCGCTGAACAGCATCTCCGCATTGTCCACAATGTGCTCCACCAAGGCGGTTAGCTCCGCCTCGCTGAAGCGCTGTTTGCGCTGCCTCTGAGCAGGAATCCTGGCAGAAATGCTGGTGGTCCCTTTTGGCTTCTCAGAGTTAGGATTGTGCTTGTACTGACTCTGGATGGCAATGGATTGTGCTTTTATATGATCGCCGCCTCTCTGTTTCCTGTTTTGGCGATCATGGTATTTCCGGTTCCGTGTCAGTGGCGGCGGAGGCAGACACGGGTTTTGCGCCACTTGTGGCTGCATTATTTCCATTTCCGTGGGGTTTTCCGTGACGGCGGTAACAACGTTTCCAAGTCTGTGTGGTGTGCGCGACCGACAGCGTGTAATCGGACGGTTTTTCTGCAGCCTTGCGGACACGGAAACGTTTTTACCGCCTTCATGGATTTTGCACGGTCCCGGACTGGCAGGTTGTAATGAGGCCCATGGTCACTGAACAAGTCCTTTAGTAATCATATCATGTCCAGCAAGTTTGATTGTGTTTGGAGCAGACAGATCCCTGTAGCCAATGCATTTGGGCCACAGCCTTCATCAGGGAAAATCTATCATTGTACCCAGACCTACAGATAAGAGGAGTATCGACCACTTTTACTCCCTAAAAATAGGCAAATACGCCCCAAAAATAGAAATAGGGAGTAAAAATACTCCCCAAAAAATTAGGAAACTGTCACATAGGAGCCTGATCTGGCTTTCACCCAGGCGCCCCCATGTATATGTTTGGACCAGTAGTGATGTAGAAGCAAATGAAGACACTATAATCTCATCTGAAGAGGTAGACATGGAGATTTGAATGTGCATGAATACATTGGTGCAAAGAAACATTTCTGTTGTACCGTTAAAAAGTGTACTCACTGATTAAATACTCCTAGAGGGAATACGATTCACTTTTTTACTCCCTAAAAAATAATTTGACTCCCAACTTTAAAAATAGGGAGTACAATACTCCCACTTCAAAATGTTATCTGGAGCACTGATTGTACCTAAGCCGGACCTTCAGTATTACATTAGAATGTGTTGAGAACCACGTGGCATAATGCCTTAATCTGTTCTGCAAAGGAGAGACATTATGCCGATTGTAAGTTTGACAATCAAATACCCAATACCAATGTCTTTTTTTCACACCAATCATGGCAAAACGATTCCAGATGCTTGAGTCTAACTCATTTAAAGAATCGATGATAGATAAACCTAGAGGCATATGTATCGATAATATCGGTGAAGATCATTGCTATATAACTATATGAACAATCTGTGATTTACTTTCTTCGAATTAATCAGAATCATTATCTTTTAATATGAGCTGACTAATAGTACCTAAAATGTAAATCTTCAAACCCCTTTCCTAATATGGCTGGTGAGCTTCTTCTAGCTAAGGCATCTTGATCCCCATCTCAAATACAATTTGTAACTAAGTTGTGCAATTTGACAAAGAAGGTGGGTGTAACCTATATATGTAAAGATTCAAATAAGAAGCTTTGGAGGTATTAACATTTTGATTATATAAGTCTGATGTGGTGTTGTCAATTTCAAACCTTTCCAATGTTCCATTTTTTTCTCTTTCAAAATTGAACCATACGTCGAATCATACATTTATCAAATCTTTACAGAAATCTTGACCCATAAAGCTCTAACTTTCAAAGAAGTATAGATGGAATTGTTGCAAGACAAAACGCTGGGCTTTTTGATGTTAACTTGCCACCCTGAAATTAAGCTGTACTCTTCAATTAATACAAATATCACTAATTAAACTTCTTCAAAGTAAGACTATATAAATTAAGGTCATCCATATGTAATTGCAACTTAATATTTCAGTTTAATTATCAAAATGTGTGAATAGCTTGAGAGGATCTAAGTGCATGAGCAAGAGGTTTGATATGTAAAGTAAAGGTATATGGGACAACACTGCCATTTACCTTTTGTGATTTTTAAAGGGGTAGTTTGGATATTATTAATGAGCAGCTTGGCATTTACAGACTGCTGTAGGGTCTGGTGTAAATCCTCTTCCCATTCCAAAGGAATCCATATGGGACCGCAGAAAAGATTGAAAAAGAGCAGTAACGTATTGTGGGTTGTTATATCAAAGCATCCCGCCATTAAATGTATAAGGTCTGTCACACAGTCAAGTGGGTACCACAAAGAGGCTGCACAAAACTTCAAGTAAAAAAACATTGCATTTAAGAAAATTCACCAGGTATGCAAAACAAATAGAGTATCTGAGCATTCCCATTTCAAAGTTCCATCAATTCATGGGGCTCCATTTGAAGTTCGCAAAGTTTTGGAGTAAAATTATGTTGTTCACCATCCTTAGGAAATGTCACAGGTTCAACCTCTGATGGTCTCTCATAAATGGTGGCATACAAACACCTGGGTTTCTCCTGTACAACTCATGTATGCGTCCGGTTTCCTCCACAAGGTCAAAGTTATGACTGTGACTTCTCATCCATTTAGAGGTAGAGCTAACTGGGCCTACTTTCCCCTGTCCTCACAGGCAATTTCGAGAGGGTCTTCTCACCTCTTTGCCCTAATATCCTGACTTCTCCCATCTCAACAGCTTTTCTTCTTTGTTCCTACTCCTCCTTCAAGTAAAAAAACATTGCATTTAAGAAAATTCACCAGGTATGCAAAACAAATAGAGTATCTGAGCATTCCCTTTTCAAAGTTCCATCAATTCATGGGGCTCCATTTGAAGTTCGCAAAGTTTTGGAGTAAAATTATGTTGTTCACCATCCTTAGGAAATGTCACAGGTTCAACCTCTGATGGTCTCTCATAGATGGTGGCATACAAACACCTGGGTTTCTCCTGTACAACTCATGTAAGCGTCCGGTTTCCTCCACAAGGTCAAAGTTATGACTGTGACTTCTCATCCATTTAGAGGTAGAGCTAACTGGGCCTACTTTCCCCTGTCCTCACAGGCAATTTCGAGAGGGTCTTCTCACCTCTTTGCCCTAATATCCTGACTTCTCCCATCTCAACAGCTTTTCTTCTTTGTTCCTACTCCTCCTCAATTGCTGCGCTACATGCTCCTTCCTCCTCCCTTCTGATTGAGGCTTCAACCTCTCCCCCTGCCATGGGCCAGACATGCCCTCTCAAACCATCCTAGTCTTGCCACTTCTGACATGAACCTTCTCTCAATATCTCACTCCCATCTGCTTCTGACTACCAGTCCCAACCTATAATCCTTTTTGTACTGCTAGTCATCATCCTCAACTCCCATCTCCCCCTCTGCTGTTCCCTGACCCCCTCCTCAACTCTGTTGCTTCTCCTCCTCTTTAACTCCAACTTCAGTGTTTATATTTTCCTTAACCTTCGCCTGACTTCAATCATCTCCTTAACCCCAAACTCTCACTTAACACCAACCTCCTCCTCAACTCCTTCCTCTTTAAATCCAACTTCCTCCTCCATATGTTCCTTCTCCCCCTTTCACCTCTAACCTCAGGTCCTTCCTCTGAAACCAGAAACCTGGGAGTTATCTTCGACTCCTCTCTCTCTCTTTAATTTTCATTGTGCAGCCATTTTTTGAGCTTTTTATTTCCTGGAGCTGCGTTGCTATTTTGAAAGCACTGTTTTTTTCCAACTATTGCTGCTTATTTGACTTTTTTTGGCCCTTCCAAGATGGCCGCTGTGGTTTTCTGTGTTGTGTAGGCAGGCTGTGCTGAATCACCTCTCCCTGTGCTGCACTCCCATTGGTTGCTGAGTGTTTTCTTCCATCCAATCAGGGACCGGCAGGCTTCAGCTGGCCGTCTCAGCAAAGGCCCACTTCCAAGGCCCCTGTCTGCTCCCTGTCTGCTCCCGGAACGCTAATTGGGGTCCTCCCTGCACCTTAACCACAATGATGCTGCCATCTCACTCCTCTAAGAAATCCGGACTACCTTGACTTTGCCACCTCCAGAACTATGGGTTAGTTCCCTCCTTATGGACTCACTTCTACTGCCTTTGACTATCACTGTTCTTTCTGCTTGTTGCTCCCATGTTGTCATCCTGCTGTGCAGTGCTTCCTAAAACCCTTTGCTAACATCCGATTCCAAGACTGAAAAAGTCAAATCTTGCGGTTTTTGCTTTGTACTAAAAAGTCAAATCTTGCTGTTTTTGCTTTGTGCTACAAAGTCATATCTTGCTGCCCATTGCGAAATTCTCTGTATTTTGCTTGTAGACTGTTTCTTCTCTGTAACTTTCCAGCCCAGTGACCTCACCACTCTCTTTTGTCTCACACCTACCTGCCTTAGCCCCCCCAGTAGCTCCATCCTCTTCTTACTTCCACCCCAATGGTGCTTTCTGTTTCTCCTATCTTTTCCAACTGCTTCTCTGTTGACTTTCCTTCCCTTCTCACTAAGTCTGGTAGGAAGAAGTTCAAAAAGGATATCTTGGCCTCTAATCTTGGTCTTCCTATCTCCAATACCTACTCCAATGCTTCCGCCAGACAGACCCTTATCGACATCCTCTTTGTCGTTCCTTCACCAGATCTATGGACTCCTCATATGGTCTCTGTGCTCTGCCCTATCTCCTCCTCTCCCACTAATGGTGGCACTCGCTGGGAAGTTCTCATGGTTTCCTTTGACTCCTCTAAAGTCATCATTAATGTCTACCTAAATGGCACTATCATGGTCCAAGGCCCTCAGGCCAATCTCCTCCTCTTTGATAGGCGCTTCCCTCGCCTCATAAATTTACTTTCATCTCTTGCTGTCCCCTCCTCTCCCCCCTTGGCTACATTGCCCTCGCTCTCCTCCTCCTCCTCCTCTGCCCCTCCGAGGGCTCTTTCTCTTCCACAGGGTGTACCTCTGATCCGTGCCCCTCCCCAGAAGGTCTTTAAGGCTGGCAACCTTCTTCATATTGCCACTCTCAACTCTCGCTCTGCCATCAAACACTCCTCTGACATCTGATCTGCCACCTCCTTGAAGAACTAGACCTTGATGTCCTTGGTCTTACTGAGACATGGTTCACGGCCAGCTCAGTCACAAGCTTTGACACTCTCCTCCCTGATGGCTACAAGATCCTCTCAGCACCCAGATCCTCCCGGTCCGGTGGGGGGGGGGAGCCCTGATCTTTCCTGAGTGGATTCCTGCCTCTATCATTCCCACTCAGACCTACTTCTCTTTTGAATGCCTTGTCTGTAGGCTTTCTCTCTCGCCTACCCATTCTCTTACTGTGGTTACCATCTACCGGCCTCCTGGTCAAATCACCTCATTTCTCTCTGAGTGGGCAGACCTCTCCTCCTCCCTCCTGGCCTCTACCACTCAACTCCTCCTCCTCGGTGACCTAAATATACATTTAGACTCTCCTTGCTCCTCCTCTGTACTCTTCCGTGACCTCTGCGACTCCCTCTCCCTGTCCATCCTTCCCTCTGGCCCGACTCACTCTGCAGGGCACACACTCGATGTCTTGATCTCGTCTGACCTCCCCCTCTCCATCCCTCTGACCACTCCTCTCTCCTGGAGCGATCACTCCCTCCTCTCATCTCATCTCTCCCTCTCTTCCCCCCAAGCCAAGCCTACCCCAACACTGCCACCTACCTTCTCGGACATCCGGCCCATGAAGCGTGTGTCAGTTGAGGCTTTTGCCGCCACTTTCTCTCCCCCCCTTCACCTTTGGCTGTCTCTCATCCTGATACAGCCCTGTCTCTGCTTTACTCTTCAATTTCTGATGCTCTTGCCCCTGTCACAAGGATCCGTTTGAAGTCCAAAGCCAAGTGCAATTCCTGGTATGACTCTGACCTAGCTACACTTAAACGTAAGTGTAGGGCAGCTGAGAGGAAATGGAGGACTTCCTGTTCATCCTCTGACAAACTGGCCTGTCGCCTGCTACAAAGGCAATACCGACTCTCTGTCCTCACCAAGAAGAGAGTCCACATTCAAGCTCGTGTCTCTGCAGCATCTAACAACTCGGCCGAACTCTTTAAAATCTGCAAGGAGCTGGCCAACCCTGCTGCAGTCTTTACCCCTCCTGTTGCCTCCCAGGCTCCTTGCAATGCCCTTGCCTCTCACTTCATTTAAAAAACCCAGGACATCCTGTCCACCCTCTCCACCCACACTCCTCCTCTTCCCTCTCCATCTGTGCTTGCTGACCCTCCTTTAGCCACCCTCCCACCATCCTTCTCGTCCTTTCCTCTTTTCACCCCTGACGAGGTTGCTAGACAAGTCCGATCTATGAAAGCCTTTTCAAAACAGGTTCATCCCTGTTCCTCTAAAACCATCAAGAACCACATTGACACCCTCGCTCCGGCCCTTGCTGATTTTTGCAACCACTCCTTTGCCTCTGGATCCTTCCCCTCCCCTCTGAAGCACTCCTTTGTGCATCCTCTTCTCAAGAAACCCACAGCTGATCCTTCTTGTCCAGCTAACTATCGCCCAATTTCCATTACTCCCTTTCTTGGCAAACTCCTGGAAAAGTGGCCCATCTCTCAGCTTAACCTTCATTCCAATTCTGTTGGCTGTCTCCATGACCACCAGTCTGGCTTCAGAGCTGCCAGAAGCATGGAAACTGCTCTCCTAAACATCCGTGAAGATCTGCTCACCATCCTTGACTCCAACATTCCATCTGTCCTCATCCTCCTCGATCTCTCTTTTGCCTTCGACACGGTCAACCATACCATCCTGCTCAACCGTCTCCGTGAAAACCTGGGTATCACTGAACAGGCTCTGGCCTGGCTGACCTCTTTCCTCTCAGATCGACCCTTCCAGGTCCAACTTGGGTCCTTCCTTTCATCTATCTTCCTCTCTACCTGTGGTGTTCCCCAGGGGTCTAACCTCTCGCCCTGGCTTTTCAACCAATACCTGGCAACTCTCGCCCACTGCATTGCCATTTTCTGCTCACATTTCCAGTGCTACACTGACGAGACTCAACTCATTTTCAAGCTGCCCTCTGCCACCTCCTCTCCCTCTCTCATCTCTGATTGCCTAACTGCCATTCAAGATTGGTGTGCCGCCAATGATCTTTGTCTGAATGCCAGCAAGACGGAGATCCTCCTCATCGGCACACCTTCACCATCCTTTGCCCTCACTCTATGGCCGGCCTCCCTTGACCCTCCTCCTACCCCCACCTGCGAGGCTAAGAACCTCAGGGTCATCTTTGACTCCACCCTTTCCTTCTCCGCCCACATCTCTGAGGTCTCTAAAAAGTCAAATTTCCGACTGCACCTCCTCAGAGGTACTCTGCCTTTCCTCTCCTTCCCCCAGAAGCTCATGGTATCTCAAGATCTGGTTCTCTCTAGCTTGGACTATTGTAACAGCCTCTTTCTAAATCTACCTGCCTCTACTCTCCGCCCTCTGCAACTAATCCAGAACAGGACTGCAAGACTTGTCCTTGGCCTCAAGCCCTGGGATCGTATCTCTGCAGCTCAGAAATCTCTCCACTGGCTCCCAGTGGATGCAAGGATTAAATTCAAAACCCTCTGCATTGTCCACAAGGCTTTCTGGTGCCTGGGTCCAAAATACCTTCAGCTATCCCTTCGCAAATACCTCCCCTCTCGAGCTCTTTGCTCCTCTACCTCCAACTCACTCAGGGTCAGTCGTTTTTCTAAGAAATGAGATGGGGGTAGATCTCTGTCTTCGGCTGGGGCCTCCCTCTGGAACAGCCTCCCTGCCACTCTTAAACTTGAGGAGAACCACTCTGGTTCCGGAAGCACCTCAAGACCTTCCTCTTTTCTTCTGCCTGGCCACCCTCTGTCTTTTGGGCCCAGGTACCTGCTCATCCTGCCACCCTCCCGCACTGCCTCCGGGCCACCCTTGCACTGGGGTCTGTATCTGTACCCATACAGCCCCCCCTTTTTCTTCCTGCACTTATCAGACCTACCCTGTCTGCTGCCTTAAACCTAGCACTTGCAAATTGCTGGCTGCATTACCACTGTTATGTTGCCTTTATTATTTATTTATTGTTATTTATCTGTTTCTCCTCTGCTTCGCACTTTCCACCTCTCCCCCCTTCCATGCACTTTTCCCTTCTCCCTCTCCCATGCACTTGCACGTTCTCAATGTCGCTGGGCCTAGTAAGATCGCTGTTTTGTTCTCCACTGTTCCCCTCCCTTGCCTTGTCGTGCTCTGAAACACTTGTGTACAAGCGCGATAGAAATAAAATATCAAACAATCAATCAATCAATCAATTCCTCACATCCTGGACCCATTTCCAACTCTTCTTCCTCAGAGGCATCTTCCCTCCCTTTCCTCACCTTTCCCCAGAAGCTTAATGTCTCCAGAGCTCTGGTACTCTCCAGGCTGGACTATTGTAACAGCCTCTTCCTTAATCTGCCTTCTTATTCTCTTCGCCCCCTCCAGCTGAATAAGACTGCAATACTTATCCCTGGCCTCAAGCCCAGGGACCGTATCTCTCCAGCCCTAAAACCTCTCCACGGGCTCCCGGTTGCTGCCAGGATCACATTTAAATCCCTCTGCATTATCATAAGGCTGTCTGGGGCCGTGGACCACTCAACTTGCTCTCACCAAATACTCTCCCTCCAGATCCCTCCAACCCTCCTGCTCCAACTCTCTTCTTGTCAAGTGCTTCTCTAAGCAGAGAGTGGGTGGCCGTTCTCTTTCCTCGGCTGGCTCCCTCCTCTGGAACAGCCTCCCCTTTCTCTCCTTCTTGAGCTGGATCTCCCCAAGTTCTGCAAGCACCTCAAGACTTTCCTCTTCTCCTCCTCCTTTTCTTTCTTCCACCCGTGCTAAACCCCACAATCACTGTGTTTGGTGGTCTGGGCCCGTATGTGCCCTTCTGGGTCATGGCCTTCTGTCCAATCGCCCGCAGCATCCGCCCTCCCCCTGCACTTGTCTTTGGGCACCACTGGCTTGTGATGACTCACAGGCCTGCTCTTATTGTATTGGCTGGTGACCCCTCTTCCACCAAGTGGTCACTGCCTGGCACATATCTGTTGCCTTTTCAACTAGGTCTCTGGCACCCCCCCCCCCCCCCCTGTGGAATCTCTAACACTTGCCTCCCCTTAGCCTTCTCTCTCTCTGCACTTGCACACTCTGAATGATCACAAGGCCTAGTAGGGCTACTTTTTGTATTTTGCTCATCACTGTTATCCTATCCCATTGTCCTGCTGTTCCCTTGTTCCTTTCCCTTTGCCCTATCAGCGCTTTAAAAAACAATTTCCTGATGTATAAGCGCCTTACAAATGCCCAATAAAATAAATAAATAACCTCCTCTTTCTTCTCCATGCCCCTTTGCAATCTGCTCTCTCTCCATCTCACTTCAAGCTCCTGATGCCATCTATGACTCCAGACACCCACACTACTGCCTCTCTGAGTAAACTTTTTATATCTTGCTGACCGCTCATCTTGGGCAGATCTTGGGCAGAGCAGAGTAGGTTTATTTGATTTAGGTGCTTCAAATAATTATGAGTGAGGTATTCATGTAGCGTTGGCCAAGCCTTTAAAAGACCTGTCCATTATCTTGGAAGGGAAGAGCGGGTCCACGTGGGCATGAGCATCAGGTGCTGGGAGGCACTGACGATGACTGTGGCAAGCTGTCATACCATAACGCTGCCATTGTGGTTCCCATAAGGTGCTTGAAAACAATTAGCAACTTACAGTACCTGGGTTACATGGTCTGTAGTAGCCGTATAAGCAAGGGCCCGTGTTGGTCATGGCTCCCATATAACTGCCCCCTGCCCAATGCTGGGGGATTAAGAAAGGGAGGGCTGGAGATCTTCCATATACCGCCCCTTGGTCAATCATCCCCAAGCTTGGGAAGGCCGCCAGAACCCTTGGCCACCCTTCTAGATATCCCCAGACATAGGCAATAGTCTTTGTCACAGGTCTAACATCTGTGTTCCTAATTTGAAACCATCCTGCTCTGGGTTAACTTTTCAAATACACATTTCAGTTGGTTAAACAGGACTTTAGCCCAAAGCTTAGCATCAATATTTAATAACAATATAGGTCTGTACCCACCTCACTCACACCTATCTTTGCCAGAGCTACGAATTAAGGAAATATTAGCTGTTGACTAAGAATGAGACAATGGTTTCCCAGTATAAATCTCATTAGCACCCTGAGGGGGTGAGCCAGCCAATCAGGTGGCTAGTAACATGGGCTTGAACCGCTGGTGAAAGTCCGCGTTCCATCCCACCTGATGGCCAGCTACCCCCACCGCCATCTTTCCACCACCCTCTGTCCTGTTATTTAAATTTATTTTTGTCCCTTCCCACCCCCCACTTACCTTATTTCTGCCGTGGCGGCACTCCCCGCCGCAGCCGGTCCTTCCTCTTTACTCCTGCAGACCGCCATGGAAAAGGAAGAGGGACTGTGTATGGAGCCCCGCTTCCCTTTCCATGGTGGTCATCCTGGGAAAGAATTTTCCTTTGTTCAAGTGGACGCAGCGCACATCCCATTGAACAAAAAAAAAACTTTTCATTTAGCACCCTGGGTTACCGCTTTGGTAGCCAGGGGTGCTAATGGCCCTAAGTCCCGTTCCAAGTGCTGGAATGGGGGGTAACAGCCCGGAGTTCTCAATAATGGCCCTCGATTCGCTTGGGCCATTAACTTTGGCTGCCGGTCCATTACCTCCCGTTCCAGCCCTTGGAACGTCGGCTTAACACCAATTAAACAATGTCAATACAATAGCTTTTATCATAATACAAGATTATATGATTCAGCAAGATGGCCCCTTCAGGCTGCCGCTTTGTCAAGCTTTAGATTTTCAATGACTACTTTAACCTCATTGCTTATAATATCTGCCTCTAACAATACCTTACATTCTAAAAAGAGGGTGGGCACCTCAAGATTCGTCAAATGTGCATGAACATATTCCATCGGAGGCCATCTATGTTTCCTGTAAATATTGGAAATTAAATCTACAAACTTATCTTGTATCAAGTGAGCATCATTTTGGATAGCAGCTGAACCGGAGTCTCTAATAGCATGAATAGATCCATCAGACTTGTTGGGGTGGTCAGGAAAGGTCCCAGCCATAAAGACGGGTTCATGTTGCACGCGCCATTTTTGTGACTGGGGGTGCAGCGAAATGGGCACGATGTTGCAATTTCATATGCATCCAGTTTAGTTAAATGTGAATGGAATATGTTACTTTTTGATTAACATTGATACATATTAGGTTTGCACATGCGTAGAAAGATAAAATGCAAAAACCTAAAAATGAAATATAAACACAATTCAGACGTGATGTGCTGCAGTGCACATAAGCTTGCAATGAGGAGTTTCATAACGCACATGCAAGGAAGGGGGGGCGTGTCCTGACAAATCCAGTGTAAAGAAGAGGCGACAGTTATTAAACATGCGTGCACACTGATATACATGCACAGGGCATTTATAAATCTACATGTAGTGGGCGTTTTTCTAAATGGATTAAAACACAGCAGTCAGGGCTTGACTTTGAGAAACTTGTTTTGCAGAATTTTAGAGGCCAGAGAATGGGTAAATAAGTAACTATGACCTTAGCCAATGGTCAACTCAGATAAGGAAACCAGCTATGGTTTGTATGACTTCGGAGTATCGCAGAAAGCAGATGTAATCTTTTAAAGTGCATGGAAGCTTGACATACGGTTTCGGCTATTTGCTTTTGACCTGCAATAAACGTGGGGGGAAGCGAGCCAAAGTGATTGATACTCCTTGTGATTAATTATTTACTCAGGATGTGGCCAAGGGCCCTGCGTGTTGGAATGGTAGTTATTTAGATTAGAATGTTCCAGGACGCCAGTAAATTGGAGTGTTATGTTATATTATATTAAATGAATTTATTGAGCGCGCGTGTGCCCAAAGGCATCTTGGCGCTGTTTGCGCGAAGGAATTTCCATTGTTTGATTGGGGACTAAAACAGTAAAGTTTTCAACAGCTGGGGGAAGGTAAGATGATAGACAGTCCCGCGCAAGGCAAGGGGCAGGTAATTCCAGGCTTTAGGGGCAGCCACTGAAAAAAAGCACACCTACCTGTCCATGAAAGTCTAATCCGGGGGACCACGACCAGAAGAGCGGATCGAGAGCGCAGAGCGCGCATAGGTGCATAGTGCACAAACCTCTCCTGCAGATATTCTTGCCCCAGGTCATAAAAGGCGCAATGCATGATGCACATAGACTTAAAAGAATAACCGGGAGCCAGTGAAGTTGCCTTAACAGAGGGGACATATGGGCTCCAAAAGGGGGGCGAAGAATAGATCTGGCGGCAGCGTTTTGGAGCAGCTGGAGCCAGTTTAGTAGGCAGCAAGGTTGTGCCAAATAAAGTGAATTACAGTAATCCAGCCCACTCAGAACCATCGGTGCCACCACCAGGGCCTGACACTCTGCTGGTGTAAAAGGGAGAACTTTCAGAAGAAAACAGAGCTAGCTCAAAATGCCCAGTTTGGAAAACCGCTGCAACCTGCTCATCCATAGCGAGAGATGCAGCGAGTTTGACCCCCAAGTTCCTGACCAGCGAGGTGGGCACACGGAGAGGGCTAAGAGAAGTGGGCCAGAACTCCTCAGTACAGAAACAGAGCGGAGAGGTAGTCCCAACAACCAGCACCTCAGTTTTACTGCCATTAAGTTTTAACCAGTTAGTTCTTATTGATGCCCACTGGTCCTCAAGGCACTTTCTAAGCTGGACCGTTGTGTTAGATTGAGTGAGATCAAGGCGAACCAGGACTTGGGTATCATCCACATACGAGTAGTAGCAGAACCCGTGAGACTGGATGAGGAGCAAGAGAGGCCTAATATAAACATTAAATGGGATCGGGGACAACACAGAGCTTTGAGGAACACCACAAAAAAGTGAAACAGGACTAGAATGATCAGCCAGGAAGGCCACGAACCAGTCAAGAACTCGGCCAGGCAGCCCAGCAGCAGAAAGGCAGGCGATCAGGGTAGGATGGTCAACCGTATAGAAAGCGGCAGAGAGATCTAACAACAGAACTGCTCCGACACCACCCTGATCGACCAGGTGCACTAGGTCGTCCAGCACCGAGTTCAGGACGGATTCAGTGCCTCCCTCAGGCCGGAACCCAGACTGAAAAGGATCAAAGTAATGGGAGGATTTGTCATGACGCCTACCCCCAGGGATCCAGACCAGGTCCAGCAACCCCGGAAGCAGGCATCAAGTTATTTTGGGCAAGCCCAAAAACCCCTGCTAGGGGCTGTTTGGGTGCGGGCCTGGCGCCTATGGCGCCAGGCTCATATAGAGAGTCAGTCTTGGCGCCATAGGCGCCAGGCTCATAGAGTAGAACTTACCTGATGCAGACCATGCTGCAAGCTCACCTGATGCAGACTATGCTGCAAGAGCTCCAAGCCAAATGAGGCTTGGAAGGGACTATTTTACCTAGGGACTACTTTTTACTCGTGCGGGGCTGTCGAGGAATACCTACCTGGGACTACTTTGGAGGCTATTTAAACCACGCCCAAAGAGCAGCACATGCTTCGTGTTATTCTGCATCCAGCAACGTAACGCTCACCGTGCCTGCAAGTCTGCATCCAGCCTTCACACTTACACTGTGCACTCGCGGCCGCTTTCTCTCCAGCCAGACGGGGAGTTTAACCGCACGCGACTGGACGTTTGTGAGCCGATACGTGAGGGTTCCCCCTAGGACCACTCGCAGAAACCACGCCTGTCGCTGATGAAGAATCTCTGCGCCACCATTCCTACCCATCAACTACCAAGTGAACTTTCACTTGTCCACCTGAAGCACAGCGCTTTACCCAACGACTACTGCCCTGGGCCAGCTCATTGTCCAATAGGACCTACTTGAGTATCTTCCCTTGCCCAGCCCCATTTCTGCCCTCTGGTGATTTGGATACCGAGTTTTTGGGATTACAGCACCGGCAGGGTCGCCCCTACGGAGCCCTGATTAAGGCGGACGCTACATTAATGCACTTCCGCCGAAACGTGTCCACCCGGGAACTGCTACATTAATCTGTTCCCGTCTGAATCAGACCCTGTTTATTCAGTCTCTGTCACGTTGGCCACCAAGATATCTTATTCTCCATAGGACCTTGGAAACACATTATGCTGGAAAGTAATACCCGACTAAGCAACTTTCCATTAGGTTATTCATAAAGGAATTTCTAACCTTGAATTTTTTCACAAAGGACTGTGTGTCCACTTCAATTGGTTCACTATTATGCAAGAAAATAGAAAAGAAACCTCTGCTTAAGATTGACCTGTATATTGATAATACAGTACTCCTTGTTCACTTTGTTGTTAATACTATACTTTTGTTTCTTGTTATGAATTTTTATTGATGGTATTATATGTTGTTTTAACCTTTCATTTACGTATGTTGCACTTTTTTCAACGTTTGTTCTCAACTTTTATGTATTGAACACTTATCTATATACCTAGCAAATAAAACCTTAGTTTGCTACTCTCTGGTTTGTTTTAGCTCAGTGAGAAGGCAATACACCTTTGACCTTAGGTTTGGATCTATCACTTAATAGACCAACCTACATATCAATCTGTGGGCAGGACCACCCTCCTGTACCCGTGAAATACTATAGCCTTGAGCTTGTCCACTAGAAAGGGTACCCCCCTCTTTTTTACATGCATCCAGCCTTCTGCCATGCCCGCCTCGAGTTTGGAGCTCCTAGAAAAAGGGAGAAAGAAAGAGAAAAGGTTAGAACAAGAGCAATACCTTTAATCCTTACCTGAATTCCCGATCCATCGCGCCTTCGAGCTGGAAGAAAGAAGTTATTTTATGCGCATCGCCACGCCTGCTGCAGCACCGCGCTGAACTCACCGGCCTTCGCACCATCTTCACATTCCACTGCATCCTCCTGCATGTTCCCGCCGCATTCCGGCACCTAAGGAGTAGACAAGAACAGCAAGGTGAGCCAAGGGAATACACAGAGGAATATTAGTAACCCCCCCATAGACTTACCTGATTTTACCACCGGGGGTACTATTCCTCTTCACGGGTCGGCGCAGCTTCCACTGCATCTTCGCCGAACCCCGGCCCCTAAGGGGAAACAAAAGGACAGCAAGGTGAAACAAAGGGACTATCAAGGGGAACCCTCCTCACCACATTAGACTTAACTGATTTTACCGCCAGAGGTATTATTCCCCGAGTCTTCATACTTTCTCTCAGTGCTTGAATAAGGGAGAAAGCAACAGGTTACATATTGACATTATTTATCGAACTGTGTTGGAAATACAAATCCTTACCAGAATATTGCCGGTTGCCACGAGGAACTCTTCACTAGGGTCAAGCTGCAATCTGCAAGGAATCGGACAAGAGTGAAAGTCAGGCATTTGAACTCTTGCGAACTACATACTTTTCGGAGTCAATATTGTTCTGGAACTCACCAATTCCTTCGAGCCAGTGAAGCAACTGGTTATCAACTCGCCCCTGCGCTCAATGCAGGATGGAGAGCTCATCTTTTCAAACCATCAGGTGAGACTATAAGAGGGGAAATCAAAGGTTATCCGTGGGGAGAACAGCGGGGGTGGGGGGATTTACACTCAACTCTACGGGTGGTTAATTCCCTTTCTCCATTTGCAGAAGAATATTCCTACCGGCCAAGCAAACGAAGCTAGGTGGGCCAGTCCAGTGCGTCATCTCGGCCCTACGCGTCACATTGGTGGAGACCGCAGCTGTCCAGTTCAGATCGACGCCTCTGTGGGAGCCAGGTGAGCGTAACAGTATTCCAGAAAAGTAAAGAGCACAGGGGAAACCAGAGCCTCCAGGACCTTCATCAAAAAGTGCAGAAGTGAAATAGGTTGATAATTAACCAACACTTCTGGATCCAGAGAGGGCTTCTTTAGCAGGGGAATCACCAGTGCATACTTAAGTGTGGGCGGAATCACCAACCTTGTAAAATAAGTATTTACAGCAGCAGTGATGTGCGCAATCAGGTCACCGACGACTTCCTTCAGAAGAACCAAGGGTATAGCATCCGCCGGTGAGGCTGATTTAAGGCACTGAATGGCCTCTAGTACATCAATATCAGAAAACACAGGAAACATAGACCACAAGCCCTGGGCAGAAAGAGGCTCAGCGGGGGCCTTATCACAAGGTCGCTGAGATATCTCATTATTTATATCGTCCCGGATGGTAGTGATTTTGGCCACAAAAAACACAGAAAGCAAATCACACAAAGCCTGCAAGGGTGGCACCTGGGCACATGCCTTCTCAGGAGTGGATAAAGAATGAACAAACTCAAAAAGGCCATTAGGTTTGTTAAGGGCACCCTGTACCTCATAGGCAAAAATATTTTTGTTTGCGTTTAGAACTGCATTATGATAGTCAGTCAGTGTGCTGCGAAAAACTGATTTCCCCTCAGAAGAGTAGCTGGCCCGCCATTTTCTCTCAGCCTGTCTACAAAGCAGTTTAGCAGCTCTAAGTTCCTCAGAGAACCAATGCTCCGGGAGTGGATGAGATAATTATCGCCAGCTCAAAGAGAACCTGCTTATTCATCTTTCCTCATGTTACTTGAAGTATCCATACAGACCATGTGCAATTACATTTAGGGTTAAAAGGTTTGAGGCCGGTTGTGAATGAGAGGAGAAAGATTTTTCAGATTAACTATCGGATGCGCGTTTCTGAGCACAGACCTATAGATACTGATGCAACTTACTAGCGCGTTTCTTAGATACACGCTTACTACTGATTACCAGATATGCCAGCTATTTGCCCTGATGATGGACAATTGGTCCAAAATGCATTGTCATTTTTAGCATTTTTTGGCATAGGCTGCTGATTATGGTCTTTATAAATGTAAAAATAATTATACTGCTGGTTTCTTTCATGAATTCTAAGAGTCAGCAATGTTATTTATAGAATACAAGTAACAAAGAAAGAAGGTTGCAAGACCTACAATTTAATCTTTTTCTAGTTTTGGAGCTAGATTAAGGGTGTGGAACCCACACCATAGGCATTCTGGCCTTGGTCCACATAGTTGCTTTCAGGCAGGTTGTGACTTGTAATAAATTATGTTTGCATATGAATGTGAAACCATGTGATGATGTCATTACCTACCACGGACGAATCCCAAGAAGGGGTGTGCTATGAATACTATCTGAAGAGGGTAGTTAAGATAACACGTGGCCAATGAGACTGGAAGAATAAGAGAAAGATGGGATTTCTTTGTATGGGTTTTGTCCAATCACATGTGGGGGCTGGATCGTAATAAAATATAAGGGAGTGTTTCAACTGTTGCAAAAATGTAAATAATGTGTCAACATATGTGATTCAGCGAGACTTGGGTCAGTTTGGCTCGGCAGGGTCATCTCGCCGGATGATTGTACGATAAACTTTACATACAACTGTGCACTCACTTCTTAAGTGGTGGGCCTGCCTTAGGTTAAGGGGATTAGGAGGTCACTCCTACAGACTCACTTGCTCAAACCTGCTAAGGTAGGATATGGCTCACACTTCGTCCCCCATTGAAAATGTATTGACTCAAAAGATTTTATATTTTCAGCAAATTGCCTGCACTGAAACATATTATTGACAGCTTGTTCTCTTCAACTTAAATTTGACTTCACCATTCTCCTCTTTTTCCTCCAATGAAAATCATGTCTTTCTTATGAATGATGGTAAAACAAAATAGCCCACATCATTGTGGAGGATTTACAGCCACAACTGAAAGTCTATGGGGGTCAGGTGTGTGTGAGAACTTTAATATGTTTATGGCCTTTATTATCTGTGATTGGTAAATGGATTGTGGTCATGTTTCCGTGAACTGTTGCCTCAGGCTTGCTGCTCATTGTACTGTTCCACCTACACATCATGCTGTAAACAGGTATGCCAGAGGACCAAGGTTTGTGCTACACAGTCACCGTTCAGCAGAGAGCACAGGCTCAAGGAACCCTCCTCCGGCAATGACGGAAGACTCAGCCAAGGGAAAGGTAGAACTGTCCTTTATTTTCAATAACAGACAGGGATCATACAATAAAACAAATTTCCAGCAATCACAGCTCTTGAGCCTGTGTCTGGGGTTTTTGTTAGCAAATGTCGTCACAACTTAGAACCATCCCCAAAAAACCTACGAGCCCATTCTATTGGGTGGCTGGGGACTTAGTGCCTATAGAACGCACCTATAGGTGTTAGCTAACTGGTCCTTTCATGTCAGGTGCTCTCGCCTGAGACTTCCCCAACAGCGATCTATAACATTGGAGCAGGGTCACAAGACTACCATTGGCCCTTGCCCACTACCCTCCACCCTAGGCTTTGTGCCCCCTGATTGTCTGGAGTAGGTCTCCTCAGGCCTGGGACCCTGCTCTGTTCTCAGCACTCTGTGTACCTTCTCAAGGTGATGAAAAAGACTATGGGCCTCATTATGAGTCCAGCGGTAACCCTGCCGGTGCTACAGGCATGTTGCCACCAGACTCAGAATAATTTACGGTGCCTGACCTCCCGGTGCCACCAGCTCATTCTGAGTCCGGCGGCCCGGAAATCAGGCGCCGGTATATTTGTAAATCCCCATTCCCACAGAGTCCTATTTTGCTAATGGTGCCAGTGCTACCGTGAAATGTCTGCCTACCCTGACCACTGCACCAGGCAGGGCCAGACCTGTCGGGCACAGCGACCCCAGCAGGCAGACTTGTAGTTTGCTGGTCCGGAAACAAGGGTGCCAGTGAGTTTGCTAACACCCTTGTTTCCAGAATGACAAACTTGCAATGAGGCCCTATGTGTCACAATTATTGCCACTGGTGTATCCACCTAGCCTGAGAGAGTGCCTGCGAATTGCAATGTTTGTTGGGCAACACATGTATCAGTTCTTGGCTGCTTTGCTGGAACAGCTTCTCTTCCCACCACAGGTAAATGGCCATTGTTCGGCTCAGCCACATCACGTGCCTGAGGACTGCAAAACTGAGCTTTTGGTCTGCAATTAGTGAGGATTTATTGTGCTCTTCTGCAGGTGGCTCCTCGCCCCTGGAATCAGGAATATTCCACTCGCCTTTGTCCTTTGCTGCAAGCACTGGCCCTTCACTTCGTGCTGCAAAGACTGCATGTCTTCGTTCCTTGTTCTGAGGCCTGTGACTTTGTGTACTTTCACTACAGTTGTTCAATGGTTTCTCTATGTCTATACATGTATAATTGTATTGCTATCTCTTGAGGTTAATAGTATTCAGTTCTTCCAGGTTCCTTATATGTTCCTGAAGTTCCAAATGGTTAGTTGCAATAGGCGGCTGCAAGCTTGTTTTGTGTGACTCTTGTTCTCTTGCATTTCTGTGTTTCTGCATTTGGCTAATGAAAGATAATAAGAAACACTGTCTACAGTATGTATGTGTATTGGTCCTATGTCTATATCATTGTGTGTGCATGTTCTTCATGTGTGCACGTGTGTGTCCTTGTAACTTCGTGCATAGATGCAAATTTGCTCCGTGGCTAACGTTACTATGTCATGGTGTCTCTAATGACGACAACACAGCTGGATATTTATCGTTAGTCAACCTGCTCCAGTGTTGAGGCACCTGTATCTTGAAGACATGAGCTGGATAGGGTTTGAACGATTGTCTAAGAGAATATCTGCTCACATATGTAGAATTTACTGGCCCTCTTAGGGGCTGGACAAACAGTGACTGGCATCTTCCGTTCTTCAGTCTTCGGGCTGTCATGCATATAGGGGTCACGTGGGCCATTACAGTAACCCTCTCTTCAGTCCCCCATCTGGTCAACCTGTCGGCCACATCATCAAATCTATTCACCGTAGCTCTTGTCAGCCATATCTTTGTTACTCCTCCAAGATGTCCATAGTAATTTGCATGGTCATCCAAACTCCATGTCATGTAACAGCAATCTCCTTCTGGGTTGCACCACATCCATTTAGCACAATTTTTCTTGTAGTCACTGGGGTCATTGAATACTATAATTTCATTTGAGAACAGTGGACACTCCTTTATCTTCGTCCCTATTGTATTTCAAGCTTCTACTATCTTGTCCTCCTCACCATTATTATGTACTAATACTTTCATCTCTACTGTTTGCTCTGTCATCTTCTTGCATTGTGTTATGCATTTCCTTATCAGAATGTCAATAATATTAGTATCAGTGCTGCTAATAAAACCTTTAGTCCATCCTCCAGCCATGTGGGTATCCATGAGAATATATATGACAGGCAGCCTTCCTTTTTTCCTGCACCGTTGGCTTCCTCCTCCATCTTGGCATGCATGCTCGATAATCTGGTAACTGCTTCAGTTAGTGTTCCGTCTGCTTCGTCATTTGCTGACACGAACGTGCCTCAAGATGAGCCAATCTTGGCACAAACTCCTCCTTCCATTGCTGTGAGTGGGTCTAGAACATATCTGTTCTGGAGAGCCATCAACCTTACTGCTCGGAGCTCTTCTTTAATGACGTTGAAGCCATTAACAGGTGAATTTATTGTCTGCATAAGTTCCCACCTCGTTATCTGGAGCCATTTTGCGTTTGTGTATGTCTGTGCAGCTGGACCTACTGATGGGATGTCACAAGTCTCTTCCCTTCTCACCTGTTTTTGTTGTTTGCTTGAGACCTTCTTTGGTGACTTCTTTCGCACAGTCTGGGATTTGTATAAACCCGTGTGCTGCTCTTCAGATTCCAGCGCGAGGATGACAATCCAACTCCAGGATACGTTCTGATGTCCAGGACGGAGGCCAGGAACGAACAATGTCCGAGCTCGGAGACATGGAACGCCGTGACCCGAGTGCGGGCAAAAATCCAGAAAGTTCGAAGGTAAGTTTTGAGGAAAGAAAGGAAGGAAGGGGGGGTTCAAGGAACCGGGAAATAGGATTCAGAAGATAGCCCAGAGCGAACTCCGGTAACACACGTCCAACTACAGCAAGCGGTAGCGTTGAGACGCGCAAAGCCACGGGGGCGTGTCTGTTTAGTAGAACGCAGAGCGTGGAGCACAAGGACTGGCAAGCAGCGTTCCGTATCCGGTGGCCATGTTGGAAGGATTACTGCATTCAATCCCCTATGGGTCAGGGACCATGAAGTCCAGAAAGGATGAAGGCGACGGTTCATGACATGCAAAGAATATTTCTGTCCTACTTAACAGTCGGCGCTCAGGTGGTATGTCGTCCAGAGAAGCTTCCAATTCTGACGACAAGTAGTTCTGCTGCTTCACTCTACTCGCTTCTACTGACCACTTCCTTCTTCTGGTATTGTCCATTTTAGGGAAGTCTTCACTTTTGATGTCGTTTTGTGAGACCACTAGTTCTGGCGTATTGATGTGCAATAGTGAGTATACTCCTCCCCAGTTAGGTGGCAGATTTTCATATGCCTTAGATCTGTACGCCCAATAATGATCCATTAATGCTGCCATCCCAACCTTCATGCCTGGACACTTCATTGTCTGCTTGCAGCCTTTGTTTTCTCCAACCTGGAAACATAATGTTGCTTTCTTCAGTGGTATTATGATCAATGGCCCAGCTTCACTCTCCACCCAGGTCTGTAACTTCACACTTGTGTCCCATTCCTTTAGGCATTGGTCATTCTCTGCCTTTACTATGTTTACTGGAACTGTCAGGAGCATGTGAGCCTTGCTCCCTACTACACCTTCTTTCCATCCTTCAGCTGTGTACACTTGGTTGTGCAGAAGCATCTGTGGTCGTTTCCAGCATCCTGGATCTCCTACTATTTCCTTATATCCCTTCTTAGGACACTGTAATTTCTGCAGTGTTATTGTTTTTGTCTCTCCTTTTTGTGGGCTGTCAGTTATGTATTGTAAAGCCTCGTCTTTCTTCCAATAATTGTCCATCATGTCAAGCGTTTGGATGTAGCTATCTTCGTATGGGAAAGTTGTTTTGGACATCATCTCAATTCTGCCGTTCTCCCTTGGAATCTTCCTCCGGTAGTACAAATGGACAGGCACATAAGGCATTGTGCTCTTGCTGCTGGTATTTCAGTTGCCACAAATGTTCTGGAGGCACCCGTGGCATAGTCGATAAGAGAGCAGACATAGCAGCTCTCCCTGTGGTTTGTTTGCCTACTTTAGCCATGTGCTTGTACCACATGTTATTAGATACTCAAGCAGTATCAGTGAAATAGAAATCCACCCCTCCCATGTCTACATCAGCACTGCGACTACCTCTCCTTACCGTACTTACAGTACTTACATCTCCACCTGACATGGCAGTTCCTCCTTCTGACATTGGGGTTGCGTTAGTAGGGGTTACAGATGCATGCTTTATTCCAAAAGACATTTGCCAAAAAATGAGCGCAAAAATACCAAACGAGAATAATACACAGGACACAGTGAGCATTCAGTTAACAATATTACCCATTACATACTCTTCTTCTGGGATTTTATGTAGTTTTGAAGATGTTTGCTGACTGCCTGTTCAAGTCCTGCAAAGTTGATGTTGGGTCATTGCAAGGAAAAATAATTGTTCCCAAACTGTGCGTATTCTAGATTATGAATATTATTCTATTCTATTCTATTCTAGAATATTCTAGAATAGAATTACGAAGTACTGCAAGCACAGAAGGATTTCCTCTATTCAATTGTGGGTATGTTTGTGCTAAATAGGCCAGGAAGACACAGAAAAATACATTAGGATGGAGTCTTCTATTGCTATTGGATCTACTAACAAATTGGATAAAGTGGCCTTGGAAGGTCGCAGGATGTGGATCACGGGGAATCATCGGACAATGCAATACTAACAGTCACAACTTTCACGAAGAATGCTGTCAGTGTGCGGAGAGAAAAATAATAAACTGTGTGCCCTCACTCTGTATGTGTAGGAAGTCCTTTCCCTATCTTTCTTGCTCTGAAGCGCGCAACCATAGGTTGGTTACTGCTGAGGTGAGATGTTGCAAGGTGATCATTTTGCTCTTCTGTTTGTGGATCGATGGCCATTTCGTTGTTGGTGCTTGGAGAGGCCGCCCGCTTGACAGGGCTTGATGTACCACTGGCGCGTGAAATCCCTTAAAAGCACCTGGTCTTCAGGATAAAGCTGTGTAGGTTTTAGATGTTCTTTGTTTGCTTCTGGGTTGTTTTCTTCTTCATTTGATTTGGGCCTCTCCCGTTTTCCCTGCAGTTGGCGAGAAATAAAAGAGGCACTAGCCATCAAGGAACCAGTGTATTCGTACATTTCTTGTCCCAATACATCAGACATTTTTTCTGCATCTAATAACGCCCTAGTGGGAGGAGCCAAGGGAAGTCTCATGTGCTGTCCGGTTACCACCTCATGTGGGGTTAAATGGTGATTGGACCCTGGATTATTGCACAGTGCAAATAGAGCTAAAGGTAGACAATGCAGCCAACTTTTGTTAAGTGTCTTTTTTATTTTAGCAATGCCTTTCGTGGAGTGCCCGTTGAGGCGCTCGCAAATTCTGTTTGCTTGCAGGTGATAGGCACAAGAGAATTTGTGTTGTATTCCCAGCAAGGTTGTGATGTGGTGAAACATCTCATTGGTGAAGTGAGGACCATTGACAGACTGCAGGACCTCACACATGCCCCATCATGGGAACATTTCATGTACCAGAAATGTTTCTGCTCTAACGACATCAGGATGAGAACAGGGACCGGTTTCGATCCATCAGGAAAATGGGCATACAACCACTATCATGTAGCAGTAGCCCTGGTATACTTGGAGCATGCCCACAAAGTTGACATGAAGGTGTTATAATGGACCCATTGGGCGAGGTATGGCTCCTCTCACTACCCTTAAAGTATGACCTGCTGTAAATTGTTTACACACAAGGTAATTAGTCATGAATTCTGCCACATGTTCCACCAAATTAGGACAGAACTAGTCTTCTCCAATATGAGCAGCAAGCACCTCCTTCCCCATATGGGTAGGATGGTGTAACTGTGTCAGTGCAGTGTGCAATAATGAGAATGGCATTACCACTTTCCCTCCTTAGCTACAATTCCTTTTCTTCCCTGGGTGCAGCTCCCTGCAATTCCATAATTTATGTCACTGGTAATGTATTATATCCTTCTTTTAATATCATTGTTCGTCCATAGTGCGTGCTGCGGACAAAGTATCAATTTCTAAAATATCTCCAAATAAGCATTTTTTCTGCATCCGCTGCTTCATTGCCCCTGGAAATAGGGTCCTCCCCCCTCATGTGGGCCTGGCACTTCACCACTGTCATGCGCAGTGGGAATTGGAGTGCATGCTGTACGGGTGACCCATCAGCAAGCCTGAAGCCCCTCCTCAGCCATCATGTCAGCCCAGAATGCACTGTGGATGTCACGTAGGCTGAATCTGAATACACAGTCACTTCCTTGTTTCTGCTGTGTTCCAGTGCCAATATTAAAGCTACTAGCTCTGCAGCCTGTGCTAAAAAATGTGACGGTAGACGTGCGCTTGTCATCACCTCGCTTGTCCCGTTCTCCTTTAATCTCACCACTGATGTCCCCGTATGTCTTTCCCCTGTCGTTTGGTCAATTGTGGATGACCCATCAATATAAAGTACGTCTCCCCCCTCAAGTGCATTCTTATGTACCTTTGGGATGTCATTGTGGTTTTCTGTGTTGGTGGTGCAGTCATGCACACAGTCGTCATCCTCTATGGGTTCGATGACGCCAGGTTGACAAGTGGGCTTCTCACTATTTTGAGTTGGGTTTGACAGTAACACCTTGTACCCCGAAGCTCTCTGTGCTGTAAATGTACTTTTGGGTCTTTCCAGTATTGCGAACAGAGAATGCTCCACATAAAGAGTGGTGCTGCATCCCATTGTAATGCTCGCTGACTTGTCTACCGCAAATGCGGTATCAGCCAGTGCCTGTTTGCATGTGTATTGTCCTCTCATCACTGGGTCTAACTTCCCACTGTAATATTCTAGAGGTTTGTGCCCCATGCCTGTCTTTTGTGTCAGTGTTGTAGTCAAATACCCATGCTCTGCAGTAATTGCATAGTCCTATAAACTGCTGCATTTGTCTTATGGTTGTGGGTTTTGGAGACTTGAGTATTGCCTCTGCTCTTTCTGGTGTCACCTTTCGCCCGTCTTGTGATATCAGTTGTCTAATGTACAACACTTCTTTCTGGCAATATTGTAATTTTGCCTTATCTACCTTGTACTCTTTTTCTGTGAGCACAGTCAACATGTGTACAGAGTCATCTCTACACTGTGCCTCTGTTTTGCTGCAAATCAATATGACACACCCTAATTCTCACCCTCTCGGGCTGTTAGTAATACAATACAAACTGTCCACCTACTTAATTATGGTTTTTCTCTGCTGAGATTCCTGAGACACATAAACATTTTGTGATCCATGCCACAACATATTTAAATGAAGTATTTTCGGTAATCACAACCTCATGGGGCCATTAGCTATGTTGTCTCAGAGTATAAAAACCAATGCCACCCCGCAATGCTTACGGTTGCCATGACAACCGTTTGTCAACAATATTGTCTTAATTAACTTTTTAGACACACGTTGACACTAATCACACCCATAATTGATTGAGCCTTTCTTCTGCCCCCCGGATGGAGCAGAATCCATCATTTTGTTTCTCACTCGATCCTAGGGGCATTCCAAGATGGCTGACATATAAATACCTACAGGGACCTAGCAACAGCGTTACCAACGCTTTGCAGTCAGGCCCCTGCAGTCTCAACTGTGACACAGCAGCCTGAGGAGCTCCAGCTCGTACTTTTTTGGCAGACAGGCTGCCCATGCTGCAACCCTCACATGTACTTTAAAATAAACCCTGCACTTACTGCTATATATATGAGACAGTTGTTACTAGGTAACCACACTCACCTTGAGCCATATATACTTTTTAGCTGTGCAAGCCGTGTCTGTTTCCCACTGATACCACCCTGGATCAGCATTTTTCGACCTCCAGCGAGAGGTAAGATTTTTTTCCCTGCATATAATAAAAAACTTTTTTTCATGCCTTTTTAAACGGGGACATGTTTAGCTTCAACCTCCCTTTGCTTCTCTCGTTCTCTGTTATTTGCAACAGGACCATACAGAGACCAGCCCATGCGGCTAGCAGATCTCAAATTTAGCGCCTGTGAAATCTATTAACCCATAGGTAAGCTATGTGCTTTTTGATTTTACATCAACCACACGTGATTCACTCAAACTAAATAATTTTGGCTCAGACACCCCCCTGACTGTAGTCTCCTTCCCCTGCAGCACAGACGTCAATCTACACAGAACTCCATCCTGATGAAGGCCGTGTTAAAGATGAGGCACACCTAGCCCACCTAGAAATGGCTGAAACACCTGGTGTAGTCCACTACTCCCCCCAAAACTACAGCACATTAATGCTGTTTACGCAATAAAAATAATTTTGTGTACCCACCATTGTTCTATGTGTTTTCCACAAATGTTGACTTGAATATGTACACTGCAATATGTGAATTTCTTGGCAAATCCTAATAGGAGTCGGGTTTGTTACACACACACAATTTGGAGATTGTCCCAAAAAATGTTTTTTTTGGCAGTCTGTTGTAAATATTTTTTTGTCTGATTGTTCTGTTTTAGCAAACCATTTTGATGTCTTAATTTCTCTAAATGTTGGATTTATGTCTTTTTGCACACAACTTTAATATAAAAAAATGAGATTTATCTCTACAACATACTATTGAAGAGTGATTCCTTCCTTAGCAATGCAGAGTTTGATAATACATGTGGAGGTGTTGTTCCGAGCCTAGCATCCTTGGACCTATTCATTTGTATCTTTTGTTTTCCTAGTTAACCCTCCTGGGTAGAATAGGTTCCACACCAGGAGCCCTATTTTTTGATTCTCTTCATTCGGAAGGTGCCACAATTTTCCCTGTATTCCCGGGAGCCACACTATTATTACTCCAGCTCCATACTTGAAAAGTTCTTCATATGAGGGCCGCCCCATGCCCCTGTAGCGTGCGTTCACCATAAGCTTGAATGATTTCCGTCATGTTTAGAAGGTAGATGTCAGGTGTGGAACACACAATCCCTTTGTGAGTGAATGAGATGGTCATATTAAATTTGCTCGTTATGTCCCTTCCCATTATGTTCACAGTTGTCTGTCAGGAATGCAGTAAGGGTAGAACTGGTCATTCTGCCCTATAGAAAATGTAAGATCATCTGTTAAAGGAACCAATTCCATCACCCCAGAAAATCCCAGAGCATTCATGGCATTGTCTGACATTCTATAACTCCCCTCCAAGATGCAGGATCTAGTCGCCTCTTTGTCTACAAGAAAGGAGAAAGTCTTGTCACCTATCGTCAGGCCTATGTGTGGTTCCTCCGCCGGGTTTGGTGTAATCAATGGGATGGAACACATCAAGTCTGTCTGTGGGCTGTCCTAGTGAGGGTATAATGACATTCTGTTCCCTTCAAATGGGTTGCCCCCACCACGGTATTCCCTCCTAATTTCTGAATGGGAGTCATTCTCATGGAGTCTATGCGTGCCAATGTACCATCGTTTTGTGGTGCTGTGTATGGTGGTTGCATGGTATTCTGTGCCTGTGGTATTAGGGGTGTCTCTGAATACTGTTGTGCTGGCAGCTGCATTTGTGGTGTCTGTGCCATGGGCTGGTGTGCTTGTGGGTAGGCGTTTGGTATCAGTCCTTGTCATTGCATCTGGTCTTATACACAGTATTCAGTCTGTTCCCCCTGATATGTTGGCTGATATTGCATTCCCCCATTCTGTTGCATTCACCTTCTGCTTCTGCATACTCTAGATATGTGCCCTACCTGTCCGCACACCCAGCACTGTGGTGGTTCTCTCATTTGCCTCGGGTACCTCCCAGAGAAACATTCTGTGCCTTGTTGTATTGGTTGTCAGTATCCGCAATACCCACCTGAAAATCCCTCTTGGCTTTGTTGCATTTGAAGCCCATATCCGTTTCCCCTAGGTGGTCCTCCTCAGCCTCGGAAGCCATGCTCTGCATCCCCCCACCCCATGGACCCTCAACCCACGGGCGGCGGAGGGTACAGTGTCTGTGGTGTACTTTGTCATCCCGTGCTTGTTAACCCTACACCTTCCAAGGCGTATTTAGACTGTTTCTTCTGCACTAACTTTGCCTCTTCATGCTTTCTTCCCTCACGATTTTTCCTCATGTTTTCTCGCATTAGCCTGCAATAGTGTACTATAGTGAGTTGTATTTCTGACCATGGTTTTGCTTCCATCCCCGCCAACTTCTTGAGTTGCTTTTGCACCTGCTCTGGCAACCCTTGACATCGTATATGGTAAAATAACCCCACTGTTTTATCTCATGGTTCTCGTGTTTCAAGTCTCCATAACTTTTGACAAGCCTGAATATATTGTAGGACGTCTTTGTCCTCCCCCATTTTGTGTGCCATGATTGCGCTAATATCTGATGTGTCTGGGTACTGCACCCGTAGAGCTTGCCATACAGATGCTCAGAAGTTGTTAAATGGTGAACCATTGTGCAGCGTGTTCTGGGTGGTTACTCCTGGATATGCAACCCTTTTCCATCCGTCATCGGCAGCCTCTCCGAGGATCGACGTTAATACACAGTTCATGTCCCCTACCGCTAATGTCTGTCCTGCTGTTATTCTTTCCATTTCGTATATGCATTTCCTCGCCTCTGCAGCCAACGCGGGTATCTTACACCTCAAGTTATTTTTGTCTATCTGTTGCCATGGTATGTACTAGGGTAGCCCCCCTCCCTTCTCCAGTAAGGGGAACTGTATCAGCCCAATCTCCCCCTCCAGTCTCCCTGGTGGCAGTGAATGTCCTCACTAATTCTCCTCTCCTGCGTGCTGGAAGGTCCCTTATTCTCTGTGTGTACGGGGTAGCGCTGTCAATGCTGCACGATATAGAACTAGAACGATGTACCCTTTCATCCTTGTAGCCCCTCAATCCACTCCCATCCTTGCTGATCGTATCTTGGTCTGTGCCCTTCCCTAAGCTTCCTCAGGCAGGCCATCCCAGTCTCTCGTCCTCACTTCCTCTGAAGTCATCGTCCAACTCAGCATCTCTGCCGTCACTGTCAATATCATCTTGGAAGCATAGCCTTCTCAAAACATGCCTCCCCACTGCCTTTCCTCCATATCAACGATGCCTCCACAGGCCCCCCTAACGGAGGACCCATTATTGCTTTGCCCTGTCACACTTCTGGTTCCGTTCTCCATCTACTTGCTCTTCCCACTCTATGTCATCATCAAAATGTGCTAAACCCAACTTAATCCTTACTTCTGTCACTGCGTGCTCTTCCTCTTCCTTGCGCCGTCGCTCTCTTACGAGCTGCTCTATTTCTTACATTCTTGTCTCCCTTCTTATCTGCACTTGCCTTTCCCTTTCTTCATCTTCGATTTTCCTCGTTATCTCCTCGAGCTCTCTCTTTCTCCTAATCTCTCGCTTTCTAGCTCTAGTTCTTCTGCCTTTTGCTTTTCTCTTCGGACTCTCTCGCATTCCTCCCTTTCCTGTTTTGCTTTCCTCTCCACTTCTTCCATTATCTCTTCCCATTCTTGTGCTTCACTATTCTCCTTACAGCCTGTTACATCCTAATTCGACACCCTTCTCCTCCCCCTGTCTTCCCGTCTAGTTTCAGTAATATTTGGCCTCCTAACTATTTGTTTCACACTGTATTCTCCAGCCCCTCTCTTCTTCCCTCTGCTCCCGGGTCACTGTCTTTTACCCTTATCTGGGTCTCGCTACATCCCTCTTTTCCACCTTTGGTACCTGTTGTTCCTCCTCCTACTTGTCTGACCCCTTTCTGCCTCTCCTCCTTGCTGTATGGTGGAGGTGCGAATGTTGGGTTTGTGTAGCCTGCCACTGCTCTCAATTCCCGTATTGGGTATACTCTCTGTACCCCTGCGGCTGCCACTTTGTTCCCATGTTCAGGAGGAGGTGGAGAAGTGGGGGCTGAGGGCGTTTCGCCCGGGGTCTCCAGTTGGCTTAGCATCCATTGATTCAGGTTACAGAAAGGGAAGCGTAAGAGGTGAATTACATCATTGGAACATGCAAAAGGTCATACGCCAATTGCAAAAGAACAGTACAGATCACATCCAATGAGCCTGACCCCATCTTGCTGGGCGGCAACAGTGCACGGATGCAAAGTCAAATCAGTGGGCAAATACATGGTGCCTACCCCATGTTGCAGGGCGGCAACAGCACAAAGATGCAAAGTAAAATCAGTGGTCAAATAAATGGTGCCTACCCCATGTTGCAGGGTGGCAGCAGCACACAGATGCGAAAGTCAAATCAGTAGGCAAATACACAGTGCCTACCCCATGTTGCAGGGCAGCAGCAGCACACAGGTTGGAAGTCAAATCAGTGGGCAAATACATGGTGCCTACCCCATGTTGCAGGGCGGCAACAGCACACAGATGCAAAGTAAAATCAGTGGTCAAATAAATGGTGCCTACCCCATGTTGCAGGATGGCAGCAGCACACAGATGCGAAAGTCAAATCAGTGGGCAAATACACGGTGCCTACCCCATGTTGCAGGGCAGCAGCAGCACACAGGTTGGAAGTCAAATCAGTGGGCAAATACATGGTGCCTACCCCATGTTGCAGGGCGGCAGCAGCACACAGATGCAAAGTAAAATCAGTGGTAAAAAAAATGGTGCCTACCTCATGTTGCAGGGTGGCAGCAGCACACAGATGCGAAAGTCAAATCAGTGAGCAAATACATGGTGCCTACCCCATGTTACAGGGCGGCAGCAGCACACAGATGCAAAGTCAAATCAGTGGGCAAATACATGGTGCCTACCCCATGTTGCAGGGTGGCAGCAGCACAGGGATGCAAAATCAAATCAGTGGGCAAATATATAGTGCCTACCCCAAGGTACAGGGCGGCAACAGCATGTATATGCAAGAATTAAGTGGAGATTACTATTAGGATTGGAGGGGTGGGATATGGGGAGGGGATCAGGGGAGGAAATTATGGGTAAGAAAGGGGGGATGGGGGCCACACAGCATCATGGGTGACTGGGTGGGGAGGTGTGGGGGCACATACAGCATCACAGGCGACCAGGGGAGGTGGGGACACACACAACCTCACGGGAGACCGGGGGGCACACACAGCATCACGGGTGACTGGGGGTGGGTGCACACACAGTATCACGGGTGACCAGGGTGGTGGGGCACACACAGCATCATGGGCAACCAGGGGGGGTGGGGACACACACACCATCATGGGGGACCGGGGGGGTATGGGGCACACACAGCATCATGGGCAACAAGGGAGGGGTGGGGGCACACACAGCATCACGGGTGACCAGGGGGCGGGTAGCGTACCTGTAGCAGCCAGGCAGCAGATAGGGGCCTTAGAAGTGGGCCTTGAAGGGAGTGCCGGACAAGCCTGCCGGCTCTCCCATTGGCCAATAACAACCTAGCCCCAGCCAATCAGGGACAGAGGCCCAGGCACACCAGTGAATACAGGCCCGCCATCTTGGAATGGCCAAGATGTATGCAATTGTATGACCATACTTTGGACAAATTTACATGCAAAATGTAATGCGCCATTTAACATGCAATGTTTGTCACATATGCATGTAATGTAAAATAATATTTTACATGTAATCACAGCACCCTGAACTGCAATCACTTACTCTTGGTGTCGTCACATGTATACATGCTGCTTGCTGCATCTTTTATTGATGCAACCCCATATTAGTTGGCCCGGGGTCCCACACCAAGTGCAGTTATCATGCCACCACTTATGTATTCACTCAAATTGTTAATTAAACAGCAGCCAACACATTGAAAACTGATCAATATAACTTAACAGTACTAATCGTCTCAGCCGAAATAATCTAATTTCCTGAAAGTGCAATGTGCATTATCATAATATCCTCCTACAATGCAGTTTGCTGTTCACTATGTATGGGCAGACTATGCTCTGCTGAAATCCAAGACAACTTAAAGTGCATTGTGGCCATGAGGCGCTATACAAATATACAACATCCAAATATCAGAAAATATAACATAACATATGGGCATTGATTTCATTATAGAGTGTGTGGGAGGGCATCAGGTGGCCTTAATAGTCATTAAAGAAAATGGCCAGTCTATGCCAGTCATCAGTGTGGTCTAGTTGTCAGCATGCGGAATGAAGTAATGTGATCAGTTCCCAATGGCTCTTTTGCCACATTGTGTAAGAGAATCTCCCACTCATACTTTCACGGGAGTGCAGCAAAGGACATCCTGACCATTCCATAAGACACAAAAATATGTTACAAATGTTCAAATCATATTCCAAAATTTTGAATTTGGGTTGCAATATCTACACTGATGTTATGAATAGCAAGAAGGGCACCGTTTTACAAGATGATCCACGATTGCTGACAACATCACAGAACTCTATTTTTCACATTTGCAGCTGTTTTGCACAATATTTTGTGATGTGTGTTGTGGCCACACCTCAACACGGGGAGTCCCTTCCCTCCCCACTCAAGTAATTGGTCAACAACAGTTTAACAGATTCTTTTTTAGCCCTATCTCAAACATATTATGCCCCTGGGATCCCTCGCCCCTGATCTAACAATGAGCCAAGAACCGGGCCGGTGTACGGGAAATATATTGGTATTTATTTAAACACAGACACAATTATTTCTGTAAATTTCGTTTCACAAAATAATTACACTGATCAATAAAGAAGGCTCTTATGTAATGTTGTGCAATTTTGATTTTCCTGCAGGCTTAAAAGGCTAGCAGGAGCATTTCAAGATTGGTAAAAATATATATGGCAATTATAATTTCACCCACACTTTTGGGTTAAAATGAACACATGGTGATTTCTCGCTTTGTTTTTCAGACACCCACGCCTTGCTTTGGTCTAGGTTGGGAAGTTAGTCAGAAGAATTTGAATGCTTTGGGGAACTTTGGATTTCAGAACCCCCCCTAACTGAAAGGCCTGTGGTTGGGACGTGGAGACACTGGATAAATAGGGTTGGACTGATTTACGAACAAAGACACCCCTCTTCTTTAAAGAAGTGGGGGTCACTTGGACCACAAAGATTACCTAATTAAATTTTAAGCCACTGTTTTCAGCGCACACCCGGAAGTGAGCTTTGTTAATTTTGCATTTTAACTAAATTCACCCCGTAGTGTTCTGCCAAATTGGGAATTAATTAAATTAATATTTTTGGTTACATAGGCTAAGGATCTACACAGTTTTGCCCCCTCCCCTCACCCACTATAAAAACAAAGGATTCAAGGCAAGCAGATGCCCCCCACCTTTTGGTTTTACAGGGCTTAGTTCTACTTACACAGCAAGCTTATGTTTAAGGTTCAGGAAAGACAGCTGAATCTCAGGACACTCTGGAAAGATAGGGCAGGGGTCTGGTCACTCCACTCTCAAAGATGGCCTCCCGCTCTACACCAAAGCACCCAGTCAGCTTTGAGACCTTCCTAGAAATAGACAGCTCCACCCAGATGCACTCTCAGCAATCTCCTGTGGTGTCTCCTTGCAGCTGTCAGATGGCAAGTTTCAGCAGCCTTCCTGTCTTTCTCCTTTTTCTGTCTCCCTGGTTTTTGGTGTCCCCTGTCCTACTGCAGTCCCCCTGATATAGCACAAATGTGACATCATCAGTTTTACAATCTTGGGAAAGTACCCTGCAATAATTACTGCCACTAGGATAGGACAGTTATCATTTCTCTCTCCGCCCCAGTCAGGATTGGTTTAGGGGTTTGGAGCAACATCTGTCTATTCCCATTTGTCATCAACCTTTGTTCTCCTTTCAACTTTTTGGCAACAACTAGTTATGTATCACAACTTCATAACTGTACTAGCAACTGCCATGCTAAATATATTTTCCGTTTTGACCATGGAGAATTAGATCAGCCAACCGTCAAATCTGTACGATGTAGCATGGCCATGCAGCACTTTTTTGTCATTTCCTTAAAATGCACCAAAGTTATGAAGATATAAATTATTAAACATATCCCTAATTTCATTTTCCACCTTTTTACCAACTCTCACATTTGGAACATGTTCAGATCAGCCAGAAACCTAGTCTAACTGGCCATTACAGTTCCCATAGTCATAGGTAGATGCGTTTTATATTCCCAAAATCGCCTGTGAATTACATAAAAAAATTGTACCAAAATGAAATCAATCCACAGTATGGTTGCTGCGCAAAATGCCTAAATGATAATAGCCTTTTAAATTAATTGGGAGTGTTCCTGTCCAGCAAATAGGAGGTCTGCCTCATCCGGCACAGCCATCTGTCTCCCTGGGCCAGCCTGAGACCACAGGCTTTTTTATGAGTCTCTTTGGAGTTGGTTCCCCCAGTCTTCACACCTTTTAGTCATGCTCCAGCCAAGGATGGCATTCTTTGAAGTCCATGCTTTCCTAGGCAGCATTACTGGAGAGTACTGAATTTTGACGCCTTTAGCAGCACCAAATTTTATTACGGGTTCATTAGATGGGAGATGCGGCATCCAGGATTGAAGTGGGGTTTTCCTTTGTGAAGTTTTTCCCTCAGCCAAAAACAGGTTTTTCCAGAAAACTGTGGGCCTCATTATAAGCATGGCGTCTGGGAACTACGTTACCGGTAAGCATGCCGGTACCGTAGTTCCCAGACCACCATACTACGAGATGTGCTCGCGGGTGCCTTTCTGCCCACCAGGACGGACCTGGCGGGCGGAAAGGCACCCGCGAGCACAGCATGACGGATGCCCCGGCACCGTTATAAACAGTGCCGGTGCATCCGATGTCCTCATTCCGATAGAGCTCTATGGCAATGCAGGAATTACCGCGTCCAGCAATGTCGGAATTACCCGGTAATTCCTCATTGATGGGTGCTGGAAAAAATGCAACTCCGGCAGCAGCTACCACCATGGTTATAATGAGACCATAAGTGTCTCCTCAAATGTCACTGGAGTTTTGTGAGTGAAACATAATATAGGTTGCTTTTCTCAACCCACACATCATGTCTTGTTTTCCTGACATTTTTCTGTGAGCAATGATATTTTTTCTCATTTTGGCTTTTTAAAGCCGTTTATATTTGCGCACACATGTGCAGGCCGTTTTTGTGTTCAATGTTTAAAAATCCTGTTTTCCAGGTCACAGGGATCTTTGATTCCTCCTTCTTTTGTAAATTATACTGCTGCTTGTCCACTGATAATAGCATCTAGGCCCCTTTCCACATGGCTCTTTAACTTTACGTGAAAAACAAAAGCATAAGCCAGGTCGCTTTTGTTGCAGGGTTTAAATGTCTGCCATTCATGTGAAAGGGACTTCTGTTTGAAGCCTTTAAATGCACCCCACAATGACCAGCATTACCTATAATTAGGCAATGATAATTCAGTTAACAGTGACTGCTTTGTGTGCCAGTCTTCTAATGTTTGCCCAATCTCCTCCCTTTCTTATCTAAACTTCTTGAGAGGGTTGGCTACTCTCAGATTTCATCTTATCTCCACCTTCACTCTCATCTTCTTCTCCTGCAATCTGGATTTCGCCATGCTCGCTCCACAGAGTCTGCACTTATACATGTCTCAAACTCGCTTCCCTCTGCTCAGAATAATAAGCTATCCTCTATTCTTATTCTTCTTGATCTTTCTGCAGCCTTTAATACTGTCACTCTATTTTTCATGCTTCTCTTTCCTCTTTGGGCCTTTCTGGATCTGTCCGGAAGTGGTTCGCAGCCTATCTTTTAAATTGTTCTTACTCGGTCTCGGGGGCTGGGCAACTCTCCTCCTCCTACCTGCTTCTTTTTGGGCTTCCTCAGGGGTCTGTCCTTGGCCCTCTTCTTTTCTCATTGTACACCATTCCTCTCTCTGCGCCCATCAACTCCTTTAATCTTTCATGTCACGCATATGACATTCACATTTTATTTTCCCTCTCTTCTTTCCCTCCCTCTCTCCCCCACACTGTCTCTTCCTGACTATCTACTGTAAAGACATGGATGGCCTCGCCCTTCCTTTTTCTCACCCTTCTAAGACTAAGATCCTATACTTTCCTTCAGCCTCTCCTTTCCCCGCTCCAATGTCCTTTGGTATCTACTTTCCCACAACTATGCTCTCTTTTCCCTCCTTCTGCTTGCAATCCTGGGGTCATTTTTGACCCCTCGCTTTCTTTCTCTCTTCATATCTCTACCACACCTTGATCAACTCACAACCGTCTTTATAATCTTTAGCGTGCCTGCCCATTTCTCTCTTTTAAGGCTACGAAGCTCCAGCTACATTCTTTGTTTTTTTCCCGACATAACTACGGTTTGTTTATTTTCCTTGGTCTCCTCTCCTCAAACCTTGCTCCTTGCGCTCTGTCTTTAACTCTGCTATCCTTATATTATTTCAGGTCCCTTCCCAATCCTCTGGCACTCCTTCTCTAATCTGAGCCTCTCTTCTCTCCTTTGACCTTTCTCTTCTCTTTCAATTTCTTTGCTTTGTTTTCAAATCTGTGCACGGTCTTGCTACTACCTATCTCTGTTCCCTGGTCTTATTATACACACCTGTGCGTTCCCTACACTCTCAGTCCCTCTTTCTTCTTTCTGTTTCCAAACCACCCTGTGCCTGCTCTCGTTTTTGCTCATTCACACTCTTTGGACCCAAACAATGGAACACTCCTCACCTTCATATTCGCTCCTCCTCTCCCTTACAAGTCTTTCGGACACAGTTAAAGAACGAATTTGCTTCATCCGCTTTCCCATGCATAATCCTGTTGTTATGCTTTCCATACCCTTCATTGTTACTTTGTACTGTTGGTACTAATTAATTATTGTCAAAGGGCTTTGGCGAAAGTGCTCTATTAATACAATTAAGTACACATACAAATACAAAATATTGTGAAGTAATAAGCTACTTCTTCCCTGAATAACTGTCTGTACCTCCAAAATTATGTTAATAATACTCCACAGTGAATCCTTACCAAAATATGTAATCAGCACGTGCCTGTTCTGTTTTTGTCAAATCTGGCATCACTCGGGGAACTTAAATTCCAATCATTGTTCTTGCTTAAGGCATGGCTATAGATTGTTGCCGCCATATGCCGAAACATGCATGTCGATTAACCAAGCACCATTCATAGATAAACCACGTGATGCTGCGACCTATCTTATGGGAAATTAATAAGAGTGATTGAACAAATAGTGTTATGCCTAATTTGAGGCATATTAATCAGTGGGGTCATTATGTACCAACTAATGAAGAATGTTTGCCTCTGTTTAAGCCAAATCTCTGAATTTTGCTCTCCCTTTGTCTCATTTTTTTAAAGAATGCCTGCATTTTATTTTATCGTTTGTATTGTTTCAAACAGGTCACTTATACGCCTTGTTACTTGACTGTGTTGTAACAGTCTCTGAATTATATCAATTTTGTCATTCACTATACATGCAATATGAATGTTAAAAGTTCTATTTTTTAAACATTTTAAATTAAATCAACGTATTATAAGATACGTTTCGATTTGGAGGTCTAGCTCAGTATTGTTACTTGTTATATTTCGAATGTCTTTTTAATTTGGATTGATAACTTTTTTTTAGCATTTGTATTAATGTATGTGTTTAGGAATTCCCATAGGTATAATACCTAAGTCACTGCATCCCTATTGGAAGATTTTTGAGCCACAACTTGCATGTAGAAAACATCTTCTGGGTCCGAGAAGTGATGTTGGCCGAGGGGGCGGAGCAAGAATGGAACCAAGAGAAGATTGATCCGCTCTGGAAACATTCTTGCCCTGATTCATGGATTCATTGCGCTGAAAAAAACGGGATTTGTGTGCCATTCTGCCTGCAAATCCCTGTATAACAAATGGGGATTTGCGGGCAGAATGGCGCACAAATCCCGTTTTTTCGGTGCAAAGAATCCATGAATTAGCACCTCTATTTCACCTCAGCTTGCGTCGAACGCTGGTTGGACTTGGCCTGGTGGGGCCTCGAAGACAGGTTTTGGATGTTTTTGTTGCCTTATAACAGCTATGTGATACACTTTGTATTTCATCGGAGGATTGTTTTGCCGCAACACAATGCTCTGATGCAGTGGGCGGTGTGGGAGCTCTACAAGAGATGCCATCATCTCAGGCTCGATAGTGATACCAACTATCGCAACCCATTAATTCAGCTGTAAAGCCTCTTTGTACCCCACCTCTTGCCTCATTAATGCTGGAGAAGCACTTGAAGCCATGCTTAGTTCTGGGATTGGAAATATTGCCCTTGTACCCAATCTGATAGTGGATATTCAGATTGATGATGTCTTGAGGATTTTGGACCCTTCTGTCCTTCCTAGAGCTGGGGTTGCCTCATCCACATACCTGGCTGACTTCATTGAGTCCTGAGAGGACGTGTTCCAATTTCTCCTCACACCACAGGCAGACTTTATTATTGATACTGTTCTGTTTTGTGTCTCGGGCTTCATTGAGTGAGAGATCTTTGCTTAGGAGAAACTCCGCCAACACGGCATGCAAGCCATTTTCTGTTCTTGCAAAGATCATCATGTCATCTATATAGAGGAGACTCAGGCTTCGGCCGAGCCCCAAGTTTGGTGCACCAAGAGCCAGAGCTGTCAGCATGTGGTCATGCACTATAATGCAAATACCAGTAACAGCTGTACTGCAAGGACACGGTCTGTTCGGTTCTAGGTCATTTGGTCGAATATAAATGGTCGACAGGACAAATGGTCGACACTAAAAGGTGGACAGGTCAAATGGTCAAATTTTTTGTTTGTTTGTTTTTTCACATTTTTTTGGGGGGGGGTCACCGCCCAACCCCCTTTTTTTTGCTAAAAAACCCTTTTTTCCCTAAACGAAAACCTAAAAAATATATATATAAATAAAAAAAAAATGTGATCATTTGACCTGTCGACCAAATTGTGTCGACCATTTGTCTGTCGACCATTTGACTAGACACCGGTCTGTTCCATTCCTGACCACACTTGTAAAGGGTGCTGTATTCTGACCCCTTCCCTACATCTGATGGGCAATTTATTGTCATGGTAAAACAGCTGATTTTTAGGGGGGGTTTTTTGTATCCTAACTGCATCTCAAATTTACAATAATAAAATATTCTTCAATAGTTAAAAAAGAAATGCATGAGCATTATTCAGTTATGCCGCATGTATATATATATATATATACGTCCTTTAGATTGACATGTTTTAAGATTGATTCCAATTTTAAGACAAAGCTTTGCTCTTTCATGTGCTAACAAACATTAATTAACGATGTGTTTTAATATGGAAAGTCATGCATTCATCTAAAATGCAAACGCTGGAAATGTTTTGCATTTGCCCAAGACCACCCGCTTGCACTGTCTTGCAGTCCTCCCACTTCCCAATAGTCAATTGACTCCCTCTCTGTCGGCTAAATACAATGCACCCTAGTCGACATTCTGTGTTCATACACATTCCGTGTGTGGCTGTGAGCAGCAGAGAAATAGGTTGCAGAAAGCACTGCTTAAGCGAGCTATTTTGTGAAAAGAAACAGTTTTTACTTTCTTGGCCCAGATCTTCCGTCATCACCAATCAACAATAATGTGGACGCCAGAATGGCCTTTGTTTAAGGATGTCTGGTCGTGAACTGGGTGCTGTGACATCATTCATAAGCTATCCCCCGACGTGTTTTTCTTCACTCTGACATCACACACCTTAATCCCCACTCATTCCAGCCCATTAGGTCTAACATGAGAAAATACTGGTTGGGTTCACGTCGCACGGGCCCTTAGAATGTGGCACTCATGGCTGGAGGCGATGCTGCTCCCATGTACACGTTATGCCACGGAACAAGGGCTTCATTGTAAACACAGCAAGACGCCAAGTGCGAGATACAAGAAAAAACAACACTTAGCTTAGACTAGACGTACTGTAAAGCGCCCCCCTCTTAGGAACTATTGGGGAGTAATTAGGGGCGTTTTATAGGGACAATCCCATGCTGCGCCACAGAGCTGCAAAGCCCAGCCTGGGTCCTCAGAGCGAAGTGTGTAAGGATGCACAGAGCAGGTGGCCACACGTATTTACACAAACTGTTTCGCGGCTGAATGAGTTCATTGTGGAATCTTACACCAGCGATGTGTTTTATTGCTGCAGGCGGCATGCATAGGAGCTCAGCTGTATCCCTCATGGTGCGTTCTTTCCAATGCAGAGCCTGCATGTTTCTCGCTGCCCATACCGCGATAAATCCCGCCAGTTTATTGCCAGATTGTGGCTGAATAGTTAGACTGTGGTTTTTGACACATACAGGGGAAAGAGTCTTCCAGAACACAAAGAAAGGAACGCATCCAGCCCCCATGGCGCTACAGGATAAGCAAATGAAAGGGCACTGTTGGGTGAAGTCTGTTCCCCTAGCTTGTGTCCCCAATCCTTCCTTGATATGTCCTAAACATTGCCACATCGCAAGAGGACATCTGTCTTGAGGGCGCTGAGTTAAGATGGGCGTCACCATCCACACTGCAGAATTCCAGGGTTTTGTTGAGATAAATCAGATCACCCCAGCTCTCTCTTAACTAAAGTTTTTCTCTGATTTTCAATGCTTTGGTCACACTTTAATTTCTTCAGCCCCATTAGCCTTGGCCTTCGCCTGTGGCCCCTGTACATGTTGCACCAATCATTTAAAAAGAGGGAGGGCCACCGACTGATGCCCATACCCCCTCCCTAGTACCTAACCAGAACCCACAAGCCGTGGCCAATTTCCATGTGCAGCTACCGCAGAGTCCACTGGCCATGGCCTTCAGCTGGGCCCACTTCCCATGTTAGAACTAGTTTTGGCAGAAAAGGACAATTGAAAAATGGCGCCCTGACAGGTATATAATACTAGTGCTGGGCTGCAGATTGAGGCAAAGTGTGGGCAACTTGCCAAAGTTGCCAACGGTACATGAATTGTGTCAAGGGGTGGTTTGCCTGTTATCTGCGCACAAAACACAATTACAATCACAGTTAAAGATGAATTTTAATTGGAAAGTCTTGAACAGCCTGACACGTGTTTCGAGCTAAGGAGCTCGTCATCAGAGGCTGGAACTTCATTACACCAGTATACAAAAAATTCCAAAAATCCAAATAAGACACAATTGAACATAAAGAATTGTAAATGAATTAACAACAACCACAGATCCAAGTGTGGGGCATATGTGCGGCAATTCCCACAGATTGATAAGTCATTTACGTAGTAGAAATTAAAATCAACCATGTGCAAAGAAAAAAATCAAATAATCATCAAAGTACACATTGTGAAAAAGATATTGGGCCTCATTACAAATCAGGGGGTCTGGAAATAACGGTGGCGGTAAACCCGCCGCCACCGTTGTTTCCGGACCGCCTGATCCCGACTCCTGCAAGCGGGAGGTGATGTTCCCGCCAGGTTTGACCTGGTGGGTTTAACACCGCCCGCCTGCAGGTTAAACGTCTTTATCTTCCAATTAAATCATAGTCAGATTGACTTATTTTACGGAATATAAGATCATTAATTTTCCCATTAATTGAATTTGGCATGTCCATTTAGTTGGAGAGACAACTGATATGCTTTATTCTTGGCTTTTAAATAATTCCACTGTGGTTATTTTTTGTCTCCTTTTTACATTTATATAATTTTCTATGATCTTGGTAATCGTGGATGTACCACACAATATCCTTTTCACAATGTGAACTTTGATGGTTATTTGATTTTTTCTTTGCACATGGTTGATTTTAATTTCTACTACGTAAATGACTTATCAATCTGTGGGAATTGCCGCACATATGCCCCACACTTGGATCTATGGTTGTTGTTAATTCATTTACAATTCATTATGTTCAATTGTGTTTTATTTGGATTTTTGCAATTTTTTGTATACTGGTGTAATGAATTTCCAGCCTCTGATGACAAGCTCCTTAGCTCGAAACACGTGTCAGGCTGTTCAAGACTTTCCAATTAAAATTCATCTTTAACTGTGATTGTAATTGTGTTTTGTGTGCAGATAACAGGCAAACCACCCCTTAACACACTTCCCATGTTACCCCACATATTAAAAAAGACAGTGGGCCTTAGCTGGCAGCCTCAGGGCTCACTGTCTATGACCTTCCACCATCTCCACTGTACATGTTGCACCAATTATTAGGACACATTTCCTCCTGCCTAGCAGATCGGACCCAACCTCTGTACAGGTTAAAAATACTATAGCCAAGCCCCAGAGGGCCATTGTCTATTGGGTATTCTCCCCCTTTTTTTCCATCTCTTTCTTTCCAAGATAATTTATCGCAACAGCAATGCACGGCTTGATCAATGCTATTCTCTTTTGCCACAAAAATCATTCCTGTGGTAATGCAACTTCTGCTGATTTCCACTGTAACAGGAAAACTCTTGAAAATGTAAGTCTTTCCCTTCCACACTGGCACCCACCCTTAGTCTCCCTCGTTTCTAAGTTATTTTGTCGAGGAAGATCTCATCCATTTTTTTTGTTCGGGACTTTTTATCGCAAATGTATGCGATGGGAGACCCCCCTACACTCCCCCACAATTTGTATTACCCACACACATACATTTGCGATACAATATGTCCCAAAAACCTTGACGAATTCTCCTTCGACCAAACATATATATATTGTTTAAAAAAAATGGTATTTACTTGTTTGAATCGCGTTTGCTGTATAAAAAGTATGTTGTAAAGAAAAGAAAAATATTGTTTAGTCTCTAAATCAAGTCTTCCTGAGGGGAATGATCTTCCTGATTGCAATTGTCGATTTGTCCCTCTCGCTTGCTTAAAAGTATCTGTTCCATCATCTTCGCTTTCACTGTTACCCAAAAGGTCTTTTCCCCACTGATCAGGTGAGTCCACCAAAATTCTTCCTTGAAGATATGTGATGAGGCAAAGATGCTTTTCAGGTACAGTGGTCTGATGGTTTGGGTACCAGGACATAACAACAGAAGATGCTGCGTTGTTTCAATCTGGTCCTTATTCTCACAAAATGTACACTTGTTTGAGGTTGAAAGGCCTCTGGTCGCCAGAATTTCGTTTGTCACCAAGATCTTCAAGTGCGCTCTTATAAAGGTGTTCCTTAATGCTCTACTTAGATATTTTTTTATGAAGTCTTGTGTTTCATTGAGTTTCCTCATCTGTGGGGGAAGATGGTTTGTCAGTTTGCATTCCAATGCTGAGTTTAAAGTATTGATCCAGTCGAGTTCTTCCATTTTTCTTTTCACCTTTGTTGGATTGTGGGTCAATTCTACTTCCGAGCTTTGGCGTTCCGATAATTTTTCTTTTTGTTCTTTTTCCCACTTGTTGAGCATTTTACATCGACATCCTGCTAATTCTCTGTTGATCACGGTGAAGACCCAAGGACAGTTTTACAGTAATATTTTCCTGTAGAACATTAAGCTATTACGCTCGATGATTGTCTGCAGTGACAACTGACTAAGTTCACATCTGATCAGGACTATGGGGGTCGATTTTGGCAAGTTTAGGATGGATATCCAGAAGTAACATTCTAACAACAATCACATTTTTTGGGTATGTAGGGCATAGCTTCTGCTCCATACGATATGGCCAGAACGACCTTTGCTCTGTAGAATTTGATGACAGGGAATAATGAAAATCGGCCGAATTCTTTGTCGACCGCTTTAGCTTGCGATGTTACTTTTTTCATTTTCTCGTGTAGGACACGCTGCATTGATGTTTCTGATTTTGAGCTGTCCAACATTACTCCAAGACATTTAAATTCTGTCACATTTTCTTCTACAGAACCTTCCAAGTACCATTTTAGTTGTTCTGCTTTCCTGCCAGATTTTTCCAACAACATGATTTTGGTCTTCTCTTTATTTATCTCCAAGTTGTTGGAGTCAATGTATTTTAGCAAATTGTCAAGCTGTCTCTGTAGACCAATTGCTGTGTGGTCTAACAAAATCATGTCATCCGCGTACAGGAGACGAGAAATCTTGGCTTGGCCGATTGTTGGTGGGAATGCTCTAACGTTTTCCTCTGTAGTTTGAAAATCTCCCAGATATGCGAGGAACAGGGCTGGAGCTAGGGGGCAACCTTGTTTTACCCCTCTGGTTGTTGGTATCGCATCGGATAGTTGACCCTGATGACTTAAACGCACTCGCATTATGGTATTTGTATGAAAGGCCATTATCGGGCCTAGGATTTCGTCCGGGCATTTCCACGATGACAATTTCTTCCAGAGTTTCACTCTGTTGACCTGGTCAAAGGCTTGAGTTAAATCAATAAATGCAAGGAAAATCGAGGTCCTCCTTCCATGTTCTTGCTCTTAAGAATACTCAGTAGCATGATGTTTGCACTGGTTCCAATGTTTTTCTTAAATCCTGTCTGAAAAGGATCTGCGCACAGGGCCTTACTTGCCCATGTCTGGAAACGGCTTAATAAGAGGGAGCCAAAGAGCTTCCCAATTACGTCTAACAGTGCAATGGGTCTAAAGTTGATTGGATCATGTTTGTTGCCCTTTTTAAAGATCGGAACTACTGTTGAGGAGGTCCAGCATACTGGGATATCCTTAAATTCTGTGCATTTTTTGAAGACTGTGCTGATGAAAGTTGCCCATATCTCTGGATATTTCTTTAGGTCAGTGTTAGTGAGTCCGTCTGGGCCGGGAGCTCTTGAGTTTTTTAGTTTGCATATGACGTCCGCGATGGTATGTTCGTCATGTAGGTCGACCCAAGGTGTCGTGGTCCTGATCTGGACTGGAGAGGTGGCGGCTGGTAAGGAGTGAAACAACCTTTCAAAATGTTTTACCCAAGTCGCTCCTCCGATGTTATTTAGAAGTGCGTCATTTGTTGATCATTCTGTTGACCTTATCAAAGACCAAAATCCTTGCGGATTATGTCCGCACATCAGTCTCAACATTTCTTCTGAGTCCTGTTGGTATAGGGAAACTCGATATCCTTTTAACCAAGACTTGAATTTCTTTGTTTCTTTGAGCACCTTGGCTCTGTTTGATTGTATGTCGGAGCACAGAGCTATTCTTTTGATTTTTCGCAGGGCCCTTCTTTTATCCACCAAGGTTTTTTCAAATTTGTGGTTGCTTGGTTTTAAAGGTAACCCAAGTTTGTTTGTCGTTAACCTATAAATCACGAGTAGTGGCTGGTAGTCAGTTTGTTGGGGATTCCAATTTGAAGTTCTAGCCACTTCATGACCGTTATAGGTTTTGTTAAATCTGCAATATTTTTGGTGCTCAATTTAAGGTGATTTCCCTGTGTGTTAACTTCCAGTTGAGTAGGTGTTTTCAATTTTTTTATGCAAGACGACCTCCACGCAGTAAACAGTACCTTATGGTCGCTCGATTTTGTTTTTATGACCTCAAAGGATGTGATCTCTGTGAGCAATGAGCGTGATACGAAGATGTAATCAATTGTTGCAAAGGAGTCTCCTCTTTCCCAAGTTGGAATTCGATTTGGAAATATCACTGAATTGTCCAAGTCAAAGAGATTTCTTGAGGACATTACATTTGACAAAGCAATACCCCTCACTTCTACTGGAAAGATGTGGGATTCTTGGGTCTGCTTTATTGCCTGTTTTCGGCATGTAGTGTTAAGGTCGCCGCTGACGAGTAAGTGTGACACTTGGTCTTCGACATATGCGTAATCAATTGCGTTTTCTATCATCCTAAGAAAGTTGTTATTCGACATAGTCTGTGGGTTCCAATAAATGTTCCGGATTATAACAGGAGTATGAGACCTTGTGATTGCTTCCTTATTAAATTGTTCCCAAGTCACTAAGACCGCCAGTAGGGATAGATTTGCTATCAGAGTCTTTTCCAGGTGTATACCACTACCACAGCAAATTGCCAAGAGTAGACCTGAGGAAGGGCGTCCTGTGTCCCTTTTTTTAGCCGGTGAGAACGCTATAGTAAAACCATCCAAGCTTGGTTTTTCCACCAGCCAAGTCTTCTGGAGGCAAAGTATATCGAAGGAACCCAAGTCAACATCTCCCGGAACTGTTAGATGTTGAAAACTACGCGTGTTCCAACAGCCTAACCTCAACTCTGTAGGAGTCGTTGCTTCAATGGGTAGAGACTCTGGGCGTAACTCTTCACATTCTCGGCTTACGGATTGCTATTTTCGAAGTCGAGTCAATAGTGCCTTTGGGATCCATGCCCAAAGTTGTTGTAGGGGAATCGGTTTTTCTTTGACTTGAATGTGTGGAGGTGATAAAGGAAGTTCTTGAACAATTGTCCTTTTTAGATTTGTCAACGGGTCATTTGGGAATCTTCCGATCTCGAGAGGATCCTTGAAAGTTACAGAGTCTGTTTTCTCAGGGCGAGGAAGAGATGCAACAAGGGGATTAGAGATTCCTTCATTCTGATGTTTTTTTCATTTTATTAGTGGTCCAGTTTGGATCAGTCCTTTCTATACTACACTTTCCTTGAGTCTGGTCCTTTAGGCCACTATTGGTTTGGTGATCTTCTATCTTTTTCAGGTGGCTGTGTTGTCATTTAGGAGTGCTTGATAACTGTGTTGTTCCTATATGTTTGTTAGGCGAGGGGAAGGCGCTTGTGGTGTCCAGTACTTCTACTAGGTCGTATCCCAACCTTAGTAGGCTTTCTGCTGAATCTCTGATAATTTTTTCCACCACAGGCTATATGCAGACTATATGCAGGTAAGTTATAGCTTTCTTCCCCTTTTGGCCCGGTTCAACAATCTTTAGGTCCTCTGTGTTCTCAATAATTGCAAGTTTGGGAGTAGCGTTAGAACAGTTCCTCTGTTTAGGACGATGTACTCTCTGTTGTCAGGAGTTGCTCCAGTTTGAAGGTTTGCTTGCTTTTTTCTCGACCTTCAGGACCTTTCATTTGGGTTTTCTCCCTCCTTCTTTGCTTTCCCCCAATAATAACAAAAACTCCCTACGCCACCCCTAACTCCCTCTTTCCCCCTCCCCAAATTTAGCCTGATATGAATACATCCCTTTTCCCGTTACAAATATAATTTTGAGCATTTTTCTTTTTCGGCTTCCCTCAGGATTATTGTGGAAATCGCTTGCATTGAGCAACAAAATAAATGGTGCCTTTTTATTTCTGAGAAGCCTCTCTGCTACATTGCACCACGGGAGATATTTAAAGGTTTTTTCGGGAGCTGAGGTCACAGAATATTTTTGAAATGACAGGACGGATTTACTGGAAAAAACAAAAGGCACATCTGGGACACTTTGTGCCCAACTTGTTTGTTATTTGACGCAAATCCATCCAGTAGTTTTCGTACTTTTTCTAATGGGACTAGGCCAAATTCAGAATTTCTTTTTTTTTTTTTAAATGAATTATCTCCAAAATATCTAGTTCGGATGGGCACCAAACAATCTGCCGGAATACCACCCAACGCAATTACTGTTACCGCCACTTGGTCCGGCAGTATTAACGCCTGATTACAAATGGCGTTAGCGATGTAAGTCCCCATTTTTATAGGGTCTATTGGACTCAATGGGTGGAAAATCAGCAGATTTATCTCCAACTCAGATCTAGAGGTGAATCCCCCAACTTTCCAGCCCAACTCATTATTAGGCGGTTCGGTAATGCAGCAGTAAAGCTATTACTGCTGCATTTTTACCACACCGCCCAACTCGTTATTAGGCCCAAACTCTTTTTCTAGACAATTTCCTCCATATACCTCCAGCGGGTCCAATGTTATAAGCCAATAGAACTTTGGGAACAGTCTATATAAACTGGATATGTCATGTGAAAGGTTATTATACTGCACCCTTTTACTATCTGCATGGTCTCTTGGGTTCACCTAACTATAGGGCATCAACCACAACCCTAATATATATATATATATGATTGAGTGCTTTGTTTTCATAGGGATATCTGAAGTCAAATGTGAACTGGGAATCTGGCCTGATGGGGGTGGGACTATGGGATTAGGGTGGGCGGGAGAGACAGTGATGAGCATGTAAGCCTCAATCAAGCTTTGCGTTGCTGTGATGGATACAAAGTTTGAGGCAGCATAACAACATTTATCTCACATGCATTCCTAGACAAAGACCGGCATGGCTGGCAGTACTAGAAGCAGGGCCATCTCAGAGTGGTCTATCTCTGACATCAACTTCAATACTTCCTTATGGCCAATGAGGCCTTCAAGGACTATGTCTTCAGTACACATAATAAACATATTTAAAGGCAGAATATTCTCAAAATGACAATATAGTAAGGAAAACATCTGTCCAATGGTAAACTGTCTACTGAGTGGCAATGGAAAAAAAATATTTTGCACATGTGTGAACACTGAGCACAGCACATGGGAACACAGAGCAAATCATATAGACACAGAGAGCATAACACATGGAAACCTGGAGCACAGTTCACTGAACACAGATAACTTCACATAGAGGTATATAACACAGCACGCTGAAACACTGAGCTCAGGGCAAGGAATTACTGAACACAGCGCACCGAAACCCATATCACATCAGACTGAACCATAGAACACATCAGACAGGATGCAAGAAGCAAGATACTAAGGGGCTGATTCATGGAATTATTTGCGCTGAAAAACGGGGATTTGTGCACCATTCTACCCGCAAATCCCCATTTGTTAAACAGGGATTTGCAGGCAGAATGGCGCACAAATCCCCGTTTTTCAGCGCAAATAATTCTATGAATCAGCCCCTTAATCACAGAGTTCAAGATATGTAAATACTGAGTACAGCATATGAAAACCCAGAACAAAACACATAGAACACAGCATACAGAAAAACAGAAGGCAGTACACTGAAACACTGAGCTCAGGACAAGACAAAACTGCACACAACACACGGAAACACAGAATATAGCACGTAGTTATATAGAACACAGCATACTGAAGGACCGAGGACAGCATACTAAACATTGCTCTCATACAAGGAACATAAACGTAGACACATAATACTTAGCATACAGAAACAAAGAGGTAAGCACACTGGAACACTTAGCTTAGGACAAGGAATCACTCAACACAGCACACTCAAAAATAACATATCCCACAAAAACACATAACATAATATACATGAAACACAGCATACAGAAACACTGAGTTCAGGGCAAGGAAATATTGTACACAGGGGACAGAAACACAGGACACAGAAACATAGAACACATCATACAGAATCTGAGAAGACAGCACACTGAAACACTGAGCTCAAGATATGGAAATACTTAGTATAGCACATGGAAACACAAAGCACATAGACACATAGAAAACAGTATATAGAAACACAGATAACACGGCAAGATTAGGACAAGGAAACATTGAATACAGCAAACAGAAAAAGAGTCATATATCACAGGAACACAGAACACAACACGCATATAATTATAACACAGCATACAGCAATATTTATCTCAGCACAACAAAACACTGAACACAGCAAAAAGAAAATCTGAACACAGCACGATGAGATTAATTGAATTCCGTCCTGCAGAAGTACAAGGATGAGTAATACAGTGCCTACTCAGCCCTTGCCCTTCTACAAACCAGGAGTTAACACAATCGTAAAAGTAAAAGAGGCAAACTTCAGAGATATCAAAATGGGATTTTTGGGAAGATTGTGCACCAATAACACTAATTTTTTAATTATTTTTTGTAAATGTTGCAACATATTAGTTTCCAAAGGGGACCTCCGCCTACCTTGCCTTGCGTTTGCAAAGTTTTTATATGATTCTGAGCAAAAACATTTATTTAACAAATTGTGTTAGGATAGCAACTTCAAAATTCCCCACAGAGTTTTCAAATGTGAAATTTCTGTCTTCAAAGTCATATTGTTGTGGGTTTACAATTGATGCTTATATTGAAGGTCCCAACAATTATGTTCATTGCAGTTATCCTCATGTATAGTTTGGATTCACAATATTTATACTTACAATTGTTCTTTATAATACTTAACACCAGTTTCTAAGTGCCAAACTGGGATTCGAACCTGTGCTGCTATGCATTGCTTTGCTTCCAAGACAAATGCTTTGCTCCTGAGCTATCCTCCATAGGCTTATGATTTAGTTCTTATTGGAGATCCTCATATGTTGTTCTTGCAGAGTGTCCTCAAGACTTTAGAGACCATTTATTTAAATTCCCATAAATTATAGTAACAGAGAGTCATCAAAACATTAGTATCATTCACTTAAACTGTAATTTGATGCTTGCAATATTAGCTCTTCTTTTTTTTATTTTTGTATGAGGCTTTGTTTGGTTTATACATTACAAACCTTTTACCTATAAATACATTTTTGAACAAGGTTCCGATTCATCACAACTCATACAGTTCATAGTACTGCACCATCAGCTGCTTGAGCATTAGTATTTAGTGTCCAGCGGTGCTGTACATTCTTGCTCTTTGATTAACTTAAAAATAGTTTGCAGGAGATTTACTAATGCTATTGAGGTGCGTCTGCACTGTCCTCTGAGCAGCATTAACCACCAGTCTTCTTTTGTTTCACTCAAGTAGCTGGAGGTTATCGCTGTAAAAAGTCGATTCCTGGTGCTTTCAAGTTTTGGACAATCCATGACCAGATGCTTTAGTGTTTCTTTGTTGTCAATTTTATGTTTGTTATGTCAATGGTTGGAAATAAGTTCAATCAAAACCTTAATAGCTGGTCTCGGAAGAGTGCATTCGGTGAGAGAGATAAATATTTTGGTATTGTATTTCGTTTTCTGCTCTCCACAGAAGCTCTTCCATAACGGGTGTGTTTCTGTCGCTCTTGCTGTGTGGTGATCTAAACTTTAATGTAGATTTTCGTTTCACTTTGTCTGGATTTGAACATAGTGATTTGTTTGTTTCATTCAAATCTTTCAAGATTTCTTCATATATTTGGCCATTCTCTAGTGTCTGATCCCCGTCTTTATTCAAGGCCTCATTTATGATTTTGAATCCACTCTTTGCCGGTGGTTCTATGCACTTGCCATACAAGGTTAGCGATTTCCATGTTACAATCGCATGAAGAGATGTCAACCCCAATTAGCTGTTAGCAAGGATATTCTCAAATTAGATTTAAGAACGTCCTCGTAGTTCTCTACACAAGTTTCACCACTTGAGATGGCTCGTCAGGAGGAAAACTGTGTTAAAACAGAATTCATTTTTTCAGAGCCATATTAGGAAATAAACGTGATTTTTAAATATATGAAAACATGTTTGGTGTTCAATGGGTGTACAATTTATCACCGACCTTATGATATAATGTTGATTATTTCATATCTGTTTTTCAATTATTGTTTTCCTCCTCGCTCTAATCCAGATAATTGATTAATTTCCAGGAAAGGACGGAGGCAGTGAGAAAAAAAGATGATGGTACCTTCCCCAGGTGTAAAGATCTCTCTATCTGTCTTACACTAACTCTGCCCCTTTCCCATCTCAATAGAACCAAAGGCATTTAGATATGCAGCACCCTGGTGTGAGGTGTAGCTTTTTGTGAATAGGTGTGCCCTTTGATTCCTTTTCCAAGGCCAACTTTGTGGCAAGAGGGGGTTATCTGCCCGCACAAAAGGTACAAAGCAGGACAATCCCAAAGGCTACCTTCCTGCCTGCATTGGAAGGTCCAGTCTGTGTAGGGAGAATACAGGTAATACTTTCACAGCAGAGCTGGACTCACAGAGCTGACACATGTGTGATATAACATTGATGTGGCTTGGATAACTATGATAGATGCTGGCCATCAAACCTTAAACTCAGTATTGGGTTATATTTCAAATGTAACTTGCCACATGGACAGCAGTTCTATAGTTATGTATTTTTGGGAACATAGGTGCATAACATGAGACTTGGCTGTCACTGCAGTTGTTAGCAGGGCACTTGTGACCTCTGAACCCAGCTTGTGCTACTTGTAAAGCAGCTGCTGCAGATCAAGATACTGAGGCACCTGTTCACAGGTGTACACAATGCTTTTGAAAGCGAGTTTATGAAAATGGAATCTGACTATTAGATTACCCCTTCTCAAATGGAATTGCCCGCATAATTTTCTTAAATTAATACAAAATAAAAAAAGCCAGGACTTCCACACCCTTGCCAAATGGCAATCCATCACACACAAAGAAACATTGAGCTCACTGTAAGGAAACACAACAATAAACATTAAAGCACAGATCTCATTACAAGGACACACTCAACATACCACACAAAATCAACCATTACAGCACACAAAAACATGAAACACGGAACACAAAAACACAGAGTTCAGCATATGAAACCACTGAACACAGTACAGCATGGAAACACTGAACACAGTACATAGAAACCATGAACACATCACATAGACACACTGAACACAGCATGCAGAAGTATCAACTACTACACAAAGAAAGACTGATCCAAGCTAGCATTGAATCGAGAGCACTGAGGAATTGAATATTCTGGCTTTTCTAAGATGGACTCAAAAATGAAAGTTTCAACTCTTGAGTACTCTGCCTCGCCAGGTATTTCACTTCCAGCCCTTATACAACCACCGAGTGTGTGGTGGAATACAGTACCATCTGCAATGGAAGCCTCTTTCTCCTTAAGACCCTCAGGGTGCTATTATGTGAACTGTTGGGGTAACCCGGCCCACAGCTCTACCAACCAGCATCCAAGAGGTAAAGGTTTTTATAAGTCATTAGAGTCACCTGAGGAACATCTTCAACTGTATCACAGAGGTCACTGACAGTGTCAGTCCAAGTAGTGAATGATGGATGCTGTTCATTTCAGAAACTGTTCTTGACTCACTGAACCACGTTTCCATCCAAGAAGTAACACTGTGTATGTTATCGTAGCACTCTGTGAACATGCTTATATTGGTTTCATGATTTAAATCACAATTAAACACATTCAACAAACAATGGATCTCAAAATGTGGAGCCTTTGGTCAAGGACAGGAAATTTAAATGAAGAGAGAGGGAGGTTGTGGTAAGATTGATGGGGCATTGACAAAACATGTCCTGTCCTTTATACCCACACATCTGTGAAAAGAGGTTCTAAGAGGGTGCTCAGGCGGACACTAGCAAGGACATGTATTCTCTACTGACCATTTTTGGAAGCCAAGGAAGACTAATCTGGAGATTTGAACCCTATCTTATCTGATACTTTAGACTAAGGATGAGCTGACGGCTGCATGTTGCACTTACTAAAGGAGTTGCTGTTTCTAGCCTGGTAAGCATTAATATACACCATTGTTAACCTTCAATTTATCCGTTTTCATGGCACCATCAAACATACAATAAAGTTTGAAATCTTTATGAGGCAAAGTATTTTGGAGTGCCCAGTGTGAACATTATGTCTTTAACCACTGCACTTTAACTGTAATTCATATGTTACATGGTTAACCATGTGCATGTTACCTCCCTAACCTGTATACCCTACTTGTAACCTTCTTTATCTCCTCTCTCCAGATCTTTCAAGTGTTCAATTAATAATCTGTTCTTCTTAACGCATCCATATTACTGAGATCGATGTTGTTACTTTCAATCAGGTTTCTTTTTTTCTAAGGAGCATGTTTTCTTACAGTGGCGTAGCATTTCTACTGACATTACAGGCAAAGTCTACATGATGAGAGTTCTTATGTGGACATATTTGCATTCCTTGGTGCAGGAAGTATGAGCATGTTTTCTTATAGTGGTAGTTTACTGACACACAAAGCCCACAAAGCCAACATGATGAGTGTTCCCACGAAGTGGGCATGCTGGCCTACATTGGCGCAGGCAGTACATACATATTTCCTTAGAGTGGCAACGTTTATACTGGCATTTTCGGTAAAGCCAAAATTATGAGTGTTCTTATTTGGGGATACTGACCTACACTGGTACAGCCGGTATCGGCAGGTTTTCTTAGCATGGCACATTATTTCTTTCTCACATTATGGGCAAAGAAAACAGGAATATTTTATTATGTGGTGTCGGGGTGAACTCCCGGGGGTCGGCAAGGCTGGCCGCGGACCTCCGGGGGTAGGGAGGCCCCAACTCCTCCCGCAGTCCCCAATGAGTATGAGACACACGCACGAGCAAGGCGTTGCTGCTGTTTATTAGAACCGGCAGGGACAGGTTCTGGGATCATAGGTCATCCGGGAACACATCTCACAAGAGTGGGCTCGCAGGCCCCTTTTCATCATGTGTGACGCCTCATCGTGCGTCACCTGGGAAGCTTCCCCCAAAACCTAACGCCACCTCGGGTTGGCTCCCCGAATAATAGGGTTAGTATAGGAACATATAGGTAAATTATTGGTTGGTGGAGAAGAGGTCGGGTGGTACGCTTGGGTTGTCCCTAGAAATGGTTACACCAAAAATGCTACATGGAAAAGGTTAGTGATTGGCTAGGTTGTAGTGCCGTCAGTAGTTAGCCCCCATGCCCTGATTGGTTCATCCGCGAGCCCCCAAGCCTGACACCATCACTGTTCCCAGCTCGCAGTGTACCTGATGTTAGAAACAATGTGTGACTATGTGTCAGTGGAGGACAATGGACAGGTCTGCCATTAACTGCAGGAGCGCTGCTTCTCACCGCCGTTAGTGTCCAATTTGTCACTTCATTGTTGCAGTCTGTGTCCCAAACGTGAGACCCCAGAGTTTCCCTCGTCCTCGGTACCGCATCAGGTCAGCTTGGTCACGTGAGGCGAGACCGTGGCTGGAGCAGAATTATGAGCATTTGATTTGTATTTCGGCTCTGAGGGGCGGTTTAGCCGCAGCAGGTGTAACCTTGGCTCGGGGCGCGCGGCGTGTAAGTTGCAATGTTGTGGCCTTGGCTGAGAGGCCCTCATCAGGGTTTGTTCGGCATGATCAGCACCTTGCAGCTCCGTCCGAGCTGCTCTGGGCCTGTGGCTTATGAGTTTGCGGCCTACTCTGGTGCTGAGGCCTACTTTGGCCTGATCCATGAGAGGCGGCATGTGGTTCGGAACACGGGGGTCGCGGTGAGCAGCAGGGGCCCTTATACATGATTGCCTTATGTTGTCGTGGTTATAGTAGCGATGAAGCATTTGCTAGCATGTACACAAGCTCTTCTTGCGCTTTGCATTTCTGCGGTGCTGTAGCTTAGCCTATGTGAAAAATAACAACGATGCATCAGTGTGTGTAAACGGTCCGTTATGTAATGGTAGTGAGTATGTTCTTTGTGTGAGATTGGTGTGGGTCTGACCAGTTGTGCATTGTGGCACGTTTGTTACCGTCCGTCGGCTATGTCATTATGGCATCTCTACCGATGGTGACTTTTATTGCTGCTGCGTTAGTTGAGTCGATCCATATGGTCTATGTCAGCTTCGCCAGAGGTCCCAGCATGTGGCTTGACTGATGGGTAGTTTCCCTGGCCACGTGGGGCGCGGCCTCTGTAAATGTTGACGTCTGGGGCCTCTGTGAGCGGGTCAAATTCCTCTAGTGGTGAGTGCTTAGGCCGTGACGATCTAGGCCATGGTCTGGCTGAGAATCGGGGGAAGGGAACGTCCCATTTTCCCTCTTCAGAGGGTATACTGGAAGAATACTGGCCCATATTGTGGGAAAAGGCACAATAAAATCTATTGGAAAATGTTCCTCTGTAATGTTGATTTCATTTATTTTTCATTCATTTTGTCATTTGTATAGTGCCTTTCACCATAATTATGGTCCCAATGCGCTGGTGGTTGAATGCCCTCGGAGGGACCAAAGTCGAAAATATGGGAACATTGGGAATTTCTATCATGGGTGTGTGAATTTCTGCCATTAAAGTTATGAGAGTGGCCAAGACCCTGCTGGAATCCATTGGATTTTTTCATGTGTTTACCTACAAAATCAATTGTAAACATGTGTGGCTTTTTACCATATTTCTCCCAGAAAGGATCCTTTAAAATCCACCTTTTCAATTGATTATTTTAAACATTTTCCCAGGAGTGTGGGGGACTCCCTGCATGCCCCCTAGTTGTGAATACCTTGCTATGCTTGGTTAACAATGTACATTCATAAGAAATGTTTACGCGGTACCAATTAAAAATTAATCAGCTACCACTACAGAAGGGTGAACTGATTATTTTTTCTGGTCTGGTCTGATCTGCCAAATCAGAAAGAATAAACTTTCAGTCCACAACAGGATGTTGGCTTCTACATCCAGGACATTGTCATGATGCATTGGATGTTTCCTCCCTATTCTGGTGGTGGATTGTGCTGGAAAATGGTGGCAGGTACAAGAGGTGGTGGACAGAGATCTCAGCAGATGGCAGATCAGTAGCAGTCCATCAAGTTCGGTTCAGTTGTCTACTTCGATGCCTCTAGATCCCATCCAGCTTTACGGCAAGAAAGGGCTGTGGTTATTTCGAAGAGTCTTCTTAGGGATCACATACCAAACTGGCATAGCTATAAATGTGGAAGGGAAGACCTATATTCTTCTGGGGATAAATGAAGTGTTAAATGCAGAGGGTGGAAATAAAAAGTTATAGGATGAATCCTGGATAATTCTGTAACTATTTGTCAAAGGGAAATGGGGTTGCCAAACATGCTACATACTCACCATTGGACAGAAATAACTCAAGTCAAAACAGAGTAGGGCATCAGGCACTAAATGCAAGAGCAATGTTCGTGAGAGAGAGAGGCTGTGCATGACCATGCCAAAGGTCACAGACGGGTTGAGGAGGATGGTCATGGACATATGCCATCATAAATGATGCAGACTATGGTATCAGAGATGCTTTGCAGATCCATTTTAGCGCTATCTCTGATATATAACGCTTACTGGCAGATGTGCTGTGCTTGGGTAGACTCAATCAATGGCTCTGTTTTGTAGCATCCGACCTTAGAAAGCCAAAGGGAATGAATGTGGGATAATTGTGCCCTTAGGTTTCAAGGATTAAAGAGCAGTTTCATTAGTAACATAGGTCAGACTTCTGCAAGCATTTGGGGATCAATCAGGGCTGTGGTAGTAATGGATACACTTTCAACATGTTTTGCCAGGACTGTGTGCACCCCTTCCCCAGAAGAAAAGAGACAGCATCTTCCTCCATTAACCTCCAAGATATTCAGCGCCCTAATGAGTTCTAACAGGGGTCCAGTGGGAATGGCATGAATTGGAAGCAATAAAGAGGACTGACCTGTGGGTCCTCTTCCCATCCCATCAAGCATCTGGCATCTATGAACACTCCTCAGAGAAAGACAAAAGAAAATCAGATGCCTGGAAGCATTTCCATCATGGTCTTTTTTTGTTGGAATGACAAGACACACTCAGGACACGCTCAAAGACATTTTGCCTTTCCCCTGCTTTTATAGCACCACGCCCTTATTAGCATAGCTGGCTTCCACAATTTTCTCTGATGCACACAACTGATAAGATTATTTTAGATTTGGCTAGACACGACTATGACAGTGCTCAACTTCTGCCAAGAACATTTTCATACACCAATATCTAATCTTTATCTGATTGCTGAAGTCCTGCTAAATTAGTTAATGCCTTATACTGCTGGAAAAATATATATATCCTCCATTATATGGTGCCAAAATAATACAGCTGGTCTCTCAGAATGGTCTGCATGACACACATTGTGCCCTCTTCATTAAGAGCATAGATAAATGTATCTACGCTTCACTTGCTTTATCTGGCTTCATCAAAAACGTTTCTGCATTTCCTGACAAATCGCATTTTCATCCTGCCAATCCTAATTAACCCACTGCGAGATATTGCCAAAGACTATCTTCAATGTATCAGCCTCTGTTGCCTGTTTGAAAACTCTTGGCATGGGTTATAGTCTCTGACACCTGGCCTAGGACTGGACACCATTGTGTACTTGAGTAGCCATTTTGAAATATAGTTTTGTCTGACACTGTATTTATTCTTCAGAGACCTATAATTTATTTATTTAAGCATCTCTCCCTTTGTATCCCTTATTCATAATATATCTTTATACGCTCATGGTATGTATGTGATATTTAAAGCACTCATCATTTCCTGGGTCATCCTAACCCAAATATGCGCAGTGCCATGTGCACTGTTTACCTTAATTAAAGGCAATCTAATCCTTATTCCTTCAATGATGGAACTATTTGATCTGCTTATCATGTTATCTATATTCAGTTGCAGGGGAGGGGTTGAACCCCCTATACAGGACATTGTTTTTACATTGTGAGCAGTCACCTGGTGCATCAGGTGGTCTTGGAAGAGTTGAACTTAGAGTTGATGATAAGCAACACAATTAGTTGAAAGGTATGTAACCTACTTCATGTGGATGGGGTTGAAAAGGGAGAAATTACTGAAGATTATTTTTCCAAAATAATCTTTGTTCTTTTCTCCTCTGAAAATGTTTAACTTGGCCCCCAGCCCCACTCACACCCCCGCCACACCCCCCACCGACACCCCTACTTACCTTGTGTTGCTGCAACGCCTGTTCCCTTTCACTTCCATGATCAGTCACCTGCACCACAAGGTCCTCTTCTTTTATTTTTTTGGGGCGGATGGCTGCGGGGGACACTCCTGCAGCCCCTGCTCACAACATAGTGAGCAAGGGTGCGGGGACAAAGCCCCCTTTTTTTTGGTTCTTTTTTTGGGGATTTTTTCAGGATTCGCTGAGGGGGACACCCCTGCAACCCCTGCTCACAATATACTGAGAAAGCAGTCCCTCAGCACTGAATGCGTGATCCGGTTAAACTTTTCAGCTGTTCCGAATTATTCGAACGGCTGAAATTCGGCCAAATCACGCATTCGGTTATATATTTTCAGACATTTTGGATGTTTCCACTTCATATTGTATTGGACATTGTTGAGTTTAGAATGATGCAGCAAAACACAAAACATGCACACACACACACAAACACACATACACATCCATGTCACTAATGAAAAGCTTTATTTTGTTAAAAAAGCAGTAATTTGACAAAGGTTACACTGAGCACACAATGATGATTTAGTGGGTGTCATTTTGACATTGCTCAGCCATTGCAGGTTGTGAACATGTGCTGCATGCTGTTCTGTGCCAATAGAAATGCACCATCGGGGGTGCTATCTGAATTGCTCATTTTATTTTCAAAATGAAGTGTTTACAAAACCCAAACTTGAGCCGCACATATGTGCAGGGTTTTCACATGCAAGACATGATGGGGGTCATTTGTTAAGGAAGTGGATTGTAAAAGGAAAGCATAAAAGCAGTATGCTCTTTCCTTTTACAGTCGACTTCATTTTACAGCCATGCTTAGTCGTATAAGGGCAGCAAAGAAGAGATAGCATTTTTGCTTTCCTTTCCTCCTCAGTCTCAAGAAAGCATTTGGTTTTACGCCTGCATGTGATTTTCATGCAGGCGGGACATCGAAGGTTCCAATGGAATATGCCTTGCCTTTACACCTGGTGTATAGCAGGTGGATTCCAATGGAATACGCCTTGCCTTTACACCTGGTGTATAGCAGGTGGATTCCATGGGAATACACTATACAACACTAGCTGCAAAACATATTTGAAGGCAGTGTGTTAAACAGTAAATGCGATTTTGCCTTGCTTTACTTTACCTTCACCCTCTGCTTTGGGAGTGTTGATAATTGCAAGTGTTGGTCGTCTCCTGTATTCAATTAGCATTTTATTTAAAATGACCCCAAATGATTTAGACATCTTGTAAGATAGTTTATTCGTTTTAAATGTGCTCTGTTTTCATCATGAGCATGCTATTGCATTCATAAGCGAATCAGTTTACATTTAGAATGTCTAATACAAAAGCATTCAGCTGAATACTGCGGCTTTAGTTTTTAATAAGATTTAAAGTCATTGTTTATATTTTCTGGTGTATGTGCCCTGGAACAAAGAACAAAACAAATTTTAAATCTCATTTGAAACTCTCCATTTTATACTGTGCATCTGTAGCTTGAAATTGAATTCAGGCCATTTTAGATATTCAACTCCATGGAGATCATAATAAAATGATTCCCAAATGTTAATCCCATTAAGCAGGCAGGCCATTTGCTATGCTTATTGTGAGAGTTTTAATGGCACACGAGAAGAAACCCTAGAGTACATTCTGACATCATCCTGTTTGACATTTTCACTTTTCATGTTTGCAATCAATGGCAAATCTGTGAGAAACAGATCTGTCGGGCAGTTTTCCGTTTTTGATGTTGGACGGTCTGAGCTTTGCTGTGAGTTGGCTCAATCTTGGGAGCAAACAAGATTACAGTTTTAGGGAGAAGGCCCAGAATACAGAACGTGGTTGATTTGTGAAATGAATGAAAAGTCAATGGGAAATGGACTTGCTGGGCTGCTGCAAAGATCAAAACCAGAGATTAACGTACAGACACTCACAATTCAGGATTGTCTTGCAAGGAAATAGGTGGGGTGTTGATGAACTTGACTCTTAAAAAGCATAGTGTATTTTTGATAGTCTAGCTTTCAACTAATCTTTAGGGCATGGGAAAGCACTGACTACGGTGTGTGGTAAGACTGTGCAAAATGCATATAAAAGTGCCTGCTCCTCCGTGCAGTAACCTGGCCAAGAAAAGTGGACAGCCAGATGCATTAATGTATGGCAAAACTGTTGGCTTCATGGCCAGCCAGGCACCACTAGAGAAAACAGTTCTTGTGGGTAGTCTAATGCCAGCAACTGCCAGCATGTGCCCCAGTAGGGCATAATGATTCTGGAAGCCAGTGGCCGTAAATAATCCTGATTATGATGATGAAGGGCATGAAGTTGACAATGAGGATGGAGGAAGCCTAACTTTAGACACACATGATGAGTGTAATATGATTGGGGACATATCTGGATATTGTGGTTAAATAATGTTGGTAGAGGCCTACTACACATATCAGCTGACACCCATCAGGCCATTATGTGTTGCATTCAGGTGATGAAGGCCCCTGATAATGGGCAGCAGGACCTGGTGAGGCAACAGTAAACCGCCATGGAGAATGTGTCCAGTGACTTCAGTAACATAGCCCTTGCCATTTTTTATGGGGCAAGTACAATGAGTGAGGAATGAGCTGGAACTGGGGCATCTTGAGGAAAATCAGCTGTCTGTCTTCCTCAAATGCGGCCTGGAATCACTGTGTATGAGAAGCCACAGTACACAGTAGCAGGGCATACCCCATCATATCCTGGAAAATTGAGCATCTGGAGTATTACACCACCCAGGTTGTTCTTGGTTTGGCACAGGTCATTGGTTCTCCTCCTGCAAGTTCCTCTTCCATCTCCTATTGAGACATCTGTTGGGTCCCGCCCCTTAGGTGTTCTGCCCATACAGATCAAGCAACAACTCATGACTCCAATTGGATAGTTCAAAAACAACCATTGAGAAGGTGATGTTGGGGTGTTTGAGTGGATTGGTTTAAGGATGGGCCTGGTTATGGTGTGTGTTGGGGTAGAGTATTAGGGGTTTGTGTAGTGTGTCAAGTTGTTGGCCTCTGAAAGGTGATGGGGCATGGGTATGTTGATGGTGTGCGAGGGGGAGGGATATTGTGTAAATTAAAAGGTTTTGATCACATAATGATGATTGTCATTTCTATTATGACAAAACTATTTAATGTTGTATTTGTTCATACCAATCAACGATGGGAGGTGAAAAGGGGATGAAGAGTAAGTTGTTTAATGAAATCCATGCACTGAAAATAATTTGTGTCTATCAATTCTTATTGGTTGTCTCATCCATCAGGCCTCCTAGGTAGATGCTTCTGCTCATCATCATCCTCATCACTGTACTTACCAACATTGTCCTGGTTGGGTGCTGGCGCCCCATTCCTGATTTAGCGTACAGCGCAAAATGACAATCTTACAAATCGTTTCTGGTTTGTACTGGTGGGCACCACCTGTACTGTATGAGCACCACCTGTTCTGTATGGGCAGAAGTAAAATGCCTTTCAAGATGCCAATGATGTCCTGAGTCCTGAGTCAAGTGTGTAATGCATCTAAGTGCATTCTGGGGGTTAAAAATGGATACCAGAAGTTATGGAAAAAAGAGACATGCTGAGCCACCAGGAAAATGATTGGTGAATGAATGTCAGGGGGTTATACATTGACGTGTTGCAATACATGTACAATGGGTGTGGAAGGAGGAGACAGACACACATGAGGCATGATTGTTGCTAAAGACTTTTATTCAGTAAAAATAAAGGAGGATACCCTAACTATTCCCAACTATAGGAGGGGTTTCTCTAAGGATATGTCAGAATGTCCGTAGCAAAATGTCCACCGTCCTGTGTCAAAACCTATTTCCTTCCCTCACACTTCTAGCTAAAAATAAAAGGTTAGTGGGTCTATTTACTCTAGAAGAATGGCTGCCTTCTTATGCAGAGCAGCCTACTATGCCAGTAGTCTGGATGTACTATTTTCTGAAGGAATGACTCCCTTACCCAGGTTGCGGCCCCTTTCAAAAGGCATCACATAAAGTACCAATTTGCGAAGGCTCAGTTCACAACATAATCAAAGTTCCAACTCAAAACCTTGGTGTCAAGTGGATGTCTCCTTCCCCTTGACCCTTCTCATGCTTCTTACTATGGTCACAATAGCAGGGGGAATGATTCCTTTCCCCATGCCATTCTCGGGTTTCTCACAATGCCAAGAGAATTACTCCCTTCTGTTTGTTTTTATCACACGGCTCACAAAGTTGGGGGAATTACTCCCTTCCCCTGGCCTTTCCCAGGCCTTTCTGGGCAGTTCAACGAAGGTGGGGTAATGTCTCCCTTCCACTGGCCTTTCTCTGATCTTTCTTTGCAGTTCAACAAAGATAGCTTGACAGACAGTCCTGTTATACACCCCTGCAAGATACTGCCTTGAGTCCCAGACCCCTTCTATTTCAGTTCTCTTGTTTGGGTCCCAGGCCCTGTTTATATGGTTTCACTATTTTGGGAATCAGACCCCTTCCATTTGGTTTCTCTCATTTGGGTCCCAGGCCCTGTTATTGAAGTTTCTCTTGCTTGAGTCCAAGACCCCGTTATTGTAGTTTTTCTTGCTTGGATCCTTGACCCCTTTACGAACCCAGGCAGGCCTGGTACCTTGTTGTCAGGCTTCTGATCCATGTTGTCAGTCTCTGGATTCTCCAAGTCTCCCAATAGCTTTTCTCAGCCTTCTTCTATGTTCGTGCTGACCTGACAGCTCTGCCACACTTCCTCTCAACCAGACTGTGCATCGCTGCTCATGGCGTCACACAGCGTTCTCCTGCACCTGGTTCTCCCTCTGGTTTCGGTCTGCCGGTCCTCGGCAGAGCAGGTAGGGACATCTGGTTCTCACCGTCCACATCCCAATCAGTTGCTTCTCCCCCAGCCTTGCCATCTGCGATATTGGGCCTTCGCCCGTAGTGCCTCCAGAGAGGAATTAGCAGATTGGATGATCTTCTTTCCTTTTCATTTCCAGTAGCTAAATACCTTGCTTAAGGTGACAAGACCACTCATTCCACGGGGCACTCTGCATCGCTCTGGGTTTCTTCCTCATCTCAGTATTGATGTTCTCATCTTCAACCAGGCTACATGTGCTCTTCTCCGCCCCAGTGCCTGCATATGACTCACATAGGAATCCCCTACTCTTCCTCATCCTGTTACTTTTTACGTAGGCCAAATCATCTATCCTACAGGAGTACATGTAAGTGTGTGGCAATACAGAAATCTGCAGAGAGAAGGAGGAGGAAGGTGGGGATATATTTTGGGCATACTGTGTTCTTCCCAACAGTCATTCCATAGTCCCATAGGGCAGATCCCTCTTCATGAGATCCACCCTCTGAGTACCACCCCAGAGGGACTAACGCGTAGCGGCCTCACCTGCCTAGCCTTATGGGAAGGGGCTGGGAGAAGGGACAACATCTGAAGATTCATCACAGTATCCAAAGACCATTTACCTCATTGCGTCCCACTTTCTACTCTTTGCACATGCATTCCTCTTCTGCCACCATTGGATACCCAGCATCTGATGGGGGGTGGGCGGATGAGCATAAGTGGAAGCAGGGTGTACGTGGCATGGATGGAAGAGAGTGGTGAAATAAACGTTAAGGGGTTCTGGACCAAAGTCAGGGAGTTATGTGAAATACATAGCAGCCAGGTCTGTGTGGCCATGTCCAACTCCATGTAATTGGCAGGCTTTTATTCTGCAGGACCATGGAATGATGGTTACATCATGGGAACACGGCACAGCAGCGGGCGACGAAGAGGCTTGTAATTCAGGTCATCTGTGTATTCATCGTGTGCTGCTTTTTCTAATTCTGGAAGATCTGCACTATCGCCCTGGTAAGAGGCAGTGGACTGAGCATGCAATCCAGAGCACCAACGATGGTCCCACCTTGGAGTATTTGGCCCCTCCTGCTTCTCTGACCCACATCTCTTCTCTTCTCCTTTAGCTCCACCTGCCTTGCACCATCACATGCAATTGTCAACTTGGTGCACTCTCCCACCAAGCATGTTGGAGTATCTACTGTGGCACCTTTACCCTGAATTGGCACAAGCTGGTAGTAGTTTCCTCTACCTTTTGGTGGAAGTAAACATTGGTGGTTTTTACTACAGTGTTCAGGCAGTATTGCACAATATCTAAGGCCTAGAGTACCGACAGATGATCGCCTGGATGGCAAAAAATGTAGTATTCAGAATCTAGTACTTCACGAACTCCCGGCCCGGGTGGTATGACAAATGCCACGCTGAAAGAAACACCTGATGTCTGGACCAACTTCTGCATGACTTTTTTTGAAAGAATATTGCAACAAGGAAGAACGCCGTCTTCGTGGAAACGATCGATTGTGGTTCCGATCTTTAAAAAGTGGGATAGACTTAACGCAAAAATTACAGGCCCATCGCTCTCCTGGATGTCTTGGGCAAAGTTTTTGCAGAAGTCCTGTTGAAGCGCTTGAAAGAGAGGATTGCTACCTCTGAAACCTATGATCCCAGGCAAACAGGCTTCATCAACTACACTGACTGTGGCCTGAACGTACTCCAGGGCCGGTGATATCACTAGGCAAGGTTAGGCGCTTGCCTATATGTGCAAAATGTTAAAGCAGCAAAATGCTGCTTTAACTCAGACTACGTTTGTGCTGCCTTGCCTGTGATAGCACCGGCCCTGTCCCCTGTACACTGTCTGAAGGCTGGCGCTGGCAGCAGCAGCAGCAGAGTCAGAGACCAGTCTACGCTGTGAAGGTTGGGGTTGGGTCAGGCCTGGGTCATGAGTGGCATCATGGGTGTGGCAGCGCTGGATAGCACCTGCTCATTACGAACGGAGAACCCCACGTGCCCTGCTGTTCTGTCTGTCTTCTGTGTGTCGTTAGAAGTAAGTACCAGGCATCACATGATATTCAAAGGGATGTCATGGAGAAAGCGGCGCAGGCAGATGCTGAACCAGAAGAGTTTCCTGCTAGTGCCTTGGCAGAAGTGGCAGATTAAACAGGTGAGACAACCTGCCCCTTTCCCCCAGATCTGTGCCATATCCTTGTCCCTGTTGATGTTGATACCTCTCTCTATGGTACGTCCGCAGTTTCAATGCATACCTGTTACTTGTAATAATGCCTCTATCCGAACACCAAAATGAATCTCCCCGCCCTCATCGGCCCTTCCCATCAGTGTGTACATGTTTAACCCCCTCTGGATAGTGCTCCAGTCCCCGCGTGGTGGTTGACTTGACCCCTGTACTTGGGCTGGCTCCTCTGATGTGATTGCATTTTAGGCCTTTTGTGTGCAGCGGACCAGCGCCCCATGGAGTTCGGGACCCATGGGCTCATGAAGCACCTCAAAACTGTGTTTAGAAGCACCAATGCTGATTCTTAACCAGTCCGCTGCAGAGCAGGGCTCAAAGTCCATCATATCTCTGACCATAGGCGAAGCACCAAGGGCAACGTTGGTAGCCAGGCCATCAAACGGCACACATTTTACATTCATGAGAAGGTAAGAATCTGGCTGATAATGCAGACGAGTATGGCTTTTTGACTGTGATGGATACATGCCTACTCACAAGGTTTGTTGGTGGGCTGTTCAGGGAGGCTTGTCTCCTGGCCATTAAAAAGTACCCGGCTTGCATTGCCCACAGTGAGTACGGATACACAGAACACAGGAACTGGCAAGACCACCCGCAGGTGATGAAATCACTTCAAGTCTGGCTAAAGTCATAGAGCTCACACTCTTCCACTCACCTGATTCTGTATTAGGGGACAGCCACAGCTGTCCAGCAGCACCTCCGAGGGCTTCTATTTGAGAGTGTTTGCATTTGTGGCCATGAAGTGGTGTGTACTTGCCTGTGAAGCATTACAAATCGAAATAAACTTAAAAAGACAACTACCGGGAGCTGCCTGAGTCTTTCATAAATAAAGTGTAGGGAACTGCAAGGCTCAGTGATTTGGTGGTGATTTACAGAGTGGGCATTGATCATAAGTCCTGAATCACCTGGTGATTTGTTTGGTAGTAATTTCTAAACTAGTTTGCGAGTAGTGCATTTGCTAAATGGAAAGGTTCTACTTTTCCAAAAAAGCCACTACAACCGCTGAACAAGCATTGGCAATGCCAAAAGTTTTGACTTTTGTGTAGGATAGGGATAGGTATTTGCCAGGTACTGCTGTAATGGTACTAACTGGCCATTATTGGCAGCTGCTGTAAAATGATGCGAGTACCTCAGCATATAACAATAGTGCATGGCAAATGATTATTTAATATCTATAAGCAGGCAAAACCTGTTGGCTTTGGCAGTGCTTGCTTTTAACAGAACTTCTGTGAAGGACATGCACACTGCATATAAATCAAGTGACTGAAAGTACACTTTGTTAAGACATTTTTATTACACCAGTAGTGCATATAAAGATCCAATAAAACCATTAAGTCGCAGAAGACTCAATTGAAATAACTCTGACAGGCATTTCAACCAAAGGTTAATGCTACACAAAGAGATCCCAAGAGAATTTGATTTTTGCGGGTAGAGGCAGAAAGTGGGTGGAATGGCTATGGGGATTAGCATGCCTATGGGCAGTTAATGGGTGGACAAATAACCAAACAACACCTACACGTTTTGTGTCCCTCAACCCATCCCATCACCCTCCTAGCTGTACTCCAATGCAATAGTTTCCGCGTATAGGTGGTGCTTGCGATCACCTACTAGGAAAAACTAAAAATGCAGATCTCTTCTCTATTGGCACACCAATAAGCAAATCCTGTGGCCTAAATAAGCTCAATTTACACTAGCTCGACAATTTTTGCACTCTGGTGCATCGGCGCAGAGGGACTTCTATGGAAAATGTCACTTCATTTTCCCATCTTCTCGATCTGCCACTGCTTGAAAGCACAAGATCCAGAACCACCATCCACATCCGTCCATGCCTAGACTTGAGGTGTGTGCTACAAAATTACAGTATTCACTGTGGTGTTTTATCAGCTGTTTCCATCAACTACATTATAAATGCAATCCTGATTTTTCCACTGTCAGTTTCCCAGTGTAATGGCAGGAGCAGGGATGACTCTTGATCACACATACCTTTTAATATATTTATGCTGCTGCTATGCAAAATATGGTGGCCCATTAAAGACCAGCAGGCTGGTGCCTCAGAGTGGGTGTACCACACCTGGGAAAAGACTGGCCAAAGGTGGCTCCCTCCATAATCTGCCACTGTTATGATGAGGTGCTGGTTGCTAGAGTGTTTAAGGGCATGGTCTAGTAAAACATTTTATTTAAAAAATAGATAGGCAACATAAAAAAAAAATACTAGCATTCTCTTTTTTAAAACTTCCTATGTAAAATTTTGAGCTATTCAAGCTCAAAATTCGCAAAAGCAAGCACATGGGCGCATCCATTTTGTGAAATGGAGGCCCTCCTGTGCTGGCTTTTGCTTTTGCGGCACTAATGAAGGAAAAGCCAGCCAGCTGTAGTAAACAAAAGCTACCGCTGGGTGGCTTTCCCTTCATTAGTGCTGTACGCGGAGGACGGGGACCGGAGACCAGAGCAGGAAAGCTGTAGCTGAATCTCAGTAAGTGCTATTTTTTTTTTTTAAAATAAGCACTAGCTGCGTTTTTTTTTCTAAGTTGTCCGGGCTGGAGGAGCCTGGAAAACTTAGAAATAAAACCGCAGCTTTAAAAACGTATTTATGTTTGCGGTCGCTTTTGAAGCGACCGCAAACATAAATACAACGTTATTGTGTTGGAAAACGCTGCGGTTTTTCTTTCCAAGTTTCTCAGGCTCCTCCAGCTCGGAGGAGCCTGAGAAACTCGGAAAGAAAAACCGCAGAGTTTTCCAACACAACCGCGTTGTTTCTGCCTGAATCTGTTTTCCCATTTGGGGCTCTCGGTCTCCGAGCCCGAGAGCCCCAAATGGGAAAGCAGATTCAGGCAGAAACAACGCGGCATTGCGGAAAACAACCGCAATGCCGCGTCCAGCACCGGAGACCCAAAGTGATAGCCACAGCAGGCGGAAACACAACGCGGTTGTGTTGGAAAACGCTGCGGTTTTTCTTTTCGAGTTTCTCAGGCTCCTCCGAGCCGGAGGAGCCTGAGAAACTTGGAAAGAAAAACGCAGCATTTTCCAACACAATAACGTTGTATTCGTTTTTAAAGCTGTGGTTTTATTTCTAAGTTTTCCGGGCTCCTCCAGCCCGGAAAACGTAGAAAAAAAAACGCAGCTAGTGCTTATTTTAAAAAAAAAAATAGCACTTACCGTGATTCAGCTGCAGCTTTCCTGCTCTGGTCTCCGGTCCCCGTCCTCCGCGTACAGCACTAATGAAGGGAAAGCCACCCAACGGTAGCTTTTGTTTACTACAGCTGGCTGGCTTTTCCTTCATTAGTGCCGCAAAAGCAAAAGCCAGCACAGGAGGGCCTACATTTCACAAATTGGATGTGCCCATGTGCTTGCTTTTGCAAATTTTGAGCTTGAATAGCTCAAAATTTTACATAGGAAGTTTTAAAAAAGAGAATGCTAGTATTTTTTTTATGTTGCCTATCTATTTTTTAAATATTTTTTTTTACTAGACCATGCCTTTAAGTATGTTATATTTTCTTTTCTCTATCTTTTATTAAATAGGCCCTCTTGTGCCTGTCACTTTTATCTTTCTGGGTGTGTCCGAGGGATGCAATAGAGAGTATTGGCCCTTGCATGTGGTGGGAAGAGTGGTAATGTGGTACCCTGTGCTGGGAAAGATGTCAGTCCTTACTTGTCACTCTGGAGGGTCGTGATTTGTTGGTCTGGTTTTGGCACCCATTGCCTTACCTGTTTACCAGGCCACTATGAACTCATTGGCCGCCCCATAGCCAGGCACGAGGCTCCGGAGCTCACCATAGCGCTTGGAAATCAGGGGTATTATGACAGGGCTGTTCAGTGTGGTCATGCCTCTCATGTGGGAATGTTTCCCACAGAATTGCCCTGGGTTATTTTTGTTTGTGGGTGGCTGACCCCTAAGGTGCTGTGGCAACAGCTGTAATTCACAGTGTGGGTATTATGCCAGTCTCTTGATAGTTGTGACTTATACCATAGGCACTGCATGCTACGCAAATGAGATGGTGTATCTGACATGAGAAAGTTATGGTGCTGTCTTTGTTCTACTGAGCACAGACATCAACACATTATACCTCCTTTATCTCAGAGGACAGACTCCATGACAACAGAGCGATGTGTTATCTTGTGCTTCCTGCTGGCGTCACCTTTACAGGCCACCTCTGGAAACTTTGTCTGTAAAGGATTCTGACAGTTCCCTGGTATTCCAGTGTCCTGCAAATGTTGAGAAATTAATTCTGACAGAAGGATTCTTGAAGCTGTAGGACACAGAATGAGGGTGACCTGATATTTACAAAAGGTGTCATAAATGCACAGATTCCAGTGTGAGGGTAGAGTAGGTCAACCTGAGGACATCCTTCACAATGAAGGCTTGAGGGTGATGGGCCTCCAGGTTCATCCGGGTTAGCCCTCTACCATCTCATCATTAGTTTTGGCTATTAGGTGGAACGGAAAGTGCCACCTACAAGCTGAAACTATTGTCAAGGGGAGGGGAGATACACGAGATCAGAACCGAGAAAGAAGATATTTTGGGTCTTACAATCTGTGGAGGTCCACACAATAAAAAGGTTATCTTTATGAAGACAGTGACATGTTCTTAACATTAACATATGCAACAAAAGTGCATAACAGGGAGCTGGAAGTTTGTGACACAATCTCCATACTTAACTTAGTTTTTTACGCAACTTCTTTCAGTGTGTGTCTGAAAGAGGAGAAAGTACATTGGTGTTAAAAGGAATTGTTTCAGGTTTGTTTAATTTCCATTCTGGGAATACATATGAACCTACGAATTGAAAACCTAAAATATTTGCACCAAATAAATCTTTGTAGGTGTGTGGCCAAGTGCTTAAAATGCAGAGTGGGTTAAATCACTGCCTCACTGTTTACTCAAAGTGTGTGATACTGGACAACTAATTTAATCTCCCTCTGGCATAACTGTGTACAGGTGTCTAGGATGCATTACCAAAATTGTGTTCCTACTGTCTGTATTGTCTATATAGAATTTACAGAAAGGATTAGATCCACACGCTCAGCATTACATTTTGTTTTTCTGTATAGTATCATTGACTTGTTTAGTCAACTTGTATTTATGAACCACAGAGGCTTTAATTAGACTTCTGAAACATAACACTCTGAGTAAATGTGAGGATAAGGAAAGTGCAATGGGATCCATCCACAGCAGAAGACGTGAGCAATGTGTTAGGTGGATGTAATGGGTTTGCGGCAATCGATAACACAATGAGACGGTTGGTTGATAAGGGTTAGGATCTGGAGTGGAGTTGGGGGGCCGCCAATCTGACAGTTTGCCTAGGGTGTCAAAATTCCTTGCATCGGCCCTGCGTACTACTCATTAGTCTACTGAAGAGCAAGACTCTAAAAGGGAAAGAGAGTCTCTATGTAGCATGTGTAGACATGGAGGCTGCCTTTCATTCCATCGCCAGGGAGTGGCTGTGGTCGAACAAATGTCTGAAAGAGGTTGCCCTGCTGACCTCTTAGCTGCCGTTAAAGATCTTTATTCATGAACCGCGCTAAAGATACGGCTGGATAAAGAGGAGAACCTTACAGGGAAAATCCCCATCACCAGGGGACTCAAGCAGGGCTGCCCTCTGGCCCCAATTCTTTACAACCTATTCATCAATTACATGAAATACGTACTGGATCAACCTAGTCCTTGTCCTCCGAAAATTAATGGAGCCTCGGCTGCTTGGCTCCTCTACGCCGATGACCTAGTCATGATGCACAGAACGCCTATTGGTCTCCAAAAAAAACTGGATGCCTTGCAAGCTTATGTCGACATTAACAATCAGAAAATAAATGCTTATAAAACTGAGATCCTGCTGATCCAAAATCCAGGAGGAAGGAGGATAAAACTCCTAAGACGGAAGCTGGGAAACAACCAAATCAGCCCAACATCCTCCATAAAATTTCTTGGAATTATGATCAGTGCCAGTGGGAGTGAATCAGCTTGGACCTCAAACCTGGTCCGGAAGACAAAGCAATTGACAGCTCAAGGCCTAGTAATTGGAAGAAAATACAGCAAATTCTCCCTGTTGCTGGTTATCTATTTTTATAACTAGAAGGTGGTTCCAGCATTGTCATATGCAGGAGAGGCAGGCTTGGGGTTGCATTGGGAAACCTGGGAGAAGCTGGAGAGCAAATAATAGAAGCACATTTTAAGAATGCCTAATGCGGTTCCTATGTCAATAATAAGGCAAGAGTTGGGCCTCTCATCTTTACACGTAAGAATTGTCTGGAAAACCCTTACTGTCTTCGGCAAACTAAACTCGCACTCCTGCCCTCCACAATACAACATCATCAGGATTAAACATGAAGGCATGAACGATTGGGTACTGAATCAGTGGAGCTGTAAATGCTTAGAAATCGTGGCACAATTAGGTTTCTCTGTGGAAACATTGTGTGAGAATCCTCTTCTGGTCAAAAGGGTATTATGGGTGCCCGAATGGTCGAAAAAAGAAGCCAGAAGATCGGCATTGAGGAGTCATACTCTATTGAGAATCTTGAATAGACTGCCTAACATCACGGAGGAATACCTTAGAAAATCTCTGAATCCTAGATATTGAAATCTCTTTCTGAGATTTCGTCTCAACGTACTTCATACAATATCTACATTGTCTCATTACGGAAGGAAGCTAAAGGACAAAAACTGTTGGTTATGCAATCTCCGAGGAGGAAACATTGCAGGATCTAGTCCTATTTTGTCCCAAGCTAAGAACGGATAGAACTTTGCTTCTATACGAGAAGATGAAGAAGGTGGAAGGCGACGCAAGGTGGGAGAGACTATATGGAGGATCTAGTCCTGCATTAACTTGATGTCTGGTGGCTCTCCTAGAGAGGATCTTTACGTGGAAATTTAAGGATCAAACTATGGAGTAGACCCGGTCAAGAAGAGCCGACAGTATATAATAGACATAACTGAAAGCTGATACTAAGGGTGGCAACTGGAGTTGGTCACCAGAATAAGTTTAAAGAGGTTGGGGAAGAATGGACAGTGACACCAAATGCTGGACTTTGGAGGACCCCAACTGAATGGTTGTGGAATCTGATACTTTGGTCTATGAGGACTGTCTTGATGGATACTCCACCTGCTCACATCTCCTCCCCTCTCCTTCCTGTTCTCTCTTTCTGAGCTTTCTCTCTCTGTCTTTACCTTCTGAACTTTCCTACCCCCAAGGTGATTTTGTCTTCTTCAGCCTTGGTATCCCCTCTGCCTTGGATTACCCATCTCTTGTCATTGTACTTTAAGATGGACCCGTTTGTGTTTTCCATTTTATGTGTGCTTTTTAACGAATGTGGTTGATAAACAAAAGTTTTTTAATTCTAAAACTGAATGTTTAATAAAAATAAAAATACTGCTTCTTTGAACAGTTATCACTAGATTCCTAATGATCAACTAAAAGATGTGAAAGATGACAAGTAAGAAAGTGGGTGGAAAGAGAGGAATAGACTGCCATTAAGCCTTCACAAGTCTGCATTTCTAAGTGGTGAGTGAAGTGAATTTATTAACCACACGTGATAGGCACAGGCATCACTGGACACCACAGAAATCACAAGTTCATTTGTAATATCTACACCACATAAAGAGAAATTGATTGACATCAACTCAATTTTGAGATAAGGCCATTTTGACACTCCAGTTTGTAGAGTATTAGTACATGGCAAGGGGGGTTTGGCAGCCTCCCAGCCAATGAGGAGGTTTAGAAGATGGGCGTTACCAGATGGTAATCCCGCTGCCCTGAACCTCCCTGGAGTAGGAGGTCACCGTCTCCCCCGCTGGGGAATGAGGTAAGCGGTGTTCCCTCTGACCCTCCTTTACCTCATATTTCCCTCCCACCCCACTTATCTTCCTGTCTTTGGTTCAGGAGTGGACACTGCTGTCCCCGGTGAATCGACTCCCAAACTGCAACACACCACCACTGCAACACGCCACCGTGTAGTCCCTTCTCCCGTTCGATGGTAGCCATTTTTTGTTTACTTTTTTCCCAATATTTTTGAGGGCCGTCATGGAAAGGGAGAAGGGACTACGTTTACCATTCAGTGGTGCCCATTTTTTGTAAAACAAATTTTGGTTTCGAAACACCGTCTCGCAACTAAATAAAACACACTATTATTACCCCGGTCTAACAGGCCGGGGTGCTAATAGTAATAAGCCCCTGGCCGGGTGGAGGCATTACAGACAAGTAATGCCCTGGGGCCATCGTTCAGGCCCTCGCTTTGTTCGGGCCTGTAACTGTGGGCACTGGGGCATTATTTGACTCAGTAATGCCCATCCCCCGGTGAAGGGCTCATTGCTTAATTAGTAGTGACTTAAGTGGCCTCCAGTCTCAAGCCAGGCTTTTAGCGGGCATGGGCTGCCAAGGGGCCGGAGCCTCATTTAAGAGGAAACACTTCCCTCACCTGAATGCTGCCTGTTAAGTCCTCCGTAAGAGCCCCGGCTCGATTTTGCAAAAGGTGAGGGTTATTTGGTAAAGGCTGAAAACTCTCGCACAAGAGCTTCGGCCTTTACAAAAAAAGCCTCACCTTTTCACAGAGTCACTGACCCCCTGCGATTCACCCCTTTCTCTGGTGAAAGGGGTGGTTGCCACAGAGTCGTCACGACAAACGAGATGAGGTTTTTTTTCCCTAAAGCCTGAAGCTCTTGCTTACACGCAAGAGTTTCAGGCTTTAGATAAAAATCCTTGCCATGTAGCAGGCTGGTGTTCTGGGGTTAGCAGGGGTCTTAAGAGGGCACTAGCAGGGCCCCGTCTCGCACAGAACGTTCAGAGCCTTCCACGGCTCGGCCCTGGCTAGCCACAGCCCACTTAAAGCACTGAATATTAGTGAGTAGACAAGTCTGCTACAGCTAGCCCAGCTATGCATTTGTCATTGCTAATCTTCTATTAGACACTGGCAATAAGCAATCAAAATGCAGGTGCGGGTTCATTCATTCAGAAACCCGTGTCCATTCCACGAAATTGTCACCAACACTCTGGTGATGTGAATGAGGGTCCTGTCTGTGTACAGAGCCTATGATAACTAACAACGTGCTTCTCTGTGGCCCATAACTTGGCTTCCACTTACGGATTTGACTCAGTGGCTGAGGTTCCTCGCAACGGGAGAGATACCGACACTGCAACGTAAATGCAAGCGCCGATGACAAAGCCCAGCAAAATGGAGGAGGCACCTCCGATAACCCTGGCAGTGTCCTCGGGGTAATCCCTCGCCCTCCCCCTTCCCTTTGGCGAAGGAGGGGGAGGTGCAGAGACAAGGCGGCAAAACGGGCAAAGCGGGGAAAGCCCGCGAAAGGGCAAACAAAAGAAAAGGGGAGGGGTTTCCCCCTTTATAGAGAGCGGGGGCTCACACAGAAGGCAGCGTCCGGCTGCAGCTGTGGACCCCCGCTCGTGGCCTACGGAAGGTTTAGTTTTGGACTTCTGCTGCCTAAGGACTTCGCCGGAGGACTTCGTGGTTGATGCGGCATCGGGATCGGGACTTCGTTCAGCCACACGAGCGGCAGCAGCGACGAGCATCCCTTCGCGGCGCCGGGCGGTGCTGAGAAGGAGCGGGGCCACTCACCCAGCTAGAGGAGCCGGAAGAACCCGCAGGCAAGTACGGAAGTGGCGGCGGGAGCCGGAGACGCAAGAGTTACCCCGCGCCCATCCGGAAGCATCCAACGGCGATGAGCGGCTGAAGGAGGGTGGCGCTGCATTACAGCGCGGGCACAGCTTGTAGCAGGCGCCGTGTCGGCTGAACCACTCGAGCTAAGGAGTGGGCTTAACGGCAGTAAGGGGATCAGCATCGGGGACAACGGCCGGGGATCAGCAACGCTCGGCTAAAACAGCTGGGCACACGGACAGAAAAGGTTCGGATGTGACAACGGGGCACAGTGCACGATCAACACGGTCAGCTGCTGAAGACTTGTGGGGGCAGCTTTAAGGGGCACAGTGCAAGAGCAGCGTGGCAAGCTGCAAAAGACTTCAAGGGGGGCAGCTTCAAACAGCGCTTCCCAGAGCAGTACTAAAAACTTTTCGCAGACTTCCTGGAGGTGCAGCAGAGCTTGTGAGCAGCATTGTGCAGGCGCGAGGTTACACGTGGTACAGCCAGGGCTTTAGCATAACGTTAAGGACTAAAGGCCCGCACAGGACAGGGAGCTCGCTGCAAAGGGGAAGATAAGGCAAGCATGGACATGGAGGCGTTCCTTGCCATGGCCAAAGTGGTCGTGGCTAAACATGGCAGCGACTGGATGCAAACCCTGGTGAACCAGCCAAAAGGGAATCGTCCCAGCAACAGGCCAGAATCCCCATTGATGCTCGCTGAGGATGAAGAGCAACAGGAGCAGGAGGAAGAAAGATTGCTTGAAGAGGAGGAGGAACCTACAAAGAAGAGAAAGAGGGTGATGACTCAGAGGGCTAAGGCAAGCAGAGAGCAAGCAGAGAGCAGCAGAAAGGGGAAGGCTGCACCATCGAGAAGCAAAGGGCAGGCGCAAGAGGTTGAAACCGTACCGGTACCTGCAAATATACCGGCCTCCACGCCCCAGGTAGCACCCAGCACCCCTAAAGCCAGACCGGCGGCAGTGATGGAGAATGGTCCACCTTTCATGGAGGTGGTGAAAGGTATGGTGTTACAATGTATGCAAGCCTGGGGGAAGGGTGGCAATGGCACACTGTTGAGTGGGATTGTTAATGCATTCAATCAAGTGGGCAATGGGGCAAATGTAATACAACAGAAGGAAGCAACGCCTGCCCCGGCGATGGGGGCCACGGGGAGTGGTCAAATGGGGGGCAGCTTCCCGGTGTGTGTGTTGCCAGGTGCAGGTTTACAATGGCCGGTAGGTTGGCCGAATACGCCTATGTTAAATGGGGGGAGCCAACAAGCAATGGGTCAAAGTACGGGTAGTGGGGTCATGGCAAATCTCTCCACAATTCAGGGCCCTCTAGATCAACCTCCATTACCTACCAGTGCTGGGATCCCAGTGGTAGGGACCGGCACAGGGAATCTGGGGGATACAGCAGCAGGCGGTGCAACACAGCCAGCAGCATGGTGGGGCCAGGGAGTAGCTAGCATGGGGGTACCTCAGGCTAGCGCCATTGGTCAAGGGGGAATAGGGGGCATCATGACACAGTATGGGAGAACTATGCCTGGTTTTGCACCAGTCAGGTTATCGGTGAACTCCCTGTCATGGCACATACCAATGTCAGTAATGGAGCGGGTTTGGAGGAAAGAATTTGTGGAGATCCTGGAATTGGTGGGCATGGAACCTCTGGGTAACGAGTAAAAAGATTTATCCAAAAAGGAGAAGGAGAAGATGGAGAAGGAGACACCCAAAACTGAGGCATCCATTCATAATTGGTTAAAAGCCTTTTTGATTTATACTTCTATAATGATCGGCTATGCTAGCATACTGTCATTACATTCAGGATATTTATTTAAGGAAGGGAGGCGAAGGCTGGCTTAAGTATGATAGGGCATTTTGGTTAAAAATGCAAGTGTGGCCAGCCTTAGCTTGGGATGAAATGGATGTTGGGGGTGTGGTAGACAAACTAGTACTCTCAAATCAAGGGGGGGAGAAGCCAGCAGTTGAGAAAACTCAGGTATGGAGGGGCAGAGGTGGCTACTCTAAGCGTGGTAGGGCGTCCTTTTGCGGGCACTCCTCCTGGAACAATAGGACCAGCTACCAGGGGGAGCAGGCTGAGTGCTGGAGGGTCACCTCAGAGGAAGGTTGTCCATTTGGCAAAACTTGCAGATTCAAACATCCAAAAGGAAATAGCAACAAGGAGCATGGTTCCTCAAGTGGAGAGGGCAGACGCAAGGGCAGCCCCAAGGGCAAAAGCAAGGGCAAGAGTGAATAAAGTCGATGTCATGCCATCAAGAGCGGCCCCAAACAAGATGTGTAATGAATTGATTAAAGGCGGGCTACCCACCCCGGTTAAATTGCAAGCGATGACTCCATGGTTGAATGCGTATCATAACATTGAAGATGCAAAGTTGTTATGGGAGGGCTTCAGGTGGGGGTTGAAGATCCCATGTGCAGAATGGTTGGTGGGGGACGAGGTAAAGAACCTGAAGTCAGCTTTAGCAATGCCAGAGGTTGTATTACGGAAAGTATCCAAGGAGGTGGACTTGGGTCGAGTGTCGGGCCCCTTTAAACATCCCCCTCTACTCAACTTGGTAATATCACCGCTGGGGCTGGTACCGAAAAAGGAGAAGGGTCAGTACCGCCTAATACATCACTTGTCATTTCCAGAGGGTGGTTCAGTGAACGATGGAATTGGGGAGGAGATATGCAGGGTGCACTATGCCTCCCTGGATGATGCGGTAGAATTGGTCAGGACAGCGGGGAAAGGTGCCCTCATGGGGAAATCAGACATTGAATCAGCATTCAGGTTGTTACCCATACATGAAGAAAGCCAGCACTTGTTGGGTTTTAAGGTTCAGGGTAGGTATTATTTTGACAAATGTCTGCCTATGGGGTGTGCCATTTCATGTGCTTACTTTAAAGCATTTAGCTAATTCCTGGAGTTCACAGTAAAACAGGAATGTGATTCAGTGACAGCCCTGCACTACCTAGACGATTTTTTATTCATTGGGAAAAAAGGAACGGCAGGATGCCAGGAGATCATGCAAGTGTTTCAAAACCTGATGGGAGCGATGGGGGTGCCACTAGCTGAAGGGAAAACTGTGGGCCCGGTGACTTGCTTAACCTTTCTGGGGATTGAAATTGACTCTGTGGAGGGGGTGTGTAGGCTACCACAGGACAAAGTCACCAAACTGAAGGCATGCATCAAGGAATTAAGGTCAAAGAGGAAGGCTACTCTGAAAGAGCTACAAGTCATGGCGGGTAATCTTAATTTTGCAGCCAAAGTTATCCCAGTGGGTAAAACCTTCGCGAGGAGTATTGAGCTGAAAATGTTGGGCCTAAAACATGCAGAGCAACATGTCAGGTTGGGGGCTGAAGTGAGGGAGGACTTGGCTATGTGGGACGATTTTCTGGACAGTTTTAACAGGGTCCGTGTATGGAGAACCTTGAGCAACGACGAGGAGAGGGGCAAGTAATTTACAGATTCATCTGGGGCTCTAGGGTTTGGGGCAATCCTGGATAGCCAGTGGTGCAGCGCAGCATGGCCAGAAGAGTGGCATGGCGCGGGGGTCACCAAGGATATTACACTGTTAGAGCTCTTCCCCATTGTGGTGGCATTTAAGCTATGGGGGGAACAGTTGATGGAGAGGAAAGTCATGTTGTGATCGGACAACTTAGCGGTGGTCCAGATAATTAATCAGGGATTCGCCGGAACCTCTAGGGTTCTGAGGTTACTGAGAGAGCTCAACAAATGCATGCTGAAATGGAACATTGAAGTAAGAGCCAGGCATATCCCGGGGGTGCAGAACACAGCAGCTGATGCTTTCTCTCGTTTACAGTGGGAGAAATTTCGAGAGTGTTGCCCAGAAGCAGAAAAAGGGATGACGCCATTCAATCCAAAGTGGCGGGACATGATTGGGGTAATCTGAGTTCCCTGATTCAGACGGCGCTGTCACCAGGCACAAACAAAAGGTTTCTGGCGTGCTGGGATCGGTACCCAAAATTCAAACAGGATCTGGGAGTAGAACAGTGAAGATAGGCCAGTAAGGGCCTTTGTGGGATGGGGATGGCAAGGAAGAAAAACCAGGTCATGGATGGCACATCACTTGGCAGCCATCGCTCATTTCTCTACATTGCAAGGGTTGCCCGATCCCACAAAAGAACACTATATCTGTATGGCCATGAGAGGTTGGGCCAGGCAGGCAAAACCCAAAACAGATGCGAGGCGACCCATTGATTATGTCAAGTTACAGAGGGTCGTGGCCAGTTTAATTGAAATCTGTCATGGGGATTTTGAAGTTGCGCTGTTCAGAGCAGCATTCTCATTAGCATTTTTTGGGGCCTTCAGGGTAAGCGAACTGATCTCTGAGAATAAAAAAGCGAAAGGCGCAGGGTATCTGCAGATTCGGGACGTACAATGTTCAGAAGGACAGGTAACGCTATGGTTAAAGAGGTCAAAGACAGATCAAAAAGGGAAAGGATGTACAGTCCCCCTGCAACCCATTGCAGGGAGTACAGTCTGCCCAGTCACGGCTGTAGCAGGGTTCCTCAGGGTGAGACCTGCCTCGGGGTACGAAGCGCCTTTTCTTATTCATGAAGACGGTTCCTCGCTAAGTCGCTTTCAATTCAGGAGGGTGATGGAATTGGCACTAGAAAGAATTGGGGAAACTGAAGGAGTTTTTGGGACACATTCATTCCGGATCTGGGCCGCAACATCTGCAGCGGCCATGGGAATGGGGGATGTCGCAATCAAGCAGATTGGCAGATGGAAAACTGGTTGCTTTAAGAGATACATAAGGCCTGAAAAAATGTAAGGGTGACATGCCTTCTTCTTTTCCTCCTTAGTGCCAGCCCGGAAGAAGAGGATATCGGTTTGGGTAGTAGGACACGCCTTTGTGTCTAGGGCAGTGGCTTACTGGACAGCGGAGCAAGAAAAACAGACGGCAGGCCATTTCAGAATTGGGTGGCACGGGTGCCTGGCATGAAATGGGCTCAGCTGCAGGGACAGGTGGGCAAACTCCTAGCCAGCAGAAGTAAGCCTGAAATACTGATCATTCACTTGGGGGGTAATGACTTAACTAGCTTAGGGAGAGGGGCTCTCATGCTGGAGATGATGTACTCATTACAGGAGCTGGCGGGGCAGTTAGGGGAAACAGAGGTTGTTTGGTCTGAAATCATCCCTAGAATGGAATGGAGGGGGGCGGATAACCACGCGGCTGTGGAGAAATCCAGGCGCAAGCTTAATTGTGCAATGGCGAAATTCTGCAGGGGCAGGGGTTTTGGGCAAGTCAGACATGGCCTAATTAATTTGAAATCGCCAGAATATTTTTTGTAGGATGGTGTACATTTATCACCGTTAGGCATGGACTTGTTTTTATGGAATATCTGAACAAAAATCTTAGAAATGTAAGGAAAGGAGCAAAGGGGGGAGCCACAGTGGGCGGAAACCCACTCGTAGCGTGGCGGTGTTTGGCCAGACAAACACAGGAGACAGACTCCGGAGGAGCCAGGGGAAAGCAGGAAGGGTCTTCGCCCTTCTTGGACCCAGCGCCCCTTGGGAGCCTAAGCGGCAGGGGCGTCGGGGAGGAACAATTACGGCTCAGCTTCCCCCAAAGGAAACGGCACTCTCCCCGCTCAGGGACACCTGTATGGGCAGGTGAGGCTCGGACAACAAGGTGGGGAGAGTTGGGCCTACTTATGGACTCTCAGGGAAGAAAGGGGGAAGCAGGTTCTGGGAACACAGAGCAGTCGCCGCATCTTGCGAACAATTTTTCCACAAATGTGTGCAGTGTGGTTTTTTGTTATTATGGAATAAATTCTGCGGCCTTTTGATGCCAACAAACTACCAGGTCTCATTCTACACTTTTCTGGGGGAAAAGGGGAAGGAGTTATGGGAATGTATTGGCTATGGTTGTGAATGGACAGATGCCGGGGTTATGCAAGGGCCGACGACAAAGCCCAGCAAAATGGAGGAGGCACCCCCGATAACCCGGGCAGTGTCCTCAGGGGAATCCCTCGCCCTCCCCCTTCCCTTTGGCGAAGGAGGGGGAGGTGCAGGGACAAGGCGGCAAAACGGGCAGAAGCCCGTGAAAAAGAGAGCGCCAAAGTGAGGAAAAGCCCGCGAACCAGAAGCGCGGCAACTATGGGGGAAAGCCCGCGAAAGGGCAAACAAAAGAAAAGGGGAGGGGTTTCCCCCCTTTATAGAGAGCGGGGGCTCACACAGAAGGCAGCATCCGGCTGCAGCTGTGGACCCCCGCTCGTGGGCTGCGGAAGGTTTCGTTTTCCCACCCACCAACCCTACGAACAGAACAGACAAGGGACCTGGTCGTCAGCGTCACAGGACGACTAGGCAATGTGGCAGTGTTTGGCCAGACAAACACAGGAGAGACTCCGGAGGAGCCAGGGGAAAGCAGGAAGGGTCTTTGCCCTTATTGGACCCAGCGCCCCTTGGGAGCCTAAGCAGCAGGGGCGTCGGGGAGGAACAATTACGGCTCAGCTTCCCCCAAAGGAAACGGCACTCTCCCCGCTCAGGGACACCTGTATGGGCAGGTGAGGCTCGGACAACAAGGTGGGGAGAGTTGGGCCTACTTATGGACTCTCAGGAAAGAAAGGGGGAAGCAGGTTCTGGGAACACGGAGTAGTCGCCGCATCTTGCGAACAATTTTTCCACAAATGTGTGCAGTGTGGTTTTGTGTTATTGTGGAATAAATTCTGCTGCCTTTTGATGCCAACAAACTACCAGGTCTCATTCTACACTTTTCTGGGGGAAAAGGGGAAGGAGTTATGGGAATGTATTGGCTATGGTTGTGAATGGACAGATGCCGGGGTTATGTGTGCTCCTCATACTGCGTGAGACCTTTGTACTTCAAGCACAAAAAGTGAGTACACATTATGTTTTAGCACGCCTCTGTTTACTGTCATTTTAAAGCCCATGAAAATTATGAAAGGCAAAGTAAGTGCCGCAGTCGAGTTACACCCCCGAGTCCCAGCCAAGCAAGCTTTAGATTACACACAGCGCTGTAAATGGAACGTGATCTTTTCCCGTTACCTCTCACTAAAGACATTGTTGATTTGTTCCACTAAATAATTTACTCTTGAAAGAGATTACGAAGTAAAGGCCATTTGCATTGTCCTGCCCCGCCAATAGCCTTCTTGCTGTCACCATCGAACAAGCGCCAAAAGGTCACATCATTATGAAAATGCCACGTGTTCACTGTGTAATCAGTTATCACTCGTGTGGAGGATTCAGAGTGCATGTGGCGCCCCTGGCAGGTATGGTAGCATTGGGGAGTGTGTGATATGTCCCCCTCCCCTGCCCCTTGGCATTGCACTCGCACGCCTTCGCAAGTCTTAGCCCACCGAATTCCTCCAGCCAACACCCACTGAGGTGACATTGCTGCTTTATTCCAAAATAATCCACACTCTGTTGACTCTCATGTGGGCTTCTTGCCAGCTACCTTAATGCTCATGTTTTGCCTCTGCAGAACCCCAGCTATAACAAGCATTGGCAAAGTCAATAGGTCTGGCTTTGTACATGTAGAAGGTATGATTTACTTGTAATTCCACTACAGGTAAAAGTTCGTGCCCTCTGCATTTGCGAAGACGGACAGTGATGAAGCTCCCCATCTCTTTAAATTCAGTGAGGTTACAAAAGAGCCCAGGTGCCTTCAAAGCTAGTGAATGATGGGGCCGGGGACCCAGGGGCATTCCCACTTGTCCCCATCTCAGGGCAGGGCACAGTCACCTGGTGCCAACTGGGGATGGGGTACAGTTAAGGAAATGTGCTTTTGAGTGCACTGAAATGGGCATTGCATAAAAGGTGAGAATAGTTGTCCCCTCTCATACCCTCCTGACCTTTCTCAGCTTCCACCCAGCTCTGTAGGACACACCACCACCCCTAAGTCGCTGCCACTAATGCTAGATGAACCCTACTGACAAGCAATTGACAAACCCAGAAGGGGACAGATGTACAAATGAACGCCAAGTCTGAAGCAGGAAGAAAGAAGGAAATAATGGAAGGGGAGACATTCCCTTGAAACCAATGCTGCTGTGGGCTGTCAAAAGAATTCAGTAGAAGGCAAGCACCAGGCACTAGGAAAATACAGACTTTTCTTTCAATTGGAATACTTTGCTGCACTTCATTGATGGTTGCCCCAGCAAGCATCCCCAGAACTTCAGGAGGCTGATGAAAAACCACTTTAAACTTTATGGTGCCCTGCACCTCTGTTTTCAAAATATGAAGACTTACCCAGGCACCCAGGCACTACCTTTTACATTTAATGGCTGCCAGGTACTAGCTACCAAATGTTTTTTCTTGGCTACATCTTGCTTTGTCAGAGGACCCTGTGCATCATTTTAGGGGCAAGCCTGTAAAACGAAGCTCCCTGAGCCTACATCACCCAGGACCCTTCCAAGTTTGGAAGCCATCTGAATCACTGTGAATGCCTCCCAGAGGGACATATGACTAGAGGTTCGTTTTCAATACATTGTTTTTCTTGGCCACACCCTGCTTTGCCAGAGGGTCCTGTGCACTATCTATGGGTCCAGCCTTCAACACAAAGCTAACTGGGCCTACAGTACCCAGCATCCAAGCTGTAATTGCGGAGGCCAGCTAGATAACCGTGATTGCCTCCCAGAGGGACATATGACTGTCTGGAGGTTCGTTTTTAATATTGATTTCTTTGCCACTTCCTGCTTTGCCAGAGTACCCTGTGCACCTATCTGAGGGTCCTGCCTACACAATGAAGCTCCCAGGGCCAACAACGCCTAGGATTCTGCCTATAAGTGTGGAAGTCATCTGAACCACTGTGATTGGCTTCCAGACGGACATGTGACACACTGCCTACCTTATTCAGTCTCCCCTGAGCATCAAGCCCAGGCATCTTCAGTCGAAGGTCAAAAGCAGCAAAGGGCAGCTCCCTGTGTAGGCCTCAAGGAGCCAGAACCCCTGCTCAAGCCAGGACTTCATGAATTCACCCTTTACCTGATTTCTGCTTCCACGCATAGGGATCCTTCTACCCACTGACTATCCCTCTTTCACCACAGAGCTTCTGTTACCTCACAGAACCAGGGAAAAGTGATGTTTTGGGCCTGTTAACTGTCTTTTGGTTACCTAAAGCCCCATTATAGCCCAACTCAGAACTTTCACCTGCTTCTTCTCAGCCAACCATCCACTCCTTCCCTTTCCGCTCATCAACATACCCTCTCTCTGTCTTTGGCTGTATCCTTTCTTCACCGTCTTCCCATACCTATTTCACCTACACTACGTTGTGCATCTTGGCTTCCCTCAATTCCTCCCTATACTCACTCTTTTCCTTCGCTTCTCTCAGAGTCTTCAGTCTCAACATGGTCTAGCATAATTCACCAGCCTCCACATATTCCTCCTTTCCCCTGAACCTGCACCCTCAAATAAGACGCTCAAGTTCTCCCAGGATCTCCAACCTCATCTATTCCCCTTGCCTACATAACACCTGCTCCTTTCCCCACCTACTATCACTCTTTTACTTGGCCTCTGAAATGCACAGCAAATCTGCAATACATCTTCCTACATCACTCCCACTTTAACTCTTATCACCCTCAACTTTCACTTCTTGCTATTATAGAAACCTGGATCTCCACTCATGACTCTGCTACACCAGCAGCTCTGCACATTGACTGATTGGGAAGGGTGGTGGTGTTTGGTTCCTTATCAATACAGCCCTCAAAACAGCCCCTCTACCCTGTCTGATTTTAACTCTTCCTCTTTTGAATATTCCATTATTCAACTCCTTCCTCCTACACCTCCCACTGCTCTCCCTCTCTATCAACCCAAAAGTCCTTTCAACTCTGTCTTCCCTAATATGACCCTTCGCCTTCAGTCACTTCCTACCGACATCCCCATTGTCATTCTCTGACACTTTAACCTTCCCGGCCATCTGAAGACACTTCCCGTGTACTTAACACTCTCCAATCTGACCATTCCCTATACTCACTCCACAAGCAGCCTACCCACTCTGGTGGGAACTCTCTTGTCCTTGCCTTTCTCTCGAGTTGGAGGAGCCCAGGAGACTCAACAATGTTGTATTAATAATTTCCACGCCTTCGCTTTTTGCCTTTCATTATACGTTTTCTGTGCTTCCCTGGCTTGGGGAGCACCGAAAATGTAAAATGAAAATGAAGGCAGCCTCCTCAGCTCATGTACAGCTCTGCTCTGGCTGCAGTAAGCAAAAGCTCCCAGTAGGAGGCTTTTGCTGCTTGTTTAGTGCCGCCAGGGCAGAGCTTAACATGAGCTGAGGAGTCTGCCTGAAATGGCAAAATGGATGCTCCCATGTAAACGCTTTGTTTGTTTATTCATTTATAATCTGCACCAGACCCGGGGGTATCAGGGCGCTGCAGTTACAGAATATGCAAGGCTTAGGTTACACGATAATGCTTTGAGCCTCGTTTGATCAAAAGTTTACATAAGGACTTTCTTTGAAATTATGTTTAATGCATTTTTTTATTATTGGCCATCTTTTGGGACAATCATATTTTTGAACGCACTATTCCTTTAAATACAGTGAAATCCCTGGTTTAAAAGCATACCCTCTACATAGAATGGGAAGGTGACTCTTGGTACAATAGACATTCTTCATTAGATAGTGCTAAAGGAAACAGGGTTCCATCTATATAAAAAGTGGTTGGTTCTTACATTTTGTCGAGTTCCAACGCTGCTAGAATTGCCAGGTCCGCAGGGAGATCAAAATAAGGAGCGCTGCATGTGTGACATTTCTTTTACAAATAGAAACATGGGCATGTTATTTAAATTAAACTTCAGGTAAAGTATATTGGCAAACATATGATCTTGTCGTGTTTCAAGGTGCTACATAATTATTGACATAATGGGATTTTTGGGAGTGATCAAAATTAGTTGAAGTGTTTATTTGACCTGAGATGAAAACTATATATGTGATTGTGCTATAGGTCCTGTGATTTTTAGTTAACCCGCTAAAGCGAATTGTGTTCTACTTATTTGTATCAAAGCTTTGTTTTAGTGCCACAGAGAAGGTGGTGTATCTAGTGATTTTGTGTGAATATTTATTAATAAATATGTATTCTTTCTACACACCGGCCTGGTTCTTGGCTTACCTTGGGGGAGGGATCTAAATTGTATGATATGGTTCATACTGAAACAAAATAGAGGTCAGGAATAACTCAGCATCTGCAATGATGGAAAAATAAAGGAAAAAGGGTGCACACAAACCAACAGTAATGGGAACAATGCTCTCATCTCTGGATTCCATCACTCCAGCTGTCCTCATTCTACTTTTTTTTAAATGTATTTATTTACAGAATATTTACAAGTTAAGCAAAACATCACACAAACTCATAACAGTGTATATACAAGGTCACTCAAGGAGAAAAAGAAGAGAAGAAAAAAAAAAGAAAATTCAAAAAAGATCATTAAACTTTCCCCATATCTTGTCATAAAAAGACAATTTGCATTTCAGTTTATAAATCAATTTTTCAGTTCTTGAGAGTTTGTGCATTTCTTCCGTCCAGTCATCAAACGAAGGAGGATTCCTGCTCTTCCACCACCGAAGTATCAAGCGTTTGGCAACGATGGCTCCCCTAACAAGACATTTTTTGTGAGAAGTGCTGATATCACAAATCTCAGAGTCATCACCTAATATCATCGTCTTGAAATCCAAATTGGGAACTCCTCCAGAAATCTGAGTACAAGCATCGCAAACTTCAGACCACAATCCAGAAACCCTGACACAACTCCACGACATATGTTCCAATGAACCCACTACATGTCTACAGCCCCAAAATTCATCATCATCCACCATACCTCTCAATGTCAGCTTCTCTGGGCACCAATAAACGCGATTAAGAATTGAGTTGACGTGTGCTTTCGCCTAAGTTCAAAGAGCACAAGGAAGCATTCTTACAAATATTTTGTCAGAAATCAGGTGTGATTTCAGAGCCGATTCTCAAACTCCAGACATTCCGCAGTGCATCATTATTACGGCAGTTTGACACAATCATTTTATAAATTGTACTTGCTAAACCACCTCCGCCACCCTCAGGCGTTACAAGAAAAATATCCAAGTCCACTGTATTAGTCCAATCAACGTCACCTATTGACCTCTTCAATCGTCTATAGGCTAAGTCCATCAGATCCCAAAAGTCACACTTCTCCCTCAATTCATTTGCAGACATCCATCTACCATCTTTCCCAAGATCACCAATCATTCTAATACCAGCAGAAAACCAATCAGGCCAAAAAATGGGTTTGTTGTTGTCCCTAATGTTAGGATTCAGCCAAATAGATGCATGTAAACACCTGAAAGCATTCACATCCAAAAGCGTCAATAGCTCACTCCAAGCTGTACGTAAAGATGCCGTTACAAATGATCTGTATCCTCTATCCTTAGAATTAGTGGTCAACGATGCCTCTGGTCCAAGTGGATCTGGATTTGCAATCAAAAAGGGAATGAATGAATGTGAAGAGAAGGCTAAATGATAAGCCTTGAAATTTGGAACACCCAGTCCACCTTCATGAACTGGAAGTTTCAGTTTCCAAATGCTAAGTCTCAGGGGTTTCTTGTCCCACAAAAACTCCTGTATTAGACGGTCTAATTCTTTCCTGTAGCAATTACTGATTTTCAAAGGCAACATACTTATCACATAATTAACCTGAGGAGTCAAATTCCTCTTAAGAGTGTTAACCTTCCCCCACAACGACAAGTTAAGAAGAGTCCACCTTTCAAGTGCCATTCTGCATTCTCTAATAATCTCACACATATTCTCATCAACAAAACTCATAACTGAGGACGTCAACCAGATGCCTAAATACCGCAGTCGCAAGTCACACCTTTTAAATCCTAATCCTATCACCAAAGATTTATTACAATGAAATGAAAGAGGCAAAACCTCTGATTTTGACCAATTTACTTTGAATCTAGAGGATGAGTAAAACTCCCGCAAAGTATGCAACAAATATGGGAGGGAATCATCCAAATTCCTAAGAACCAACAAAAGATTGTCCGCATAAAACCATGTTTTCTGTGTAATACCCCAACAACTCACTCCTTCCAAAACAGGATCATTTTTCAGAAAGACAGCCAACGGTTCAATCACCGGAATAAATAAAAGCGGAGAGAATGGACATCCCTGACAAGTTCCCCTTTCCAACACAAACCTTTCAGACTTGATTCCATTGGTATTGATATCAGACGTCGGATTGGAGTATAAAAGCTCAATCCATGAGATAAACTCCACCCCAAGATTCATTTCTTTTAATACGGAAAACAAATAATTCCAATTAAGCCAGTCGAATGCTTTCTCCGCGTCGAGGGAGAAGACATCTGCATCAGAATCAATCTCAGTAGCTCTCTCCATAGTGTGAAACAATTGTCTAATATTACTGGACATGCGTCTATTCCTCATAAAACCAAACTGTTCTATACCAATCAACCTTGGAAGATATGATTCCAACCGCAAAGCCAAAACTTTATCCAAAATGTTATTATCAGTATTGATGAGACTGATAGGGCGATAGTTCACCGTATAGTTGCCATCTTTTCCCTTCTTCAAAAACACAGATATAGAGGCATGTCTTGTGCTTACAGGCAGCATCCCAGATTATTTACTAGCAATGAACATATCGCTCAAAAGTTCAAGAGCTGATTCAGGAAGAATCTTATAAAATTCACGAGGAAGTCCGTCAGGGCCAGGAGATTTACCAACGTTCAATCTAGAAATTGCATTTTTCACTTCAACAACCGTATGGTCTGTTGCCAGAAGCTGACATTCTTCATCTGAAATTCTCGGAAGCTCAAGATTACTAAAGAAATTACTCCCAACACCATTGACCCCAGCTTCATTGCAATATAAATCCACATAGAAGGCATGGAAAAGCAAATTAATTTTATGTGGGTCAAATGTAATCTTACCATCAGCATCTATGATGGAAGCAATAGCCGCCTCTGTCATTTTCTGCTTCAATATGTATGCAAGCCATCTATCGCAATTCTTACCTTTCTCAAAGTAAGTACAATGAGAATAAAACAAGCTACGTTCCGCCCTTAATGATAATATATCATTCATCTCTCTTTTAATCTTTTTCAATAGTGCCAATTTAGCTGAATTAGACGGGTCAATCATGAATTATCTGGATATAACACCAATTTTCCTTTCAAGTTCCAATCTGATACTCTCCTCTTTCTTTTTTTTCCACTCGATAACACCAAACAAACCCTCCCATGTGTTCTGTATACTAACCTCATCAGAACAATTCTCCACAACAAAAAAAATCTGCCTCAGATTTAATCTTCTCCAAAATGTCATCATCCAACAAAATGGAAGTATTCAATTTCCAAGAGAATGATCTGTGAAACTGATGTTTGAATTTTAAGTGCATCGTCACGGGGCCGTGATCACTCACTGAAATGTTCCCTATATCACAGGCAACACAACATTCCGCCACTGCCCCGCCCATCAACAACATGTCAAAACGTGAATACATATTATGAGCACCAGAAAAAAAAATATATTCACGACTATCTGGATGGAGAAGGCAACAATTATCTTTCAAATTGAGCTCCTCCAACAATGACAAGAGAGCCTGATGATGTAAAACACTCCGATTCAATTTCCTGACACTACTCCTATCTAGCAACGTATTAATGATAGTATTGAAATCCCCGCCAAGAATGAGTTTAGGAGAATTCAAATCCAAGAGGGTCTGAGCCACCATCCTAAAAAAGAGCCATTATCTATTGTGGGAGCATATATGTTACAAAGAGTCATCTGCTCCCCCTGAATATCAACCAATAAAGCTATAATTCTTCCATCTTTGTCCGTACAATTTCTCAAGATATTAATAGGAAGCTTTTTGCGAATCAGACTGGCCACCCCCCTTGATCTAGATGAGAATGATGAGCCAAATGCCAAACCAACCAACTCCTTCTCCAACTTCAAAATCTCATCAGACAGAAGATGAGTTTCTTGCATAAAGCAGATATCAGTTTTCAAATCATTCAGAATTGCAAACACTTTCTTTCTTTTAAGTACATTATTAATTCCATTGACATTCCAAGAAACTACACAAAAGTTCTCGTTTGCCATACCATTTGTCTTTAAGGCCATCAAGCCACAAGCAGAGTGAAAAACAGAAACACAAACGAAAAACAAAAAACAAAAAAGAAAAATTATGAAACCAATAATAGAACGGTTAAAATTATAAAGACCATTCAGCCTAGTAAATGTGAGAAAAAGCATCAAAAAGAAAGTCTCTAGGACCTCTCCCAAATCTCGAGTAAACTTTGAAATTTAAAAAAAACATAAAAGCAACAGTGAAAACCTCTAAGCATAAAAACTAGTAATTAAATCTAAAAATTAGAAAAAGAACAAGTCAGAAACATCAAGAACATTCAAATCCCCATCATACAATTCCCCAACGCTCCATCATAATGAAAACATTCAATGATAAAGTAAGATCAAATCAACTTTGTTGAAAACATTCTCAAAATGTAAAAGACAGTTGTAGCAAAACTGAAGAAAGGACTCAACGGAAATGTGAAATCATGAACACCTGAATTAAACACTCAACGCCTCCAGACACCAGCATTTTCTAGTCCGTATCATTAAGTAAATGAATTATCTTAGTGTAGAGAAACCATCTCTAACCAGGTCATCAAAATTAAAATTAGTCACAGCCATTGTAGAGGAGAGCAGTAAATAAAAGGCAGATAACGGAATCTAAAATTCCCCCAAAAACAAATCAGTGACAACTGTGTCTTCTTTGCTACCACAATATCACTTCAACATCACCATATTCATTTCCTGGTCAATACAAATGGCCAAAACCAAGACATTGAAACAGTGACCAATCCAAACAGAAGTATTAAATCAAACATAGAAGGTCCAAAACCCAGAGAAAAGGAAATCCAAACAGGCCAAAGCTCAAGCAAGTAAATTCATACAGAACACACCAGGGAAGTCCATACAGCTACACACACTTAGCAAGCCATTATCGTATCAAACGAACAGTTAAAACGTGTAACAACAATCGTAAAGGTACATTCGTGTGATTTAAACCTGCTTCACTATTCCAGAGGATTTTCAATTTTCCAGTTCAAGCAGAGGCATGAAAAAAAGGTATATTCTACCCAGTCATCCCTTACGTCTGACTGTGTTATTAGCTTAATGCAAGGAAATCAGGGCGTACCAGACATCAACCTATTTGGAAGTGCACAAGATGATACATCCCTGGAAAGTTACTCAGTGAGATACTCAGGGTCTTAGGTGTCAGGTAAGAAGTATATAGAGACCGCTTAAATATTCCCTAGTAGCCTGTTACTCATTTAGAGATACGCACCATTCACTGACACTCATACACAAACCAAGACAACACCATGCGACCACACCATCTGTCACATTCTTCAAAGGGCCATGAATTTACCGGTAGCCCGTCACATTACATAAAGAGGTACCAATAGCTAATCACTTATAGATATAGCCAGAGAGGCCATGTCCATACCGACTGCCTGACATTTGCAGTGACAAAACTATATGGGTCCTACATATGCAGTTCAGAGTCATTTAACTGTTCTCATTAATCAAACTAAATTATTCCGATCACTAACAAACATTAATATCATTACCAATGACACTTACATATACAGCCCAGTCGTCCAAATACAGCCGATAATCTCATATAGCACAGCTCCTGTTCACATGCCGCCCACCTGTAACCCGTGACATTAAATATACCCCCTCCAAGTTTCCACATATAGGCCTGATATTTGTCTGTCCCCATTTCCGTTCACAAGAGTTAGCGAACGGCACCACGGCATTCCAGCAAAGGCAAATGAAGTACATATTCGATCCGCAACTTGGAAAGTTCCGAATAACAATTAAGACCACAAAGGCTACCGCTAACACCGATGACCAGTATATGTGCCTTCCAGGATTATTTAACTTCTCGGTCATCATTATGGCAGCAACAGCCGCTCATTGCCATTAAATATTTGCAGATATTTGCAGACCATGGGCCTCATTACACGGAAGGCGGTAAGGGTTAACGGTCACCGGTAATGGTACCGGTGACCGTTAACCCTTACCACCTTACTACGAAGTCCCTTAGCGGGTTGGTACTGTAACGCCTGCTTTTAGCAGGCGTTAAAAACCAACCCGCTAAGGGACCTTGGTGCTAATTACGGCACCGCAAATTTGCGGTACCGTTATTAGCACCTTCCCCATTCCCATTATGCCCTATGTGGCAAAAATGGGGAAGGGCAATGGTGGAAGGGGGAATTACCGCCCGCCAACCTTGGAATAGCGCGGTAATTCCCCTTTCCACCAAGGCGGTGCCGGTATTTTACCGGCATGGACCAAGGTGCTATTAGCACCTTGGTCCACCGCCTACCGTGTAATGAGGCCCCATGACTCTGACATCCTGGATAATGTTAGCTCGGTAACAAATATGGAAGATGTGGTCAGAACAAACCCTTCGCTCTTTCACCAGGTAATCTTTCCAGAACTGGAGGGGACATTGCTTCGATGAAGGCCGTGAAATACCCATTACATTTCAATAATTCCACACAATCCCAGTAATAATTCAGTATTCACTGGTTACTCCACGTGTGTGTACCATCCGGAATCCATGCTGCATTCTGTGTTGTTAGTGTAATTATAGCAGGACGTGGAGAAATGGGCAGGCCCCAGCAGTAGAGAACTCATCTTGTTGCGGCGTCCATAACCCTGCCGCATCACACCCGCTGTGTATAATGACAAACCTCTCGCGCACAAGACACAACAGCGGGAGAGGTCTGTTGGTCATCCGCCATCGTGTCCTGCGCGGGGCAGCCTGATGTCTTTGAATACGTGTTTCTCCCACTGCCAATGGTGTTATGCATTTGCACATTCCCTTGGGCCTGCATTGCTACATCATGCTACAAGTGTTATCATTGTTTGCAGGGCCTTACCATGTGCCTGTGTTTAGATTCATGCTCTCAGCGTGGTGCGCGTTGCCAGCCCCCTAGCGTCTGTTGCTAACAAGATCTGGAGACGTGGGAGTTGGCCAGTTTGATTTCTAGTGGGTTTATGTTCTTTATGCTTTTCTTTTTATGGCTGTTCTCTGTGTTTTGCCAACCGGCGAGCACTGTATGCAAGCACTAAACGCACTTACTGTGAAGACATCCGCACCTTTTCCTTCTGCTTCTGGTGTGGACAAACTGAGCCCACTCGGCTGCTGGTCCATGTCCTCCAGCAATGCAATTGTTCGCAGGAGCAGGAGGAAGGGAAAAGAAAGCGATGGTCTGAACAAATGGGTTCATAAGCTTCCTCGTCACCAGTGCGGTATTAGCTCAAGCCCCACTGTCTCACATGAGAGGAGGAGGGCCGGAAGAGGTGCGTCTTCCTCATGCACATAGTTCTGGGTCAGCTGACACCAATTCTGAGGGTGCTTTACTCTAGTAGATCCCGAAGTGAAGTGTGATCATCAACAGAGGTAAACAAAACGTTCGTATTACAGCAATGACGTACAAATGAGCAGGGAAGAAGTTCTTATGTTGATTTGAATCCCAACTGAATGCTTTCATCAGTGCCATTTTGTTGAATCAAAACATTTACAAATAAACCAAACATTTTAAAAATAACTTGAAATGAGGACAATGGGGAGGCAAGGAGATCATTGATTGGGGGCAGAAATCTTTAGTTGCTCCAGCCAACGCATAGCTTGTTAAGGATCAGGACTGCTTTTTTCCCCATCGGGCAGTACAACAGTAAAACATTGTGTTTATTCAAAAAGGCCTTCAGCTGAAGCTGCCTAGCCAAGTCTTTAGCCCCCTGAAAAGATTTCCTCAATAATAAGATCTCCCTGGGAAAGTCTGGGTAAATAAAAACTGGTTTACATTTAAAATTGGCTTTCCCTTTCAGTCTGGCAGCAGTTATCAAACTCTCCTTTGATTTCAGACTTTGAAAAGTCACATGGATGTGTCTTGCTTTAGGCCCCTTGTCCTTACCAACTCTGAAGGCATTATCAATGTCCATTGGAGTTATCTGATCATAATTAAAACTGTCTTTGAATACTTGAATGATCAGTGATGTCAAATCCTCAGTAACAGCAGATTCATCCACACCAACCAGTCTGATGTTGTTAGCCCTTAGCCTCATATCCATCTCCAGGCGCAGTTCCCTTTCTTTCTGTAAATCTGTTTTCAAGTTGTTATAAGCCTGGAAGCTGCCTACAATTTCAGTACTCATAGATGAAGATGATTCTTCTAAAGCAGTCACCATGCCATCAAGTAGTGCTGTTTTTGAATTAAGATCAGCCAAAGCGACCTTCTCTTCATAGACATCCTGGGCCCCATTGAGAATGATTTTGTAGATGTCCTGTATGTTTGGGGTATCTTCCATTTCTCCAATTTGCTTAGGTTTCTTTGAAACTGGGTTTTCAGCCTCAGCAATCTTTTTTTTTTAAATTCATAATGTCTTGTAAATGCCTTTAGGGAGAGGTCCAGGAACAGTTGAACTAAGCTGTTACTCCATAGCCTCCCATTCTAGAACCCTGTCCTCATTCTACTTGATCTCTCCTCTTCCTTTGACACTGTCAACCACTCCATCCTCATAAAATGGCTCCATGAGACCCTGGATATCTCGGAGCGGGCACTTGACTGGCTTCCCTCCTTCCTAACTGACTGTCTGTACCAGGTTATTCTGGTCACCTTCTCCTCACCTACCTCATTCTCCACGTGTTGTGGCCTTCAGGGCTGAAACCTCTCCCACTGGATATTTAACACTTACTTTGCTCCGCTGGCATGTATCATTTTCTCCTTCTCCCCCAACTTCCAGTGCTAAGCAGATGACACTCAAACTTCCTGCTGACCCTCTTGCTTCTTCCATCATCCCAGACTGCCTATCTGCCATCCAGTCCTGGTGCACTTCCAATGATCTCTGTCTCAAGACCGGCAAGACTGAGATCCTTCCTATTGGGACACCTGCTCCCTCATTCTTCCCCTCACTCTGGTCATCCTCTCTGGGCTCTCCCCCTTCTCCTTAATCCAAAGTCATAAACCTTGGAGTCATCTTCGACTCCTCTCTCTCCTTCCTCCCTCACATCCATGACATTGCCAAGAAGTCCAACTTTTAACTCATCCTTCACAAAGGATTTCTCCCATTTCTTACTTTCCCCCAGAAGCTCAATGTTACCAGAGCTCTGGTTCTCTCTTGGCTTGACTACTGTAATAGCCTACTCTTGAATCTACCCTCTTTCTCTCTACGACCCAGCAGGCTAATCCAGAATAGGGTAACAAGACTTATCCTTGGCCTCAAGCCCAGGGACCACATCTCTCCTGCCCTAAAAACTCCTCATTGGCCCTCTGCATCATCCACAAGGATGTATAGGGCCGGGGAACACGCTATCTGCAACTTGCTATCACTAAATATTCTCCCTCTAGACCTCTACGTACCTCTGGTACCAAAACTCTGTGTGTGAAGTGTTTCACTAAACAGAGGGCTGGTGTCATGATCTCTGCTTCCAAAAGGTCAGGGTTTTCCCAACTCCCTTGGAAGCAGATCCATAACCCAGGTTCCGAGTGCCAACCAGTCCCAATTGGGACCTTTTGGACCCAGTCCTGGCGCCAGTGGCACCAGGCTCATAAATATGCCCAGTCCCAGCGCTGGAAGCGCCGGGCTCATAATGCTTGGGTGGACTTACCTGCAGCAGACCATGCTGCTTACTTGCCTGCCAGTTGAGCCTCTGATCCTCTTCTGTTTGGAACTACTTTTCCTGTTGGGTGGGGCAGGAGCCACTCCCTAGATTCAGAACACTGGAACTGTTCTGGAAAGCAGGAACTCTTTTCTTACCTAGGCGTGGCTGTGGAAGGAGACACCTAAGCACTACAGGAGGCTATTTAAACCACACCCGATGGATGAATCTTGCTTTGCGTTATTCTGCATCCTCTGCAGCAGAACGCTCATCGTGTCTTCTGCATCTGATCCTGGGCATAAGGAAAAAGGCTTACCATCCTGAATCCAGTCTTCAGCAACACCTATAAAGACAAGAAAGAACAGGTTAGCATTATGGTCTTCAGTGACAGCTCTTCACTTACCTGGTCCATCGGCTGTCACCAACGCCTCGCGCTGCATTCCGGCATCTGAAAGACAAAAGCTTACCAACTCTTCGCACGCTCCGGAGGCCTTCGGCACTGCATCCCGCATCTGAAAGACAAAACAAGGTGCGTTTAAAGACATTGGGGAACTTTAATACTCACGTGCCATTACTCCTTTCCACATCTAACCCAGTGGGTATTCCGGCACCCTGCAGCCGCTCCGAACTTGTACCTGCAAAATAAAAAGACAGTTAGAGCGCATCGTGAAGCAGGCAACAAGCGCTTACTTACGTGCTTCCAGGCGCTTCTATTCATCACACGGGCTCCATCTTCAACTCACTTCAGTCAGGCATCCGCCATCGCCGGAACCCTGCAAAACAAGAAACATCATTTCTAAAGACTTTAAAGACATTAGAATTACTCGAAACTTACCGTTCGTGCAGTAAACGACGGACAGCAGTCCTCTGAAGTCAAGAGGCCTGCTCCCCTTATCCAGTGCAGAAACTGGTTACAGCACCCTGCCCCGAGGCAGATGGAGAGCACGGCGTTCACTTACCTAAGGTGAGAGCGTTAACTTTTGGGGTTCTACAGGAGAAGAGAAAGGGAGGAAGAGAGAGACATTCAATAACCCAGTTCCTTAATCCCATAATTTCTATCTGCAGACATCTTACCCTTCCAGTCAGACATACAGTGCACAGAGGTCCAGCCCAAAGAGCCAGCCGTGTGTTACACATCACCTTTGCAGATACGGTATACGCCCAGTCAAGACCGGCGCCTCTACGGGAATCAGGTGAGCGTTACAGAACGCAAAGCCTACCACAAAACTCCCGTCCAGGCGCTATGGAAACCTCAGATACCGACCAGCTAGCCCAGTTACTTGGGGAACTAAGGGCAGAAGTGCATGCAGCCCGTCAGGAAACGAACGCTCTAAGAAGGGAACTGATTATTTCCAAGGAGCGAACAGATGATCTCGCTAGACAATTGCTACAGTCACAAGCCGGACAGACCCCGTTACCCGCATCTGGGGGAAATCTTCCTTCTACATCCTCTATGAATCCAGTGCAGATCAACCTACCTGGGAATGTACCTCTGGCTCCGCCCGAACGATTTTCTGGTGACCCAAAGAGGTTTGCAGTATTTACCAATCAGTGCCGGTTGCATTTCTTTTTTTTTTTTTTTTTTTTTTTTTTTAAATTTTATATTTATTGGTTTTACAAGGAACAGAAAAATTGCAAACATTGTTTAAACACAGTTTTACATCCCTCGGGAGGGCAAGTCAGGCACGAGATGCAAATCAAAACAATATGGCAAGAGTCTCTTAGTCGTGCGACAGTCCCAGTTGCCCAAGTATGCTTCGTTGGCTGTTTGCCGTACTTCTTTCCCACCCTCCCTCCCCCCCCCCCCACTTGGTTTATTGTACATCACACATGCAATCGTCTAACATTAGTATCGGTATCGTGCGGTTTGCGCAGGGCTAAGCATTGCAAATTATTGGCAGTCGGACTTAGATGACTCGCTTTTTGTATTTTGTATTGTTTTTTTTTGGGCATGGCATTATCCGGTCGGGTTTCGAGGCTCCTCTGATTGAGAGGCAGACGGGGGTGAGATGTACGTGTTCTTGAAGTCCATCCATAGGGTTTCACATTTCGCAGATTTATTGTGCAGGGAGGCGGTGATCGTTTCCATCACATAAATATTTGTAGCGATTTTGATCCACTCTGTCTTCCCTGGGGTCAGGTGGGACTTCCATTTGGTCGCTATGAGGGCTCTTGCCGCTAACAACAGCTGGGGGGCCAGGCCCTTCACCCGGAGCCACTCTTCCTCGTCCCTTTCAAGGCCGAACAAAACAAGGTGTGGGTCAAGTTCTCTGTGGATATTATCTATCTCCTTAATCCATCCCAAAACCTCAGTCCAGAACACCTTGATGCGCGGGCAGCTCCACCACATGTGCCAATAGTTGGCATTTTCTCCACATCTCCTCCAACATTTCGGGCTCATGGATTGGGACATTTTAGAGAGTCGGAGTGGGTCATAATGCCATCTATGTAGGAGCTTTATTGCGTGGAGTTTGTACTGGCTGGAGATGGAGGATTTGGGTGCGGCTTTGCACATCAGGTCCCATTGGTCGGGGAGTATCTCTTCACCTAGGTCTTTTTCCCATCTGGCTTTGAGGGGTTTTGTGTTGCCACCTCCTGCTGCCAAAAGTGTTTGGTACATCACGGATATGAGGCCCTTCATTTCTGATCTGGAGTCCAGAAGTTTCTCAAAGGCGGTGAGGTCTCTTCTCAATTTTACTCTCCATTCAGATTTTGTCAACACCCCTTTTAGCTGAATAAAGTGAAATGTCGATAAGGTACCTATCCCCAGTGCCGTTGTCAGATCCGGTAGTGTAATGAACGAGTCTTTTTTCTGGAGTTGTCCCACCCTTTCAAGGCCCGCTTCATACCATGACTGGAATCGCTCTAGGTTCGGAATATGGTCATTTACGCCAGGAGACCATAGGTGACTGAGCGGGGATGGCCAGGTGGTGACTTCTCGCATCCCTTTCCCGGTGCGCCATATGTTCCATATAGTGGTCAATATGGGGTGTTGTTTAATTCTCCTCTGCACCCGTTGGTATGGGGACCAGAGCCATTCTGCTACCGTGGCGGGGGACATATAGTGGTTATCCATCTGGACCCATTGCAAGTGTTTGTGGTCCCTAAAATGTGGGATTAGGACGCGCAACTGGGCAGCTTTATAATAATTCCATAAGTCAGGAAGACCCACCCCCCCTTTCTCTATGGGGAGAATAAGCGTGTCATATGGGACCCTCGGTCTCCTCCCCTGCCAGATGAACCGCAGCATGGTCTTCCGGGCCTCGACAAAAAATTGATTGGGTATCGCGATCGGTAACATCTGGAAGGGGTATAGAAAGCGGGGGAGGCACACCATCTTGACTGCATTGATACGCCCCAGCCATGAGATCGTCAGTTTGCTCCATCTCTCGAGATCTCTTTCAAAGCTTCGGAGAAGCGGGGGGAAGTTGGCCTCGTAGAGGTCGTCTAGGGTTCTAGTGATCTTTATACCCAGGTATTGTAATGTCACATGTTCTATTTTGAGCCCAAGGGAGAGGAACTTTGCCTCATTTTCAACCGGGTCACCTCGGAGGGGAAAGAGGATGGACTTAGACATATTCACTCTGAATCCGGAGAATCGGCCGTATTCTTCTATTAGGGCTATGGCATGAGGGATTGAGGTCATAGGTCTGGTTAGATGTAGGAGGATGTCATCAGCGTATAACGCTGCTTTGTACTCGATCCCTCCTAGCCGCATTCCCTCTATTCGGGAGTCGTCTCTGAGCTTTTGTGCCAGAGGCTCCAGGGAAAGTGCGAACAGGATCGCTGAGAGCGGGCATCCCTGCCTGGTCCCCCTTTGCAGTTCAAACCACCTGGAGTATTCTCCATTAACGAAAATTGACGCTTTGGGAGAGGCATATAGAGCTCGTATCCCATCGCAGAATTTGGGGCCTATCCCCACTTTCTGGAGGACTGCACCTAGGAAGTCCCATTCCACCCTGTCAAAAGCCTTCTCCGCGTCAAGCGAAAGGAGGGCCGGGTCGTCCCGAAGGTCGCGTCCGGCGTGGACAAGGTGCAGAGTCTTGCGCATGGTGTCAGCGCCCTGCCTGCCAAGAATGAATCCGACCTGGTCGGAGTGGACTAGTTTGGGCATTAAAGTTTCTAGTCTGGCAGCCAATACCCTGGCATAAATCTTTGCGTCCAGATTGAGGAGGGAGATGGGGCGGTACGATCCACATAATTTGGGGTCTCTGCCTTCTTTAGGGATAACAGATACGAGGGCTTTTTTAAAGGAATCTGGGGCATTCCCAGAACTCACTATCTCGTTAAAGAGGTCCGTGAGGAAGGGTGACAATTGATCGGCGAAGGTCTTATAGAAGCCGGCCGTGTAGCCATCTTCGCCCGGAGACTTCCCTAATTTGAGTCGTTTGATTGCTTCTCTCGTTTCGCTTTCAGTTATGGGACTATCAAGGAGTTCGGCTTCTGTTTGTGTTACCGTAGGAATGGTAATTTGGGACAGATAGGACGCTATGTCAGGGTGAGCCGATAGCAGCTCTGAGGTATATAGATTTTCATAGAAGGTGGCAAAACGCTCGGGTATTGAGCAGGGTGTATGTGTCGTGGAGCTATTGGGGTCTGATATCTCCTTAACCTTGCGTTCCTCTCTCCGTTCCCTGAGCCTAGCGGCTAAGAGCGCATCGGCCTTGTCGCCTTTTTCATAGTATGTTTGTTTCAGGAATTGCAATTTCCGCACCACCTGGCCATGTTCCACCAGTCGTAGTTCTTCTCTTTTGCGGTGGGCCATGTCTAGTTTGGCGGAGTCTACCTCTGTTCCATCTCTCAATTCGCTCTCCAGTTGGTGTATTTCACTGCGTAACTTGTTTTCGACAATCCTCCGCTCTCTCTTCTTAGAGGAGCCCTCACGTATTAGCACGCCTCTCCATGTGGCTTTCCCAGCTTCCCAGATCATTTGTTTGGAGACCTCTCCATTGTCATTTGTCCTGAGATATTCTTCAATCTCGGTCTCCATTTCTCCCCTGAAAACCGTGTCGGCCCAAAGGGACTCATTGCAGCGCCAAGAGCCTCCGGCGACAGGCAGATCAGCCCAATCGACGTCTGCCAGTACCATATCGTGGTCTGTCCATGTAATCGGAACTATACTGGAATGGCTTGTGGACTTCACTAAGTCAGACGAGAGGAATATATAGTCTATGCGCGTGAATGTGCCATGAGGGTTCGAGTAGAAAGTGAAGCCCTTTTCGTCGTGGTGCTGTGCTCTCCATACGTCACGTAGGTCGTATAACTCCATCAGGGCAGCGAATTCAGTGCGGGCCCCTCTATGTTGATTCCGCGTGTCGGGGTTACCTGGTCTCCAGTCTACAGATGGATCCATCCATTGGTTGAAATCGCCTCCCACAACGAGATGGCCTGCAGTTTCCAGCACTATTTTGGGGATCGTTTTCCTGAGGAATGCGGTCTGTCCGGTATTGGGTGAGTACACTGTGGCAATCGTGACCTGAACCCTTGCAATTTTCCCCACAATCAAGAGGGCTCGTCCGCTCACGTCCGACCAGGACTTCTCTAATTCAAACCGAACTCCTTTCTTAATGAGGATTCCAACTCCTCCCTTTCTGAGCGGGCCAGAGCCCCAAAATTCCGTGCCTCCCCTAGTTCCCAGAACTGTCCGCTCCTCACCCCTCGCAAATTTCGTCTCCTGTATGAGGAGAATGTCTATGCCAGACCTTCGAAATTCTCTATGTACCAGTGACCTCTTGGTGGGAGAGTTCAGTCCTTTCACATTGATTGACCCAATTCTGAGAAGACCCTTGCCCTTGTCCTTCTCATGCAATGCCATTGGTGGTTTGTAGCCTGGAATCATTCGCCACCAGAGTCCGGGAAGGCCTGCCAGTACCCTGTGTCATCGCAGACGCGATACCTTGAAGCGAGTGTAGTGATATTTGTATATTTCCCAAGTGTTCATTATCTCTCTCCCCTTCTCTCGTGTCCCACCATAATCGGTGGCGTTCGTTTGAGCGTAGGAATAGGGTGTGCTGCGTCGGCAGCCGTTGACGGCGTCCGGAACGGACAAGGTGGAAACGTATGGTCCGTTGGCGGACCATCAGTAGGAACCGTCGTCCCACGGTCCCGATCATATTTCCCATCGCTACTTAAGGGTGAGCCCCCATCTTCTTTCTCCCTCCCCCAAACATTATACAGTTTCAACAACAGTAACAACAAACAGGTGAAAAATTCCAACGTTACGTGCGGTTTGCTGGTCTCTCCACGGGAGTCCTCATCACTTTTCGGTCCAGAGGGATGCCCCGCCAGCGGCGACATCCGTTCAGCGGGGTCCGCCATGTAAGGATCTCCGCGGGAGACAGTGCAGCCCACTGTGACCATGGTTGTGGTCAGCTCAGATTTCGCCCGGGTCCCTTGGCTCAGGTCTGCTCGGGGGTGTTGTTGGGGCGTCTATATTTTCTTGATCCCTTCACCCTCTTGCGCCTAGGGCCCTGGAGTTCCCATTGCATTCCCGGGCGCTCGCCGTCGATACCTTCCTTGCTTCCCTGGTTCGTTCCAAGGAGATCGGTGATACAATCTTTGATTTCTTCTTCGGAGCGTAGGATCAGTTTTCTGCTACCATGCTCGAAGGTAAGCGAGAAGGGGTAACCCCATCTGTACCTTATATTCTGGTCTTTCAGCCATTTCGTCAGGGGGCTGCAAAGGCGTCTTAGGGCTAACGTCAGTGAAGATAAGTCTTGGAAGATGGTGATTTGCGCGCCCCCCATCGTGAGCGGGCCACCAGACCTGGCTTTTTCAAGAATTCTGGTTTTGTCTTGGTATCGGTGGAATTTGGCCAGTACAGAGCGCGGGCCGCCAGGCGGTCCTCCAGCTCTGTGTATGCGTTCAGTCTTAGGTTCATCAATGTCTTCGTCAGCTGTTAGTATTTTGATGATGTCGTGAATGGTGTCTCCGAGGTCTTTCTCAGTTTCACCCTCCCGTTCCGGAATGCCGAAGAAACGAAGGTTATTTCTCCTTTCCCTGTTTTCCAGGTCATCCATCTTGAGCTTTGCCTCGATCTCTCTTTTCTCAATGTTGCGAATTCGTACATCCATCTGAGTTTCGAGGTTATCAATCGAAGTCTGATTATTCTCCACGCTTTCCAATCGCTCCTCGAAGCTGTCCATTCTCTGGGTGATTTTGTCGATTTTGCCGCCAAGGTTGGCACTCATGTTTTTTATTTCAGAGAGTAGAGTGGCAATGTCTCCTTTGGTGGCCGCAGCACCTGCCTCCGATGGGTCCGTGGCCATGGTGTCTATGTTCCCAGAGGGTGCGGGGGATGGTCCGTAAGCGAATTTGGCCAGTTTGTGGCGCGGGTCCATGCGCAGAGTCTCGGGTTGGAGGAGGCACACGCCCCTGGATAGGGGGCCCTACCCTCTGGGAGGATGTACGGGTAGCAGGCTCAGTGTTGTCACTTGTTCTCGGCACTTCGTGTGGTGTGGGCCAATTCCTTGGGTCAGGTCAGCGGGGGGTCACGGGGTAGGGTATGCTCACCCTGGGCTGGGGTCACCTATGCGTTCTAGGAGACCTCTGTTGGGACTTTCTGTGCCAGATTGCTGGAAATCCGTTGTACGTGGAGCACGACGTTTGGGCAGTGTTTGGTGTCCCCAACGCTGGGTTTACACGGTCCAGAAGCGATCCTAGGCAGGGGTTGCCCCGTGTGCAGTGCTGGGGTAGCAGGTTACCCTTGTTCCTTAAATATGGCGTTTGGCGCGGGGAGCGTATACCGAGGCAGCCAGTAGTTAGGAGCACGTGGGGATCAGTCTTTCATACGGACCGTGCTGTGGGCTGCGTCCTTCTGTGGATACGGTGTCTCGCGGCCTCCTCAGCCTTCGGGCGGGCCGTCTCCACCTCTACTGCAAGGAGGGAGGGTCCAGGGCCGTGCGCCGTGGTTCAGGGCTCGCCGCCGGGATCTGGCGCGGCCCGGTGCATAACGGCACCCCCGGTGGAGCCGGGGGCAGCAGCACGAGTATGGGGATCTGGATCCAGCAAGCAGCAACTGCAGGGGTCGATGCCCTGCTTTCCCTAGAGCGTGTCCGATTCTCGGGGCACAGCTCGCAGTTTCCGGGGCACAGGCTGCAACACGCACCGCCGGCAGTGAGGAGGTGCGCGTGTCACGCGGCGCCGCCGGGGCACGGGGTCCGACGCCGCGGAGTCTCGCAGTGGGGGTCCTCACTCACCCCGTGTTCATATGCCGGTCCCGGGAGGGTGTCACTTTTTGGGGTTCCGGGTCCAGTCTGCTCGGTAGGCCCAGGGCGCGGACCGTCACCGCCAGGGAGGCCCGTCACAGCGGTCGCCGCTCTCGGGTCTTCCGTGGTGCAGCAGGCGGGCGCTCCTGAAAACGCCTCGTTCTCAGCGAAATCGGGCCCGATTTCCGTCGGGTTTCTTCTCCGCTGCGGGGGGGTCTCTTCAGATTGTGGATTTTCGCACTTTCGCGGTGGGGGGTCCGTCAGCGGGGGCTCATGCCGCTATTTCGGGACCATGGGGGCGGTGCTCACACGGAGAGGACGTTCATCCGTGCGCCCCCTGGTGGCCAGATCGCCGGTTGCATTTCTTATGCCGGCCAGCAGCCTTTCCAACTGATCAAGCTAAAGTAGCTTTCGTGCTTTCGTACCTTAGTGGCAATGCGGCAGACTGGTCGATCCCTCTAGTAAATCAAGATGATCCGGTCCTCCATGATTTTCAAGCTTTTCAGCTCAGTATGGAAAAACTGTTCGCAAGACATTCACAGGGGCAGGCCTTGGACAATGAGCTTCTTTCGTTGCGACAAGGTAATCAAGACCTTTTGGCTTATATTGCGTCTTTCAACAGACTGATAGTGGAAACTCAATGGCCTGAGGACAAAAGGATTACGCTGTTTTATAGAGGTCTACGTGGAGAGCTCAAAGATGTGTTAGCCCAAGTAGTGAATCCCCCACAAGATTGTTCGGACTATATAGACTTAGTCGTTCAAATAGATCACAGACTGCAGAACAGGAAGGCCGATCGTTCCAAGTTTGATGCTCGAGTATTTTCCAAACCGCCAACTCCTTCCAAAGGAGTAGACTCCGGGGAACCCATGCAAATAGGGGGTCTGAAAGGTCCTCTAACACAAAAGGAGCGGGAAAGGAGAAAACAGTTGCAATTATGCCTCTATTGCGGAAACTCAGGGCACTTTCTTCGAGACTGTCCGGTGAAACCTGCCAAGAAAGCAGTAGGAGCTGCAGTTACCAAAGTTACAAACTCTGAGCAGGGAAACGACCTCGCCCGACAAGAATAGAGGTCCTCTTGCCGAGCGTGAAAACCAGTTCCGTGACCTCGCATTTCGTGATACCTATGGTCCTCATTAGCCCTGATAATCCGGATCGATTACATGCAATTGAAGCTTACGTCGACAGCGGTGCCATCGGCAATTATGTGGATCATGAAATGGTTTTGAGGATGAATCTAACTCTTTGTCCCAAGGCTGTAAAGGACGTCATTACTACGGTGGATGGTACGGAGATAGCCTCCGGGCCAGTAACGCATACCACTCAAGAGGTGACGCTAGTAAGTCAAGATGGACACCATGAGAAGATCGTGTTCGATGTGATCAAGGCCCCTCAGTTTCAGATTATTCTAGGAATACCTTGGTTAGAGAAACGCAATCCTCTGATCGATTGGCGAGCAAGAACGGTCCAGTTTCCAGAATGTGTCTCTACTTGTCACCCTCCACCTGGTGTTGCACTGGCAGCAATTTCTTCAGAGACTCCCCAGTTACCTCCCGAATACCTAGAATACCAAGATGTTTTCCGGAAGGATCAGGCTAACTCTCTACCTCCTCATAGGTCTTATGACTGCCAGATAGACCTGATACCTGGATCTACTCCTCCTTGTAGTAGAATTTATGCCCTCACCGAGCCTGAGAACCTTCACCTTCGACAATACCTGGATCAATACCTGGCAAATGGGTTTATTCGTCCTTCCAAGTCCCCTGCTTCTTCAGCTTTGTTCTTCGTTCCAAAAAAGGAAGGAGACCTTAGAACTTGTATAGATTATCGCTCCCTGAACCAGATCACCGTTAAGAATAGATATCCGTTACCTTTGATCCCTGAACTCCTGGACCAAGTCAGAAAAGCATGCATATATACAAAGCTGGATCTTAGAGGAGCTTACCACTTGGTACGAGTAAAAGAGGGCGATGAATGGAAGACGGCCTTCTGCACCAAGTATGGGCTATTTGAATATCAGGTCATGCCCTTCGGACTTTGCAATGCCCCGGCCGCCTTTCAATATTTTATGAACGATGTCCTCAGAGAGCTCATAGATGTGTGTGTTGTTGTTTACATTGACGACATCCTCGTTTATTCTTCATCGGAATCTGAACATCGGAAACACGTGAAAATGGTCCTCGAAAGATTGCGTCAACACAAACTTTTCGCTAAGTTGGAAAAATGTGTTTTCAACATGACTGAAGTTGAATTCTTGGGATTCATATTATCACCTGGCGGAGTGCGTATGGATTCAAAGAAGGTCGATGCAGTTCTCAAATGGCCATCACCATCCTCCGTAAAAGGTGTGCAAAGCATGTTAGGCTTCGCTAACTTTTACCGCAGGTTTATCCCCGAATTCTCTCGAATAGTCCAGCCCATCACTGCCTTGTTAAAGAAAAACAAACGTTTTGAATGGTCTACCGAGGCGGAACAAGCTTTCCAGGATTTGAAGACTAAATTTATCTCTGCACCAATCTTAAAACACCCTCGCCCCGAACTCCCCTACATCGTGGAAACTGATGCTTCAAGCCTTGCCATGGGGGCAGTTCTATCACAAAAGGACCCGGTAACCAATCAGTTGCATCCCGTGGCATTTTGGTCCCGCAAATTCTCGCCTCCTGAAATCAATTACACGATTACTGACAAGGAACTTCTGGCTATCAAGTCTGCCTTTAAGGCTTGGCGGCATTATCTGCTGGGGGCCCGACACACCGTTACTGTGATTACGGATCACCGAAACCTGCAATATTTGAAAACCGCAAAAGCCCAATCCTCTAGACAACTCCGTTGGGCATTATTCTTTGCCGAGTTTGACTTCATAATTACCTATCGACCTGGTACAAAGAACGGTAAAGCTGATGCCCTTTCTCGGATGGGAGTGGAAGAACACTTGATCAACCCTAAACCTGTACCAATCATTCCCGAACAAAGAATTCTGGGTGTAATTGTAACGCTCACCTGATTCCCGTAGAGGCGCCGGTCTTGACTGGGCGTATACCGTATCTTCAAAGGTGATGTGTAACACACGGCTGGCTCTTTGGGCTGGACCTCTGTGCACTGTATTTTTGACTCGAAGGGTAAGATGTCTGCAGATAGAAAATATGGGATTAATGAACTGGGTTATTGAATGTCTCTCTCTTCTTCCCTTTCTCTTCTCCTGTAGAACCCCGAATGTTAGCGCTCTCACCTTAGGTAAGTGAACGCCGTGCTCTCCATCTGCCTCGGGGCAGGGTGCTGTAACCAGTTTCTTCACTGGATAAGGGGAGCAGGCCTCTTGACTTCAGAGGACTGCTGTCCGTCATTTACTGCACGAACGGTAAGTTTCGAGTAATTCTAATGTCTTTAAAGTCTTTAGTAATGATGTCTCTTGTTTTGCAGGGTTCCGGCGATGGTGGATGACGGGCTGAAGTGAGTTGAAGATGGAGCCCGTGTGATGAATAGAAGCGCCTGGAAGCACGTAAGTAAGCGCTTGTTGCCTGCTTCACGATGCGCTCTAACTGTCTTTTTATTTTGAAGGTACAAGTTCGGAGCGGCTGCAGGGTGCCGGAATACCCACTGGGTTAGATGTGGAAAGGAGTAATGGCACGTGAGTATTAAAGTTCCCCAATGTCTTTAAACGCACCTTGTTTTGTCTTTCAGATGCGGGATGCAGCGCCGAAGGCCTCCGGAGCGTGCGAAGAGTTGGTAAGCTTTTGTCTTTCAGATGCCGGAATGCAGTGTGAAGACCTCCGGAGCGCACGAAGAGTAGGTAAGCTTTTGTCTTTCAGATGCCGGAATGCAGCGCGAGGCGTTGGTGACAGCCGATGGACCAGGTAAGTGAAGAGCTGTCACTGAAGACCATAATGCTAACCTGTTCTTTCTTGTCTTTATAGGTGTTGCTGAAGACTGGATTCAGGATGGTAAGCCTTTTTCCTTAGGCCCAGGATCAGATGCAGAAGACACGATGAGCGTTCTGCTGCAGAGGATGCAGAATAACGCAAAGCAAGATTCATCCATCGGGTGTGGTTTAAATAGCCTCCTGTAGTGCTTAGGTGTCTCCTTCCACAGCCACGCCTAGGTAAGAAAAGAGTTCCTGCTTTCCAGAACAGTTCCAGTGTTCTGAATCTAGGGAGTGGCTCCTGCCCCACCCAACAGGAAAAGTAGTTCCAAACAGAAGAGGATCAGAGGCTCAACTGGCAGGCAAGTAAGCAGCATGGTCTGCTGCAGGTAAGTCCACCCAAGCATTATGAGCCCGGCGCTTCCAGCGCTGGGACTGGGCATATTTATGAGCCTGGTGCCACTGGCGCCAGGACTGGGTCCAAAAGGTCCCAATTGGGACTGGTTGGCACTCGGAACCTGGGTTATGGATCTGCTTCCAAGGGAGTTGGGAAAACCCTGACCTTTTGGAAGCAGAGATCATGACATTAACCACTCATTACAGCTAAACGTGCCCTAGTACTTACCATACTTGGCACTTACATCTGCTACACAATCACATGCACGGACACTCCTAGCACTACCCCCCTCCCTCATCCCTCTCTCTCTGCACTTGCACATTCTGAATACTAACAAAGCCTAGTAGGTTCGTCTTTATCCTCCAGTGTATATATTAATTCTCAATTCCATGTTCCCGCCCTGTAGCCATGTGGCGCTTTGAAACACTATTTACTTGTTATAGAAGTGCCTAACAAATGCACATTAAATAAAATAAATAAATGAATGCACACATTAGAGAAAACCTTTAACCAATAAATATTAAAAACACACTCAGTGGTTGAACTCGTATAATATGCATGCATAAATACACAATCACTGAGAATGATTCAAAAGAAATACAAATAAAGTGCAGACATTAAACAACATAGAAATGTTTGGACTGGTAGGTTCTTAACTGTAGGTTTGATGGATTGATCTGTAATTTAATGAAATACCCCGTGGAGTACTGCTACTCACTGTAATACCAATAGTTTATACATGTGCCCTTGCTGTTTGCAATGACCGTAGCTCGACATGTTTCAGATCATAGACCCAAAAATTGGTAAACATTTCTCAGGAGCTGATAGAAAATAAGTCACACATTGATGTTGTCGGAATCTGGAATTAAATATCCTATGTATGCTCTAAGGTAGAGCAAATGTCTCTCACAAGACTTGGAATTTCCATACTGCATGATACCAAAGCCAACAAATAGCCATTAGTGCAAAAGAGCTTAAATGGAGGGAGAAGAAATGTAATCCCTCGTCACACTAGGAGCCGCATTAATACTTTCTAGAGTTACATCTGGTTGACTGTGGTATAGTTCTCTTCAAATAATCACACGAAAACCGTAACTCAGTCCCATACTCAATAATTGAATTATATAAACAGGTATATTGGTGTGGCGCTTTTGATTGGGGGGGGACAAACTCCCTGTATTAATGCCCCATAAATATACCTCAACACCATGCTATCTGTGCCTTTCACTATGCACTTATGAACTCATTTGACCAATACTATATTGCTCGGACATTCACTCCTTTCCATCCCTGTCCTTAGCCTTCTATCACCTCTGAAATTCAGACACTCAAAACAAACATGCACCGTGACCGATGATGCTGGCTCAAATTATGAACACCTACCCCACTCCTAGCCTGCAAAAAGTTTCTTGTTGCCCTGCCCTACAAAAATTATATTGTTGTCTAATCTCTGCACTTGATAAATTCTCCTACTTCACAAACATAATCTACTCCCTTCGCAGTCACCCCCCACAAACTTTCATCTACCCTCCAATCTTTGCACATACCTCCTAAGCCACTGTCCATTACCTCCTCCCTTTCTGCTAATGACTTTGTGCAATGCTCACCTGATATCCACAGGGACGCCACTCAGTCTGGTTGGACCACTTCTGACCTCAAAACCCCTCTCTTGAACTCTTGTTCGGCCAAGGACCGGGTCTCAAAACACAGGAATTTGGGTTTAATCTTATTGTCTCTTCCTGCCCAGAGCCCACTTCCCTTGTGGAACCAACTTCCCCCCTAGTGCTCTCCTCACCTTGGTTTATTGTATGGTGCGCTCTCCGTCCTGCTTCTCTGTGCAGGGGTGCATTGTTGGATGGGCGCGTTGCAACCTACTTGCTTAACTGGTGCGGGCCGTCAGAGTCCAGACCTGCTGCAAATCCAGTTCGTCCAGGTAAGACTGCTGGTTTGGCAGTTTTGTCCTTTACTTTGCAATTGCCCCTATTAATGTCTCTCCTTCTTCCTTAGGTGCAAGAAGAGTTATGGTGTTGCCGTGCTGCTTGGGGCTGTGCACGAGATGGTAAGTGAAAGCGCGATGCGCAGCGCTATGTGCCTTTTCTTATGCTGACCTGTTTGTTCTCTCTTCCTTTCAGGCCGCTGCGATGTCCCAGAATGGATGCTGCTGAGAAGATGGAGAGCGGTGAGTAAAGCATAGCACAAGCCGCCTTCTTGATCTCTTGTGTGTTAATCAGTGTTTCTTCTCTCTTGCAGGTCGTAATTATGGCCCGGAGTGGATGTGGGCCGGGGGCGAATCAAACCCAGGTAAGCGTGCGATTATTTGGTTATTTTCAATATTCGAGAATAAACGCTTACTAATGCTGTTTTTGTTCTCTTTCTTCTCAGGTTGCGGCTTTCAGGACCGAGGGAACGTCGCCGAGATGCTGTATACTCAGGACCCACGAGCGGAGGACAGGAGCAGGATTCACTCACAGTTAAGTGTATACTAACAGTGTTCTTGTTCTTGCAGGTAACTGGCTATGGAATGCAGATGAGGATCCGAACAGAACGTGGTGAGCGTCACGCTGCCAAGAGCAGAGTAACGAGAATCGTGATCCTCAGTCTGGGCGTGGTCTATATAGCCCCCAGGTATCCCAGGTATCCCTAGGCCTGACCCCACCTAAAACACTAGACCGCATAGCTTGGTTCTTGGAGTGAGCTATGAGGGGGCATCCATGTTGTGCAAAGGCTATTGCAAGCCCCAGTTCTCAAGTTCTCTTTGCTTCACATATGGGCCCAGCGCCAAAGACCCCAGGACTGACTCATAGAGAGTTTTGGGCGAGATGATGAGGCCCTTAGGGCCATGATGGAAGGTCATGGCGCAGCCCAGATGTCTTGCCTATTATGGACAGGGGCAAGGGTCATGACACTTTGCTCACTATTTTTCCTCTAAAATATCTTAACATTTTCTAAAATTCTTGACACTCTTACAGCACTCCTCTCTCTCCTTCCTCAACCATCCTTCTGGCCAGCACCTTTTCTCCCTACCTCTTCTGCTCTCGACTACCACTCCCCTACCTCTGAATTAGCACCAATGGCAGTTCCACCACCTCTTGCATTCCTATCAACGCTTTTGCTCCCAAAATGGTGAAAGACTTAGTCTCAATCACTTTCCATTATCTCTCTGAGCTCTTTAACCTCTCCCTCTCCGCTGAACTCTTCCCTGCCACCTTGAAATCTGCAACTGTCTAACCCCTATTGAAGAAACCCTCTGCTGACCCAAACGTCTTTGCAAACTATTGCCCAGTTTTTCTCCTTTCCCATTATTCAAAAGTAATTGAGTGGGTGGTCTTTCACTTACATTGCCTCTGCTGCTCATATTAATCTCCTCAAGATTCAGAAATGTCATCCCTCTCTCACTAACCACCCTACAAAAACTCTAATCTCTACTTTCATGCTCAGAAATATTGACTACTTATCAAGCCAACTCCTTGGCCTTCCCTTCTCGTCCTTTCTCCTTCAGACAAAGTCCTCAACTTTGCTTGCCACACTCTCAACAACTTACCTAGATCCTCCCCCACATCTACCTTTCCGACAACATGCTGGTTGGCTCTCCATGCACAATCAATGTCTTTTTAGCTCTTTACCCTAGTCTACAAAGCCATCAATGGTCTTGCTCTTTAGTACTTCACTGGTTGTATCTCAGTTTATACACCATCCCGTTCACTCGGAAGAGGGATGGGAAAAATCATCCTCTCCTCCCCGTCCTATGAAGTACATGATGCGGAAGAAGTACAGGAGATACAGTGATCGCTGCTACTATTTTGGACCGATTCCCAGTGCTCCAGTGATCGATCAGTAGGTCAAGAGGGACACACTCAGATAGCCCTACAGAGTAGCAGCAGTACAAACCTCAACCAGAGTGGACAAAGAGCCTCGGGGTGCGATTAAGGAGACCTCAATTGATTATATAGATTAAAGCGCCAAGAAACCATGTGCAGACGTCGTTAGAGACACCACGATATAGCAGCATTAGAAAGAAAGTGCACGTGCCATCGACACAGCCGGACATAAACACTCACCCGAATACATGAAAAACTCATGCGTAACAGCTCTATAAAGACAGATGCATATACATACTGCCATTGCATTTATTATTTTGTCATTAGCTTAGATGCAGCAATGCAGAAACTGCAAGAAGCAAGCAATCCCGAGCAAGCTTGCAGATGCTTACATGCAATTAATCCTGTGGAAATGCAGGAGCACCTATGGGTCCTGACAGAACCACATATAATTAAACATGAAGAATATAGAATAGCACAAACATTTAGAAGCCTGTTACGGCTTAGGGAAATTACAGTAGGCCACAAGACCTCAGCAAGAACTGAGCTGAGCTGAATCCAGGCTGAAAAGAGAGCCAACGTGTAAAACAGGGCCAGCTGCCAAGGCCACTAGACATGAATGTCATTCCATTCCCTGAACGACAGTGACACCGGCTGCAGTAAATGCAGATAATTCCTCATAATTCAGAGTAATTCAGAGCTACAGAAGCCCAAATCACAGTCTCTGAACACGTGACCCGGCCGACTCGGATAATGAATCGAAACCAGAAGCTGGGAAAGAGAGTCAGTCCCACGTCACCGGACAGAAGCTTGTAATAAAGTTGTTACAACAAGAGACAAGTGTTGCACGATGTGAACGGGAACTCTCATATACTATGGGGGTACACACAGGTTACAATGCAGACACATACTCATTCTTTTTACCTTGAGAAGATACACCAAGAGCTGGGAATCATTTCGGGTCCCAGTCCTGGGGACGTCAGCTCCAGCCAACCACAGTCCAGTATCCTAGGGCAGGGTAGCAACAGGCAAGAACCAATGGTGAGACCCTCACACTGCAACATTGTGTAAAGATAATAATTTGGGGATGGACCAGCCAGCCACCCGACATACAAGAGCCAGCATAGGGGCCACTATAGGTAGACTATCACTCAGTACCCAATCCAGTTGCACGTTAGGTTTGCTGGAGAGGTGCCCATGTCATGACTTCACTGTGACGTAACCCAGCTACAAAACTGGCCTGCGAGCCTGAGTGGCTCTTGGATTCCTTCGAGGTGAGCTAGTGACGGTGCATGGAGGCGCGTGCGCAGGATTGTGATTGTGTGACTGCGAAGGCAGCGATTGTGAAGGAGGGGCGGTGCACGAGCATGCCTGATAAGGTGCAGAGACAGAGAGGTTTGCAGAAATTGGAACATATTATTATTGCACCGTGACCCCTGAATAGGGGATTATCGAAACCCTCAACTTGAGGTCAGGTAAGAGGTATTGAAATGTATCAAGGTAACAGTGGGAGAGTTACTCCTCTGCAGAATGTGTGTAGGACACTCCCACCTTATAAAGAAAAAATCTTTAAAAATAGTATAGAATGGTCCAAAAGTACAGAAGGTAAATTAACCAAACCATGGCCACCTTGTGGAAGTTTCTCCAAGGACATGCAGCAATTGCTATTGACACACATAAAGGGTGCTTACTAGGGGAATAAATTGACCAAACACATGTCAATATTCGAGTTGTGGCGGATGTTTAAAGAGGGTGAAGGGGAATCTGCAAGGCATCCGTGGATGCTAAGCCAGCAGGAGGTGAAGGGGCGAAGAGACCCATCCCTCCACACCTCCCTCTGCCCCTCCAAGCGTAGTATCTGATGACACAGATGATGAGCAAGGGATATACCCCATGAGGGAACTAAGAGTAGCAGAAGGGTACTCAAACCCGACATATAAGCCACTGTCAAACACTAAAGAGGATAAGCCGAAGGCTACAGGACAGGCTGCTGGTGACACCGGGGCAAGCAGCGAGGCAAAGCAGCGCATAAGGGAGGAGTTCAGGAACATAAGCCAGAACAAATGGATAGCAGCGCAGATACTGTTAAAGCTCAAGGGTAAGACAGATGGGCAGGCAGACGGGGCGACTGAGGTCATACAGAACCTGAAAAGGGACAGCAGGGTGACAGAATGCGCAGAAATAATGGAAGAAGCCAGAAGGGAGAAGGGAGGGGAAGTGAGATTACAGTGCAAGAACAGAGAAAGAAGGAGAGAGGAGAAATTGGAGCAAGAAGGCAGGGAGTGGAGAAGGGAAGAAGAGCGGGAGCATTTGAAAAGTGAACAGAAAGAAAGGATAGAAAGAGATCTGAAAGAAACGAAGAGAGCAGAGAGGGAAATGAGGAAGAAAAAGGAGAGGGAACTGGAGAAAGCGGAGAGACAGAGAGAGATAGCAGAACAAGGAAAACGCAAGTTAGCAGAGAGGGAACAGAGGAAGTCGCAGTTGGACAGATTGGCAATAGAACAAGTGCGCAGGGAGGAGCACAAGTGAGCCATAAGGGCAGTGAAGACACAGGCAACATTGGAGTGGGAAAGAAATAAACATGAGGAGGAAAGACGGGCAGAAGCGCGACAGGGGGAAGTCGAACAGGCATAGGGGCATGGGCAGGAGGCAGCAAGCATGATTTAGTAGATATCGATCTTAGCATGAAACCTAACACAGACTTGATATTGAGGAGATTAAGCTTTGCCGACGATTTTTGCAGTAACATGGGCACAGGATCTGACAATGACGAAAAATACAGTGGGTGTCATGGGTACGTGGGGCGGACAGGCTAGGAGGAGGGGCCGATTTAGAAGAGCAAGCACAACAGGCGAACGACAGGTGCACCACACACAACACATATTTTAACAGACTAAGGGATCTCCCAGGATGCAGGAGGGAGACGACAGCAATAGTGTTTTCAAGAGGACCGTTATCTAGAGCTTATGACGAGAGCAAACAAGCACCCGCATTAGAGCGGCAGATATACGCACAGACATTGAGGACGAGAGACGGCCTCAGCAGATTAGACTATCCCGAAGGACACCAGAAGAAAAGGTGTCAAATTCACAGATGCCTTTATTAGAAAGGGGAGAGACAAGAGATCAGTACAGGCCTTGGTAGCAAACAGACAAGGAGAATGTGAAGTGTAGGTTATCATCATTAAGTGCGGGAGCCGGGAAATGGATTTATGGAATGGAGAAATTGACAGGTGGGCACAGATTAGCAGTGGGTGATATAAAAGGACTATTGGTGTCAATAGTAGGAGAAGCAGCTGATGACATATGGAAGAGGGTGGAGTTCCCAGGGGTGACGACATAGAACACAGCACACGATGGGACACTATTTGCAAACTGCAGGGCTGCATTATGGCAAGCATTATGAACACAATACCCAGGCACGTCAGATATTGGGGTGATTAAGTCACGCAAAATGAGGGAAGATGAAGACCCTGTTTAGTACATTCGGAAACTCGAGAGCCTTGGGACAAAACCATAGCCATATTTTATCACATTTTAGTGCAGGAACTGCCAGAGCCAGTACAAAAGAGTTTGAAGAAATTGGTGGGATGGAAGCAAAGGGATGGCCAGAGATACAGCTCACAATAGTGCCGCATTGCAGATTGTGGCAGGAGAAGGTTAAGAAAAAGGCAGAAGAGTGGAAGGCAGATGAGGCCAAACTAGTGCAACGAAAATTATCAAAGTATGTGATGGAAGGGGGAGTCATTACCAGCCCCACACCACAGGCACAGCAGCAGCATCAACAGCCACAGCCATTTGCACCACCCATGGGAGGAGGGTACATGGGGCCGGGCAGGCCCACAGCAGGGATTCAGAGGAAGGGGAGGTTTTCAAAGGGGGCAATGTTTCGGGCCACAGATGCATCACAACCAAGAGGGGATTCCACAGGGATTTCGGGGTTATGGGCAGCAGATGCCACTGAACACAGGGGACTTTCCTGGGGGGTTTCCAGGACAAAGGAGGGAGCCACCACAGTGCTGGACTTGTGGACAGCTAGGACATATTTTGTGGGCATGCTGATTTAGAGGGACACAACAGAATTGGGGAGGGCAGGGCCAGCAGCACTATCAAGGGTGTCAGGAAGATTATTATGCACAGGACCAACAGTCACAAGGGCAGATGCGGGGCACATATCAGCAAATGCCACAAAGACCGTCACACGCACCAGCGCATGTACAGGTTCAGACACAAGTACCACAGATGGCAGCACCACTACCACAGTATTTACAATCACCACAGATTAGGGGGAACACACAACAGCAAAAATACAGGATGATGACACATCAGACAACATGGACACAGTGGCGACAGTACCAGTTCGACGACTGGGAGGGGTTACCATGGTGGGGGACAACCCCTTTACAGGAAACTGATTATCTATGTACCCCCATAGGACAGCCCACAGACAAACTTGATGTGTCCCATCCTGTTGATCACACCAAACACTACGGAGGAACCTTGCATAGGGGTGGAGATAGGTGACACAACTTTTTCCTTTCTCCTAGACAATGGGGCGACTAGGTCATGCATTAAGGAAGGGGCATTTGCATTGTCATGTAATGCCATGAACACTGAAGGATTCTCTGCGGCTCGAGAAGTGGTTCCTTTTACTGATAACATTCCCTATCTATAGGAGATCACGGTTTATCACTACCTTTACTTTACTCTCGACAGACACCTGTAAATATCTTGGGACGAGAAATCATGAGCAGACTAAGCCTGACTATTTCATTCACAGACAAGGGCATAGTGTGCTCAATGCGAGGCATACACATGTTGAATGTAAAACAGATCATCCAGGCAAATTGTGGATGCACAGTACAAAGGGGCTGCCAGTGGACCCAGAGATGTTTCAATATGGGACAGACATTGCAATTGCACGGATGCCAGGCATTGCAGGGAAGGTGTGGCGAGTACCAAACAAATATCTGTTCAGGCCAGAGACACCACGAGACGAGCCAGAGGGAAAAATAGAGGCAATATTGGCAAGAGAGGATTGGATCGCAGTACATGCAGTGGATGACACAGGGAGGGCCTGGAGAGCAATAATTGCAGTTGCAGAGGGGTACAGATTGACTACAGTGACAGAACTATTTTGAGAAGGGAGTCTAGAATTGGAGATGGCGTTCGAAAATGAGTGTAACATTTTGGTTACAAATCCATTACACAGAAGTGCCACAGAGAATGGCAATGGCACTGGAGGCGCCACCCTCATTTTGGGGGGAGGACATGGGCAAGGTACCGGACAGTCTATGGACTATGAGTTTTATGACGTGGGGTGCATAAAGAGCATAGGAGGGGTAAAGATTAAACTGAAACCAGGAGAAATTTAGCAAAGAGTAAAACAGTATCCACTCACTAAAGAGGCAGATGATGGCATTTATGAGACAATTAATGCCCTAATTGAGAGTGGCATTCTGGTACTTTCAGAATTTCCATGCAACACAGCAGTGTACCCCGTGCGCAATGCCAATGGGGGGGCATTGGGGTTTTATTCAGGATTTAAGACCTCTTAACCACATTGTAGAAGTAGAATATTCAGTAGCAGCAAACCCGGCGACTATTTTGTGTGGCATTCCAGGGGAAGCCACCTGTTTCTTGATCATTGACTTAAAGAATGCATTCATTTCGGTTCCATTACACCCAGACTCACAAGACTTAAACAGCTTTATGTACCAAAACCAGAAGTGGAAACATACTTGTTTGCCACAGGGATACTCCGAGTCACCATCTATCTTTAACAGAGTGATGCAGATGGTTCTAATCAGCATACAGACAGAAAGAACAGTTTTGCAGTATGTAGACAACATTTTGATATGCAGCGAGACAGAAGATCAGTGCAGGGAAGACTCAGTAAACATTCTGACAGTCTTAGCTGACACGTGTACAAGGTGAACAAGGCTGAACTCCAGTACTGTCAGAAGGAGGTACTATACATTGGACAGATGATATTTAAGGACGGATGACACATTACTCCAAAGAGAGCACAGACAATATGCAACACACCCAAGCCCACAACAGTAAGGTGAAATGCAGGAGTTTTTGGGGTTGTGCAATTATTGCAGAGCATGGGTCTTTGACTATAGCACATATACAAGGCCACTATTGAGCGCACTGAAGGAAGCACAAAGGAGAACAAAGACACTGACATGGACCACAGACACGACTGAGGCGTTTGAGGAACTGAAGGAAGCCATAAGCACAGCTCCAGTGTTAGGGACCCCAGACTATAAAAAGGAGTTTTTCCTGTTCTCACACAATGACGATTTAGTGATGAAGGCGGTACTGACTCAGAAGATAACCATGGGCCATAACCCAATTGCTTACTATAGTGGAGAACGTTACCCAGTGATGAGAAGACATTATCCATGCAAACAATCATTGCTTATTCAGGATTTAAGACCTCTTAACCACATTGTAGAAGTAGAATATTCAGTAGCAGCAAACCCGGCGACTATTTTGTGTGGCATTCCAGGGGAAGCCACCTGTTTCTTGATCATTGACTTAAAGAATGCATTCATTTCGGTTCCATTACACCCAGACTCACAAGACTTAAACAGCTTTATGTACCAAAACCAGAAGTGGAAACATACTTGTTTGCCACAGGGATACTCCGAGTCACCATCTATCTTTAACAGAGTGATGCAGATGGTTCTAATCAGCATACAGACAGAAAGAACAGTTTTGCAGTATGTAGACAACATTTTGATATGCAGCGAGACAGAAGATCAGTGCAGGGAAGACTCAGTAAACATTCTGACAGTCTTAGCTGACACGTGTACAAGGTGAACAAGGCTGAACTCCAGTACTGTCAGAAGGAGGTACTATACATTGGACAGATGATATTTAAGGACGGATGACACATTACTCCAAAGAGAGCACAGACAATATGCAACACACCCAAGCCCACAACAGTAAGGTGAAATGCAGGAGTTTTTGGGGTTGTGCAATTATTGCAGAGCATGGGTCTTTGACTATAACACATATACAAGGCCACTATTGAGCGCACTGAAGGAAGCACAAAGGAGAACAAAGACACTGACATGGACCACAGACACGACTGAGGCGTTTGAGGAACTGAAGGAAGTCATAAGCACAGCTCCAGTGTTAGGGCCCCCAGACTATAAAAAGGAGTTTTTCCTGTTCTCACACAATGACGATTTAGTGATGAAGGCGGTACTGACTCAGAAGATAACCATGGGCATAACCCAATTGCTTACTATAGTGGAGAACGTTACCCAGTGATGAGAAGACATTATCCATGCAAACAATCATTGCTGCAGCAGCCTTCACAGTGGAAAGATCATCAGTGTGACGATGGGATGCACCACCACTCTTTACGTGGAGCACACCTGTTTGCAATACTGCACAAGCCAAAGAGCACACTGAATACACAGAGAGCATCAGGGTATGAAGTGATACTATCAAATGTAGGAATGAAGATAGTGAGATGCAGGACTTTAAACCCAGCACTATTTCTGGCCAACCCTCTCAAAGCAGGAGAGTATACACATGACTGCACAAAGAACATAGAGATGTTCAGTGAGACACGCAAAGTGGAGGAGGACGCACTTGAATGGGGAGACGTGCTGTACATTGACGGTTTGTCAAAAAGTGATCAAACTGATCGGATCAGACGTACTGCGACTGCAGTGGTAAGACTGAAGAAGGATGGGACCAGCAAGGTAGTTGTGAGTGCACGGCTACCATTCCATTACTCAGCACAACCAGCAGAGCTAGTGGCTCTCATATTATTTTAAATTGTTTTTATTTTATTTGTTTGTAACGTGCCGAAGCCTGCAGGTATCAGGGCGCAGCCATGAAGACAACAGACCAAGCAAATAACAGGACAAGAGACAGGCTACAGATTATAGGCTGCAAGGTACAGGTTCTTGGGAGTTTCAAGAGAAAAGGAGGGTTTTCAGTTTTTTCTTGAATACCAAGAAGTTGGGTTCCAGCCTTAATGACACCGAGATTTTATTCCACTCAAGCATCGCTTTGACTGGAAAATAACGTCCTTGGCCATTAGTTTTCTTGCCACAGATGGATTTTACCAGGCCTTGGTCTTTTGATCTTAAGAGTTTGGCCTGGTTCATATGGGGGTATTTGCTCTTTTAGGTATGCTGGAGCACAACCATAGATGCAGTGGTGACCCATCGAAGCTGCTTTGAAGATAATACGTTTGTCCATGGCTAGCCAGTGGATCAACTTCAGTGACATGGTCCCTCCTCAACCTGGATATTAGCACTAGAACACAGTGTAGAGAAGCATGTGACAATTTATTCTGATTCAGCTTACGTCACACCAACAGTAGATTCTGAACTGGCGTGATGGCTCAAGAGTGGGGTTCAGGAGAGCAGATGGGACCCCAGTGCAGCATACACTAGTACTAGACAAATTGATTGAGGTGACTGCATATCCAATGGAGCTGGCACTGGTGAAGTGCCAGGCCCACACAAAAGGGGAAGACGCTATCTCAAGAGGAAATAAAGCAGCAGATATGAAGCAAAATGCACAGCATATTTTGGAAAATTGTGGGAACTAGAAGAGAGACCAAAGGCTCAGGGAGGAGTGAGGAACATGGTGATGAGGGAAGGTTACAATGCACTACCATTGACACATATTATGGAATTGCAGGGAGCTGCACCCCAGGAGGAGAAGGAGCTATTGGTAAAGAGAGGGTTCTCCATGTCTCCAACAGATGCCTTATGACGACAGAACAACACAGGGAAAGCGGTCATGGCACTGGCATTTTTGAAAGGTGTACTAGCGCAATTGCATTACCCAACACACACAGTGAAAGAGGTCATTGCTACACGCATTGGAAAAATGTGGTTTTGCCCATATTGAATGAACATATAGCTGATTTTATTAGCAATTGCTTGACATGCCAACAGTTTACAGCAGGACATACCTTAAGAGTTGTGGGTGGAGCCATACCACGCCCCGTAGGCCAATTTCTGCATCTTCGCGTGGATTACATGGACATGGTTCAAGTTTGTCGAGGATACTGCTACATGATAGTGGTCTGTCCATTCTCCAGATAGATAGAGGTTGTGCTGTGTTCCCACGCTGCCGCCTTCAGGGCAGTCAAATTCCTGGTCAGGGAAGTATTCCCAAGATAGGGCATGTGTGAGGTCCTGCGGTCTGACAATAGCCCTCACTTCGCCAATGAACTGTTTCAGCACATCCCAACCTTGCTAGGCATTAAACACAAATTTGCTTGTGCATACTACCCACAAGCAAATGGGATGTATGGACGCCTGAATGGACTCCTAAAGAAGTGCACTTCCAAAACTGAGCAGAGCACCAAGAAAAACGGGCTTCACTGTTTGCCATTGGCACTATTTGAATTGTGAAACAAGCCAGGGTCCGACTATCATTTAACGACCCACATGTTGGTGACAGGACAGTGCATGCATTTTCCCCTGGCTCCTCCCACAAGGGCATTGAAAGATTGTGAGAACAGTGCAAACGTGTTAGAGCAAGAAATGTATGCATATATTTCTTCGTTGGTTTCTAGCACTTCTTTTATCACTCGCCAGATACAGCGAATCCAGGGAGGACCTGAAGAAAATGAAGAGAGTAAACAGAATTTCATTCAGCGCTGGAATGCACCTAGGTTTACTGGACCTCACGTGGTGGAGGCTGTAGTGGATAGGGCCATGAAATTGGTTGGCAAGAGTGTCTGGAACCACCTTCAGGACGTCAAGCATTACAAAGCAGTGGCCATGGGGATTAACAATTTCTGGCGCCTGACTTCCAGGAACACCAGGGTCGTAATCCCCAGTGTTTCCGTGAAGCCGGACGCCGGAAAAATTCACAAGTTCGGTGGCAGCCTGCCGGTGTTACCGTCACGGCTACCACCTGACTTGGAATGAGGCCCACTGTCAGTTTGCTATTTTTCTTTCCACACATGCAGGTCTATGTGAATGAGGTGAGGGTTGTTTTGGGAGTTATCCTGATGTTACCTCCCATTCATCATCCTAAAGCATTTTCTAACTAGTTTGTACACTATATAAGGAGACCCAGATGGCAGATGAGAGCCAACAAGGGGTAAATATTAACATTAAAAAGCAAAGGAGACAATGCTGACCCCTGAGGCACCTCACAAGTTACAGCCACCAGGGATGAATGATAGGGGGTAAGGGAGACTATTTGAAAACGGAAAACCAGAAACTCCTGAAACCAATCCAGGACAGCACCAGAGAACCCTGCTTCCTTCAGTCTGGATACCATAATCCCATGATCAATAGTATGGAAGGCGGCTGACGGGTCCAGTAAAATAAGACCTGCCGTGCCACCCTTGTGTCTGGTCATGGTAAGATATTCCAGCACTGATACGAGAAATGAGTACTGATTCTGTGCCCATCATATACCGAAAGCCCATCTGGCAGCTATCCAGAATTGACTGTTCTTCCAAGAGATCCTTCAATTGAGGAGTGACTACTGCTTCCAAAACCTACATAAGGAAGGGGAGCAGCGATATAGGACGATAGTTTGCCAGAAATGAAGTATCCAGAGAAGTTTTTTTTTGTAGAGGTATTACCAGCGCTTCCTCTAATTTCTTAGGGATTTGAACCCAAACTAAGGAAGAATTGACCACCTCGGCCAAAATCCCAAAGAAATCCTAAGGCGCCAGTTTTAGCAAGTGCAAAGGAATAGCATCAAGAGGAGAAGCTTTCACCTTGAAAGCGGTGAAATTAGGTGTACTGAGTAGCTTTGTCTCCCAAAATATTTAGCAATATTTTACCTCATATTAGCACGTGGAAGTCTTCATTGATCTCCTCTGAGTTCAGAGTTTAGTCAATAACTACTAGTATTGACGGTATTCTAAAAATTCTGAATTCAAAAACAGACAGGAAAACAGCAATGCAACTTCAAGATATGATTTTGTTTAACAAAACACTCCCTCTCTGAGGAGATCTTTTTTCCCACTGCAACATCCACTTTACCTCAGCAAAGAGAAAGCTAAAACATATGAAAAGCTTTCACTTTCTTATAGAGAAACTGTTTATTTTTAAATCACACCCAATGCTTGCTCATTTTAAAACATTTCCAGTTCAACCAAGTTTGCAATTAAAATGTTTAACTTATAGATACAACCTTGCTTTTCAAATATTACTTAATAAAAGCATTTTAATAGTGATAATGATGAAAGTAAAAAAAATGAAATTAGCTTTAAAGCCTCAATACTAAAAAGGCATATTTGTGCTATTCATTGCAATGTGTTTTTAAAAAGGGAAATATCCTATTCATTAAAAAAATATTATAGTTGTATTATTGTAACAAGGTTACAATAATAACTGCCTTATTTTGGGGATATATAGTGGGTCGACTAAGGGAGCAGGTAGCTTCCCTTCATTAATCAATGATTTGGCCAGAGATGTTATGGGAAGTATCTCCAGTCCCTCCACTTAGCCCCCACAACTGGGCAGGTGACAGACACATGCACAACCAAAACAGTGCATGTCTCCAAACCTTCTGGCAGGGTCTGTATATCAAAACATTAGTGCACCTCAGAGTGGGAATAATTAGGGAAAAGAGTGTGTACCCCAGACAACTCAGACCTAGAAATGGTGAGACTGTGGATGGCAAACTCTACCTTGCTGCTAGAATGTATGCACACCAAAAAGAAACATGCTGCTGCTGCGGTAACTACATCAGACAAACACGCACTCCCAAGAATACACAGGGACAAATAAGAGACAACCACTGCAATGAAGTCAGAGAGAGCCACAACACTGCATCTGGAGCCCCTAACGCATGTACACACATAACCAGAGGAAAATTGAAATTCCAGGAATGGCACAATAGGCTCTTAGAGCCTCAGTCCGTGAACAAACAGGAAACTCTGGTCAAAGCTCCTGCACATCTGAAACAATGCAAGCAGCATAGTCATGGACTGACACTAATTCCACTGCAGAGATGCAGGCTTTTTTGTGAAGCATAGCCAAAGTAGGAAAAACAGACTAAACATAACCCACAGAGAAAGCTAGTAGTGGGTGATAGAAAATAATCGTGATTGTTGGAGTTTGGAGTGAGTTGACAATACAGGAAGGGCGTGTGATAAGGAGGTCAGAGAGAGAACATACAGAGCAGTGAAGGCTGGAGACAAGAGGGGGAGAAGGACGTTCACATAGTGGCAGGTGGACAGTCTCAGTATGCGGCAGGTGAAGAACATCAGATGGTTTAAGGAGATGATTATCCAGCGGTGGCAGGAGTAGAATATTATGAGTTTCAGGAGGAAAGTAGAGGTGAACATCGGGAGGTAGTAGGAGGAGAATATCAGGAGATGGAAAGCATGAAAGAGTAGGACACTATAGATTTATTTTACCTATAAAGGCATTCTCTTGAGTTAGGGAAGGAAGATAGAGATTGAAATTGTTCAAGCCCTACAATAATTTGATTGTTTCCGTATTAAGTCTGCTAAAGAGTGATAATGAATAAAGTTCCTTACAACCCAACCCAGGTGTGTTCTGGTCTGTTGGTCAATATCCATGGTCAGATGTATGGTTTCAAAAGTGGAATTACTTGAGAAGAATAAACTGCTCATGTGACAGAACAGAAATGGGGGAGGTCAAGAGCTAGACCAGACCTGGGACATGATTATCCATTGATATAATTTAGATCCATTGTGAAAGGAATTTCTAGAACTTCTTCCAGGACTTGGGAGCATTTGTTCTACATCAGACAAACCAACAATGAAGAAGACATCAAAATACCCCATGTGACGAAAGTCTGGTCAGTAATGTGGACACTGATTTCCCAGGAGCACTTCAGAAGGGGATCAGCATGAGAGGCCATTGAATGTTGAAGCCTTTATTGGAGAGAGCGGGGGATCTTCGGACTGGCAAAGTCATTAGTCAATTACACTTTTTTCAGAAAATTCCCACCCCCTCACAGTGAACAGGAAAATGATGTAGAACTGTTTTTGTTTTGTTTAGGGAACCTCCCAGTGAGCTGCCACTCAAGGAGCAGAAAGACTGTAGCTCCCAATTTTTTCTTTTTTCTTTTGTTTGAATTGAATTAACAATTTTTACAAAATAAGAGCAAAACAGAATCCCTTTAAATCCATGTCCATGTCCATATCTAAAAAGAGTAGGTCAAAATGAGACACTCTCCCTCCCTCCCAAATAAAACCAAGCAAACAGAAAAAGACCCCTTTGTTTACATAGGTCCAAAACAAAACTCGAACAGATTGACTTCTCTTTAATAATTCCGAGTCTCTTTTTATTCCTCTCGGGCTTTCTTCGGTCATATTATTTCTTCTTATTCTCTTTAGCCATGTGATTTTACAGTTTCAAAAGGCCTACGGGCAAAGGCCCGGGCTCTCCAAAACTTTTTCAGTCTTGACCTTGTAGGGCTTCCATCATCCCTCTGGCTTTTTGCTCCAAGTCAATGCTTTTAAAAAACGATGTTACCCCTATCACACATCGAGTATCGTCTCCACTTGTCAGAATTCTCCACCAGTCTACTTCTGTTAAAGTTGTGAACGCTGCCATTATTTGTCCCAGCGATGTCTTTCTGGCTTGGGAGGTTCCTTCGCAACCCAACAAGAGATGTCTGCTTGATTTTACTTCTTCTTCCTTTTTACAGAATCTGCATTTATTTGTGGCAGTTTGTTTCCTTATGAACAAAACTTCATTTGTTTTAAGCTGGTTCAACCGGAATCTTAAGAAGGTCCTACTACAGGTTTTATCTGGGAATTTTTCCAGGTAGCTTCTGGTGTCATTTAGTCTCTTTTCCATTGTTTGGAAGCCCTTTGTTAGTCCATAGTTGTTGGCATTTTCACCTGTGGCAATCCAATCCAATTCCAAAAGTTTTTTAGATACACATTTATTACCAGCTGATCTGTTGTTACCTCAATCTCAGTCAGTCGTTTAATATGTTGCTTTTTCCACTCAAACAGTTGTTTAGTATTATCATTCTTCATTTCTCTCTCAATCAACTCCAGGACCTTTGGTTTGGTTTCCTGTATGATCTTCCGATACAGCATCAGCGTATTTCTTTCTTTGATTGCTCTCAATGCTGAAATACATAATTCTCGTCTAATAAGTGGCATGGGAGTACGCTGTGACAATCCAAGGACTTGCCTCCAAAAGAAACTCTCCAGCTTACACCACAGGTTTTCCTGGAGGGCAAACATAGCCTCTGTTCCGTATAGTATTGCAGGAACTACCTTTGTTTTGTAAAAGGTTATTACTGCTTTGAGAGAAAATTTGCCATATGTTTTGTCCATGATTTTTGCTTGCGAGATTGAGGCTTTCGTTTTGGTCCAAATCATATCCTGCATAGGTTTCTCCTTTAGATTATTACTTAGAGTCACTACTAGGTATTTAAAGATGTTTACTCTTTCCAGATTTTGATTGTCTACGAACCAATTCTGTTTTTGTATATTTCTGCTGGATGGTTCCCACGTCATCACCTTGGTTTTTGATATGTTCATTTGCAAGTTGTTTTCTTTCAGATATTCGACCAGGTTGCTCAATTGCCTCTGCAATCCCACTGGTGTAAGATCTAATAGAATTATATCATCTGCGTAAAGCAGACGTGGTACGGCTTCTCCTGCAATCTTTGGTGGGAAACATCTCACCTTGTCCTGCGTTTCTGCATAGTCCGCCATATATGCATTATATAGTGCGGGCACAAGGGGACAACCCTGTTTTACCCCTCTTGCTGTTTTGATATCTTCCAACAAAAAACCCTCTCGACTAAGCTGGACCTTGATTGATGTGTCTTGATAGAGTGCTTTGATTGGTGCTAGTATAAGGTCCGGACATTTCAGATTTTCCAGCTTTTCCCACAGTAGTTGTCTATTGACCTGGTCCAAAGATTGGACCAGGTCGATAAAAGCCACATGCACTCGTTGACCTTTTTGAGTAATCTTTGCTTTTATTATGCTCATCGCCAAGATGTTAGGAAGAGTCCCTGCATTCTTGACAAATTCCGTTTGAAACGGATCAGATTTGTTTTCTCCTTTTAGCCAAGTTTGAAATGCTTCCAATGCGAAATTTCCAAAGATATTTCCGATTACATCCCAGAGTGAGATCGGGCGGTAATGTCCTGGGTCCTCTCTGTCCCCTCCTTTGAAAATCGGGACCACTACTGCCATTCGCCAAGAATCCAGGATATTTTTTCCTTGGTTGCATTTCTTAAATAGCTTGCTGATAAACGCTGCCCACAACTCTGGATTTAATTTAAGATCACTGTTAGCTATCCCATCCGGTCCCGGAGCCCTTAAGTTACTTATCTTCTTGATTTGCAAAATGAGATCTTCTTCCTTATGCGGGATGTCCCACTGCGGTGTTTCCATGTTTTTTGATGTTTTCTCATTTTGGGTCCGGACATCGCTGTTATTTACTCGGCTATATAGTTTCTCAAAGTGGCATATCCATTTACCTTCGCTTACGTTATTCTGCAATGCATTTGTTGTTGCGTTTCCTCCCTTTATAAGTGACCAAAATTCTTTAGATTTTCGGATGCATAATATTTTTAGCATAGTTTCCGCGTCTTTCTGGTGTAAATACGTTTTTTTGTTGCCATATCCATGCTTTATATTCTATGCATGCTCTGTGCCATTTCATCTTATTCTCCGGCAAATCTGATGTAATTGCTACTCTTTTCAATTTTCTCAAGATTCTTCTTTTTAGTGCTATTTCACGGTTATAGGCATGTTGATGGTGGGTCCTAGCTGTTAGCTTCTTGCCCTTTACCATGTATTTTTCTAAAAGGTGTTTTCTTCATCTTCCCCTATCTTTAACTTTGTATTACACATTTCAGTGTCGTTTATTGTGAGTTCAATAATTGAATTTCCTGAGATCTTGAGTCTTTTGCCCCTTATATTGACTTCAAGGTCCTGCTTATGCCAATGTTTACGTTTTTGTCTGCAGTCCCAACTCGCATACAGTATATTATGGTCACTGTATTTAGTTTTTTCCACTGTGAATCTTTTCATCAGCCCTAAGAGGTCCCTTGAAACAAACGTATGATCTATAGTGCCTGTCTGATCGCCTCTTTGCCATGTTGGAATTTTCACGTTACTTTTTGATCTCAGCCGTTGTAGGTTATGGAGGTCTCTTGTCTCTAATGTTTGTTCCAAACATCTGCCTCTTGCCAGTATTTTTGCTGAGTTGTTCAAATGCTGTCTTTGATTTCCGATTCCCGGGCATATAGCATTGAAATCTCCTGTTATTATTGTGTAAGTATGGTCGTAGTTTACACTTGCTTCATCTAGGCTGTTGTTTAGGGATTCAATATATGCCTCTTTAGTAATAACTTCTGGATTCTAATACATGTTTATTAGGAGAATTTTTTCTTCCCTCTCCTCCATCTCATCGCTTTCTCTATGTTTCCAAGAAAGTAGCACAACTTGGAACAGGTGCATTGTTGGTAACTGTTCCATCACCTCCAGACCAGATCCTGATTTTATTGCTATTAATAATCTGGCCATCGGTCTTCCCTTTAAACCTTTTTTGCCAGCATGTTGACTATTGTGAAGCCATCCAGATTTGGTTTGTTTAGAAGCTAAGTCTCCTGAAGGCAAATTATGTCCCATCTACTAAGGTTTACATCATTTTCTTTCGTCAGGTGGCTGAAGCCTCTGGTGTTCAAAGACATCAGATCTATGTTTTTTTTCAATGTTGTTTTCAGTTAAACTGTTTTTTGTCCGTTGCTGGTTTTCGCTGACCATTCTTTCTTGCCTAGTTGCTAATCTTCCTTATTTAACTGGGGCATTGATGATTTCCAAGTCCACTTTATTGGCGTGTTTTTAATCTTGTTATTTTGTCTTGCCAACCACTCCCGATTATCCTTGTTGTGGTAATTCTCTTTCACTTGTTTGCTGCATTCTTTCTTATCTATCTCTTCAGGTTGTCGCAATTCCTTTCTTTCCGTTCTTTTATAATTCTCCTCTACGTCTGATGGCTCGTATTCTCTTGAGTTTCTTGAGTTTCTCCTTCTTCGCTGCCACAAACGCTCTTGGCCTGCTTCTCTCTCTGTCCTGGCCCCATTCCTTTTCGTTTTTTCCATTGGTTTTTCTTGTCTTGTTTTATGTTTCCACCTGTTTTCTTCTCTGTTTGTGGATCTTTCATATATCTCTGTGTCTCTCGTTATCCTTTCTAGGTCCTCTGCGTTTTGATTTTCCTGCCGTTTTCCCTCTCTGTGTTGTTCCATCTCTTTCATGACAAAACTCAAAATTTCAAGATGTTCACAATCCTTTCGTAACAATTCTCGGATAACTTGGGATCTAATATGTAAATAAGATTTATCTTTTCTCCCCCTTTCACACGGTTCGACTATCCATAGATCCTTACTCTGGATGTCCCGTAAATTTTGGTATCTGTGCAAAAATGTCTATGATGGTACGTCTGTTCAGGGTTAAGTCATCGTTTTCTTGATGTTTACGTTCCAATTGAAAGATACAGTTGCTTTGTATTTTCGGTACAGCCTCGTTCTTATCCTCTTTCCTTTTTGATGGTGTCTCTACAGATTTTTCTTTCAGTAGTCTCTTACATCGTAATGTCAATTTTCTAGTTTGTCCGTGTCTAGCTTTGGTTTCCGACATTAATGATGTATTATTCATCCCGGTGTTACTCATTTTTCTATCCTTGTTTTTCTCCTTCCTTTCATCCTTGGAGCTTTTATTATTTCTTCCCCCTGAATTGTTTTTATTTTTTTCTGTTTCTTCTCTTATATCTATTTTCTTCTGTTGCTCCCGTGGATGTATGTCCGGTTCCTTCTCTCTGATACAGATCTTCTTTCTCTGATCCATTCTCAAGTCAGTTAGATTTAAGGTAATCGCTTTTCTTTTGTATCTTGGAGTTGGATTTGGATCCGAATCCACCTCATCCACTGTGTAGATATTCCTTCTGTTATGTCGCATGTTGAGTTTATTGAATTTATTGACTCTTCTGATGGCCGAACACAGTTGTTAGTTCCTTTTGTTTGCACAGCAATTTTTATTTTTCTTTCACCTCTTTTTTCTTTACTTCTTTCGTCTTATCGCTTGACGTGTTCTTATTTGGAGGTGTTATCTGTTTGTCAAAGACCGACTTCTGATTAGAAAAAAATCTGAATGTAAAGACACTCGGTTTCGCTGGCTCCTTTTTTTATAATGGCTTTCTCCTTAGGGATATTTGCATGAGTGTCAGTCATCTGTTTTACTGTGATCTGTGTCTCCTCTTGATCCGTCTGTGTGCCTATTTCTCCCATTTGGTTTATTTTTACCTGTGTTTCTTGATATAGCAAACTTAATTTTATACTCTTCACGCTGTTTTCTTCCTTAGCTAATATGTATCCCTCCATCAGCGTTATCTTTGTGTTCATCGTGGCTATCAATGATGTTTGATCCCTCATTGTATCATTCAATGTTTCATAAAGTTTGGAGAATGGAGCTAGGGCTATGGTTATAGTCGACATTATTGACATTAAGTCGATTTTTTTTGTGGTGATTCTTTTAGCCCTTCTGATGACATCTCACTAAGTCTTCTATTCTGAACTGGTGTAGTTAACACGGTCACTGGTCTTGTGCCTGGATTCGTAATACTTTTGTTTCCTTTTGTTGGATGTTTTCCATTGTTCTCCTCCTTATTTTGTTGTATCATAGTTTGTGTTCCTGTTGTTTGACATATACTTTTCAAAATTGTCCCTGCTCTCTGTGTGGCTTTGGCAGCTGTATCACGTTCTGAAGTCCTTTTTTCCCTTCCAAAAAATACCTCCTTTATTAGGGGTATTCTGGGCTCAGTCTCATTTTACGTGTTCTTTTATGTTACTATTTTGAGACCTTTCAAGTTGAGATTGTAACACTTCTTCTTCAAGAGTATGTACTTTATGCTCCTCTTGTAAATCTTTGTCTATTGGCCTTTTTGGCTTCTCTGCAAGTGTATTTGGGTTGATCCTTGTTTTATTGAAGTGTCATCTTATTGGAGTTGATGTTACATTTCTCTTTGGGCTTGATTGACCTTGTAATGGTGTCATACATTTTCCCTTTACTTTGGGTATTTCTTTGTTCACATCCCCAAATTGAAAAACACTATCTAGTAATTCAATGTCTGAGATTTCATTTTGAGGTTTTATTGCAGGAACTATACCAAATAGTTTATTGATTGAGTCCACTTTTTCTACATGCGTTAATGCCCTTTTATGTGTTGTCACTTTCCCTCTTCTGTCATTTTGATTGGATTTTATTAGTTTTCCTACCATTTTTTTGACTTGGTTAGAATTTTGTTTATTCATGACACCTTTTTGTCCCTTTCGTTTGACCTTTTCTTTATTCATCTGATTGTTGGGCGTTAACTCTTGGTCTTCCTATTCTGCTTCTTGCAGTCTATCTTTGCTATTATTTGTTTTAATCTCTTTATTATTATTCTGTGGGGCTTCCTTCTTCATTGGCGTCAGACTTGAAGTCTGTAATTCTTTATTTGTTTCGTTGTGTGTGATGTCTTGTAGCTCTTCAGTGCTTAAATGATCTGACATATGGTTCCGTTCTTCCGAGGTTTCGTAGTGCCTGTCCCCTTTGTTTCTACACTCGATCCTCCCCGGATCTGCTTCTTGATGATTCGTCTCAGAGGCATTCTTCTGCCTATCAACATCATGAATTTCAGCTATTACCTCCTTCATATGTGGATAGCTGCTTTGAACTTCCTCGGGTCTTGCCTTTTGCTGGTCCAGTTTTTGCTTTGATTTACTTTACTGTTGATTTTTATCCCTAATCATTCCTGTTTTAATTAGAGGATTTTCTTCTTGGGTCCCTACGCTTCCGATTGCAGGGTTTGCTTCTGATCTCGTTTCGGGAATCTGAGGGATTGAGCGAGCATGAAGGTCTGCTAAATCATTCATCCCCTACTGTATATTGTCCCTCTCTCTTATTTGTTCCTCCCGTACTTGTAAATCGTGTACTTCCGTTTGTACGGAGTTTTGTAATTTCTCATTCTTCTTAGGTCTCTCTGTATGTTTGACTCCTCCCATTACTACCACTGTATTTGGTGTTTTATATCTTCCCTCCAGTCCTTCCTCCCCTACAGGATCCCAAGCCTTTTCACCGCTCCTTTCCTTAATTTCTATAGACTTTAAAGCGCTTGTTTCGCTCCTACATTTGGTAGGAGATAAAATATTTTGGTTACTTGTCATTCTGGTCGTACGTTTAGTAGGGGCCCACTTTAGTTTGCTCTGTAGAGGCTTTTTTAAGGAGCGAAGTACCCGCTTCTGTGGTAAATCTTTGATCTCTAAGTTGGGGCAGTCACTTTCCATGCTATCAGTGTCACAGTCATCCATTTTTTTCTTACCTTCTGAATCATCCGCATGCCATGGGTTTCCCAACCCTACCAAGTTAGAGGGCATTTCCCCCTTACTTCTGCTAGGCGGGATTTCCACGTCCATCCCTCTCTCCTCCACTAAAACCTTAGGTTCTTGGCTTCTACGTCTCTCCGGAATTGCCATCGAACTACTGATGGAGGTCTCAGCACCTAGAGGCCCTTTACTCGGGGTAATGTCTTCCTCCGCTCTTGGCATCTCCATATTTTGTTTTGTGGAAGGTTCAGCCTTACGCTACACGCTGCGTAACCAGCCGTAAACAGTGTTAAACAGTGGATCCAGTCGCCCTTAACTCTTCACGGGCTTCACGCCGCAAGGGCTCTGGTATGATGCTTATATCCGCCTTTCCACTTCCTGTGGGCGTGGTCTGCACGATCAGCTGTGTTGCACTGCGAATGACCGCGCTCGCTTCCAAATTGCTTCTGGGTTCCCCCAGAAGTCTTACGCGAGTTGGAGCGCGGTACAGCTGTAACCCTCACACACAGCGCCTGCACAGCAATCAGCAGGCTCACGAGCGGCAGCCCCTACAGGAATGCAGGTTGGTAGTAATGTTCGTATCATGTATCACGCTCTGTTTCTCCCACCAGCCGAACAGTGTTAAACAGTGGATCCAGTCACCCTTAACTCCTCACGGGCTTGTTTTCTAAGAAGAAGTTGTATTGAACTCTCTGCTGTCCATGTATATCTCCACAAACCGTGACCGGCATTGAAACGGGCTGCACATTAGATTCTTCCAATAGGAGGTCACAAACATAGTCGCACAACCGCTTCAAGTCGTTTTCTGGTAGGTCCCATTTGTTTGAGACAATCATGTCAGACCCTAGACAGGGTGAAGGGTGGGATCAGGAAGAGATAAGTCAGAGGTGATACTGGGTGATATGGGTGTCACCCTAACTTCCATGTTAAACAGGCTAGTGACAGGCCAGCAGACTCAGATGCGAGTCCCACCTATATCCTTGATATAGCAATATTGCACAGGAGATAATCCAGTAGCCTTCTCCTCAAACATTTAGATGAATACAGAAGTACAAAAGTAGTAAAAAGCCAACTGCCCCCTTATGCTGCACCTCTCTTGATATTGGGCCTCCAGGCCACCTATCAAGCCTTTAATGCCAGAAGGCAAGCGGACTATGATACTGTAAGAGATGGCAGACTTCTGAGAGACCACGAATAGCAATGGCAGCAACTGTGAAATGTTCATTTACTCCCTCAGGAAAACCAGTGGCAGATGGTCTATTGAATCTGGTTCCTCATATAAAAGTGTCGGGGAATTTTAAATGTGAAAGAAGTGGACAAACAAATACTGTTTTAACAGTTCCTGAACTCCTTACCTTCCATGTTACATGTTCAGCAGCTGCATACTTGTACCTGGCCATCAAAACAGACACGGGAATGCAAAAGGCCCAGCAGTAGAGACCCACAGACCTGGATCCAACAATAAAGTGATCAGGACAGATGATGAATAAGAAGGAAATGAGAAATGTCACTTGACCACTGATCTCCATGGACATAAACCCTAAGGTTGGTCAGTACCTATATTGATTGTGCGAACTATGTAGCCACGGAAAAGCCAAGAAAACTGAATCTATTGTGGCTGAGATACCTACTGTCATGTAGTATGCCTGTGGGAAAACCAGGCTGCAAAGATAACTCATGTCCAACCATCCCATGGATACAAACTGTTGTGTTTTCTAAGGAAAACAGTATGATATAACCAAGACCGGTGGCTAGAGCTGGAACACAAAGTCTTACAAACAGCAGAAGAACTTGAGATACTGGCTCAAGGGAGGCGAGGGAGAATCTATTGCCTTGCCATCTAGATAGAAGTAGAGAAATGTATTGCCTGTCTGGATTTCAAATTTTATCAAACCTCCCTCTGTTCCAACTAGGTACCTTTGAATAGGAGAATGCACATATACTGTTCCCTCATCCCCATCACCTGTCTACATGGGGCTAGTGAAGTATGGTCTAAGGTCAGATTACGATTCCCCATTGAGAACATATCATACTAGGCTGATATCACTGTCCTCTTAGTAGAGGTAATCATGGGACTAGACATCCTTAACTTCAAGACCTATTTTTAGAGTAGCCTGAGTAGAAGTCTGCAAACTGGAGTAAGGACCTGGATGACTGGCTGTGAACCCCCGATAGGTTATGGAATGGCTGTGCTATTTTCTCAACAAGAAAGGTCCCAAACCTCACTGGAAAACCCACCACCTACACCTCATCTACCCAAAAAGGGGGTTCCTGAAAGAGGAGTAGCTATGTGATGAGGTCCTCTTCCTTGTTTCTGGAACATCTAGTCGGATGAATATGGGGGACAGGTACCGCTCTGAAATATTGGATGATTGGTGCAGGGGTATGATGGAGCAGATCTTCTGATCCCCACTCAATCCCCACTACTGGGCCACATGGACAAAATGCCACTGGCCATTTACATGATAGTGCTTGGGGAGTATGAATGTATGCATCGGGCATCGCAGGTCAATCAATAGTGAGATCACAGATGTTGAAATCTCCTTCAAGCCCTGAGTGTATGCAAACCTAATAGCAACACATCACTACTGTGGCAACTACATCAAGGAAGCACACACCTGAATACACTGGGACAAACCAGGGAGTGCAGCTGCTGCAACACGGTTTTATTTATTTATTTATTGTGCATTTGTAAGGTGTTATACATCAAGTAAATTGTGCTTCAAAGTGCCCAGAGGGCAACAGAGAGGTAACATGGGAATGAAATGCAAAAATAACAATGAGAGATAGAGGCAGAACTACTAGACCTTGTGAGCATTCAGGACGTGCAAGTTCAGAGAGAGAGAAGGGATGAGTGGAGTTAAGTGCTAGGAGTACCACAGAGGGAAGTGCTAGCTAGTAAGCAGCTGTTAAGTAACTTGGTGAGAGTGGTCAACTGCCAATAAATAAGTGCAGACCTATGATAGCACAGGTAAGCTGGTGCCTCGGCAAGTGCCGAGAGCAGGTGGAGGCTGAGGCGATTGAGTGTGGGAGGCCAGGACCCGAGTGGACACATAAGGGCCCTGACCACCAATCTCAGCAACTGGGGGGTTTATCAGAGGAGGGAGGGAGGGAAGGAGGTCGTGAAAAGGAATGTCTTGAGGAGCTTCTGGAATTTGAGGAGATCAGGCTCAAGAAGAAGAGGGGAGGCTGTTCCATAGGAGGGAGCCAGCCGAGGAAAGAGATCGGCCACCAACTCGCTGTTTAGCGAAGCACTTGACACACATAGAGTTTGTGCTGGAGGAGCATAAAGATCTGGAGGGAGAGTATTTAGTAAAGGTCAGTTGTAAATAGCATGGTCCCAGCCACAGACAGCCTTATGGATGATGCAGAGGGATTTGAATTTGATCCTTGCAGCAACCGGAAGCCAGTTGAGAGATTTTAGGGCAAGAGATATGTGGTCTCTGGGCTTGAAGCCAAGGATAAGTCTTGCAGCCCTATTCTGGATTAGCTGAAGGGGTCGTAGAGAAGAACAGAGTAGATTAAGGAAGAGACTATTGCAGTAGTCTAGCCTAAAGAGAAGCAGAGGTCTATAGACACTGAGTTTCTGGGGGAAAGTGAGGAAAGGAATGATTCCTTTAAGGAGGTGGAGTTGAAAGTGGGCCTTCTTGGCAAGGTCCTGAATGTGAGGGAGGAAGCAAAGAGAGGAGTCGAAGATGACTCCAAGGCTTCTGGCTTCAGATGAAGGAGTGGAGGGTGGCCAGAGTGAGGGGAAGAAAGAGAGAGCAGGAGTCCCAATGGGAAGGATCTCAGTATTGCTGTCATTGAGGCAGAGATCGTTGGAGGCAAACCAGGACTGCATGGCAGATATGCATTCATGAATGATGGAGGAAGTAAGGAGAGGATCAGAGGGATGTTTAGAGAAGAGTTGTGTGTCTTCTGCATAACACTGGAATTTAGGGGAGAAGGTGGAAATTAGGTGTGCGAGCGGAGCAAGATAGATGTTAAAGAGCCTGGGAGAAAGGTTGGAGACATGGGGGATGCCGCAGATGGAGATAGAGGTGGGGGAGGAGAGGAGCCCAGAATAACCTGGTAAGGACAGTTATTGAGGAAGGAGGTAAGCCAGTCCAGTGCCTTCTCCGAGATACCTAGGGTATTGTGGAGCCATTTTATTAGGATGTAGTGGTTGCCTGTGTCAAATGCAGAGGAGAGATCAAGTAGAATGAGAACAGCTGGAGAATTAGAATCAAGAGATGCGAGCAGTTCTTCAAAGGTGTTCAGAAGAGCAGTTCCCATGCCTCTGGATGCTCGGAATGCAGATTGAGGGTCATGGAGGCAACCAAGAAGTTCAGTGTGTTGCGTCAGTTCAGGGAAGACCAGCTTCTCCAATGGTTTCCAGAGGAAGGGGTTGATAGAGATGTGGTGGTAGGTAGCCGGACAAGACAGGTCTGCAGAACGTTGTTTTCAGCAGGGAGCGCACAAGGGAGTGCTTGAGGGAAGAGGGGAAGGATACAGTAGAAAGAAAATGGTTACAGAAATCAGCAAGTGCTGGTACCGGAGTGCCAATATTGTCCTTAATGGTTCTGGAGGAACAGGGGGAGACCTATGTAGAGGTGGAGTCGAGTACCCCACCCAAAGCTCCTCCCTCATGATGCCTATATGTTGGGAGCCAGAGTGTGAGACACGCGCATTGCTAGTGAGAATATCTATACCAAAGAGAATCCTGGAAGTAAGATTTCCATTGAGAAAGCCATACATGCATACACAACCATTTAAATGAAGTCCCGTAGGAAGTTGGGAAAAGCAAGTGAGAAAGCAGACTGGTGACATCATACAGACCAGAGATGACACACATGAGAGGAGATTAAAGAGTATAAGCATTCTATAGAAATAAAGGAGAAGATGCTAAGTATGAGCAACATTTTGGGCTCAAGATGAAGATGCTCATGCTACAGAAATAATGAAGAAGTTATCAAGTCGGTTTACAATTGTACAGAAGCAGTAACGCAAGTACACAAAAGTATTTTAAAGGCTAGCTATGTAGTGAATAGATTGCGGTGATGCATCAACGTACATGCATAGGAAACTTATGGACTATGGATGATTCCACAACGCACTTTAGCAGAGCTAGATCCAGTGAAAGGAAAGGTTTTCAGTGTGTCACAGTTCGAAATTGGAAGTTGGACCATGGAAGTGAATTAAAGAAGGGTCTGGCTGGCTCAACACCAACAGGTCAAAGCCACCTCAGGCCTGAATGTGAGCAGAATGGTTACAGAACGTGTGAAAGAACAGAACTCCTGTCTTAAGTGAGAAGCGAAAACATTAAAGACGTCAAAGGTTCATCATTTATAGCATTTTAAATACAGAAAGACTCAAAAACATTGGCCCTCATTACGACCCTGGCGGAAAGTGACTGACCTGACCGCCATAGCGTAAATAGCGTTTCCGCCATTGCACGACAGAGCAAAGTGCGTCTAATTCCGACCCATCGGGCACGAGCACTACGCCATGGCGGAAGTGCAAAGTCCGCGATGGCGGAAATGTCCCCAAAACGGCCCTCACCGCCGCCGTACGGCGCCCTAGGTGCAATTCCGCCACCCATCATAGCGGTCACCGCAATGAGCGGCAATCGGAAAGTATGGTGACCGGAAATATACGGAAACGGAAGTAAAAACATGGTCCCGGAACGGGAAACAGCACGCCGTACACCTATAAAAACACTATTTCCACACAACCATTAAAAATACTACCCTGAGACTCATCCCAACCCGTCATCCACCCTAGTGAAACCAATAAAAATGGGAAAAGTAGCGAAAAAAGCGTGCGACCGCAAGCGGCAGGTCCACTTCTCCCGTGAGGAACTCACCGTGCTCACAGAGACCCTCCAGGAGAATGCTGCCGTCGTCTTCTCGACGCAAATGACCAGGACGGCACTTGCGAACAAGAAGGCCATATGGGCCCTGGTGGCACAGCGGGTAAGTGCGGTGGGGACCGCACCCCGCAACCCACAGCAATGCAGAAAGCGATGGGACGACCTGCGGATACGCGTACGGAGCATACTATCCGCCAACCGTAACATTGCCACAGCTACCGGGGGAGGATCGGAATCACCCATCAAGTTGACCCCCTGGGAAGAAATCTGTGCCTCCACCATTGGAATGGAGAGTATAGAGGGAGTCGGAGGGATGGAGAAAGGAGTGCAGACATCCGAAGAATCAGGTAGGTGGGCCAAATAAAACAATGCCAAATCCACAATGTCCAATCATGTGAAGCACCACGTGTCCACATAGTGCAACAGAAACACATGTCCAGGAGAACGTCCACATACATAGGCCTGATAGCGCACTTTAAAAGTCACATTAAATACATAAATAATTAAAAATCCTAAAAACACCCTCTACACGTGCAGCAGGCACACCCTAACTGCAGGCTGCAAAACAACTGCATCCTCAATCCACACAAAAATGAAACCACCTCCAAGGCCCCAACCCAAATCACCCTCAGGTACCACCCCAATGCATGTGATACATTGCCATTCCAATTTCCACAGACCCATTAATAACGCTCGCCCTCCTTTACTCCACCACAGGGTCCGATTCAAACGACGAGCTCCACGACACCCCTACCAGCACACCTGCAAAGAGGGCCAAGACCAACGGCCAAAGACCCTCCACCTCAGCTGCACGGATCAAGACACGGCAGCAGCACAAATCAAGTGGCAGCACACAGGAGGGAACATCAACAGGCACCCCAGCAGCCAGCATGCCCACAACAGCACCACCACAGGTCCCCCCAATGGATGCCACAGAAGGCACTGCTTCTGGTGGCAGCAGCACCATAGGTGACACTGCATTAATGGCAGCATGCTCCGACACAGAAAACGGGGATGTCGATCTAGGATCCATCCATGACCTGTCTCAATCCCCCTGTTTGTTCCATCCCGTACACCATGAGGATACCACGCAGGGGCACCCACAAGACGACGACTGGCCATCCCCCACAAGCCCTGTGGCAAGGCAACATGAGGTGACCAGCCCCTCTGTGACCCCACCGCAAATGGCCATGGCCCAGCAGAGGCAACAGTCCCTCGACCAGGTGATCGTGCAACAGCAGCGACTGGCCACGCTCCTCAAGGACCATGCTGATGAATGTGGGGGTACTAAGGCAGCCATAGAAACATCAACTGAGACACTTAGGGCAGAAATGGAGAGAAGCACAGAGACACTAAGGGCACAAATGGAGAGAAGCACCGAGAGCCTGAGGGGGGAACTGCATGCGACGTCCAAAGACGTATGTGCTGAACTTGCCGCTGTGCGCCGTGTGCTCACTGAGCTCTCACAAACCCTTAGGGACATGCATGGACGTGAGCAGGCAGAGACATCATCCGTTGCAAGTTCCGTCCAGGGCAGCCCCCAACGTAGATCTGGGAGGAACCTGCGCTCCACAGGCAGGGGTGCCCCTGATACCCGGAGAGGGGGCTTGCAATAGCGTCTGCCCACTGACAATGAGCATCTTCGGACACTGGTGTTCGGGGGGGAGGTAGGAGGGTGGAGGGGGTGTGTTGGGCTCACTTGGGTGGCGGGTCGATGGGGTGTGTAACATAATTTCACATATGCCATAAACAATGCACGATCATCCAATGAGATGTGTGGACATTGATCTTTGTGTACGAGGCCATAATAGGCGTACAGTCCATATTGTGCATGTTCCAGACACACACAGTGCCACAAGTCCCGTGTCCATGTATCAGCCACCAGGCGTGAGTGCTAGAAGCATGCATCTATGATATGCTGACGAATGTCACGGCCCTCCTGTGCCTCGCAGACTCCTTGAGGTGCTGCCACATCCCCACCCTCATCATGACCATCTTCAGGTGCTTGCAGTTCTGCGTCAGGGGGCATGGGCACATTTCTACGTACGCACATGTTGTGTAGCATGACACATGCCATGACCATCTTTGCAACCTTCTCATGGCGGTACAGGAGTGCCCCGCCAGACCTGCTGAGGCAGCGGAAACGAGTCTTCAGTAGGCCGAATGCCTGTTCTATGACTACACGGGTACGTGAGTGGGCATGGTTGTAGTCCTCCTCATGCTGGTCCTGTAGGTTCCGGAGTGGTGTAAGGAGCCATCTCTTCAGTGGATACCCGGCATCACCTGTATGTGGACAATAAAGGATGTTTGTGGAATGACATTGCTACGTACGCACCCCCCCCCCTTCCTGCCAGGTCATTGCCGCATCACATACCTCACATTATCATGCTTGAAATGAGACTCACCGAGTAGCCAGGATCTGTTCCCTGCGTGTCGCTCCATGTAGCGTGGTATTTTAGAGTTCCTCAAGACCATAGAATCATGGGTTGATCCAGGAAATCGTGCACAACAATGTGTAATGATCCTGTTGGAGTCACACACCATTTGTACATTCAGAGAATGAAATTGTTTTCGGTTGCGGTACTGGGCCTCCATGGCATGTGGGAAGACCAATTCCACATGGGTGCAGTCGATGGCACCAATGCAACCCGGTATGCCTGCAAGTGCATGGAATCCCACTTTTGTGTTCGTAATTTCCTGCTCCGAGCGTGGTAGAGAGATGTAGTCGTCTGCGTGCCTCAGGAGGGCATCGAGCACTTGCAATAGTGTCCGTGAGAACAGTGGCTGTGAAATGCCATGCAACTGTCTGACTGTGTGCTGGTAGGTGCCTGTGGCCAGGAAGTGGAGTACAGACACCACCTTCAGTAGGGGTGGGATGGCGGTTGGGCTATCTATCATGCTGACAAGGTCAGCCTGTGTCATGTCCACAATGGCGGTTATGGTGTCCCGGTCCAAACGGTAGAGGGTGTGGATCTGCTCATCAGTGAGGTTGAACGGATGTGCTCGGAGGCGTGGGATTGCGGGCTGCCTGCGTGGTGGTAGTGGCTGTGCTGGCGGCCCTTGCTGGCCCTGCCTTGCGCTCCTCCTCCTCCTGCGTCTCCTCTGTGCGGCCGGTTGTTGTTGTAGTTGGTGTTCGTCTTCTTCTTGAAGTTGGAGTACTTGCAGTGCTATCAGGTCCCCCAGGGCCAACATCGCTAGTCCTGCCGGTAGCATTTCGGAGTGGGTGTGGTTGTGGGAGGGGGTTGGGTGTGCAGTTTATGTGTTTTCAGGCTGTATTGCCTCCACCTGTGGTGATTCATTCCACCTGTGCAAGCTGCTATCCCCTTTGGGCGAGCACGTCCCGCACACAACGCTGCAATTCGACGAATGGCATCTTGCTATTACAATCATGTATTTGTTCCCGATGGCAGTGAAATATTGGTTCATATGTTCATTCTGCTATGGTCCCATTGTTTCACATACTATCTTTGCAGTCGCGAACAGACTTGTGAAGGGTCAGTGGAATGTAGTACTCGATTAACGGTGGACCCTCATGCAGCACTGTACCGAGGTTCACCGACGGGCGGGGCGTCCCTTTTGTGAGTGAAGCCAGTTGCCATTTTCACACACTGCCGCACTAGATGGATGAATTTGTGATTTCAAGCGGTCACAGATGCCTTTTCGACGTGATGTTGCAAATGAGGAATTCGAAGGACAGCGCTTTCGGTTTTCAGCTAGCGGTGAGGAGATGCCCACAGGTCTGACTGCAAATATAACGTTCTATTGTTCAATGTCCTTGGGACAGGGGCCATGGCGAGAATGCAATGATTGATATGAATAGTATGGGATGCGCAATAGCGTAGTGGACGATGAGGCCGGACGTTCCCAAATACATGTTACTTCACAACACTGGAATTACGGGCTGGAGCACAGTGGATTTTGCAGACTGCATTACGCACAGACTCAATGGAAATTTCACATGTTATGTGAGTATGAAATCAGGCGTTTTCATTACGGGATGAGGGAATGATGTATGGATGCATGGACAGATGATTTAATACGGAGTTTGCCATGTACAGGGCTTTTTGGAATCTGTCCACCTCCCCTGCGCTATGTGATGCAGAGCTGCCATAGTGGGACCATCGTCTATCTGGCCTTGTTGAACCCTCCCTGTCTCGACGCGCCTTCAGACACTTGTGTCTATGCACGTTACTAATCCCATCTAATGGATTCTGTTTTAACAGACGCATGCACAAAAACACTCGTTTGTAATAGTGTATTCACCTCGATATATATAGTTATGATTCGCAAGTGGTTTTTGGGTGGGTATAATCCTTTGGAGTGGGCTAGCATGCATATGGCTGTGGATTTAGTGTGATCATTGAAGTGAGTAATTCAAATGAAGTTCTGATGGCCATACTATTCTTTTTCATTTCATTTGGGTGACAGGTATCTCCTCCCCTTTTGCCACTGCCATCTGTATGCCACTCCTGCAGATGGATTTTACTCCCGACACCTGCTGCTTCGTGTTAATCAGTGGAGCACCATTACGATCTTATGGGACGATCGCCAATGGGCCACATGCCCTTACGCAGTACTAGTGGCTAGGAGCAACATTTCGGCCTTTCAGCTGGATTAGTGCCTACCTAATGGGACGGCCCTGCGGTTCTAGGCGCTTCCATGTTGCCTTTTTGAACGTGAATGTAGCCCCTGTGTACCATGAAGGAACAGGGCGTCACACAAGAAGAAGCTGGTCATTTATTGCGGATGCAGGCCACAATGATGAAATATATTTTGGAGTTCATGACCTAATGGCTGTATGGGCTTGGTGATTTTGTTGTGCATTAAATTTCTATTCTGATATGAACCGTGTAGCGTTCTTCTTTGCAAGTGATGTAGCATATTCCTATTTGTGGAGCGATGTAGTGTGAGGAGATCTGCATTGGGTTCCAGCTTCGGAGTATAGTTGCGTGGTACTGTACTGGGCGCGTTTGCCTACGAAGCCCAGTGAGGTCAGGGATAGGGGCTACCATTATGACTGTTTTAATGATGTCATGCTCAGGGGCGGGGGATTAGCTTTTGTGTAACAGATGCCGGTCAGCCAGGTGGATTGGTGGAATGATGTGATTATCAGAATATGGCTGGTCACAGGTGCCTGTGTTTGCGTGCGTTTCTTGGAGGGAGACTGAGGTCATGTCCATTTGAACGGCTTCTGTATTCGTGCCATCTGTGCCCTGCAGCTCCCATTGGCCCCTCTTGAGATGAGCCTGGCTGCTCAGTCACTCTGCCAACTTGTGTGGTGCATGCTTATGCTGATGGTTGGTTTGTTTACTGGCAGGAGTACAGGGCTGGTGCAGTGTCACTCAGGATACTGCTTTGAATGTTGCCTTACACTGGTGTCAGTCGATGAGGGGGCCTGTTTTTGTTTGTCTCATTTTTCTGTTCATGTTGCTGGACTTGGCCCTTCACATGCCTGTGCTGCATCAGTGCGGCAATGGTGCCATGGCAAATATGGATGCCCACTCACAAGGCACTTGGAGCCCCTAGATTCATTTGTTCGTTGGCAGGCATGGATGACTTGTACATTTCACTGGTTGCATTGTGTGACTTCATTGCACCTACGAGGAGTTGTGCAATGTGGCCAGGGAGTGGTGTACAGGCACTCAGTAGGGCCGTTTACGGTTGGTTCGCGATGCCGTACTTCTCACCATGGCGGAATGGTACTTTCCGCCATGCTTGATGGCGTTAGGTGCATGTCCGCTAGGGTCAGAATTCGCGTACCGTTGCGCCATGGTGGTGATTACGGTTTGGCATGGCGCGCGTGCGCGTACTTGGTGCAGTTAGCGTTGGCGTTCACTACGGTGTCGCTAATGGCATCGTACTTTACGGTGACGGGTCATGATCGCACCGAGCGCTATTCGATGGCGGTATTGCATTTCCGCCATCGTTTTTCGATTTCCGCCAGGGTCGTAATGAGGGCCATTGTCTGCAGTCAAGTAGTTGGATGAGAATAGATACAAAGACAAGCTGTATCGAAACCAAGAAGACAGAGTATGCTATACTCCCTCACATTCTTCAGCACAGAGAACATTTTCAAGGCTGCCTTCAATGCCTTAATTGACTGCCAGACTGTAAGGTAGATGATCGAACACAGGGCTAATTGGTGGGATGCTATGGTTATGACCAGTCCACTGGCACCTGGATGATAGCCTGCATGCTACTTGCATAGGTCAAATATTACAGAGGGGTACAAGGGTGCCAACCAATTGTACATAACCACGTAATAGAGAACCCTATAGTTTGGATAACCAATGGGTTGTTGTGTATTTGATGACGTTCATAGAAACCTGCACTAATGGAGGGCATAGTTGCCCCACCTGATGTTAGAGACCCAATCACCTTCCTGACAAGTATGGAAGGTATCAGGTAATATTATCCCCATATATATGGTCGCCGTAAATAATATCGCCGGGTAAAGGTTGTGGCGATATTATATGGGTGACCATATATATGGGGGCAGGGGCAAAAAAAAACATTTTTTTTAAAAAGATTTAAAAAAAAATTGGTGGTTGCGGGGGTGTCCCCCGCATGTTCCATGCAATAATGTCGCCACAAAAAACGTCCATTTTTCGGTGATATTTTTGCATGGCGAGATTTTTGTGGCGACATTATTACATGGAACCATATGGAACATATACCAAGATGTTCCCTGTAAGCCTATCACCATTCCGAGTCAGTTTTTGTAGTTTTCAACATAGGTAGATGTCAATAATGACGAACTTTCATTTTAAAGGTGTTTTTTATGTGTTGCATTGAGTGTGAAGATGGAGCAAACGCGCTGATCTTCGTTGAAACTCCCTGTTTTAGATAATTGACACTAAAACAGTCACAATCTGCCATCTTCCTGAGTCAGTTTGATTATTGATGTTTGAGTATGTTCTGCATCTCCATCCGTCTCTAAGTATTGTTGTATTGTTATCTCGTCTTAATGGGCTGGGTTGGATACCCCAGTTCACGTGGTAGCAGAGCTGATGGTTAAAAATCAATTGATCTAGTAAACTTTGGGGTCCCAGAAATATCGGACGTCCTCCGCCATTTAACTGAAAGAACATGAGGCTCCGTGTAGATAGCGGCTGTTAGTTTAAAAATCTTGCAAGTAAAGGTGGGACCGGTCCCTCGTTTTCAAGCGGAATCCCCTCCCGATTTTTACAGGAAGCTGAGCGGACCGAAGGTTGAAGCGGCTGGTTAAGGGCGGAGACGATCCCAAGGGTAAGAATTTGAAAACACAAATGGTGAGTAGGCTGAGTGAGGTGGCAAGCTGAATGAGCACTGAGTAGGGAAGGGTGATAACGGGGATTGAGTAACGGATGGTTGGTTGATTGGGGTATTTTAGTCCTTGGGTTAAGACGAAGAGCATCATAGTGTGAGACGATGAGCGTCTATTTTTCTGGAAAGCATTTATTTTGTGTGAATAAAAATAAAAAAGGCGACAGTTGATTGTGACCCAATCATGATGGAGGATATCACTCCGCTCATAAATTTGTGCAGAAAGCTGCCAACACACACACCCAAACATAAGCAGAACAGTGCAGAATGGGTAGGGTACGGCAGATAAAATGTTCATGCCATGGCCACAAGGGGGATCTGTATAAAGCAGTCTTGCAACATATGATGACATATTTGCATGCAGCATATACGGGCAAATAGTTAGAAAAAGCTTAGCGAGCTTAGAGCTCTGGAAAATGCACCAGGAAGAAAGGGAAGACCCGCCTCCTGAGGACTGAATGCTTATCCAGTGTAAAGAGGGGGGTGAAGAGCCTTCTGCTCCCCCTGCCGCACCTGACGTCAATGGCGATACTACAAAAGATGAAGGATTATATCCTTTAAGAGAGCTTAAAGCAGTGACGGGGTATAGTAACCCGACGTATAAATCACCTGCTTGTAGCAGTGACGAGAGTCCCGAAAAGACTACAGAAAGAGATGTGATTCCTAAAGTCCCCCGGGACAAGGAAAGAAGTGATTGATTGGGTATGTCTTTGGACATAGAAAGAGAAATAAAAAGATGGAAAGGATAGAAAGATAAAGCTGATGAGATAGCGCTTATACAGAACTAATGGATGGGCGGTCAGATATTGCTCAAACCTGATGGAAAGAGCATCAAGAAGTAAGGCAAAAGGAAGATCAGGATGAACAGGATAAAAAAGACAGAGCAAGAGAAATGATTGAAAGAGGGTGAGGCTAAAAGAAAGAGCAGACAAAGAAGGGAATAATTGTATCAAGATGAAAAGTTGAAAAACAGGAAAGAGCAGAAGAGCAAAGGAAGTATGACAACAGGCAAAGAACAATCGAAGAATGAGGCAGGCTAGAAAGGAAAAGAGAGGAAGAGGAAGAACAGAAATTAAGGGAAAAAGTAATACAAAGATGCAAAGATGATGAAGTACGTAGAGCAAATGAGAGAAGAGAGGTGAACATACAGGAAGAACAAAGGGTTAGGGAGGAAGCAAGGAAACAAAGAGAGCTTCACAAGGAAATAGAACTCAAGAGAAGGCAGAGGGCATGTGACATTGAGCGCATAGAAAAAGAGTTAATGGAACCTAATCCAGTAGTAGCATGGGAGGACATAGAAGAGTTCTTCCCAACCCATGAACCACTGCCAGGTCCGTCTTGAGTAGATCTAGAGGATAATATTGATATAAGAAGCATTGGAGAAAAAATTGATAAGGTCTATCATGACATGAGGACCAAAAATTAATCGAAAGGCAAGGGAAAGAATGATCAATTTGAAGGTGCACAGCTGCAAGGCAAGGAGGGAGGTTTGTTTAGCCTTGAGTCTTGAATAGAGATGAGAAAGAGGGAAGCCATAGTAGGTGGGAACAGGATATGTCAGACGAAGATAGAGAAACCTTCCGTGGGGAAGAGGGAACTAATGTATGTGGTTCTGAAGGGTGTTCTCCGATAGACAGAGATGTAGGATGGTCAGACCTAGACCCACCTAAACCGAGGATGCCAGAACCACTGGCATGGCTAAATCGACCAAAAGGGCAGTCCCATAGTGTGAGGGGGGATTCGTCACCTTATGTGAGCAGACTAAGGTCATTACCAGGAAGAAGACGGTGTGGAACAGTTGTGATGATGGGGGACGAATGCGATTTTGGAATCTCACAATTCCCATTGTTAGAAAAGGGAGGGGTCAGACCACAGTATATTCCTTGGCGCCAGATGGATAAGAATAATTTAAGGTGACATTGGTCGAGAGCAGGATATGCAGGTGCCACTGCTCGGAACACTGCTCACTACGAAGCACTGTTTGATAATTGTAGAGCGGCAGTCTGGAAAGTGCTTCGAGTAGAATATCCAGACACATCGGACATGGGAGCTATAATGGCACGCAAGATGCAGGAAGAGGAGGATCCGTTGATTCATATTCAGAATTTCCAAGAGCAATGGAGCTTGGAAACACGCAAGCAATGGGAGAAATCTATACCTGTATTCATATATTATGTCAATGGGTGCCAGACAAGGTGCAGAGACAGCTTAAGAAATGGGTGGGTATGGAGGCAAAACTGTGGGTAGAAATACAGTTGACAATAGCGCATCTTTGTCGTTTGTTACAAGAGAAAATCCAAAAGAAGGAAAAAGGCAGGAAGCTTGAAGAGGCTAAATTGGTACAGAAAAAACAATCGAAATATGCTATAGAAGGGGCAATGTTAACTAGTGGAGAAGGGCAGGGAACACAGCAAACAACGGGCATGCCGCAGGTGAATAACAAATGGCAGTTCGATCAAGGAGGGAATGGATTTGCACCACATCCTAGAGTAAACCTCAGTGGAAGAGGAGGTTTCAGAATATTCAAAGGAACTTCCAGAGTAACCAAGGTGGGTTTCAGGCTATGCAGAGTGATAATCAAGGCATGCAGGGAGGGAAAATTAGAAGGGTCCCTCCTGTATGTTGGACACGTGGAATGACTGGGCATATAGCACGAACATGTGGAAACCAAGGGTACGTACAGAATGGGCAGTTCTCAAGAGTGGGGACTGCTTTTCCACCTGCATGTAGTGCACAAAATAGGGATGGGTTTGCCCAAGATCAAACAGTGTATCAAGCACAAGTGCGGAGAATACAACAGGCTTTGCAACCACAGCAAGCCTCATTGAATCCGCCACAAGGGCAGTCACAGCATGCACCCATGCAAATACACCAGAGCACAAATACAGGACAGTTTTTGACTCCTAGGATAGGGGGTATCACCATCGAGGGAGGGAATCCTTTCACGGACACAGGGATAAGCATGTACCCACAATAGGACAGCTCACTCGGTGACTTGATGTGTTCGTTACTATCAGTAATGCCAAATCCTCAAGAGGAACCAAGATTGACGTCAGGATAGGAGGCAAATCCTTTTCTTTTTTGGTAGACACGGGTGCAACTCGCTCATGTATACAAGAAGGAACATTTTTAATGTCAGGTAATGCCATGAATTCTCAAGGTTTCACAGGAGCTACAAGTAGAGTTCCTTTTACTAAAAAATTGCCAGTCTCAATAGGAGAGTGTGATATGTCTGTTCCATTGTTGGATTCGAAACAGACACTAGTTAATATACTGGGTCAAGATTTAATGACGAAGTTGAATATTTTTTTTTTTTACCGATGAAGGTATAGTGTGTTCAACACCAGGAATACATTATTTAAATGTGAGCAAATTTATTATGGCATTTACAGGGCAAATAGCCATACGATGAGCATCGTTAGAACCAGAGGTGTTTCATTATGGAGTATACATTTTGTTAACATGGCTGCCTGGTTTAGTAGGTAAAATTATGAGAATACCTGATAAGATTCTCTTCAGACCAGAGATCCCTATGGACGAAGAAGGGGGACAGATGTTTCCCTTAGAACTACAAGCAGCAGTGGTATGAGGGGCTTTGGCTATGCTCATAGGATTTGATGAAAATGGCAGCTCATGGAGCACAGTAATCGCTATTGGAGAAAGTTACAGACTAACTGACATCACCGATGAGGACATGTTTAAAGATGACCCATCTCATATCGAAGTAGTGTTCAAGATGAGCATTACATATTGGGTTAGGGCAGAAAGACAAGCGGTCCCGCAGAGAATGCTGATAGTGAGACAGAGTCCTGCATTCTTTGATGAAGACATGGCGAAAGTGCCAGCTTCTTTATGGACTACGGGGCCTTATGACGTAGGCCTATTAAAAGGGGTTGGAGAAGTCAAGATTAAACTGAAGCAAGTATCAATTTTACCTCAAGCATCATGTCTCGAGTGGCAAATTAGGCTATTTTTAAGACAATATCCACCATGATGGATCAAGGCATTTTAGTAACGTCAGTCACCATGCAATACGGCTGTGTATCCTGTCAACAAATCGAAGGGGGGGTTGTGGCATTTAATTCAGGACATGCGCCAGATTAACCAGATTGTAGAGGCAGAGTTTCCTCTAGTTCCTAATTCACTGATGATTTTATGTAGTATCCCTGTTGAGGTGAGATATTTCACTGTGATCAAATTGAAAAATGTGTTTTTCTCAATCCCGTTGCATAAAGATTCTCAAGATCTGACGTCAATTACGTTCAGACAGACTAAGTTAAAAAGCACAAGATTACCCCAGTGGTGGTGTGAGTCTCCATCGATTTTCAATAGAATCCTGCATATGGACTTGATTTTATTTGATTTGCCAATTGTTGTGCCGCAATACGTAGATGATATTTTTATCTGCAGCACATCAGAAGAAGAGTGCAGAAGTGACTCAGTTAAGCTAATGATTATTTTAGCTGAGAAAGGATACAAGGTGGACAAAGAGAAATTGCAGTCTAGCCAAAAAGAAGTGTTATCCATAGGCCAGCTAATCTCGCATGAAGGAAAGAAAGTTATACTTGAAAGGGCTGAGGCCATTTTGAAAACTGCAAAACTGCACACGATAAATCACATGCAGCAATTTTTGGGATTATGTAATTATGTGATAGCACGGTATTTGATTATAGATTTTACACAAGGCCATTGTTGCAGGCCTGAAAAAGGCTCAAGCAAGTCAGGAAAAGATTGTATGGACTGAGAAAATAGAGGAAGGGTTTGACGAGTTGAAAAAGGCAATTTGCACAGCTCCAGTATTGTGCATTGCTAATCATTCTGAGGAATTATTTTTATTTTTACACACAAATGGAACAGTCATGACGGCAGTGCTCACGCAGAGAACTACTTTGGGATATAAGCCCTAAGCATATTACAGTGGGATTTTGGACCCAGTAATGAGTGGTCACTTCCCCTGCAAACAAACTTTGGCAGCTGCCGCATTCACCATTGAGAAGTCTGCCAACATTGTGACGGGGTGTTCCATGACGTTATTTGTTGAGCACACACTATTTGTGATTTTGGAGAAACCTAAAGGTACACTAATGTCTCAAAGAGCTTCTGCTTATGAGGTGGTTATATCGTATACAATGATCAAAATCGTTAGATGTAAGACTGTGAATCCTGCCAGTTTTGTAGCTGAACCACTGGCAGAATACAATCATGCACATGATTGTGCGACTTTTGAGGAATTCTATGACGAGATTCCGAGAGTAAAAGAAAATGCTCTAGTAGCTGGGAAAATTCTCTTTATTGATGGGTCTTCGAAAAATTGATCAAATTGATCGGCAAAAGTATTCAGGTGCCACTGTGGTAAGGCACATGGCTAATGCGGAATTTGAAGCAATGACAAGTGCACGACTACCGTCCCACTTTTCAGCATAGGCTGCAGAATTAGTGGTGCTGATTGTCGCGCTCGAGAAACACGCAGACCAGGAAGTGACCGTGTACAGTGACTCGCCTATGTGACGTCGAGAGTACATGCATGGCTAGCACGTTGGAAAAGGAGGGGCTACATCCAAGCGGTCGGTACTCCGGTGCAACACGCCACCTTATTGGATAGATTTATTAAAGCACTACAGCTTCCAGTAGCCATCGCAATCGAGAACAGACTTTATCTCACGCGGAAATCAAGCCGCAGACAAAGAAGCAAAACGAGTTGCATATTCAAAAGATATTATGAGCTTTGATATGCTGATGTGAATGAGAGAACGGTGGTAATGATGATAATAAATGAAAGCTTCAATTACTTGTCAAAGCACAATTAATGGAAGTACAAGGTGAAGCACCACAGGATGAGAAAGATCTGTGGGCACAGAGGGGGTGTTCTTTATCCCCTTCCGAGGCATTGTGGTGACAGGAAGCACTGGTAAACCGGTTATGCCTGTAGCCTTATTGAGGATGGCGTTGGAACAGCCACACTACCCTGCGCATGTCACTAGGGAAACCCTTGCAGCAACTATTGCAGAGGACTGGTTCATACCGAATTTGTTAGAACATGTTGCATTTTATGTAGTAAATTGCATCGTATGTCAAAAGATTACTGCTGGGCACACGCTGCGAACAGTCAGAGGTGTTATCCCTCGACCGAATGGTCCATTTCAGCATTTACATATTGACTATGTTGATATGCTGCAGGTCTGTAATGGCTATAGATATATGATAGTGGTGGAGTGCCCCTTTTCTAGGTGGATCAAAACTAGTTCATGCACACACCCAGACACCACTTTTGCTGTGAAGTTCCCAGTTAGAGAAGTATTTCCTAGATGGGGAGTATGTGAGGTATTGAGATCAGATAATGGCCCACATTTTGTGAATGAAGTGTTCAAGCAAATTAGCTTATTGCTCAGTCTAAAGCATACGTTTACTTCAGCTTATCACCTGCAAGGGGATGGGATCTGTGATAGGATGGCTGCATTACTTGCCTCTTGCATTATATGGATTGAGGAATCAACCAGGCTCTGACCATCATCTTACGCCCCATGAACTAGTAATAGGGAGGTGAATGAGAACCCCTCTCACTCCTCCATCGAGGACTATAGGTGATGCCCAGACAACAGCAAAATTGCTAGAAAATGAGCTACGTGCCTAAATAACATTTATGACTTCAAGTATCGCTGTCATTTCAGACCAAGTCAAGCGGATGCAGTGTTGGTCTCAGAACACAGATGAACACCATACAGCAACCGGATCAACTGAATTTCGATTGCCAAGTTTGTTTCCTGGTGACCTATTTCTGATCCATAACTTTGTCCGCAAATGGCATCAACCTCGGTTTAATGGTCCCTTCATGGTAGAGGATGTTACTCCATCAGCAGTGAAAGTGCAAGGAAGACACGCTTGGATATTCCTCAGAGACGTGAAGATCTACAATAGGGAGACTACCACATCCCTACCCCATTCGGAAGCAGGTCAAGGAGAAGTAGTTCAGCATGTGCAGACTAGATTTATGACGAGGAAGAAGGACGAAGAGACTGTCTAGAAGACAGATAAAGAGTTAATTGGACTGTGGTTCGTTTGAGACACTCTTTGTAGCTACTAAGCAGGGAGTGAAGTAGCTATTGTTCTTAAACCACAGGAGCTTGCTGACATTGGACTGAGACATATTGAAGTCTTGAAAGGGAAAGAAATGCCAGACTTAGAATGTATCTTTGACGAATGGAAAAGAGAGCAGTTCCCTAATTCCTTTCTCACAGAGTTTCTCTTTGGAGGTGCCCATGGTGGGTCTAATGGCAACGTTCAACGCATCATCCTTGTTGTTCTCCTCTTCATTCTTCATGCATATCCATCATTGGTTGGGAGAACTACTGATGTTCACTTGTTTTTGCAAGATCCTAAAAATGGTCCAGTAGTAAGGAGGCTTCTCACATCTATAATTGAGCAAATCCTCCAGCTACCTGAGTACTGTATGGAAAACACAGATACCTCTGTCTGATGAAGACGCTCATAAACTAGCTGTAATGGCCTTTTATTTCTTGATTGAAGAACGCCCACACCTTGTTGGATGACAAACCGGCACTCGTGCATTCCTGAAGGATCCTAGAAATCAATCGGCAATCAATCAATTGCTATGTGATATAATTGAGCAAGTTCGTCTACTATCCTTGACGACACAGGGAAGATCCTGATGGTACTAACGTGTGATGATATTCACAATCTACAGACCTTGATCCTTTGCTATTTGCTGGAAGTTCGTCCTCATTTTGTTTGGCGACAAGACAACACCTTTGTCTTTATCCGAAATCCAGTTAATGGTCCTGTTTGTTGGTTTGTTGGTTTGTTGGTTTGTTTGTTCGTTTGTTTGTTTGTTTGTTTGTTTATTTGCGCTCCAAGCCCACAGGCATCTGGGTGCATTTCTTACATAGACAGTTACAGGAGGTACAGTGACAAGATAAAAGTTGCAAATGTTACAGAACATGTTTGTAGGCAAAACAATAATATCAGCCAGCCAGTTTGTGGAGTGTGTGGAAAAGATTCGACAGTTGCCAGAATATTGTATGAGATTGCCCAATTAAAGTTTGATTTTTCCTTCCTTAAAAGTAAAAATAGAAAATGGGCTACATTGATAGCAACAATAATGTGGCAAACAATGAGGGACCGCCACAACGTGCAAGAGGCTATTGTTGTATACGTTGGACGTACTGGTACATTATCTACACATGCATTATGTTCATTATCATTCTACTTTCTCTCACAGTACGTACTGTCTATTATGTAGATCCAAATAAGGCAGTAGTTCCTGTGTATCTTCCTATTTTTTTTTTTTTATTAAAAATGTTTCAGTTTAAATTTAAACTTTTCATTTTATCTTATTACAGTTGTTATGTTTTAAAACTTCATTTTAGTCAATTCATGTTTACAATTCTATCAATGATCTTCTTCCAAAAATGAAAGATTATGTAAGTCATTCGTTTCTCCGCCCCTGCTAGTATCCCGGCCCATCTTTGCTCAGCACTCAACGTCTTTTGTATTGACTCAAAATAAGATCTGCATCTAGTTCTTTCCTTACTGAGGGCGGGACATATCATCATAAGGTGATACAGACTTCCGGTCTCGTCCTGATTTTTGATTATCCGACAAAACATTTCTTTATTCACTAGCTGTTTAGTTCTTACAAGTCTTTCTCTAGTGGGTAATAGATTAAGCCGGAATTTCAAAAAAAACATTCTTATTTCTTTGTCCGGAAATATCACCAAGTACGGTGGGAGGACGTTGATCAGTCTAATTTCAGCTTTACTTGCTATATTTTCTTTGTATCGAGTTATACATTCATTGGTTCTTATCCAATCTTGGTACATTAGTCGTTTCATTGCATGTTGGGGCCTCATTTGTAGCATTTCTTCTGTTATCTCTTCATTTCCTAAAGCTCTTAGTATTTGTTGTTTCCATTTAGACAGGGCCGTAGCGTTTATTGCATTGTGCTCTGCTTTGAAAATTTCTAACGCCGGGATAGATTGTTCCCCAGTTATTTTCCGATACAGATCAAGTTCTTTCCAAAGTGCCCCCGATGCCAGTGATTGCACTGCAATTTCTGCTCGGATACGGGTTATCGGGAACGATTTGGGCAGCCTCATTATTTTCCGCCAAAACGTTGCTTCCAAAATTGGCCATATCTTGTCCGACAGATTAATCAGTGTTTCACTTCCATATGTCAGAATAGGGATAACTCTACTCCTATAGAAAGTAATGATCGGTTGATACGAAAATTTGCCATATTTTTCGTGGAGTATATATCCCTGTCTCGCCAGGGCCATTGCTTTTTTTTTAATCTGTATCTCCCATTCTTGTTCTTCCATTTTTTGACTAATCAATATGCCCAGATATTTATATGATGTTACCCTGTCAATAATGGAGGAGTTAATGGATATCATTAGTTTTTTTTCGTTTGGTTTCGCTTTCATTATAGTCATGATTTTGGTTTTTGCTGTATTTATTTTCAATTCATTTCTTTCCATATAGTCTACCAACATTCGGAGACTCTCTTGTAAACCTTTCGGTGTTTTATCCAATAATATGATGTCATCCGCGTACATCATTATTGGTATCTTCATTGAGTTAATTTTCGGTGGAAATATTCTGTCCGAAATCATTTCACATGGGAGGTCTGATGTGAATAAATTGAAGAGTGTGGCTGCCAATGGACACCCTTGTTTCAAACCATTCCAGGTTTCAATGTACGCGGTCATATGCCCCTCCTCAGTCAGCCTTACTCGTATTTTTGTTGAAGAATAGAGCAACTTTATTGGTTGTATTATATGGGGGGGGCAATTCCACTTAACCAGTTTGTTCCATAGTAGTTGGCGATTCACGCAGTCAAACGCAAGATGTAAGTCTACTAATGCTATCCACACCTGTTGCTTAGACCACATTGCTTCATGTTTTAAGAGATTCAGCAAAAATAGGTTGATGTTCGTACCAACTGCGCCAACAAAGCCCGTTTGTCGAGTGGCAATACGTTTGTTTTCTGATGCCCAAGCCGTTAGTGACCTTAGTAGAATAGTAGCGAAAATTTTGCCCAATGGGTCTAATAGTGCAATGGGCCCATAATTTGTTGGGTTCTCTTTATCTCCTTGCTTAAAGATAGGGATCAGAACCGCTAGTTTCCAGGTTGCAGGAATTTGGTGTAATTGGTTAATCAGTTTAATGATTTGTAATAACATATCCACCATATCTCTGGATCAGCTTTGATTGTGGCGTTTGTCAGGCCATCCGGGCCGGGAGCTCTTGATTTATTCAATTTCGAGATTATATGTAGGATTTGTTCTCTGGTAGTGGTAATTACCCATTTATTCATTTTCTGTTGGGTTTCAGCTTCAGGGGTGTCCTTCTTCTTATATACAGCGGAAAGGTGTTCTATCCAACGTGTTTTAGTCACATTTTGTATCCTTCGGTGTTGGACATCTTGTGTGGGATTTAACAGACTCCATAAATCACGCGTATTGCGATTATTCAGGCTTGCTAGCATTTGCTCTGAATCTTGTTGCAACATTTGACTTTTGTGGGATTTTAACCAATGCTGATATTTTTGTTTAGCAATATTAATTGTAGCATATGATTCTTTCGTTCTTTGCTTTCTTAGTTCTCTACATAATTTTCGTAGTTCTCTTTTTTTCGTTGCAATCATAGGGTGGTATGTATGGATATAAGGCAGGTGTTTTTTCTGCTCTTTTTGGGGTCGGTAATGTGGCTCAAATAACCATTCATAATTTATTTTCTCATCGTCTTTTTTCCCTGTTTCCCTAAATTTCTGGTTTATTCCCACAATGTCGTTGGTTTTCAATCTTAGTCTTGTAGTTTTCGCGTTAAGTTCCATCTCAGGCAGAGTGAATAGCTCTTTGTCTAAGTTTTGCCTTTGCCATGTCATTGATATCATGCGATGATCACTGTTGTTATTCTTTGTTATCTCTATTTTTGTCACTGCATTCTCAATGTTCTCAGAGGTGTATATGTAGTCTAGCGCTGCTTCCGATGTGCCTTGTGACCACGTTGGAATAAGTTGTCGATCCGCATTCTGATAGCTACCCATCAGCTTCAGATTTCTTGCTTTCATTTCTTTCATCCACGCGTTTGCTCTCGAGGATAGATCGTTCTTTTCTTTGTAATTTCCAATTTTATCAAAAATATGTATATTTAAGTCTCCACATATTATTATGTCAATTGATGAAAACTTTGTGACCAATTTATCAAGCGCTGTTAAGAATGCATCAAGATAAGCCTGTTCGTCAGTCGCTGTGGGATTCCAGTACATATTAAATATGACCATCCAGCATGACTGATTGCCGGCGGGTTTGTATTGTTGTCGTACCACCACATATTGGATCCATGGATTCAGATTTGTCGCTTCAACCGGCGTCCAATAGGAGTTAATTTTTATCATTGTTATCTGTCCTGACGACGGTCTTCCCTTTTGTTGTGCGATGGCTGGATTAGTAAAAATATTGTATCCTTCGCACGTGGGAGGGTGCGACAACCAAGTCTCTTGGAGACCGATTTTGTGCGCTTGTTGTAAATTAGGATGGGTTTGGTGGAATAAATGATCATGGCCTCTGGTGTTCCATGAGGTCATGTCTGTTGATGGTGCATCATTAATTGTTGGTGAAGCCAAGTCTGTCTCTGCTTTTTCATAGTTTCGACTAAAAGGCCTCAGATCATTTTTATTGTACTTCATGGCATCAGACCTTGATCTTTTGTTCGTCTCCTTCGTTTTGATACATTTGAAGCCAATATATTGTAATTGCGTGTCGGCTTGCAGGATTTCTAGCATAGTTGTTTGAGTCATTAGCTGTATTTCAACTGTATCAAGTTTCTGGTCATCTATGAATTTGACTAGAGCTAAGTCTTTCGTATTGATGTGCTTCAGTTCTGGAATGGCCTGGAGAACACGTAGAGTATTAGTGCGGTTTAGTATCACCGCAGGCTTTGCTGGTCGTATATGTGTCATTGTAATTACATATTTCTCTTGTCGTTTTAAGGGATCGGCAAATATGGGTGTTTTTAACAAAGGGTAAGCAAAACTCTTGTCGTTATAAATTGACTGCCATTGGGTGCCTGGTGTCGATTCATTTAATTGTTCTCTTAATTGTTTCTGGTCCGCAGGACAACATTTTTTTCTTATTTCCTTTGTTTTTGATTTTTCCATAGTATGGAAACTTTCAAAATCTTTCTCCGATATGTCACTACAAGTAAGTTCTAGATGGTGATTAGCCGTCGAGTTAGAATTAGGGTATTGATCTAAGAGGATCATGTCCTTGATGTTCTGTTCTTGGCTTATTGATGAAATATCTATGGAGTTGCCATCCGGGTAAGTGGATAGATCTAGTAGCTCAACTTCATCTTTGCCTCCTCTTGTTGTAATTCTCTTCGAGTCAATGGAGGCATCTCTGTCTTTTTTGTTTGTCTTTTTCTTTGGGTCTGACCCTGTATGGTTTGGTTATCTACATTCTTCATATGGGTTTGCGGTATCAGTAATCCTTCCTGGGGCGTGGGTATGGTCAAATTTCTTAAGAACGCACGGGATCCTGTTTGTTGTTTCTTGTTTTTCCCTGCGTTAGCGACCTTTCCTTTTATATTTCTTCTGCCATCCGGCTTCAGGAACATGTCGAAAGGTAAGGGCTCTGATCTTTGAACAGATAGTATTTCAGTTATGGAATGATTTATCTCTCGCCGAGGTGATATCTTGGCATTTGTATTCTCTACATGTACTTCTTGTTGTGTTTGTACATATTGTTCTATTCTTCTCTGTGGGCCGCATAGTTCTGTTAATTTAGCCATTATCTTTGTCATCTCATTCATAAGTAACATGATTGCAGAGTTCCCTTGTATTCTTTCCATTCGATCTGCACTGGCAATTTCGGCCAGTCTATTTTGCCATGCATAGCTTGTCTCAGCTTCGGTGTTCAGACGTTGTTGTATTTGGCAGATGAAATTCTCAATATGAATCTGCTTAGTGTGCATCAGCGCGATCAAAGTGGCTTGGTCTTTTATTGCATCAACGTTTGACTCATGCAATTCTAGGAACGGAATCAGTGACTGTGATGTTGTTGCAATCAAGAGATTTTGTAGTTCCATCATTGTAGTTGGTAGACGGGCCATATTCAGGGTCTCTGTCTGTTGTTCTGCCATTCTATCATCAGGTGGACCGAGGTCTGTAAGTGGTTGCTGTTCTACCTTTAATGGCCGGAGTTTGTCCTTTGTTACCTCATGTGACTTGTCATGACATTCTAAAGGCTTGTCTTTCCATGGAAAGAACGAGTGCTCTTCTGTCTGTTTTTGCACCGGGGTTGATGTATGACATGTTCTTTTCATCGTCGCATTTTTATAATTTTGGTCTTGTTCAGCTGATAAGCCATGTAACGTCATTATTGAATTTAATTCCATCATGTCCATTGACAGGCGCGCTGCTCTAAAAGGTTTTTGTGGGTCAATTTCCTGTGTGTGGGAGGGATTTCCCATATTTTTCTCCTGTACTTGAACCCATAGTGCTCTTGCACGGGCTGCCTTCGCTTTCCTTTGTGTTGAAATTTCGTTTGAGGACAGCTGTGTTAAATGTTTCTCAGTTGTGTCATGGTTTCTCATTCCATTGAAGGAATCCAAGCGAGCCTCTACTCTAGACTTCGCTTTCTCATCTCGAGGAATCAGCTGCAGAGCCTGTTCCTGCTTTAACAAAGCAGCAGGCGTGCGCCACTCCGCAACGGCACCACCAGGGGGCAGCGTCGGCAGAGCACCCACGCCCAGGAGACCGTTTGGCACAGGGGTCGAGCTACACAGCTCGGGGGGGGGCGACGCCACGGCACCCGGACGCAGCCAGGACCCCGCGTCCCCGCGGCTCCCCACCCCCCCTCCTCCCCGACAGGGAGCCCAGCGGCCAGGACGGGCCGAGCAGCCAGAGGCGCAGCCACCGCCCCCCAGCCTCCATCGCTCTCCCCGCCGGACCCCCGCGAGGCCCACAACCCGTCCCCTGCCTCGGCAGCCAGGGCCACGGCAGGCCCGCCGAGCACCACAGCCAGGCGGGGGGACCCACGGCAGCAGTCAGGTAGGGGCGCACTCGGACGGGGGGTCGCTGGCACTGCGCAAGGGAGGGGGGGTGAGGAAGGGGGGAGCGATGTCAGTTCTAGTCCGCTGTTGGCTGGGAGTAGTGTGGTATTTGTATTTTCTGCCACATGCCTGCTGTGTGGGGGTGGATCGAAAACTGCAATGGTGGCATTCAGGTTTCTTACCTTTTTTTCTCGCGCCGTCATGTCGACATTGCTCTTCGTACGTTGTATTTGTTGGCTCGAGTTTTGTCCTTTAGATATTGTGGCAAATGCTTGGGAGATAGATGGTTGATTCTTATTGAGAGGTAAGACCGGGTGCATATTCATTTCTGTTTTCCCTCTCAATCGTGTTCTGGGCCTGGGTGCGATAGGTGACATGGGTGACATCTTCAAATCGCCACCATTTTCCTTCTTACTCATGATGTTGGGCAGGGAGCACAGGTGGTGCCTCTATCCAGTAAGCTATCAGTGCTCGAGCACACGTGAATGACACAGTGCACGTTCAGGAAACAGTGGGCCAGCAGAGATCGCCCCAAGAGCCCAAAGACCCTAAGACTCTGTGACCTGACTCCGCGGCCGCTCCGCGGTTAGTGGGAGTTTTTAGCTTCCTCTCCCTCTCCGAGGAAACAAGGTAGAAAGAGGACTGAATCTGGATCAGCAATGGAAATCTTCTGAGTCTCTCTCCCTAAGACTCTGCGACCTGACTCCGCGCAACAGGAGGGTACAGATGTGGCAAGTGTAAGACCACTGAGGCCTTATGTGATCGTTCCTACTCCAGAGGTGCATTTGAATGCGCCTAGTCCTATTACAGACAGGTCTAAGCTTCCTTTTGAGGGGAGGTCAGCTTTGCAAGGTATTCATGATTTTTGGTTACCATCATATTATGCCAATACTAAGAGACCTAATGTGGTTGTTACTACACCAGCAGCACATGTAAAGACACTGATTCCACTGACAAATGTCTCTATGATTCCCCCAGTGGGAAGGAATTATCAAGATATACTTCATGAGATGATTATACAGGCTCATGAGGCGAGAAGGAGACCTAAGAGAAATACAAGGGAAGATGATCATGACTTGAATGATTTTCTAGACAGCACAGCTCATTTGGGAAACAATATATGGTATCAGAACATGAAAGAGGTAGGAAGAAGAACCTCAGAGGAGGAATGCTATGTATGGGCACTGCTGCCTTATATGATATGATATGATATGAAATTGGATTTTGTAATGCGCCTATACACAAGTGTTTCAAGGCGCAACGAGGCAAGGGAGGGCGAACAAAGGGAGGACGGACAACGATCCTACTAGGCCAGGTATCATTCAGATCGCTCAAGTGCATGGGAAGGGGGCAGGGACAGTGCAGTACATGGGAATAGATAATAACAGTAAGTAGGTAACGGCCAACATGTGGCAAGTGCATGGGTAAATGCAGACTTCAGGTGTCAAGGGCTGGTGGCGGATTAATGGGATACAGAAACAGTCCCAAGTGTGGGGGTTGCTAGGTGGGCACTACAGTTGTGTGACCCTGGCGGGGGAGGGACCTTGGCCTGAGATCAGAGGGTGTCCAGGTAGCCATTGCAGTTCCGGTTACAGCCAGGAGGTCAGCAGAGGAGAGGAGGAGATTGTTCCATAAGACTTTATAAATATTCACGATAATCTTCATGCCCAGGATCCAGACAGATGTAAATAATAAGTGGTTACAAATAACCAAATGGGAACTTTTGCAGACAATCAACACTACCCTAAAGGGATTCAATGCTATCAAAGAGGAGCTGAGAGCCATATGACTGATGACTCTGCAGAATAGATACATCCTGGACAGGATCACAGCTATGGATGGGGGTGTTTGTGCCAAAATTGGAGAATCGTGCTGCACATTTATACCTTCACATGATGACGAGAATGGAACCTTGACGGAGGCCATAGAAATGCTGACGAAGTTACACGTCCAGATGATAGACGAAGTGGAAGACATTGCTGATGACAGTTGGTTTGGATGAGTCTTTTCATGGGTTCCACAATGGATGGCAGACATGTTCAAGTTCCTTGGAGCTCTGATAGTGATGTTATTGCTTGGATTCTGTGTGATCAGGATAGTCATCTCACAATGCAAGAAGACAGCAAAGAAAGCTGTGGGAATGAAGATCATGATTGATTTCGAATCAGGATGGAAGACTGAAGAGCTGACAGATGGAGAAATTAGAGATTACGTGAAGGCCAGCATTCACACACCTGAGGGAACGAAGTTCCTGTACCCAAAGAACCACAAGAAGTATGTGGGTAAGTGGATTTACTGCAAGTGGTCAATGCATGCTTGTGTCCTGGAATAAAGATGAGCATGTAAAAGCAGCAGGATACCTAAGAGGAGGCATAAAGATATGGGTACCAGAGAAGCATTTCTTCAGACAAGGATGTCTTGATATAAAGGCTGATGAAAGAGTGGTCAATGAAATGCCCAGAGGGAGTAGTGTAGAGGTAGAGTCGAGTAACCCCACCCAAAGCTCCTCCCCTGTGCTGCTTATATGTTGGGAGCCAGAGTGTGAGACACGCGCATTGCCAGTGAGAATACCTATGACAATCCTGGAAGTAAGATTTCCATTGAGAAAGCCATACATGCATACATGACAATATGATGGCCATTTGAATGAAATCCCAGAGGAAGTGTGAAAAGCAAGCAAGAATGCAGACTGGTGACGCCATACAGACCAGAGGTGACACACATGAGACGATATTAAAGAGTATAAGCAATCTATAGAAATAAAGGAGGAGATGCTAAGCATGAGCAACATTTTGGGCTCAAGATGAAGATTCTCATGCTACAGAAATAATGAAGAGGGTGTCAAGTCGTTATACAATTGTACAGAAGCAGTAATGCAAGTAGACAAAGTATTCTTAAAGGCTAGCTATGTAGTGAATAGATGGCGGTGATGCACCAACATATATGCATAGAAAACTTATGGACTATGGATGATTCTACAACGCACTTTAGCAGAGCTAGATCCAGTGAAAGGAAAGGTTTTCAGTGTGTCGCAGTTCGAAATTGGAAGCTGGACCATGGAAGTGAATCAAAGAAGGGTCTGGCTGGCTCAACATCTAGAAGTCAAGGCCACCTCGGGCCTGAATGTGCGCACAATGGTTACAGAACGTGTGAAAGAACAGAACTACAGTCTTAAGTGAGAAGCGAGAACATTAAAGACATCAGAGGTTCATCATTTAATAATATTTTAAATACAGAAAGACTCGAAAACATGGTCTACAGTCACGTGGTTGGATAAGAATAGATACGAAGACAAGCTGTATCGAAACCGAGAAGACAGAGTATGCTATACTCCCTCATATTCTTCAGCACAGAGAACATTTTCAAGGCTGAGTTCAAAGCCTTAATTGACTGGCAGACTGTGAGGGTGATGATAGATGACAGGGCTGATTGGTGGGATGCTATGGTTATGACCAGCCCACTAGCACCTGGATGATAGCCTGTGTGCTGCTTGCGTAGGTGGAATATTACAGCGGGGCACAAGGGTGCCAACCAATTGTAGAGGCCCACATAATAGAGAGCTCTATAGTTTGTATAACCAACGGGATGTTGTGTATTTGATGACGTTCATGGAAACCTGCACTAAGGGAGGGCATAGTTGCCCCACCTGATGTTAGAAACCCAATCACCTTCCTGACAAGTATGGAATGTATACCTAGAGGTTCCCTGTAAGCCTATCACCATTCCAAGTAGGATTTTGTAGTTTGCAACGTAGGTAGACGTCAATAATGATGAGTTTTCATTATAAAAGTGTTTTTTTATGTGTTGCATTGAGTGTGAAGATCGAGCAAACACGCTGATGTTCGTTGTAACTCCCTATTTTAGATAATTGACATTAAAACAGTCGCACTTTGCCAACTTCCTGAGTCAGTTTGATTATTGATGTTTGGGTATGTCTGCATCTTCATCCGTCTTTAAGTATTGCTATCTTGTCTTAAAGGGCTGTGTTGGATACCCAAGTTCACCTGTTTGGACGAGACCTTCATGGAGCGGACAACTCTGGTGACCCCATCAAGTGAGATAGGAGAGAAGGAGGAGAGACAGGCAGATGGCGGATGGGAGATCATAGGAGGCAGGGGGCAGGGGAAGGAGAGGGGGGAAAGGGAAGCGAGGGTGCTCAGGATGTCCTGAGTTTTTGCAGTGCAGTGTGTGGCCAGTGCTATGAAGGGAAGAGATGTGGTGGAGACGATGGAAGGGTTGGCTAGTCCCTTACAGATTTTAAAGAGTGCAGTCGTGTTATTAGATGCACCAGAGATGCAAGCCTGGATGTGGGCTCTTTTCTTGGAGCGAACGGAAAGTGAGTATTGCCTTTGGAGCAGGCGACACGCCAGTTTGTCAGAGCGTGAGCCTGAGTTCTGCCACTTCTGTTCCGCAGCTCTGCACTTGCGGTTCAGGGCTGAAAATTCAGAGTTGTACCAGGTGTTACGCTAGACAAATGTTTCAGATGGATCCTCATGACTGGGGCAAGAGTGTCAAGGGTATTAGTGATGGCAAGATGGAGGTTGCTGAGAGCAGAGTCAGAAGTAGTGTCTGCAGTGGGAGAAGAGCGGGATGAAGGTAGATACGAAGGCAGCAGCTGACACTTGTTTCATAGGATAGATGTTCATGCGTGAGATTGGCAGGGCAGTTGCAGTCAGACGGCAGAGAGGATCCAGGTGAGAGGAGAGAGTGTAGATTGAAGGAATTTTTGCATAATCACCAATCTGTGGGAACATTAGGGGATCCATTTAGGGCTCCACCCAGGGGTTTACATACGACTGGCTTCACTGGAAAAGCGGGTTGCTACCCCGGCTCTGCTAATTGCAATGGGAGTGGGAATGGGTCTGTGCAGGTCATCCCACATGTATCCCTAATTAGTAGAATGACAGAAGTAGATGCAGTTAAAGTGGACTATGATTGTCCATTTGCTTCCATGCAAGCAGCATGTACAAATGTACCCGCTCTATTCAGTCAAGTGATTGTTCAGAATGCTCCCAGGGTGGTCAGATTGTAATGGAAGGTAGGTCCTTGCTCTCTAGTGGTGTAATGGTGTCTGAAGTGGGTGGTACGATTTCTTCACCTGGGGAGGACCTGGGCACAGAGAAAGGTAAAAGGTGTAAATTTTAGAGGAATAGGAGCACTCAGGGGATCAAAAAAAGCCAACCAGGTAAACAAAAATCAAAAATATGCCCTTTGCGAAACATCAATAAGCATGCCGCCAGAAAACATGCTCATTCTATAAATAAGCCACCATCAATTATTACGGCATTAGAGAAAGTATCTGTTAAGGTACCATCGAATCAGTCAGAGATCATTGGAGATTCAGACTGCTTATTACAGGAGGATATTGTTATTACATCAATTCTCCCATCAGAAGTGAAAGAAAAAGAAGTCATACATCTCTTATCCAAGTTAAAGCCTACAAGCTTCAAGGGCGACGTCTGTCCAGCCAAAACTGTTAACGCTTGTGCCCAACTGCTTGTTTCATTAATCACAACAGTTTTGAATTCTTCATTTAGTGATATGTCACTGCCTATCAAAGTAAAGCAAGCTTAGACCACCCCTCTCCAAAAGAAGCCCTTACCAGAACCTTGGGGCTGTCAATTACCGCCCAATTACTAACTCTCCCTTTCTCCTGAAAATGCTGGATAAAGTAGCACATCAACAGATTCAGGCTTTTCTGTCCGAACACTGCATTTTAGGCTATAAAGAATTAGGTTTTCAGAGTGCCCATAGTACTGAATCCACCCTGTTGGACTTGAAAACGAACATCTTACAATCTATGGACAAGGGCAAAACCTCACTGCTGATGCTGTTGGATCTAACCGCCACATTTGACTTGGTCGATCGTTCCATCCTTGCTAGCAGGCTGCTTAAACGGCATCATTCTTTAAAGAAGCAGAAACGGGATACTTTCGTTTTTGTCAGAACTGACGGCCAAGGTCTTCCATGGAGACGCCATGTCAGAGGGTCTTAATCTACAACGCGGTGTGCTGCAGGGCTCCTGTCTATCCCCTACCTTCTTTAATTTATGATTGCTTACTCTGATCATCTGGATGCACAGGGCACCTGCTACACCAATTATGCTGATGATACTCAGTGTCTTTTTCCACTTTCTGGTGACTACACTAAGGACACTGAAATCATCAATGCTACCTACAACCAAATTCATCATTGGATGGTGCTTAACGGTCTAGCTTTGAACAACTCCAAAACCGAGATTATAATTTTGGACACAGGGCCCTAAACTGAACCTTCTAGATTAGGCCTACACATATGTACAAAATGCAGACTGTCTCCTCCCCACCCTGGAAAAAGTAAACACTTTAGGAGTTACCGTCGACCAAGAACTCTCAATGAAGCACCATATTAGTTGTCCGGTTTCTAATGCTACCTGCTACATCAAACTTCTGACACAAATCAGGCCTTATCTCGATGTGTCCAGCTGTGCTATGGTAGCCAGGGCTATCATTGGAAGCCAACTGGATTACTATGCTAGCAATCTGTTAGGTGTGGGCAAAGGAGAACTAAACCGCCTGCATGTAGTACAGAATAACGCAGTATGGGCGGTAATGGGAGTGCGCAAAACGGATCATGTGTCAACTGCTTGGCAAGCATTGCACTGGCTTTCCATTGCAAAGAGAATCCTGTATTGCACTCTCTGCATCGCACACTCTTGCATGCATGGCAAAAGTCCACCCTACCTGGCCGATCAGCTGAAATTGCTTCCGGACAGACGTAGCCTGAGATCTAACAACTCGGGGATGCTTCTGGCGCCAAAGGCCAAACTGAAGCTGGTACAGAACAGTTATTTACCATTTTCAACCCCTCATCTGTGGAATGCCCTCCCTTTTGACCTTGGGCTTTGCCCTAGCCTCCCCTCTTTTAAACGAAACCTGAAAACCTTGACCCTGGTTTCTCGTCCCACTCCTGCTGATTTTTGTTTTTTGTTGTTTGTTATGTTAGCACTCTTATGCCTCAGGGCCCTTCTCTCTCTAGCACTTTAGAAATAAAATAATTACATAAATCGATCAGCCCTTAATGAGAAAATATATGTCTCAAATTGTGTACAGGCAGATTCTCTATTGCCCGCTTTAACTCCTGAACCCCCCACCGTGAGTGGTTGTTTGAAAGCAGCAGGTAGAAACCCACAACAATCTCAGTGTGTAATAATCCTGTCTTTAGGGCTGAAAACCCTGGATGTTTGTCAGAAAGAAAAACACTGGATTAAGCTCCCATCAAGTAAATGTATTTTAGGAGAGAATGGAAATTGGTATGATTCTAAAGTGGTCATGGGGTAAATAAGCCCTGGGAAACAAGTTTATAGAGTTTTAAAAGGTTTGAAAGGTGGTGAATTGATTGGTGGTTATTCCTTTTCTAGGGCTCCTGTTGGTCCATCTTTATCCAAAACAATAGGCAGTCTCCCGAATACTCAAAAGCAAGGAGATGTTTCTTCTTTTATAATACTATTGGAAAGTCTCTTACCTGAAAACAAGCATTTGTTAATTGAATCGCTCTAATATCCTTTTTCTTTTTGGGGAGGTCCCACACTTGCGGCTAATTTCTACTCAAGATATTGAGCGGGTTGATTTTATTGACCTCTATAGGACTTATAGAGCACTATTATATGCAAACTCAAGAATTGTGTTTGAAATGGTTATTAGAGAGGTCCAGTCTCTGCAAGCCTTTATTTTGGATTTATCCCTTTTGTCCTCGACGGACTGTACCTCTGCTACTGTAGAAAGTAAAATGAGGAGCAAACCTTTACCTAAAGAGATTTTAGTTTCTCTGGATCAAGCTATGGGTCTTAGCAGACATATTTAGGTGGTTCCAAATAGGCCCATGACCATTAAGCCTGTTAGGGATTGGTCCTGGCTATCAGGCACTCTAGGTTTGCTTAATCAAGAGCACATTTATTTGTCGTCCTAGCAAAGCTACAAATGAAAGGGGCCTGACTTACTTATCATGGAACTCTTGAAGTAATAGTCATCTATTCACCAATATAATTGTGGGCTCCTTCATTATAGTTTGGTCTGACTTCAAGGGACCTGATTATTGCATTCTTCTTCCTTAGACAGTTATGTTTCAAGTTTTCAGCCCGCTAGAAGAGGCCATGTGGGCCGTCCATATGGTAGCCTTCTGACTCTTCTGAAGTCCTGTCAAGAATTAAAAGTCATTGAAAGTACTAATGTCCTCACCGGTGTGTTAGCTACCCATGTAAACATAATTGGAGGTCTCAGTGACATTGAGATATTGATACTAAATGTGTATTGGCACACCACCAGACTTGGCGAGATTGATTGCTTCACAGATCAGATCCTACTGTTTATGAATGAGTGGAATGATAAATGCAATGGTGGTCATATCATTTTATCCAGCAACTTAACTGCAACCAGCATAAATGTGAATATTTCACTGGATAACATTCCTGAAAGGCCAGATTTTATGTATGGCCAGTGGAGCCATTCCGGGCAACATACCGAGTAATCCTACATGGTACAATGGGAACCTCTCCTTTACTATTGATTATATGTTTAAGGAACTGGTTATTCAACACATGTAAATATCTTAGCATTAACAAGTGTGAGTGGAGCAACCATTGTACATTATCAGTTGAATTATATATTGGAGTTATAAATTACTCTGAGCAAGGTCCACATGATGTTATTGTTAACCCAGCTGGAAACAGACCAATTTGAAATGGGGGGAAGGTAAATCGAGTTAAAGATGTTTTGGCTCGTTGACTTAGTACTTCATCTTTAGATTGGAAATACGAAACATTTTCTACGGACAACTTTGAGACCTTCCTGGTAGATACTTTAAAGTTCTCTTTGAATCCTTTGATATCTAAAGAAAAACATAGTGTAATGATCCATTTGCACGCTTATGATGCAGAGGTAGTAGCCAAGAAAAAAGAGTTAAGAGCGCAGATCAGAGCCATGAGGTTAATCGGGGCTCCAGATTCAGTCAGGATTCAGTGTAAGATTAAGAAATTGAGATCAAGATTTAAGAACTGGCTGAAGAGGAATAGGGCCATCAGCTATCAACTGGATAACAAATAGTTGTTATCAATACTACACAATAAACAGTGTAAAGATTTCTGGAGGTTAGTCAATGATATGAAAGCCCCCCAGTCAACTCAGCAACTTAATTCAGTTTCTGAGCAAGATTGGACAGCTCATGTCAAGGCCCTGTATGCACTGTCAGAACCACCAAATAGTAGAAATGGATATTACATATAATAATATTATGGAGGCACTGAAGAAGATAAGTCCTTCCCGTGCCCCCGGTCCCAACAAACTATCAAATACTCTAGTGAAAGGAAAACAAGCAGTCTCTGTGTCGATATTGACCATTTATTTTAAGCAGGTTGTGGAATTAAATGTCTATCCTAAATCATGGTCAACTGCATACATTGTGCCACTCTATAAGAAGGGCTACCATTCTGATCCTATTAATTATAGGCCCATGGCTATTCTGGATGCCGACAGTAGGGTGTTTGCTACCTTGCTTTTGGGGCATCTAGAATCATAAGAGAAAGAAACTATGAGAATAAAAAAAATGGCAGACTGAGTTTAGAAAGTACTAGCAAAAAGGACCCATTCTCCGAACGGGTTATGTGGACAGACATAACAGCACTCACATCGATTATAAAAAATCAATGATCCTGTTGGACGCTGTTCCGTTTCGCTTATCGATTGATGTGCTTTTCACTCTGAAGTAAACTTCACTGAGAATAGGCGTGTGTGGCTGGCTGACATACCCCGGAGCAGACTTTGTGGGGAGGAGAGAGTTGGTATGCTGCTGCTTACTGGAACCTATTGTGCTCTCTCCCCACCTGTTGTCTCACCCTGTTGTGGTGCAGTTTGTTGCGGTGCATTGCCTGCAATTGTCCCATAAAAAGTGCATTCTAGGTTTGAGGGCCAGTACTTCTATGACCACATTGACGGTTCACTGATTTCAGGCAATCGTCTCATGTGTCAAGGTGCTGACATCTGGGGGAAAGGGCGGGGGTCCATATGTTACATAGCCAGTAATGACCGGAGGGTCCTAACAGGTAACTATGCAATATTTGTTTTAACGGGGAGGATTGTATACGGAACAATGCTTCGCCAAGCTACAAACCAACAAACAAATTTAGAGTTTTGCTGAAATCGAGCGAAAGGGGTGAGGTGTTGCAATGTCATGTAGCCAGTATTGTCTGCAGGGTTCTACAGGTAACTATGCAAAAATGTGTGCAGATTGGTGAAAAAGCGTGGAATTCTGTAAGGAACAAGGCTTTGCCAAATTACAACCCACAAACAAATTTAGAGATTTGCTGAAATCTGGGGAAAGGAGCAGGGTGTCGAAATGTCATGCAGCCAGTAATGTCCAGAGGGTCCTAACAGGTAACTATTCAAAATGCGGTGGAGATTGGTGAAATGGTGTGGAATTGTATAACGAGCAATGCTTCGCCATGCCACAAACAAACCCACAAATTTGCACTTTTATGAATATTGATTTGGGAACCTCATTAAATGGTTTTCTTTTTTACATGTGTTCAAAGGTTGGTATGGTCCCAAAAATACAAATCCATGTTCTTAGTAATGATTGATCTGTCGACCACATTTGATGCGGTTCACAGAGGCCTTTAATTGACCAAACTAAGAAATTGGGATATTCCATGCAGGCTTTTGCATCTGATAATGGATTTACACAATCAGTCCAATGCTAAGGTGAGGCTCAATCGAAATGGGGCTCTTTCACGAAAAGATTTGACGCAAAGGGGAGTTGGACAGGGGTGCATATTAGCACCCTGCCTTTTTAATTTATGTCTGACATCAGTGATTTTATTTTGTTTCCGGCATCATTTGCACGCCCAAAAATAAATTCTTTAAAAGTTGTATGGATTGCATATTCAGATGATTTTTTTTTATTATGGCACTCAGAAAGGTCTGCAGTATTTAATTAATGCATTTACTAATTATGCTACTTCCAATTTTGTAAAGATACGTTCTGTAAAGACTAAAATTATGCACCGTTTTAATAAGAAACAGATGTGTGCATTTCGATGGCCAAATGGTTCTGATGTACTAGAAAAGGTGGAAAGTTTATTTATCTTGGATTTCCTATTACTTCCAAACCATATACATTGCAAATTAAGGATTGAATGAATGGTCGTGCACTTTTTTTTTCTAACCAGCTTGGCATGGTGGTTGCAAAATACGTCAAATTCACACTAATAACAGTTTTAAAGTTCTATGAGGGAAAGATAGTACTGAAGACTTTAGATGTGGGTTTTAGATACATTAATCTATTTGGAGGGGTTCGTTCTGATGAGAGCTCTGAGAATCCCACCTCTATATTTATTAGCTTTTATGTAGATCTCATTTGAAACCTTTATCTTTTTATGAAAAGATTTTAAAAACCTTGAAAAACCCTTTGTTGTATGATTTAAAAGGCATTTTTGGTGTTAATGGTGCAGGATTTTTGAGTGTGTTTGACGAGTTTTGCACAGACCTGCTTTTGAAAATTGGTTTACCAAGTCACCATTTTAGGGATACTCCAGGAAGATGTGTCAACTGTTTCAACTTGATTGGATATCCACATTGCAATCTATGCATGGGTATAACTCACTTAGTCATTCATCTTTGGACCATAAGGTTGCTAGTGTTCTGGCACCATATCTCTCAGTCTATCCAAACAGACTAGGAGGAGTTTCTTAAGATTTAAATGGAACTTAATGTATACAAAGGAAATAATATTGAGATACAGAATGTTATCACAGGTTTCAGAAAGTTGCAGAGTCTGTAAGGAACAGGACACACCTGAGATCTTAAAGCATCTACTAACTGGATGTAAAGAATTGGATGTGGAAAGAAAGAGTGCATCCAATAAGTTTCAGAGGTTACTCACTCTGAGTGATGAGGACACTGAAGGGTAAATTTGTCTATCGGGTTGTACTACTTCAATTGTCTTGCGTTACTCGTTTTTGTTTTTTACTTTTCCGAGCAAGAGCTATGTCCTAACCCCAATATTTCGATTTGATGAGTGTGAATCATATTGCTTACATGGTTTGCTTTTGATTGTTTACATTCAAGGCAGTAAATTTGGAGCAATGGCAAAATATGTGGTGTTCTATGAATTTTAATGTCATTGTGTCATTGTGTATTTTGCATGAATGTGATGATGTTATTTATTCTAAGGCTATGGGTGTCATCTACACCAATTTCGCAGATGACACTCAGATACTCACCCCCTTAACAGGTAATCACAAGCAAGACACTATCCTCATCAATGAAATCTACTCTCTAATCCAAAACTGGATGGCCAACAATAACTTATGTCTCAACGATGACAAAACAGAGTTACTCATAATAGGTTCATCATCTAAAATCGCTTCCCTACAGCAAACCTACTCATCTTTCATCATCAATGGCACTACAATCCCAGTACTCAAACAAGTGAAGACACTAGGGGTATACCTAGACGCCACATTAATCATGACCAAACAAATCAACACCCTATCCTCCTCCACATCCTATACATCTAAACTCATCTCCCTCAGCCGCAAATTTCTCACTACCATGAACTGCGTCACCCTAGCAAGAGCACTCATACTCTCGAAGTTGGACTATTGCAACATCCTCTTCCTAGGCACATCCAACACCAATCTAGCCAAACTTCAACTCTTGCAGAACAAAGCCCTACGAGCAGCACTAGGCATAAAAGAATCGGACCACATCTCCAACATTAGGAAAACTAACAACTGGCTCCCCATTAAAGCTAGAATACTGCTCAAAACCCTTAGCATCACCCACGAATGCATCTCTGACAAAGCACCTAAATACCTTTGCAACATAGTTACCAAGAAAATCAACGCTAGACTCCTCAGATCAAATAACAGTGACAACTTCGACATCCCTCGATACAAAAGAGAAAAAGCAGGTGGAGTAGCTTCAAAGTACTCGCTCCCAGGCACTGGAACGCCCTTCCCACGAATATTAAGAATGAAAAATCATTTCCACTATTTAAAAAACTGCTAAAAACCTGGCTATCCAACCAAGCTTAATGATGAACATATAAACGGACCTGTGCAGACCCGACCCCCTACTAATGTATATATCTGTTTATAAATGTAACTGTGCTATCGCTTTGTATTACTATGCTCAACATGAATACTGTATTTGCCACTGTCTGTAACTACGCCGTGATACCTCAGGGTCTGGGCGTATAACAAATGTAATAAAAATAAAAAAATAAAATAAATTAAATGTCACGCAAATTAATATACAAAAATACATTTAAAAAGTTCAGCAAAAGTTAAACGGTTGGTAACTCCTTGCATGGTAAAAGTGTCTCATCGATCAGGAACTAAGTTTCTTTGAATGCACAGAGGGCTATGTTGTTGGGAAGATTCATGCAATGAACATTTGGATGTGCACCGGACAATACAGATGAGTGCTGTATACACATTCTAGTTGTCCCCTCTATCATGCGGACATGTGCCATAACCATGCTTATGTGGCTTCATGGCTGACGATGGCAAGATAGGATTTGGCCTGTCACAGCAACCTGGTTCATGGAAATGTGTGATGCTGTGGGGGCTATTGAGTAACCCTTAATGGGGTCAGGCGTGCATGACAAGTTGAATGGACAGGCAGGGCACCTCCGCAGGCATGGGTGGTCATGTATATGACAAGAAAAGGGCCGGCATCCACATTGTGTCGCTGGTGCATCCAACGATATGATTGATCTCTTTAAAATCTGCAAGGAACTAGCCCACCCGTCCGCAGTCTCTACCTCATCTCTTCCCTCCCAGGCCCTCTGCAATGCACTAGCCACAAAATTCACTGCACAAACTCAGGACATCCTGAGCACCCTAGCTTCCCTTTCCACCTTCCCTTCCCCCATGCTCCAGCCACTCGCAGAGTACCATCCTCCCTCTGCCTCTCTCTCCTCCTTCTCTCCTATTACATCTGAAAAGGTCACTAGAGTTATCCGCTCTATGAAGTCTCCTCCAAACAGTTTTCCCCCTGTTCTTCCGAGCTATTAAGGACAATATCGGCTCTCTTGTCCCTGCACTTACCGATTTCTGCAATCACTCTTTTGCTCCCAGTGTTCCCCCCTTCCCTCAAGCACTTTCTTATGTGCCCCCCTCAAGCATTTCGTTATGTGCCCCCTCCTGAAAAAACCTTCTGCAGGCCCCTTCTGTCCGGCGAACTACTGCCCCCATCTCTATCACCCCACTTCCTTGGGAAATTCTTGGAGAAGCTGGTCCTCCCCCAACTGACCCAACATACTGAGCTTGTTGGTTGCCTTCATGACCATCAGTTTGAATTATGAGCATCTAGAGGCATGGAAACTGCTATTCTGAACACCCATAAAAAACTGCTTGCATCTCTTGATTCTAACTCTCCTGCCATTCTCATTCTACTTGATTCTACTCTCCTCTGAATTTGACACAGTCAACCACTCCATCCTCATAAAACGACTCCACAATACCCAAGGTATCTCGGAGCGGGCAATGGACTGGCTGACCTCTTTCCTCACTGACCGTCCCTCCCAGGTTATCCAGGGCTCTTTCTCTGCCACGTCTAACTCCACCTGTGGCATCCCCCAGGGCTTCAACCTTTCTCCCTGGCTCTTTAACATCTGTCGTGCCCACTTCCACACCTAATTTCCACTTACTCCCAGTGTTATGCAGATGACACACAACTCTTCTTCAAACTTCCCTCTGATCCTCTCCTTGCCTCCTCCATCATTCCTGACTGCCTCTCTGCCATGCAGTCCTGGTGTACCTCCAATGATCTCTGCTTCAATGCCAGCAAGACTGAGATCCTTCCCATTGGGGCCGCCTCTCTCTTTTCATTGTTATATTTGCCTTTCATTCCTATGTTCCTGTTGCCTTGTGGGTGCTTTGAAACACAATTTACTTGATGTATAAGCACCTTAAAATGCACAATAAATTAAATAAATATTTGGCCCTCTCATAACCTATATGATTGCAACTGTTAATGTGGGCCACCCAACGTTCAGAGGTAGTGCAGAATTAGCACTTGTCGAATGGATTTGCATTCCCCAGAGGATGTGGGAGAGCCGTTTTCGTGTCATCTTGGTCTCCCCTTCATACTCATCACAGGATACCCCTTCGTGTAGCAATGTTATGTAGGCAGCCATGTCTGTATGTTACTCATGCTCGCATGAAACGTTGCACACTGCTGTTTTGCATGCCCATGACATCATGGGTGGACCCAGGAAGCATAACGCATAGGTGTACAGAGAGCATCTGGGAATCACACACAGCCTGCAGGTTGATGCTGTGGAAACGTTTCCTGTTGTAGAGCATGCGCTCTCGTACTTTTGGAGCGATGAAGGCAACACGAGCCTCATCTATGATACCTGCAATATTCTGGATGCCTATCACACTGCAGAACGCACCCTTTATCCTTTTGGGGGAGGTGTCATCTGTGGGGAAGGTGACGTGTTCTGCAACACAGTAAATGAAGGCATCCAGCACCTGTGTCAGGATGCCAATGAAAGCGTGTTGAGATATTCCTGCAATGCCACCCACTGTAGTCTGGAATGATGCACTCACTCAAACGTGCAGGACACACATCATCTTTGGGAGTGGTGGTGTTGTACTGCCAGTGTCTATCTGTGGCACATTGTTCGAAGCAGGGCACCTGTTATGTCCAGGATCATCTGTTGCTAAAGACGGTACAGGCGGAATGCCTCATCGGTACAGGCGGAATGCCTCATCGGCAGTTATGGTTTAGAGGCATGCCATTGGACTATAGGGCCTGCCTTTGTTGTTGTTTATGCAGTTCCCTATGAGGGGGGCGAAGGCATTTGTAGATGATGTGGCAAAGTACCTACATGAGTCACTGACACGGGACACTATATGAATCAATTATTTTCAACCTGTTCTCTTTTGTTGCTTGTCATCATTTTCTATGGTGCATGGGGATGGCTGGGAAGGGTATGTGACACGAGGTGGGTCAAATGTTTTGTTTTGTGTGCCACTAGCCATCTTGTCAGGCACACATGCCCCCATAGATTTGGCTCCACTCACTCTGTAACTGGTGCTTGGTCGTCTGATGCCAGCTCCCCTACTGATGCTTCCTCTGCTCCAAAAGCGCCCTCTTCCACTGGTGGTCTTGCTGCACCAAGTGATAGACCACAAGTGCCAGGTGTGAGGGGTTGGTGAGCTGTCAGGATCTGTTATTTTGTGCCCATTTTTGCTGGATTTGTTTCTGATGGTTTCCTGGTGGATGGTTTCCCGGTCGATGAGCACTACCACTGATCGGGGGATAAACATCTGATGACATATCGGCTGACTGGTGAGTTTATCCCACTTTCCATTGGTGGTGGGTCAGTGTGATTGGTGGATCAGCGGCCAGACCGAAGGTGTACTTTACACTGCTATGGCTCATCTCAAAATCGACAGGTGGGGGATGGAATCTCTTCTAATGAATTGCTGCCCTTCTGGCTATTTCTGACGCCTCTCGCCACACTCTTAATGAGGCCCAAGATAGAGAACAAATACTATGTTGAATCGACCTATAAAGTCCTTTAAAAGATCAAACTAATGCCTTCAGCCCAGCACAGGCCTTCCTTTGCATGCAGAAACCACTACTATTTATAAAGTTGCATGTGTGCATATAATTATCATTTCTATTTCTATGTGCTTGTTGATGCATGGAGACTGTGCAGCAGCGTCTTCTAAACCACAGCGTGTTTTTCAAGTTTATTTACGTATATACATACTGACCAGCGTTTGAAACTTCTTCCCAGAACGACAGCAGCTGGTCCGTGGTACTTGCTCATTTCTCACTAGCACTCAGCCTCGAGGAGACCCAAGCAGAGATTTGGAGGGAGATCTTTATCCTCTGCAGGGGCCTCCCTCTGGAATAGCCTCCCTGCCGCCCTCTGTCTTGAGCCTGATCTCCTTAAGTTCCAGAAACTCCTTAAGACATTCCTCTTCTCCTCTTCCTTCTCTCTCCCTCTAACCTGCTAACCTCTCTCTCCGCTCTATCCCTCGCTCCCTCCTTTTCCACACAGCTTGCCGACTGGCTGCAGGGTGTACCTCAGAGTCTCACAGGTCCCTGCCACCATCGCCAGTCCTCTCGCACTGGCCCCCGGGCCTGCACTTGCCTCATTGCTACTGCACTTGGTCAATGACCCATGCGAATGTCATCTCTCAGCTCAGTTTCTGAGTAACTGGGAACACTTGGTTTGCCCCCCCTGCACTTGTCATAGCCCCTCCCCTCTCCTGTACTGTCTGTGCACTTGCACAATCTGAATGTACCATGACTAGAAGATAATCTATCTGTCTTCGTTGTCTCCCCTCTTTGCTTGGTGGCACCTCAATGCACTTGAAAAAACTGCAGAATCGTCGCCAGACCTATTTGCTGTTTTTTACACTGTTAATTGTATTATATGCACTTACTCTGCCTTTCCAGATTTGTATCGTTCAGAGATTTAAGGCCTCTGAACGACTGTTGTTTTTCCCCTTGTTCCCTCCCTGCTGGGGCGCTTTGAAACACTTGCCTTGTGTATAGGCGCTTTACAAATAAACATTACCATACCACACCGTGAGGTAACTATCAATAGCAGTATTGTAGCTAGCCCTCCCTGAACGAGCGGCTTAGATCTTATTGACGTCTGATGACTGTTCTGGGACCACAACAATACTGGCTATGTAACGAACAACCCCATCCCCCAAGCCACCTAAGCAGCTGACAGATACTTTACATACTGTTTTTTATCGTGCAATTTAGCAAAGTGCCACACAGCTTAGTGTTGATTGCCTTTTGTGACTTGGCCGAGTTTCAAGTGTCTCTAGTGTTGGCTGCTGTGGACTAATTTGATTAAAAGCCTTTTTCTTCTTAATGATAGTAACGTAACTGCTCCTGCCACATTTCAGGTCCCTATCCTAATACCGCCTGCATGCCCCGCCCTGAAACCAATGCACTTTATTGATATGACCTATGGATTTGAAGCATTTCTGAAGCTTTACTGATTTACTATTCTCGTACTGTAGTAGTTTGCATGTGAGGTCTTGACTTTTAGACAGTGCTTAATTTGTGGGGGTGTTTGCCAGGGCTCAGCCCTGGCACTTATTTCTGAGCCCAGGCACTTATTGTCTCAGACTCAGTTTGATTATGTGGTGTGTTGGCAACTTTATTAGTTTACCTGTCAGTCACATAATAAACACCCATAGAATCAGAGCAAAATGTAAATGAGTATTGTGTTTAAAGACACACTTAAACATTTGTTTCATGTATCATGTCACGACACAACAAGTATTTTTTTATGTGTCTGTTGATTGGCATTTGTAAGTCACACTTCTGCCGTAGTAAGTACTTCCATTAACTACAATAAACCAGTGGGAGTTCCAGCTTTAACCCAATATAGGTTGACCGCATGGGCAGCAGCCGTAGGTGGTGGCAACAGTGGATGGGGAGATGTCCATCCTGACGTAATGGGCGTGTTAGAAAATATTTGAGCCCCAGCTCTTATTTATTTACAATATAAGCACTGATTTGAGATGAGTTTGGCGGTTGCCACGTATTCTGCAGCTTTTTGTGGTATGCCTGGAATTTCCATAGCAAACATGTATGCTCTGTGCATCCTGAAGCTTTGTGTAGCCTTTGATATTGCTGCAAGTAAGGGGCAGTGGATTCCATTTCCCACAGGGCTTAGGGCACACCGCTGGCAGATGAGTTCTTGCTATGGCGTCCTTATCTCTATCGAGGGGTGAATTGTCCTATAGGGAATCTGGGAGATTTCACGGTGGACCTCTGCTTCATGGACCTCTTTGGTGTGGTTACCTATTTTATTTCCAAATGTTCTTACAGGATTTCTCACAATGTGTAAATTGGGCCACTTTAAAACAAATGTCCGGGGCCTCTTTTGGTTCGCAGTTCACCCTTCCTGTATCTATTTCTAGCAAGAGGTTACTGACCCTGCCCTTGATCATTAGCTGCCTGTGCTTTAGATGTTTCACTGTGATCAGGTAGTCTACTAGAAGGTAGCTCCTGTCTAGCAGTTTATAGCATTACATTTTTCTTTGAGTATGCATCTGAATTTACCAGTGGGTTCTGTATGTTTACTTTGAAACCTTTCTTGAGCATGTAAAGGTTCCGTTTTGATTTATTTATTTAAAATTCTTAGGAGCAGTGAGATGATTCACCAGGTATCGTCCCTTCTCCCAAGGGGAGAGCCCTTTCCCATGAGGCTAGGGAGGTGCATCCGCTGCCCAATAAACCTCCCTCGGGGTGGTATGAGGGCCAGATGGGGAAGGACTCCCCTTGTGGGGACAAGGACAATCACCTAGGGTACAGCCCAATGAAGAGTGTCACACTGCAACCTTCCTTAGCACCCCTCTCCATTCCAAACCACTTCTTTGAGAGTAGACCAATGTATTACTGCAGTACTTGGGATATTGAAAGTACTAGGATGAAGAAGAGAACATAAAACATGAAGATTACTAGCTCTGCTAGTACCAGTATGAGGTGGCCCCGAGGAGGCATAAAGATCATATGATATGAAATGATATGATGTGGCTTTTATAACGTGCCATTACACAAGTGTTTCTAGACGTGACAAGACAAGGAGGGGGAGCAAAGGGAGGGCAAAATAACAATCTTACTAGGCCGTGTGTCATTCAGATGATGCAAGTGTGGGGAAGAGGGAAGGGGAGAAGTGCCAGGGGGGAGCGGAAGGGGGAAGTGCAGTTAACTCACAGGTGCAGCCAGTGGGTGTCTCATACGTGCAGAGGGAAGGGACTATAAGTTTGCAGATACAGACCGTTAAATGCCAGAGGAAGTGCGAGGGCAACTGGACATGCAGGAGCCTGGGCCTGAGTTCAGAGGGTGACCAGGTGAGCAGTGCGCAGAGCAGTCAGGTGCATCAGCAGGGCAGAGGAAGAGAGAAAGCGGAAGTGAAAAGGAAGGTCTTGAGTTGCTTCCGGAACTAGAGGTGGCTCTACTCAAGTTTGAGGGAGGCAGGGAGGCTCTTCCAGAGGGAGGACCTAGCCGAGGAGAGAGCTGTGCCCCGAACTCTCTGCTTGGAGAAGCGACTGACCCTCAGAGAGTTGGAGGTGAATGAGCGGAGAGCTTGAGAAGGAAGATGTTTGGGAAGAGAAAGTTGGAGGTTGTGTGGCCCCAGGCCCCAGAAAGCCATGTGGATGATGCAGACGGTCTTGAATTTGATCCTTGCAGTCATGGGGAGCCAGTGAAGAGATTTCAGGACTGGAGAAATACTATCTCTGGGCTTAAGTCCAAAGACAAGTCCTGCAGTCCTGTTCTGGATAAGTTGTAAAGGTCACAAAGTAGAGGCAGGAAGATTTAGAAAGATGCTGTTGCAATAGTCCAGCGTAGATAGGACAGAGCTCTGGAGACAGTGAGCTTCTGGTGTAAAGTGAGAAAAGGAAGAATACCTCTGAGGAGGTGCATCTGATAGTCTGACTTCTTAGAGATGTCAGAGATGTGAGGAGAGAAGGAGAGGGTGGAGTTGAAGATGACACCAAGGTTCTTAGCCTTACAGGAAGGAGCAGGAAGAGGGCCCAGAGTGGGCAACCAGAGAGAGAGAGGAAAGGAGGGAGCAGATATCCCAATGAGGAGGATCTCAGTCTTACTGGCATTAAGGCAGAGATCATTGGCCGTGCACAATTCCTGAATAGCGGCCAGACAGTCTGGTATGAGAGAAGAAGCAGAGGTGGCTGAGAGGAGCTGAAAGAGAGCTGGGTGTCATTTACATAACATTGAAAATTGGAGCAGAAAGTAGCAATGCATTGGGCAAGAGGTGTCAGGTAGTGGTTGAAGAGCCAGGGAGAGAGGTTAGACCCTTGGGAACACCACAAGTAGAGAGAGAGATAGAAGAGAGGAAAGACCCCAGTTGGACCTGAGAGGGTCGGTCGGTGAGAAAGGAGGTCAACCAGGCCAGGGCCTGATCAGTAATTCCAAGGTTGCAGCAGAGGCAATTGAGCAGGATGGCATGGTTGCCCGTGTCAAAAGCAGAGGATAGATCAAGGAGAATGAGGACAGAAGGGAGATTGGAGTCAAGGTTGGAGAGCAAGTTTGCACATGTGTTCAGGAGAGCAGTTTCTCTGTTTCTGGCAGCTCTGAAGCAAGGCTGGTAGTCATGGAGGCAACCAACAGATTCAGTATATAAATTAAACAGGGAGATGGCCAGTTTTTCCATGAGTTTGCCCAGGAAAGGAGTGATGGAAATCGGGCGATAGTTATCCAGAGAGGAAGGATCGGCTGAGGGCTTCTTTAGAAGGGGGTGCACAAGGGAGTGCTTAAGGGGGAGGTGAAGTTCCAGTGGCAATGGATTGATTGCAGAAATAAGGCAAGGCTGGAGCAAGGGTGTCAATGTGGTCCTTGATGGTTCTGGATGAGCAGGGGAGAACATGCCTTGACAAGACTTTCATAGATCAGACTGGTCTAGAAATATTGTCAGGGGTGAACAGGGAAAAGGAGGAGAAAGGAAGAGGAGAGACTGCCTCAGGTGGGCCAGGAGTGGTAGAGGAGGAGGAAGGGGAAGTAGAAGAAGAGAGGGTGGACGGGATGTCCTGAATTTTAGTGGTGCAATGATAAGCCAAGATCGTGCAGAGGACCTGTAGGGAACAGGAGAGGTACAGACTGCAGCAGGATTAGCCAGCTCCTTGGAGATTTTGAATAGTTCGGCCAAGGTGTTAGATGCCGCAGAGATGCAGGCTTCAATGTAAGCTCTCTTGTTAGAGAGGTTTGTAAACAAAATGGGTGCCTGGGCAAATCTGGTCCTCCAGGCTAGTAATGCTAACAACAATACAGAAATGGACCAGTAGAAGAGAGAATGGTCTCTATTACACTTTTATCTTTTTATAAATACCAATACATGGCAGTCATTGTATTCAAAGTCATTTCATGTTTCATAAACATATAAAAAATTGTCAATTTAAAAAACATATAATATTCATCACAATCAATTCAACTCACTCTCAATCATTCCTACCATTCATTCAAATATTATAAAAGAGATTAAATCACACTTCAATCAATAACCCCTTGGTCAATAGATCAGCTATTTCCATATGTAAATGTCCTCCACTTAAATATAAGATGCTACTATCTGTGCTTTAAACAATTGCAGAGATTTCAAAAGAAAGTCTACATATGTTTTGGTTGACTAAACGAACATTCAAATCCGTTCTTTTAGTAAAGCAACCTTCTTCAGGACTGTAAACGGAAATTGAATCACTCCCTTATAGCCAAGTAGGGAGAGTTCCACCACTCCAACGAACACAAAACACGGTGTGTCTGTTGTATTTATCTCATTGAATTAAGGATACCATATCAGGAATCAGATGGGAAAGGCTCCTTTTTGACCTGACTAGGAATCAGCACAAGTGCGTCAAAAAACAGGTGTATCTCTAAATATCATCTACCTGCGTTGTTTTGCGCATTTAATTCTAGGTTATGAGGTTATGCAAATGTTTGTAGGATGTCCCGAAAACAATGGCATTTGTGTATGGGGCATACCATCTGTATTAGTATGTCTTCATATAAGCCACCTTATAGGAAGCGGACCTCTTTCATTCCGTCACGCCTCATCTCCGCCTGGATTGTGGTCGCCGTTGCACAAAAAGTTCAGTTTTCTGTATTGTTTTTCTCTTCTTAGAGAGGACAGAAAGTCTGTACTGCCTTTGGAGCAGGTGGTATGCCAGTTTGTCAGGGGGTGCACCTGATGCCCTCCACTTCCTCTCTGCCCCCTACACTTGCGTTTAAGGGTGGTAAGGTTGGAACCATGCCAAGAGATGCACTTGGATTTGGGCTTCAAACGGATCCACATTACAGGGGCAAGGACATTAAGCATGTTAGAGATAGAGAGATGAAGGTTAGAGAAGGCTGTGTCAGGGTGTGAGTCAGCCAAAGGTGCAGGAGGAGGAGTGAAAGTAGGGTCAAAGCCTCAACTGACATACACTTGATGGGTCGGATGACCAAGTAGCTAGGTGGCAGTGCTGGAGTCGTCTTGACCTGTAGGGAAGAGAGGTGTGAAGAAAGGAGAAAGTGATCACTCTAAGAGAGAGGAGTGGTGAGAGGGTTAGAGAAGGGGAGGTCAGAGGAGATCAGAACATCCAGGGTGTGCCCTGCAGAGTGAGTCTGGCCAGAGGGAAGAATGGATAGAGAGAGGGAGAGAGAGAAAGAGAGAGAGAGAGAATCACAAACGTTCCAAAAGAGTCCTGAGGAAAGGCTGATAGCTTCCAAGGAGGAGAAGTCTCAAAGGAGGAGAAGTTGAGAGGTAGAGGCAAGGAGTGAGGAGGAGAGGTGAGCCCACTCAGAGAGTAAAAGGGCGACCTGGCCAGGCAGCCTGTAGATAGTGGCCACAGTGAGAGAGAGAAGCCAGGAGAGATAGAGAGTCTTCAGATCGGACATTCAAAGGAGGGGTAGTCCTGCATTGAAATGATGAAAGCAGGGATCCACTCTGGGAAAATCAAGGCTACACCCCCAATGGGACGGTTGGTTCTTGGTTCATAGAGGATCTTGTAGCCATCGGGAAAGAGAGTGTTGAAACTTGTGACTGAGCTGGCCATGAACCAAGTCTCAGTGAGACCAAGTACATCCAAATCAAGCTCTTCCAGGAGACGGCAGATGTCCGGGGAGTGTCTGACAGCTGAACAAGAGTTGAGAGTAGCAATGTGGAGCAGGTTGCCACATTTGAAAGACTTCCGGGGAGGGGTACATGCCAGAGGTACACCCTGCAGAAGTGTTGGAGATGCCCAAGGATGAGCAGAGGAGGAAGCAAGAGAAAGAGAGGGAAAAGAGAGTGCCAGAGGGGTGGTGGAAGTGGGAGGAAACAGGGTGGCCGGAGAGGCAGCAGGGGGTGCCGAAGAGGTGTCAAAGGAAGGGGACAGCAGAGGAACCAGAGAGGGATCAGAAGGGATAGCAAGAGAAGAAAGGAAGTTGATAAGGCGCGGGAAGCATCTATCAAAAAGGAGGAGATTGGCCTGAGGGACCTGGACCAAGACCATGCCATTTAAGTAGACATCAATGATGGTCTCAGAGGAGTGGAAGGGGGCCAGGAGGGCCTCCCACTGGGTGACACCATTAATGGGAGAAGAGCAAAAAGGAGAGAGAACAGAGACCATATGGGCGGTCCATAGGCCTGGAGAGGGAACAGCAAAGAGTGTGTCGGTAAGGGTCTGTCTGAAGGAAGCAGTGGTATAGGTATCAGCGATAGGAAGGCCTGGGTTGGAGACCAGGATGTCCCTTTTGAAGTTTTTCCTACCAGACTTAATGAGAGGGATAGGATAGTAAATGGAAAAGTAGTTAGAAAAGATAGGTGAGACAGAGAGCACCATAGCGGGTGTAGGGAGGAAAGAGGGTGTAGGGAGAGGGGAGTCCAGGCAGGGAAGGGGAAGTGGGGAGAGGAGGTCACACAGGAGGGGTCAGACAGGAGCGAGGCAAAGGGGGGACATGAAAGGGATGAGGGTACAACAAAGAAAAATAACATAGTTATAAAAGAAGCAAATGACTTTGAAAATCCACCAGGGTGGGGCTGGCAACAATGTGTAAGAAGAGATGATGGACTAAAGAACGTTTCAAGCCCAGCCAGGAGAGGCAACAGGTATGGAAGTCACCCAGAGTGTGAGTCTCGAATCCTATCGGCAGATCGGAGACACAGGAAGAAGCACGCTGGTGAGCAACAGAGTGTCCTTGTTGGTTCTGGCAGGAGCTGACCCAACACTCAGCCGAGCTGAGAGAGGCGGTTGCGTGACCTCAGGGAGTTGGGCCATGTGGCTCGACAATGAATTAGAGACCATAAGAATCTGGGAGCCATGGAACTGCCATGGAACGTCCAGGGCACAGCATAGTTGTGTGAAGCAGACAAATCGCCAACCCCAGTCCCAGGAAGAACCAGAGGTACAAGCAGACTGGTAGGGACACATGGGTATTAAGAGTGTCTCTGCTTAGCCCCCTGTAATGGGGCAGATAAATATGCAGGTAATACCCACCAGCCCTACTCAGATGAGTATGCACATACCACTTCCTAGCACTACACCTCACCAGTATCGTCCAGATGAGAAACAATACCAGCTGAGACAGCCCTACTTCCCCAAAAGTCTAGGGGTGAATAAAGCGCTTTAGCTCAAAGCACTAAATAAAAAACAAATTATTATTATAATGATTATTATTAACTAAGACCATGAAGTTGTTGTTATGAATAGAATATGATTGTCTGACCAGTAGAGTGACAGGTAGTTCTTATTATATATATATATATAGTTCTGCTCTTCAGGTCCTCCTCTCTGCTGCACTTTTGATTAAATATAGGACATTTGGTGATAACTGTCTTTGCCGTCTGAGCCCTTTATTTTGCTGACGACTGGATTTTCCTGATTCAGCTGCTTTGTGGAGTGCAATCCATTGGTTTTGCCCTGCTACGGGCTGAGCTTTTCGTTTGGAAATATATATATATATATATATATATATATATATATATATATATATATATATATATATATATATATATAGAGAGAGAGAGAGAGAGAGAGAGAGAGAGAGAAATAGAGCAAAATTAGATGGCTATACACATACACACAAAGTACATATAGCAGATGCAAGTATGTTATGTTATGTTATGTTATTTGAACTTTTACATCGCACAATCACCAGAGGTATCTTGGCGCTATAAGAGAAAGAGTACCACCAACTATCTGCACAACAAAGTGCATATAGACATGAAGAGCACATAGACACAAAGAATATTTTCACATAGACATGAAGGACATATGCACACAGACATGAAGAATATTTTCACATAGGCACGAAGAACATACATATGTATATATGAAGCCCCTAAAGCCATTAACATGTCAGAGATGCAGGGCACAACTTGTAGAAGGTTGAACCAAAGCAAAGTCATTTTCTTAAAACGCCAAGGGCGAGAAAGGTGTCAGAATAAACATGGCCTCACAACCCAAGATGCTGACTTTACAAAAACACATGTATTCAAGAAACTCGTGCAGAGCCTAAGCAGTAGCTCACAATCGGAGCCAAGGTCAGAAACTAGGAAGGGAGTAATAGATGAATGCAAATCAGGCACAAGACAACAGTTCCCAAGGTGAGAAGCAGTAGACTCCCCAGTTAATCAATTTAAACAACCATTGATGTCCAGGTGCATGATATCGGCAAGCCAAAATACTTTGCAGAAAGTCATTCACTAGCAGCCTAAGTGGGCACAAAGAGCACAACATGCACATTAGAATTACCTAAAACCTTAATAAATAGAAGGAAATCCACTCTCAAACACGGTATCCTAGCATGCGATCCAGATACAAGAAACACTGGCTATTCATCATGAGCTAAACACAGATAGGACAAGTGCAGAACTCCCTCTGTATGCACACAGACACCAGACGGTACACAAGGCCACGTTCAAAGAATAGGAAAGGCCTCATCGCCTTGTGATGATTAGGAGTATTCTATAATTGAAAATATGGCAGATCATAGAAATCTCTTCCCCCACTTTTGTCTCACACATATCTTGACAACTTGTCAGGGTGCCCAAGGTTTGTAAACTAGATGGCAACAATGAAAAGTCCACTTGCCACACCGCCTATGATAAATTGTGCAAACCAATCAATTATCCCTATAACGATGTATTAGAAATAGTATCTGTAGTAGGATGGGTCCAGTAGGAGCCAAAAGACAGGTATCCACCAATAGAGTGACTAACCCATATACATCCAACTGATAGGGCCTCACTACGATGGAGCCAGTCTGGTAAAAATGACAGAAAGAATGCTGGTGCAACCGGCTCTGGCATTATTACCAGACCGGCTCACTCCAAGTCTGCCGGTAGGGGCAATGAACTACCAGCAGGCCCGACCTGCCGCAGGTTCAGGTCCCTACCAGCAGAGAAATCACTGAAACATTGGCACCATTAACAATGGTTCTTCAGTGGTCCCATTCCATGTAGTCCAATGAGATTCCATGGAAGGGAAACGTACAACTGTTGCCGGCGCCCATAATATCCCGGTAACAGCAGGATATCGGGCACCGTTAACAGTAAGGCGAGTCTGCCGATAACAGCAGGCTCATAATGAGGGCCATATAATGTGATGTCATTTGAACTAATTATGTGATCGTGTGTGCACCTTAACACCCCGGTTAACTTGTGATAAGACGAACATTGTGAATAGGATTGCTGACCCACATAGTGAAGATTTGTGCATCTGAGGAGAGCTTCCTCACCTCAGTGGTAGCCCCAAGGCCACTGAACCACATAGTGAAGATTTCTGCATCCAAGGAGAGCTTTCTCTCTCAGTGGTAACCCCAAGGCCACGGAACTACATAGTGGATATTTGTGCATCTGAGGAAAGCTTCCTCATTTCAGTGGTAGCCCTAAGGCCGCTGACCCTCAAGAGATGATTTGTGCATCTGAGGAAAGTATCCTCATCGCAGGGAGGGATAAGTACACTACAAATCAGAGAAAGGTCTGGGCCCCCAATGCTAGTGAAGTCCAATGAAACCCAGAGAAGTAAGGATTTGGAACTTTGCTAATATTGTGAGAGAGTGGCAAAACAAACATCAAGTTGAATGATATGGAAAATAACTTTCAAACACCAGGAAAAGGGAGTATTTCGCCTGGAGTAGAAACTGAAGCCCTTTACATATACACAAGAGATGCCAGGGGAAGAGAGTCATTCCCCCTGGCTTTGTTGTGAACTATACTGGAGTTTGCGGACCAATACCAGGAAAAGGGAGTCATTCTCCTGGTCCTGAGAGTTGAGTTTTACAAAGGTTTTATTGGAACCACAAGCCAGGGAAAGGGAGTAATTTCCCCTGGCATCCTTTTGCAAAAGAACATTTTTGGGACACCACCCGAATACCAAGAGAAGGGAGTCATTCTCCTGCAGAAGGAACTTTCTGTTGGAATATTGTTTAGTTGTAGTGTAAGGGTTAGAAGTAGGTTGTGACATAGGATGGTGGAGTTTGAATGTCACTGACATTCTGACAGATCATTTTAGTATTATTTTGAAGGCAAGGAAACCCCTCATAGAAGATAGGGACAGTAAGGGTTTCTTAGTTTATAGCAACCACCATGCCACCGATGTGTCAGCTTCACTTTTCAACACCCTTACAGTAGGTGAACCCTACACTTTTGGGCCTGGGGGCACCATACAAAATAATAGAAAGAGTTGGCAAAAGTGGGAATATAAATTATTGAAAGGTGACAATCTATTTTGCTCTAGTACAATTAAGCGCCTAACAGCAAAAACGCCTTTAATCCACAACCAAAAAGATAACATTGACAAAGGCCACTTACTACAACTGAAAACACATATTATGCTATCAATAAAACGAGACTAATGAGCTACAGCATTATAAATGTTTTCGGAAAAACATTCTAAACCAGGAAGGTTTTGACTCCATTATGAAGTTGTAGTAATGGCTGTAGCATTCTCAGATTTTCTTGCAGTTTGATCCAAATCCTGGATGGCAAGTAAGAAAATGTTAGATGCCTGTGCTTTTGTGAATATAATAGTTTATTTATATAGCTCCTATACACAATGTGTTTCAAAGCGCTTCAAGGCAAGGAAAGGAACAAGGGAAAATACGATGACATTCTTACAGGCCATGAACAGTAAGGATGTGAAATTAACTATTGTACTTAGCCTGACGACATTTCAGATAGTGCAAGAGCTAAGACATAGATAAGGAAGGGAGGGGAGAGTGGGAAGGAAATGAAAACAGACAGGCGACTACCGTACTAGGCCTGACGACATTTCTGGTAGAGCCGGAGAAAAACAAAAGGTGAGGGAGAGGGGTACAGAGAAGGGAGGAGAGGAACAAAACAAGAGACTATCGCACTAGGCCTGACGACATTTCAGATAGTGCTGGAGGATGGGGGGACAAGTAAGGGGAAGGGGGAAGAGACAGACAAGGTTGCTATCATACTAGGTCTAGGGACAATTCTGATAGAGTAAGTGCATATAGAAAAGTAAGGGGAGGAGGGAAGGGGATAGGAAAAGGGAGAAAGGGAGAAGAGGAGAGAACATAGAGTAAGCAGTCAAAAGGCGTGTAGAACCAAGAGGGGAGAGCAAATAAAATTGCAGACGTCAGTAGTAACACATAATGTTGCAAGCCAGGATACAAGATGAAGATGGAACAGCATGATTCAGGGCCACCATGAATACAAGATGCAAAGGAAGTCCAGCATGAGAGTTGAGAAAGGGTGACGCACCGTGAATGAATGAAGTCCATAAAAGTCAAATCCAGCATTGGCCACAAGAATGAAGGCTTGGGTCAGATAGAAGACAAATATTTGCACATCTGAGGGAATGACGAATTGCCAAGGATCAAAGATCTTTGGCGCGATAGGCAGAAGCGCCAGAGACAATACAATAGACCGTAAATAGGATCCTCCTCTGGTTCCACAACCAGTGCAACTGACGAAGGTTATGGGTAAAATGACAACACTTCCCCTCACCTTCAAACAGCCTGGCTAACCTATTTTGAAAGCCTTTGTTGAGATGCACGTTTCATGTCCCAATGTAGGGAAGATGTTGACGTTGCACACGTCGTATTAGAGCAATGGTGTGGCTAGGTAAGACGCGAAGTTGATGTGATGTTGCAATTTAACATGTGTTCATTGTAGGTAAATTGATTGGGATACATGTTACTATAAGTGTTACTTTGTGTTTAGTTTGGATACATTTTCGATTCTCATCAAGTAGCAACATAGCAGAAGTGTAGAGGAGGAGGCAGCTGCCTACTCTCTAGTTCCCACTCCCTCAACACCATCATGCTGGAATGGTGGGAGAAAAGCAGCAAATGGGGCCCCCTGTGTTGTTCCCATACCACATCGAGTGTATGAGAGACGTTATGCACTCAGACAGCCAGACAGAATGTACCATCATGTTGAACCAGTAGAATGATGCCACATAGAAGCATGCCAGCACGTACCTATGAATATCGTGGAGTGATACGTGGAATCTGATGAGAGCAGAGTGATGTCATAACAAAGATATGTGAACCTATGTTGAAATGATATGAAAATACTTAAGAGTAACAATGTAACTGAAACACGAAGAGAAACATGTACCCAAAGCTAAAGTAATTGTGATTACAAAGAAGATGAAGTTACTTATTAATCAATAACTGTAAATATGCAGTAACGCAAAGTAGAAAGAGAGCATATAGAAGCTTGCTATAAGGGTATATATAACATGGCTAGGACAGCCATGATAAGAAAATGGGCGCCGGTTCATGTCTGATACAACCAAGCTACCACACAGACAGGCTGCAAAATCAGGAGACTTGGAAAACTAGTTTTGTGTGCAGAACGACGATGAGTCAAAGTTGACCCAGAATAAAGAATGCTATCTTAAGAAATAAGCACAGAGCACAAAGGGAGTTACATGGATAAGCTCTGAATATGGAACATTCCTCATAGATTGAAAAATAAGAAAACCTCTGTGAAAACCAATTGTTGGTCAATTAAAAGTGTACAAAGTTCATATGAGATTGAGTGAGCATGTCTCTAAAGGCCATGAAGAACAAGTGCATGCAGCATAATTAAATCAAATGGCAGAAGATAGAAGGCTGAAATGGACACATTCATAGCCTGTTAACACGTGATTTCAGTGAACAGAATAAGGGCTATTCATTAAGCCTCATACAAAGATAGTGGTGTGCTTACACTCCCTTGAATGTTCCAGTGCAGTGAGCAGTCAACAAGGTCAACTATAAAAGGAAGACTTTGGCTTATGGCCTACCGATGAGAGATGATGGACTAATTGGGAAAACAGGGAGTAGTATGAAGGGAATGAAACACCTAATTTTTGTTTTGCTTTCATCCTGCTAAAAGAGTCGAAGGTTCAAGGTTGGAATAGTATGCCAACCAATCAGTGGGTATGTGGGACAACCTAACATACAATGTTGCACAAACCAATCCACTGACAGTTTGTCCATTACAATCAGTAATGTACGTATGTAGAGTTAGTTCAAGGCGTGCCCTACAGAAAAGGGGTAGACAATGATATACTAGTCCTTATATATTTTATAAGTAGATTTGTTACCTTAACCAATCCTTCCCATTGATAGGTGGTGTATTTTTACCACGTAGAATGACATCACAGATGACGCATGTTGGTGTATAAAGAACTCTGTGTAATCAAACTGCTCCATTAGAGTGCATGTATCAGTCCGATGTTTGTCTGGTCTCCCTAATTTGAATAAAGCAGTGTTTTTCCATTTTCTTTGAAGTCTGTCCGGTTATTTGGTTTGTGATCTTTATTTTGTAATTCCATCTAGTACAAAAGATGCTTCAAGGTGCTAGAGCACAGAAGTCATGGGGGCACAATGTAATTGTGCAATGTACGTGTAGTGATTAGAGTGGGAAGCAAGGAGCTTTATGCATGCAAGAAAGAGAAGTCTGAGACGGGAAAGCCACTGGGAGGGCTGCAGTAGTAGTGAACAATGTACACGTGAGATTCGATAGTGGTTTAGATGGCAAACATGTTCTGGGATATTAGGGGAGCATAGGTTTCGCTGTGAGTGAATGGAAATATTACATATCACTGTTCCCCTATAGCTGGGTTTCATGTAGACTGCGGAGAGTTTGAATTGCAGAGGCAAACTTTGTGCTGGCCTGAAGGGTTGAATGACAAGGTCAAGGAAAAAGGAATGAAGCACAACACATGTCAGCAGCTGGTGATTGCATCAAATGGTTACTTTAGGCATAGATTAAATGAAGTGATATTGGGTCGTGGGTTTACGAGTAGATGGGTTTGTGGATACAGGGAACATTTCTTACTGGGAGCATGGAGTATTGTTGTTTTTGTTGCTTTTCTGACAAAGTGAGTTTACTCTCCGATGGAGGTGTTTTTTAGCATTGGATTTTGGAGTCACATTCCTACACATTGGAAACTAAAAAGAAGGAAATATGGTAGGCCCAATAGGACCGAAATACGTCAGGCAGCAGCTCACCAATGCCTGCGCTGGCAGTCCAAATTTGGAGGGAGAAATATATGTTTTAATGTTCTCAGTAGATAGAGCTTAAACTGGAAATATTTACTTGTGAATCATATATGTTAATCAAGCACAGGCTACCCAGACATTACCAGCAGCTCATACTGTGCAAGCAGAGAAGCAGGATGGCTTAAGCACATTACCCCATGCTTACAAACATTTCTTAGTGCAAGCCTCAGTGGAGAAGCATGCACAGATCCCATGGATCTGGCAGACCCTTGCAATGACACATCAGGAGGAGGTTGCAGAAGTAAGGAGAATGTTTGTGAATGTTGTGAGGGTGTGCTAGATGGAATTAAGGAGGTGGTTGCTGACGGAAAATAGGAGTCAGTTAGTGAAGGAGGTGGGCAAATGAAAGAGATAGGGGAAACCATGATTTTGAGTGATGGAGCCACAGTGGGAGGATGAATGTGATTGTGGTGGAGCATTGAGGATGGCCAGGACCAGAATAGAGAGCTATCCGGGGGGAGCAGGGTTCTCAGAGATCCTTTCATAGGATAACGGGAAGCGGGAGGCTATTATAGGCTCCTTGGCTCTACATAACGCCCCTTGGGTAGCTTCTCCTTGGGAGTTTGAAGGCAACCCTCCATTGCCTACAAGAATACTTGAAAACCAAACACAGTACCAAGATCTGAAGTATGAGATGTAGAAAGAAATATGTAACACATCCTTAAGCTCAAGGCTGAAAGAGTGGAAGGATATGGGAAACTGTTAAATTTGATATTGACAGAGAGAATGAAGGTGTGGGAAACCCTTATGCCAAAGAGACTGGCAGAGAGAAGAAAGGTGCAGCAAAATCTCAAGCCTGAAACTGAGAGAGAGCGACAAAGTGTGCATGAACCGTTAAGTTGAAAAAAGAAGAATGGTTCTGGGCCCCTAAAATCCAACTTTAGTCAGCAGAGAAGGTCTTCCAGAGGAAGCAGAATAGGTGACAAGGATTCCCTCTGAACATGAACACTTCGTACAGTGTAGGAACCCAAGGTCTTGAGTTGCCAATCCCTTATGCTTCTCCATTTTGTTATTTTGACCCATTCTGTATTCATTCCCTTAATAAATGTTTAGTTCCTGAAATTATATTTTTGTACTGGTTTCTGATCATCACTCCCATGAAAGGTCCCATGGTGTACCATGTTAAATCCCACAGATAGGTCCAACAACACAAGCAGAGTCCGTACTCCTCATCAATCATGCTCAATAGGTTATCTAGAAGGTGACGGGTATTTAGTGCTGCATCCTAGTCGCAAGGTCAATTTGCATTCTGTAAGCAAATTACTAGAAATACGTTTTTGAAAAAGGGCTGTTTAAGAACGTTCACACATAATGGAAAATAATCCACAGGAAGAGTGGAAATATTTTGGATCAGCTACTTCAGCGGGACCCCCAATTGGCATTACTGGGTGTCTGGGGAGAGCTCAAGCTATCCATACATGAGAAGCTGTATTTTGGCCATAACGTGAGCAGTCGCCAAAAGAGATATCTGGTAAATTAGCTGAGTTGGTTAAGCGCTCGCTGCTGTGATCTGCGCTTGATCTGGTCGCAGGTTCAAATCCCGGCGTGGTCAATTTAGCTTTTCATCCTTCTGAGGTCGAGAAAGTGAGTACCAATTTCGATTGAGTAATAATAATAAATAATAATATATGTGAAATATGCGCTATGAAAAGCACTTTGTGTCAAAATGCGCTAAAGAAATAACACATTATAATTTTATAGATATTGCAGTTAAGAGTGGGGCAGGAGACTACAGCTTTTAGGCCTCCCTATAGTAGGGCCAGCTTAAACAGGAGAGTTATCCCGCTTTTGTGAATCTGCAGTGCAAAAGACCTTATGGAGTAGGGAGATTGGACTAGGGACTGCTCAAAAGATGAGGGAAGGAGTACAGGGATTGCCCCCAGCCTGCAAATTGGAAGTGTCTTTTTATTACACTGAAACAAATTCTGGTTATTACTCATTGAGAACCTTGTCACAGACACACATAAGTGCTCCAAGTTTAATCCCCCTAAATGAGCGCAACTCTGGAGGATTTTTGTGACAGAATCCTTTTTATATTGTTGGTGTTTTATTATGAACGTTATGTGTCTGAATGAAAAAAAGTGGTTATACTTCTGGAATTATGTATATGTTTTGTTAAACTGTACTTAAAACTACTATAAAATGTGTTATACAAATGTTTGCCAAGAAGGTAAGCATAGTCGTTGCTTAGTGGTGTTGCTTTAGGTTGGGATCTAAGGAGGCTGTTTTTAACAAGGGGCAAGGCCTGGACTATTTTTAGGGAAACCAACACAAAGTCAACATCGAGAGGGATTTTCATGACTTCCACCTAGTGAGCCATAAGGCAGAAAAATGCAGTTGCATCAGTGCCGCAGGATAAAGTTCATCCGAAAGTGAAGCTGGTTTTGTTTTCGACAGTGGAGCTTGAACCCCGATTCTTCATACCTGGGAAGACTGAGTAAGTAGTAGAGGATTACTGACAATTCGCCTCAAAACCAGCAGCCACAGTTTACAGTTTGTCCCAGATATTTGAAATGATTTTTATGAAAGAAGTCTTAAAAAGTTGCACATTTTACACCTGAAGGGGCTGGGCCATAGATCTGCAGGTGATATATGCTCTGACCAGCTTAGAACGATTTGGGGTCACTTGTTGGTTTTTGAAAGCTCCTTGGTATTGCACTTTCAGTTCAGCTAAATTAAGAAAGGTGTTGTATGATCGCTACAAATATTTTCAGAATATTGTTGTTTTGCTACTTTTTCTGTCGAATTCTGACATGGGCCCTCATTACGACCCTGTCGGAGAGGGGTTTACGCCAGCGTAATGCATGGCGTACCTCTCCGCCAGATTAGGACTTTCCGTAGCGCCATGGTGATTTTTACGCCCGGATTTTCCGGGCGGAAAAATCCATGGCGCTACGGGTCCCCTCGTTAATTACGCCACCGTATTCTACGGTGGCGTAATTAACGCCTTCCCCACTCCCATTATACCCTATGGGGCAAAAATGGGAATGGGGAAGGGTAAATGGGGATTGGGGACTTACCGCCCCGCCAAGGTCGGAATGGGGCGGTAAGTCCGCCAACCCCCATGGCGGAGTTGGCAGCTCTGCGCCATGGTCCATGGTGCAAATTGCACCATGGACCTCCGCCAGGGTCGTAATGAGGGCCATGGTATTTTAGCATGTTCGTCTGCTCATTAAACTGAAGACTCTCTTGCTAAGAGTAGTTGCATCTAATCTTCGTAGGAATACTTGCACATAAAGTATTATTAACGGGCGCTTGGACAGCCCATGCACCATGATGGAGTGAAATCCTTGCGCTCCTGAGGGGCTTCACATGAAAGCTGGTCTAAGATCTTATAAACCTACCCTGCTCTTCCCAGAATGCATTGGCAGAGCGGAAGAGCCCCCTAGCATCCGTAGGTGCATGCCTCCAGTTCCTATGCAGCGTTCTTAAATTCTAGTATTAGGGCTCTGAGGGACGGTATGGAGCAGGAAGCATGCACAGCGGTATAATGATTGCTGACCCGTTGTGCACCGGGAGCACCACAGGAAGGTGTGGTAGTGGACTGGGTTTGTGACTGCCAGTGTTTCTACTTTGGCAACAGGAGTTCGGATGGGGCCTCCTGATGGGTTACTTTATTCCACCCCACATTTCGTCAGAGGAGGTATCAATGGTGACAACCGAGGGGACTTTAGAGAAAAGTCCCATGTAGCCGACCATGGCAGTCACTTGTAGTGTTGTACAAGGCCCGCAGCAGTGAACGGGGGCTTCCGCTCTCCAGGAGCTGGCTGGGGGTGGTGCTCCTGTCCATATTACAGCTACCTTGCTCATTGAGTTGGAACATGCAGACGGGTGCAAAGAGGCAATTGCATGAAGTGTGCTATTGCAAGTTTACATAAGCATAGCAGGTCTCCAGCACCCATGCTCCAGCATTGCATATTAAGAGTTAGTTAGATAATAAGAAATGTCAGCACATTTCAGTGTACACACAAGCATACCTCACTCAACTGCCACAAATCCTACTCTCTGGCTCCATATAATACGTGGGGCTGGCTGTGATACACACGCCTGATAGGTCTGGTTGCTGTCCCCTTGTGTTTCTCTAGCAGTTGATTAGCAGCTAGCCATCCTAAGAGAGAATGCTGTAGAGTGGACTGGCTTGATGTCGCTACATGGCTCTAAGTGAGAACCCGCTGGAGTGGAAAGCCATTTTGTTAATAGAGCAAATCATTGCATCTGATGTGGTGATGGATATAATTCCTGTTGTTCTTCTAAGGTCCTCCTAAAAATAACAATCCATCAAAGACCCTACATAAATAGCTTATTTTTGCATACTGAGGATTGTCATGCATTGAGCCGTCACCTTCTTTATCTAAGTATCTGCATTGTCTCAGGAGTACCCATTTGTCGTTAAACTCTCCCACATGTTTGCCCCAAGGCTGTTGAGCAAGTGACGTTGTAGATAGTGATTTAGATGTTCGTACAACCACTCATTGCCAGGCCAGAATAGCTTGTGATGTATATGCCAGGGAGTTTGGCTTTATGAACTAGGCCCCCTAAAGCCAAGAATGCCAAATCTACCTTGATTAAGAACATGGTTCAGCCACCGAAAGACATGAGCAAGGATAAGTAGCCACAGCTCCAAATGAGACTTCACTGATGCCCATTATCTCTGATAGAGGAAATTGACCCAACAATGACAGGAGGCCTAATGAAGTTTTTACAATAACTGAAGACTAATTGTCTCAAAATAAAAATAACTTGAATGATACAATATTGGGCCTCATTACAGGTATAGCGGTAAGGCAACAACGGCGCCGGTATCGCTACCGGCACCATTGCTACCGTACCGCAATACTACGAGTTCTGCTCGTGGGTGCCCTTGCAGCCACCAGGTCTGACCTGGTGGCCGTACCGGCACCCGCGAGCAGAACATGATGGGGATGTACCGGTCTGGCACACACGAAAGGGCAATTACGGGGTCCGGCTGGGCCGGAATAGCCTGGTAATTGCCCATTCGTGGGTGCCAGACCCGGATGCTAGTTTGGAGGTAGCCTTGCCGGTTTCACCAGCAAGGCTACATCCAACCTCGTAATGAGGCCCATTTTGTCTTGCATGTGTAAAAGAGAATGGATGAAGCAGAGGCAATGCAATGCAAACAGGTACATGATAATGCCGAACAGGAGCAGACAGTCATGATTCACAACAAAGAAGCTTGGCTGATAAGACTGAAGTTCTGAAAATCATGTTCCTGGTAGAATATTATAAGAATATGATGTGTGCCATTCCAGATCACAGACTCCTCATATCTTCAGGCACTGTTCAAATAAGTTTTTGGGAGACGTGAAAGCCCAAACATACAGCTTGACAGGTCCTATAGAGAGTACTCCCCCAACGTCTTAACTAGGATCAAATTCTTTCAGGAAAAGGAGATTATCATAGATAAGACTAGACGCCTCAATGACTTTGTGTTCAGAGGTACATGTTTAGCTTCTTTGAGGATTTAGCCCCAATTACAATACAAAGGAGCCACTGTATGAATCAAACCATAGAGTGGTTGAAGAGTAACAATATCACATAGACATGTTGAACAGGTTTCCTCAGCACAGGAAGCAGAAACAATTTGTGGCCTTCGTGATGTTTAAGAAGATGAGGAAGGGGCCCAGTCCTCCTCTGTGGAAAATTAAGAGATAACATTGGCATTGCAGAACACTGTCTCGCGACAGACAAGATAAAAAAAATGGGGCTCCCTTTTTCATGTTAAAAGGTTATTGAAACAAGGGGTTCACTTTGAGCTAGAGTATTCTTGAAAATTATAATGTTGAAGACATTCCTATTATAGCAATGTTGTTTGTCCCCCTTAGGTCGCCCATTGCTGTGCAGTGACCAATGAGCCCGTTTAGATTAGCACAGATTTTTCTGTAGAATTAGGAATTTCTCATTAAAGCTTACTTACATTTGTTGATCTTAGAAGATATGGCACAGGGATGTCCAACTTTATTTTATTTATTTTCATACAATGTAGGCTGTGGCAATGGAATATGCCACCTGTATTGAGATTAACGTCTTTTTGGTGGTTTCACTGGAAGCTATGAGGCAGTATTGACTTTATTGTTTTGGTTTTCATAAATAACTTACACAATCACACTTTATGGCATCTCCTTTTATAGTATTATTCAATGTCAAGGGACTTAAAGGCATGGTCTAGTAAAATGTTTTATTGTCCCTACGGGTCGGCCATGTTTTTTTAAGCCTAAGTGGCTCGATTTTAGAAAACTTTCCTATGGACCTTACCCGAGTTTTCGTCCATTAAACGCACACGAAAACAAGCACCAGGGAGCCGCCATTTTTTGATAATCCTATCATTTCCGCCATCGCCCTGGCTGACCTGCTTTTGCGGCACTAAATCAAATCCCCCGCCCCTGAGCTTGTCATCAGCAGACTCGTACCGCCCATTTCCCAACGCCAAAGCACGTCTTGTGTCAACATTCGCTGCGCTTCAGCTAATGACGTGTCGCCATGGAAATGGCAGGACGCCTCTTTCCTCAATAAGTATAAACAGACCGTTTCACAACACACAGCAGCAGATTTTCGATTCCATTCCTCTCTCTGTGTTACTTTGAGTATTCTGTGACCCGTTTCTGTGCTCTGGTCAGCTACCTTCGCCGCTTGTAGCCCGTGTGAACACCTGTACCATCTCTATAAATTATTGTACTTTGTTTACCACACAATGGCTACAATAATGCCCTACATGTACGAGCCCGAGTATACCGAGGAGGAACTACTGGAAAGGGAAGCACGCGAAAACGATGGGGATTCGGACGGCAGTTGGCAGGACGAATCAACAGATGAAGAGCCTGGGCCTAGTCGCATGGACGGCGTCTCCACCTGGTGCACATGCAATCAGTGCGAGCTAATGCCAACCGAGGACGAGAACTGCTGCTGGCGAGAAAACTCGGGATGCCTGGCCTACATTTCGGAAGGCGAGCCACGACCGCAATGCATCACCGAGCTGCCAGACTTCAGGGCAGCCTGCCTCACACGGGCCGTGTTGAGAATAATGATGGTGCTTATGCACGAACTTCGCGCAACTGTTCGTCCTTGTAATCCGAGTAACGAGTAAGTATACTCTGCTTGTCATGCCACTCCTATTTCATGTTCTTCTACTATATCCAAAATGACATCTACATATCATTGTAACGCATGTAAGTCGTTCAATAGTGTGCATTGCCTAGATAGCATTTGTCCGTGCAGAATGCCATTAGTTACAAGAATTGTCATTGACAACAAACGTTTATTAAACTTATCTTGGTCATTTAAAAACAGTTTGTTTCATTCCTTTTCACAGGTGGTACAGGCTGGTGGCCTATCGTTCCTTTACATGGTGGCTCCACGGGAGGCTTGGACACCGCGTTGGGGCCTGGTGGTGGGTGCACCAAAGTGCTGGGGGGTGGGGGTGCTGGGGAACATGAGTTGGACATGAGTGGGGGCCTGCTGGCAGGTGCCCCACAGTGCTGGGGGGTGGGGGTGCAGGGGAACATGAGTTGGACATGAGTGGGGGCCTGCTGGCAGGTGCCCCACAGTGCTGGGGGGTGGGGGTGCAGGGGAACATGAGTTGGACATGAGTGGGGGCCTGCTGGCAGGTGCCCCACAGTGCTGGGGGGTGGGGGTGCAGGGGAACATGAGTTGGGGCCTGGTGGAGGGTGCACCACAGTGCTGGGGGGTGGGGGTGTAGGGGGACGAGTGGGGGTGCAGGCTAGTCCCCCGTGGTGTGGGCTGCCTGCAGGGGCCATGGAGCAAACACCTGGGAGGACACACACGGCCAATTCACGTGTAGTACTCCACGGAACCCCTGGAATACACGTACCCTGCTGATATCGCGTGTGAAACTTCCCGCGCATCCCAAGATACACGTAGCCAGGACATTCACGTGTGGAACTTCCCGCGCACCCCGAAATACACGTACCCAGGACATTCGCATGTGGAACTTCCAGCGCACCCCTGATATACACGTACCCTGCTGATATCGCGTGTGAAACTTCCCGCGCACCCCAAGATACACGTAGCCAGGACATTCGCGTGTGGAACTTCCAGCGCACCCCTGGAATACACGTACCCTGCTGATATCGCGTGTGAAACTTCCCGCGCACCCCGAAATACACGTACCCAGGACATTCGCGTGTGGAACTTCCCGCGCACCCCTGATATACACGTACCCTGCTGATATCGCGTGTGAAACTTCCCGCGCACCCCGAACTACACGTAGCCAGGACGTTCGCGTGTGGAACTTCCAGCGCACCCCTGAAATACACGTACCCAGCTGAAATGACGTGAGGTACTCCCTGCGCACCCCAGTGATACACGTAGCCCGCTTGCCGTGCTGGTACAGGGTTAGCGCAGCCCTTTGCGCTGGATTGGGGATTTTGAGGGATTTTCCCTGCGCGAGAGGCGTTCTTGGGGGCGTAACTGGCGCTGCTGCAGGGTCGCTGCGCCACTGTGCGCCACGGCTGGTTTTGGTAGCTGGAATCCATGAATACGCTGTGCGCGGGAATGGATTTTAGCGCACGCGGCTTGCGCAGGGATTCGCACACGCACACTGTGCGCCAGCCGCGTGCGCCACTTGTGCGCTAAATTCTATGAATTACCCCCTTAAAGTCTTGTATTTTTGTGTCATGAAAATAAGATACAAAATAAAACACCACATATATTTTAACAACGGTTGTTTCGATTTTTTAAATGAATTAAGTGTGTCTCCATTCAAGGATGGACGTCAGCCATCTGTGCTCCGAATGGGTGAAGGTCTGGTCGCTGTGAAGCAGGGTGGTCACTATCTATCTAAGCTAACATAACATATTCTCGATAATGCATGCACTAAATAACACTTGTTCAAAGTCTTTCAGTAGGTTATGTCTCTATAAAAGTCACACATATATCTATACTAACAATTACCATTGGATTATACAGGCCTTAGTGTCTTGACCACTATAATACACCGGTTGAAGTTTGGGTCTGTGCTCACAAGAATCTCCGGTATGTGGCATTTGTTATTGATAAACAACGATATACTATCAAAGGCGGTTCGCGCCAGTGGATGAGCACTGGCATGGGGGGCTGTCAGGGGCGCGAAAGGCCAAGGTGCCAAACTACATGTATACTTCAAAAGGTATCCCACGCCAAGGGGCCATCGGTCACATGGCCTCCTCAGACCCCGTGTCTCCAGCCAGGCCTCCCCTTGAAGCAGGCCGGCCTCCTGCAATCCACATAAGTGTGTCTCCATTCAGCAGTCTTCCTGTGCCTTATCTGCATGCCCCAGGCCCATCCATCCCACCCACCCTCTATCAAAGGCGGTTCGCGCCAGTGGATGCGCGCTGTCAGGGGCGCGAAAGGCCAAGGTGCCAAACTACATGTACACTTCAAAAGGTATCAAACGCCAAGGGGCCATCGGTCACATGGCCTCCTCAGACCCCGTGTCTCCAGCCAGGCCTCCCCTTGAAGCTGGCCGCCCCCCTGCAATCCACATAAGTGTGTCTCCATTCAGCAGTCTTCCTGTGCCTTATCTGCACGCCCCAGGCCCATCCATCCCAATCACCCTCTATCAAAGGCGGTTCGCGCCAGTGGATGCGCGCTGTCAGGGGCGCGAAAGGCCAAGGTGCCAAACTACATGTACCCTTCAAAAGGTATCAAACGCCAAGGGGCCATCGGTCACATGGCCTCCTCAGACCCCATGTCTCCAGCCAGGCCTCCCCTTGAAGCTGGCCGCCCCCCTGCAATCCACATAAGTGTGTCTTCATTCAGCAGTCTTCCTGTGCCTTATCTGCACGCCCCAGGCCCATCCATCCCACCCACCCACTATCAAAGGCGGTTCGCGCCAGTGGATGCGCGCTGTCAGGGGCGCGAAAGGCCAAGGTGCCAAACTACATGTACACTTCAAAAGGTATCCCACGCCAAGGGGCCATTGGTCACATGGCCTCCTCAGACCCCGTGTCTCCAGCCAGGCCTCCCCTTGAAGCAGGCCGCCCCCCTAAGACCACGACATACATACGTCATTCATTCACAGACACACCCCTGTTTCTAATACTTTATAAACCACTTGATATGTCTCATGAGAACATCTTTGTGCTTTGCAAGTCAACTCCTGAACGTGTTACCTGGCAACCACTGAGATCTACGCTAATCTGCTCGTCGTCGTGCTATCCGTGAACTTCTGTGACCGCTTAGAGCAAACCCATCAGTGTGCTACCTGTGGCCACCCACCAATTCTCCTGCAACATACTGCTCTGCTTGCTGAATCCAACTGTTTGTTGGTCAAGGTAAGGCCATGTATCCTAGTCATATTTCGCAGATTTTTTAATTTCTATCTATTTGCGAGTTGAGTACACAATAGTGCTATGTTCATTGGTCTCATTGCTAATGACTTGAGTTTCCATTGCTATGCTATCAATAGATCTTTTTATTTTCATCTGTGTCTATTGTCATCGAATTGCATCCTTCGGAGGTCCAGTCTATAATGTAAGAATGTTTCCTTCTCGTGCAATACAGAACATCCAAGGGGTGAGTCACATGTTCAGATTTTAGTCACATCATTTATACATTTCCGCAACTTATGCAAATATTAAGCCGCACATAATGAACTGGTATAGTTCCTGCGACCAAAACAAACCTTTCATTGATCATTGTATGATTCATTTACTTTTGTATCAAATCTTTATTCTTGAAGATTGTATAATAATGTCGATATTTACTTTTCAGATTTATCAACAATGCCTGCCTGTTCGATTAGCGGTTGCCCTTCGAAGACCCATGCGAAATCTGACGGCACTAAAATGCATGTATTCCCGAAAACTGTTGATCGAATAAGAGAATGGGTCAGACATTGCGGATATCCACTGGATGAGCTGGAAAGTAGAGTCCAACAAGTCTTACAGGACAAGAGGGGTGATCGATACCGCATCTGCAGCCGGCACTTTTCCTTGGACATGTACACAACATCTTGGGTAACAAAGAAGAATAAACGGCGAACGACACGGAAATTGCTCGAAAACGCTATTCCCACTCTATTCGTCCACATTCCGCCACCAGTGAGTAAAGTGTCCGGATTTAGCTTTAGGCCTTGCAGTAGTGTGTAGGTATCCGAACGGATTAATTGATATTGTAGGTGTTCTATCCCTTGTAATAATTTCGATATTGATATGAGTGTATAGTTTTTTGAATAATGACATTTATCAATATATTCTTTTTCGATTTCATAACCCACAAACGCAATGTATATATATGGGAACAGGGAACTGTGCTGTATTGAGCATTTTTCAAGTATTCTGTCGCCTTACATGGCTATTTTTAATATTGGCATTTCATTATCAATCATTAATTTACCTTTACAACTTCTTGATTATCCCTTGAATCTGAAGCAAGAACATTCTACATCCTTGACGTGGTCGCAGGTATCAACCACTTCTAGCGCGTATCAGGTAATCTTACTAGGCTAATCCACTACAGACTTGTTTTATGCATGTCAAGTAATAGTTTTATTTTATCGTGTAATTATTTTACCGAATGTTTGGTTAGTGCTTTCCAATTGATATACACCTTAGTTATCGTCCACTGGTGTTTGTTTTCAGTTATAATTAGTGTTATCCATACTAATGCAAGTACTGTCTTTCAGGGAGATGCTGAAGCGTCCGCCACATCTACAACATTTCTAGATGTTCTTCACCAGCAGGAGGTATGGATACTGACAGCTCCATCGAGCGTCATCATCAGAGCTGGAATTCTTGTCGTTTGATTGTTCTACACAATGTTTCATTCATGGTTAGCCGTTGATATGTACCTGTGCTGTCGACCCCAGGTGTGTGTTATGTTTTCACTATTGTAATCCTCACTAATGCAAGTACTATGTTTCAGGCAGTTGATGGAGCGTCAACCCCTGTACTTGATGCAAAGCCTGACATTCAAGTAATTCCAGGGTAAGTGGAAGCGGGACCACGCGTATACGAATCGGCGCAAAAGCTTTCGGAAGTGCGCACTACATTTGCAACATCCATAGATATTCTTCAGCAGCACGAGGTATGGATAATGACAGCTCCATCATGCGTGATCATATAACGTGATTCCATTTGCTATACTTTCTTCCCTATTAACGCAAGTGCTGTGTTTCAGGGAGACGACGAAGCTTCCACTACAATCACAACATCTCATTTAGATGATGCAGATGTAAAGGAATCGGAGAAATAAGTTGATGAAATGTGATCATATTTAGATTTTCCTTGATTCTTTTGGACAATGCATCATTTGCGGTTATCTCTTTATATGTACCTGTGCGTTCGACCCAAAGTGTGTGTTGTGTTTCAAATATTGAAAAACATACTAATCCAACTACTGTGTCTCAGGGAGACGACGGAGCTTCCACCACAATCACAACATCTCATTTAGATGATGCAGATGTAAAGGAATCGGAGAAATAAGTTGATGAAATGTGATCATATTTAGATTTTCCTTGATTCTTTTGGACAATGCATCATTTGTGGTTATCTCTTTATATGTACCTGTGCCGTATACACCCCAAGTGTGTGTTGTGTTTCCAATATTGAAAAGCATACTAATGTAAGTACTGTGTTTCAGGGAGATGCGGATGCCTCCTCTCCAATACAACCATTCATGGCAGTCCATGCAGAGCCAGTGGTATGGATACTGACAGCTCCATCGAAATAGATCATCACTGGTCGAATACTTGTCGTTTGATTGTTGCACACATTGTTTAAATCGTGTTTGGCTATTGAGATGTTCCCGTGTGTTCGTCCTCACGTGTGTTTTATGCTAACAATATTTTGATACATAGTAATGAAAGTACTATATTTCAGGGAGACGATGGAGCCTCATTCCGTGCTGTCTATGCGGATACAGAAAATATAGTCGTTGCAGCGCAAGAGGAAGGGAGGACATGCGGAAACGAATCAGAGCTACAGCGTGCAGATGTTGAAGGTCGAGTCAAAAAAGTTGCAAAGAAAAAAAAACAAAAAAAGGTTAGTTACAAACAGTTCATAACTTTAAAAAAATGTTTGTGCTGGGGACTATTTTATGTTTTTTTCCAGTCAATTGTACTACACTTTATCTTGTGTTTAAAGTGAACATCCCTTTTCCAATCTCTCCTCCAGTTACCCGTGGGTGTCAGAACTATACATACACAGACAGTGAAGCGAATGAGAGATGTGGCTTGCCAGACCGTGTACACTATGGAGGAACTATTAATCGAGGCGAGGCGTGTTCAGGCTCGAGATGCTCATGTCCAATGGCCAGAACATGAATTAACTGTGTTTGGAGACTACAGCAAAGTTGCATTGGACCATAGCTACAGTGCGACCGCACCACCACAAGAAGATGTTATTGAATGTATTGAAGATAGCTCTGAAGTAGTTGCAGATCAATTCACACAATCTACACCCGCCAAAAATTTGCCACCAAAAAACCTGTCGACATTGTTGTGTTCTCCCATCAATGTTGAAGTAATAGATGTCGAAATGACAGAGAATGAACCAGCCGCAGCATCCATAGACGCATCAGAACTTGATATCAGCGATATTACTTTCCAATGTGTTGAAATCTCATCTCCACAACGTCACAGGCCGAAACAACGTTGACGCAGGATGACAGTCTAATGAAAGAGAGCAAATACATTGTATTCGACAGTTGTTTGATGGAAATTATAAGTATGCTGAAATGTGTGCATTCCATTAGAGGGAAAGTATGTGGGAAGCCATTGATAAATGCCGCCTGTAGATTAAATCATAGGTTCTCATGGTCTGCACAACCGATGCTGGGGAAACTGCCAGCGGGCAATCTACTGTGTGCAGCTGCATCACTTTTTAGTGGCTCCAGTTTTAGAAAGTTAGAGGCTTTCTTTCAGTTTGTGGGACTCCATTTCATTTCTAAAGCGCTGTACTACATATACCAACGTGATTATCTGTTTCCGGCCATTAGTGATGCTTGTAAAATAGAAAAATTGACTCTAGCAAGTACATTCAAAGGCAAACGATTCAGGCTAGCCGGCGATGGACAGTGCGACAGCCCTGGATTTTCTGCCAAGTACTGCACCTACCACTTTCAGGACATGGATAGTAAGAAAATTGTGAGTTCGGTGGTCGTGCAGGTAACACAATGTACATCGTCGGTGGCCATGGAGAAACTAGGATTTATAAAATCAGTGGAATATCTACAATCAAGGGGAATGCACATCGACCTCATAGCCACGGATAGACACGTTTCAATTGCCAAGACAATGAGAGAGCAGTTCCCACATATTAAACATCAATTTGACGTATGGCATCTTGCTAAATCAATCAATAAGAAAATCTCAGCTGCAGGGAAAAAAAAAGGTTTTGAAAGTATTTTGCAGTGGTCCCATTCTATCACCAACCATCTTTGGTGGAGCTCAAAAACTTGTGAAGGGTCAGTGGAAATACATCTTGAAAAATGGCGGTCACTGATGCACCACTGTACCAACGTTCACCGCTGGACAGCAAATCAACATTTCCACCAATGTGAACATGGCCCTTTGTCCCCAGAGGAGGCACGGAAGAAGAAGTGATTGATTCCATCTTCACCGGCACACAAAGCCATTGAGAAGATTGTTTTCGACAAAACTCTATCAAGAGATTTGAGAGGACTGACAGAATTCTGTCACACAGGAGATTTGGAGGTGTTCCACAATATGTGCCTAAAGTACAGGCCAAAGCGCTTGCATTTTAGCTTTCGGGGCATGAAACATCGCACTCTACTAATGGTCTTGGCCCATAACAGCAATGTCGGACGTGAACAATCTAGGACTAGGGGTAAAGTAAGGATGCCTCGCTACACTAAGGTGTTTTCAAAACGAAGTAAGCAATGGGTGATCAAACCAGTCTATCATGAAATGCAGTTCGACTTTGTGAAAGGCCTTATTGTTGCTGTGTTAGAGAAGCACAGATATGGAATTTTGGACGTTTCTGTGCAGAGCAGTGATCCATTGCCACCGAACATTGCGACTGTGCCATGCCCACCAGAAACACAGCTGATAGTGAAGTACAAATCCCGGTTTAAATAATTGCAATACGATTGTCTTTTTGTAAATAAATGTTATTGTACAGTGTACCTGTAACCCTAACCCCTACCTTCACCATCATGGGTGGCGAACAAGCTGGGTGTCATCTTTGAATTCTCTCTATTCACCTCATATTGTGTATGTATATATTTTTCTCATGTCTCATCTCATGTAAATGTAAATGCTGCGCACTGTTAACGGAGGGGAGGCTTGCGTATTGCAAATAATAAAACAAACAAACAAACAATAAATCTCACTTTTAACTCAACTCCTGTGGTACTTTATACTTTCCCTGACCTTCTGCCAAAAATTAAATGTCTCAATTTGGGCTGCAAAGCTCGCAGACAACGGGGACAAAATTGGGGCACTTAGAACACGCCAGCCAAGCGGGCCGTGGCATTTGGGAGAGAAGCCAGTTCGCATTTGCACATTGAGGCGCACTACATAGACGGATTCTAAACTTCAAGTTCTCACAGATGCCTATACTACGTGATGTTGCAAATAAAGAATGCGAAGGACAGCGGCTTTGATTTTCAGCTCGCGCCCAGATGAGGCCCACAAGTCGCACTGGAAGTATGAGGGTCTATTGTTTTTTGATCTTCAGACAGGGACCATGTCGAAAGAACTACATTTGAAGGGGGTGCGCAATAACGTAAGAGACGATAAGGCAGAAAATTCAGAAACTAGACCGAGTTTCATTTTAGTTCAGTTTACGAAAAATCGTTGTCAAGAGCACGGTCCGTTTTACAGACTGCATTACGAAGAGACACAATGGAAATTTTAAATATAATGTGAGTAAATCTTTAGACGCTTTTATACCGGAATGAAGATTTAATGAATGGATGCATGAATAAATGAATGAATGAAGAGCTAGGAAAAGCAAGGAAAACGTGTTCGTAGTGGGCACATGGGCATGCAGGTCCACTGGTCTCACCGATCTCGGTCCTTGGCCCAGCCACTTTTCCCTGCACTGCCTACCTGCACTACGGGACTGTCTCTGTATCCTTCAGCCCCTTCTCCCAGCATTTAACTTGCACTTGCCACCAGCTGGCCCTATTATTTATCTTGCATTGTACAGCACTTTTACCCCCCTCCTCCCTTCCCCATGCGCGATCAGAAAGACACCTGGCCTAGTAGGATCGTTGTCTGTCTGCCCTTGTTCCCCACCTGCCTCGTCGCGCCTTGAAACACTTGTGTATAGCCGCGTTACAAATGCCATATCATATATCATATCATTCCACATGCATGTAGACTAACTGTCGTTTATCATTGTGTGTTGGCCTCGATTTATTTCGTTACTTTTCGCATTGATTTTAGAGCCGAACATACTCGATTGAACTATCCTTGCAAGCAAATAGTTTCTGATCGGCTGTAATAAATAAAATGAGTAATATTAATGAAGATCGGCTGGCGAGACTAATTATAATTTTTTTGTTTTCATAACAGGTATTTGCTCCCCTTCTGCTACTGTCATCGGTTTGAGACACCGGCAGACGGTTTCTTCGTGAGACACCTGCAGCTTTGTGTGAACAACTGGAGCACACTGACAATTTTATGGGACGATCGCCAAGGGCCCACATGCCCTTACGCTGTACTAGTGGCTAGAAGCAACATATCAACCTTTACGATGGACTAGTGCCTAGTTGATGGAACAGCCTTGCGGTTCACCGTGCTTCCAAAGTGCTTCTTTTAACGAAAAGCAACACCCTGTGTACCATGGCGGATACAGATAAAAGAAAATAAATGGCTTTCGGAGTTCATATGGCAATTGCTGAATATTCTCTAAACATTTAATGTAAAATAAATGTACTTTACCAAATGTACCGTGTTGCTGTTTGATTTTAAAGTACAGTTTCATATTCCGAATTGTGGCGCGCTGTGTTGTGAGATGGTCTGTGTTGGTTTCCGGGTTCTGTGTGGAGTCGCGTAGAAGACAACTGGGCGCGTTTGCCTACGCAGCACAGTAACGTCACGGAAAGAGGCGGGAATATGAATGTTTGGATAATGTCAGGCTCAGGGGCGGGGGAATTGATTTAGTGCCGCAAAAGCAGGTCAGCCAGGGCGATGTGGCAAGTGATAGGATTATCAGAAAATGGTGGCGCCCTGGTGCTTGTTTTCGCGTGCGTTTAATGGACGAAAACTCGGGTAAGGTCCATAGGAAAGTTTTCTAAAATCGAGCCACTTAGGCTTAAAAAAACATGGCCGACCCGTAGGGACAATAACATTTTTTACTAGACCATGCCTTTATCTCACCCAAAAAAAGGAAGATCATTTAAAAAATGCTTAGGTAGCTGGGTGTGAATATATCACGTTCACAAGTGAAAAGTTGTAACTAAGAAAATCTGCTGGGGCTATGTGCAAACTACTCCTCCAAAGACATCTTTGGCACTTCAGGGGAGAGGAGAAAGGGGTACTTATATATGACTAAACAGATTTTAAGACAGATAGAATGTTGGCGTACAAACTGTGTCACGTTTAGACCTTACTCTTACACATGGGTCTATGGGCCTCATTACGACTCAGGCGGTAAGTGATTGAAATTACCGCCATGGTGTAATGAGCGTTAACGCCATGGTCCGATGGCGATAAGAGCGCCACATTACGACCCATCGCGCACGAGCATTACGCCATGGCGGTAACGTAAACTACGCCATGCCGTAAACAGCCCTTACCGCCCTCGTTAACAGCGCAGGGTGACCTACCGCCACCCATCATTGCGCCGACCGTAGTCAGCGGTCACCGTAATTAGCGGTGACCGCAATTAGGCGGAACCGGAAATAGCGTAATCGCGGCGGAACGGGAAACAGCACAGCGGCCATCTTAAAAAACACAATCCATTGCCATCCTACCCAACCACACCACAACCAACCCTCAAACCCTGACATTCCCATAACCCACCCATTTCCACAGCCAACCATGCCTAAAGTTGTCAAGAAGGCATGTGACAGGCAGCGGCAGGAGCGCTTCAGTCGAGAGGAACTGCAAATGCTTGCAGACACGCTCCAGGAGAAGGCTGATGTTGTCTTCTCCAATGAGATGACCCGAACAGCCATAGGCCGCAAAAAGGAGGTGTGGGAACTTGTGGCACAACGTGTCAGTGCTGTTGGAACCACCCCACGCACCTCCAAACAGTGCCGCAAGAGATGGGACGACCTGCGGATCAGGGTCCGGGGCATTATGTCTGCCAACCGTAACCTGGCCCTGGGAACTGGCGGGGGAGCAGACTCCCCACTGAAGATGCAGCCATGGGAGGAGACATGTGCCTCTCTGATTGGCATTGAGTGCATCGAAGGTGTCGGCGAGATGGAGAGAGGGGCCCCGAGATCTGGAGACACAGGTAGGTGCCTCATATCCAGCCTTGCAAGACACCCTGATACACTTGCACGTGACAATCACAATGTGGCAGACGCAACACATCAGCAGATGAGCCACACCCTGCGCACATGCAGCATGTACACTGTACAGTAGGCAGACACACACCTGCATGCAAAACCGAACCTAAAGGGAGGCAACCTGTATGTCACGGGCTACTTACTCCACCATCTATCCATTTCACTCTTCACAATGCCTGCTCAATGTCCGCTGAACCATCAATAACAGTGACCCTCCTCTGCTCCACCACAGGCTCGCAATCGGACACTGGCAGGGACGACAGCACCAGCACCCCAGCCAAGAAGGCCAGGAAAGTGGGAGAGGGGAACCATGCATCCACCTCTGCTGGACCCAGGCAGAATCCACGCCAGGCTGAAGAGCCCAGGGCAGCAAAGTCCCCCGAGGAAGGGGTCGTGACAGCACCTGCAGCCCAACCACACCCACTGTTGCCCACTGAGGGCAATGCGTCAGCAGGGAGCAGTACTGTTGGGGAGACTGCAGCCATCGCTGCCTGCTCCGACAGTGATGTGGAGGATGACACCGGACTTGACCACAACACACAACTGCACTCACCACACCTATCCCCAATCAGCCATCATGGAGATGACACCCAGGGCCCATCGCCAGCTAATTCATGGCCAGCAACTCCAAGCCCAGTGGGAGTTGTGGAAGATGGGAGTAGTCCCATTGGTCCCCCATTGGCACCCCCCATTGGGCCAGAATTCCAGCTGTCGCTGGAGCAGATTGCCAACAGGCAGGAAGCACTGGGCACACTCCTCACGCAGCATGTAGCAGAATGTGTAAGTACCAGTGCAGCCATGGAGAGGAGTGCTGATGGCATCAGGGCTGCCATCCAAACTGCCAGCAGGGACATTTGCACCGAACTTGCTGCAGGGCGGCAGATGATGAGCCAGCTCATCCAGACAATTCTGGACACATGCCGTACTGAGCAGCCCGGTACATCCTCGGCTGCAAGTTCAGCACAAGCCTCTCCCATCCGCAGGTCATCCAGGACCCTGAGGAGCACAGGCAGGGGGGCCCCAGGTTCCGGGAGAGGGGGCAGTCAATAGTGTGCTGAACTATACTCACTTCACCACGGGCACTGTCACATGTTTGCAGGGTGTTCAGGGGGGAGGGGGAGGGGGGTATTGGGTGTGTTGGAGTGTTCAGGGGGGAGGGGGAGGGGGGTATTGGGTGTGTTGGAGTGTTCAGGGGGGAGGGGGAGGGGGGTATTGGGTGTGTTGGAGTGTTCAGGGGGGAGGGGGAGGGGGGTATTGGGTGTGTTGGAGTGTTCAGGGGGGAGGGGGAGGGGGGTATTGGGTGTGTTGGAGTGTTCAGGGGGGAGGGGGAGGGGGGTATTGGGTGTGTTGGAGTGTTCAGGGGGGAGGGGGAGGGGGGTATTGGATGTGTTGGAGTGTGCAGGGGGGAGGGGGAGGGGTACTGTTATACCTATTCAGTAGTACAATACACTTTTTCCTTTCTCACAAACTAAATGTGTGGACATTGCTCATTGCGTATGTGTGCTTTATTGTTACAGTCCACAGTGTTGACATACCAGACACACACAGTGCCCCAAGTGCCATCCATATGTCACACACTCGCTGTGTGTGCTAGAAGTATCGGTCAATGACATTCTGACGCATTATATGGCCCTCCTGTGCATCGCTGCCTCCCTGAGGTGCTGCCCCATCCCCATCATCATCATCCCCATCATCAGGTGGTTGTGGTTCTGCGTCAGGGGGCAGAGGCACGTTTCGTCTGATGCACATATTGTGTAGCATGACACATGCCATGACGATCTTTGCAACCTTCTCATGGCGGTACAGGAGTGCCCCGCCAGACCTGCTGAGGCAGCGGAAACGTGCCTTCAGTAGGCCAAAAGCATGCTCTATCACCACACGGGTACGTGCATGGTTATGGTTGTAGTCCTCCTCATGCTGGTTCGATGGGTTCCGGACTGGTGTGAGGAGCCACCTCTTCAGGGGATAGCCCGCATCACCTGTAAAATGTGAGAAAAGAATGTGTCAGGAACGAGATTGAAATGTGAACATGACGCACAACCATGCCTTGATTCCGACTGTTACTGTGCACCAATTGGAGTTGTGGTTATGGATTTACACTGTGCAACCAGTATGTGTTCATGGCTCTCATGTACTGTTTTGCATGCTAAAACACAATGCAGGGGGGACGATTGCCTTGTGAGTGGCCATCCACTGTGTCCGTTCAGGACGTCAATCATGTGACCTTGCACGTGTCCTGTGAGCTTGAAGCTCACATGATAGCAACATCGATGTCTGGCTCATTATGACCCCAGTGAGCATTACTGGTGTCAATGGGGACAGTTTGTGGGTCTTGTAGTGGTGCATTGATGTCCCTGTCTGTCATGTGCCTCCTTTGTGCGCAGTTGTGGGGGACAGGCCTTTCAGTAGTTGGTGCATGGTGACGTGCATGTTGGTGTTATTCTTTAGGGTCAATGCGGCCACAATTTGCACAATGCACTTGCAAATGGTTGTGTCGTTTTTGGGATGCACTTTCATTCACATGTTGGGATGATTAGGTCAGGCATGATGTGTACACTTCTCTGTTGACGTCAGTGCTGCCACAGGGAATGATCTGGCTACTGCTAGTTGCACCCACCCCCCTGTATCTGCCAGATGTAATATGCATTGGTACGTCATTCAACACCCACTTTGCATTTCCATGCTCATGTCATTAGACTCACCGAGTAGGTAGGATCTTGGGCCTGCATGTCGCTCCATGTAGCGTGGTATTGTTGAGTTCCGAAGGATCATAGAATCATGGGTTGATCCGGGGAATCTGGCACAACAATGTGTGATGATCCTGTTGGAGTCACAGACCATTTGCACGTTGATTGAGTGGAAATGTTTACGGTTGCGGTACGGTACCTCCATGGCATGTGGGACCACCAATTCAACATGGGTGCAGTCAATGGCACCAATGCAACCAGGTATGCCGGCCAGTGCATGGAAACCCACTTTGGTGTTGGCAATCTCCTGGGCAGACCGTGGTAATGAGATGTGGTCATCTGTGTGCTTGAGGAGGGCATCGAGCACTTGCATCAGTGTACGCGAGAATAATGGTTGTGATATGCCATGCAAGTGCCCCACTGTGTGCTGGTAGGTGCCTGTGGCCAGGAAGTGGAGCACGGACACTACCTTCAGTAGGGGGGGGGTGGCAGTGGGTGTATCAATCATGCTGACGATGTCGTTGTGTATCATGTCCACAATGGTGGTGATGGTGTCCCGGTCCAGTCGGTACAGGGTGTGGATCTGCTCAGCGGTGAGGTTGAATGGGCTGGGTCTGATGCGTGGGATTGGGGGCTGCCTGCGTGGTGGCACTGGCTGTGCTGGTGGGGCTTGCTGGGCCTGCCTTGCCCTCCTTCTCCTCCTGCGTCTCCTCTGTGCAGCCTGTTGTTGTTGTTGTTGTTGTTGTTGTAGTTGTAGTTGTTGTAGTTGCTGTTGTAGCACTCGCATTGCTATCAGGTCCTCCAGCCCCAACATTGCTAGTCCTATTGGTATCATTGTGGAGTGTGACTGGGTGTGGGAAGGGGTGGGGTGTGCTCTTTTTGTACTTCCTGTGTCTGTATTGCCTTCACCTGTGCTGTTTCTGTGCACCTGTGGCAGCTGCATTCACTTTACATGGCCCTTTACGGTTGGTTCGCGATGGCGTAATTTGCACCATGGCGGTAAGGTACTTAACGGCCTGGGTGATGGCGTTAGGGGCATGTCTGCTTGGGTCGGCATTCCGGCACCTTTCCGCCATGGCGCTAAGTACGGTGTGGATGTTCGCGTGCGCGCGCCCTTGGCGCAGTCAGCGGCAGCGTTAGCTACGATGCCGCTAGTGACATCGTAGTTTACGGTCACGGGTCGTAATCGGCCCGAGCGGAAGACGATGGCGGTAATCGTTTACCGCCATCGTTTTTCGCTTTGCGCCTGAGTCGTAATGAGGCCCTATGTGTCTTACTGTATTTCAGATGTATGCCATCAATGATAATCACAACACATTCTATGCTGAAATGTTCACTAAGATGGCACCATTTTCAATCAGAGATCTATTAGTGAGGGATATGTTAATGTCGTTCTAGATGCGGTAATATGTAGACACCCCTCTCGAAATCCTCCTCTATCTGTTTTTGACGGACTGTTGCACTACCCCCTTTATAAGGAGACGTGCTTAATCCTGGAGATCTCTTGAGATAACACAAAGGGCCATATTGGCCCTCATTACGACCCTGGCGGAAATCGAAAAACGATGGCGGAAATGCAATACCGCCATCGAATAGCGCTCGGTGCGACTATGACCCGTCACCGCAAAGTACGATGCCATTAGCGACACCGTAGTGAACGCCAACGCTAACTGCACCAAGTACGCGCGCGCGCGCCATGCCAAACCGTAAATACCACCATGGCGCAACGGTACGCGAATTCCGACCCTAGCGGACATGTACCTAACGCCATCAAGCACGGCGGAAAGTACCATTCCGCCATGGTGAGAAGTACGGCATCGCGAATCAACCGTAAACGGCCACACTGAGTGCCTGTACACCGCTCCCTGCCCACAAAGTACAACTCCCCGTAGGTGCAATGAAGTCACAATGCAACCAGTGAAATGTACAAGTCACCCATGCATGCCAACGAACAAAAGAATCACAAGAGGGGCCAATGGGAGCTGCAGGGCACAGATGGCACGAATACAGAAGCCATCCCAATGGACATGACCACAGTCCCCCACCAAGAAACGCACGCAAACACAGGCACCTGTGACCAGCAATATTCCGAAAATCACATCATTCCACCAGTCCACCTGGCTGACCGGCATCTGTTACACAAAACCCAATCCCCCGCCCCTGAGCATGACAACATTCAAACAGTCATATTGGCAGCCCCCATCCCTGACCTCACTGGGCTTCGTAGGCAAACGCGCCCAGCACAGTACCACGCAACTAAACTCCGAAGCTGGAACCCAATGCAGATCTCCTCACAATACATCGCTCCCCAAATAGGAATATGCCACATCACTTGCAAAGAAGAACGCTACACGGCCCATATCAGAATAGAAATTTAATGCACAACAAAATCACCAAGCCCATACAGCCATTAGGCCATGAACTCCAAAACACATTTCACCATTGTGGGCTGCATCCGCAAGAAATGACCAGCTACTACTTGTGTGACGCCCTGTTCCATCATGGTACACAGAGCCACATTCACGTACGAAAAGGCAACATGGAAGCGCACAGAACCGCAGGGCCGTCCCAATGGGGAGGCACTAGTCCAGCTGAAAGGCCGAAATGTTGCTCCGAGCCACTAGTACTGCGTAAGGGCATGTGGCCCATTGGCGATCGTCCCATAAGATCGTAATGCTGCTCCACTGATTAACACGAAGCAGCAGGTGTCGGGAGTAAAAGCCATCTGCAGTAGTGGCATACAGATGGCAGTGGCAAAAGGGGAGGAGATACCTGTCAACCAAAAGAAAAGAAAAAGAACAGAATGGCCATCAGAACTACATTCGAACAACTCACTTCAATGATCACACTAAATCCACAGCCATATGCATGCTAGCCCACTCCAAAGGATCATCACCACCCCAAAACCACTTGCGACTCATAACCATCTATATCGAGGTGTAAACACCATCACAAACGAGTGTACCTGTGCATGCGTCTGTGAAAACAGAATCCATCAGATGGGAATGTTAACGTGCATGGACACAAGTGTCTGAAGGCGCGTCGAGACAGGGAGGGCTCAACAAGGCCAGATAGACGATGGTCCCACTATGGCAGCCCTGCATCACATAGCGCAGGGGAGGCGGACAGATTCCAAGAAGCCCTGTACATGGCAAACTCTGTATCAAATCATCTGCCCATGCATCCATTCATCATTCCCTCATCCCGGTATAAAAACGCCTGAATATTTACTCACATAACATTAGAAATATCCATTGAGTCTGTGCGTTATGCAGCCTGCAAAATCCACAGTGCCCCAGCCCGGAATTCCAGTGTTGTGAAGTAACATGTATTTGGGAACGTCCGGCCTCATCGCCCACGTCGCTATTGCGCATCCCAAACTATTCATATCAATCATTGCATCCTCGCCATGGCCCCTGTCTCAAGGACATTGAACAATAGAACGTTATATTTGCAGTCAGACCTGTGGGCATCTCCTCGCCGCTAGCTGAAAACCGAAAGCGCCGCCCTTCGAATTCCTCATTTGCAACATCATGTCGAAAAGGCATCTGTGGCCGTTTGAAATCACAAATTAATCCATCTAGTGCGGCTGTGTGTGAAAATGGCAACTGCCTTCACCCACAAATGGGACGCCCCGCCCGTCGGTGCAACTCGGTACAGTGATGCATGTGGGCCCACCGTTACTCGAGTACTACGTTCCACTGACCCTTCACAAGTCTGTTCGCGACTGCAAAGATTGTATGTGAAACAATGGGACCATAGCCGAATGTACATATCAACCAATGTTACACGGCCATCGGGTACAAATACATGATTGCAATAGCAAGATGCCATTACTCGAATTGCAGCGTTGTGTGCGGGACGTGCTCGGCCAAAGGGGAGAGCAGCTTGCACAGGTGGAATGAATCACCACAGGTGGAGGCCATACAGCCTGAAAACACATAAATTGCACACCCAGTCTCCTCCCACAACCACACCCACTCCGAAATGCTACCGGCAGGACTCGCGATGTTGGCCCTGGGGGACCTGATAGCACTGCAAGTACTCCAACTCCAAGAAGAAGACGAACACCAACTACAACCGGCCGCATGGAGGAGACGCAGGAGGAGGAGGAGGGCAAGGCAGGGCCAGCAAGGGCCGCCAGCACAGCCACTACCACCACGCAGGCAGCCCGCAATCCCACGCCTCCGAGCACATCCGTTCAACCTCACTGCTGAGCAGATCCACACCCTCTACCGTTTGGACCGGGACACCATAGCCGCCATTGTGGACATGACACAGGCTGACCTTGTCAGCATGATAGATAGCCCAACCGCCATCCCACCCCTACTGAAGGTGGTGTCTGTACTCCACTTCCTGGCCACAGGCACCTACCAGCACACAGTCGGACAGTTGCATGGCATTTCTCAGCCACTGTTCTCACGGACACTATTGCAAGTGCTCGATGCCCTCCTGCAGCACGCAGACGACTACATCTCTCTACCACGCTCGGAGCAGGAAATTACCAACACAAAAGTGGGATTCCATGCACTTGCCGGCATACCGGGTTGCATTGGTGCCATCGACTGCACCCATGTGGAATTGGTCGTCCCACATGCCATGGAGGCCCAGTACCGCAACCGAAAACAATTCCATTCCCTGAATGTACAAATGGTGTGTGACTCCAACAGGATCATTACACATTGTTGTGCCCGATTCCCTGGATCAACCCATGATTCTATGGTCTTGAGGAACTCTACAATACCACGCTACATGGAGCGACACGCAGGGAACAGATCCTGGCTACTCGGTGAGTCTCATTTCATGCATGATGATGTGGGGTATGTGATTCGGCAATGACCTGGCAGGAAGGGGGGGGGGTGTGCGTACGTAGCAATGGCATTCCACATCATACGTTTATCGTCCACATACAGGTGATGCTGGATATCCACTGAAGAGATGGCTCCTCACACCAGTCCGGAACCCACGGGACCAGCATGAGGAGGACTACAACCATGCCCACTCACGTACCCGTGTAGTCATTGAACAGGCATTCGGCCTACTGAAGACTCGTTTCCGCTGCCTCAGCAGGTCTGGCGGGGCACTCCTGTACCGCCATGAGAAGGTTGCAAAGATGGTCATGGCATGTGTCATGCTCCACAACATGTGCGTACGTAGAAATGTGCCCATGCCCCCTGACGCAGAACTGCAAGCACCTGAAGATGGTCATGATGAGGGTGGGGATGTGGCAGCACCTCAAGGAGTCTGCGAGGCACCGGAGGGCCGTGACATTCGTCAGCATCTCATTGATGCATGCTTCTAGCACTCACGCCTGGTGGCTGATACATGGACACGGTACTCGTGGCACTGTGTGTGTCTGGTACATGCACAATATGGACTGTACGCCTATGATGGCCTAGTACACAAAGATCATTGTCCACACATCTCATTGGTTGATCGTGCATTGTTTATGGCATATGTGATATCATGTTGAACACCCTATCGACCCACCACCCAAGTGAGCCCAAAACACCCCCTCCACCCTCCTACCTCCCCCCCGAACACCAGTGTCCAAAGATGCTCATCGTCAGTGGGCAGTCGCTATTGCAAGCCCCCTCTGCGGGTATCAGGGGCACCCCTGCCTGTGGAGCGCAGGTTCCTCCCAGATCTACGTTGGGGGCTGCCCTGGACGGAACTTGCAACGGATGATGTCTCTGCCTGCTCACGTCCATGCATGTCCCTAAGGGTTTGTGAGAGCTCAGTGAGCACACGGCACACTGCGGCAAGTTCGGCACATACGTCTTTGGACGTCGCAGCAGTTCCCCCCTCAGGCTCTCGGTGCTTCTCTCCATTTGGACTCTCAGGCTCTCGGTGCTACTCTCCATTTGTACTCTCAGGCTCTCGGTGCTACTCTCCATTTGTACTCTCAGGCTCTCGGTGCTACTCTCCATTTGTGCCCTTAGTGTCTCTGTACTTCTCTCCATTTCTGCCCTAAGTGTCTCAGTTGATGTTTCTATGTCTGCCTTAGTGCCCCCACATTCATCGGCATGGTCCTTAAGGAGCGTGGCCAGTTGCTGCTGTTGCACGATTAACTGGTCGAGGGACTGTTGCCTCTGCTGGGCCATGGCCATTTGCGGTGGTGTCACAGAGGGGCTGGTGACCTCATGTTGCCTTGCCACAGGGCTTGTGGGGGATGGCCAGTCGTCGTCTTGTGGGTGCCCCTGCGTGGTATCCTCATGGTGTACGGGATGGGACAGACAGGGGGATTGGGACAGGTCATGGATGGATCTGACTTCGACATCCCCGTTTTCTGTGTCGGAGCATGCTGCCATCAATGGGGTGTCACCTATGGTGCTGCTGCCACCAGAGGCAGTGCCTTCTGTGGCATCCATTGGGGGGACCTGTGGTGGTGGTGTTGTGGGCATGCTGGCTGCTGGGGTGCCTGTTGATGTTCCCTCCTCTGTGCTGCCACCTGATTTGTGCTGCTGCCGTGTCTTGATCCGTGCAGCTGAGGTGGAGGGTCTTTGGCCGTTGGTCTTGGCCCTCTTTGCAGGTGTGCTGGTAGGGGTGTCCTGATGCTCGTCGTTTGGATCGGACCCTGTGGTGGAGTAAAGGAGGGCGAGGGTTATTAATGGGTCTGTGGGAATTGGAATGGCATTGTATCACATGCATTGGGGTGGTACCTGAGGGTGATTTGGGTCGGGGCCTTGGAGGTGCTTTCATTTGTGTGTGGAGTGAGGGTGCAGTTGTTTGGCAGCCTGCAGTTAGGGTGTGCCTGCTGCACGTGTAGTGGGTGTTTTAGGGGTTTTTAATTATTTATGTATTTATTGTGAGTTTTAAAGTGCGCTATCAGGCCAATGTGTGTGGACGTTCTCCTGGACATGTGTTTCTGTTGCACTATGGGGACACATGGGGCCTCATTCCGAGTACGGCGCTAACCAATGGCGCTATTAACGCCTTGGTTGACGCCGTACCCGGACCGGCAGCGCCTTGGTGGATGGCGGAATTACCGCCCCATTCCAAGGTTGGCGGGGCGGTAATTCCCCAATCCCCATTTACCCTTCCCCATTCCCATTCTTGCCCCATAGGGCATAATGGGAGTGGGGAAGGCGTTAATTACGCCACCGTAAATTACGGTGGCGTAATTAACATCAAGGTCCCTTAGCGCCATGGCGCAAAGGGAACTCGGAGTATGGCGGTAAGGGATTACCGCCACCGCTCTCGTTAGCGGTGGCCGCTATCCCTTACCGCCATACTCGGAATGAGGCCCATGGTACTTCACATGATTGGAAATTGTGGATTTAGCATTGTTTTATTTGGGCCACCTACCTGATTCTTCGGATGTCTGCACTCCTTTCTCCATCCCTCCGACTCCCTCTATGCTCTCCATTCCAATGGTGGAGGCACAGATTTCTTCCCAGGGGGTCAACTTGATGGGTGATTCAGGACCTCCCCCGGTGGCTGTGGCAATGTTGCGGTTGGCAGAAAGTATGCTACGGACGCGTATCCGCAGGTCGTCCCATCGCTTTCTGCATTGCTGTGGGTTGCGGGGTGCGGTCCCCACCGCACTTACACGCTGTGCCACCAGGGCCCATATGGCCTTCTTGTTCGCAAGTGCCGTCCTGGTCATTTGCGTGGAGAAGACGACGGCAGCATTCTCCTGGAGGGTCTCTGTTAGCACGGTGAGTTCCTCACGGGAGAAGTGGACCTGCCGCTTGCGGTCGCACGCTTTCTTCGCTACTTTTCCCATTTTTCTTGGTTTCGCTAGGGTGGATGACGGGTTGGGGTGTGTTTCAGGGTAGTGTTTTTAGTGGTTGTGTGGATTTTGTGGTTTTATAGGTGTACGGCGGGATGTTTCCCGTTCCGGGCCCATGTTTTTACTTCCGTTTCCGTATATTTACGGTCACCGTACTTTCCGGTTGGCGCTCACTGCGGTGTCCGCTAAGATGGGTGGCGGTATTGCACCTAGGGTGCCGTACGGCGGCGGTGTGGGCCGTTTTGGGGTCATTTCCGCCATCGCGGACTTTGCACTTCTGCCATGCCGTGGTGCTCGTGCCCGATGGGTCGGAATGGGCCGCACTTTGCTCCTTCGTGCAATGGCGGAAACGCTATTTACGCTGTGGCGGTCCGGTCAGTCACTTTCCGCCAGGGTCGTAATGAGGGCCATTCTCAGAAGGTAGTTCAACTAAAAGGAGCAGAGAGACTGCGCTCCTTTCATTTGCGCTTCTTTCAGAAATTCTGAGGCCACCTCATTCCGAAAGGTGACCTGAGCATTTCCAGAGGGAATTGACAATAGCGCAAAAAATACACTGCCCAGCCCCCTTGCACACACCTGACACTAATGTATGACAGGGCCTCAGCAACCACGTGTTTGCTGGGAGCACATTTCGTTAAAGGGCCCTTTCGGAGAAATGCTCCTAATGAAAAGAAGCATTTCAAGCCCTGTTTGGGGAATGGAAATGCAAGTGTGACAGCTGCGGTTTATACTCTGCCTGTCACACTTCACTAATAACTGAAATGACCCTGTCATGATCTGCACTTTTCCTGCACGTGTTTTAAAAGGCCCTGGGCGATGACACTCATTTCTGAGCATTTTAAAGCGACTCCCATTTGTGAATTTGCGACGTGCTTTAAATTGCTGAGAAACGCTCTCTTATTTGCAGAAATGCGCCAAGGGGGGAAAAAGACGCCTGAATGGACACATCTAAAATGCGCTCATTCAGATGCCCTTTGTGAATTAGGCTGCTACTTACTTGGGTGCAAATGAGGAGATGCACTAGGTCATCTCCTCACTTGCGCCAACAAAATCTTCTGAGAATCTGGCATTAAATGAGCATGCACAATGCACATAGTGTAATGTGTGTACAATTGCAGTGCCTCCACTTACTGTAAGGACAGAAGGTGTAATGACCTCTAACTATGCAATATCTTCACTTTTTTCCTTGCTTCCAGGATAGCAGATCAATATCCCAAATCTTATACCCCTGCTTCAACAATCCCACCGATTAATCTGGTGTAAGGCACAGGCTGTTTCAATCTGAATATTTGGTTTTATTTAAAATAAGAAATCAAGGAATTAAATATGAACCCTTAACTTACAATGCTCAGGCAGTCACCCAAAACACTAGAAATGTATAACAAGCAGCTTGTGAACAGAAAGGAAAATGGAAACTAACTGATGTTGCTTCACAGACACACAAATTGACAATGATGGTTTCACCAAAACTATCCCAAATAATCTACAATATAGAATGAAGTTTGACTTAAACACACCTCTCCTTATATATCAAAGGTAGCAGTAGTTCTCGGAGTAAAGTTTGAAACAAAACAATTTAGATTTCTCTGAAACCATTAGGACATATTAGCAACAGAGACATGTATTATCTCTAACATACACTGCTCCAATTCTTGGCCTGATTTAAATCTAAAATGTTGCACATTATCTATGACACATTATTGGTTCCTGGCTTGGCGTAGAAGCTATGAATGCCATATTCTATTATGTTTCATTTGTTGCAAATAATTGTGAAGGCTTGGGTTTATCAGGAATTCTGTTCCATTTGGAATGCTGCGACAGCAGAGCCTATCTCACTATTTCAAGGAATCACACTCAACATACCCCAGTTCAATTTTACATTGAGCAATAGATTTAAATTCCTTTATTGACTCGGGCAGTCACAAATGAGGGGACTTGTCATTCCACATTTCCATTTGAGATGTTTAAAGCTTCCAGAAATTCCAAATTGCAGAAGAAAAGCCCTATATTGATTATTTATGATTATTTTAACTAAGGTTTACATTGTAATACAAAAGATCCCAACGCACATACAACTTACACTCTAGATGTGAACTGGGAATTGTCTGGAAAAATGTCTAAACAATCTTGGGCTTGGTTAATCACTTTTTCTCTGTTTTACAAAAGCCCAGGAGAGGTAGGAATACTGACTGGCCTCAAGCGGCTCCGTCAGGGAGGTTTTGTCTTCTGTCAGTGCACCTGCTCCAAAATCCCTCAAGTAATCTCATCCTGCTTTGGGAAAGGCCTCTGCGTAAAGTCCATTCTGGATAAGGCCTTTTAAAGAGACTTCAGCATCAGCAACATCTAGTTCATATCCAATCTTTTTCTTTCTTATTGGATGGGATCTCGTGCTTCTCCGCTGTCCCAAAACACTCTCTTCTTCCTCCTTGTTTGAACATGCATACTGTGAGGGGTCAGCAATGTGAGGCAGACAACTACTGATAGTTTTCTCAATAGTTGACATTTTATTTCAAAGAAAAAGGTTCGCATAAACCCTAACTCAGCCTACCCTACCAAGGAATTCCCTACATAGTCTATGGTCTACGGGAAAACTCATAGCATATGCAAAACTGCCCTCATTGTAAACAACAGAATAAATAAAACAAAGCATAAACAAAATAAATAAAAGATTACCACATAACCAGTGTCTAGGGTAGATCTCGTTCCCCGAGAAATGTCCAAAGTCAATTTCTTCCAGAAAATAAAAATAAAGTTCTAATTCAGTTTGTGCAAAGGCCTAAAGAAACAAAAGTTCACTCAAACAAAAATCCACTGCTAACAGTTTCTTCTTCGGTTGTTGAAAGGATCCTCTTTTCAAATTCCACAAAGAACACAGGACCAATGGTGATCCTGGATAACCTCCTTCCAGGATAGAATGAGGAAAGTAAAATAAAAGTGCCACTTCAACTTGAATAACAATTCTTTTTTAACCTCTGCAGTATTGTGAATAGTTTGTCAGGATGCTTCTTCTAAGGAGGTTGTCTTTCCTGAGCAACTTCCTTCTGCAAAAGGTGAAGTGAAAGCAGGCTCCTTTGCTTCACAGTCTACTACTGCTTCAACGTTATTCAACTGACAATATCCTGACAAAATTATGAACAACCACAGTTCCACTGCTTCTGCTGTAACTTGCTTTAAAAAGGTATTAGGCAACTTCATACAAGACTCTTTGACCTTCTACCTCTACAGGTTGGCAAGGCACTCTTCTCTCTATATTATAAGAAAGTGCAGCATTTTGGCCTTTACTTTCAGTCTTCGAGCTACCACAAAAATCTACCTGAGCTTCTAAACTGTTTTCTTTGCTCTACTGCACAAGTCTCAGCTTCACAGATTTTATTTGGTTAACAAGCACCCAACTCCATTCCCCAGCTTCAGATACACCTTTCTGCATCCAGTAGTTATCCCAAAACTGAATTGCCACTCTCCCAGCCTTGGATAACCTTGTCACGCTTGTATCAGAAGACCTCAGGTTTATAGAAACTTCAACAACTTCATAAACGTGGTGATCAGTTCTTAATTGTACTGGTTTAACCTTGAGAATACTCTGTCTACTGGCATGGGTAATGCTTGTTAATTCCGTGACTTCAACAATTTGAGTGTTACAAGATTCAGTTTTCCCTTCAGAAGTAGATTTAGGTGTACACAATATTCTTTTAATGAAGAACTTGAATTTATAAGCTTGCGTTCCCTTTTGGTTTAAACAGCATTCTGCTTTGACAAGTACCGGGAAACAAAATATCTTATACGCAACCTGTCTTTGATTAAATGTCCTTGTAAAACTTTGGGAAAGAAAACTACGGTATCTCAAACCATTACTGATAATGTTATCCAACTTAAAAGGAGACACGCAATCTCTGTGGTAATGAATATTGGGTAACAATGGCAAAAGGAAAGATTTCTTCTCATGCGAGCACTTTGCGGAACAAGAGCATGCTACAGTTCCCTTTGTCAATCAGGGCTTCCCCACAACTGCGAATAATTTGACTCGCTTTCACTTCTACGTGAGTATTGATTATGCTGGTTACAGTTACAAATATCATCGTGACTTTGTTTCATTTATTAGTACCCGGCGAGGGACAATGAGCTTGTTACAAGCAAGCTCATTGGCCCTCGCCAGGGCATTACCCGACTGGGGATCCCTCTCCCAACAAGGTTCCCCGGCGGGGGGGTGGCAGCCACTCAGCCAATGAGGAGGCTCGGAACGGGGTAATCCCAGCTCCGAGCCACCACACGACTGGATGCTCCCATCTTCCCCTGCAGGGGATCGAGTTAAGTGTTCCCCTATGCCCCTCCTCAAATCCAAAGAATTCCCTCCCCGCCCTCCCAACCCCACTTACCTTCTTTTCTGTCCATTTCGTGAGCGGCCGCTCATTGGAACACTTCTGTCCTCAGCGCGTCCACTCCTGATCTGCGACAGGCCGTCATGGAAAGGAAGAAGGGACTACACGTAGTCCCTTCTCAGGAAGAAGGGACTACGTGTAGTCCCTTCTCTCCTTTCCATGGTGGCCATTTTTTTGTTTACATTTTTCCCTAATTATTGAATGGCTGCCAAGGAAAGTGAGAAGGGACTACGTGTAGTCCCTTCTCCCTTTCCATGGCGGTCATTTTGTTAGTTTACGTTTTCACATTGATTTTCAATGTCCGTCATGGAAAGAGAAAACAGACTTTGTTTTCCCTTCCCTGGCGGCCATTTGTTTGACTTTTTTATTTTTGTTCTGAAAGAACGTTTCGGAACAGAAAAAAATGCTCTTAGTACTCCGGTTTACGGCCCGCAGTACTAATAGCAATAGGCCCCTCGCAGGGGGGCATTACAATTTCAAGTAATGCCCCGGGACATTCGTTAAGGGCTGTAACTATGGGCCCTGGGGCATTACCTGAAGTGGTAATGCCCCCCCGGCTTGGGGCGTATTGCTTAAATATAAAGCACTGCATTCATATAAATAATGTGCTAAATTGCTACAAGTAAAATTATGAGGCAACTCGAGCTCTGTTTCGCTCATGAGCTGACAATACATAATCAAACCTGGAACTGTGTTTCAAGTTTATATCTGATGACGGATTTTATACATATACTGCTGGCAACTGCATACAATATCCATGGTTACACATAAATAAAAATGACTTCATAATAGTAATGACTAGTCATCAGAATTCTGGACATTATGTTTGCCCCAAAGGGACAGACAAAATAAAGGGAGGCCGTTTCCATTTGTTTAACGCTCTCAGACTTCTGCCCATCACCCCTTCCTCTCAAACACCTCTGTGTCTAGGTATCTGGAAAACTAGCATCATCAGACTCTGCTCTCTTCCTTCTCCTACCTGGAACTACCTGACCCTGGCAGGGTGAATAGCACTGGAGCAATGAACTCACCTTGGGAACAAGACTATGCCATCCAACATCATTTGGATCCCTCATCCGGCACTTAGAAACAGCAGAAGTCTGCAATTAGGTATGATATAAATCACAGATAAATTGTTTTTCAAAGGTTGATCAAGATGTACTCCTAAAACACGAGTAATGTTGGAAGTCGCTGATCCAACCTATTTTATCACAGAGTATAACACCTGTGGGGCACCCTTTCTCCATGCATAGTGGGATATATTTGGTGCAACCTATTTACATTACCTTTTTTGATCACATAAATTAAATCTAAATGCCACCAGTATGAAGGAGCAGCAAATATATAATTATCCTAAATTAAACATTGGATACCTGAGGGACAAACAGATTATAACATCCTCGCCCTCTCTACCCATCTGTGGGGCCTGCATTGCATCAGGAACTCTGACTAGACACTGATACATTCGCAAGTGATTTGGTGCTGGTAGCATAACATTTTACATGATCGTTTGGAGGCACATGAGGACACGGGATTACACGCTCCATGCGCCACTTCCCACCACTTTGCCTAACCCCAAAGTCACTTCCCAACCAAATAATACCAGCAGTCAACAAGTCAAGTCGTCCTTGAATAAAGGTATCAACACCCTTACTGTGTGCCACATCCATGCCTACACACACACATGAACTAGCTCCTCTGAGGTGCTCAGCTGCTTTATTCTGGGAGCCACATGTCAGGGGTCCTGTCATTATGTTTTTAGGTCCCCCTTCCCACCTAAGAAAAGGTGAAACTAAGGATGGATGCCATATTCACAGATGATAAAGGCTCTGTCCTGTTATTGGAAATTATCTGAGAAGCTTTTAAATCAACTATATCAGGGGGAGCCATTGGTATTAATGTGTCCAGATTGAAGGTGAATAAAGCATTACAACTTAAATTGGAGCACCAGCCTAAAGAGCCAGACCAAACACGCCAACACTCTGGTTACCTGTGGCTATGCAGCCAGTTAACAGCAGTACAGGGACGACCCAGGCCTCTACAGTCTAGAGAGACAGCATTCGGCCTTCTTTAAACCAAGCAATTCTATTTCTCTCATTCAAACAAGGATACTATGCTTTTAGCACAGAAGCTTAGGGCCTCGAAATCTTCACATGTGATCAAAGGTTTAAAATATGTTAGAGCCAAAATTATATTAGAAGAAGACTAAATAAAGATCTTTGCGGATTCTTACTCAACCCTTTTCAAGGCCCTGATTGGCGATATCAATAGACAGAAGAGGTATTTAGGATAAGTAGCTTTGCCATCTTTCATGGCAGAAGAGAGTGAGGGAATGGAAAAACAGATTACAGGCTGAAAAACCCCAGTCATGAAAGCCTTAACCACACATAAAGCAGCGGGTCCAGAGACCCTTCAGCCATGTAAAACACACAAATAAATGTATTCTGGTTCCCCGACTGATTTCCATTTTAATGATTCTTTTGTCCTGAATAAGGGCTATGATGTGGAAAGCAGTGGCCGTGCTGATATTGTAACTGGCAAAAGGCCCTCCTGTGTAGCTCGTATAGTCCTATAGCCATTTTAAAGTACTATGCATTAATATATAGTAAAGTATTGGCACAACATTTGGAATATCTCCTGCTGTGTATGTGTGGGATCCCTAAATTGAATAACCCAGACTAGACAGGTTTTGATAGGCCGTCATATTCCCAAAAACAGTCGGCAAGTAGTCAATGCAGTTGATATAGGCAAAAAAAAATCTCAAACTCACTTTCTTTTGCTATTGTTAGACACAAATAAGAGAGCTCAGTTAGATTGTGCCATGAATACAATTGCTGCCACTTATCCACCCAAAAAGAATTGTGGCAGAAGTGAAAACGTCATGTTTCTGCCAATAACGAGTATGGTGAAACTACTGGAGTACTGTACACCAATGTAACGAAGCCAATCCTCCATTCGTGCTGCCACAACATCAACTGAACAATGGAGGACCGCCGTCAGAATTCAAACTGATGGAGTACATGCATCCACCAATAATGAGCGGCCATTACGTCACAGAATTGTCGTAAATACTGCCGGAAACAAACACCACAAGGGATGTGGAGTAAATGGCATAAAACCAATGGATCAAGTGCCTCCCTATCCACCAGAGCAAGATGGCGATTTCAGGGGCCCACCTAGCATTACTGGACATCCGTCTGGACACACGAAGATGACAGCAAGCAAGACATGCAGCGAGAATGCCACCACAGGACAGAGAGGGGGCATCTGAAGACGGAGCAGAACCCGGTGACAATACAGCACAACATGAGCACTGAGTAGAGCAACGCAAATGCATTCATATGTGTGGTCCAATTTGACAGGAGGATAATGGAAGGAGGCATACTGCATGCCACCTCGCAGGGCAGGTAAAACTCATCACCAACAAAACAGCCATCCATGTGCTGCAGCAATGACTGCATGGCCAGCATTGCATACTACCTGGGGTCATGCAACAAATGGGTTGTGCATGAAAAGTATGCAATGCACACAAAATATGCACACTGACAATTGGAGCTTGACATCCAACATTGTGCACCCTACAGGACACATCACAGACAGCGACAACACCACATGCCCATGTGGCACGGCATGTCTCCAGGTGATGTCAGCAGAGCACTAACTCAGCATCTGCAGGTTCGACCAAAAGCCCATCATGGTCCTGACAAGGAGGCAGAGCAGCAGACCTGATAGCAGAGATCAACATTGTCACAGCCATTCTACAAGTACTGAAACTGATGAGTATATTGTGTTTCTTTGCGACCTCTGTGGGACGTGTAGCTGGCATCGCACAGGTGGTATACAGTAGCATCCTCAATGAGTTTCTGGAGCCAATCATCTCATATGTGGAGGAGCACATCATATTCCCAACAGATGCCCCACCATCAACACCATTAAGACATTAAGACTACATTTCACAGTGTAGCTGGCCTACCCAACTTGGAAGGTCTAATTGATGGAATGGTTGCTCCCTTCATACCGTCCAGGAGGACATGACTGATTGGTAACTGTTGAAAGTCAAGCTGGGCATTACTGAATTATCCTGTCAATGAGCACACCAAATTTGTGACATGACCATGCAAGTATATTTTCCACAGGTGACCGGCTGAGGTTGGCCGGGTGGAGCCAGTACTGTCCACTGTGGCTGTGTCCGTGGCAAATGGGTCTACACTGCTGTCACTGGCATGGGTGGTGTCTCCTGAGGATGGGGTGATCTGTCTTGCTGTGGCAGCATACTGCTTCTTGCCAGTCCTCAGCAGTTTGGCATGGGCTGCTTCGTGCCCGCTGGACTGCTGTGATGTGCTGCCTGCATGGGGCAAAGTTAAACACATTTTAGTGGGGGTGAAACAATGTGCCAGGCTTCATGCAGACCACTCACTGATCAGCCTGCATTAAATGTGACTCAGTGGGTACATTTGCGGTCTTCTGAAGCAGCAGGAGACTGCATCCATATGAACAATCCAAGCAAAGCACAATCCAAGGGGGAAAAGGAGATGAATGAATAAGGAAAACGGATAGGCTTGTGTGGAGTTGAGTGTATATAAAAAAAACTCACTTGCCGAAAGTCTAAATAGCGATGAAAACGCATGTGGAATTTGTGCAAATATTGGCGAATTCTCGCGGTGAGAAGAGTAAGCCAATGAAAGCCCAGCATTTCATCTCGCAAAGTCAGGATGTGAAATGCATCCATTTTCTCATGGATATCTAATGTGCCCAAAACTGATTATGTAGTGCCATGAATCTTGGATGCACACCTTCAGATGTCCTTTGTGCTCCATTTGTGCATTTGGCAAATAAAGAGGCCTTTTGCGCTTTTCAGTGCACATCACAAGTGGGACCTGCTTTGAAATGTGCAAAAACCAAAGAGCTTCCCCCGTGCCTGTTTGGACTAGGGGCCAGGGGAAGGTGCGCAATGCAAGAGCAGTTTAATTCAAATCATTTTATAAAAGTTGGCATGGAGTGATGTGTACCTCTGCTCTGTCACTTGGATTTCTATCCTTCAATCAAGGATAGAAATGCTTTAAAGAAAATGTAACCACATGTCCCAGTGGCAGGACCTTTAATGGCTTGTCACTGTGAAATATGTTCCCAGCATCCATGTGGGTAGTTGGAGCTCTCGATGCCGATGTGTCTGAGAGGACTGGAAAGTGCATATTTGCGCCACTGTTCAGCCTCACCTGCAATGTGCAGGTCCTCTTTGGGAATAAGGCAAATTGCTAATTTCTAACAGAAATGAAAAACGTGCATCCTCAGTGCTGTTTTCATTTGTGTTACTGTTTGTTAGTTTGGCCTGCAGGGTCTAAATGGGAAAAGTGTAATCTGCAACACTAATTATTTCAGTATCATACTGGTGTATTTGCTTTCCAAATAGTTGTGAGATTATTAAATTACAATGACAGAAATATGTTGTTGAACTTGAGAAAGTGATAGTTTTGAGCTGCTTAATGGTAGAACATCTTTTTATAGGGACCTAGAACGTAGTGAAAGTGTTTTATGTTCGCCAGCTGCACTTTAAAAGACAGCTATCATACTTTAAAAAGAGATGAAAGGGGCCGAAATGATTGTACAGTGATTTCCTTATTTCCCTGTGTCCGTTTATAAGATGTGCTGGGAAATGTGCCTCAATCGTTAACACACCCTGATATGCAAAACAGTGATAAGGGCCATGTGAATGTGTGGATCTGAGATGAAGACATTCAGATGCTGTTTGCGTATTGGGATTCTTCTTTAATTTGCGCAAGTAATGAGATGTATTAGTGATCACTTGCGCCAAAAAAGTGTTGTCACTCTGCTTGTAAATATCTAAATAATACGGCTTCATACGAGAAAAGAATGGTGTGCTGTACTATTTATGATATAACTTTCTCTGTGGGAAAAGGAAATGTATGAATGCAGCTTTAGCAAACCACACAGTAAGACTCATTTCAAATGTATTAGGAGATGATCATGTTTATACGGAAACATGTATCTAGGTGGCTATAGGAACATGAATATTTTAGCTTTTAAACTTACAAACTTTTATCACTGATACTAGAAATGCATGGATAGCGAGAAAAAGCAAGAAGTATTAGATGTGTTGCATAAGATATAAAATACAAAAAATGCAGGTACAAGTAGATTATTGCACTAAAAATGTAATGCAGGTACTTATTTGTGGGTGATAATGGCAATATTACTGCCAGTGGCAGGCTAACCCTCGAGAAACAGCACTTCCACTCTTCTCAAGGAACATTCGCTTTGCACAGGCCCTTATCTTAGACAATGGGCTTTTAGTGTAGGCTCAGGTTGCCACTTTGGGTAAAATGACCTTAATAATACATGTACTAAGAAACAAATAAAAATGTCTTAATGAATGAATAAAGTGTGGCATGAGTCATTTTTGCTTTAGTAAAATTGCACGGTATACTGTACCATGTCAGTACTTTGCTCATATGTATGGTACCTTTTCTTTTTATTGTCTAGATGTTCAAGTGAACTTTATGAAAAATAGTTAAAGTTATAAATATTGTAGAACAAAATTAGAAATGTAATTTCATATTTAGGAAACTAATACTATAATTATGCTTTTTATTTCTATATTTTTAGGAGAATTGGTGAAGCAAGTCATCCGAATTAGGAAGGCATCTGGAACCAAAAGCAATTTGACGCAGCACCTGGTTGCCTGCAGGAAATGGTAGATTCAGGATGGATTGTATTTTTAAAGACGGCCACCGCTAGACTTGCCATTTGCTGCATGACGCTATTTGTGCCTGGAGCAATTTCCCCAGGCAGGAATTTCCAACGATTTGCCCAATGGTAATGGTAATTCTGCTGAAACATGGCAGAATTACTGTCCAAACTTGCTTTTTGGCAGTGATTCTGGCAGACGGAATTACCGTTAGCGCTGATGGTTTGTGCACGATCATGTCAACTTGTAGTTTTGCGATAATTCTGCTGGACACCACCGCAGTAACAGCAAATGAATCCCTCGGAATTACCGCCATACTAACCCATCAACTCGTAATGAGGGCCATTGTATTTTCCTGTCATAGGGATTGCTGTTGGTAATGATTTACCATCTCCATTAATGCGGTGGCAAACCTGCGGTATATCGGTAGACAGTTTTTTCCAATCTAACAGAATTTGCACATTTTGGAATTTGAAGTAGTCTACGATGGGTGGTGTTTAGTACTTACCACTGGCAGTGGAATGTAAACACTCTTTTCTGCAATGAGACTGAAAGTTATTTACAAGACTAGATACTTCCAGCAAAACTCTCCCCTCCACCATTCACTTTCATTGTGAAGATTGCATCAATGTTTTATTCCCTTCTGAACTGCATGAATCACTTATTGCTAAAGACATTTTAGTGTTTGGCTCATTGTCTTCCCCTTAGGAAAAAACATTGTTACGGATAGCGGGTAAAGGCAAATGTTTATGTCTACCAACCTCATTTAGTAATGGGGTATTGTTCACCCCCTTTTTTGTGTTTCTGACTTTGGGGGTCAACACAAGTTGGCTGGTATCCCCGCGGTAAATCTGAGCCAGCGTGCCGCCCAATGCAAATAGCAGTACTGCAACTCGGTCAGAGGCTATTAGTGATGGATCCCGAGTTGTGTGACAAAGCGGTAAGTCCCCATTTGCACTGGGCCATTGGACCTTTCAGCGCAATTACTGCAGCGCAAATAGCGCTGCAGTAATTGTGCCGAAAAAGGACAGAAAGTTGGCAGATTTACCTCTAGCTCAGAGTTGGGCTGAGCAGTAATGTGACAGTAATAGCATTACCACCACTTTTTTACCACTCTGCCCATCTTATGATGAGGCCAATTGTGATTGGATGAAAGATGAACCATCTGTGTGTTCCTTAGCTGCAATCAGCTGCGTCGGCTGTGTAAAAAGGTAGCGCAAAACAAACACTGTATGAGAGAACATTGTGCATTTTTCTCTTGTTCTTTTTGTTTGGGGTGTATGTTGTTTTGTGTCAAGTACTTTAATGATTATTGCCACTTGTAATGGAGTAAACGTAATTGCTGTCCTTTAGTCCTGGCATGAGGTTCATTGGGTATTTGAAGCTGCACTTGACAGCCAAAATATATTGACTTTGCTAATCATTGCTTTCCATGCAATTGGATTTTATCGCTTGGGTTGGCTTGCGCTGTCCTTTTAAATTCTGCTTTTATATGTCCAAAAATGTTGCCAGGGTGAAGAGCTTATCAATATTTCTATACTGTATTTTCAGCAATCACTAAAATAAATATGCAATTTTGCAATACATCACAGGGTGTATCTGTAAAAATATATGTTTTAAATAATGATACTAAGCTACGTTCAAACATAAAATGGATTCCATTTTAGTAGTGCAAGACACTTATCTACCACGACATTTTCAACAAAGAATGCAATCCCATTCAGACCCAGTAATACTGGGAGTGCTTCTAACCGAGGAAACACAATCAGCTCATTACAATTGTATCTATAGCTTTATACGAGTAAAGCATGTTTTCCACAATTATTTATGTAGAGGTAACCCTTCAAATTAATAAGGTGGCTTATTTAAACATCGTTTCAGTCTGTTTTCTTGCCTCTTTAGTGTTGGCCATGGACCGCCACTTCATTCAAGGTGGTCACTTCTGTGACAGGAGAAGCATGTAAAGTGGCCAGAACAGTGTTTGTTTTCCTTCGCTGATTTCGTTTGGGGTGCGTTTCTGTTTTGTGTTAAGTATATTAATGATTGTTACCACTTTCAATGGTGTAAACCTTTTTGCTGTCCTTTAGAGCCTAATTCATGGAACTTTTAGCATGGTGCAAAACGGCTTTGTATTGCTGCAAAGTGACTTTGCACTGCCAACAAACTCCCTAATTCACATAGTGGCGCAAAGTGTATTTTTGCAGAGCAAAGTCACCTTGCACTGCAAATGTACTCTTTGTGCCGTGCTAAATGGGCGGTGCTCCACAAAAATACACTTTGCACCGCCCTGTGAATCAGGGTGTTTTTCTTGCCAGTGCAAAGTCACTTTGCACCATGCTCACTTTGCGCCATGCTAAATGTTCCATGAATTAGCTCCTAAGTAATGTCAAGAGGTTTATTGGGGATTTGAGGCTGCACTTGACACGTGATAGTCAAAGTGTATTGGCTTTGCCAATGCTGGCTTGCCATGCCATTTTACATTGACCTTTAGGGTTGGTCTTCCTCGTGTACCTTTTTAAATGCTCCATGCCTGAAGATATTACTTGCCAACTCTTCTTTTGGTACCATTCAATATCTTCAGTGATTCACAAACACTGCACTATATGGTGGACACAAAATTAGTTCTGAAGAGATGACATCCCTAACTGAGCCATGGACCACTGTGCATCAACTCATGTGCAAACACGGGGCCAAGGCGCAGCAAAGTTGAGCTTTGCAACAAAAGCACCTCCTCCAAAAGACCAAGCATGGCTCCTGGGTAATGTTTCCAAAAGACCAAGCATGGCTCCTGGGTAATGTTTCCAAAAGACCAAACATGGCTCTTGGGTAATGTTTCCAAAAGACCAAACATGGCTCCTGGGTAATGTTTCCAATAGACCAAGCATGTCTCCTGGGTAATGTTTCCAAAAGACCAAGCATGGCTCCTGGGTAATGTTTCCAAAAGACCAAACATGGCTCCTGGGTAATGTTTCCAATAGACCAAGCATGTCTCCTGGGTAATGTTTCCAAAAGACCAAGCATGGCTCCTGGGTAATGTTTCCAAAAGACCAAGCATGGCTCCTGGGTAATGTTTCCAAAAGACCAAACATGGCTCTGGGTAATGTTTCCAAAAGACCAAACATGGCTCCTGGGTAATGTTTCCAATAGACCAAGCATGGCTCTTGGGTAATGTTTCCAAAAGACCAAACATGGCTCCTGGGTAATGTTTCCAATAGACCAAGCATGGCTCCTGGGTAATGTTTCCAATAGAGCAAGCATGGCTCCTGGGTAATGTTTCCAATAGAGCAAGCATGGCTGCTGGGTAATGTTTCCAAAAGACCAAGCATGGCTCCTGGGTAATGTTTCCAAAAGACCAGGCATGGCTCCTGGGTAATGTTTCCAAAAGGCCAAGCATGGCTCCTGGGTAATGTTTCCAATAGAGCAAGCATGGCTCCTGGGTAATGTTTCAAATACAGCAAGCATGGCTCCTGGGTAATGTTTCCAAAAGACCAAGCATGGCTCCTGGGTAATGTTTCCAAAAGACCAAGCATGTGTCCTGGGTAATGTTTCCAATAGACCAAGCATGGCTCCTGGGTAATGTTTCCAAAAGACCAAGAATGGCTCCTCGGTAATGTTTCCAAAAGACCAAGCATATCTCCTGGGTAATGTTTCCAAAAGACCAAGCATGGCTCCTGGGTAATGTCTCCAATAGACCAAGCATGGCTCCTGGGTAATGTTTCCAAAAGACCAAGCATGGCTCCTGGGTAATGTTTCCAATAGAGCCAGCATGGCTCCTGGGTAATGTCTCCAATAGACCAAGCATGGCTCCTGGGTAATGTTTCCAAAAGACCAAGCATGGCTCCTGGGTAATGTTTCCAAAAGACCAAGCATGGCTCCTGGGTAATGTTTCCAATAGAGCCCGCATGGCTCCTGGGTAATGTTTCCAATAGAGCAAGCATGGCTCCTGGGTAATGTTTCCAAAAGACCAAGCATGGCTCCTGGGTAATGTTTCCAATAGAGCAAGCATGGTCCTGGGTAATGTTTCCAAAAGACCAAGCATGACTCCTGGGTAATGTTTCCAAAAGACCAAACATGGCTCCTGGTTAATGTTTCCAAAAGACCAAACATGGCTCCTGGGTAATGTTTCCAATAGACCAAGCCTGGCTCCTGGCTAATGTTTCCAATAGACCAAGCATGGCCTGGGTAATATTGAGGATAAATCAACAATGCCACTGTCAACACTTTCACAGGCCACAAAGCACAATCAGCTTGCACCACCACTGTGCCTAACCCACAAAACAAACATAAACAGTGCCCTTTAGCACCACTCGCTGTAAAAATTATGTTAATTTGCCATTGTGTATCACTTCTTCAGCCAACCCACAAAATAACGTATTATCTTAAATTTCACAGAAAGTGTACCTTAATTGCTTCCCTTTCCGTAACTGTGATATAGGGTATTGTACGATCAGACCGAAATAAAAAGGTCCGACCGTACAATACGACCAAAAAATGCTACCACCAAAGGTTCGAACACCAAAAGTTCAAACCTTTGGTGGTAGCATTGCAGGTAAATAAAAATAAAATAAAAAAAGACTGTGGTGCAAAAATAGAAACGACTACGAAAATGATGGTGATTGCCCAAAATCAATACACGATTTTGCAGTGCACTGGCAGCTACAACGGCCATACAAAAATACATCACAATGTATGTCAGAAGTGGAAGTGTGGCCAAAACATACTTCCCCCTGCACTGTGATTTCGACTGGGTACACCGCCTCATTATATATATATATATATATATATATATATATATATATATATATATATATATATATATATATATATATATATATGGAGCCCCGATTTCCAAAATGTAAGTTTTAGACTAGACAAAGGAAATCAAATCTGGAAACATGCTGGATGCAATCCTCTCTAATGGTGCTAGCTTCCACGTCCACAACTATTGCGCCCCGTCGTGGTAACAGGTCTGTGTGTTTACAAATCATTATTTGTATTTTTACAGTAACGCATCATGCACAACTAAGCACACATACTTGCAATTGTAACTAAGTCAATTTCATGCAACAGCGCCACAATGCCTCTGGGCCGTTTTGTACGCTTTATAAATGCAAATAAATAAATAAATAAATACAGTGATCAGTGATAACATGTCAAATTGCAGCTTTAGTTTGAAGCAACTCCGAAATTGTCCTATGGAAGCGGAAATAGTCTTGGTTCCATATGACATGTAAGAGATTGCAATCACGTGCACTCTGCTATTCTTGTTTTTTTCTAACTTTTCTTTTTTCATATTTAAGACCATAATAACAGTGTTACGTAAGTGGTCTGCATTCTATTCCTCGAGTTATACAGATGTTCACGTCTGCAATTGAAGGATCAGCACTAGCCAGCAAACCTACATCTCAAAATAACTCGCCCAACCTGGCCTCAGCCTTTCTCGTTTTGTTGGTGTTTTGTCAAGTTCTGTTTTGTGCACTTGTCATGAAAGGAATTAGGCATTTTTCAGCCAGTGCATGCCTCATCACAAGTTTGCCAGCCTCCTGGCGGTAAATCCGCCAGGATACCGACAAATAGAAATACTGATTCCGGCCATCAGTCTGGTGGTATTACTGCTGGATTCCGAGTGCCGTGTCAGTGGTAAATCCCCATTCCATGGGGTCCCATTGGACTCCATGGGGGATATGGCGATATTACCAGAGCCGGTAATACTGGCAATTTTTGCTGGTGAGGTGCCAGAATTACCTCCAGCTGCTAGCTGGAGGTAATTCTGGCACCTCTCCGGCAAACTTGTAGTTGGCTGGAGCGGAAACGTGCCGGTATACGTTAATACCGGCACGTTAATTCCGCACCAGCCAACTTGCAATGAGGCCCACAATGTGTTCTTCATTATATTCCTTTCCAAACCATGGTCAAATCACTGCTTAGATAACAGCATGTCTGGCATGGCTTATGTGTGCCCAAGAAGTGGGCACGTAACCAGTGTGGGCAACACTGTTCTTGTGGGCAGGACCATGGCTCATTTGCATACGTTTGATTGCCTCATTTAATGCCACATAGGAGCTAAACAGCAAAAAAATTAAATGGTACCCAAAGGTATTCCCTGCAATTAGGAAGTATTTGCTCAAACATTTCCATCCATCAATTGCACTCTTCCTTCAATCCCTTTCATATCTATCGCCCAACTCAACTCTGCAGCACCTTTCCTGAGTAACTTTCTGATTGCGCAACCCTACTACCTTGCCTTCCCCTAAACTGTTTTGATGGTTTTAACACCTGGTTACACCAATGTAACCTACAACTCAGCAGGAAAATATTGACAACCTTGATTCTCTAGGCCTTACACAGAAGGTCACTCACGTGCCTGCTCTGTTGGCAACCTTTTCAATGCTACAATCACTGCATACACATTCATCATGCCAAGTCATTGATCACTTAGGATGGGATGATCACTTTCTGATCCCTTTCCTCATCCCAACCCAATCACCCTCATGAACCTACCCACTTTATTTGGAAATGGGACTTGCCCGATCACCCACCTTTAAGAACTGTGTACCCACTGTATCCCCATCCTCTAGTTCTGACTCAGTGCTTACCCCTATCATTGGACAACCTCAGCCTAGGACACACTTTCCCGTCAACACTTCCATGCCTCATTCAATGGAACTTGGCTTCTCTCAAAGGCATGAGCCATGCCCTGCTAAGCAGATGGCAACAATTATTGAACATGTTCAAAAATTTCACTAGTCACCCAACTCAAAGCCGTTCACTCAAATTTGATCCTGGCCTTGCTTTTGGCTCATCATTTTCTCTTATGATATCGAATTTTATCCAATGCCTTCAGCACATAATAAAGTTGGCACCATACATCTTATACTAGCCACTCCCGAGATTTTTTATTTACATTTCACAAAAAGGTCTGGGAGCCCCTCTACCAAGAACGAACACGGGGAAATAGCCTGTTGTATGGGAAGGTGCCCACTCGGGAGGTTTCTACAACCATGTTTTAGCCCACTGTACCTTTCACAGAGGAGAAATAACCATTTGCATATCAGTCTTTGTCCCACCCTCAAGGTCAGAACAGCAATGAAATGCTAGGCAATTCTTCTCTGAGCAAGAGTACCAACAGAAACCCCAGACACGTGTTTCGGCCTAGTCGGGCCTCATCAGTGAGGTGAAGCTGTGCATCTCTAAGCACAGTGAGCAAGGCGCCCTCGTCTGGATTACCCTGGGTAACTTACGGTGAAATCCCAAGTTCCTAAAAATGTCACAAAAAGGTCTGGGAGCCCCTCTACCGAGAAAAAACACTGACAAATAACCTGTTCTATGGGAAGATGCCCACTCAGCAGGGTCTACAACCACATTTTAGCTCACTGTACCTTTCACAGAGGATAAATATCCATTTGCATATCAGTCTTTGTCCCACCTACAAGGGCAGTCCAGCACAGAAATGCTATGGCAATTCTCTTCTGAACAAGAGTACCAACAGCAAACCCAGACAAGTGTTTCAGCCTAGTCTGGCCTCATCAGTGAGGTGAAGCTGTACCTCTCTAAGCCTCTCTCTTACATTCCTTATGCACATTTTGTGCACAATCAGCTCATAATATTTTCCTCATTCTTTCTTTAATCAAACTTGCACGGTTCACATACTAAAACTTACCATTACCTTTTTCTGTTGTGATCTTAGGCATCTGTCTACAACTCTTCCATCTCTTAAGGATTTAACAACTTTTGATTCTGATTCAATCACAGAAATCTTTCATTCTGCGGTTCAAAGATCATTACATTCTCTCTGCCCCTCTAATGCTTTCACATGTAAATGTATTCCACCCTGTCCTTGCTCTCAAATTATTTAAGAGGACTTCGGTAACACCTTTGATGGCCGAATGACTCTGGCATAAAAACACATCTTAAGCTAAATGTTTTATTTTTTTATGAAATTGCAAACCTAATATCCTTTAGCACTTAAAAAGGCTAAAACAAACGACTATCATACACGTATATCTGCTCACGCTTCTTGTCGTCATCTTTTTGACGCTTAACAAGTTATTTGTGCCTCCCTCTGATCCATCTTCTTCAGTTTGTTCAGATGGCTTTGTTTCATACTTGATCTATAAAATTGAAGATATCCAAATCTCTTTCAGCCAGAGTGATAATTCTTCTTCCCTATCTAGTTTACCTATATATAATTCTGCTATGTTCTACTAACCGCTCATTTTCCTCCTTTTCTCCTGCATTAAAACAGGATGTTGCTTGTTAAATTGCCTGTGCAAATCCTACTTCTGATCCTCTAGCTGCCTCTGGTGTAATATCTCAATGTTCTCTTCTCTTAGCACATTTAATAACCTTAATGATTTCTTTTAAGATGGTTTCCTTCTAAATTCAAACAGGTCACTTTTATTCCCATACTTACAAAATCCAACCTTGGTGTTTCAAATCATCCAAGTTATTGCCCAACATCACTCCACGTTTGATTACCTGAATTACTCGGAAGAATGATTTATTCCCAACTATTGCTTTATGTTCATTCTTATACGCCATTATCTTTATTTCAATCTGGTTTTCGTCCAGGTCAATGTACAGAAAATGTTCTTCCTGCAATACATGATTCCATTCTTTCTGCATGTCACCATAAGCTTTCTTCTTTCTCGTTCCTCTTAGGTTTTTCCTCCACTTTTGATACTGTTGATCCTGACACACTTCTACTTTCTCCACTTTTACTTGGCATCTGTGCTATGTTTTATCATGGGCCCAAGAGGATAGTTCAGGGGCATCACGTTTGTCTACATCTACATCTACAAAATCGCTCATTTTCTTTTTCGCTGAAAGGTCCTACGGAATTCCACAAGGTTCTGTAATTGGTCCACTTCTTTTTACTCTGTATACTAACCTGTTGGTTCACTGACTCCTCTATTCCAATGACACTCAGATTTGATTTTGTTTCCCTTTATTACACAGAGTCTCTGTTTCAACGTCTGATTAAATGTTTCTCTTCCATTTGATCCTGGATGGCTATGCATTATCTAATCCTAAACCCTAAGAAGACTGAACTTCCTTACTTTCCTGCTCTCTTTTCACTTATTTGTCTTTCTTTTATTTCTTTTCTTCTTCTAAATGTACCTATTGCCACTTAAACCTGAAATCTAGGATTTTTTATTCTTCCTTTTCTTGGCAAGACCATTTTTTGTCAGTAGTTTGTGTCTGTCATTTTCAGTTACACAATAATCTTAAAATTAATTTTACTTCCTATTTTGTCTACTAAATTGCTACTTCAAACTGTGGTTCTTTCTCAAATGAATTACTGTTGTTAGTTATGTGGATCTTTCAAGATATGCAATACTTACATTGCAGTCTGTTTTGCACTCTGAAATGTATGTTTCCTCTTTCGTCTAGGATACCCATCCTATATTCCTTCATATGTTGCTCATCTCGTTTGGCTTCCTATTATTCCTAGATTTACGTTTCATGTGCTTTGTATTGTTTTTAAATGTGCTCTTCCTCTTGCTTGTCCTTTTTTTTCAGAGCTTATTTTTCTTGTATTGGCCTTCTAAGCAATTACGTTTTTTCTACCAAGGATTGACGTTTATTCGCATCCTCCTTGCACTTCATCTCACATTCTCTAATTCCAGCTGGTGCCTCCTCAACGTATTAAGATGTTACCTTTGGATTTGTGATCATGCTTCAACTTAACATTATTTTACAAATGTCTAAAAGAAAATCTATTGAAAATCTCTTTCCCATCTCATGTAAAAAAAATGTTTCACTATATTAGTTAATGTTATGCATTTATATTACTTATGACTATGTGCTGCTATTTCCCTAATGTCTAGTTCTTTGGATTAAAGTGTGATATATGTTACACAGTACTAAATAGGAAGTGACATGCCCTTATGCTACATCCAAAAAGAGATCTTCTGTGTACACAAGCAACTCTTAAAGACCGGGCACATCTTCAGTTCTACCCATCCTCCTGGCTCTTTTGTCAGCAACTTTCATCCCCTTTTAAGGCTTAGATCTGTAAGGTTTGTATCACCATCTCCTTGTCAGCTACTGAACCTCTCCCAAGTCCCCAGACATTGACATGATATATGCTGCCCTGATGTCTTACCACTGGCCCCACCTAATTTCAGACAACAAAAGCCTCTGGAACATCAGAATTATGTGTTCACCCCTTAGCCCTGTCGCACCAAAATATTATATACATTAAGCCCCACACCTCTGTCCTTTGTAATAATATGCATCCACTCTCCCGTCTTCATTAAATTACTGAAAGAAACATAGACAGAAGGCAGCTATTGTCACTCCTCCACCTCAAGAAATCATCAAAAACAAACTACATCCACCAGGCCGGTGTCCCCATGGTGGACAAAACCATCTGTTCTTACTTCAATCATGAAAAACATGAAGCGGTTAATTATTTCTTCATCTAAACCAACAGTGTAACCTTTCATGATCATCCATTCAAGTGTGATTTAGGCATAACTATATTTTCACTCCACACCACTAATGAGGCAGACAGGTCTTGTCCTCTCAAGTTTTCTATTCCTAAATGTCAGCCATAGTACGTTATGAAAGTAGTCTTCACTGCATCCAATTGTGCTGAATAACTTTAAACCCATTGCTGTGCTGCCAGGGATGTCCACAATTATGGAAAAACAATTCTCACCCAACATGCAACTCTCTAAGAAAATGGATCTCTCTTGGATAGAATCCAGTCACGATTACATCTGAGGCATAGGACAGAGACCCCTCCAATGGCAGTATCATCAGATTTTCGGAGACAGGCAGACCAAGGTGGTCTCACACTCCTGTTCCTGCTGGGCCTGTCAGCAGCATTAAACACTGTGGTTCATGACTTTCTCCTTGACCATCTTGTCTCGGTGACTCTTATTTCACAGTTATCCCTTCATGGGTTTCATTAATTTCTTGCGGATTGCACATAAAGTCGGAGAGTGGGTACATTTGTATAATGTTTAGTCTCTGACCAAAGTGGTCCTAGGGATTCCGGCTGTCACCAGTGTTGTTATATTTATTTAATAGCTGCAGTACATTAAATTACTTTTTAATCTGATTTTTATGCAAAGTATCACGTTGCAGAGGAAACACACCTGTATTGAATGAAGCTGAGGAAGCCTTTTATGCAGTGTTTAGGGGCCTGGAGTCCTCAAAGTCTTGGGTCAGGATTAGTGGTCAATAGATGAAGGCAGCAAAGATGGAGGTCTTTCTCTTGGGAACATGCCATCTCATTGCCACCTCACAGGCTCAACGGCCCCCACCAATTCTCGTTGGTCTTCCTTCATCTAATTCCAGAAGAATCAGAAATTTGGGAGTTGTCAATTTTCAGAATGACACAGTTGAGTCTGGGTTAGTTGAAACAAGTGATCACTTTAATTCCAGAAGACCAGTGACATATAATTACTAAAGAATCAAAAAATAGTCTGTAGGCCCCTCTGCAAGAAAGAACACGGCCGATTGGCCTGTACTTTGGGAAGGTACCCACTCGAGAGTCTGCAGCCACACTTTAGCTCACGGTACCTTTCACAGATACCCTCTCTTCTACTAATCGATCATTCTTGCACTCATTTATGCTGACCGGGTACTTCTATATCCTAATGTAATGATTTCCTTCCCTCTTTGCTCCTGCATTACTTCCTTTTATGTTTTATGTCTTTGTCATGTCCCAGGGTTCACGGCTGAGCATTATAAATTGAATTGAATTGAATTGAATTGAAAGGAGGTGAATTTTTTTATTTAAAATAATGCTAATAGAGCAATATGAACAAAAGACCATGATACACTTTAAGGCACAGTGCAAAACGTGAGGGCGCAAGTGGAAGCAACCAAAATAAGATGTGAAGGTGATGGAAAATGCAAAGGGGGAAGAAGGTAAAACTGGGGAGAGGAGGCAGAATCTCCCATCCCCATGCCCCTCCAAATAGCGGGAACAGTCCCTGTTTTTATACATTACCAGCATATTTCATATAGTCAAAAATACTTTTTAAATATATTTTGCATTTTCACCAAAGTGGGTATTTGAACAACATTTATTTTTGGGGTTCATTTTGCTAATTTGAAGAGCCCTTTTGCAAGGTTTTTGGTTTTAGGCTTTCCTTTTGCTATCAGAGAGACGTCTGCTAAAGTTCCCCTGCAGATGAAACTACATTTTGGTGTGCTGGCCCCAGTGGCCCATATGGCTCAATAGGCAGAGGTGTACCCAGAGCACTCAGTTTGTCTCTGGTGAAATTCTCCCACTCTGGAAGTGTATTGTGGATGTTAGCAGCTGTATAGTTTACACAACTCCCTAGCCCTTTCAAAGCATTGGTAGCCACTTTTCTACAGTAGAGTGGCAAAGAGACTACCAAGGCATTTTAAAAGTCCTACATCATAGCCATTTCATTCCTTTGAGCCTCGAAGTATGGCAGAAATAGCTCTTCTGACTATGTAGGCTCTTTGCATAGCCCACAAAAGTACTTCTGTTTCACTGGAATCACGTTTACACTGGGTAAAGGTCTCCTAGACCCTTGCGTATGTGTGAAAAAGTAAGAGCTTGGTGGGCCAATCCTGATTCGAAGGTCACCGACATTTTGAAAGGTATATGACTGTCAATTAGTATTTGTATTTTGTTTATTTGTATAGCGCGCCTGGACCAAAGGCATCTGGGCGAATAATTAGTGAGCCACGCTAGCCATCTGCCTCTTTGTGTGCATACCTTCGTGGACCCAAGCCAATATACAGAGTTGTATCTTTAAATGTACCTGGAAGCTACTGGAGGAACTGCTGTACTCCTAATCCACCTAACAGTGAAACTCTGCCTCTCTCTGCTGATGAATCCTTCTCTAATCATGTGCACACCTTCCATCCAGCAATCCCTGCTGGAATAACCAGGTGTGCAGCCTCCGCTATGCGCCCCTGAAGCTTTGTGTACATGTGATACCCACTAAACCGGAAATGTGGTTCCATGCTGCCTTGCTGGAAACCAAGTGGCGTGTTGCTGCACCTGCAAACATACCTGCTTGGTCATGGAGCATCCTGACTCCAACCTCTGCCCTGAAGTTCTTTCTCTTGATGTGAGCGAACTGTGACCCCAAATAAAGAGTCACTTCTGTGCTTCTTCAACAGCATTCATCAAAGCAGGTCACCATGCATCGGCCTTCTGACCCCTGAAGTCACTGGTCCCCTTCTGAGCCTCTTGGGCCACAACTGCAGTCCTACTTCAAGGCCCCCTGACCAAGACTGTTTCTTTGCGGGCTTCTAATGCTGTGCTGCAACCATCCATCTCTGGCCTCTGTACATTAAGCATAGGCCTTGATCGCTTCTCATGAGGTCCCTCAAGGCTCTTGATAATTGATAATTGCCTCTTCTTCTTCAGTGACTTGCATGTAATACTTAAGCAATAAGCCCCGACCCGGGGGCATCACTGCATCAGGTAATGCCCTGGGGTCCATAGTTACAGGCCCGAGCGAAGTGAGGGCCTTAATAAAGGCCCCCGGGCATTACTGGACATGGTAATGCATCCCCAGCGAGGGGTTTGTTAATATTAGTACCTCTGCCTATTGGACTGAGGTGCTAAAAGCAACTTTCTTCAGTTGTGAGATGCTCTGGCATTTTGCAAATGAAAAAAGAAAAAATGCCCGCCATGTAAGGAGAAACGAAGTCTGTTCTCCCTTTCTATGGTGGGCATTGAAAAGAGTAAACAAAAAGTAAACAAATAAGATGGTTTCCATGGACAGGGAGAAGGGACTACGCATAGTCCCTTCTCCCTGTCCATTGCAGCCATTAAAAAAAGAGGAAAGAAAAGATAAACAAATAAAATGGCCGCCATGGAAAGGGAGGGGGACTAAACATAGTCCCCCTCCCTTTCCATGGCAGCCACTCGCAAATCGGAACGATCAGCGAGGAACATGGAGAGGGGCAGCAGTGGAGGCAAGACGTTGTTGGCCGGGTAAAGATCCGGCGAGGGCCTGTGAGCTTTGTTGCTACAAGCTCATTGGCCCTCGCTGGGTACTTATTATCTAAGTGTCTTGGCCAACAGTCTTTGTCCTGCTAAAATCTAGGGATAAACTTCACAAACTATTTTAAACTCCTTATAAGTACATCAAATCATTACTTAACTTGTAAATTGTACTCCATATCTGTTGAGATAGGGGTTATACATTTTGAGGAGCATTGCCTGAATTTTTAACACTTCATTACAAGTATGGTGGTGCAGGTAAAAACAGTGATAATGCAGCAATAAATGCCTTACCTCTGCATTTACTGCACCACTGTACTACAAGTTTGGTGGTAGGGTAGAATATTTTCCTCCAGCAAACAGCTGGAGGTAAATCCTCCATTTTACCACCAAAAATCAGCAGAATTGCTTTTGACGGAATTACCGCCAGTGGTAATTCTGGCAAAATCCCCTGTGGACTACCAAAATGGGGATTTACGCTGCCCTACCATCACTTGTAATCCTGCAGTAAATCGGTGCGACCAAGTGGCAGTACAGTTAATCGAATTTGGTGGTATTTGAGCAGAATTACTGTCTAATTACCATTAAACTCGTAATGAGACTGATTCTTTTGGTAAGGGAGTGATTTAGTTGGATGTTGAAGGGTATCTGTATGCCTTATGTAGAGGAGCAGAGGTGTACGTCACTATTAGGCTCCGCCCCCTCACCTCCGTTATACTGTAACAACAGTAGAACAGCTCTGTGTGACACCAGGTATCGTCCCAATACCGCATAGAAAGTATGAAAGACATTATGCACTCAGACAACCGCATCAAATGTACCCTCGAACTGAAAGGGCAGTGAGGGATTTTCAGGAACCACTATGTTTTGAAGAGATGTAAAGAAAATCCGATGGCTGCAAAGTGATGTCATGACGAGAAGACACAAGGATGCACTCAAACAATATACAAATACTTAAAGAATGAAGATGTAACTGAAGTAACAAGAGAACAATGTAATTGAATACAAACTAATCATGTGCACCATACAAATAAGTAAGAAGAAAAAAAAGGGAATGTACATATCCAGAAAAGCAAGATAGATGAGACATATAGAAGCTTGCTGCAGAAGAAAATGTAACATGACTAAAGAGTCCATGAGAAAAAGATGGGCGTCGGACTCGTGTTGAAACCAATCAAGCTACCTCAGACACAGACCGGGGCTGCAGAGTCAGGCGATGCTGGAAATACAGCTTCATGCAAGGAATAAAGAGGAGTCTATTGGCCTGGGATCAAGGATGCCACATCAAAGAATAACTGCAAGGCAGAAAGGGAGTCAAGAGGATAAGCTGTTTACATAAAACATATTTCTTCTTGGATTAAGCAAAAAAGAAAGCATCTGCAAGTGCCAAGTACTAGACAACTAAGGATAAAAAAAGCACATGTAATATGGAATGGCCAAGTCTCCAGAGACAAAGAGGAGTGATAGCACCCAGCCTGCTTAAATCAAATAGCACTAAATAAAAGGTCAAAATGGACAAAATAGTGGTCTCCTCACACATGATTCAGAAGTTGAAAACATGGGCTATTCATTAAGCCCCAGACGAAGATAATGGTATGCCTTCACTCCCATGAAACTTCCAGAGCAGAGAACAGGCTACAAGGTCAACTATAGAGGAGATGCCTTGGTTTGAGGCCTGACTGATGAGAGATGATGCACTAATTGGGCAAGTAGGTAGTAGTCTGATGTTGCTCTCTGCACCTGAGTTTCAATTTGCTTACGTGCTGCTAACAAGCAAAAAGTCCAAGGATCAGAGAGAATGCAAACCAATTCTAGGGGTCTATGTAGCATCATACTATACGGTGTTGCACAGGCCAATCTGCTGTTGTTATTCTGCTATAATATGTAGTATATGTATTCAAAGGTGGCTCAAGCATGCCTACCTGTTACGCTCACCTGGTATCCACGGGTGCGCCACACAATACTGGATGGAGGTCTAAGCGCTATCCCGGACCCCTCTCTGCTTGGTTATGTTCCAGGCGTTGGGTAGTGCCAATAACAGGAGAATGGAGGGTTAAGATACTGGTTCTGTGATGGGCGGACTCCCACCTCCCTCTGGTCCAAATCCCCTCCCTTAGCGTTATTGCTCACCTTAGGTTTTTGTGCGTTGAACTATCCGTCCTGCGTCTCTGTGCAGGGGCGCGTGGTTGGTGCAGGCGTTCTGTGGACCTAGTTGCTTCAATGGTCCGTGTGCCCTTATGTTGGTTCCAGACCGGCTATGACTCCAACTCTGCTTGCTGTCTTCCAGGTGAGTTATAATGTCTTTTCTGTCTTTATTCTGTCTCTTTATTTCCCTCATTTTTTTCTGTCTTCTCGACGTCTTGCTCCACTACGCTGTCCCCTAACAATGTCTCTTTTTGTTTTCACAGGGATGGTTGCGATCTCGGAGTTGCCGCACCGATGGCGAAGACCATGGTGAGTTATTGATGCGCGGAGCGCTGCACTGTTTATTGGTGTTAATTGCTAACCTGTGTTCTCTTCTCTAATTTGTAAAGGTTTTGGTGATGTTCCGGAGTGATGAGCGATCGAAGCGCTGCTTCCCCAGGTAAGTGCTTTGTTAATGCTGACCTTGTTCCTTCTCCCTTGCAGGTTGCGGTGCAACCCGGAGATGGGCGAGGTAAGAGAAGCGCAGAGTGCTGCCAGGGCTCGCTGCTTGCCCAGGTAAGAATTGTTATTAATGCTGTCCTTGTTTCTTTACCTTTGCAGGTTGCGGCGAACTCCTGAGATGGGCGAAGTAAGCGATGCGCACGATGGATTCAAGGCCGGTTACTTCACAGGTTAGTGTTCTTGCTCGCTAATGCTGTTCTTGTTCTTCCAGGTTATTAATGGAATCCGGATCTAGGGCTTCAGGATCGGGCCCCCAGAGAAGCAGATGAGCAGGAGCTGGACACAGTGAGCATTACGCTGCAGGAGTGCAGAATAACACGAAGCATGTTCTACTGTTTGGGTGTGGTTTAAATAGCCCAGGTAAAGTAGTTCCAAGCCCAGCCATACCCAAAACACTAGACCGCATGGCTTGGTTCTAAAGAACTGAGCTCTGTAATAGGCCTCCATGTTGGATTAAGGTCCAAAACTGGTATTGCTTTATTCCTGATAATGAGCCTGGCGCCATAGGCGCCAGGACTGACTCCATGTACGTTTCTGATTGAGTTTTAAGGCCTCTGGGGCCAGTGTGAAGGGCTTTAGCCCCACTGCTGCCTGGGGGATGTTATACCTGAGGGGTCAGAGGCATGGATCGTGACAGCACTCCCCCCTTAGGCCCCTCTCAAGGTATTTCTTCCGTCTGGCCCTGGTTTGGTCAGATGGTTCCGATAAAATCATCTTACCAGGTGTGGCGCATGGACGTGCTTGCTAGGCTCCCATGTCCTGTCCTGAGGGCCGTATCCCTTCCATTCCACTAAGTTATATAACTTGGACCTGGTGAGTTTAGAATCTAGGATGTCCTTGACTTCAAATTCAGGTTCTCCGGTAACCAGTACTGAATTTCATGGTGTTTTGACCCGTTCCAGGCTGAACAGGTTTTAAGAGTGACATGTGGAATACAAGATGGATCTGCATATTTGGTGGTAAAGCTAGTTTTACTGCCACAGGATTTATAATACCCTTGATGGTATAGGGCCCTAGATATCTGGGACGAAATGTTCGAGTTCCACTTATGGGGACGTGCCGAGACGCCAACCAGACTTCATCTCTGACTTGGTAGTCTGGGGCTTTTCTTCGGTGTTGGTCAGAGAATCTTTTCTGTCATTCTTTGGCTTGGATCAAGTGTTCTGCTGCCTTTTTGAAGGCTTGAGTGATGGTTGTATGTAAAGTCTTCACTGCAGGGATTTCCAAGGCCATGGGGGTATCTAATTCCGAAGTACGTGGGTGCCTTCCATATACGGTATAGAATGGACTCTGTCCGGTACTGGTGTGTAGCGAGTTGTTGTGGGCATATTCGGCTATCCGCAGCACATCCTTCCAGCTTTCTTCCACTTGATGTAACATGCACCGTAGGTATTGCTCTAGTGTCTGATTTGTTCGCTCCGTTTAGCCATCAGTTTGGGATGGTGACTAGTGGACAGACAAATATCGATTTGGGCGATTGCCCAACTCTTCCTCCAGAAGTTAGACACGAACTGACTGCCTCAGTCAGAAACCAGGACGGAGGGAAACCATGAAATCGTACAATTTGCTCTAAAAACACCTTTGCCAGACTGGTTGCGTTTGGTAGACCCTTAAGCAGAATGAAATGGGCCATTTTAGAGAATAGGTCAACAACCACTAGGATAATGTTGAACCCTTGACAGGGAGGCAGATCTGTGATGAGGGAGAATGTGTGCCAAGGTGCAGGTGGAATTTCCAGGGGTTGGAGAAGGCCCCCAGGTCTTTGTTTCTAGGATTTATTCTGTGCACAAATGCCATATGACAAAATAAACTGCATAATGTCCTTTCGCCAGGTCGGCCACCAATAATTTCTTTTCACCTTGGACAGGGTCTTGGCATTTCCTGGATGTCCTTCTATCAGGGGGTCGTGATAACCAGAAATTACTTGTTCTTGTTGTGCCTTATTCGGTAGATATAAACGCCCTCTGAAATACTGGAGTTGGTTCTTTGATGTGTAATGTTCACCTTTAGTGGTCCAGTCTTGTAGATCCTCGGTGTTCATTAGGAGCCGAATTTCCTTTTGGAGTTTGTCCAGAGATAACGTTGTTGTAAGTCCTAGTAGAGTGTCACCTGGAATAATGGCCACCGGGTCTGGGGTTGAATGTGCATTCTCATCAATACCCATGCGGTATAGGGATCGGCTTTTCCGTTCTGGACTCCAGGTCGTTACGTGATTATGTAGTCATATTCTGTGAAGAATAAAGTCCATCAGAGTTGACGGGATGATTGAGCCTTTGCCGTCTTGAGGTATTGTAGGTTGCAATGGTTGGTGATTACTGTGATGGTATGTCTGGCGCCTAGGAGGTCATGCCCCCAAGCCTTAAAGGCTGTCTTGATCGCTAGGAGTTCCTTGTCTGTTATTGTATAGTTAAGTTCAGGTGTAGTACATTTTTGCGACCAAAAGGCCACGGGATGTAACTGGCCTGTTTCGGGATCCCTTTGGGAAAGAACAACCCCCATTGCCATGCTGGAGGCATCTGTTTCCACGACATATGGGAGATCTGGGCAGAGGTGTCGTAGCATCGGGGCTGAGGTAAATCTTTTCTTGAGTTCCTGGAAGGCCTTCTGCGCCTCTTCTGTCCATTGGAACAGTTTGTTGTTTTTTCGTAATAAAGGAGTGATTGGGTGCACAATCTGGGAGAAACCTGGGATGAATCGGCGATAAAAGTTTGCAAAGGCGAGCATACTTTGGACACCTTTGACTGAAGACGGTGATGGCCAGCTAAGGATGACTTGGAAGGAGCATTTTTCAAGCTTGGCGTATAGCTGGTTCTGTCAGAGTTTTGCAAGGACGGAGCGAACGTGCCTGACATGGTCCTGTTTAGAAGAGGAGTACACCAAGATGTCGTCGATGTAAACTAGGGCACATACGTCGATCAATTCCCACAGTACATCGTTCATGAAGTACTGGAATGCGGCGGGAGCATTGCAAAGCCCAAAGGGCATCACCTGATATTCATACAGCCCATACTTAGTACGAAAGGCGGTCTTCCATTCGTCTCCTTTCTTTACACGCACGAGATGGTATGCCCCCCTGAGGTCCAATTTGGTGTGAATTTGGGCATCCTTGACTTGGTCCAGTATTTCTAGGATAAGGGGTAGAGGATAACGGTTTTTAACTGTTACCTGGTTTAGTGCGCGGTAGTCGATGCACGTTCTCAAGTCCCCCTCCTTCTTGGGTATGAAGAATAGGGGCGAGGCTGCCGGGGAGTTGGACGGGCAGATGAAACCGTTTGCCAGGTATTGGTCCAGATATGATTTCAAGTGGAGATTTTCAGGTTCGGTGAGTGCATAAATTCGACTACACAGGATTTGTGCACCAGATACGAGGTCGATCTGACAGTCATATGGCCTGTGAGGGGGTAAGGTATTAGCCTGTTCTTTTTGGAAAAAGTCTTGGAAATTGTGGTATTCGCTTGGTAGTGTACTTGTTACACCTAGTACCAACGTCTCTTTATCTTGGACAGGTGTCTCTGGGTCAGACAATGGCATTTCCACTTGGTAGCACGCATGAGCACACTCATTGGAGAAGCCCAATGTCTTGGCTCGCCAGTCGACGTTAGGATTGTGAGCCACCAACCACGGCATCCCTAGAATCACCCGGAACTGAGGGGCCTTGATAAGGTCAAAGGTAATGGCTTCCCGATGTCCGTCTTGGCACAGAAGGGTCAATTCTGCTGTGCGTTGAGTTACAGGACCAGAAGCTATCTCTGTGCTGTCGATAGTGGAGACCTTCTCAGTTGTCGTTTTCTGACAGAGGGGAAGCCCCATCATTGTTGCCAGGCCTTGATCTATGTAGTTACCAACGGCTCCACTGTCTATGGGGGTCGTTCCGAGTTTGTTGGTAAGTAACGTCCCTTACCGGCATGACGCAAATAGCGTGTCCGCGTTGGCACCAGTCCACTAATAGAGGACTATTACGACTTCGCGGGCACAAGCTTTACACCATGTCGGTAAGGTATCTAGCGCCATATCGTAAAAGGCTCCCAAAAAGCCCTTACCGACATGAAGCATAGTGCAGATAACACTACCGACATTGTTCAATGTGTCATTAGCGGTGACTGTAAATAGCGGTGACTGTAAATAGCGGTCACCGCTATTTACGGTCACCGCTAATAAGCGGAACCGGAAGTAGCGTCATCGCACAGGAACGGGAAGGAGCACGGCGGCCATCTTTAAAAACACAATCCATTGCCATCCTCACCACACAGGAGCCCTGGGCACTGCTGATTGTATAAAAACATCCACCTCCAAGACCACAATGCCTAAGGCCCTGAAGAAGGGAGCTGCCCGCCTGAGAAAAGAACGTTTCAACAAGGATGAGCTCCAGATGCTTGTGGACACTCTGCAGGAACATGCTGCCACTTTCTTCTCTAGCAACATGAAGAGAGACGCAATGCTAAGGAAGAAAGAGATCTGGGCACTTGTTGCCCAGAAGGTTAGTGCTGTGGGGAACACACCATGCACAGTGAAAGACTGTCGCAAGCGTTGGGACGACCTGCGACTAAGGGTGTGCAACATCCTCTCTGTCAATCGCAGCCAGGCCATGGGAACAGGAGGAGGTCCCATTTCCCCGATAAAGCTCACCCCATGGGAGGACGTATGCGCAAGCATGATTGGGATGGAATCCATCAAAGGTGTAGGCGAGATGGAGTGTGGGGCCACGACATTCGGGCGATGGAGGTGAGTGTCCAAAGTAAATACTGCTATGCCAAATCTGATGTAAGTCAACGTCAACGTCAGTTCTGAGAGTCAAGCTATAGTCGCCCACACATACACACACCTCGCAAAGTAGGCTGATGCATCACAGACACATGCAGATGCCTGGTGCAGGGCAATATTGTACATGACACATACCACACAAAGTAGGAAATACCACGAGTCACACAGCGTGCATGTCCAAAATAGTATGCATGTCAGACAGCACTGTTCCTGGCCAACATGAGTGACGGCGACATATGCCTGCATTAACCACCCATGTATCAAATTACGTGCTCTTCCAAACACAAATGCCTATGACCCCCAATTGCGTGGATGAGCAAATGTCCCAATGTATGTATGATGCCTATCAAAACATCACTCATGCCGTCCCTCTCTTTCACCCCCACAGGCACGGACCATGACAGCGATGGGCAGGACGCCACCCCTGCACAGGCCACACCCAGGAAGAGGTCCCAGGATGACAGCAACCGGCCGTCAACCTTGAGGGGTCAACCCAGGGGGCGCCGTGTACCAGCATCCAAGGCACCCAAGGTACCCATTGCACCTTTGCCACCAAGGCCCGTGGAGGGCAAAGCACCACCACCACCTCCATCCACTGGTCAGCCTGATGACACATGTGAGGCACCACATTCGGAGGAGTCGAGTTTGGCGGGTGAGGTGGCAGCCACGGCACCCCTGACTGTGGATGACACACAGGAGGACATCTCGGTCCCCATTGAGGACGATATTTCCGATGTGGTACATACCTCAACTCAAATGCCATCCCCCCCAAGTATCGTCTTTCGATACGGGGAACGCCACCACCCCAGAGCAGTCTGGTCATGACCACTCAGAGGGAGCATTCAGTCCAGTTTCCAGGGCTAGTGAGGCTGAGCAGGCTGGGCATGACAGCCAGGGGCCCAATAGCTCCACAGGTGCAGCCACAGGGCCGCAGCGGCTGACCTGCTAACTGCCCTTGTACCTGAGTTTGTGCAGGACAACAGGCAGGCCAGAGAGGAGTGGCGTACAGACTTAGCCGCACTAGGCCGGTCCATCTCGGACAACGCTGCCTCCACGGGGAGATCTTTCTCGGACAACACCATCCGCCTCTCAAGGAGGTCTCGGCCCTCAGCCAGGTGTTAGGACGCATCGCGGATACCATGGAGTCAGGGCATCCCGCTACACAACCACAGCGGGCGGCCACACCGTCGTCCAGCAGTTCCATGCAAACAAGCCCGCTCCGCAGGTCGGCCCGTACACAGCGTGACAAGACAAGCCGCCCCCTGGGCCAGGGAGTGCCGAGTAATTGTCATGGCAGCCTCATGTAGGCTTCGGGGACTCAATGGGACTTGTGTGGGGGAGTTGTGGGGGGAGGGTGAGGGGGTGAGGGTGTGTGGGGGAGTTGTGGGAGGAGGGGGAGGGGGGTGAGGGTGTGTGGGGGAGTTGTGGGGGGAGGGGGGTGAGGGTTGTTGAGGGTTTTGTCACTTATGTTTACTTTGTTACGTTTAATACACCGGTTGTGTGAAAAAAAAGACCTGAGTGGACATTCATCATTGCTCATGTGTCAATTATTCAGTTACAGTACATGGTGTAGTTGTACCCCCACACCCAGTGCCCTCTGTCCAACCATCATGTCACCCTCTGCTGCCATGTGTGTCACAAATATTGTGCAATCACTGAATTGCGCACAGTACGGCCCTCCTGTGCATCGCCACCGCGATGATGTCCAGCCACATCTTCTTCCTCCCCTTCATCATCACCAGGTGGTAGCAGTTCAATGTCAGCGGGCAAGGGGCACATTCCGGCGGATGCTCATATCGTGCAGCTTGACACATACCATGATGATCCTGGCCACCTTCTCATGCCTGTAGCGGAGTGCCCCACCCGACCGGCTGAGGCAGTGAAATTGTGCCTTCAACAAGCCAAAGGTCTGCTCGATGTCCACACAGGTACGGGAATGGGAACAATTGTAGTCCTCCTCGTGCCTGTTCTGTGGGTTTCGGACAGGGGTGAGGAGCCACGGCTTCAAGGGATAGCCACTATCACCTGCATGCGAGGCAATTACAGGTAAATGTCATGCGAATAATGATGGACAGCTGTACTAGTCACACATGCCGGCAGATTATCGTTGGTCACATGCACAAGTCCCTGGTTGTATGCAAGCTATTTTTGGCCCTCTATGTGTCCTGTGCCATGGAATAATGGTGTGGGTTGCATCTTCAAGATGATACACAGTGCGCTCTGCCATATTGTAGCTCATGCATTGTATACGCATATTGCTGTGTTTGTGTGAATTTAGTGATTTGTTGTGTTGTGTAGGATGTTCTGATGGTGAGCGTTGGCAGTAGCCTCTGCAATTTTTGCCATTCTGCGCTGATTTTTCCCATGGTGACATGCAGCATTCCTGTGGTTGATCCGGGATAATGTCTGACCACAATGTGGGAAGATCTTGCTTGTGTCACCTTCCATCTCCACCTGTTTGTGGTGGTATAGTTTTTTATTGCGTTAAACCACCTCCATGGCATGGAGGCCACCTTTTGTTTCTAGTATCTCCTGGGGAGGCCGTGGTTGGGATATGAATTCTGTTGTGTGCTTGAGGTGGAGCACCAACACTACCTTCAGTAGAGGGGGGATGGCGGTGCATATTTCAATGAGACTAACAGTCGTATATCATGTCCACAATGGTGTTGATGGTGTCACGGTCCAGACGGTACAGGGTGTGGTTGTGCTGCGGGGTTGGGTTGGAGGGACTGGCTCTGATGTTTGGGATTGGGGCTGCATGCGTGGTTAAGCTGGCTGCACTGTTGGGGCATGTAGGGCCTGTCTCACCCTCCTTCTCCTGCTGCGTCTCCTCTGTGGTGCCTGCTGTTGTTGTTGGTGTTGTTGCTGGTGTTGCAATGCATGCATGTCCTCCAGCTGAAGTCTTGATGCTGCTATTGTATTGATCTTGGTGTGGTAAGGGGTGTGGGGTGTGGGTGTGCTCATTTTGTAGTGGGGCAAACCCCATTGCCTCCACCTGTGCTGATTGTGTGCACCTATGGCATTTGGGATCACTGCACATGGCATTTTACAGTAGGTCTGCGACGCTTGTATTTACGCCATCCCGGTAGGTACTTTTAATGCCTTCATGAAGCCGTTACTTGCATGTCCGCTTACCTTGTGATCTCCACTTTACGGCATGCCGCTATTGCCAGCATGGTGGGTTGTGTGCCCGCGCCCAGACCGCTATTAACGGCATCGTAGTTTACGATGCCGTTAATAGTGGTCAGGCTGGTCAGAATAGCCCATAGCGGTATTCGATGCCGGTATTCCTTTACCGGCATCATTGTTCCCTTAGCACCAACCGCGTAATGAGGCACAATGTATGCCTCCAGAGCATGCATCCAAGACGGTTTTTGGTGACTGATCAAAATCACAGACAGGGCAAGGTGTGAGGTCTGTGGCTCTTTTCGTTTGCTCGACAAACGGACCTCTACGCTTGCCGGGCCTGGAAGTTTTCCGACTCTTGTTCTCCTCCTTCTTTCTCTGTAGCTCCAACTGTTCTTCTAGGGGGTTTTAGGGGACATTCTCTGAGGAAGTGACCTGATTTCCAGCAGTACAGGCATAAATGCTGTTGTCTCCTTTTGTCTCTTTCGGCCTTGGTTAATGGGCTCCGTACCCCGCCAATTTGCATGGGTTCCAAAGTGTTTTCTGATGAACGCGGAATGTTCTCCTTTGAGCCTACATACGCAGTCCGATTCTCCGTTCTGGCTCGATCTGTCCTTCGATCTTGCAGCCTGTGGTCTAGCTGCACCACTAGGTTGATGAACTCTGCTCAGTCTTTTGGCGGGTTTACCACCTGAACTAGGACTTCTTTCAATTCCCCCCGTAATCCTCGATGGAATAACGTTGTTCGTTTCTCCTCAGGCCACCAAGTTTCAATGATAAGTCTGTTAAAAGTGGCGATATATGTTAACAAATCTTGGCTGCCTTGGCGGAGAGACAGAAGCTCGTTATCCAGAGCTTGGCACTGGGTATGTCGGGCAAACAGCTTCTCCATCTCCTGTTGAAACCCCCTGAAATCCCGCAGGAGTGGGTCATCCTGACTTACTAACGGTATGGACCAATCTGCGGCACTGCCACTCAGATGTGACAGAACGAAGGCAACCACGACCGATCGTTAGGAAAGGCTCTGAGTCTACAAAGAAAATTGAGGCGGCACTGGTTCATGAATACTGCATATTTTCTTGGGTCCCCCATAAAATGTTCCGGTGGGGCCAAAGGAACTGCCCCAGGGAGGACCACCTGTACTGGATTGATGGATGTGGCTGGAACCGATGGAATACTTCCTGGCAATGGAGCCTGCCCAGCCTGTGTTTGGAGCAATTGTCTGGCTAATTCATCAGTGCGATCCTTGGTGACAATCAACTCCCTCCTAAGGGCGTTGGTTTCTTGCCGGGCAGAGTGCACCTCAGCCCGTAATTCTCCCAGTAACTGGGCTAGTTGGTCAGTCTCTGATGTTTCCATTACGCCCAGGTGGATGTTTTAATTGAGGCTTAGCGGTCTGTTATGCCCACCTGGTATCCACGGGGGCGCCACACGATACTGGATGAAGGTTTAAGCGCTATCCCGGACCCCTCTCTGCTTGGTTATGTGCCAGATGTTGGGTAGCACCTATAACAGGAGAATGGAGGGTTAAGATACTGGTTCACCTCCCTCTGGTCCGAATCCCCTCCCTTGGGGTTATTCCTCACCTTAGGTTTTTGTGTTTTGAACTCTCCGTCCTGCGTCTCTGTGCAGGGGCGCATGGTTGCTGTGGGTGTTCTGTGGACTTAGTTGCTTCACTGGCCCATGTGCCCTTATGTTGGGTCCAGAGCGGCTGTGACTCCGACTCTGCTTGCTGTCTTTCAGGTGAGTAATAATGTCTTTTCTGTCTTTATTATGTCTTTTTCATTCCCACCGTTTTCGCAGTCTTCTCAGCGTCTTGCTCCACTACGCTGTTCCCTAACAATGTCTTTCTGTTTTGTTTTCACAGGGATGGTTGCGATCTCTGAGTTGCCGCGATGATGGCGAAGACCACAGTGAGTTACTGATGCATGGAGAACTGCGCTGTTTATTGGTGTTAATTGCTAACCTGTGTTCTCTTCTCTTCTTTGTACCGGTTGTGGTGATGTTCCAGAGTGATGAGTGATCGAAGCGCTGCTTGCCCAGGTAAGTGCTTTGTTAATGCTGACCTTGTTCCTTCTCCCTTGCAGGTTGCGGTGAAACTCGGAGATGGGTGAGGTAAGCGAAGCTCAGGGTGCTGCCACGACTCGCTGCTTGCCCATGTAAGAATTGTTATTAATGCTGACCTTGTTTCTTTACCTTTGCAGGTTGCGGCGAACTCCGGAGATGGGCGAGTTAAGTGAAGTGCAGGATGGATTCAAGGCCAGTTACTTCACAGGTAAGTGTTCTTGCTCGCTAATGCTGTTCTTGTTCTTCCAGGTTATTAATGGAATCCGGATCTAGGGCTTCAGGATCGGGCCGCCGGGGAAGCAGATGAGCAGGAGCAGGACACAGTGAGCGTTACGCTGCAGGAATGCAGAATAACGCGAAGCATGTTCTGCTGTTTGGGTGTGGTTTAAATAGCCCAGGTAAAGTAGTACCAGGTAAAGTAGTTCCAGGCCCAGCCACCCCCAAAACACTAGACCGCATGGCTTGCTTCTAAAGAACTGAGCTGTGTAATAGGCCTCCATGTTGGATTAAGGTACAAAACTGGCATTGCTTTATTCCTGATAATGAGCCTGGCGTCAAAGGCGCCAGGACTGACTCCATGTACGTTTCTGATTGAGTTTTAAGGCCCTTGGGGCCAGTGTGAAGGGCTTTAGCCCCATATACCTTATACCTAAGGGGGTTAGAGGCATGGATCGTGACAGCACCAGATAAGGGGCATCCAGTAACGTTACTAATACTTATATTACATAGAGGTAAATATGTTCCCTTAACCAACCCCTGCCTCCAATATGTTTTACAGTTTGCCACGTAGGATGATGTCAAAGCTGATGCATATTGAGGTATAAAACTTTTGTGTAATCAGATTGTTTTTGTGAGTGCGTGGACTGCAATGTGTAGTTTACCAGATTGCCCTACTTTATTTGAGCTGATAATGAAGTAGTACTTTGCCACATTCTTTGATTCGCTCCAGTTGTTTGTGTCTGAGATTATTATTTGTAATTCCATTGAGCACATGAGACGCTCCAAGGTGCTACTGCACATTTAACTTACTTAGATAAGGGGTGCTTGAACTTATGGCCATACTTTTAGCAAAATGTAGTAACTTTAGGGAGGAGCATGGCTGCCCTGTAGCTCCATGTATTTCTATAGTGCTGGATTCCTTGAGTAAGCAAGTAATTGTACCTGCTTATTCCAGAGATAACTCAGACATCTCAATATAAGTGATGCCTAAGCTGTCTGCAAGCTCACACTTCTGGGCAATACCTTATCTAGGGTACCCTACTGGCGATCCTGATTTCGAAGGATTGCACAAGGATGGGCAGAGTGCATGGTAGTCAAAAGACATTGAGACTACTGCAATAATATTATCCAGGAGAAGCTGCTAGTTATTGCCGTCACAAGATGGTGGCCCTGTCTGAATTTCATCAACCAACTATAGTAGCAGTGATGCAATGGGATCCATGGGCTACGATAGCCAAAGAATTTTCTCCACATCATAGTGCATAGTCCTAGAGTAATCTGCTGACCAACACAGCATGCTGGTAGTATAGTATCTGAAAACTGCCAGCATGATTGGTATGGTATAGTACAATTTATGTAAAGCACAGGATCACCAGAGTCTAAGTGCTGAAGCATAAAACAGCCTAAGACATGATCAAAATTTGGAAGCAGATGCTGGTCTCTTTTAAATCCTTCTGGGAGGGGGGTGTAAAAGCCCTGAAGTCACAACAGGACTTTGCCTTGTAACAAATGTTCCACTTGCTGCCATATCCTGGTATGATGGGGTGGAACTCTGGAGAGCGTTGCACTGTTACTGAATTCCTGAAGAAGACTGCAGCTTGACAATAGCAAGTATGAGGATCCTAATGATCAACATATATCTAAAGCTGAGTGTATGCGGGTAGCTGCCAGATTTCTGGATGTACATCAGGTTGGGACAACAGGTTTACAAGTTTTGGTGAATGTTTACCCTGACTCTTACCAGCGAGGCATCCAAAATAAATCTCATGTCAACTCCAGGAGGAAGGCCCGCCAAGGTAGTGTAGCAGACTCTACTAGGAGGCTCTCAGGTCAGTCTCTGGGTTTTCCATCTGATGTGTCTGAGCATTGACAACAGGCTATGTGGCACTAAACGGAAGTCTTGCCAAGGTTACCACAGAACAGCCATCTTTCTTCTTGGCACAACGATTGGGATGTAATCTGATGCCAGTAAAATGATGCTACAGCAGCAATTTTCTTAGTTGAGATTTGCCCTTTCCTTTTTGTCTACGAGAAGGCATTTCAGCTTCCTTTTGGTTATTAATGGGTAGTAGTATTAACAGGCAGCCAATGCAGGATTGTTATGCTACTGGGCGTAGGCGCGTGCCAATCCCTGCTTTTATGCAGTATTGTCATTCACCTCAGTATCTCCTATGCCGTAGCTTTACAAGTACCTCTGTGAGATGTGGGGTCATTTCTAGGCTAACTGGAGGTTTTCAAAGTTCACACCAGAGATGTTAATTAACTATGAGTGATACCCGCGGAATGTATGCACAGGTATTATAGAACAAGCACTGCAGAGAGATGACAGAATGCATTGAGTGTGTTTCATGGAATGTGCAGAGTGATGCAATATCAAATACTTTCTTTCTTAGGACATGCAGTAAACTAATTTGCTTTGTCATGCTTCAGGGAGCTCCTTTGACTAGGCCGGAACAAAACAAACTTGTCAGAATTTGGAGGCTGAAGGTGTTCATTTATTTTTTCCTTCAAGCTCATGTGGTTTCTAATTTCGATTCATCCGCTGGTTCCGTTTCAAAAGCAATAATCACAGTTGAACCATCGCCAGTGACATATGGCGCCGGTGCGACTGATGGAACCAAGTTCTATCTAGATTATATCCAAGCCCCAGTGAGTCATACTTTCCGCCCCTGGTTGGTGTGCCAGGAATATTTCAATGCATGAGAACATCAGGTGTTGAGTCCAGAGTTTGTCCCAAAGAATTCAACAGGGTAAGGCCATGGTTGCGATCTACACAAGGCCTTTACTTTGGAACAATTTACCACTGGAACTAGGCAACCAACACAACTTTGAAAGATTTAGTAAGGCAATCACATCAGAACTTCTTAAACAGGTCTTCTGTTAAAAGGAAAATCTAACACACTTTACCAGCTTGAAAGTCTAAAAACAAATATCATGTCTATTGCCTCCGTGCCACCCTGCTGATGAAATTCACTCTGCTGTGAATGCTTCTCTTTCCCTCCTTTCATTCTCAAGGTGGCTCCAAATTCTCCTTAACCCCCTTCCCTTCCCCTGGCACACTGAGTTACCTTTTGTTCTGCAACGTTAGTATACATCACAATAAAATAAAATAAAACGATGCTATCATTCCAATCATAGACCAATGTCATCCCCAGCAAGAGGCGCTTTAATAAGTGCGATTGCAAATGTTGCCTGGGTAACATGAGGAACACACTCACATATCTCCATTTTTATATCAGTCCCTAATGCCCATACCTGGACTGGTAATACATTGGCAGAGAGTTCACAGCACTCCTTATTTGTAGCTGCAGACTATCCATCAGATTATTCTTGACTACCTTTTGGGCTGTGGGTGAATGGCCTTAGATCAAAGATATGGTTCTGGTTGCTAAAATGTTGAGCTTCTGGAAAGATAAACCATGGTTATATAGCACAACATTTCAGAATCAATTGCACCCTGGGAACATTGGCGTTGATGGTTTGCAAGATATGTTATGTAGTTATGAGAGGGTTGTGTCTTATCTCCGGCTGGCAGAGATAAGAAAACATTGCATAGGCAAGGAGAAAAGCCTAGTCTTGCCACCCGTTTACTTGTATTGGCAGAAGGAAGACCGACTTTAAAATGAAAATGATGTATTGAGTTGCCATCAAAGCAGATACTCTGCTGCTGGACAGCATAAAGGAGGTGATTGACGTGCCTTTCTGGCACCACTGTGCAGATCTATCACCTCCTCGCAGGAGTGGGTAGTCTATGCTCAGTACAGAGTAAAAAGGAATTTTCCAGAATCACTGCACCCGTCTGAAGATGATCCGGTGCATACCACGCAGATGGAGTAAAGAGCTGAAACCCTTCTGCTGTGAATGCAGGTAACGTCTAAGGCATTCTGGACGCTTCAGCCATTTCATTGAAAAGAATGTGGTCCCGAATTGAGAGAAGGCCATAGTCATAAGCAGGGATAGAAATACAAAAAAAGTGTGATGAATATCAAGAGGTGAGCTGAACCTGAGACAGGTCAGTTCTGTGCCATCTATATAAAGGTCCGTTGTTTTGTTCCAGCCACAATTCAGATTTTAAGTACTGAAAAATAGATGAACTTTTCTTAATGTTAGAACCTGATCTTGACCTTCATGCCACAGCATACCTTAAATTGGATATAGGAATCTCTCACATGAGCAAGACTGCCTGCCGATCCTTAGAATGTCTGTTCTGTGGCAGCTGCCCCCTGACAGTCTCCATTGCCTCCTACCTGCAAACTGGCAGGAGCATTTCCTTACCAAAAGTGTATCACAACCTCCTAAATGGTTGCAACTATATCACTTCCCACTGGCTAGCGTTTACACAGATCACAGCAACAAATTATAGGGAGAATAAGAGAAATACAGAACTTTACTGGGATCTGTTCAATAGCGAAAACAGAATGATAGTATCTATAAAACAGCATTCACTGATTCACTTAAAGTCAATGGGCCTCATTACGAGTCACCCGGTCTGGAAATAACGGTGGTGGTACCGGACCAGGTAATCTCAAGTTCTGCAGGCGGGAGGTCTGACCTGGCAGGTTTAACACCAACCGCCTGCAGGCGGATGTCGAAACACCGGCACCATCACGAGATGGTGCCGGTGTTTCCACTTCCCCCATTCCCATTGAGTCCTAAAGGACACAATGGGAATGGGGATTTACCGAATTCCGCCTCCGGAATTCCCGGGTCACCAGGGTCGTAATGCCCCGGTAATTCCGGGAATCACAGAGGGGGAATGGTAATACGAGTCTGGCGGTAACCTGCCGGAATTTAATGCATGGTTACCGCCGGACTCGTAATGAGGCCCAATTTTAACTTTGAGATTTGCACACTCATTTACTAATTGCTCCAGTTCTTGGTATTTTAGATGCAAGGGAAGAAGACCTTGTGTCTTCTTACTCTTGGGATATGCAGGTGAATATACCTTACCCCTTTCATTAGCTGAAGTGCTTACATCTTTTCGTAATTCTTTGTCATAAACTTGGATTTCCTTTTTGCTCTTTTAATACCCCCTTGGATCCTTCTGGTGAGACCAGTTCCTCGTCTTTACCAACATTTTGAGAATCATAACTTTGCAGACATATAAGAGGGTTCCTTCTCTAATGTTTCTCTGTTATTGACTCAAGTTTTTATTCTATGCTTGCTCTAACCCTCTAGTCTTTTTTTCAGATGCTATATACTAGGAAACGTTCAGATGCTTGTTCATTGTTTCTGAGAAGATTTGCTTTAGATCCTAGCTGAGGTGTAATCTAATGAAATCAAGAGTAACACTGTGCATCAAAGAAACATTTGAAAACTTCTGTAGAGGAGCAGCTGAATGCCTCTGCAGGAAGTCCCGCCCCCATCCTGCCTATATGCTGGAAGCCAGAGATCATGACATGCACGACACCGGTAATGGTGCCTATTTCACGCAGAGTCTTCGAGAAAATTAAGTATCCATTAAGAAGAGCCTATATGATGTATCCCCGTAGATGTGACTATCTCTTGAGGAAATCCCCAAAGGAATATGAAGATGAGAGAAAGACAAGTTGGTGACATCACAAGAAGCAAGTGTGGCACACTAAGAAGAGTGGTCAATGAAGAGAATGTATAGACCTTATAGAATCTGATGACATTATAAAGAATCGAGTGAACTTTGATATGCAGAATGAAGATTGCACATGTGAAGAGCACTGCGGAAAATGCAAGCCGTTTTATAACTGTACAGATGCAGCAACGCAAGTAGACTAAGTAGACTAACGCAAGTAGACTAAGCAATTTTGAAAGCTGGCTATATATACATAGTGAATAGACTGCAGGTTGTACCGCCATTATATAGAATCTGGACATTCGGTATCACAATTTTAGTAAGCTCAGACCCACAGAGAAAGAAGGATTGCAAAGATGTGTTGCAGCAAGAAAGCAGCTGAAGATTGTGGAAAGATCGAGAAGGCTGGCTGGCCTGGTGTCAAAGGATGGAGCGGCCAAGAGCTGGTTATCTATCCTTGAAGAACAGTGAACGTGAGAAGTGGAATCATCCCTTGTTTAATCATCCCAACAGCATGAGTGCCAAGATTATTAAAGACAATTAAATGCTGCAAAAGAGGCCGAAATATGGTCTCCTGTCACGTGGGGTATGGATGGAAATAGAAATTGGGCATGCAGCACCAGACTTGAGATAAGCGCGTGTTCACACTCGCGTGTATTCTCAGGAGCGAGGATGATTTGCAAGGTCAAGTACAAAGACAATCTGAATGGCAGAAGGCATGAGCGATGAGAGATGCTGGGCTAATTGGGTGGGGAGACATGGTCAAGTCCACCCACTGACACCTGGGGTACCAGCTTATGTACTGCTAGTGAGTCGAATGAGGGCCATATACCAAAGGGCCTTATAGTTTGAGAGCCAATGATGTGCTTTGTACTGAATAACTGTTGAAGATGACTTGCACTAGGGGTGGGCATAAATTGTCCACCTGACTGCAGAGACCCAATTGCAGCCCGCTCCTAAGTATATTTAGATGTTCCCCTTAAGCCAACCACAACCCCCATAGGTTTTTCTTATTTTGCCATGTAGTATGACGTCCCGTATGATGAGTTTTTACTATAAAAGTATTGTTTTTTATGAAATGCTTCGAGAGATATGCTGTGCGACGTCCGTTGTAACTCCCTGTTTTAGGCAATTGAAAATAAAACAGTCAGTTGAGACTTTTGCCAACTTCCTAAGTCGGTCTTATCATTTGGTGTAAGAGTTATTCTGCATCCCCATCCATGTATGACGTGTTACTGAATTTAAGGAACCCCGGGTTCTCATCTATTGCAGTTTTACAGGTTGTCAGGATGGTCTTCACACTTACCCTGTAAAGTGCTGCTCCGAGGGATTTTTTGCCAGGTAGGTTTAGTCTTGAGAATTCTTCCTTCAGGTTTTCGTGGCTCAGTCAGCTTTTTCATGTGTATAGGGATGTTTTCTCCGGCTTCATGTCTTCTGAACCTCTCCAATATCTGATAATTTTAGGAGCTTTTTCTCCTACCTCCTTTGTCTCAATTAATTGTTTGATTTAGTCATTGTAGGCTCCGGCTAGCTTATTCTTCAATTGCCTAGTTCACTGGCTAATCATGCCCAGCTACATGTCTCAGTATACCTTATCTTTAAAGGCACCATTCATTGTTTGGCTATATGTACTACCAGTCACATCATGCTCTAGTGTCACTATAACAAGTTGGGGTCTGTTATAGTCATGTACATGTATTGGTATGTGTATGAAACTTTGCTGGATTGTTAGATGCACTACAATTTCAGTCACTAAGTAATCAGACCAACACATTTTATTCTCTCCAGTATCAAAACAAGTAATGGTACCAGAGAAAGGTTGCATAGAAAATGGCATTTATATTTATATATTTCCATCACTTTGACATTCGGTGTGAATACAGGGTTTAGCATTTTTAATCTATTTGCATGTGATTTAAATTCAGGCTAAAATGAATTGCATCAGAATTCTACTGGTTTGGGTCTAGAAAAGCGCCAGGCTATCAGCGTGCTATCAATTTAAAAGCACAGGATGCCAGTCCAGTTTCCCAAAATAGGAAAGTGGTTCCAGGATTTTCTAATTCAAGGATAAGTACCCCTCCTACTTCACAAGCTGGATCACTGTGCAGTTGTGAGATTGATGAGGACATTTTTTTTTTATATTGGGATTATTTTCCATGGGAATGGCATTGGGACGATTAACTCCCTTTCACCTACCCATTCACTTCTTTATATCTATGGCTTTCACATATCAATCATTATGAAGCAATTTTTCATTATACATGATAATTTGTAATAACCAAATCCTGCTGACACCACAATATCATGTGTTATTGCCAATACTAATTGAACCTATTAATCTTATTAGAGACATGCTGTTGCTGCTGCTTTGTAAGTATAAACATGGCAGAATTAGACCATCCTAATTCTTAATATAAATGTGACATACCGTACATACATTGGTATAGCGACAACATTATTGGGCAGTCAATGCAGGTAATACATCAGTTCAGTGCTTTGTTTAGGGGCAGGACAATTGATGACTTCACTCAAGTTCAGGGAATGCGCCCGCAAGTCTGTTTACATTTTGAGATAAACAGGAAGTGATGTCACATGAATCAAGCGTGTGACATCACTAGCCCTTATTAACATGGGCAAAAACAAAATGGGTCCCGCAAAGTAAAACATGCGGGACACCCGACGACTGTGATTATCCAGGATTTGATTTTAGCAAATGATATAAGGTAATGTACATGACAGACTTAGATTGGGGATAGTATGCTTCAGAACCAATGAGAAGTTAGGTTTTGCCTTAAGTTGAATGATCATATTAATAGGGCATGTGACCCCGAATTATTTGATACTTGCCATAGAAACAGTGGTTTACCACATACAGTAGCCATGATTCCTATCATACAGCTGATGTAATTTTATGAAAACAGAACTATCAGAATTTTGAGTTATATTAAGGTCACTGAGAACAAGGAATGGTGACATATGAATACCATTATTTAGGGTTGGTGTAGTGGTAATGGAATGCTCCTGCCACTAAATGGAATTCTCATGTATACTTAGAGATGATCAAATTGTAAATGGTAACACAATTATTACTCTTTAGAGACTAATTGATGTTTGGTGGAAACACACCAAACCTATGAATCTTTAATAAATATTGCATTGACAATAGGGTAAGTGTTTAGATAAAATGGTAACTATGGCTGGAGGGATAAATAAACCTCACAAGAAAAGCAATCAAAGAAGCAATTTTGCAATATATTCTGCATGGTCACTAAACACATGTTTGTGTCAAACTTGCAATATGAGTAACATGCATGTCAGGCCAACCTAAATGAACTTCAAATTGAAGTTTGCCTATAATAAATTTGCCAAATTAACTATTGGATTAAGAATTATGGTTGTCTCGCGAAGCTTGGTAATAGGTCACATCCACAAATGAGTATGTTCACATTAAGGTTTATGGATTGATGGGGTATGATGGCAGGTCCATTGTACCTTATTGATAATTTTGATTGTTCAGAATTTATCACTTATTTAAAAGAAACCTTTATTTTTTTCTTGTGCCTTTTGTCTGTCTCTCCTATGTTTTCCTCTCCCCTGCTATTTTAACTGATATGGCAAATATTAAGGGAGCTATAAACCTAGTATGTATCTACAATTGGCTAGCAAGCCATGCAGTGTTTAAGCCATAGGCTAATGTGATTGGGCCTCATTACAGGTTTGGCGGTAGCCTTGCCGGTAAAACCGGCAGGCTGCCGCCGAACTTGCAAATTATACCGCCGCCCAGGAATGGGCAAGTACTGGGTCATTACGGCCCCGCTGGACCCGGTATTTGTCCATTCCCAGGCACCGGTAAAAAATGCTCCCCATTCCCATTGAGCCCAATAGGGCAGAACATATAGTTATGCCGAAGGAACTGAAAACATGTGACAAGTGATGATGAACCCAAAGTGCCGGGTTGTGGATATTGAATTATAAATAAATGAACTTGAATGTGAAGCAAGTATTATTGAATACTAAATTAAAGGAAAGTTCAGATGAACCTGCAAATTAAGTGAAACAAGTATGAAATATAAGTCATGAACACTTATGAGGTAAACGTTTGGAACGTTTTGGAACCATGTTAAAAAGCAAGTGATGAACATTTAAACACATTTAAATGCTAATGGTGAATCCTTGTGAATAAAGTGAAAAGCAACTGGTGGGCACTTATGAATATTGTGAAAGCAAGGTGGTGGAAGAGAGTGAGCACCGCAGAATAAGTTGTGTGGAAGAACACATTGTGGCAAAGCCAAGAGTCTGTCAAGGAGAATCAAAGGCACAGGTACACAGAGAGAGAAACCTGTGGTGGCAAGAAAACCTAAAGAGTGCTGATAGGTAAAAGAATGCCAAGGTTTATCGGTTGCGTGACATATAATGGATATACCATGTGGTCTGCCAACTGCGCCTAGACTGAGGATACCCTGCTTTGAAAAGCCAAGGAAAGTAAGGATAAAGAATATACATTTTGAAATAGGATTGCTGAAGTGAATAATGCCTGTTAGCAGCCCTCCTTTTTAACATTTATATATCTCTACTTATCTCCCGTTTAGAAAGTCATGCCAATTGTCCTGTTAGATTTGGATCTACAAAGGTGACGGCCATATTATACCCCGATGACCTTGTTATTGTGGAACATACTTTTATTGGGACAAAAGCCATTTTGGAAGCACTTGGTCGATTTACCACTGAATATAGCATGAATGTTAATCTTACTAAAACAAATATTAGGTTGTTTTCTGCAAGCAAAGTGAATAGACCCAAAATGGTTGTGAGGTGGGGAGTGATTGAATATTCAGTAAACTACAAATATTTGGGGATTCTTGTGGACTCTGATGCAGGTTATAGGGATTTTATTGCAACCAAGACCCAGCAAGACAAGCAGATTACCATGCTGACCCTTAGTTTTGTAATCCATTATTCTGGTTACTCTCTTAAATGCATTATGTCCCTATATACTCAATGGTTAAATCCAGTGGTTGCATATGGATTGGAAGCCTTGACTATCTGTAATCTTTCACATATGGACAAGATTGGGGGATGCTTCTGGCGGACTGTCTTGGTACTTCCTCTTTCCTGCTCTATTCAGTATATCTGGGTTGAGCTTAGCCTAACCTCCCTTAGAGCTATTGTTTTGCAGCTGCAAGGTTTATTACTTCTAAAAGCTTTATGCCACCCAGTTAGTCCACTACTAACCATGTTGGGAACCAATGTTATGGAGGTTCACAAAGTTAAGGCTGAGAATAACTATGATCTATTGTGTAACAATTTATATTCTGATTTAGATTGATCAGTTAGTCGCTCACGGTGTGGACGATATAATACAGTTAAACCAGCATTTAAGAGACTGATTCAGAAGAATGATTGGGTACACAATTTTGATCATATTAGTACATTACGTAATTACCAGTTTCTTGTAGGAATAACTCACTCCTTCCTTTCTCCTCAGAGGTATTAGATACGTTGTTCTAGTCTGACAGTACGTAATTTTTAGCTCCTTCTAAGGTTAAATCAACTTCCAGTAAGAGCCATACCTGGTGCTCAGTGGCTATTACCAGCTAATGAGCGATACTGTCGCACATGCAAAAATAAAGTCATGCTAGAAACCCCTGTGCTCCGGCACCCCCAACCGGCCCATAGAATCAGGGTTTTCCCAGAAGCACTTTAAGACAAGATAGCAGCACCCTTGAGATGGATGGGGGTGCAGATTAATACTCCAACACCAAATCAATAATGACAAATCGACGGTTTGGCAAAGGGAGTCTGTTTAATGACAAGTACAAAAAACGGGGAGTCTCATGAATATCAGCGGATGGTAATCTTCTCTCTCACTTCACAACTCCAACGAACTTCATAAAAAACATAACATTTATACTGAGAACTCATTATCATTGAAGTGTAACACTTAAAATTTGGCATGCACTTCTATTGGTTTAGGAAAGGTAACTTTAATATAAATGCTATATCTGTATATGGTAACAGAGTACGGGGATTGGGTAAACACTGTCAGGTGGGGCATCTAAGCCCTACCTTCAAAATGGCTACTGTAGACGTCACTAAAAGTACAACACCCCATTGGTTCTACTAACTATAGGACCCTAGATTACTTGGTCCATTTTGTTTGGGTTGGCACCAACCCCACTCATACTTTTCCACTTCCCTTAGCAGCACGCAGAATGGTCGGCCAGGTGCAGGGTGCCCCTTAGCTCCCCCGGCCTTCCTCCAATTACTGTTACAATCAATCATCACTTTAGTGGCCATGTGTCAATTATTTCACTGTGGTTGGCCTTGAGACTGCATCTTCTGTCTAGAAAGTTCTGATATCCTCATCTGGCCCACTGCCATGCGTAGGTGTCAAGGTCTCGCTTCTTCTTGCTCTGCTGGTCACGTGATTCAGACACTGTGAATTTGCCTCTTCTTCATATAATTTGTGTATTTCATTTTCGTTTCACCCACCACCTGCCTTCGGCTTCTTAGCTTGACTTTTCAGAGCAGGATATTCTGTCTTTTGCTTCAAATAATTGTAGCTACTGTTCGTCCATCTTGACTGATAAAACCTTGGCTTTCCTGGCATGATCTGCCTCTCCTGAGTTTTGTTATTGCCGCTTATTCTTGATTTAGCTAAATATGAAACTCTCTTGTGTGTCCTCTAGTAACCTTTGGGTTGATTCTGCTTCTTGTGCAAAGTGGAAATATACTTATATAACATGCTTCTTTTGAGGTAGATATGTATAGGTGGCGCTTGCCACACTATCTTTCTACTAAGCATAGCAAGCCGCACGATTTTCTTAGCTTTCTTGCGGTTCCAAGCGTATGTACATGCGTAAACTGATTGACTGTCTTCATCATGCTCATGGCTTATGCTTCTTACATTTGACATCGTTCTTTCACTTTGGGTTCATGATGTCATTTATACATGGCGTTTCGTCTCTTGTTATCATTCTCAGGTCGTCATATCTTCCATATGTGAGTCAGTCCGGGTTCTCGTGTCGTCACCATTCGTCTTCCATTAAGACCTTTTTGTTTTCTTCAGGGACTGTACTTAGACGATCTTCATTTTGTTTTATTTATTGTTATGGTTTTATCAATGGGTTCCTTACTGTCCATGGCTTCCTTGGTATCGGTACTTCACTAGGTGCTGTTCTTCTGATAGGTACTGGACAGAGCCCCACTGCGGCTCTCTGCTGGTTTATTTGCTCATCATATGTCACATATTTTGGTGTGAACATTCCTGGTACTACAAAATGGATGGTTGGAGTGCGGGCTGCATTTGGGACCTCCTCTACACTCCCCCGACTGGGCGATTCATCGACCACTTTCACCTCTTTCTTTGGATCCATCTTCTTTGGTTCCTCTGTATTCACATTAATTTCATCGCCTGAGTCCATTCTTTCGTCATCTTCTGGATCTATACATGATGGTCTGAAGAAGTATCTCTTTGGGGTCCATATCTTTATTACTCCTTTTAAACTTCCTGCTGTTCTCACGTGTTCATCCTTGTTCCACGTCATCAGCTGACACTGTCCTTTTGGGCTGCAGTAAACCCATCTTCCCACATAATTTCTATGCTTCTTGGGATATAGAAACTTTGTTTCTTGTGGTGCGTGAATGCCGGCCTTCACAAAGTCTCTTATTTCTCCGTCAGTCAGGTCTTTGGGTTTGCAACCTGGCTCGACATCAAACATGATCTTCATCCCTATGGCTTTTTTTTTTTGCAGTTTTCTGGCATTGAGATATTATTATCTTGATGACACAGAATCCTAGCAATATCATCACTAGCAAAGCTCCTAGGAATTTAAATGCATCTGCCATCAATTGTGGAACCCATGAGAACAGTGATCAAAACCAACTGTCATCATCAACTTCGTCAGTTTCATCAATCATCTGATGCTGTAGTTTCGTCAGCATGCCTATGGCTTCTGTTAGAGTTCCATTTTCTTCATCGTGAGAAGGTGTAAATGTGCAACATGATTCTACGATTTTTGCACAAACACCTCCATCTATAGCTGTGATCATGTCAAGGACATGATCACATGGTTCTGGAGAGTCATCAATCTAACTGCCCTTAACTCTTCCTTTATGGAGTTTAATCATTTATGGTTGTGTTGATAGTCTGTAGTAACTCCCATCTGGTTATCTGCAACCATTTAGTATTTGCTCCAACTTGAAATCTTGGCATGAAAATTGTCGTGAACACTGATGAGGTGAGGCTGAACAGCCTGTGTTCATATGGGATTGCATGAAAAGCTTCTTCTGATTTGGCAGAAAAGTAATTCTCTCTCTTTATTCGATTCTGCAGTTCCACAGATCTCTTCTTTCTCAGGTGAGCCTCTGTTTTCGGGAAACTGTCAATGTTCAGGTCACTCTTCGGGATCACCAACGCTGAAATGTGCACATTCACTATTGTGCATATACCTCCCCAGTTTTTCAGCAGTCTGATGTATGCTTTGGATCTACATGCCCAGTAATGGTCCATAATTACTGCAGTTCCATGCATCATTCCTGGAGCATCAAAAATTCTTCCACAGTTCTGATTCTCTCCCATCTTTCTTGTACCCTTATTCCTGAAGCACATTTTTGGGCTTTCCAGTGGCACTATCTGCAAGGGTCCTCCTCTGTCTTCAACCCATGTCAGCAGTTTTGCAAGTCTTGGCCATAATGGCTTGCATAACCTTTGTGAATTTCCATTTGCTTCTTTGCAGCCTCCAAGGACCATCCATGCCCTGCAAATCACTACCCCTTTTTCCCATCCATCTGGTGAAAGTGCTGTTCCCCAGATTTGCATTTGGCCTCTGTTCTTCCATCCACAAATTTCTTCTGCAGATTTTCCTGGACTCTCCAGTCTCTTCTTCACTTCTCATCTGATTCCGGCTCCTTTTACTCCAGGTTTCTCGTACCTGATCACATGATTCTTAGTATGAGCTCTGTTTCTTGTCTTTATGTCTTGAACATAAGCATCTTCATCTGGAGCAGTTGCTTCAGTTGCCCATTTCAGTGAGGCATCACTACCCATGAACTGGCCTCTGGTCTTTCACATTACTACATGTGAAAGACAGTGTGCTGTCTAGACATCGACTTCTACAGCTACGAAGATCTTGGACTTCCCCATGCTGTACGGTAGGAGTGCACACACAAAACATTCCCCCTCTGTACTTCGTCTTCCAACTTTTTTCATGTGCTGCTACCAGATGTTGTTTCCCAAATGGGCTGTGCTTTCCAAATAGTCTGTCGTCCCCATGTATGCTTCTCTTGATTCTTAAGGTTTTCATGCAGTTTGTTATAACTACATCCCTGAATGCATCTGTATGGCTTCTTCTTGCTGGAAGATTCTCAGGTATCTTGATCCATGATGTAGGTATCTTCATCTGTGCCAGTCGGGTGGAAGAAGGTCTGGCCATTCTTTCTATTTCCTCTTGCCTCTTCCTGGCTCTGGCTAACGACCACCAAATCGATTCTGCTATCAGCTGTGCTCGTGAACATTTCTTTGGCCTTGTTTTTTCCTCCATCGGTGCCACATCAGGGGTGTTCATTAATGTAATTTCTGTTTGTTTCTTCTCCAACTCATCCTGCATTCGTTTTCTTTTGGTCGAAAGTGTCCATGTCCATTCTGTCATTGGTCTAGTATATGGCTGTATTGTAGAACTTGTACTTGTCCCCTTCACTGTAACATGTGTGCTTGTCGATGCTGTCTCTGCCGGTTTATTCTGCAACTCCTCTTGTCTCTTCAGGAGTTCAGTTTTTTCCCTTTGTCTTTTCATCTCACTTGTAGTAACTTCTCATAGTAGGCAGTCTCTTCTTCTCTCATGCTTCGGATTGTGGTTCTGCGGTTATTGACACTAGGCCTGGCGTGTGTGCATTCAATGTTTGCGTGCGTGTGGTTGTCAGCAACCTTTTTACAGTCACACTCTGCCGACCCTGTCTCTGGCTTGTCACTTTTCTTGTTACCATACGTATATGTGTGTTGTTGCTAATTACGTCCATTTCAAGTTCACTCACTCCACCATCAGATTTCCTAGGGACTGGAAGGATTATGTAAGGTCTGGGTGCCTTTGTGGTCTTCATGTGTGCACCATTAGTCAGTGACAGTAAAATAATGATGAATATAATACATAAATACTTTATACCCCTGTAGGTCAATCAGCAGCATTTATTTCCAGAAAAGTACGGACGTCTCTCCACCTGGGGGGAGGGGAGGACGAGATTGCTGCCCTGATCCCCATTTCAATCATTTGTTAAAAGATGCTAACTTTTAATACAATTTCTAAACACTATTATCTCTGGATTCTGCTGGTTCTGTTTGTGAGTTGCATGTGCCGAAACAATTGCCTCTCTTTGCCTGATCAATGGTTTGTCTCTTGTCTCTGGATACAGTTTCTTTTTATATGTAAAATGTCAAAATTAGGTAATAATTCAGTAAGATTCTTTACAGTGCATGTTCAAAATATATTAGTACCCAATCGATGCCTCTGATCTGCTTAATTCCCGAAGACATGTTGTGTCCTTGTCAGTATAAAATAAAAAATGAAATCTCTGGTATTACTCTCGCGATCTGTCCCTCGGCGGAAAGTTTAAAATCTTCTCAAATAGTTCTGCTGATGGTTAGAAAGTTGGACTCGCATCACGATACCATGCAAGAGCATGCCCATCTGCATAGAATTAGCTGGATCTCTGATGAATGTGAGGACATCAACATCGACAGGTCTCCCCACAAGCTCTGGAAAATCCTTGAGTATGTGAAATAAAACATTACTCGCCAATCTGCTGTCTTCTGGTGACAGGGACATTTGTCCTGCCTTTGCTGAAGTTTGGGACCGTTGACTCTCACTTACTGTGAGCAGTTTATACAATTTTGGTGGGCATGAAGAGCAACTTGGATAACTATCCCATTCAGGATTACGCTTAAACGTTCTGTATTTGTTGGATCTCGAAGAAATGTCAATACGTCTGTAGTTCTTCCGTCAAGATTTGGACAGTCTTCACTTAGGTGAAAGAACAGTACATTGATAAGCTTATTCAGTTCTTCCTCTGCTTCGGACATTTGATTTTTCCTCGCTGTATCCCGCAAGTAGGAGGAACTGTTCAGCAATTACAGTAAGCAGCCTCCTTATAGTTTTTTCATTTTCAGTATATTGAAGAAAGTCAGTGATACTGGTGAGCCTCCCCACCAGTGACGGGTATGATCTCAGTACTAGTTCGAAATATATTAATACGTCCTTGTTGATGTCGCTACTGTGGGACACCATAAGTGATTCCGAACAAGGTCTCTGTGTGGAAGGAATCTGGATACTGTATTTTCTTCCAATTTATGTGTCCTCGATCAAAATTTGGCATATTCTTTCTAATTAAGGCTTCAGTGTGCCTCAGTCCAAAGTTCAAAGTCAACAGACTATTTTGTGGCTTATAAGTGCAATTCTCAGTGGAATGTCCAAAATGCGTCATGCTCATGCGTCCTTCTTCCTCGTCATGGCTCTTGTCTGCATGTGCTGTGGTTCTTCCCCGTTGTCTGTAGTCTTTTTATGGTGGGGTGCAGGCAGGGGGCATCTCCGATGTATGGATTGATGTCACCCAGAAAGATCCAAGCTCTTCTTCTTTGTAGTTTTACTGCAGAGGGAGTGCAGTCTTCCACTGTAAAGGGACCATTAAACCTTGGCTCGTCCCACCTTTTCCTCGTATGATTCTTTACCAGGACGGTGACTCCAGTGAAGATTGATGGAAGACGTAGTCCTTGAGCTGTGTCTGCAGTAGTATATCCTTCTGTGTTCCGTGCTGCCCTGCACCCTTTTCGTCGTCGCTGCAGCTGGCCTGGAATCACAGTAAGGCAAGATGTCACGCAATTCAAGTAATTTTGCATTTCAGACCCTAAGATTTCTCCTGTCGACTGGGCATCACATCTAACTCTGTCTCGGGGTGTCAGGGGAGTGTGCATTGTTCTTCCTGTGGCTATTTCGTGCAGCGTAAGATGATGGTCAGAACCGGGTTGGTTCTTGAGTACATACAGTGCCAAAAAAAGGCAGTGTAACCATCCCTTTTTTAGAGTAAGCTTCAACTTGGCTGTCTTCTCCTTTAATGAGCCGTTGAACTTCTCACATATTCCGTTACCTTGCGGATGATACGCCGACAAGAACTTGTGCTTTATACCAAGCAACAGGCTGATCTGTTCGAAAACCTCATTTACAAAGTGAGTCCCATTATCTGATCTCATGACTTCGCATACCCCCCACCTGGGAAATACCTCTCTCACTAGAAATTTGGCTGCACTGGTAGAGTCTGGGTGTGTACATGGACCTACTTCTATCAATCAAGAGAATGGGCACACCACAACAATTAGATACCTGTACCCGTTACATACTTGAATCATATCGATGTAATCAACATGCAAGTGCTGAAAAGGTCCATTGGGCCTTGGGATAACTCCTCTAATTACCTTTAGTGTATGCCCAGCTGTGAACTGTTGACAAATTATGCAGTTCACCATGAAAAATGCAACGTGCTCCACTAAGTTCAGTATGAACCAGTCTTCAGCGAGTGTTGCCGCTAGATTCTCTGTTGTCATGTGTGCTGTATAGTGTAACTGTTCCAGCGCTATTTTTAACAGGGCTATAGGCATTACTGGTTTACCAGTGCTGTCTTGTCGCCACAAGCTTTCGGAGGGGTTTAAAGAACACCCTTGCTGCTTCCAAAGATTTTTCTCCTCTTGTGGGGTCTCCCCTTGGAGTTCCGTTAACTGTGTCTGTCCCATATTATTGTAACTTTCAGGTTCACTCCGTGCCACAATCATTTTCTCATTTACATTTGTGACTTCCACATCCATGATCGGCTCGCTCTTGGGTGCCATACGTTTGGCTTCTGTGTCTGCTGCTTGATTTCCTCGTGAGATAAAATCTGTCCCTTTCGTGTGGGTGGTGCATTTCACGACTGCTATGCCCACTGGGAGATGTAGTGCCTTAAGCAGCCTATACAATAAGGCTGCGTGCTGCACTGGTGTGCTATACACTTGGAGGTAGCACCGCCTTTCCCAGCACGCTAAGCCTCCGTGTACTGTTGATGTCACATAGGTAGAGTCACTGTACACTGTTACTTCCTGGTCTGCGTGATTCTCAATCGCGAGTATCAACGCTAATAATTCTGCAGCTTGTGCTGAATAACGAGATGGTAATCATGCACTAAGAAGCACTCGAAATTCTGCATTTGCTGTGTGTTTCATCACTGCAACGCCGGTATATCTTTGTCCATCATTTTAATCGGTTCTCGAGGAACCGTCAACAAAGACAATTTCTCATTCTGCCAATGCATTTTCCTTTACTCTGGGGATTTCATCATAAAATTCTTCATAATTTTCACAGTCGTGTATTGGCTCTCCTTCAGTGACTGGCTCTGCTATGAACATGGCTGGGTTCACTATCTTGCATCAGACTATCTTAATCGATGAATTCGATAAGATCACTTCATAAGCAGAAGCTCTCTGAGATGTCAGTGTGCCCTTCGGTTTCTCTAGAATAGAAAATAGCGAGTGCTCGACGTACAAAATCATTGAGTATCCCATCACAATGGTTGTAGCCTTCTCGATGGCGAACGTTGCGGCTGCTAAACTTTGTTCACAAGGGAAATGACCTCTCATCACTGGATCTAAATTTCCACTATAATATGCCATGGGCTTGTACCCCAATGTGGTTCTCTGTGTGAACACTGCCGTCAAAACGCTGCCATTCGTTTGTGAAAACAGGTAGAATTCCTCTGCATAATTGGGAATCCCTAAAACGGTTGCCGTGCAAATGGCTCTTTTGAGTTCAGCAAATCTTTCCTCCATGGACTCAGGCCATTCGATCTTTCCTTTCGTCACTTGTGCCTTCTTTAGGGCCTGTAGCAACAGCTTGGTATATGAGCTGTAGTCGAAAACCCATGCCCTGACATAATTGCAAAGGCCTAAAAAGCTCTGCATCTGCTTTATCGTGTGTGGCTCAGCCATGTTCAGAATGGCTTCAGCCCTTTCTCGGGTAACTCTTTTTCCCTCATTTGAGATTAGCTGGCCTATGTATAGCACTTCTTTTTGACAATATTGTAAATTCTCCTTGTTAAACTTATATCCTTTTTCAGCCAATATAGTTAATAGCTGAACAGAATTGTGTCTGCATCTTTCTTCTGTCATGCTGCAAATTAAGATGTCATCCACATATTGTAAGACAACACTTTCTAAAGCTATATTGCTTAGGTGCATCTGCAGGACTCTGTTGAAGATAGAAGGAGACTCAAAGTATCCCTGGGGTAGCTTCATGCTTTTCAGATGCATTTGCCTGAGCGTAAATGACGTCAGGTCTTGTGAGTCTTTGTGCAATGGGATTGAAAAAAAAGCATTTTTCAAGTTGATCACCATGAAATATTTTGCCCAACAGTTATATTACATAGGATTGTAGCCGGGGTTAGGGACTAAAGGGAACTCGGCTTCCACAATATCATTTATCGGCCTCAGATCTTGAATTAGCCTCCAAGACCCTCCCTTTGATTTTTTGATAGGGTAAACCGAAGTATTGCATGATGACTCTGACGTCACTAAGATGCCCCCTGCTCCATCATAGCTGAAATTGTCTTAAAAATTCCTGCATCTGCCTCCCTGGACATTGGGTATTGTCGTATTTTTGGTAGGATTGCTCCTGGCTTCAGTTTAATTTTCACTTTTTTCCGACTCCTTTCAACAAGCCTACGTCATAGGGGCCTGTGGTCCACTCTGAGACAGGCACCTGGGCCATGTCATTCTCGAAATATTCAGGACAGTTTTGTGCCAACATAATTCTCTGTGGTACTTCTCTTTTGATCATTTCCACCCAAAAAATGAGGTTACCTCAACCGCTGTTTCTCCCATATCTGTTTGCTCATCAAACAGGTCGTCATCAGTGACGTCAGTCAATCTGTACCCCTCTTCAATGGCGATTACTGTGCACCTTTGTCGGCCTTCATCATCACAACCATCAATCAAAGTCATTTTCCCTCATATTGCGGCTGTGTGTATCATCAATGGAAATACTTGTCCCTTTTCCTCCTGCATAGGTATTCCTGACCTAAATAGAAATTCATCTGGGGTCCTCATGGTATTCTCAGCAAGGCCTGGCAGCACTGCCATTAGCACACATATTCCATACGCAAATATTTCTGGCTCTAATGGTACAGCCTTCATAGCTGCGTGTCGTGTATATGCTCTAATCATTTCGCATATGTTCAAATAGTGCATTCCTGGAATTGAACATACTATGCCCTCCTCGGTGAACGAGATTGTCATGTTTTACATCGTCATTAGATCTCGACCCAATATGTTTACCAGTGTTTGTCGTGAATATAACAACACATTCATATTACATTCTCCTATAGAGACTGGAAGTGCGTCTGTTAAAGGAACACGACTTGAAGCTCCTGTGAAACTCTGAGTATTTATATCATCGCCGGACAAGGAAAACGTGCCTTCACGTATACACGAACGTGCTGAACCCGTGTCAACTAAGAAGGAATATTCTTTATCCCCTATAACGACATCCACCCATGGTTCCTGGTGAGGGTCTGTTGTCACTGATAGGATAGAACACATCAGGGTTCCCAGTGAGCTATCCTAGTCCATACATAATTTTGTCCCACCCTGTGCGAATGGACTTCCCCCATCACCAGTGCAACTCCTCATTCCAGGGTTTGCAGTCTGTCCTGAATTTATCGCCTGTGACAGTTGCACTGGTGACTGTTGAGACTGTCCCTGTGAAAAACTCACTGAATCTGAGTTTGCAAGCCTAGCTGTGCTCCTGGCATTTGTCGTTGCACCGTGTGATTCTGTGCAACTCCATTTCCTCTCTGCTGTAAAAATACAGGTGGATTCACCATACCTCCTGCTGTTCCTTGACCATTTTGCATCATGCCTTGACTTCTGCATGTGCGTGCTAGATGCCCTGTAATCCCACACAACCAACATACTGGGGGTAGTCTGATTATTTGCCCTTTTGACATATTTTGATTGCCATTTTGCATTTTTTGAAATCCTCCTTGATTATTCTGGAAACCTCCATGATTACTCTGCCATCCTCTTTCTCTGAATCCTCTTCCCCTGGGACAAAACCCAGTATTGCCCTGGTTATTCTGCTGTGGATTATTGGCTTGTTGCATGCTCGATCCGTCTGCGCTAGTTATCATTAGGCATATTTTGACAATTTCTTCTGCACTAATTTTCCCTCTTCACCCTTTCGTGCAGCTTCTTTCTTGCAATTTTTTTCTTGCAGTAGCCTGCAATAGTGTGCAATGGTCAACTGTATTTCAGACTACGGTTTGGCCTCGATTCCTACTAATTTCTTGAGCTGTTTCTGTACCGGATATGGCAGCCCTTGGCATAATATATGGTAGAACACGGGTGTAGATTTCCCCCAAGATTCCCGAGTCTTGAGCACCCACGCGTCTTGGAAATTCTGGATGTAAAACAATGGGTCCTCTGACTCCTTCATTTTTCGAGTCATGATAGCTCCCATATTGGAAGTATCCGGATATAGCAATTGTAATGCTTTCCATACTGCGGCTCTGCAATTGTTAAATGGAGCTCCGTCATGCGCGGTATTAACTGTGGTCACACTAGGGTAAACCGCCCGTGTCCACACATCGTCTGCTCTATCACCAAGTATAGCGATTAAGAGAATTTTAATATCCCCTATAGCTAACCTGTTCTCTCCTGTCATTTTCTCTAGCTCTTGTATCCATTTTCCAGCTCCCGATGTCAACATTGGAAGCTTATTTTTCAGGTTTTCCCGATCCATGTGTGACCATGGAATATACTGTGGTCTTGCTCCACCTTTCTCAAGGTACGGAAATTGGGACGCATGACCCTCCCTCTCTTCTCTCATTGTTCTCCTGTCTATTGCAGGAGTAATATTTCTGCATTGCTGCCTACCGGGCAATGTCCTTAGCTGGCTCACATAGGGTGGTGGAGACACCCCCTCTGACCGTAAGATACTTCTTTGTGTTGGTCTGACTGTGTGGCTGATCCTGATGCCCTCAGTGAAGACCCATCTTATCCCTTTCCTTCCTGAGACTCATTTTTCATGTTCCCTCTCTTCCTCTTATTCCTCCTGCTCCTCTCTTGCGGTGTCAGACATTGTCTGTGCGCAACTTGTGCAACTTCTTGCATCCTCTTTGTTCCTACTTATTTCTAACCTATCTAGGGACAGTTCTCTATTTCCACTACTTCGTGAGACGTCCTCAGTATCATAAAGCTGAGTGATCTCTAGGCGCTCGTCTTCCCCCTCCTCTTGGGGTACTTGTTCTAGCCCCATTTCATCATATATTCTATCGATCGTCTCTCTGATGCTTCTGGTGTCGAAGTCATCCTCAATATTTGCCCTAGATGTGCCTGGTACTGAATCGTACTCAGGAAAGAATTCTTCTATATCTTCCCAATCTACTACTGGCTCAGATTTTTTAACCTCCCTTTCTAGATATTCAAGATCGCGTGCTCTCTGTCTTCGCTTGCTTTCTACATCATCATTGGATTCTCTGCACTTCCTTGCTTCTTCCTCCTTCTTTGCGTCTCTACGTTCATTTGCCCTTCAGATTTCCTCATCCCTTCATCTCTTTATTCTTTTCTCTCATATCCTTTGTTCTTCCTCTATCCTTTGCTGCTCCTGTCTGTCTTGATCATTGGCTACTCTTTGTTTACGATCGCGTTGCGTTCTTGCTCTTCGCGATAGAACTGTTCTCGTCTCTGCCTATCTTTTTTCCTTATTCTTTCGTCTCTCAATCTTTTTTCTTTTTCCTTCTCCTTTCTCTGTAAATCGTCTAACTTCTCTTTTTGTTTCGCATCATCAATGCCTTTACCATCGAGTTTCAATAAAATCTGACCTCCCATCCATTTGTTTTGTGCGAATGCTATATCATCAGTTCTATCTGCATTTCCTTTCCATCTTTTGCCTTTCCTCTCTATGTCAAGAGATGTTATTGCTTGTTTCTGGTCCTTTCTCTCGTTCTCACATCTCTCCTTGTCCCTAAGGACTTTGGAGGTGATATCTCTATCTCTATCTTTATCTGTATTTTCGTCACTACTTTGCGTAGGTGACTCATATGCTGGGTTGCTATACCCTGTGGCTACTTTAAGTTCTCTCAGCGGGTATACCCATTCGTCCTTATGTCTCCAATTTTCATTTCAGACGGGGCGGGTGGTGCTGAGGGCGTCTCACCCCCCTGTGTGCATACGTTAAGTATCCAATCTAATGGCGGGTCCTCCCCTTTATCCTGTTGGTACATTTTCCACAACTCTAGACTAGCTAGGCGTTTGTCTAACTTTTTGCCTGTGTATGTGGCGTGCAAATATGTTGTCATGTGTTGTAGGACTGCTTTACATAACGATCCACCCTGGGGCCAAGGCATAAACATTTTGTTGGCGGTTCCTTTAACCCATTCTGTACTGTACTTTTTCAGTTTAGGTGCATGTTTTGACAACTGTTTGCACAGGTGTACTAATGGAGTAATATCTTCCATGTTTAAATCTGTTCACTTTCTCTTCATGTAGCACTTGTTAATGTTTTTCATTACTTAAAAAATTTCAACAATATAAGCAAGCATCAATCGTCGCAAGCTCCAATCCTGTTTTTTCCACAAAATGTTATATCTTCTATTTTACTCAATAAACATCTGGTTGTATTCTACAATATTTCAAGTATCCAATCACATAATTTTTATGCTAGTTCCTCGAAGGGAAAATGTTCATCCTATGACATCACAACAAATAACACAGAAGACAGACATTAACAGACTAGACGAACTCTAGCTGGTTACATAGACCTCTGCCTCTAATATTTACCCCGACATTGAGTTTAAACTCATCCCTTTCACAAGCGTCTTTAACCGCGTGGTGACCTATCTGTTTCTCGTTATTCAGGACTCTAGATGCAAGTTTCTTCTAGCCGCTATATTAAAGTGTAGGAATTAGGCAAATCATCTCCCTTCTCGGGTGTGTCCCCCGGTATCCTCTCTCTTCTCGGGTGTCCTCCCCAGTATCCTCTTTTACAATTTTTATTATCCTCTCTCTTCTCGGGTGTCCTCCCCGGTATCCTCTTTTACAATTTTTATTCCCCCTTTAAGTCACTATTTCCTTCCATATATATATATATATATATATATATATATATATATATATATATATATATATATATATATATATATATGCACATTCTCCTCTACTTCTGACTATATTTTGTTTTTTCCCGCCTCCCTCCGTTACCTTTCCCTCACTTGTTCTAAAGCATGCACTTTTGCCAAAACATTTAGTCTTTTTCCCTCACTGTTCGCATGTTTCCTCTCTGGGTGCACGGGATCACCGTCTTCGTCACCACCTCTCCTGCCGTTCCCTCGCTCAGCTACCGGTAGGAGTGGGAGGGGTTATGTGGGGAAACACAGGGCCCTTCAGACCTCTGTCTGCAGATTCTATTCTTTATTTTAACCACTGTCTACGGGGAGCTTCACAGACTACTCAGCCGGATGGCAAAGGACTTGTGATATTGCCGAGGACCTAGAGTTACTTTATGTTGACGGTCAATGGGTGTCTTACTAATTGATAAACCATCCAATCTGTGCTACCAAGTGTGCTCTGGGACCCCCAACCGGCCCATAGAGTTGGGGTTTGCCCAGAAGCACTTTAAGACAAGATAGCAGCACCCTTTAGATGGATGAGGGTGCAGATTAATACTCCAACACCAAATGAATAATGACAATTTGACGGTTTGGCAAAGGGAGTCCATTTAATGACAAGTACAAAAAACGAGGAGTCTCATGAATATCAGCGGATGCGTGATCTTCTCTCTCGCTTCACAACTCCAACGAACTTCATAAAAAACATAACATTTATACTGAAAACTCGTCATCATCGACGTGTAACACTTAAAAGTTGGCATGCACTTCTATTGGTTCAGGAAAGGTAACTTTAATATAGGCGCTATATATGTATATGGTAATGGAGTTCAGGGATTGGGTAAACACTGTCAGGTGGGGCATCTAAGCCCTACCTTCAAAATGGCTACTGTAGACATCACTAAAAGACATCCCATTGGTTCTACTAACTATAGGACCCTAGATTACTTGGTCCATTGTGTTTGGGTTGGCACCAACCCCACTCATACTTTTCCACTTCCCTTAGCAGCACGCAGAATGGTTGGCCAGGTGCAGGGTGCCCCTTAGCTCCCCCGGCCTTCCTCCAATTACTGTTACAATCAATCATCACTTTAGTGGCCATGTGTCAATTATTTCACTGTGGTTGGCCTCAAGACTGCATCTTCTGTCTAGAAAGTTCTGATATCTTTGTCTGGCCCACTGCCATGCGTAGGTGTGACGGTCTCGCTTCTTCTTGCTCAGCTGGTCACGTGATTCAGACACCGTGAATTTGCCTCTTCTTTATATAATTCATGTATTCGATTTTCATTTCACCCCCCACCTGCCTTCAGCTTCTTATCTTGACTTTTCAGAGCAGGATATTCTGTCCTTTGCTTCAAATAATTGTATCTACTGTACATCTATCTTGACTGATACGACCTTGGCTTTCCTGGCACAATCTGCCTCTGCTGAGTTTCGTTTCTGCCGCTTATTCTTGAATTTGCTAAATATGAAACTCTCTTGTGTGACATCTAGTAACCTTTGGGTTGATTCTGCTTCTTGTGCAAAGTGGAAATATAGTTATATAACATGCTTCTTTTGAGGTAGATATGTATAGGTGGCACTTTCCGCACTATCTTTCTACTAAGCATAGCAAGCCGCACGATTTTCTTAGCTTTCTTGGGGTTCCAAGCATATGTACATGTGTAAACTGGTTGACTGTTTTCATCATGCTCGTGGCTTAAGATTCTTACATTTGACATTGTCCTTTCACTTTGGGTTCATGATGTGCTTTATTAATGGTGTTTCATATCTTGTTATGATTCTCAGGTCGTCATATCTTCGATATGTGAGTCAGTCCGGGTTCTCGTGTCGTCACCATTCTTCTTCCATTAAGACCTTTTTGGTTTCATCAGGGACTGTACTTAGACAATCTTCATTTCATTTTATTTGTTGATATGGTTTTCTCAAAGGGTACCTTACTGTCCATGGCTTCCTTGGTATTGGTACTTCAGTAGGTGCTGTTCTTCTGATAGGTACTGGACAGAGCCCCACTGCGGCTCTCTGCTGGTTTATTTGCTCATCATACGTCACATATTTCGGCATGAACGTTCCTGGTACTACACAATGGACAGTTGGAGTGCGGGCTGCGGGCTGCGGGCTGCATTTGGGACCTCCTCTACACTCCTCAACATGTCTTAACTGCATGCTGTTCACTCATGCTGGTATATGTAGATTTGTACGGTCGATATGTACATCAGCCTTCCTTTATAGCAACTACACATTTCTGGAATTACTGCCTACATTTCCTGTAAGAAAACCCGACATATTGCTATGTATGGTGTACTGCTGAACGTACCTGGGATTGCACTGAATAAAATCCCTTTTCCTCTTTATGAAATATGAAGGGACAAGGTGTTTTGTTGAATTTTTTGTATATATGCGTTGATAATGTACGATATTGCTATGACAGGGAAGAGATGATCACATATACACATCTGAGCTTGTAATCGTTTTCTGAAAACTCATAAACACAAATTTGATGTGGATTAACTTATCTTTATAGGCGCTTTTATGTTGTCACATGCATTGAGTCTTTTTTATTTGTTTTTTTAGATGGTATTGGTATACCTTTTATAACCTTTTATGATCTTATGAATATTGATGCTAATGAAGTTGCTAACAAAGCTGTTAATAATAATTGTAGAGAAGCACTAAGAAATATGAATTATGTACTGTTGAACGTTGATGAATGTTGAATGTTTGATTAATGATGATAATTTTATTTATTCATCATAAGTAGCTTGTTTGTAATTGTAAAAGTTGTAAACGTTCATAATGAACTATAAATAACGATACAAAGAAATAAATAAATAAAAAGTGAATAATGAAGAGTGCAATCTGTATGAACTATTAGGAGCTTGAGGATTATAATGTTGATCTGGAACTGGTTTTGAAAACTAAGAGACTTGAACTGATTATAGGTTTACAAGCTGGAAGAGCTGACCTCTTCGGAAAGGGAAACCCAAGGCTTTGTGCACTGTACTGGAGTCTTGTGGAAAGGAACCCAAAGGCCTTTTTGGAATTGTGTTGTCTTCTTGGGCAAGGGAACACTGAGGCCTTTTGGAACTGTTTTGAATTTGTGTAAGGGGAGCTGGAAAGTAAGCCAAGAGCTGGAAGACGCTCAGAACCTTATTTGGAACACAATTTATTTTGCTGCTGATATCCCTACACATTGTCTTGCTTTAGTTGAGAGGGCAAATACAGGTTTTGGTCACAGACAGACCTTTAAGTTGAACTTACTGATCTGGACTATCCTTAGTTTCTTTAGGTAGGGAAATCCCACCTGAGCATAGCGCAAGTTAGGCCTTACACCATCTTGACCCTTAAATAAATAAAAGTGTTTTATTTTTAGCATTAATCTGTTGGCTGTGTCTTGCATCATGATGCGTTCACATTGTCCATTTCAATTATCATAGGCTGTTTATTCTTTACCAAGTGTTCCCTCGATTCATTTTGACTAGCCTGGCTAGTGCCAAATACCAATTTTTCTTTCATTTATTGTAACTCCTTCTGCTAGGAATATTTTTCTTTCTGATAAATACGTGTTTTCCCACTGACTCTTCGCTGATAGTCCCCCAGCTAGCTATGTCCTTCTTCAGGTGCTCAATTATTGACACTACATCATCAAGATATTTCCTAATGTTTCTAACTTCTCTCTAAATGTTACGTTCCCTTCTAGCTGTTGCATTAACTCTTGTGCAGTCACCTTGTATTTTGTATTTTATTCATTTATATAGTGCACCTGGCCCAAGGGCATCCGGTCGCATCACTTAGGTTTACTTAACAGAAATACAAGCATAACAGGAGGGATAAAATACAATGGTGGAAAAAGCAAGAATTTACAGTCATGTTCAAGAGCACTATTACGTGATCATAGAACAGAGGCAACGATTATACACGTATATACACAATCAGCTTTATACAGTAGGAGAGGTATACAGGTAGTGACTGACATGCCATTTAATACATGGGCAGGTCTTGTGCGGACAGCCAAGCTTTGGCCTTGCTCTTGAAGGCAAGGAACGAGGGTTCAGCTCTGATAGGGTTAGGAAGTGAGTTCCAAAATTTCGCAGCCAGAAATGGGAAGCTGATACCACCCCCCCCTGATCTTTGTAGCCTGAAGCGAGGTAAAGAGAGGCAATTAGCCTGTGCAGTTCGGCTGGGTCTGTTGGTGGTATGGTAAGCAAATCTGCAAGCCAAGTAGCTGGGTGCTTGGTTGGCAAGGCATTTATGCATCAAAGCAAGTGTTTTCAGTGAGACTCTTTGTGATACTGGGAGCCAGTGGAGGCTTCGTCTGGTGTCGGATATGTGGTGGTTCCTAGGGATATTTAATGCAGCTCTGATGGCATTATTTTGGATAACCTGTAACTTGTTGAGATTGCTTTGGTTAGTGCCAAGATAGAGGGCATTACAGTAATTGACTTTGGACATCACCAACGTCCTAGCCAAGGTAATGCAGTTGGCTGGTGTGAGGAAGGGACAACAGGCTGTGATGAGCTTGCAGATGTACGCAGTGGCCGAGGACACCACGTTAGTTTGTCTAGAGAGGGAAAGGGTGGAATCGAGATATATGCCTAAAGTTTTGGTATCATTTGTGACTTTAATGATGTTACCATCAATGATAAACGATTTGAAGGATGGGTCTAGTTTGTTAGGTCTCTGATGAGATCCCAAAATGAGAAGCTCTGTCTTTTCGTCGTTGAGACAGAGTTTGTGCTGAGCCATCCAGGCTTGGATTATATTAAACAGTGGTTTCGTAAACACATTATATAGTGTAGGGGAAAGACACAATCCTTGTGGTACCCCACACGGAACTGGCGAGGGTTCTACGGCAGCAGTGGAGGAAAAGACCCTCATGGATCTGTTTTCCAAGAATGAGCTGAACCAAGCAGTGGCGTTGTCAGAGATGTGGGCAGCTAGTTTGAGGTGACAACAGAGGATTTGGTGATTTACCAGGTCAAATGCTGCCTTCCTTTGATAACCCAGTGCTTCTGCTTGTGTCAACTTTAAGATATGCTAAAGTATGTGCTGCATTGCAGCCTCTATTCCTGTGCCAGCTGATTCCTTTGCTCCTTAATGATTTTTGTATCATTGTATAACTGATCGCATTTAGCCTGTGAATCAACCTTTTTCAGCAGAAATTATGCAGTGTTTGCGTCACTCTCTTTCAATTCTATTTTTTTATTTACAATTATATCTAATACGCCATCAGTATAAGTGGCTTGATTATTAATGTTGGCTTTTAACTTATGTGTCTGTAAGCACTGGTTATGTATGACAATAGTCTCTAAAAAGTTCTCCCTCTATGCATTGTTTGGCTTCTCTGCACACCTTCAGTTCATTTTGTATTGCCTCTATTACACTGTATTGTTTCTGTAGTAAAAATATTGTCACCCAGGGACTCATTGAATTGCTTTATTTCCTGTTCATGCTGATTGCTAGCATTTGTGCATGAATATCAATTCTGCTGGGTGTTCCGAGTATGTTCTGTAAATTAGCACAAATCATTTATGTTTTCAGCCAAACTGTATTCCACCATCATAAGTTGGAAGAATTGTATTTATTTATATATTTTATATACATGAGGAACAATGCTCTTTTGATCACAAGAGAACGTACAATAGATAAGAAATCAGATTTGACGGAAGCAGTGAGCTTCTTATAATGGTGTGAGTTTGAGAGACATTCTGACTGGGATGTGGAGGGGAGTAAATGGAACAGTCACCGGGGAAAACACATAAGGGGGAGGTATCAGGTGGGATCTGTATAGGCAGGGGAAAGTTCAACATCAGAGAGTGCAAAGCCATCCAATATTTACCAGCAGAGGGACAGTTGGAAATTTTGATTGACCGAATAGCAGAGAGTTCATGAAAAGAGAAGATTTGGGTGTTGTCCATGAAGAGTTGGCATGAGAATCCAAAGTAGGAGATTAGTGCCCTAAGAGCAGAGGTATAAAGAGAAGAGAACACAAGACATGGACTTATGGATCACCAACAGTTAGAGGAGTGAGTTCAGAGGTGTTGTTGCTCCAGGACACAGAGAATTAGCGACATGCAAGCTAGGATTCAATCGAAGCAAGCGCTCAATCTGAAATCCCAAGACAAAGAGAGTATTAAGGAGATCAGATTGATCAACTGTGTCAAAGGCAGCAGATAAGTCAAGGAGAATTAGGAGAGAGGATAGGTTGGAGTGCTTAGCAGAGGCAATGAAGTGGAACACATTCATGAGAGCAGTTTCTGTGGAGTGACAGGAGCGTAAGCCTGCTTGAAGGGGGTCTTGAAGGTTGTGGATGTCTAAAAAAGTGGTAAGACAGTTGAACACAACCCTTTCAAGCACTTTAGAGTAGTATGGAAGGGGAGACACAGGGAGAAAGTTACCCAGTAGGTTCAGGTCAGCCCCTTGCTTTTTAGGAAAAGGATGACTGTGGCTGTTTTGAAAACAGAGGGAAAGCAAGCAGAGTCAAAGGACAGGTTGAAGAGTTCAGCTAAGTGAGAGGCCACGTAAGGTGCAATAGCCTTGACTAGCTAAGGAGCAAGAGGATCTTATGAGGCACAAGAAGGGTTAGCCTTAATCAGTAGAGATAGGATTTCATCAGTATTACTGCGACTAAAGTGGGAGATAGAGGCAGAGGATTATGGCAGAACAGGTGGAGTGTAAAATGTAGGAGGATGGAATGTGAGGAAGGTCAGGAGAGAGTGTCTAATTTTGGAAATGTTTGCAGCAACATATTCAGCTAGGCCATTAGCTGTGAGAGTGGAGTTGATAGTCATAGACTTAGGAGGGTTGAGTGGTGTGTTTAGGGTGGCCTGCAGCTGCCAAGCATGGCTGGAGTGAGAGTCAATGAGGGTTAGGTGGAATCCCCTTTTCACTCTATCAAGAGTGGCCTCGAGAGAGTTCAGGGCAGAGAGGTAGAGTTGCAGGTCCTCATACGAGTGGGTATGCCTCCATTCACACACCAGCTGACGCATGTCTGTGCGGAGAGAGCATATGAATGGTGTGACCCATGGTTGAGTATGCTGAGATTTAGGGGTGAAAGTAAGCAGTGAGAAGTGAGAGGAGAATGAGTCATATAGTAAAGGTTCGAAGCTAGAGAAGGCAGTGTTGGTGGAAGAGGCATCAGGTGTGAAGGAGGAGACTGTGAACTGTAGGTCAGAGAGAAAGTGGGGAATGGCAGAAAGTTTACATTTTCTTTTAGCAATAGAGGAAGCAATTGGTGAGGAAAGGTCAGAGGGTGGAAATGAGATGGTGGTGGAAATAATCAAGTTATCAGATATGGTTGGTGTGACAGTAGTACTAGTGGCTCAGAAAGAGGTGGGGATGAATAAGAGGTCCAAAGAGTTACACAGTATATGGGTAGGTAGGTTATGGATAGAGTGGAGAGCTTGGCCACTAAGAAAAGACTGAAGTTCAGATTTATAACTGGAGAGGGAAGGTTGAAGTCACTTAAGAGAATGAGATGATGTTTAGTGGAGATGGGCAGAAAAGTTCAAAGCCATCTGTTTCTCTACCCTACCTGTGGAGGCTAGGGATGCATTTGTAAGGCATTATCTAACAGGCCTTCTGGTGCCCAAATATCTATTCTCACCTTTTGCACTATTTCTTTCATTTTATCTTCCCATGACTGACGATCCTGTATCAGCTATTGCCCATGCGGAACTATCTGGTCAGTGAATGATGAAACATCACATGCAGATCAGCCCTGACATCCTGTGATGTCATGGCCAGATTGTATATTTGATCACAAGTATAGTTGAATGAATATGACAGTTGTTAAGAAGGCCCAAGAAAGTATCAAATTACCCAGAGGACTTGGAGTCAATCCGAACTGGACTCAAAGACGAAGTAGACAAAGTGAAAGGTAAAATCCAGCTTTATTTTCATGAAGCAGGGACAGAATACAAGCATTCAAATCTTGTTTATCTCTGCATGTCCATTACAAACAACGATGTAAGTAGTATAGCTTCATCAAAAATGACATCATCACATGTTATCAATTTCCAAAAACCTATGGGGGATGGGGATTGGTTAGTGGTTATGGCGGCTACCTATACACTCTATACGCAGGGGTGCACAACTGATTTTGCCAGAGGGCCAAATGTACCCTACATGCAACCTATAGTGGGCCAAAAAGTAAATGTGGGAGGAGCAGTAGGCAGGGTGGTAGAAGGGCAGCATGGCAGGAGGGTTTTTCATGGCGGTACATTTTTACGGGTCTGGTGGCAACCCGCCGTTAGCACCGGCAGGGTTGCCGCCAGACCAGTAATGAGGCCCAATGTCTTACAATTAAGGTTCACCTGTGATGAGACCGTGCTTGGAATAGATGTATTATGTATTTATTGAAAATTGAGCTAACATTACTGTAGGTATTGTGTTTTCTGTTGCCACTCTTGAGTTATTGTGTCTTTTGGCTTGCCATGTTACTGCCCCTGGTCTACAAAGGCTGCATGTGCTCTTATAAACCTTGAATTAATCTGGGACTATCCAGCTGACATCTTGGTAATTACTATCTTGTACCTTGATTCTTCTGGTCTGACCCTCCGCTATTTTCTCGGAACCGTGGCACTAGTTGCTAACTCCTGTCTGAGCTCTGCACGGATATGTATTCTTGTGGATTCTGCATTTTGAGTTCTCTCAAAGTCTTGATGCCTCTTGTTTAATTAAAAGCATGCTGCGGCATCCATTTTGAAGAAGATGGCTGGCCATTACCCTCTTGTTTCTATATTAGTGAGCTATATTAGTGTGCCGTTTATGTTACATGTGCCTTATACATAAGACACCTTAGTATTCATCATGTCTTGTGGATGCTATGTTAATATTCTTCATGTATAAATGCATATTTTACCCAGTGTCTGTGTTTCTTCTTGTGGAGTGCATGTGTGCTTCGTGTCTAACCCATATGCTTGTGACTGTTACACCATTTGTTTCTGCTTTTGCCATCTTCAGCTTAAATGGTCTTTATGTCTGGGATAAGGGTTGTACTGTTGCTTCAGTGAGTAACATTTTTTACCTGCGTGATATTGGACAGGGGGAGGGGTAGATACTACAGATGACATATTTATCTGCCTCTCAACACAGTCAACAATCCTGTAACCAAATAAACAACCTACCTGAATTCTCATTTAAAAAATCAAATTCTTTTCTCAATACACAACTTCACAGCCTATGATTTGTTCTAAAACAACCTCTGTTCTCCAATTGGATTATACATCAGGGAACAACTAAATTAATGCACTGATTCAATTTCACACATACCTGTGATCTGGGGCACATTTTGTGTGACTCAATGGATTAGTATGGCGACATCAGTGATGTCATCTACTTAATATCCCGGCAACGAACCACCATTTTATAACAAATTGATTTGTCATTCCTTTCACTAAGCGGGTACCACCAGTTTAATTAATAGAAAATAGCAGCAGTGCTATTAGTTTAGAATGCACAGGATGCCAGTCCACTCACCCAAAATATCCTAATACAGGGATGAGCACCCCTATAAGTTTACTTTGCGAATCGGATAACTGTTCAATATCAAGAGTGATGAGAGATTGTTTTTATATTGGGATTATTTTCCATGGCAATGGCATTAGGATGACTAATGCCTTTCACCTACCCATCCACTTCTATGGCTTTTTCAGAAGCAATTTTCATTAGGCTGTGGTATGGTCATCTTCATATCACAGCGTAATGCTAACTACATCTGTGAAAACACTTGGGTTACTGTTAAAATATCTCTTACTAATGCTACACTATCAGCTGTGAAGTGTTCCCTGCTTTACACTGTGCACTCAGTCTAGATAAATAATTTTTATATGTACTTGAATATAATCTCCTTTGGCTTTAAGTACAATGGCAAATCAGGATATAACTCACATTAGCAAACTGCAATATCCTATTCTCTTTCTGTGAATAATAATGTGTCACAACCACTGTGCTCTGTGTCTGGAAATGATATATCTTCTATATGCAGTCAAATCTCACTAGCCGTTAACTATTTAAATATAACCACCATTGTATTTCATATAAAATATTAAGATGTTTCTATTTGAAGTGAGTGCTCCCTAGTGGAAATGATTTCCCAATTCCCTTGTACCCCAGGAAATTAGGGAAATATTTCTAGGGGACTTATCTCGTACATTTTGAGAGTTTTCATACATGTTTAGCAATCTTTCTTCAAAGAACAAGGCCAGCAGACATTTTCCAGGGAAATCCCAGCCATTAGGTATTTCCTGGTCCCTTCCTGCCTTTTCCAGAAAAGCAGGTCTGCCTCAGGATAAGTTGATTTAGAATCCCTCAAGGCACTATCTTACATAGGGAAAACCTAGTCAGCAGTCCTCTGCTGGAGACAGGTGTTCTTTTTTCCTTTTGTGTGGATTTTGATTCCAAAGTCAGAATCCCCTCCACTGTGTGCTCCTTCTTTTTCAAATGCGCAATATTCTCATGCCTCTGTCTGGGTACCTCACAGTTTCTTCCAATGGCTTACCCAACAGTCATACACTCCCAGAGAATACACATGCCCATTCTCAATGGAATGCTCAAATGTATGTACATGAAAAAGGTGGAGGCTGATTTGCTCTGAGCAACAGTGAATCTAAGTCAATGTATCTTTTACAGCTAATTGCAGCAATATGGAAAATTAATTAAGCATGGCTTAACCCCCTTGGCCTAGAAGCACATCTGGACATTAATTTGTGTGATACATTTTCATAAATGTATTGATAGTCATCATTTATCCAATGTAGGACATTTTAATTTAGACTGCTTAGATGGAGCATGATCTCACAATAGCAACACACCCTTTGTCTTGATTGCGATTGATATGGTTTCAGAGTTATATTTTTAAATGTAAGTGTCATATCAATTTAAGCGGTGGATGATTTTCTATGGAATACAAGACTTAGCTTTGTTTCTGAGTTAATGGAACTCATGAGACTTTCAGGCCTCTCTGCCAGTGATTGATCTGAGTTTTATGACAGGTCCCTTCGTTCTTATTCCACTAGGCAAGGGGTGCACAACTGGTTTAACTGGAGGGCTGAATGTACCACATACCACACAAATCTCATGCAGTGGACCGGACTGCCCATGGGGATAAATGGATGATAGGGTTATCGTCGTGCAAATATGAGTATGAGTGGTGTGCTTTTTGTATTATTGCTCTGTTTTCTAACTGTAAGCTGTCTAATGCATTGCTTTGTAATGGCAGTATAACTTTGATTCATTGGTATTATGGGACATAAATCATGTTTTTATACAAAGGTAAAACTGCAGATATCAGGAAGCAAATACAAAAACTGGATTATAGAAATTTCACATAACTGCAATGATGGAGAGAAAGAGACAGACTTAAGGCTAGGCAACACTTCATCATAAAACACATGTGATTTGAATGGCCATAAATAATGTCTTGAAGGGCCGGTTGGAGCTTGTGGGCCACATGTTGTGCACCACTGCATTAGGCTATCAATATGGCTTCATTGATGTCAAAGGTAATCTGCCAAGTGCAATATGATATTTGAAGCTTGGCTATAAAGAAAACACACTGTTACCAGTAGATTCTAATCTCCACATATACTGAAAATCTCAATTTATTGGAATTTTAGCATATTTTTAAACAATCCCCTTGAAAGTTGCTCCCAAGGGTGGGGGCGAGTTTGCTCTAAGCTGAAATCTTAGACAACACGTACCTAGTAATAATACATCTCTACTGGAATACAGAGAAAATATTACTCACCAACTTTCTACGATCAGTGACTAACATCATTGATAAGGCCTACAGCGATTTACATAATCTACACATATCAATCTGTGGTGATTTGAATATCAAATCTCTAGATAAACATGTTTTACTGTTTAGCGACTCACGTGTTGACTCAAGCGTACTCCCTATGAACACCTGCAAGTGGATGCAACTCATGAGATCTAGAAACGTATATATGCTAAATGGCCAAACTGTGGGCGACACACCAGGTAAAATAACCTGGAGAAACACCAACCAATCGTCCATTATTGATTACATCTGGACATCCAAAAATGCTTAATAACAAATAGATCACCTAGATATCATTCTGCAACAAAAGACCGATCATGAAATCTTGAGGTTGACCTGGAATATAAACTGTAGAATGGGGCCAGATAATAATCTCGAGTTAATTACAATAAATCAAGGCTGTAATCGATTAAAAATCACAAAGATGAACATCATATCGCTGACTGCAAAATTCCTTGATCTAACAGAAGCACATTTTAATTTATTTATTATTACATTTTTATTGCACGCCTAACCCTCAGGCATCTGCGCGCATAGATTTAAGAATATGGTTACAAATAAGGCAGGCATAAGAGATTGGTTACAAGTTAAGCAGTCAGACAATGTTAGTTAAGAGTTCAGCCAGTTTAAGGATTTGATTACATGTACAACAGACTTAAGATTTGGTTACAACTTCGTTACAAGTTCAACAGTTAGTTGCTGTTAGTTACAAGTTCAGCCAGCTTAAGGATTTGATTACATGTACAACAGGCTTAAGAATTTGGTTACAGCTTGTGAGAGGCACAGGTACTGCATGCTTAAGTATTTGGCTTTGGGAGATGCCGGGCACAGGCATAGTTATATGTTGAGTCATCATAGGGGTGTGCAGGCATGGCTATTAAAAGCTTTTACAGGAGGCTGTAGGGTGTGCCCAGATACTTGCTGGTGGGCAGAGTATACCTAGTTGTCCTGTGTGAAGAGCCAAGTTTTTAATTGTTTGCAGAAAGACATTAGGGCAGGGTCAAACCTTAAAGCCAGTGGCAGCGAGTTCCAGTAATTGGCCACCATGACAGGGAAACTTGAGCCACCTGCTCTTTGTCTTTTGTAGCTGGGCTTGGTCAGTTGACCCAGATAGGCTGCGCAGGTGGGTCTTTCCGACTGGTTTTTGGTTATCAAACTGGAGAGATAGAGAGGGGCAGAATTGGATAGGCATATATGTGTGAGCATGAGCACTTTGAATTTAATCGGGTTCTTCAATGGTAACCAATGGACGTTTCTTGTAATGAAGATATGTGGTCTGATTTGGGAATATTTAGTGTTGCTTTTATGGCATTGTTCAGCACAATTTGGAGTTTCAAGATATTTTTTGTTGAAGAGCCTGCAAAAATGGCATTGCAGTAATCGATCCTTGAGAGGGTGATAGCTCTTGCCAAGGTAATACGGTTCTCTTCTGTGATAAATGGTCTGCAGGTTGTGATACCGAGGTGATGGCATTGACTTGCCGTAAGAGGGTCTGTGGGGCATCAAGATAGACTCCTAGGGTGTTTACCTGTTCGGCTGTTCTAATGAGATTTCCATCTATGTTGAAGGATTGGTACAATGGAGATAGATTTTTGATTTTAGCTTGGCTGCCCATGATAAGGATCTCAGTCTTATCGTCATTAAGACATAACTTGTTCTGTGCCATCAAAGCTTGGATTGTGTGGTAGATTGTGTTTAAGGCATTTGTGTCGGTGCTGTAGTCTCCCGTGATAGGAATTAGTATTTGGGTATCATCAGCATAGTTTGTGTATGAGACACCCAAATTGTCTAATTTATCGAAGAGTGGTTTAGTGTCGCAACGGAGGAGAAGACTCTCATCGTCCAGTTTGACAAGAAAGATTTGATTCATGCTATAGCATTGTTAGAGAAGTGGGCGTCGCTGGCTATGTGATGACATAGGATGGTGTGATTTACAAGATCGAATGCCGCTGAGAGGTCCAAGAGAAGAAGGATGGCTAGGTCACCTCTGTCCCTAATCTGGTCCATTTGCGCTTTAAGATCTACTAAAGATGTTTCCGTGCCGTGACCGGGGCGGAAGCCTGATTGGCGGAGGCCCAGCAGTTGGTGTGTTTCTAAGTATTTTTGAATCTGGACGTATGCTACCTGATCCAGAATTTTTAACAAGAAGAGTACCTTGGTGATAGGCCGGTAATTAGTGGGAACATTTGGATCAAGTGTCAGTTTCTTCAGTAAGGGCATCACCCAAGCTTCCTTGAGGTTATCCAGTACTTTATTGGCAGCAAATGAGTTGTTTATGAGTGAGGTGATGAAAGGTGCCAGGTTTTCTGCGCAATCTTTGATTACGGCAGCAGGACATATGTCACCTTGGCATCATGAGGGTTTGAGACCTTTTATAATTTTGGTAGTATCCTCTATAGTGATAGTGGAAAACTCAAACTTAGGGAATGGTTTAGGTGGACTGGGTTTAATGGTGGGCTTCTGGAATGTGTTAAGTTTCAGCTTTTTATTATTAATTTTGAGCTGGAGTGACATGATTTTATCGTGAGAGCCGTTTGGATATTTTCACACCATGCTTGGACTTTAATGCATCGGTCTGGGGTTTGCGAAGGGGCTTCTAGTTCTCTTAAGACTGAGAAAAGCTCTTTGGAGCTAGAGTTGGCATTTTCTATGTGTAGGTTGTACGCGTTGCTTTTGGCTTTAAGGGTGGCTTTTCTATAGTCAAGAGCTAGGGCAGTGAATTCTTGTTTGTTAGTCACTGAGAGGTTTTTCCTCCAGCTGTTTTCTGCACTTCTTTTTTTACTACGTAGGTCTTTGAGTTCGGAGGTGAACCATTGGTTTAGGTGGGCTTTAGGTTTAGCATTGCAGTTACCCAACAGGGCCACTACAGCTAGAGCTGTTTCCATGACTTGATTATAGGTTGAAACCAAAGAAGCAGGATACGAAGGTTCTTCTGCGTATGTAATGAACCGAGAGATCAATGGGAGAATGTTGTCTGGCGTGATGTTGCGCATGTTTCAAGCTTGAGTGGCTGGTGCTATTGGCATAGGTAAGTTAGTGGGTGAGTTGGTACTAATTTGGAATAGTATGATATTGTGGTCAGACCCCAGGCTGGGGACATTATTAGAGATGAGAGTTTTGCGTTGTGATCAGCAAGCCAATCGAGTGTGTGACCTTTGGCGTGGGTTGGGCCAGATGATCGTAGTATGAAACCTTGAGTTTCAATGGTATTGGCTAGGATAGCGGCTTGAGTATCAGCGCTATCATGAAGTCCTAAATTGAAGTCACCAAGGGCGATCACTTTAGAGTTAGGTTTTGTGTCTGTGGTAAGTAATGTGGCGATATCCCTGTCAAATGAGGAGATGGGACCTGTAGGCCTATAGATGAGGTTTAGATTTTAAGTGGTTGTGGGGGAGATTGTGATTTTAGTGGACAGGAGTTCTCCTGATGTGAAGGGAATATTAGGTATTTCTCTAATGTTAAGGTTAGATTTAGAGATGAAGGCAAGGCCTCCGCCCTTAGAGCTAATTCTGTCCTTCCTAATGATCGCATAGCCATCTGCAGAGCAAGGGCTAGGGATGGGCCTGCTGCAGGATGTAGCCAGGTTTCTGTTTTGGCGATAAAGTCAAGGTCATTTGTAGTGATGAGGTCAGAGATGTCCAGAGCATGTGCCGGTATGGATCTGGCATTAATTAAGGCACCTTTAATTGGTGAAGATACATTGCCTATATTGCTGTTGGTAAGTTTGGATTAAGTTGTGTTAGGCGCACGCTTAGACCTTTGACTAAGCAAGGTAATTCGATTGAAGTGGGACCCATTGGTGTTTGTGGTTTCCTCCGCTAGGTTAACAGCAGAGGAGCTGGTTAGGTTGGGATTGTACGCAGGATGGGATGCTAGCTTGTGGTTTTGAAAGAGAGAATGATTTCTTGTCCTATCTCTAAGTCTGTTGTTTCTCTGGTCATAGGTGCGGGTAGATGTGGCTGTATTGTTATCCCGTGAGTGCGAGTTACAGGTGGTCATATGTGGTGTTTGCTGGAGGGGTGCCGTCGGCTGAGAGAATTTGGATATGGAGGGTGCTAGAGCCATGGGTATATACGCACTGATGAGCGCAGCTAGTACCAGATTTAAGTTGCGCCTTGGCATGACCAGGCTATACCGTGTACTGATGTTAGTAAATACTGTAGTGGAGTATGGCATTAGGTGTGGAAAGTGTGGAGTCATATACCCTTGAATGAAGGTAGGTATTTTCGTTAGTGAGTTCTCAGAGGGCCTAGCCATTAGGAACTTTAGCAGGCAGTGGTAATCATAGATACATTTGGGATCTAGGTGAGAGGAGCATAGAGCCTTATCGCACAATAGGGAAGATTGGCCGTTGAGGTGACAGGTGAGCTAGTGGCGCAGCGCTATGAGATGGGTTGGTCAGGTAGGCTGGGGGCGGCACGCCCGTCAGTCGCACAATAGGATGCAAGCAGCGTAGACTGCAGGTAATAACAACATGAAAGCACTTATGTCACACAGTGAGAACTGTCAGGCACAATTCTAAAGTGGGACTAAAGTCGGAATGACAATCGTCATTTCAACGGCTGGTAGATAGGCTACCAGATACCGTTTACTCGCGAGACATGTGGAAGTCATTAGCAAAGCAACATTGTATATTGGGGCGGCGGGCGGGGCTAGAATTCTAGTAAGGGGTTGGTAAAATTTAGAGGCATTATATTTTGGTTACAGCAGCATACATAGCATTCATAACATTACAGTTTGAGCAACATACATAATGCAACAATAGAAATATGGCAGCATACGTGGTGGAAGAGAATGTGCAGAGTAGGACAGATTAAACAATAGGGTATTGATTCATGAGATTATGCAGCGAATTCTCAAATATTCAACAAACACGATGGGCGTCGTTACAGGCAAAATCAGGTACCTTAACAACATTGAGACGTGCTTGGTCGGAGAGGATTACTATTGGTGGCAGCCGCGGAAGTCTCAGAGTAGGTAGATGAGTCCAGCCGAGCATTGCCGGTGTAGTAGTGAGTATAGGGCAGGACTAGTCCAGGACTGTCTAACAAATATGTTGGACACTTCCTATACTCCACTTCTGGCAGACTATAAAGTGGTAAAAAGTGAACTTAGACGACCACTATTGACACCAAGACATCAATATAGCCTACAAGTCATGGAACAGCGAAATACCTTATGTTGTTACCTAAGAATATCAAGAAAAATTCAATGATCAGTTGCCAATTCATGTTAGAGAAGGCACTGAAAAGGAGGAAACAATATTATAGAAATTGGATGATTTATGCAAATTAATGTTAAAAGCACGAGCAAACTCCAACTCCACAGATGTGTGGGCAATTCTTAATCATACCACCCTTTACCAACAGACTACCTACGAGGTAAATCAAAAACTCAAAAGACTAGAATGGATCTACAGACCAGAATTGAGAGATCAATACAAATATTTCAAAAATTCGGTACATGAACCTCGAGTTCTAAATACCATTCTGTCATACTTACAGAAGTTCCTGAGTAGCTACCATTGTAACCAATTGCTATGAATAAGATTAAACATCTATCCTATACTGGAGCGATTATAACTGAAGGGACAACCTGAGACTAACGATGGTCTGTATCATTTCTGCAAGATGTCAGAGAATACAGAGACAGTGAAACATCCAATTACGATGTGCCCTGCATTGACGATCGACCGAACACTTTATATCTTGGAATATGTAAAAACGGCAAGTTCCTTAAAAGCAGATGAATGGTTGAATATGTTCTCTGTGGGGCGAAAGCGGCACTGTTTTTTGATGGAGTGAACTTCTTAGATAAAGTAATGAGCAAAATACCACACAAAGCAAATTAGGATGCTTGTAAGGACTATTCGGACATATTAAGCTTTGTGTTGTGTTTAAAAATGCAACGAGTGACGAAGAAGAGCATCCCGTGGACTTGGAGAAAACAGATATTTTAGCATTAAAGTATGAAAGGTTTGTAATAAACTAACTCACAATCATTTTTTTTAAATAAATGAAATTGTTAAAGACTCATCTTTTCTTGATCCACAATAAACACCTTTTATGCCTGTACTTTATTTTTATGGGTCCCATTGATCCCGACTCACCTTCATGGCATTGGGTAATCCATATACACATGTTAGCACAAAAGTACACATGTTTGGAATGGGATGGGTTTTGAGAGAGTCAGTTTGTTAAGTCCAGCTCCAAACATAGCATAATTTGATACAATTAGAGTTCTTTGGTGGCATCAGATGTAAGAGAATGTGAATTAGGGGCCGTTTGTTTTCCATTTAAGATTAAAAGAGATAGTGATTGTTTATGCTTCTAAGGTATTGAGAGGTACATGGTATCCTTACCTTATAATAAAGGACAAAGTCACAGGGTGTATGTGAGTTGCTGAGAAATGTATACATTCACAGTGTTTCATGCATTATCAATGTACAGATCACAAACCACTGAAGTATATTTTGTAGAGTAAAGGATTGGATGAGGTGTCTACAAGAATTGAAAGCTGAGTGGTGGAGTTGCAAGGAGCCCATTTTTAATTTCAGTAGATTCCTGGGTGTGAGAAAGCGCTGCAGAATGTTTATTACATATTCTAGATGATGAAGATGAAAATAGAATGTCAAGAACAGTTGATTGGGACAACTAATTGAGTAATATCAAAGGATGATTAAAGCAAAGAGACTTCAATGAGAAGAATGTGTCAGAAGTAGTCTATTGCAGAAGTGTTGAATGATGTTCTAAACAAGTAATGAGGGAAAATGTTAGTGTACTGACATGTTAGGGAGTAACTTAGTGTGGAAGAGACAGATTATCCTAGGCTTAAGGAGCATTTATCTGCAGTGTACAAGGAGTACATTGGTTGAAATTGCACATGTGGGCTATATAGCATATCTATAAGGAATGTTGGTGGCTGGGACTGGATTTGTTTGTGGAAAAACAATGATGTGAGTGCTCGGAATGAGGAAACCCTGAAAGAAGGTTGAGACTAGGGGCCTCATTACAACTCAGGCGGTCCGGAAATAACGGTGGCGGTAAACCCCCCGCCACCGTTGTTTCCGGACCACCTGATCCCGACACCTGCAGGCGGGAGGTGATGTTCCCGCCAGGTCTGACCTGGCGGGTTTAACACCGCCCGCCTGCAGGCGGACGAGGAAACACCGGCAGCATTACGAGATGCTGCCGGTGTTTCCATGATACCCATTCCCATTGAGTCCTACAGGACTCAATGGGAATGGGGATTAACACCATTCCGCCTCCGTGATTCCCGGAAAACCGGGGTTGTAATGCCCCGGTAATTCCGGGAATCACAGAGGCGGAATGGTAATACGAGTCTGGCAGTAACCAGGCGGTTTCACTGCCGCGGTTACCGCCGGACTCGTAATGAGGCCCTAGATGTCAATCATGTAATCATTTTATGATGTCACAATTGCTTTAGGAGCAATTAGCAGTAGGTATTGTTGGTATAATCAGTGGTGTGAATGAAAGCAAATGGTTCATGATTGTTCTCTTACACTTGTACTGAAATTAGGAGAACATTCATAAAAGTATAACCAGGCAGAAGGTCATAGATTTTCTTAAAGAGATTTTGGGACAAAAATGAGCCCACAAGTGAATTATTTTTTTATCATTGTGGCATGGTTTTGTAAAGTAAACCTTTCTCAAACAATCCTAAACTTAATGTATTACATACCACATCCAAAACAATCAATCCAAAATGTATTTTACAAAATGTATTGCATATCACACATTTGAACAATAATCATCTCAAACTACTTTACATCTTCCAAGGGGAAACATTTTAGAGAATTTAAGAGACAAGGGCCTCCATAGATCATTAAATCATTAACAATAATGTACATACAACATACACAGAAATTAGAAAGTCTACGATAATTAATAATTATTTAACATAATGTAGAATCCTTTTTGGCAAATGAATTAAGTTAAAATCAGAGAAATGTGTTAGCCTGCCAGGATTCTACACCAAATGTCCTTCTTATTTGACCTTATTTGACCTCATTGCTTCATATCCAAATTTCTTAAACCAGTAAATATTAAGATTTTGTAATGTAGAACATTCCATACATAAGTGGAACAGCGATTCAGTATAAATTCCCTTACAGAAACAACATGAATTATTTATATCGTACTATCCTTGGATCTTATAGTGTGAATTTCTCATGTAGGCAATACATTCAACTCAATCTTAAAAAAAGGTTTCTTAATGTACAACACGGTAATTTCATTAAATAAGGCTGGAGCTGCTTCAGCTTTTTTTCCACATTCAGAAAATCTTTATATAATGTATAATCTGAAGAAACACTTTCATCTTTATCCAGTCCCATTCCCAAAGCTTTCTCTTCGCCTTCTTATGTAACATCACCAGCAACCCTTCATTAATATCACATTTTTGTAGCAATGCTTCACACTCAGCTACAACGTCGTTAACAGCTTGTGGCGTATGTTTATCCAGCTCAAGTGCCAGTAGATTATAGACTTGTGAGCATGCCGGGACTCCCCAAAAATGCCAAATGGACAGTAAGTCCAAATGGTTATGAACTATTGCCCACCATTGCAGCACCCTGCTCCCAGTACAGTCCCTTGGCTCTGCCAACTTCTCCCATCACAGTCTCTGGACTCTCTCATCCAACTTCTAGCACAGTCCCTGGTCTCAGCTCACCCCACTCCACCACACACCCTGGGGTCTCCCCACCCTGCTCACACCAAAGTCCCTGGGCTCTCCCCATCCTACTCCCACCACTAGCCCATGGCTTCCCTCATCCTGCCCCCAGCACAGTCCATGAGCTCCCCCCACCCTATTATGAGCACAGTCCTAGGGCCAGCGGTGGCTGTTGAATTTTTTAAGTGGAGGGGCATGAATATTTCCTGCAGATATGCCATAGTGACCGAGAGTAGTGAGGGAGCCTGAATCAATCACAGGGGTTTAGAAAATATCACAGGGGTCTTTAAAATATGGTTTAAAATGCTACATTTTAGAACAGACTTTTTTTTACTTAACCGTGTTTACCACTCTTACCTCCCATCCCTAAAGCTTGTTAACAAGTCTTTCTAGAACAAGTGTTATCGGTTTATAGTGAAAATACCGGAAAAACAATATCGAAAAAAAGGTCGAACCAAAAAATCTCTAAAAAAAAAATCGAATTTTATTTTCAATAAATCATTTTTTTTCGAGATTTTTTTTTCGAGATTTTTGTCATTCGATATTTTTTTTCGGCCTTTTGACTGACCACCAGTGTTATCATGTGAGGCAGTAGAAGGAAAAAAGAAGCAACATGTGCACACATATCTTTGTAGGTGTCAGGGTAGATGTTTCATTATTTAGGTGCACTTATTTTGATCCTGCAATGGCGGTACTCTTTCAGTATCTGCACACTCACAATTGGACTGTCAAGCACCTAGCATTGGACAAGTCTCTACCATTTCAATACCGAAAGGGTACCATCACTCTAGGGCTAATAATACAAATGTGTGACCTGGAAGGTCAGACCTGGCAGGTGGAACGGCACCCACCCGCAGACTTTGATGGAAGCACCGGCACTGTTGCACACAGTGCTGGTGCTTCCATCCCCCCATTCCCTCTGAGTCTTATGGGACTCAAATGGGGATGGGGAGTAATTTTTCCAGTGCCTGGCTTTGGGGAATTACTGGGACCATCGGGACTGTAATACCCCGGTAATTCCCCATTGCCAGGCGCTGAAAAAAACAGCTCCGGCGGCAGCCGTGCCATTTTTACCAGCATGGCTACCGCCGGGGGCATAATGAGGCCCATAGTTCATTAGTCTAGCGATGGTGCCCTGTCCTGAGTGAGGTGCTTTTTTCACACCATACCGACAGCCATCATCACTATTATTTATTGCAGAGGAGGCATTTTGCTCTCATTTGATAACACTTGTTTTAGTAATATTGCACTGGTCACCTTGCAATAGTTGTTATATAAGTTGAACTTGTGTCAGTCGTACTGAGGATTACCTTTCCATATTGTAGTGGCAGTGTCCTGTGTGAGATGTGCCTGCACCATTCTTGCACTGAAGGATGAAGTTCAATATTTTAATACAGGTGGTTGTTCCTGGTTTAGTGTTTGTTTTAATCCTGCAGTGTCAGTCACCTTTTAGTATTGCAGTGCTAGTGTCTATTCCTGTGTGATGTAAGCATGTTTCAATCCTTCCGTGATGGTCACTGTTCAGTATTTTATTATTCATGTCATGTTCTGGCTGAGGTATTTGTGAGGCACTTTTACTTATGGCCTCTCGTGTATTGAGGTGCACTTGTTTTAGTCTTGCATCCATTGTCACCTTGTTGTTATCCTTGCATCCATTGTCACCTTGTTATTATCCTGTGTGAGGTGAATTGGTTGTAGTCATGTGGTTGGTGTCACCATCGAGCATTGCAGTGACGGTGTCCTGTCAGGTACAAGGCACACTTGTTTCAGTCCCCCCAGTGGAGATGTGCTCTCTTGTGTGAGTTGAAATAATTTGTCTTTAGCAAAAGCCACTTGATGAATAGTGGTGTGCCTGAGCAGATTTCCCCTTTGAAATCTCTGTTGGAGAAATTAAAGTTGCACCTAATTGTGCTAAACAGTGCTTCCTGATTTCCAATGGAAAAAGCCCCAATGCACCTATTGTGCACATATGAGACCTAGAGAACAAGTGTCCTGTGCTATGAAATGAATGCTTGCCACCATATGGCGCCTTATAAATCGCCTATATAAAAAAAAAAGTGGCTGCCGGTGACATCAGGGTACAATATAAAACTCACAAATATTTGAACTGAATGAATAATTTAATAAATGTCTCTCTCTTTCCTTTACAATGCACTAACCTGCAGCCTTTATGAACCTAAGCTGACATGATTAAACAAGTAGTGATGAAGCCCATAGTTTTGGTTTATGCGAGGAAAGGAGATAGGCCTTTGCAGACATTACTTTAACAGTTGTATCTGTCCATAAAATGGTGACAGCTGGTAAATCGTGTGAGTGCCAGAGCATATGCGTGGCAGTGGTTGGCAAACTATCTAATAGCTATAAAAGGGCCAACAGTGGCTTTGCCAAAGCTTGTTTGTTTGCCACTTTTTATGAGGAAAGAAAGTATCAAGACAGATTTAAAAAAATGTTAAAGCTTTGAAAAAATGTTATCCCTTACATTTAAATAAAGAGCAGAAATCCCTAAATATGTTTGATCAAGCATATGAAGATAGGTATCCAGTAGAATGACCTATCCCGGATGCAAATCCCTTCGCTTGCTCAGCAATCGCCCTCTTTTTATGGTGCTCTTCAAATGGTCGGCATTTTAAATATCACTGTCAAGAAACCACGGGCTAGCAGGGTTTCAGACATCAATCTACCCAAAGATCTCCCGTCCCGTATTAAGTCTGTTTCCCCATTGCCTCAGCCTTTCTCTCGTTCTCGTGTTGAGAAACAGAAACCACCACACATTGTCAAGCATAAACACGAAAGGACCCTGTTACGTGTGGTTTCGTTTTGCAGGCATCACGGGTTACCATGGCGACGCTGGGTTCCAGTGTCACGGTCGTCACGTGTCTATGCACGTTGAACGACGTGCTCACCGAACATGTGGTGTTCCATTCAGATACTTTAGCTCCTCCCATTCGGGGCTCGGAGCTTCTGAATTTTGTTTCCTTAGCCCCTACGCTTGCATTAGCAATACTTCTTGTGATCTGTTTTTGTCTGCGGATTGTTCTTGTCTTGCCCTTATTCTGCTACTCATACTCTGGATTTTGACCTACGGACCGTTTTGGATTGGCATTGTATACTCCTTTTGTCATTGTTTCTACCAGCACCCGCATCCGATGTACTGACTGTCCCTGACCAGCTTTGTTAACTCCTCTGTCTTCGTTTTTGCCAGCCTTGCTGCCAACGTATGGATTGTCCGTGACCTGCCTTGCTTTCTCCTCAGTCTTTGTTGTTGCCAGCAGTGAATCCGACGCATGGATTGTCCCTGACTTGCTCTGTCGATACCTCTGTTGTTTCCACCTGGTCTTCCCATTTCACCTCCACATACGGGTCCTCCGTACAAGGATTAATTACAAAAGTGTGCAAGGACTAGAGACTGCCTATTTGAGCACCATAAGCGTCCTCGTGCCGGCGGGGGAGGCAGACTCTCTTGTTACTCTGGATTGTGGATAGGCGTCCTCATGCCGGCGGGTTAGGTGGATTTCGCTGTTTCTATACTGGCCCATTTCTTGCCTCAACTCAACACGTTCCAAGACTCACCATTCTTATCACAACCCACCACCCTCCCAGATTCACGTTTGGTAAGACCCGTTTTGCTTATAACCATTGGAGTTGTTATTTCTTTTTCTTGTGGACCATTTAGAACATATAGATAAGATCCTGTTCTCATTGTTTCAGGGTACCTTTTATGTGATTCACGCACAGAATCTTTTTTGGTGCCAGACTTCTGACTACTTCCAAGGTAGCACTCTTAGTTATTGCCTTGCATTGCTATTGATTGTTATCTTGTGGGTTTTTGATTGTGTGCTTTCTTTTGCAGCCAGCTGATTCCTGTGGCTTCCTTTCATCTTTTGACTTCTTAGGCAGATCTTTGGTACTCCTAAGAGGTACATTGACAAAAAGAACTCGTCGAATATACGACGTGTTCAAATTTCTGGAGCGGGTCATCTGGTTTTTGCAGAGGTGATTCATAACAATCACACTTAACTAATGTCATGGTCTAATAGAATATGCAAGATCCAATGCCCAATAGTGTAGAGAGCTACAATACCGTATGTTTGTGGCCATTTTACTATAAGCTAAATCTGGTCTTCAGCATGCAATGAATATTTTGTTTAATTATGTGTGTAGTGAAATTAGCTCATATGTCAATATGTGAAAGTTGCCATGATTCTGGAATGTCATGTTTCTTCAGAATCTGCTAAAATAGTTTAAATAGAACGCTACCTCAAAGCGCTGGAGACTGTCTGAAAGTAACATTTGAGAAACCATCTGTGCCACAGGATCGAGAAGGTTAAAGGGGTTGTATAATTCTAATAACGTCCTCCACAGAAAAATGTAAATTCGATATAATATTACCATAGTAAATCTCCCTGTTTTACTCCATAGTAGGAGAGTCAGCATAGAGATCTGAAGAAAAATCACACCATTCATTATTCGGAATGGGATTGTTAAGAGCTTCCTGATTATTCCCTAAAATGGTGTTGTATTTTTGGTCATAATCTTGCCCAACTTGGTCTCCTTGTTTCCTTGATGAACAATATGTTTATATTGTCTTACTCCATTTTTAAATGTTTGCTTACGTTTTTTATACAGGGAAATCTTTCTTTTTGATTCATAAAGGTATTATTGATTTTTGTGTTGTCTTTTCTTAAATCTCTTTCTCTTCCTTGGATCAATTGTTTATTGCTCTGGAATCTCACTTTTGTTTTTTTCTACCAGAATAATTTGAGAATCAATGTGGGTCAGATAAAAGCAGTTCGACATCTGCATTCATAATTTGCTAAGACTGTTCTAAATTATTATTAAACATAAAGGTTTGGTGGCAATTCCATTTAAAAATATGTTGTCGCTGGATTCATTGTTAGATCAATCACACCCATGTTTCCGAACTCCTTCTTTTCAAACAGTATTAAACGTGCCTGCAAGGTTCTGTGGTCACTAGTCATTGAACCTACAGTTAAGAGCTCTGTACAAAGATGTAATAATCTTCTTGAAAAGAAGAGGTAGTCAATTGAAGACAAAGTAATTCATCTCATCTTTGTTTTTCTACCTGGAATATCTCCAAAGATGTTGCCATTCACTTTATATAAATTCCAGCGATCCACAAATAAAGCCCATGCGCATAAACCTTGTATTCTTGTCTGTGCCGTACATTCCTAAGGAAAATAAGGAATACCGTTATCAAGATCAGGAAAAACAGCATTCAAATAGCCTCTCATAATAATTAACAATGAAAAGGTTTTCCCCTTTTCTAAATGAATGTGTTCACCAATCTCTTCAAATAACTTATCCAAATTCATGTTTGCTGGATTGAAATATATGATTGTAGAGGAGAAGCCATGTACTCCTACTAGTAGTCCCACACCATCCTGCCTATATGTTGGCAGCCAGAAGCTGCGACATGCACAAGGCCAGTAATGGTACCTATACCACGAAGAGTCCTTGAAAAAGGGTATCCATTGAGAAAACCCTATATGTATCCGCAGAGAAATTACGGTCTTCTGAAGGAGGTTCCGGAAGAAGTATGAAAGAAAATGAATGAAAGAGAAGACTGGTGCCGTCACATGAAGCAGAAATGATGCACAGAGTACAGATGCCAATGAAGAAAGAAGATAGACCTTATAGAATCTGATGTCGAAGTAGCGAATTAAGCAACATTTTGGCACCGAAATGAAGATCGCACGTGCGGAGAAGCACTGAAGAAAAAGCCAAACCATTTTACAATTGTACAGACAAACCATTTTACAATTGTACAGACACTGTAATGCAAGTAGACAAAGTAATCATAAGGCTGGCTACGTAGTGAATAGGATGCAGGCGACACGCCAAAGTATATATACAGGTATGTATAGAATCTGGATGTTCCACAATGCACTTTAGTAAACTTAGAGCCTGTGAATGAAAGGGTTGGAAGTGTGGTACAGCAGAATAAAATAGCTGACGTCGAAGGAAGATTTGCGAAGGCTTGCCTGGCCCAGTGTCAAAAGTTGGGGACACTCAGAGCCTGGTTATGTACTCAAAAGGATACAATAATGTGAGAAGTAAGCTGAGCACCTGTTTGAGGTGTAATGGAAAAACACTAGAAGCGCCAGGTTTTCTTCATTTAATAATATAAAATGCAATGAAGGAGCTCAAAATATGGTCTTGAGTCACATGGTCAGATGCAAATAGACATTGGGGCGAGCTAAAGCGAGAACCGAAGATAAGGCCATGCCTTCACTCCCTTTTATTCTCACAAGGCCAAGTTCAAACATAGTAATTGAATGACAAACTGCAGAAGTGATGATGACTGTTGGGCTAATTGGGTGGGGAGGCATGACCAGGCCGACCTCCCAGTACCTGGGGTACCAGCTTACGTGCTGCTAGCGAGTGGAATATTCCAGAAGGGTACAAGCGTGCCAACCAATTATAGAGGGCCAGATAGCAAAGAGCCCTATAGTTTGAGAAGCCAAGATGACTTGCACTTGGGGTGGGCTTAGTAGTCAACCTGACTTTAGAGACCCTGGTCACAACCTCATACCCCATAGCAAGTATATGTAGATGTTTCTTTTAAGCCTATCATATCCCTTAGTAGGTTTTCTTATTTTGCCACATAGTATGACATCACTTATGATACATTTTTAGTATAAAGTGGTGTTTTTATGAAATGTATTGAGATCGTGCTGTGCGGCGTCCGTTGATGCCTTTTGTTCTCCCTGTTTTAACAAATGTTAATAAAACAGCAGAGATTTTGCCAAACTTCCCGAGTTGGTCCGATTATTGATGTATGAGTAAGGTCTGCATCCCCATCCATCTCCAATACTGTTGCCTTGTCTTAAAGGGCCCACGCCGGTTCATGATCATAATTAGAAGGCCGTTTATATTTTTACTAGCAAAAAGTACCTGTTCTCTGAACCGGTTCTGTGGACAGACATGACAACACTCTCATCAATTGTTGAAAATCAATGATCCTGTAGGTCGCTCTTCTGATTGGCATATCGCTTGATGTGCTTTGCACTGTGAAGTAAACTGAAGTAAACTGCACTGAGAATGGGTGTGTGTGGCTGGCTGACAAACCCCAGCGCAGACTTTGGCGGGAGCCGAGAGTTGGTGTGCTGCTGCATGGGACCTACTGTGCTCTCTTCCCACCTGTTGAATCACCACGGCATGGTGCAGTTCATTGCAGTGCACTGCGGTACAAATGTCCCAGAAACCATGAATTCTAGGGTTGAGGACCGATCCCTCAACGACCACATGTTATGTAGCCAGTAATGTCGGGATGGTGCTAACAGGTAACTATGCAAAATTTCGTGCAGATTGGTGAAACGGTGCGGAAAATGTATAAGGAATAATGCTTCACCAAGCCTCAAACACGCAAACAAATGTTGACTTTTGCTGCAATCCTGGGAACGGGGTGGGGTGTCCAAATGTCATGTAGCCAGTATTGTCCGCAGGGTCCTAAAAGGAAACTATGCACAATTTGGTGCAGATTGGTGAAACAGTGTGGAATTGTGTAAGGAACAATGCTTCACCAAACCACAAACCCACACATTTTCACTTTTATAAATATAAATTACTAGCTGATATACCCGGCGTTGCTTGGGTTATTATTACGTGAGAACAACATGGAGATTCCTGAGCAGCATGATGAGTGACATGATGGCAATGGGGCCAACAACTATGGCTCTAAAGTTCAATGTTACTAAAGTACATGTTCATTAAAAGGCTTGTTTAGAAACACAATTTTTTTGTTTCCCTTCTCAGTGAACGTGGTTTACGGCTTCGTCAGCAAGCACCATCTCACAAAACTCCTCTGGAAAAGTTATTTCACCTAATGCAGCAAAAATGTGGAAACTTCTGGAATGTTACCTGCCTTCACCTTCGCATCTCAGGTCCATTCGCCTGTCATACATTTGTTTTTTCCCTTCCCAGTGAACATGGTTTAGGGCTTTGTCGGCAGTCCACAAACCAACAAACAAATTTTGACTTTTGCTGAAATCTGGGGAAAGAGGTGGGGTGTCCAAATGTCATATAGCTAGTACTGTCCAGAGGATCAATACATGTAACTATGCAAAATATTTTGCAGATTGCTGAAACGGTGTGGAATTGTATAAGGAACAACGCTTCACCAAGCCACAAACCCACAAACCCAGAGACTTTTGCTGAAATCCAGGGAAAGGGGCAGGGTGTCCAAATGTCATGTAGCGTTATGTCCGGAGGGTCCTAACAGGTGACTGTGCAAAATTTGGTGCACATTGGTGAAACGGTGTGGAATTGTATAGGGAACATACGCGAAGCCACAAACCCACATATTCAATTTTACTAAATCCACGGAAAGCGGTGGGGTGTCCAGATGTCATGTAGCCAGTAATGTCTGGAGGGTCCTAACAGGTGACTAAGCGAAATTTTGTGCAGATTGGTGAAACGGTGTGGAATTACTTGTATAGGGAACATACGCAAAGCCACAAACCCATAAATCCACATATTTTCACTGTTACAAGTATAGATATTTATCAGACACTCAATTTCAACCAGTAAGAAGCCCTGAGAAACTTTGTATTGCAGTTATGTCTCCTGCCAATTCATGAGAGTTGGCGATTATTAGAACACCTCATGGTTGTCCCCTCAGTTTTTTATGGGCTGGATTTAAACATACTTTATAACCATCTAACAATGGGGGGATTCAAAGGTCAGACTTCTTGAAGAAGAATTATATCAAATTCAAGCAAGGAAGTCTCATTATTTTGGTATTTTCCAAAGTGGTGAATCCTTTGTAGCTCCAAGATAGACTTACTCAAAGCTGTAGCCAACCATGCCCAATCAGTCTTAGTTATTAGCTGTGCTGTTGTTTTTTTGTTGTTGTTATAATGATAATCCACCTATCTTTATCTTTATTCAGGAGATTATAGAAACACACTTGAATATTTTAATTTTCCAATAAATTAACAAAACTATCCGTAATCATCCTACTGTCTAACCGCTTTTCTTTTGACTGCACATGTTGACATCAAATAATTCATAGCAGTTCATCATGAGAAACTTCTCATATTAATCAACCAACAAATCTACGATCAGATTTGATCAGATATGTAAACAAACAATATCTGTTCTTTCAATATCTATAAATTCCACCAGAGGAACCTCCTTCAATAAGACCATCACATTAGACCTATTATGTCTTTTGATTGGTTCCATAATGCTTCCCTGTTCTAAAACACCAGTGTGTCAATGGTTTGGCCACCACTTTTGCTGTACAAAATGTTAATTCTCCTAATCCTCTACTAAAGGTGATACCAAGACCACACTGGTTTCTACCAATCTTCCTCCAAAAGATTGAGGCGATCCTCTATAATAATTTCACGTTGAATTAGAATTTGTGCTGGCTGGTTCAAACAAGAGATGATAGAATAATACGTTGCTTTGTGATTCATATCGACTCGATCTACAGCTTCTTTTACTTTCTATTTTGTCCTCAATTTCTATTTTGATTTTGTTGTGGGCACATTTTGACTGCCCATAGGAGGCAACTGAAGCACTCTTAAAATGTTGCTTGAGCGATTTTTAATACGACCAATGTTCCCCTTTTTTTCTCTTGCTGGTTCTTTTGTCCAAGATTTGTAATATTATTAAGATCTGGACCACGGGCGCCAAAACATGGTATAATAGCGTTAATAGGGTCTGTCCCCGTCAGAACCCATACACAGATTTGCAGAGGCTGACACATCTACAGTACAGGTCATCAATTCTCTCTGATCTAGAAGGCTCTAGATTATCATTACACATTTTTTCTACCGCCCCAACTTGGGCTCTTTGCCATTTATATTCGGACAGAGAGGAAACGTTATTGTCTTATCTGACAGCACTTTTTCCAAAACCGGCATGTTATTTGCTAGTATATTCAATTGAGACCTGATGGAATGAAGCAGTGTTGTGTGATTACTCACATCTTCATGCACATTATCATAAAGCCGAACTAATGAGCTCAATCCCAAATTCAGAGCTCTAATTGCATTGGAACCCAAGTGCTTTTTCTACAATTCTTTTTGGTTTGGTAAGAAGCTGAAAATAGCGCCCTTACAACCGGTGAGCCACCAAGAAGGGAGGGAAGGGCATTAAGCATGTCCTCCGAACACAGGTCTGTCCGGTATTGTGTCTTTTTACTTAATAAATGATCTGTTTCATTTTCTGTAAATAACGGTAATGAGTCGAGTAATACCGAAATACCAAAAAGATTAAGGTTATCTGGAATAAAAAAGCACTGGTTCCTTACGGACTGAACTAGCCGCTCCTGGCTTTATTGCATTTGTATCTTCTTCTCTTGCATCCTGGCAATGTTTAGGGAAGAAGTGTGTAATTTTTTCATAATTCAGAATAAGAAGTCGTTCTTTAAGTTTATTTGTACTGACATCCTGACTGATTAACTTTAGGTGGGTTGGATAAACTTTGATGTACATTCAAACGCTCCATTTGCCTTAGAGTTTCGGGTGAACTTTGTGATAAGTTATCCACAACAACCACGTGGGTCAAAACCATGATAGGCAAAGAACACTGCACATTCTTCTCAAGAACTGAAACTGCACATTGTGGTGTGGGTGAGAGCTTGAAGTCAGAAGCATCCTGAAAATTGACAATTCCAAGGATGGAGTTCTCAGACATTGAGATGCTTACAGCTGATGTTGGAGCGGGCGTGTTCAAAGGGTTCAAATCCTCTGACCTCACGTCACCCACCGAGCCCATGTTATCATTAAAATCGGCAAATTGATTAGAGGTTTGCGCCTATTTACTTCTCAGTTCATGCATCGTGACAAAGCAAAATCAAATGCGCAGACACCTTACTTATTTTATACGCACCCACCTCTGCCTCCAGGGACAAATCGCTGGGTTGATCACAGCAGTTCAGCTGCTTCAACTGCTGTAATTGCATCCGCTCTGCACCATGCTCTGCGCAGCATGCCGGATCAAGAAAGGTTCTCTCTCTAGCTCCTCCTCACCAGCCCAGCACAGACAGGGTAAACAGGGTAGACAGACTGCTGTACCAGCTACCAATCTGTCCCACTCGGAAATTCTTTCAGACAACAGAGCACAATTTTGTAACAAGGGCATCACTAAGTATCTGGTGGACAATGGAACTGAGCACAAAAATAATTCATTGCATCCCGCAGAAGGATATCGTGCTGTATAACCTGCCAAAAGAGTTGTAATGGGAGGCCTGAGGTTAGCACGGGCAAGTGGAGAAAATTCAAAAGGAGTGGCGATTGACAGTGTTTGGGATGAGATTCAACAGGCAGGCTCTTGGGGGCACACATTTGTAGAGGGCAGGGAGAGCGGAATGAGTTTTTCGCCTTAGTCCTTGAATGAACATGTATTATTTTCTTAATTTTGAAGAAGAATTTGCAAAGCATTTATACAAGATCACTTGGCAAATGGAGGCAGATTTACAAAATCCAATACATGTAATAGCTCGTCTGTACCAAACAGAGTGTGGCACATTGTCTGATTCATTTAACTATAGACCAAACCCTCAACCAGCAAATGCCCTCGTCAATTAATTGCGCTTACAGGAAAGAGGTATAAAACAGCTGCAAACATCAAAATCAACCAGAGGAACTACACCCCCCCACTTCCCCCTCCCCCAATGCAGGGATGCTGCTAGGATTTATGAAGCCCAAGGCAAAGTGTCATTGTGCCGCCACTCTTTACAGGGTGGTCAAACTTGATGTTTTAGAGCCAACATGATGCCCTCGGACACCACTCTACCTGTGCTTCTCTTGACAGTAACCTAGAAAGGCCTTATTGTATTACCTGCCCTAACTAATAACCTAGTCACATGCTTGTAGCAATAACATAGTTTTCCCATACCACCAATCCTCCTGGATTTCCAGCACTCCCTGCACAGTGGAAGAGATGTATGCCTACTGTTCTGGCAGGATCACATTACCGTTTTACTAGGGTTGCTTGGCCAGTCTATTGCCGTGAACAGGCAGCTCCTTATGAAGCATGGCACATGGTCTCCAAGTCACTGAGACAATTTCTGCTTCATAAATATGGGAAACGCAAAGTTGGACCCAATGGTGTAGATTCATGCTTTAAGGAAGTCATGGCTATCAGAAGCATGACAGACACAAGGAGTACAATCCAAGGGTGTTTATTAAAACACCTAATCTAAACCTAGATCTAAGATGGGAGCAAGCTACGACCACCAAAGTAAAGAAAACGCTGCCCTAGTGGTATTGTGTCAAAACAAAATGGCCTATACTAAAAACCTATTGCCAAATCCTTACTCTGTATAACAAAAGGGTGCAGGACAATGGCATATATAACAAGGGAGTGTAATGCAAACTAAAATGTCCAAAAGGGTTTTCGGTAGTTCAGGACTGCTGAACTAATACACTCCCTTCCCCACGTTGCATCACGGGACAAGGCGGAACAGTGGCATGGCTGTGAGCACCCCATGAGTCTATGAGCCACCGGAAGCCGTTTCTTCCGAAAAAGGCAGGATCCCTCGAATCAATGTCTTTTGCCTGGCAGCGCAAGACTTTTCCCAAGCGCTCACCATTTGGGATTCCCCTCTTCTGCGTCTTTCTCGTGACACCCCTTCGTTGGGTTTATCTTCATCTTTACCCCACAGTTCAATCATTTTATCAAAATGCGGGATTCACCTTCCCTTGCTTTCACTTGGCATACCTCCGTCGGGTTCACTGTCGCCTTCAAATCACAGTTCAGTTAACTTTACCAGTTCTATTAGTTTATAGCATTCAGGAACTCTTAAAGTCCTTTTAAACAAATATTTGCTTCACTTTCATTGGTTCACTCAGGGCCCCTCCTCCAGGCTCAGACCTTCCACTCTAGACAGTTGTGGCTTCACTCGATCGGGCACAAGCCTTCAAACCACCAGCATCACACTTGTTTCTTTGCAATCTTCCACGCTTTCACTTCTACGTACTTTCCAGTTCGATACACAGACTTCCGATAGGCGATCGCGTCTTGCAGGGTCACTCTGTTATAATGTAGCAAGTACCTTTACATTTCACAATCAAGCTTCTCTTTCTCATGGCTGCTGTCCTATGTGCAACCCACAATACTGGATACAGTTCAAAGGTTTATACCGGCCTCCTCCACCTAGGCCTTCTGGTATCTGCAATTCCTTTCACTTCTCGTCAAAGTCCTTCTACTGTACGAGGGGGTCTTGTACCCTTGACTTTCTCCTCGTATGACCACTTTGACTATTCTTCATTCTTGCTACAATGTACTTTCACTCGCTGTTTCTCAACAACCTAATGAGCACTTCAAACGTAAATGTCCTTTTCATTCACTATCACAAGCCGGTCTCCCTTTTCACTCACGGCTTATCAAGGCCTTCCGTTCAGTGAATTTATTTGGCCCAGCGCAGCTCGCCTCCTTTCAAGTCTGCATGCCGTACATGAAGGAGGTACTGCCGTGACTTTCTGCCGTGGCAGGGAATTGTCCCTCTTGGATTCTGTAGCAACTTCCACCTCGCAACTGGTAGGACCACAGCCTTTCGTTCGCCTTCTGGTCCGTCTGCTCTGCTTCCATATTGTCGTCGCCTTCCCAGGATTTACCTGCCCTTCCATTCTGCTTGTCCAGCTCGATTTGGTTGCCCTTCTCGCCTTGCTCTCCGGGTTCTCTCATGCTCTGTCTTTTATCCCAGTGGGGAAAGCTAACAGGCTTCAGGTGTGAGTCATCAAGGTTAAGTGCCTGACTTTGCCTGATCCTGATATTGGGACATGTCAAAAGGACTGGTTGTGTGTGAGTCTGTCTTTCCCTGGAGCGCTTTGTCCTTAAAGCAGAGTGTGTGTAGGAAAGGGGGGGATAAAGTTCCTAGATAGTACATAGACTGAGGGTGTTCTACAGGGAAAGGGTACAGGGATACTGCTTTGCTCCTGTGGGTTCCCCACTCCCACTCCCCAGGGACCCTCCCCATCCAGTGGATCCTCCCACACTGGTCCACCTCCGGGGTCTGGATCCAATAGCAATTGGCAGATCCCAAAAGACCAGTCGGTGAGACACCCTTTGGTTTCTCACAATACCCACTTCAGTAAATCTGAATCAGTAAATCGGCCCGTGGGTTTAGCCAGTCTTCCACCAAATCTAAAGTAGTGCACAGCTGCTGCATGCTGGCAATAACATGCCATGATCAAAGCAATCAAGAAGAGACATGCTTGGGATGTGATGAGCCTGCATCACTCTCTGGATTGGAAACATGCAAAATACACATTCATGCCCCGGGTGATTCAGAAGCGTCTCATCCAGTTCTGTTCTTTTTTCTTTACATCCTGGATCTTACAGTGTTGGATCTATAAAGGGAAAAGCAAATCTTTAAGTCCCAAAATGTAAACCAAAAAAATAGGACTGGGTGAGGTTCACCCGAAAGACATGGGGCACGTTGCTGTGTATCTGTGGAGTACATAGTGTTTTCTTGCACTAAATCCAGGCGCCTTGTTTCATCCGGATTCCGAATCAACGTCTTGGGGGTTATGCGCAGCTCAGAGGGGGGCTATGTCTTACTGAGGGAAGCTCTGACATGACACCCATAAAAAACTGGGCCCAGCAGCTGCTGAAACGAGGCGCATTTTAGGGGAGAAGCTCTGGGGTGGCCGAGTCAGCAGCCTCAGAAATTCGGCAGTGTTAACAGAAAAAGGAAGTTCAGAAAACATACCCGGTGAAATACGGTTTCGATAACATTTCAAGTGTTTGACATGTTTCCTCAAACTGACGGCACTGAAACCTTTCATCACTTTTCAAGCATGTCAAGCAGCCCGGCCAGGACGGCGGAAACACCCAAAATATACCCTCAGACCTATTACATTAAACAGAGCCTAATCTTGGTTTTATTTCTATCGTGTAGTTGTTCTGCTTAATTCAACCTGGTGATGACCTTGACATTCTGAAGGCGCAAGTGAGCTCAATTAGTCCCTGTTGGAGAGAGCTGTGCGCGCCCCTGAAAGGGCTGCGATGGTGTAATTATGGCCATTAGGCGTAATTGAAACTGATTGCCAGCTTTTACTAAACTTTAAGAAGCTTTGGCAGCTCACTGCCAGCGCGCGTCGGACTCAGATGTTCCCGCGATGATTGCAGAGGCGGGAGTCAGCGGATTTAAATGGCGCAATTTCCCATTTCCCTTTTCCACCAGATGAAGGCATCTGATTGGGCTCGGGCCCTGAGGTTTTGGAGCGCTCTCAAGGGCTGGATCTGAGGCCCTTTCGGACAGTAAAAATCCATTCTGTATTATTATTTTTTGTGTGTGAACCTTAATCATAAAGGGCCTTATTCACAGAAGTGTTTTATAATGGCAAACTCCCATTGGAAAACGGTCTGCGAATAAGGGCCTTAATACAAACCGTTCATTGTGATAGAAAAAAAAGACAATGGGGCCCATTACCAGTTGGGTGGGGTTCCGGCAGTATATCTATTATGGGGCTGCCAAGTGCAAAAGCTCCTGGGTCAGATGAACTTGCAGAGTTCAAAAAACATTTCACACGATACTGGTCCCGTATTTACTGCAACTATAGGAAGAGGCATTGGGTGCGGGCCACTTGCCGGAGTTGCTACGGTAAGCTGTGATTATTCTATTATTGAAGCTGGATAAGATAACTAGTGACTTGCATCGTACTGTCCTTTATACTTAATGTGGACATTAACATTTTCGCAAAGGTCAGTGCGGGTAGGCTGTTACCACTGGTGCTCCACTTAATACATAAGGACCATATTCAGGGCTGCACATCAATAGGGGCAAATTGGAGGTCTTCCCCCTCACCGATATCACCATAATATCAGCTGAAGCACCTAGTTTGAAAGTGGCAGCAACCTCTATGAAATATTTGGGGATAGTGATTGCTAGCTCTCGGGCAGAGATGATACAGTTGAAAAACAACTACACAACGCAATTGTGGACCAAACGGAATAGATGGTGTAGGATATCAATGTTGTTGATGGGCAGGCAGTCCTTACTCAAAATGATTGTATTGCCGATTTGATTGTACTTGTTCAATAACATCCTGACTAGGCCTGGGCAGGCTATATTCAAGGAGTTGCAATCCATGAGTGGATCCTTCCTATGGGGTAAACGTATGCTAGGAAAAGCTGGACGGCTCTAACCCGCCTGTGAGAGGAATGTGGACTCATGGCTCTGCAATATGAGTTATATTATTTAGCTGTGCAGGGCCTGTATGCGACGTACTGGGAAAAATTGGCAGATGCCCCACCTCATGTCCAGTTGGAAGTTACTGCTGCTGGCGGGACCCCATTGGGTTCTCTTCTATATGGAGGGCACTATACATCTGGGGGGACACTGGACTCAGTGGTTGCAGTGAGTAGAGCATGGAAAAGACTACTCTGTATGCAGGGTTCAGAAGCCCCCTATGATAGAGGTGCACCACTATGGCAGGTACCCATGCTGGCATCCTCGTTGGACCAGTCATGGGAACAGAGTTGGAAAGCAGTGGGCATATATAAAATAGGAGATATGTATACCCAGGGGAGGTTTGTCAACTAGGAAGATTCTAAGGTCATAATGGGTGATACCCCCATCAATTAATGTATTACCACAGAATGAGGCCTGCTTTTAGAGCATGATGGCCAACTTTCCCGGAAAGAACCTCCAGTTAATCCAGGAATGTCGTATGTGCATGAGGAAGTAGTCAGTGCTGGGTTTTGTTGCGTGTCAGTGTTGTACAAGCGATGGTTAACCGGGATCCGTGGACAGGGCCCCGACAATAAATTGAAGTGGCAACAACATTTCCAGGTGCAGCTATGTATAAGCAATGGTCATGCATTTGGGGCTTAACCAAAAAATGTCATATAATTCAAGGTTCCGATTCATAGAGTTCAAGATAGTTAATAAGTTGCGTTATCCTCCATTGAAAATCTGCAAGTTCAATGCAGTGTGTTAGGGCAGAAGCCCCAGGTGTGCGGAGGACGGTGCAGGACTGCTACATATGTTGTACTTATGCCCCAGCTTGTGCGATTACTGGGATGGGGTGACCCGTATCTTCCATGAAGTGATTTCTCTGCAGATAGAACTGTCTCCGATAATGTGTATGTGAGGGTATGTTGGCATAATGGCTGAGGTGAAATGCAAGTTATTAAACTTGGGTCTATTGCTAGCGAGAAGACGCATTTTACTCAAATGGACATGACGCAACCCACCAAAGAGCCAGGAGTGGCTTAATGATGTCATTTTGGCCAATGATATCGAGGAGGTTTATTTTGATTTGATTTGATTTGATTTGATTTATAAAGCGCAAATAAAAAGGCCCAGGGGCAACCGGGCGCATACTCTTAAACATGTTACAAAAAGCAGTAGTTACAGAAGTTACAAAAATATACAGCATATATACATGTACTTACTCTTAAACATGTTACAAAAAGCAGTAGTTACAGTGAGTTAAAAAAATATACAGCATATATACATGTACCGAAGGGTACCATTAATTATGCGTTGTTAGTGCATTCCATCAGTAGACCCAATGACATATGGGCAGAACTTCGGCTTTACCTCAGAGATCAAACTGAACTGGAATGTGCAAACTTAGACGCACCCAATATGAATGCTGTGACTGATGATACGGAATGTAATTCTAATTGAATTGATCTACCTATGTAAACATGTGCTGATTGTAAGGATTCACAATATGGTGCTGCCAAGTATTAATAAACAAAGTGTTAAAAAAGAATGGGCGCAGTATCAGCCAAACAAACAACTTTCAGATCTTCGTATAATAAGTTTTTCAGAGGTTGTGGGGTTCAAGATCTTATTGAATAACATCAAACATCAAATTATAATAAAATAATAGCCGGATAAATAATAAAATAATAGAATCAAGGGACTGGAGACCCAAGTCAATGCCATCAGAAAGCAAAGAGGGAGGCATGAGTGTCTCTTGCATCAGTGTTCTTCCAATGTTTCCTCCAAAGTCTCATGCAGAATGTTTACGGACCTCAAAATCACAGTACAATACAACAGATTAAGGATAATTTTCCCTTTTAATATTTCAACAAAGGCTTTATCATGAACGCATAATACTTGACGTAGATGTTTTGCATTTAGGCTGCCAGGTGAACTAGTTTGGCTTTCAGTCTTTCTAAGATCAATTTGGGTCTCCTTTTAAAGTATTATGGGAAGCCTAAATAGACTAGCTGGTTTTTAAATGTTCATAGAGATGTTACTTAAATGCCATTTGAACTTGCTAGGTCTCCTGTCTTTCCTACAGACCAGCACAGACCAGTGTTTAGCGTTTATCTTCAGACTATTATTTTTTTGGTGTAGTTCCCTAGCATTATCAAAGAGCGTTTCAAACCAATGGATGTCAAGTCAAGGATCTTTGCGTCATCAGCGAAGACTAACATTCTTACAATCAAATAGCCCATTCTTGGTGGAAATACCCTCGTGTCCTCGACAGCTAAACATATCCGTTAAACAGACAGGGAGCCGGCATTCAATCCTGTCTCACCATAACAATGTAACTATTTTCTTTGTTATGCTTTCCAGACATACTTAATCTCACCTGAACACTGATGTCTGTATGGAGTAAAGTCAAGATGTTTAGTAGCCCTCCTAGGATGCCCTAGTTGAACAGTTTGTTCCAAAGAAGTGTCCTGTTGTAAGGTGGACACTTGTCATGTATAACGGCTACCTTACTTGGAAATAGCTTTCTGTTGTAACAGACTAACCACAAGACAATTGAGTGTGCAAAATGTCTCGGGAGGATAGGTCAGTGGCAACATGCTCGCCTTGGACGCAAGACAACACAGAGCAACACAGGTTCGATCCCTGGGTCTGTGCTTAGAAACCTCTGGGTATTATATCATAAATCATAAATAACCTATCATATAATATATCATATCCACATCTGCCCTGAACCCACTTTGAAATTTGTAAATGGGCCTCAAGGGCCAATTTTTTCCAAGTCGCTAAGTGAAAGTGAGGCGAAGAGTTTGCTACTGGAATCCAAGAGAGCTATGGGGAGGGAGTTCTCAGGATTATCCCTCAAGCCTTTCTTTAATATTGGCACAATGAAGCTTTGACAGAAGGTTTTCAGAAAAAAACACCTGGTATTAATGTCATAAAAATATCACACAAAATAATGGACCATAGCGACGGGTTGGCTTTTATGGAAAGATTACATAAGCCATCTGGTCACATAGCTCTGGATTTTTTTGCCTTAACAATAATGCATTCATTATATTTTGGCAAGAAACGTTTAGGTAGTTTATTTTGTCAAATGTCATATTTCAAATCAAAATATGTGTTTTCGGGTAAAAATAATCCATCAAACAAGCACTTTATACACACTAGAAAAATCATCAAACAATTAAATGTCAACATTAAAATACACTCTTATTTCATAAAATCAATTATATGCATAAACTAGTATAAAAACGTAATCTAAACGTGTTGTGTCAGAAAGCAATTTTAGCTGCCTTTCTCAAATACATCGATTTTTTCAGAAATTTCGACAAGACCCATGCCACATAAGATGAATGAATAGAGAAAAGAAAAATAGAGTTGCACATAGAGTTGCACGACATTGTCTGAAATTAAAATGCCTGAGACAAGAGAGAATAGTTGCGTTTCTGATAACCTTATAAACTGGGCGAAACAACACAAGGTCTTCCACAGCATCCCCACACAGGGGGCAAGTCAATATATCAGGGAAGCTCTTCCATCTTACAGTGTCATTCCTTACAATGTCATTCCTTAGCACTGAACAATTAAATCGGGTTCTGATGATCAACCAGCGGTCAGCCTTATTGTGGCTCAGTGTGGAATCTACTGGACTAATCACTGTGTGTGATCTATTAGCCCTAATGCTAATTTCTTCACACTCGAGACTCTCAATGAATAACAGAGAAAGAGAGCTCCCATAAAACATTTGTTGTTCGAGTAGCAACAAAATGCTCTGGGGGGTGCAAGTGCATTCAACTATAGCAAATACTCTCTTATAAAGGGCAGGCCGGGGATTGTGTGCCAGTCTTCCCTGATCAATAATGACTTAATGATAACATGGGTTAAGCCTGCATTAACATTTGACCACAAACGCATCCAATACAAAATCGGGGCTAGTTTCCAATTGTCATCTAGATAGCCCACTCCCAGTTCAATGTGGACAGCAAAATTGGGGGGTGACCCCATAAATCCCAATAATCGTTTAAGAAACCTATTTTCCTCTGTCTGTAAATCAACCAGGTTCACATAGCCCTAAAGTGGGGCTCCGTACATAGCAGTAGTCTTGGAATGGGTCTCACAAACTTTTAGCATCATATCCAAAGGTTACCCATGGCACATAGCCATAACACGGGAGAGGGCTCCTAGGTACTTGCTCATCTTGATTTTTTGTTTACATAGATGAGCTTGGCCAGTTACCACAGCTGAAAAGCAAAAGCCCAGATAGTCAAATTCCTTGACCCTAGGAATGACTACCCCGTTACAAATCATATAGATCCCACATGACCATTAGATCCGCCAATGCCTTCCCTCTTTGAATAGATGTATTCTTCGCACTCAAATGACTAAAATTGTACAATTATTGTTTAGGTCTCTCGCTATAATTACCCAATTGAATCTTGTAATGGTATACCAATCATTTAGGAGAGCTGTAATCTGGGAGAATAACAGATGTTGGGTAATCCTAATGACGTTTCAATTGATGTTTGTGAACAGAATTGGGTCTCCGTTCCATGAAGTACTTGCGGCTAAAGCTGGGTCAGATTGGGTGGGCATTCGTTTACTTCTGAGCAGTAGACATTATTAGAACTGATTAAGATACCACTGTATGGGTGACCAATAGGTCCTTTGTTGGCCATTTTCAATATTAACGAATAGCCATTTAATAATAGGGTTCCAGACCTCTTGAAAGAGAAACACCTAGTAATTGCCAAAGTTAATGTATGGCTTGGCCCCATTAGTGAAGCTGTCATAGCCGCAAGTATTCCATGATAACACAGACAATTTTGCAGAGTTAAAGATGCTCAGATTCTAACCTAGCGTTGTACTTGGAAGAGAGTGATCTTGGGAACCAGGACCAGTCAATAAACTTAGACTGGGATTTCTCATCTCCATTCTAGTATTGCACCATTGACATCATGCGTGGACCCCTATTATTCAAAATGCATCTAATAGGTCAGCTCAGAGTTTCTTTCCTTAAATCCTAAGGCACTGCCATTCCTGTTCTCTAGTAACGATTGGTTATACAGGATGTCTGAGTAAGGGAAAACATCAATGCCTACTGACAAGACTGCTTCTGTTTGATTAATAATTATAAGCCTTGATCTCAAATGCACTATTACTGAATCCAGTCTTGAGTTTTGGTTCAAAATCACTTGAGTTTTATAGTCTGAGGGCAGGCATCAAGGCAAAAATAGAGAGAATCATAGATCGATTTCAGGTAGTACAATCAGAGTCTTGGAACATGCTTTCTAGTCCTAACATCAAAGAAAAGTTGATGTTGTAGGGCAGGCACTTTGTGGTTCAATGCAAAATAGAGGTGTGGTTAAAGACCTTCATTGGTCTTTTGTGGCTGTCATTTTTCACTTGCAATTGTGTTGGATGGAAAACAAGTGAGTTGGTCGGAACGTCCGGGTTTGCACTCCCAAAGAGTCTCTCACAATTTGTTTTGATCAGTGTGGGTGGAAGGGCTTCTTAATTAGTGGCTTCTACCTCATCAATGGAGTAAGTTGTTAGGTTTAGTAGGTCAGTCTATAATGTCGATTTCAGTGTATTTTCCTCTGTAATGGATTTATCTCCCATTATCCATATCCTGTGTAGAAAAGGAACAATTGAGGAAGTGGTGGAGATTTCAATTCGGCTTAGATCTTGCACTATCACATTACTTTCTTTGCAAATCTTTCTTAGTTTTAGTTTACTTCTCATTTTAGGAGGGTTTGATAATGGTTTGAGGTGGATAATGGCAGTGGGTCATTCTGGCTTACCAGGAATCATCATGATGTTGTTTCTGTATATGAGTAACATACCCAAGAATTTCCTGGAATTCCTTCTCCTTGCTGCATTTTGTTTCGTTCCCTTGCATTTTCTCAGGGTTTTCAGTTTTGTGAGTGCTACCGGGATACACTAGTTCAATTTGTGGGTTTGATTGGTCCCAACATCAGCATCCTCATTGTGTTGGCTCCCCATTAAGACTGAAGATTGTAGGTTCAAGACCTTGAATGTTTGATATGTTACTTTTTTTTAAAAACTTTATTTACACAACATCCATAACAAATCACAATACAATCAGCGTATATCAAATAACACCTGAAAAAAAAACACAAGAAAAGCACAACATTTTACACAGTACTATGTACTCAGCGAGATATACAATACCCTAAATCCCCAACATCTCAAATACATCTCTCAATTACCCCCCCACCAAACAACTATAATGTCAATTTTAAAACAACTGCAAAAATCTACCCCATATTTTCTCAAACAAAGCCAATTTACCAAGTCTCCTATACATCACTCTCTCCATATTTGCCAATTCATGCATCTCAGACAACCACGTCTCCACATTCAATGTCAAAGCATTCTTCCAGTTCCTCAATATAATTCTTTTACCAGTCATCGCCCCTCTGAACAACCACTTCTTCTCACTTTGAGTGAGATCATCCAAAGACTCATCACTCCCCAATATGATCACACTAAAATCCAAGACCGGGAGACCAACAATCACTTCATCACACACACGTCCAATCTCACCCCAAAACAGTCTCACCAGCCTACAATCCCATAGCAGATGTTCCATCGTACCAATCTCACATGAACATCTCCAACAATCTGCACTCTCCAACAACCCTCTGTTACACATTCTCTCAGGCGTCCAATAAATTCGATTAAGAATTTTAATCCATCTCAATCTTTCCGTGAGTCCCAGCGAGCACAACTTCACATTCACACACATGTTTTGCCATAAGCCCTCAGTGATATCCAATCCGATTCTCCTGCCCCATTCCTCTCTTAAAGAATCATTCCCCTAATAACACGACACAAATGCTTTATACAGGCGACTGGCCAGTCCCCCACCCGAACCCACCAAATTCCTTGCAAACAGATCCAATGCAATTCTCCTCTCCAAATCCACATCTCCAATCGCACGTTTAAGCTTCACAAAATCAGAGGGTCTAAAGTTTTCTATACCATATTGTTGCTGCAATTCCCTTGCATTCATCCAACGACCATTTGTAAACAGATCAGCAACCCACCTCACCCCACCCAGAAACCAATCTGCCCAAAAGACCACCTTGCCATCTATTTTGATAGTAGGATTTAGCCACACCGAGGCACCGGGCTCCCTCAAAGCGTCCACCTTCAAATAACGACACAAGCCCTCCAGGCGCTCCTCATGTTATCCATCAGCAAATCATGTCCACAACTCTGTCTAGAGACCGAAGTCATTTTGATACGTTACTTAAATCTATTTATTGCACAACTTTTGCATCGGTTGGATTTATAGGTTGGTACATTTATCACAGCTAGGTGAGATGTTGTGGGGTTCTATGTTGGAGGTATCCACAAGGGTCACAACCGTGTTCCGAAGATTGTCCTTATATCTTGGTGTCTCATTTTACTCTTTTAGATTCTGCATGAGTCTTGATTAAGAGTTCTTCAAATGTGTCCCTATGAGGCAGTATTTTGGCCAGATAGACTCCTTCTTTTTCAGTCTGAAATTGAATGTTAACATGGAGCCACACAAGGGAATGGAGAACAAGATAGTGGGGAGAGCGTGCGGTAGGTTCCATTGAACCATGGCCATTGATGGTTGTTGCAATGAAGACAATGGAATTGCATTTGAATCAGTCCAGCCCAGTGAGTTTATTGGAGCATCAAGTTTGTGGAAAACCGGTGTGAACACAGCATCCCTTTCCAAAGAATCACAGTAGTCTAAGAAAGAGTTGTCTTCAAAGGTAACTTTTGTTTCAAGCCCATTGTCGTCCATTTTGTTAAATCTTCCTGAGCTAGAGTTAATCGAGCGGACTGTGACAATCTGGGAGATGGCGGTTGGCGATGTATACATCCCATTGCGTAGCCCCTCGTTTTCCTTGTTGCTCTCTGAAATTACTTCATCTTCCAATTAAACTGAGTGGGCAGATGATGGTTTGAGTGGGTTAAGTGATTGGTCAGAAGATTGGACAACATGGTGCAATAGATCCCCAGATTGTGGCTCAGATGTAGATGGAGCAGGGACTTTAGTGAATAAATATGTAATTTGCCCTAACTGGCGGGTAACTGCTCAATCTCTCAACCCCCCTGCAGCCTTGCACAGACTCACAATCTCCAAGGCTGTAGGGTCAATTGATTCTGTTGGAACAAATTAAACATGCTTGCTTCCAGGAAGTGAAGGTGAATTCCCATGGCTGATGGTTGGCAATAATTTCGATAGAGGTCTCTGCATCATATGTGACCTCAGTTACCCGGGGGCCCATGTTAGTATTAATGCAAGAATCGCCCTGCTCAGGCAAGGTCCCAGACCTCACCGTCTCAGATTTGTTCATTGATACACTCCTTAGTTGGTAACAATTTTGGCTGAAGCCTGAATATTTGACTGTGAGACTGATTTGTTGGTTATGTGGTGGTCCAATATGACAGATGTAAAATATAGTGTGCTTAGGTAATACCAACTCAGGCGGTGGACCATGGTGCTATTAGCACCATGATCCATGCCGGATTCCGCCATGGTGGATGGCGGAATTACCGCCCCATTCCAAGGTGAGTGGGGCGGCAATTCCCCATTCACCATTTGCCCTTCCCCATTCCCATTTTTGCCCCATAGGGCATAATGGGGATGGGGAAGGCGCTAATTACGGCACCGTAAATTACGGTGCCGTAATTAGCACCAAGGTCGCTTAGCGCCTTGGACTTTAACGCCTGCAAAAAGCAGGCGTTAAAGTGTGAATCAGGCGTTAAGGGTTAACGGCGCCGACGGCGCCGTTAAACCCTTAACGCCTGACTTGTAATGAGGGCCTAAGTCTGATATTGTCCTAGCCAAAGGGTCACATATAAAGAGAAAAGGTGTGATCGTGAGCTGGTTCTCCCCTGATTTGGCAAACAGAGAATCAGTTTGCATATTGTTGCATGCTCCTACAGGTGTGGAAGTGACCTAAAGATATAAAAAGCCCTCCACACCCTACGTAAATCAATATAGATCACAAAACACCCACTAAATGCACCAGTATTTAGTGTGCACCAGTGTGGCAGGTTTATTTGTAGCAAAAGCAGGTGGAAACAAGATAGTAACAAAGTGAGAGCACAAAGCACTCACTAAATGCACCACTGCTTAGTGTGTACCAGCACAGCAGATTTTTCACAGCGGTAGCAGGTGGAAACAAGGAAGTAACAAGGTAAGAGCAAGATAAAAGGCATGTAAGAGCAAAAGCGTGCAGCAGCTTGGAACAGCAGCACGATGCTCTGCTCGGAATCAGCCAGAACTACATTCCAAGACATCTCCATCTTTGGCAGCTTCAGTACAACTTTTAGTGTGAGGTGTAAGATGTAGAGTCAATTAGGGACCACACAGCCATTAGGATCTTTGTTCACACACCCTGGGCTCAAAAGGGCCAAGCCCTTGAGTTGTCCTCTAGGGGGCCTGTGGCATTTACTCTTGTAGGAGCTCTCCTGCTGTCCGGCTCTCCAGCAACCTTAGGCTACAGGAAGCAACCTTCTTACATCTGACGTCACACCGCACTGTTCAACAGAACGGGTGACAGCCGCTTCCGACGTTGAACAGCAACCTGTTTTTTTAGGATTGCCACCATGAATAGGCATGAAACAAATTCATTAACTAACACATTATTCACTTATGTTTAAAATAGGCACAATATATTTGTTTATAGTTGTTTTACAAGGCGCTGCATGCTGCTTATCAGCCTCTTCAGAATGCAAAGGCATAGACAAGGAGGGAAAAAAGAAGACAGAGTTCAGAGTTAGGACAACACTGGCCGCTTAACTCAAGAATACTCCCAAGTCCGATTGTGGGAGGTGCAGCATGGTAGAAGGGAAGTGGATATGCTATCCAGAGTAGAGAAGCATTGTGTGACTCAGTTTAAGACTCATCGAGAAACAGGGCTCCTTGCAGCAACCACAGGATATCCATCTCACAAACTATTGGCATAGTTGCACAAGCAGGAATGCCATTCCTGGGCATCAGGACCTACCTTCATCCAGAGTCTCTGTAGATGTGTGTTCGAGCATAGCATCTAGGGGTCTAGGGACAAATTTGGCACCTGGGTGCATTGGAGTCAACAAGGTGTGCTGGTATGTGGGTTTCAGGAGAGCACCATCGTCCTAGGGACCAGCATGGTGGCATAGTGTCACAGCACCATGATTTTAATGGGAATTAGTTAATGGCTTTTGTGACTGCATTTAGGGTTACGTAGTAGAAAGAAGACAGTGGCCTTTCAGACTTGTCGTGTTTCAAGATGGCAGTATCCTCTAGATGCTTGTTGTGTTGCCTGTTCCAGCTTGACCAAGGAATGTGCAGGTCCTTCTACTGTTATTGGGTGGAACTCACCATATAGGTGAACAGTGAAATGGCATCTATTGTGCTCCTTTGTGTAATGGAGTCTTTTTGCCAATTGGTCTCCAACATTCTCGCCTCAATCTTTGTATGCCTCCAGAACCTTGAAAACGTGTTTTTAATGAGGGGTGTGTGAAGTTTCTTTTGCACCAGTGTTATTTTGTGCAAAGTTCCACGGCTTTGCAGCTAAGCAAAGTTACCAAATACATTTATCAAATCAAGTTTTCCACCAATTTCCGTTGTGTCCAAAAATCATTCTGCAAATATATATTACAGGGTCTATGGCAATGACACTGTAGTTATGGTTAAATTGCTCATCTTATCAGAAGAGCAGTTTTTGGGTGGCTTATATCTTTGGTGCTATTCGAATCCTCACGAAACTTTGCAAACAAAAGTATACAGCAAACTCTGAATTATTTAGTGAAGTTTTGTGCGATTTCGTCCAGAAAGAACAAAGTTATAGAGGGGTTCCCAAACTTTAGAATTCCGGTTAGACATAAATGGAAAAATGGTTTGCTTGCTGCTACAGCCCAAACCTATGGAAGGACTTGCAGCAAACGCATAGGAGAATTGACAGCCTGGTTCCGAAAGTGTGCTTTTGCAAATTTGGAGTTAATCCATCCAGTATATTTTTTTTAAATGTCCAAAAGGTAGTTTAAAATAATTAGTGATATCACCGTACGGTCTGTGGACTTACGTCCGGATTCAATGTCCGCAGACACCTCTGAGCCAATCAGGGAGCCGCATAATGGTCGCAGACATCGGCCACAGCCACTTGTTGGTCTGTTGTGAAGCGTGAGATGCATCAAAACGTTTGAAAATGATGGATTTGCAAACTGCAACCATGAGCCGCTAAAATTGCAGTAAAAAAATATTCAAAAACACAACTTTACACTTGTCAAACAAATGAAACAATATCTGGGGCGGTGAGGGGTTATAAGGATGGGATGGGATTAAAAAAAAGCCAGAAATCTGTGTTTTTCTTCCTCTGATGTCCGTGAGCATTCCAGATGTTCAGGGACATTGCTGTGATGTTCTGGAACTTGACAAATGTTCAAGGACATCCATGCATTTGTGTGCATTACAGGGATGGTGAAGAGCACTTATTAGACGGCTTATAACTTTGGTGCTGTTCAAAAAAACTGCACAAAATTTTGAAATACAAATGTAGACCCAACTTTGAATGTTGTTACAATAATTGGTGGAACATCCGCTTCTTCTTAATAGGTTGGAGAATATCTCTAATTTTAGCAGCGTTGCAAGACATTGGATGGAGTCATTGGGCCTCATTACACGGAAGGCGGTGAACCATGGCGCTATTAGCGCCATGGTTCATGCCGGTAAAATACCGGCACCGCCTTGGTGGAAAGGGAAATTACCGCCCCATTCCAAGGTTGGCGGGGCGGTAATTCCCCCTTCCACCATTGCCCTTCCCCATTCCCATTTTTGCCCCATAGGGCTGTATGGGAATGGGGAAGGCGCTAATTACAGTACCGCAAATTGCGGTACCGTAATTAGCTCCACTGGTCCCTTTGCAGGTTGGTTTTTAACGCCTGCAAAAAGCAGGTGTTAAATTCCCCAACCCACAAAGGGACCTTGTAGTAAGGCGGTAAGGATTTACCGGTACCAGTAAAATACCGGTACCAGTAAACCCTTACCGCCTACCGTGTAGTGAGGCCCATTTTTAGGTACAAGGACATAATGTGTGTTTGCAGAAAACTGGAAGAGGCAGATCCTGTCGCAGTGAGCTATGGCATTCCGGGGCGAGCAGCACTCTCCCCTATCCTATGTAACCTTTTTACATTTCCGTTTTTTAATGCTCTACAAAAAAAGATTTGGTTCTCAAATTACGCTGATGATTGGTTCTAAACACAGACTCAACAAACTATCACCAGAATACCAATCTTTCCGCATTGCTGGTCACGATATTCCGGTCAAAGAAAAGTCAAAATTCTAGTAATAACGTTTGACCAATCCCTGACTATGGCTGCTCGTGTTAATAATCTGGTATCGGCATCAGCCTACTATATCAAACTTCTTACACATATAAGACTTTTCTTGTCCCAAAATGGCTGTGAAACCATTGCTAGAGCCATTATATCCGCTAAAATTGATTACTGCTGATCACTCCTGATTGGAGTGAATAATGCCGAACTAAAAAAACTGCAAGTGGTGCAGAATAGCGCCATAAGAGCTATCATGGGCCTACGCAAATTTGCACATGTGTCTGAGGTAAAACGGAAGCTACATTGGCTAGCTATTCAGGAAAGAGTGGAATGTAGGCTGCTAACTATCACATTCAAAGCACTTGCAGGAGATGCTCCCCCTTATATCATTAATAGATTAAAAACTAAACAGGTAGCTCGCACACTTCGTTCTAATGGAGATAGGAACTGCCCCTATGAAATGCAACACCTTACCTTCCGATGTTAAAAACTGTAGGACGATCAAGGAGTTTACAAATAAACTCAAAACCCACCTCTTTATATGAGGTCGACGGCCATTGATTCTCTTGAGAGTAGTGCTAGGGTCTGGACCTGCGCCCGTATGCCTTCGGGCCATTTTGTTTGCACATAACAAATAACTAAATAAATAAATAAAATTGGTGCTGTTTTGTCTATAGAGGCAAAATTAGAGAGGGGTCCCAAAATGTGTGGATGGCTTATAACTTTGACACCCTTTGGCGAATCGGCACAAACGTCTGCAAAAAGATTATAGACCACATTTTGAATGCTTGTGTAAAGTTTGAAGGGATTTTATCAAGAGGGGGGCAAAACTATAGTGGGGTCCCAACATTTTTTGAAATTGGGATAGGATGGAATGGGAAAAGACATTCTGCTCATGGCTACAGTTCGAAGTGCTGGACAGATTTGCAGCAAACATGTGCGAGGAGCATTGGCAAGGACCTGAAAGCATGCACATCTGTGCTGCGTTTTATTTTCTGAAACGTGTCAAATGTTGGTACAAAAAATAGTGATATAACTCTGGTGCCTGGGCAGTGGACCTGGCACCTGGCAAGGACATATGTGTACTCTGGTTTGGTTATTTGGGCCTGCGGCATGGGCAAAGCCCATACTTCATGGATTGTGGACACTGGCCATGGATGCAAGCCATGAGCACTGGCCATAGGTCACATTATGGGGTATAGTGGCCCTGGACAGGATGCAGGGTAGGTGCAGTGGATAACAAGGGTGGTTTGGTGGGCAGGGGCCATGTCGAGCCTCATGCCTTAGGCAATTCAACCATAACTTGCATCCCAGCATGCAGTGCTGAAAATGATACACATCAGTATGAGCTGCAAAAAATATGTTTATTAAAGGAGTTTTGTAGTCCTTTCATATATGTTAAAAGGGCAATTATTAATAATGCACTGCTGTAATATCATGAAACATTTTCTCTAATAAAAACCTATGAAATTCATTGAAAAAAAAGTTGTTAAAGAGACGTTATGGTTGCAAGGAAAAATCAAAATACCAAAGAAATGTGCCAGTTATAGTAAGCTATGCAACCATAAATCGCACCCCTGCCATGCAATACTAACATTAACACCCACGACATCAAAGATGACATCATAAATTGGCTGTCTGCGTTTCATTATTTTGGAAGAGAGCATTGGGAAGTTTGCATTTCGAGGAGTTTCTTTTCTGTTGTGCAGTGTGCTCCAAACTCGGGTATAATCTCCATAATTATACATCAGTACATGACTAGAAGCACGTGCCGCTCACCCATCTAGGGTGTCATTGTGCGCTGGTGGGAAGTGGCAGGATAGTACAAACAGCTTTCCGTTACAATTAGTAACTGAAGCAACTTGCAAGCAATCCTGCTAGCTCGTTCTCTCATTTCCGGCCATTTTCCTGTCTTGGATTGTCAGAAAAGGCCAACGAGACCCCACTGGCGATGAACTGTCAGCACGTTTCATCCGCAAAGGTCACGCTCACTCAAAATGGAAAGCTCTTGAATCCTTGAATTCTCTGTGCTAGACTGGATGTGTGATGACAAACAGGAGGCCAGTGCACGATTCACAACGGCACCCTTGCAGGGGCCAGCCAATCGAAACACAGCGAACTAGAAATGGGTTTGTTAGCACTTTCGGCCCCAGAGCCTTTTGCAAAAGCAGTAAAAGAGAAATTTCAGACACCAAATAACACAGAACCGCCAAACTCTTTTCACATGCACTCCTCTTGCTGCAAACAGTGTGTTCCCTTTCCGAACTACAGCCTTTCTCTTCGAGTAGCATTCAGTGTCAAGACCATATCAAACAAACACAATCATCTCAGCGAACCCTGCTCCTAGTATTTCAATTCATCTGGCCCACCTCCTTTTTAAGACCCTGTTTCATGATAACCCTTGAGGCGCCATAGAATTTAAAGTCTCCCACTAGGGATACCATGCTGTCCTCACATCATGTATTGCTTCATATGTGAGCACAACACCATTTGGATTTTTTGCAGTGAGCTGTACTAGGGGCAAAACAAAAGAAGTTTTAGCTTTAGCGTCCATTTGCAAACACCAGCGCAATCAAGCTTCCACCATTTCAAACTAGCGCTCAGTCAACTTTGGTCACCTCATGCCAGGGCAGAACGGCTTCCTTCTTTTATTCTTCACATATTGCTGAAACAGGCCTGCTAGAATCCGTCCACACTATAGAAAGCCATGTTTTTTTTCGCCAGTTCCACTTTGTCTCTTTTAACCTGTTGATTTTCTAGAATGTGCAGGTATGCAGGGCGTGTGCACACAGGGGTCCTTTCTTTCTCAGGTTAGTCTAGGGACTGCAGACCTGTCGGTAAAGCTCTCAGACTTTGCTATATCTTTTCTCGCTTCAGATACTCCTTGAGGGCCTTGTCTGTCAGGTTGTCTTTTTTCAAATAGTGGTCTTTTAAAAGCATAACTCGCTTGACACTTTCTAGATCTATTCTTTGTTGGAGACGACCCAAGGTCATCTGCCAGCGCAGCAGTGGGAGGAGCATTCGTTTTTTTGGAGACTCTTTCACATTGGCCAATCATGTCTTCATGTCTGTGTTACTGTTTAGGGCCCATATTGTGGTGTCACGTGCCGGAGGGTAGCCGGTCACATGTCAGGGGCGGGGAAAAACGGAAATAAAGGAATCACCGGAACTGGCATAATAACGCCAGTGACGGGTTTATGCACCATCATGAGCGGTTGTATTTTGTTTATGCGCAGCGACGCGCTGTGCCACGCGGCCTGGTCAGGCCTAGCACCAGTGTCGGGCCCCAGCATCTGCCCGCGCCCAACACCACACTGGCGACGAGGAGCAGCGAAAGAGCCCAGTGCGCTCTCTACATAAACATCATCCTGCCTGCAAGGAGAGAGAGGCCCTCTAACGCCCCACGGAGCTGCATATCAACACGCGAGGAACACGCGGCCGATTAGCATGCCAGGAAGCAGAGCCTCAGTCTCGTACCTCCAACGTTCTAACACACGGCCTGACATACAAGGAAGCAAAGCCTCGTTTCCACACCCCCAACATTCCAAAGCTGCCACGACGTACGAAAGATCAAACAAAACATCATTATTATACCCCAACTTTCCATATGAAACACGGACACGCTGGCAGTACGAAGGCACAGCAAATAACAAGAAACTCCAAGCACCACAAGCCAGGGAGACAGTGTTGCATATAGAAAATACCATTTCACGCAACCAAACATCTGCCAGGACACTGGTGAGTAAAATCATAAGGGCTAAAACAGGCCTGGGACCAGACAGAGCCCCTCTCACCCAAAGAAGGGTGCAGCGAGTGAAACACCACAGCGCCAACAATGCCCAGCGCCGAGACAAGCCCCTCGAGAGCTAGCGCGAGCCCTTCAGCAGGGAGGAATGTCAACCCAGATCACCCCGACCCAGCGCTAACCACGCTCATGCCGCCTTTTGACCCTTTCACCACAGGAGCAGCCATTCGCTGGGAGATTTGGCTGCAGCAGTTTGAAATGCACCTCGATGCAAGGGAAATCACACTAGCGAAGAAGAAACGCACATTCCTCCTGCTCAACATCCAAGCAGCAGCGCTAAGGCTGTTCAACGCAATCCCATACTGCGGAGACTCAGACAACTACGACACTGCAAAGAACGCACTCACCAACATGTTCAGGCCCGACCTCAATCCCGACTATGAACGCTTCCATTTCTGCATGGCCAGACAGCGTGAAAATGAAACAGTAGACAAGTTCCACACACGCCTACGCGAAATGGCAGTCGGCTGTGAGTTCCCCAACGAGAAGTTCGCCATTCGCCTCCAGATCATAAACGGAATCTCATCCGAAAAACTGAGGAGGGCCATCCTGTCAGAGTGGAATGTATGCCTATCCCAGATCCTGGAAATGGCGCGCCTCCGTGCACAAACGGAAGACCAGGTGGCGGTAATTGAAGCAGCAATCCAAAGACTCCCGCTTGACAATCCGAAGCCAACGGAAGATGCTGCAGCCATATCGAGGCACCAGAACACCCAAGGACATGGAGAGCGAAGAGGAAACGCCTCCAAACCCAAAACATTGCAAGGGAGAGACAATGCATGCAAATGGTGCGGCGGCCCATGGCACGGGGTGAATCTTGCCCTGCATGGGGATCAACATGCCGCAAGTGCAACCGCCTTAACCACTAGGCAGCAGTCTGCCTAAATCCACCAAACAGGGGTGACCGCGAGCAAACACTGCAGCAGACACAAGAACGCCGTAAAAAGGTTGCCCCGTGAAACATCTCGTCAACCAAGCAAAAAGGGAAGAGCGAGAGCAGTAGATCACACCCAGAGGTCACCAGACACTAGCGAAAGCGAAGACAGTGAGGACAGTGCGTCCCCCGACAGAAGAGACAAAGACAAACAGAGAAAAACTAGCAAACGGATACACCGCGTACACCTCATCTCGGCCGTAGAGCCACAACGGTCCAGGCAACGAAAGAGGCCATCATGCACTATCACCTGTGTCTATGACCACGCGCAGTGGAGAACCACTGCGCGTGGTCATAGACACAGGCGCGACCGTCAACGTAATGCCCATATCGACTTTCAACAAACTCCACCCAAGGCCCAAACTCCAAGAATGGAAAGTTCTACTATATGCATACGGCTGCAAGAAACCCCTGCCGGTGCAAGGGTCGTTCAAATCAGACTTCTCGCACAACAACAACATGTACCGAGCACAAGTCTACCTTGTCTAAGCTGTAGAACCGCCAAGAAGCTGAAACTAATTCACTTTGCCTTCAGCATCGACAATCTGCTAGAACAACAGCACAAGGTATTCCAAGGCATCGGTGCCTGAGGGGCAGATCCATCAAACTCCACATCGACCCCACCATCGAACCAAAAGCGGTACGCCATTGCCGAGTACCGTTCCACATGAGAGAAGCCAGGGAAAAGGAACTGGAGAAGCTGGGAAACCAGCATAATAGAGAAGACCTCCGGCTCACCCCGTGGGTATCCCCCATGGTAGTCGCAAAGAAACCCAAACAACCCAACACAGTACGAATCTGCATTGACATGAGGCTCCCCAACGCAGCCATCAGGAGAGAACACCACATTACACCAACCATAGATGAACTCATCGTCGACCTAACGGGTGCAACCATATTCAGCAAGCTTGACCTTAGATCTGGCTACCATCAACTCAAACTAGCCAAGGCGCCGAGATACATCACCACGTTCTCCTCCCACCTCGACTGCGACGCTACAAGTGGCTAAATTTCGGAATATCGTCAGCCGCCGAAGTATTCTAGCATGAAATTCGGAAGGTTCTCACCGGCCTAGAAGGGACAATGAACATCAGCAATGACATCATCGTATATGCATCCAACGAAAAGGAACACCTCAAGCGCCTCGCGGTGGTCCTACGCAGGATAGAAGAAGCCAGGCTGACCCTAAATGCCAAAAAGTGTGAATTTGGAAAGGAAGAACTATGCTTCTTTGAGTACATCTTCAACGCAAAGGGGGTGTCGCCGGATCCGGCTAAAGTCAACGACATCAAAAGCACCAGAGCCCCACAATCAGCCACAGAAGTAAGTAACTTCATGGGAATGGCAACGTACTGTGCAAGATTAATTCCAGACCTCGCCACCATTGCAAGTCCCCTCTGCGAACTAACGAAAAAGGACCAAAAATGGGAATGGTCGCCGACCCACCAACAAGCCTTCCAGCGGATCAAGGACACTCTATCTGCATCCACCACGATGGCCTTTTTCGACATTGAGAGGCACACGGAACTCCTGGTCGACGCCAGCCCAGTCGGTTTAGGAGCTGTGCTTACCCAAACGGACAACGACGGAAAAGTCCACCCAATTCGTTTTGCCAGTCGTGCGCTAACCAAGACAGAACAAAATTACGTCCACATAGAGAAGGAAGCCCTTGCAATCCTATGGGGGTGTAGACACTTCAAAGTCTACCTGCTGGGCAAACAAGCAAAAGTGTTCTCTGACCACAAACCACTTATCCCAATCTTCAGAGGATCAGCACCCCATCCCCCAGTACGCATTGAAAAATGGATGCTACAACTCCAGCCCTACAACATATACCGACCGGGGACGGATAACCCAGCCGACTACCTGTTTCGCCACCCGTGGCCTGCCACTGACCAGGAAGAACGCCACGGGATGGAGACAGATGAACATGTGTGCCACGTGGTAGCCTGCGCCCGACCACGAGCCCTGACCCTGTAGGAGATAGCCAACGAGACTGAGGCGGACACCATTTTAACCCACACCACCACCGGCATCCAATAAGGAAATTGGAAGAACTTCCTTACCTCCATGGCTCAGCGCACCGCATCTGCCCAAGTGAAGCTCCAAACACTGTTCAGAATCCGCCACAAACTTACAGTGGCCCCCGAAGGGGTAATACTCAAAGGCCACCGAATTGTGCTGCCTGAATCACTAGAAGAAAGAGCTCTCAAACTAGCGCATAGCGGCCATCAAGGCATCGTGAAAACAGCAGCATACCTAAAATCCAGGATGTGGATGCCCAACATGCAACAGCGAGTGACGGAGCTGGTAGGGGCCTGCGCGGCCTGCCAAGCCACCCGGAGAGCCGAGAACCCAGAACCCATCATCAGCGCCCCGAGAAGCAGCAAGCGGTGGGAAGCCGTCAGCATTGATTACTGCACCATTGTGGGAGAAAGCTACCTACTCGTCCTGATCGACGGATCCAGCAGGTATCCCGAAGTCGAACACGTGGCATCCACCAATGCCGAGACAATGACTCTTGCATTCGAGAAAATATTTGCAATACATGGAATCCCATCAAAAATCAAGAGCGTCAACGGGCCGCCCTTCACCAGCCAAGAACTACGCCAATTCTTGCAGGATCTCAACATACAACATAAGCGGATCACCCCAGGATGGCCACAGGCAAACAGCGATGCCGAACGATTCATGGGGTCGCTCAACAAGGTCATCCACATCGCAAAAGAAAGGGGACACTCCTGGCTGAAGGCAGTATATCGGTTTCTGAGGACCCACAGGCAGACCCTGCATTCCTCGACAGAAATCAGCCGAGCGGCACTCATGTTTGGGGTACCCATACAGGCAGAGCTCCCCATACACCCCAGGTGGGTAGCACCGGAGCCAGACCTCCCACCCATAAATGCCAAGAGGGCGAAACGAAACGAAAAGGAGAGTATCACTCGGCGAGCCAGCCAACAGGAGCTAGCACCCAGAGACACAGTCATCGTCGAGAACCGAGCCACCCCTAAGAAGATGTCCCTCAACTTCGAATTCCAACCCTGGACAGTCAGTGCCGCGAATCACAGCATGATCACTGCCACCAGGGCAAGCGAGACAGTGACGAAGAACATTTCCCACTTCAGAAAAGTACCGCCTGAGCTATGGGAAGAAAGCCCAAGAACCACAAGAGAAGGAACAGGATTGCCCTGCTAACTGCAAGGCCAAGTGACACCCGGACTCCATGAAGTGCCGAGAGAACCAAAGACACCCAACCGGCAAGAAGATGAAGTCCAGCCCGAGAGCCCACAAGGAGATGATCCAGAGAGAAGCCACCCCCGATACCACCTGAGGGAAAGGCCGAAACCTTCATCCCGCCTCCAAGGGTACACGGTGGACGGAATCTACCAGCAGGTGATCCTGCCCAAATGAATCCCAAGAGACTAGAGTAGACTGCACCTGTTGTGATGTGTTGTTGTTACATGTTGCGAGAAAAACAATCCAAGTTGAGGAGGAATGTGGTGTCACATGCCGGAGGGGAGCCGGTCACGTGTCAGGGGCGGGGAAAACGGAAATAAAGGAATCACTGGAACTGGCGTAATAACACCAGTCTGGGTTTATGCACCATCACGAGCGGTTGTATTTTGTTTATGCGCAGCGACGCGCTGCGCCACGTGGTCTGAGAGAGAGAGCACGTTAAGCATCCACTAAACTGCCCTGCATACCATTTCCAAAATCCAGTGTATTTTGTTAAAATTTCCCTTGGTTTTCTTTCAAACAAAATCCAAGTTTTGATACCTTTTATTGGTTGGACTAACAAAATAAATCATGCTTCAATGGTATACTACATTAGCTTTCAAAGTCCCATATACTTTATCAAATGATGTCACGGAGCGCTAAGAGATGCTAAAGCAAAGAGAATTTTTCTTTCCCCAAAAAGCAAATCTCCTCACTTTAAACTCCGTCTGATGCAGGTAGAATGTCCACAGTGTTCAGACCACCTTATCTGCAGGGCAAAATATCTAAGGCCACAAAAGACCGGGAATATGGGCCTCATATTCTGGCAGCATTGGGAATGCCAAGAGAAGAAGGCACAGTTTACGCATTGTGTTCACAAACCTAGCTGCAACAAAAGTGTGGTTTGCTCAAAAACCTTAAAAGGGGCCCCCACTCCTAGAGTTGTACAAATAACTCATATGTGCCTACATCACCAACAATCAGACAGTGTCTGGGAAAAAATTCTGGTTTGACTCCACCGCCACCAGAAAGTGAGCCTAAATTTGTGCATACTTGATTCAGCTTGCTGCCCCATGACCAGCATGGAGCATCCCCACAAACATGGCAAGCATGCCCCTTCCAACACCCACAGTCGCCAGGACACCTTCCCAACCTCTCAAATGTCCCTGCCACTGGTCTAGGGGCCCCCGAGATCTTGCCTCCCACATATGCTGAATCTGGCAGGTGATGGTACTGAAGGTATGCCCGCTCCACCACCACAACCCTCCTCTGCCCAGGCAGCTCTCACTGTTTCACCACTGACACAGGACCAAGCAAGCCTGTACAGCTCTGCTCCTCCTCTGAACGCGTGCAGAGTTGCACTGCGCAGCCCCGCCCCTTCGAACGCAGTGGAGTCTCAGAGAACAACTGCCCAGGCCACTGGGACAGTACAAATACTGAGGCCTTTGGCCAATCTAAATGCAGCTCACATTTGGTCAGCAAGTGCATGCTGCATTTAGGCCCTATGAGCATCCTGCATGACTGTGCTCATAGCTCTAAAGTGGCAGGCCAGCTTAGTACTCTTTCGCCACCAGAAGGCTGAAGTAACAATTAAACATTTCTGTGCTTTGACCTGTCAATGACAATTGCTTCACTGGCCTCCACTCATGAGGCTAATTTTTGGTGTCCAGAGCTCCTTTAATTTAGCTCTGGCTGAGAGCTAGAATAGTCTTTAGACAGACCTAAAAAAAAAAATCTATGCTGTAACATTTTTTACCATGCAGTGCGGTTTTACCACCACTTTGGAAATGAGGATCTTGGTCTGCATTCAGTTTGCTGCGCACATTTCTGATGTGGTTACGCGTCAGCGTGAGGTCAAGCATTCTTCTGCAGTTCCAACGTCAACAACACAAGCAAATCCCGTTTTCGGAATGACAGCATTCAGGCTACGTCAGCTGGGCTTAGGCTGTTCGAAATGTCAAACGTGAGTAATGGTACCCAGGCTTTGCAGCTCCCTGTGTGATCACACATTACGTCGTGTTCTTGTGGTACCACGCACATTTTTCTCTGTTTGTATCTCCTGCAAACAAACTTTGAAGTGGGGTTTGTAACACGCATAAAAACATGGAGAGGCAATTTTGCATGAAAGCACTGCAGTAAGTCCATCACGTGTCCCCTCAGTTTGAAGACATTTGACACCCCCACATGATCTTTGGGCCGTTGTGCTGCTTAATTGTAGGGTTGCCGCAATGCTATGAGCTCCATGCTTGAAGAACATTTCAAAAGGATCTGGCCTAGCAGTAAACAAGGAAACGGAAGATAACCCAGAACATAATGGTGAGGGAGTTATTTTTGGACGAAAACGTTTGTAAATGGTTTTAGGTGTTTATCTCAAGTTCATAAAAGAGGCGACACTTCACGGGGCTGATAGTAGCAGGGGCGGCACTGGGATTAAAGTGCAAGGAGCCATGCAGGAGCGTATGGATTCGGGTGGCAGGGGGATTAAGAAGTGTGAGGTGGGGGGAACAGAAGCAATGAAATGTGCTGGGAGAAGGGTACGGGGTTAGAAAAGAAAATAGGGGGGGCTTTAGTGTAGAGTCAGAGACAGGGTATGTGTGCAGGAAGCGTAGTGTCCCGCTCTCGGGGCACCGGAGCGTGACACAGTTTATACTGGGATCAGCCAGAGGGATACACAGGCTGCGATCACGCAGCGGATCTCAGGATAGGGGTCACCCTGCTGATGTCGGGATCACCCGACCTGATTCCAAAGCTGGGAGCACCCAGCATCCATTAGCATCGGCCCTGTGGTCACACAACCCGGGGCTCAGACACCGCCCGTGGTCACACAGCAAGTACAAACCAAAGAAACACATGGACACAGAGTTGCCGATCACCGGGTCTCTACTGCAAGGTCCGCACGTGCATGCAGAGGTCCCATTTATTGGCTCAAGTCATGACGAGGTCATGACTCGTATTCTTAAAGGGGCAACACACCCCAGTTAAAGGGGCGATACACCACACTCCTCCTTTATTATAACAAAACCAAACAAAACAGTAACAACATCCCCGCAACCGAGCCCACAACTTTGGTGCATTTCAGTCTGCACACCAGTACTATCACACATGTACTCAAACACAGCAAACTTTGGTGCTTTCCAGTCCGAGCACCCGACACGCAACAGCCATTTTCCTGGATCAGAATATTCCTGGATCAAACTGTCGTCCCTGGGGAGTTATACTCCGCTCTCCCCGCCTTCGCTGGAGGCACCCCTAGCTAACTTGTATTACTGCAAGACAATAAGAATACATTCCCGTCTTCGTCATCCTCCGCATAGCCAAACTGCCTTCTCTGGTCCTCTGCCACCTGGGCCGTGGCTGTTTTGGGCGGTTTCCTACCGGTAGCTTGTCTTGTTTCCTCCCTTGAAGCACGCCCTGCTGCTGGCCCCAGAGGGCTGGCAGGTGATGTGGCTGGGCAGTACCTTTGCGAAATGGTCTTAAAGTGGAACTCGTCTTCCTTCGTGACCAATCCCCGTTTCTTGCCAGCTTACTCTCTTGCCATTTGCCCATGACACACACCTCCTCCAATTTCACCCTCTGCATGGGGGCTTCCAGCTTGAGCTGCTGCCTGGATATATCCATGGCCGTGGCACACACCTCTGTCAACTCCTGGGGCACGTCCCAATTCTAGGATTCTGTCCAAACTCAGCCCTGGCACCAGGAGGACCTGCTTCCACAGCTTGGCGGAGCTACAGCCATAAATTATCTGGGCCCTGACCTTGTCATCCTCAAAGTTGCCCAGAGCGCAGGATAGTACGATATTCCGAAGCTTTCCATGAAACGCATCTAAGCTCTCCCCTTCCTCTTGTCTCGCGCATCTAATCCTGAACCGTTATAGCCCTGATTGATCATGGGCATAACATATTCATTCAGCGCGACAATGGCAGTGGGCTGCAAAGTCTTAAACAGCTTCTGGACAGCTGGGCCTGCTGAGTAGAGCAGAGTTGGCCGTTTTGCCCTTTCTTTGATCTCCACTGCCTCAAAATACAGCTCAAGGTTCTCCACCCACGCCATCCAACGAGGTCCCAGACTAGCAGGTGCTCGTACTACATCAAAAGCATACAAGGGCGGAAGCTGTCCATTCTGCTGATACGCCCCTTGGCGTCATTCTACTCATCCCCCATAATGGGCCCCTGATGTTGCACAGTTCGCTGTCACAAGGGCGCACAAACACTCCCTGGGGAGCCGCTACCCTTCTGGGTTTCTAGGTTTCCCCACCAGTGACCACTTCCTCAGGATGTTCCTGAAGCCCCCTGCTGCCCAGATCCAGTGCCACAGTGGGTGGGGTTTTCACTTCCTCAGGGTTGCTCCGACACAGAGCACAGATGACCCCCCCCTGATTGATTGGCTGTCAGGGACTGTCCTTGTACACCTGCGCAGTGTACACCAAAGGATGCATGCAGGCCCTCACGTGATGCCTGCTCCGTGTGCAGCGCCTGGATGATGCAAGCCCTCGTATGTGACTCCTGCTGTCCCCTTAGCCCAAGGAGTGCTGGTAGCCCATGTCAACACTCCAGTATGGAGTGTTGACATGTTATCATCCTTGATGACGACTGCTGGCAGCAGGTCACAGGTCCCTCCTGCAGCGTGCACTTACTTGATGGGAAGGACAGCGCGAGCACACATCGCTCCTCTTCTCCTCCCTACGCCCTTCCTTGATGGGCTGGGCAGCGCGAGCCATGCGGCTCCTCTTCAACTCCCTCCACACGGAGACGCTGGCGGCTGCCAGTCATGCCGCAGCGCTCCTCAGATTTCACCGCCAGTGGGCCTGGTAGTCCCCAGGCCATGCCCACTCTCAGTTTGCGGCCAACGCCGCATCTCCTTACACGTGGCCGATGCTGCTTTTCTCCTTCTCAGGGGAGGGGTACAAGGGTTTGCCTTCCCAGGGAGCACCACATAGACCCCTTGCAGGACCCAGCAAAGACGCCGGACAGCCACAGGGGTTGCACAGGCTCCTCCAGGGCATGGTGGCCCGACCTCCTCATCGCCAGTGTAGTGTCCCGCTCTCAGGGCACCGGAGTGGGACACAGCTGATACCGGGATCACCCGGAGGGATACACAGGCTGTGATAACGCAGCAGATCTCAGGACAGGGGTCACCCTGCTGATGTCAGGATCACCCGACCTGATACCAATGCTGGGGGCACCCAGAATCAATTAGCCTGGGCCCTGTGGTCACACAGGCCGGCTCTCAGACACAGGTCATGGTCACACAGCAAATACAGCACCAAAGAAACATACAAACACAGAGTTGTCGCTCACTGGGTCTCTGCAGCAGTACACGCAGAGGCCCCTTTTATTGGCTCGCGACATGACTAGGTAATGACTCGTACTCTTAAAGGGCCAACACTCCCCAGTTAAAGGGCCAACACACCAAAGGGAGCACACACGAATCAGAGAGCTAAACCTGAGGACCAAGATCAGGCGAGTCTGGCCAGTGGGAAAGTGTAAGAAAGGAGGCAAGTAAGAGGGACGGTCCCCACGTAGCACAATAAGAAGGAGGAGCAGGTATTATTGTGCTGTACACACCGGGACAGGAGCAGAAGTTAAAACCAAGATGGCCACTGAAAGCAAAGCGAGGATACAAGGATGGATAAGTGCAGGGAATGTCCACATGACTCTGGGGAAGTCGCTCATAAGGTCATAATCCCAAGTTAAATTCAACAAGTGTTTGTAGGTAGGTTTGTCCATAAAACAGTCACTCACAGATCCATCCTAGTTCTCCATGCCTGAGTATTCCCTCATCACACAGGACGATGAAGATGGTTCTTCATAGAGTCAAGTTGCCATTGATTTCTTCCCCATTGGGTAATGTTCAGGCTGTTGTCATTATAGCTGTTCGCTAAGGGCAATGTCTCTTGACAGTCTTTCCTCTTTGGGTTTTGTCTTGTCTCGTAGAAACCTATCATAGGCTTGACTTCTCTTATTGTTTGTGATTTTCACCATTGCTCAACATCGAGGGGACCTAGGGATGTCAGACACCCCAGGGAGTCGCTGGGCTAGCATTGACTTGTGCTTGACCACTTGGTAACTATTCTTCAGTGCTGTCGGTGTGTTTGCCAATCTTAGTTGATCTGGGTTATGGCTCCCGGATAGCCTCAATCTGGTTTGCTCTTTCAGTGGTGCTTAGGTTTGGGCTTACTACCATGGCAACCATCACATTTCTTATTTCAGGAAAATTGTACTTGTGTGAAAGTAGCATCTGCAACTTCTCCACTCAACAAGGCTTTCATCTATCTCGGCCCTTCCACGTTGACCTCTCTCCAACACAGCTGCCACAAGCCCCACTTCCTAAATCCTTAATCCCCCTCTGTCCCTGCCCATACCTTTCTTCTCCCCACCTTATTCGCCTAGCACTTACTTTTCTCTTCCTTTGCTCTCTTAAGCTTGCTTCCCACCATCCTCCTTCTGATCTTTCTCTTCTGCAATTGCTCTCTTTCCCTCATCCTGCTTCCTCCTTTCACTTGATGGTTCTCGTTCTCTGGCCTTCCCTCTTCCTACTGATAGTTATTTTTTGCTTGCCTTATTCCTGGCTCCAGGTAGTTTCATGCTCCCCTCCTTCATCCAAATCGCCCCTCTCCTCCTTCCTTCGGACCTTCCACTCATCACATATATTCCTCGCCCTGCTCCTTCCACTCCTCACATATATTCCTCGCCCTGCTCCTTCCACTCCTCACATATATTCCTCGCCCTGCTCCTTCCACTCCCCACATATATTCCTCGCCCTGCTCCTTCCACTCCTCACATATATTCCTCGCCCTGCTCCTTCCACACCTCACATATATTCCTCGCCCTGCTCCTTTCACTCCCCACATATATTCCTCGCCCTGTTCCTTCCACTCCTCACATATATTCCTCTCCCTGCTCCTTCCACTCCTCACATATATTCCTCGCCCTGATCCTTCCACTCCTCACATATATTCCTCGCCCTGATCCTTCCACTCCTCACATATATTCCTCGCCCTGCTCCTTCTACTCCTCACCTATCCTGCTCCTTCCACTCCTCACATATATTCTTCGCCCTGCTCCTTCCACTCCTCACATATATTCCTCGCCCTGCTCCTTCCACTCCTCACATATATTCCTCGCCCTGCTCCTTCCACTCCCCACATATATTCTGTAATGGTCCACTGCCTTACCAACATGTGTCTCCTATTACCTGGTGGAATGTGGCCCGAACGGTGTTCCGTGCATTAGAAATCCTGGGGTAACCGTAAGCAGCAGTTTGCCGGCTGCATACCTTGGTCCAACTGTTCTCTTCTTTGGTCGTTCATGGCTCATGCGCATGACCTCGTGGAAAACAGTGTATCTCATTTCCTCCATGAGGCATGCTTCGTGATGGATGACGAGGCTGAGGATGGTGGGGAGTTCCTAGAGAGTCTGCCGTGTCCCGCCTCCGTGGTTGATTTAAAGTAGTGGGTGATCTCCACTGGCCTCCAGTGTTTATCTTTCCCCACTTCTCGACCGCCTCACAGGCCGGGGGGTCAAGGGACGGGCACAATCATACATAGAGTATGATGCTGCTGAAGTGGCTACAGTTATATTAGGGAGAAAGAAAGAAAGAAAGAAAGAAAGAAAGAAAGAAAGAAAGAAAGAAAGAAAGAAAGAAAGAAAGAAAGAAAGAGAAAGAAAGAAAGAAAGAAAGAAAGAAAGAAAGAAAGAGAGGAAGGGAAAGAAAGAAAGAAAGAAAGAAAGAAAGAAAGAAAGAAAGAAAGAAAGAAAGAAAGAAAGAAAGAAAGAAAGAAAGAAAGAAAGAAAGAAAGAAAGGGAGGGAGGGAAAGAAAGAAAGAAAGAAAGAAAGAAAGAAAGAAAGAAAGAAAGAAAGAAAGAAAGAAAGAAAGAAAGAAAGAAAGAAAGAAAGAAAGAAAGAAAGAAAGAAAGAAAGAAAGAGAGGGAGGAAGGGAGGGAGGAAGGGAAAGAAAGAGAAAGAAAGAAAGAAAGAAAGAAAGAAAGAAAGAAAGAAAGAAAGAAAGAAAGAAAGAAAGAAAGAAAGAAAGAAAGAAAGAAAGAAAGAAAGAAAGAAAGAGAGAGAGGAAGGGAAAGAAAGAATGAAAGAGAGAAAGAGAGAAAGAAAGAAAGAAAGAAAGAAAGAAAGAAAGAAAGAAAGAAAGAAAGAAAGAAAGAAAGAAAGAAAGAAAGAAAGAAAGAAAGAGAGGGAGGAAGGGAAAGAAAGAAAGAAAGAAAGAAAGAAAGAAAGAAAGAAAGAAAGAAAGAAAGAAAGGGAGGGAGGAAGGGAAAGAAAGAACGAAAGAAAGAGAGAAAGAAAGAAAGAAAGAAAGAAAGAAAGAAAGAAAGAAAGAAAGAAAGAAAGAAAGAAAGAAAGAAAGAAAGAAAGAAAGAAAGCAAAGCTAAAACGAAGATGAAGTATTAAATGGGATTAGATGAAGGTGGATTCATGGACTATGTTGAGTAGTATGAATGTAAGAAGTAGGCAACATACTCAATTTTATTTGCCCAACAAAGAAAAAGCCGCCGACATTTTTCATTCTACTTTTGTGTTAGTTCAATTTTTTAACTCATATATCCTTATCCCGGTGGTAGGCTGCTAGCACTCTCAGTCTAAAGTTGCACCCATGCTCGTCTCCATTTTTTTAAAACACCCCCTTTCCTCGATTTCAACATTTATTTTAGCACTCCTTATTACCGAAATCAGGGAGTCAGTAAAACAAAAATAAATCACCTTTATGCTTGAAAATGTCTTTTTTATTTCGAACTGCACGGGGGTCACGTGGGAGAGGAAGAAGGAAAACGAGAAAGAGAGCCGGTGATGCCCGCTGGCATAAAGGGCGCTGCTGTTTGAGCTGTGCGGCTGTGCGGCTGTGATCCCTGCGATCCCCCCACTTATCTGTGTAGGATTTTGACAGCTTCAGCTTCAGCTTCTGATCATCGTGTCTCCGCTCCAATTCGCGTAAGTCTGACGGATCCAGCAATCAGCGGTTGAGGAGAGCGGAGCATTCTTCTTCTTTTTTTTTTTTTCTTCATTTCCTGAGACCAGTCACGTGAACGGAGTCACGTGACCACATTGCAACACGCCCACTGGAAGATCGCGATAAAATCATCACAGCGCGACCCTTGTGGCGTGAAGCCCGCTGGCATAAAGGGCGCTGCTGTTTGAGCTGTTTGCGGCTGGAGTCGGTTGGAGTCGGTGTGATCGCCCATCATGGGTATCCTGTCGGATTCCGACCTGATAGAAGACCCGATAGAAGAAACCACAAAGGTTTCCTTTACTGCTGACGACACAAGGGAGACAAGGAAGGTGAGTGATGCTAATAATCTAGAGCCAAAACTGTCCACATGTCCGCTGAACAATTTACATGTAATTATTATGGCTCAAACCACTTCACCGCTCATGACTGCACATCCAATCGCTCTTGCACAACCTTCCAAATCCCCGTCCCTTGACTGTATGAATGATCTATCTCTACATACACTCTCACAGCCAGCAATTGACTCAGCCTCATGCTCCGGCAATATTGAAGTCAATATAGCAAGCAGGAATTCCATGCAAAACAAACTACCTGCCTCTACCATACCAATAGAATCCAGTGACGCGGCTCAAATGCGCCAAAACAACCCTCTTGAAAAAGTAAATGGCTCAGGAGAGACAATATAACATGTATCACCACTTTCAACGGACCATCTTGACATCCTGTCAGATAACGCCCAGACTATCAATCTATCCGAGGCACTTGAAATAACGGCAGAACCAACTCAACAGGTAGCACCGCCAAAAAAAAACTTGAAATCGGCTGTTGATGATCACACTAAAGGCGATCAAAATACATCATAGTAACAAACTCTCCTTATCATCACTCAGCTAAGGTTCCGCGTGAGTGCACCAATTCAACTCTGATGCAAGCGGTTAATCCTAGCACATCGACACCCGCCTCAGTTGCTGTTTTCAACAATAATCACCGAAAATTTGATTTCGACACAATGTCACATCAACAGGAAGCCCTAAGTCAAAGGTGTCTTAATGTCTCAATGCTTGGAGGCGGCAAGACCAAGCAATGTTATCCTTTTCCTAGAAAACAACTGTCCATGCCTTACCACCTTCCTGAAAAATGTATATGGCATACTGGAAGCCACGAGCATGGGCGTTTAAGTCACAAACCCTCTTACCGTACTGGTTTGCATACATCACTAACAAGTGACTCAGAAGTTTCAGATCAACAACTTCTGGATTCTGCTTCAAAACTGGAAGCACTAGAACGCCGTTTAGAAGACAAGTCTGCGAGCTCCATCGGCACAACGCACTTACAGTGCTCAGATATCTTCAGATTTAATTCGAAATCACGGCAACCATCCTCTTATGCAACCGTACCCTTGTTAGGGGCTCCCTCCGAAACAAAAATAACTCACTATGGGATGCCTCGGTTCAGGTCGCCTTCGAACCAGAAGAACCCAAAGTGAATTTTCAAGACAATACTACACAAACCATCAGGACACCAGATAAAGATATTCAGGCCAAACTACCATTAGAGGCAACTGTGGAAAACAACTTTACCATAATAACAACCATGTCTGCAGTAATGGCCCCATTCATGAAGCTATATGAACAAATAGCAGACCAACTAAAAGATCAGACAACAGTCATCGCCATGATGACCTCAAAAATTATATTTGTTGAATCCTTCATCACAGCTATTCAAAAGGACCTCGACATGAATCAAGCGAAAGTCGCAACTCTTCTCCATTCCATACTTGATCCACTCATCAAAGAAAAGGAAACCCGACGACTTTCGAGACACTTTGACTCAATTGATGTTGAGTCCAATGTCAAAAAAACCACTCACCACCCAATGCCTTCACCTGAAACTTTTGATCCACATCCAGCAGAGTCCGTACCGCCTTAAAACGTCAAATTTCCCATACAAAGTGGTTCAACCCCTTCTATTGAAATTGATAACAGGCCAAACAATGACGGAAAGCTTGACAAGGCAATTCCTAGGAGCGCAGCCCATGCAGCAGGCACAGGCGCGGCTTACGTTCCATGTGATGATTTGCCACAGCAAATATGCCCCATCTTTGTCAAAGGACCTAAATCATCTAATCTGAAACCAACAGTCAAAACATCTAAACCCGAATCAAATGGCAAAACTAAGGTGCTTGAGAAAAAGCAATTGCCCGATAAACAACAACCAAAAGTACAACTACCAATCAAGATACTGCGAATAGGTTTGCCAAAGCAAAGCAAACAAAACAAAGCGGCTCAGGAGTCAACCACCAAAATAATGCAGTCAATCATAAAGTCAAAAACACTGTTAAATTTAACTCACGTAGGAGCCACACATAATAAGCATGACAATTGCACAAATTTAAGTTGTCAAGAACAATAGTTACGACCAAAACACACCGAACAGAGTGACGAAGAAGAGGAATTCAGTCACGATCCTCCGCCATTTAAGGAGATAATTGGCAAGCATCCAAGTCCTCAAGAACCAACGTGTCAAATTACAAACACAGAAGACATCAGTGTGTTGGAAGACTCTGTTAATGAAATTGACACTTCAACAATTGACATGACAAATTTATCAACTTATTCTGAGGACAATAGCGACCAGTCAAGAGCTGATCTTGAAGAGGAAGTAGAACTTAATGAGAGCGCCTCCATAATCCATACAGACATGGATGACACTCCACCGAATTCTGGCATCAATCTTGATCTGAAAAGAGTTCCAAAAGGGCCACTTTGCCTACAGATAGAACAGCCCAGGTAAAACTCCATAACCATGGAAGCACGTGGGAGATGTGAAGTTAGAAATTTACCGACCCAAAAGTCCTCAAATATGGAAAAGTTGGCTGCTAATATACAAAAGAGAAACCTCAAAACAAGGAATCAAAAAGTACTGAAGACAAAGAGAGTGACTCAAATCTAGCCCCCATTAAACATAACAATTCGCAGGAGCATTCTAGAAACGACCCAAGTGAAGATAATTACCAGATTTCTCCATTAAAACTTCCAATCCGCTCAAGAAATCAAGCGGTTTGTAATGCAACAAAACCTGGTTCAAATCTTAATTCCCTTGAAGATGGACTTCTACTGAAAAGAATTAACACAGAAGATGACGGGCTGATCATGAACCGAGCAAATGTTATTAGACTCTTACATCATGTTCCATCTCTTCGCTCACTCACGTCTAATGACATTGCAAGAGTCGAATTTCCGGAAGAAAAAACACTGGACCGAGTGCTCATCTACCCGATGACAACTCTCATTACACATTCCTTAAAACAGGAATTATCACAACTAAGATCATTAGGTTTTGATCTCACTGAGTCAGGAATAGCAGCTATACCATTAAAAAACTCTTCAAAGAGAAATCAATCTCCCGACCAAAGGTCGCACAAGGGCGTTCCAATAAATGGCCTGCAAAAAATCATGAAAGCGGCATAGCCCAACTGATACATCTGAGTGGCATAATTACAAAAATGATTGGCGAAAAAATTCGTCTCATTATTCAGACCGCTATAGGTCTGAACGAGACAATACACACCAGCGAAGAAACTCGTACAGGCGCAAGAAATCTCCTTCACCACACTCAAGGAATGGCTAAAACCATGAAAGATCTTCTAACAAACAGGAATTAAGACCCTTATCGGCTGGAACAGAAGAGAACTGGAAATGGCTGATGGCACTAGTGGCAGATAAAATCAAGTTGCCATAGGACGGGCTTTCGTCAGCACCCATGCCTCTCACAATAGCCTCATGGAACACAAAGGGCTTCAGTCACCTGTTCCAAGAAGGAACCAATCAAATCAAAATGCAGGATATCTTCTGTTTTCAAGAGACCTGGTTGCGTACTCCACCCATAGTTGAAGGCTATTCAAGCCATCTCAACCCAGCAATCAAAGGAAAAACTGGTAGACCAATGTCAGGCCTACTGATTCTTATTAACAACCAATTTGACTTTGTAATAGTAAAAGAAATCATGCCAACCTCCCCAATCCACATTGTAGTAGGATCGATTAAAATTGCTAACCAACACACAAGGAAAACGCTGATAATAGTTAACCATTATTGGAATCCAGCATCTGTCGCAAGCATGAATTTTCCTGACCAAATTGAAAAATGGCTAGTGCACTGTAAAGAAAAATGGGTGGACCCATGGTTTATCATTTGTGGTGATTTGAATTTGAAATGTTAGGATGAATCCACAGGCCTCTTAACAATCGACAGCTTCGCACTAACATCAGCGGAAAAGAGAGGATATAAGTGGAACATCATTATGAACACGCATAAATTGAACATAATCAACGGTAATACCACTGGAGACATCCCAGCCAACATCGCCAGAAAACATGGCAATGGTGGCCACATCATAGAGTATATTTATATCTCATCAGAACTGATCTTGGCAGAAAATAGACTGGTGATAATATACATGAACAACAGTGACCATAACTTTCTGTCAGCCAAACTACTACCAATTCAAAATAATGCAAAATTCACAAACATGAAGTTGGTTGAAATCATTATAGGAAAAAATCACATTCAAATTCCATCTAATAAACTTCCATCTTTGACTGCAAACTCAACCACTCTTGTAAATCATCTGCATTTAACAAGAGAGACAGAACCTCTGAATTACCTCAGCTTATTCAAAACATATGAGACAAAATCCAAAAGCTCCTATCTGAACCCTAGTACACATCGGCACTCCTTTGACCATCAAATCATCCTCCAAAAAAAAACTGTGAGGAAAAACCTAAACACCTTAAAGGGTGATAACTCTGCACTAGCCATAACTAAAAGAAAATTCCTACGCCAGCAATATCGGAATTGGCTAAGGCGACACAAAAAGACACTGAATCGCAATGATGCAGAGAAAATGCTGCGTATCATTCAGTCATCAAACACTGCAGACATGTGGAAACAGTTAAATCAATTACAGACTGATCAAAATTCCTTGATAACAACGCCAATACACCCTGCAGCTTGGATTTCCCACTTCAAGGCTCTGTTCAATCATGAACAGGAAGACATGCCATCCGCACAAGTCAACGAGAAATGGCATTTAATAGACACCTCAGTGAACACCATCGAGAATGTCATTATGAAGCTGTCGAAATCTAATGGGCATGGTCCTGATGGAATAAGCAATGTTCCCTTAAAGAAAATCCATACGAATGGGCGAAACCTCTGTCAATTCTGTTCGATTATATTACATCAACTCAAAAAAATCCTATTTCATGGAAAGAAGCAATATTCGTACCCATTTACAAAAAGGGCAACCAACAAATTCCAGCAAATTATCGCCCTATAGCGCTGCTAGATTCCATGGGCAAAGTATTTGGCACACTCGTACTTCGAGCATTGCGAAACTGGGCAACCACATCAGGCCATTTTGATCCATGGCAATCAGGTTTCGTCCAAGGCATTGGGACATCCCTTAACATATTAATTCTAAACCTGCTGAAAAGCCGCACACAGAGAAGAAAAGATTTGAAAATATACATAGCTTTTGTTGATTTAACTCAAGCGTTTGATAGTATTTCACGCCAAAAGCTATGGACCAAATTAGAAAAATTGAGTTGTCCTGTTTCAATCATAGACCCCATCAAAGAATTTCACCATCATACCACTCTCCGTGTTCGGTTGAACAAAACGGGTCCACTAACCGAGCCAATTCCAACCAACAAAGGCGTCAAACAAGGCTGCCCGATGGCCTCTGAAATATCTAACCTTTTCATCTCTGACATAGATTCTACAGCCAACAACATTAAATGCTTTCCTCCTTCAATAGCAAATATCCAAGTCAATCGCCTAGTCTATGCTGATGATGTGGTCCTCATAGACCAAACCCCTATTGGTCTTCAAAGACAATTAAACGCCCTACAACAGTATGTGGAAACCAACAAACTCACAATTAATCCGCAAAAATCGGCCATACTACCTTTTGGTGTTCAGAGGAGCCAGTTGCGAACTAAAACAATATACTGGTCACTACTCGGAACAAAAATCCCCGTAGTTCAATCCTTTAAATATCCAGGAGTTTGTGTTAACACAAGCAAGATCGATGCTGCACGGCTCCAAACACTAAGAAAAAAATTCTGAACCTGACAGGTCTAGGAAAAATTATCTTGAAACAATACTGTGGCTTCAGTTTAATTCCAATTATTAAATTCTATAAAGCAAAGGTAATTCCGATTCTTACCTATGGCGCCGAAACATCATTCAACTTTAAAGCCAAAATTTGGGCAGTTCTAGAAGGCCACTTTTGGAAAAACATACTTCGCCTTCCTAAAGGCACACCAATACAGGCAATCCGCAGAGAGCTGGGTTTAACCTCCATGCTAGCAATTGTAGAATGGAAGACACTATCATTCTACAGAAAATGCATTGAGCAAAACCCCAAAGGCAGATTTAACTGCCTAAAAAAGCCCTAATGGAAGAACTTGACCCAACATTGAGTGGATGGCAAACAGAATGTCTACTTTTACCTAATGCTACAGGAGAACAAATGGATACTTTAATCAGCAACCCGCACAAAGTTAAAAAAAAACTGTATTCCTATGACTGGTTCAGAACCGAAAGGGAATGGTTAATATGTAAGACCTATGGGAAGCCCTGGGAGGACAGCAAAAGACCAAATTCCTTACCAAGATATCTAAAACTGTTTCCTCACTGGTATTTCAGAGATCAATTTTTTAGATTTCGGCTCAACCTAATTAAAACAAGAGAAACTGCTTGGCCACGAAATCAGGATACTCCTCTGAATTGCAGAGTTTGTCAAAATCCTGAGTCACCAGAGAATCTGTTTCATCTGTTGATGACCTGTCCGGCCCATCGCCACAAAGGGCCATCTACATGATTCCCATCATTAACAAGTATGGACATAAATCAAAAGAATTATGGTGGAAAATGCTTCAATCGGGCGAAAAAACATCAGTATCTCTTGATGTAGTCAAATTTTCCATCGCCATACAGAAGCAGCTGTCAATGTGTGAAAATCCGTGCCAGGAAATTTAACATTTACTTAAAACTTGAGAAAAAGATTTTAAATTGTTTAAACTTGATAAAAGGTTGTCAATCGTATAACCATACATCAATAAAATAAAAAATAAAAAATAAAACTGTCTTCACTTAAGAGATTAGAAGGCATTTGCTATTTTAACAACACACAAGTCACTTTCACACAAGCACCTTGTGAATGAAGTTTGCAAGCATGCAATGCATTATTAACACACTGTTTTGGGAAGTTAAAAAATAAAAACAGGTTTGTGTAGTGGAGGTATTCACTGTAGAGTATACACAGGATGAGGGGCTTTGGGAGGCTAATCACCTCTTCCCAGTGAGCTGTGACTTCACAGATGGGGGCCATTAGCACTCCCCATTTTGCACTTGCATTTGCACCCATCCAGTAATGACAGATAACACTTAAAGCAAACAGGCATTGGAGAATGTCCTGGGGCCCGTGAAGCCTGGCTATGGCTTGGGCCTGCAGTTTACAGAAACAACCCTTTTGTTAGGATTTCAAGGAGGCAGACCTCCTGTGTTTTACACCTCAAAATAGCACCCTTTTTTGGCGTTTTTAGTGGAAGCCCTTTGGGGCTAGTCTTCTTGTTGGGCTCTACTTCTATGAGCGAGGGTGGAAGGAAAGGATCTGCACAAATGAGTCGTCCCCTACTCAACTATACAGAAATCCTTGAAAAAATGCTGAACCCTCGACATATAGGAAGCAACTCAGCTTTCAGCCCTCTCTTCCCTTGACCTCACTCTCTATTGCTTGCAGGTTCTGCTGCTACTGCCATCAGAGGATCATAGATTGATGGTGGTTGTATCACTGCCTAGCTCAGGCCTAGACAAATTTCCATAGAGATCAAACACCCTTCCCTGTCTTCTTTTCTTGGCTAACTGTTCCTCAGTGTTGACAGAAGCACATCGAGCAATTCAAGTCTGTAAGATGAACCTGTACCAGGGCGATTGTTTAATGGTCAATTAACACCCACATAATCCACTCCCTCCAATCAGGATGTAGGGCAGTAATGCCAGCTCTCCAACATAAAACATAAAGCTGGGACCGCAGTCTTTACCACTTATTCCGGCTCCTTGCTTGCACCAATTCTCACCACCTGACAGATGGCATGGCTGGAGTACCTCCCTGTGGGTAAACCGGGTTACTGTTCTTTCCTGGCAACTGCTTCTGGTGACTTCTTATTTTCTATCCTGCGTCCCTGGTGCACTCCCTCACTCGTCCCCTAGGGCATCCTTCCGGTCTGCTTTGCCTCTCCCTTTGTGACAACCCACCCTGCATACAGTTCTATCCTTTGTATCTCCCTGTGGCTCTCCTCCCATGAGTCTTCTATGTACCTCCTGCCGGGTGCTAATTGACCGCCACGGGGACAGACCTGGACAGTAATGAGAACATGCCATGGTTGAAGGCCCAGACTTCACGCCGGCCTATTCTTTTGAACGTACCGGCTGTTATTGGCCATGAGCAATTCATCTTGAAGTCTAGCAAGTATTCTAAAGGCGGATAATCCAGAAGATCCACTGAAGAATTCTTCCTTTCAAAGTATGCATGCCAAATACAGACATATAACTACGCGCGAGCCAAATGCGGCCATTTCACAAAAGGCAATCGAGGCTTATCTGTGATTTTACCAAAGATAAAATCATAGTGGTAAATTTCACTGAAGTCAAAATACGAAAAAAATACCAAATTGATTTCCCTCCCACCCCCTTAGCCCCTCATTTTTCTGTCCTTTTAACCCCACCCCAACTCCATCCCCACCCATTTTAACCCCTTACCCCACTACCATATATATATTTAATAACAATTATTGGTATTTTTTCAGGATTTTGGGTTTCAGTAAAATTTACCACTCTGATTTATTTTCGCTAAAATGACTGGGTACCCAATAAAGGTGCACATTAACTTTATAAGTGTACACTAGGTATGTGTTTAACGTATGAATGATAGTTATCTTTCATTTATTCATGTTTAAATTATGAAAAAGTTGGCATGCGAGAAGAATCAAAACTCGTGTTCGAGTTACTGAAATCATGAGCACTCCCATAAAGTTTGAAATACCAAAGCAGGGTAAACCTCTAACAAAATGGAGGAATGCACGTTGCCCCTTTTGTTTCTTGAACTAACCTGTACCTATTTTTTACCAACTACACATCAGGAATTTACTAGAGAAAATGAAAGGAAACAATTGGAAATATTTGTAATTTCAGCAAAGAAACATTTGTTTTTTCTGTGTATTTGGCAGTGTGCAAGATCTCCTGTTGGGAACCCGTGGCAGGGCCTGTGGCCCAAATTATATTTGTTTTTGTGAGTTACATACATTTGCATCAGCAATTTACACCATGACTTTGAGAAAAGTATGATAATTGTCAAAAAGCAGTAAATTACGCATAGGCAGAAGCCTAAGGAATGCCACCACAACAGTTTACAAAATTTCCAGTGAACCTTTGTGAAAAGGGTCACATGTGTTTTTCGTTTGAATTTAAATAGGCTGTTTTGCCACGGAAATAAAATGGAGGCTATTGCCTTTAAAAAATGTGGTTTGCTCACCGAAACTAATGATATGTTGTTTGCTTTTAAAACTGGATAGACAAATTCTGCGGTTGCCAAATCCACCTGGATAGACAGGGTAATACACACTCAACCGCTCCTGCAACAAAGTGCTTTTTTGAACAACCGCGAATATGTCATGTTTTTTAGTCAGACAAGCACATTTCATTCCACTGACATAAGCACAAGGTGTTCCAGGTTTTCCTGGCTGAAGAAGGTTTTAATCATTCATTTTTGTGAATCTTCACTTCTGAGCAGTCCATTGGTAGTGTGCAGTTAGGAGGAGTTGTAGTGACCAGCGCAAATGCGCATGCGGAAACGGCGATGCAAGCGTGGGGTGAAGGGCCCGATAAACAGGTAGTTCAGGCACTCATCTGCCATGAGCACCACCAGGCAGTATCCGAATTGGTCAGGAAATATCCTTCCTACTGACTGCGGTATTGATCAGGCTAGTTCCAGTCGACATTCCAGCCCAAACAGAACACGGCCTAGCAAGAGTCGTCACACAACTGTATATTTGGCATCACTGAGAGCCAGCATTTTAAAAGCACCTGCTGGTAATCATTGGCTCCTTTTCAGAATACTGCTAGGATATTACTTTGGAGGGATCAATGGACTAAAGCACATTTTTGGACAGAGGTTTTGGATGTTACTTTAATTTTATGGTAAGGCAAAATAAGGGTATCAGTACGGTACCCCCTCTGTCTACTTTCCTAATGACATGCATCCGCATAATTGCCTGCACATGAAATGACTGTAGAGGTGTCCACCTTAAGCCGGGGCTTTCGTATCACCACCTTGACTGCTCCTGCTGTCAGATCTACTTCCCTGCCTCTTATTTGAAGGACTGCCTCGTTATTCAGCAGAACTGTGCAAACTGGGGATGAACTCTGTTTGCTTTGGATTTATTAATTCAGTAGGAAAATCCTGCCCGGCTTGCTGAGCTCCCTGAGCTGTGGGGATATTGCATCTCCACTCCTCCCCTCGCCCCGCTGGCCTGCAAGAGACGAAAACACACAAAAAGGCTTTGCCATGTCTACAGTGACTTTGCAACTTTGTAAAGAACCTCCATTTGCGTGCCCCGAGGTTTATGTGATAGATTCACCTCACTGTGTGAGTAGCAGTGGCATGCCAAGGTGTCAGTGAGGTCCACTGTTCAGGGTAAACTTTCCTTATTACTTAAAGAACATAAACTTGTGACCAATTTCACCTAAACTGACTATAGTGGTACATGCTGATCCTCTCATAATATCTGACAGCCTCCGGCGCGCGTGGGAGTGTGTGAGAGCTGTCTAATTCCATCATCTCTCACAATGCATGTGTGTGTGCCTTACTTTTTCCATTATCTATATATTTATTATTGGCTATTTATAACCTTAATCCCGAAGGGGATTTCCAAAGGGGTTTCTAAGCCCGCGACCTGGGATTCGAACCTATGTTGCTCTGTATCGTCTTGCTTCTAAGACAAGCGCATTGCCACTGAGCAATACTACCCATGTCATGTCCCTTTAAGTTAACACAGGTGGCGGAGTGACAACTTTGTTGCATGTGGTTGTGCATAAAAGGGGCCGGTCACATGTGCTCGGGAGAGCATGCGTGGAGTCCCGACGAGATGCAGCATCTCCTGAGTCTTCTGTATGCCAGGGGGGCTCATGCCACATGGGGAGGTTCCTACTAAGGGGCCCATACAACATTGGTGACAAGGTGGTCATCATTGCTGACGCGAACCAGCTGCGCCATGCGGCAGTGAGAGGAGAGCGCTGGCTCTCATTATGGCTTTCGCTCATGCTGTGGAGCCGGTGTGGACAGTGTTTTAGGCTGCCATTTTGACACACGTGGTGCGGGAGGTTGCGGCTCCGTATGGAGTGCTTGTGCGCAACCCAAACCACATTTTTGGATGCCCCGCGGCAATGTGGGCTTTTGGAGTGCATTTTGGAGGTCTGGAGTCCTCCATTCAAGCAAAGGAAGGTGAGAGATCTTGACCAGGGAAGAGAAGCATATTGTGTTGATGTCTCTCTGTCACCCGACAGCATTTTTACTTTGTGACTCAATCATCTGTGCTGGTGAAGGAGTGTCTTGTTCACAGTGACTTTGGTGTATTTACTGGGTGCAGCTGGGGAGGATCTGCCTTCCAGGTTGTGATCAATATTTCCTTCAGAACCATCTGTGTGGTGTGAAGGATCAGGACTTGCTAAGAAAGTCCCAGTGGTGCAGGACAATCTGGTGGGTTCATTTTCTGTTGTTTCCTCTGCCTCTGGCTCTAACGTTGGTTGCGGCCCATAACAAGGAACCGGTGCCCGTGCACCCACCAACATGGCGGATGAGGCACAGGCAGGTGAAGGGCCTGCAGTAGTTCTACCAACTGTGCAAGGGGGCACCTGAGTCCTGCGTCAACAAGGTGCGCTGGCCCCCATGCCTGAGTTTGACATCTCGGGGTTGCCATCGAGCCTGGGTCCACACTGGAAATCCTGGATTGATTGCATGGACATATATTTCAAGGCCACAGGAGAGACTGATGAGGAAAGTAAGGTGTCAACTATTTTGTACTCAGCTGGACTGGCAGTACACCAGCTGTTTCAATCGTTGGAGCCTGTGTATGAGCTCTATGCTGCAGCGTGAGAATCACTGTGAGAACATTTTATGCCTCTAGCAAATGTGGACAACGAGAGGTTCATAATGTGCAGCACCAAGCAAAATGACCACGAGTCTCTGGATGGGTTCTATGGACACCTCCGGCAGATGGCGATATCATGTGTGTGGGACAATTAACAGGCCATAATTCTGAACCAGCTCATTCAGGGCTGTGTTTTGGGGAAACTCTGACATCAAGTTCTTCGGGAGCCAGGCCCCACACTGCCCCGCATCCTGGAGTTAGGGCGGTCACATCAGGTCCCAGAGCTGCGGGCGTCAAGAATGGACGTGGCAATTCACCCAGCCAGGTCAGAAGAGGTGTGTGCCATTGGCCATGGCCAAGGGGTGAGATTGCCCCTTAAACCCACTGCGCAGCAGACAGACAGGAACACCTGGGGTCCCGCGTCATGTATGAAATGTGGGTATGATCTGCTGCACCCTGCAGAGTGCCCCACAAAAGGCAAGGCTTGTGGACGGTGTGGCATGATGGACCATTATACCCACATGTGCATGGCCCCATTGCCAGTAATCATCCAGTGAGGCCCGATTCAGGCTGGATTTTTCCAACAACAGCGTCTGTCAAATGTGGCACTTGTGGAACAGGAAGAGGACAGAACCATCCATGACCTGGAGGAAGAGGTGGATGATGAAAACATATTCTTCATCTTGAGTGCGAGTGTCCTGAAAGCGAGGGCCAGGAGGCAGCCGAAGTGTATGGTACAGGTGGATAGGTCGCCAGTACCGGTGTTGGTGGACACTGGTGCCTCAGTCAGTGTCATGGCCTGGGTACACTACAAGGCACTGAGAGAACCCCCAACCCTGTAATGTCCGAAGGTGTGGATATTCGCATTCGGGGGCAACAAGCCCATCCCGCTGGTAGGGGCGTTTGTGTCAAAGGTCGAGCATGGCGATACTTCCATCAATGTGCGTTTCTTCATGACAGACGTAAGCACCAATACCTTTCTGAGCTGTGCTGCGGCAGAAGCGTTAGGCATTGTCGCTTTTGCCTACAGTGTGTATGTGAAGGACGTGCAGGCGGTCCTTAAAAGGTTTGGAGAGCTGTTCATAGGGATTGGACAGATGTTCTACACATCGACAAGTCCATTCAGCCGGTGGCCCTCAAGCACCAAAGGGTCCCTTTACATCTGCGGGACCTGGTGGACAAGAAGTTGGAGAACCTTGTAAACCTGGACATCATCGAAAAGGTGGAAGGCTCGACGCCCTGGGTCTCGCCCATCATCATCGCCGCAAACCCAAACAACCGGACTCCGTCAGGATTTGCGTCGAATTGCGACTCCCCAAAAAGCCATCAAGAATGAGAGGCACCTTACCACGACTATTGACGATATCATTGCAGAGCTGCAGGGTGAAAGATTCTTCTCTAAGCTGGATTTGAGGCTGGGGTACCACCAGGTACCGCCAGGTCATGTTACACCCAAAATCTCGATATAACATGACTTTCATGACATGCCGAGGGCTGTATCGATACAGGCACCTCAGTTTTAGTGTGACATTGGCCGCTGAAGTCTTTCAAAACCTGATACGGGGGCCCTGGCAGAGCTGGAAGGTGTCCTGAACATCAGTGATGATATCCTGGTATTCGCCAAATCTGAAGTGGAGCACATGACATGGCTAGTGAGAACCATAGAAGGCATTCAGGCTCTGGGTTTGATGCTACATCGAGAAAAGTGCGAGCTCCTTCGAACGAGCATCGAGTTCTTCGGATTCATGTTCAAAGTGGGAGGGGTGTCCACGGATCCCCACGAGGTCAAGCACATCAAGGAAGCAAGGCCCCCGGAGAATGTAACAGAAGTTCGTAGTTTCCTGGGGATGGTCACCTACTGTGGCCATTTCATCAGAACCTCACCATGAAGTCAGAACCACTGAGGAACTTGACGAGGAAGGACATTACCTGACAATGGGGCCCTCTCTAGCAAGCAGCTTTCGAAGATGTGAAAGGGGCCCTGACGGCTGATGACACAATGACGTTTTTCGACCACGCCCTCCCATCGGAAGTGGTGGTGGACGCCAGCCCGTTTGGTCTGAGAGCAGTCCTCATGCAGACAGACGGTAAGTGGGAAGCAAGGCCCATTGCGTATGCTAGACGAGCTCTGACGGTCACCGAGCAGAGATACTCCCAAATCGAGTTCGAGGCCCTGGCTGTACTGTGGGGGTGCCAGAATTTTCAACTCTAGATACTAGGGAGGCCGGTGATGGTCATAACAGATCACAGGCCTCTACTGCCTATCATGGTGGGGTCCTCCTCCAAGCCACCAGTCAGGATTGAGCCTTGGATGCTGGCATTTCTGGTATATGAGGTCTCACTGGTTTACCACCCAGGAGCAAACAATGCAGTGGACTATCTGTCGCCTCACCCCAAGGACGCAGGAGAAGGTGTGGATGCATCCAGCATGGAGACTGGAAGGGGATATTGGTCAACAACACCCCGGAGGGAGAGGGGTGCCCAGCAGGACTTGCAAGCGCTGTGGTGAGCCCGATAGGAACTGTCGATCTCAGAGGAAGGGCTAATGTTGAGAGGGCGCCAGATTGTTGTACCACGAGCACTTGTGGTGAAAGTGTTGTAGCTGGCCCACGGGGGTCACCAAGGCACGGCAAAAACCAAAGCCCGCCCGGATATGGATCGTAGAGTGGACAAATACATTCATCAATGCATTTCATGCCAAGCAGCCAGCCCAGCAACAACAAAAAACCCACATCCAATCCATGGATAGGAGTGAACAACCATGGGGCACAGTAAACAAGGACTTCGGGTCTACGGGGAGGGGCACATACTTCTTGGCGGTGATAGGTCAATGGTCCCTGTATCCTGAAATAGAGCTTGTAGAATCAACAGCCAGTGACCACAACATCCAGGCCCTGCAAAGAATCTTCACCACCCACGGATTCCCGGTTGAACTATGTTCTGACAATGGACCCCCTTTTCAAGGCCAACAGTTCGCAAGATACATGGAGGAGTGTAGAATAAAGCATTGCAAGGTGACCCCCCTCTAGCCAAGGGCCAATGGCGAGGCCGAAAGATTCATGCGCACCTTGAATAAGGTGTTCAGGATATCTTTGAATGAAGGAGGAGAACTACTGAGAAATCTGTTTCAGTTCCTCCGGGAGTACAGAGCGACTCCACATCAGTCCACGGGAGTAGCACCTATGGAAGCACTTTTCAAGCAGTGCCCCAGAGGCCTCATTCCCGAGGTGGAGGGAAGAGAGCCGGGAAAATTGAGGCCCACTCGTCTGATGAAGACCAAATGAACAATGGGCTAATGAACGTGGATGCCAGTTCAGCAGCCAGTGACGGTGAAGGCAGCGGGGACCTACCACCCATGGAGTCTCCACGTCCGGCCCAGGGTGTCAGTCGGAGGTACCCAAGCAGGGAAGGGCGCAGGTGTCCGGCACGGTTCGAGGACTGTATAATGGACCTGGATCCCTGAGCTGAAGGGACGACGTTAATGACTCAGGTTGCGTCCGCCTGTCGTAAATGTGTATGTACCACTATGTTAGCCCCTGTTGGGCCATGTGATATCATGTTGTTTGTTGGTCTTTGCTCCTTAATGAAAAGGAGGAATGTTACGGCGCAGTATGCATTGTAATGCGCATGCACAAGCCTCATTCCGGCTCGTGCATTTGCGGTGAATAAAGGGGAGTGCGTGCGCGCCAGTTGCCGCTGGGGCCCCTAAGTATCAAGACGCGTCCGTGTATTTGTCTGTACAGGTGCGTGCTTATGTGACGGGGCGGCCTGGGGTTTACCATCTAACACAATCCCTGCTGGCTGGCATTGCACGTCATTCCGTTTTGCCTGCCCCTACTAGCACAATGTCCCCATGGGCGGGATCGTCTCTTCCCACCCATGAGGCAATCTTTGTAATTTCCGCCTCTGCTGAAATTGTTCGAGTTCAATTTTTTATATATTACATATAAGTGGATTCACTTTCTTCCCCTTCCTATCCTTCACACTGGTCTCTCTGTATTAACCAACGTGCAATCTCCACCCCACCTCTCGGGATCACCTGCCTTGCCTCGCCCTCATTATGTCCCCTTTAAACTTCGTCATTTCCGTCTTCTAGCGCCTAAGCTGCAGGATGCTCTTGCCATGGCCATTCTTCTTTTTCATTCTCGGATGCTTATCAAAAGGGGACTTAACGATGTTTCGCAGAGCGTGGCTATTTCCAATATTGTTGGATTTCACAATACCATTTACGTTCTTTATTTTCAGTACCTTTTGCATACATTACCTTCGACAGCTAAACCTTGGGAGCCTAACCCATTTTACCCATTAGCCCCCGGGTAATGAGGGGGTGTCGTGTTTACACTAGGATAGCACTCCACCACTAATCGACCACCACACTTACACAGATTTCTGCAGACTTTTGTTGATGCAAGAATATATTGTAATAAAATGACGTGTTCAACCTTATTTAGTTTCCATGATTAGCAGGTGCACAGCATTGTGACAGAGATTCAATTGCTTGGCGGACTGAGCCGGGCCTTAAGTGTGCAAGGGCTAGGTGGGGAAGGGCACCGGCAGTCTCAGAAAAACTGCTCCTGAGGCTGTTTTGCCCGTGGCGTATCAGGAATCTGAAACCCACTTCAGAAGTATTGCACTAGACAATTGCAGGGACCAGCATTACATTTGGAAGCTATAAAATGAATTCCAGTGATCCATTTACAAGCCATGAAATGAATGTGTTTAGAGAAATCCAACGTCGTCCCCGATTCAAGCAGGCAGCCCAAGCAGAGGCTGGGGCTCTCCAAATGAGTATATATGGCTCATTGTTTGCAGGGGGTTTAGTGTAAGAGTGAGTGGTTTGACAAATGAAATGAGAACCAAGTCTGGTGTGTATTACCTCCCCAGAAAGATGTCATGCCTAAATCAGTCTCACAGACGTATTTGTGAACGCAACCACGTTGGTGCTATGTGTGCCCCTCCCATTTCTCAATGGTGATTCTAGTTAGCCAGAGTGGTAGTGTTCAAGAGGGGAGGAATTCACTGACGGGCCCATAGGTCAGCTCTCACCCTCTAGAACTTGTAACACAAGATAGCTGCACCATATGAGGACAGGGGGTGCAGGATTCACTTACTCCAGCACGACTCAATAAGGAAGACTCAGTAAATTGGCAAAGGGAAGTCCATTTAATGGCAAGTACATCAAACAAAGAAACACATGGGAATCAGCAGCATTGCGATCCCCTGTCTCGCTCCGACTTCCACGAACTTCAGTTGAACAGTAATTCTTATAGGCAATATTCGTCATCATTGACGTCTAGCTCTACAAAACTCGACATGCAATATAATTGGTTAGGAAAGGTAACTTATGTATAGATACTATATCTGTATATGATAATAGGGCATGCGGATTGGATAGCTCTTATCGGGTGGGCGTCTATGCCCATCCCACTACATTACACGTGATTGATGTCACTACAAGTACAACGTCTCATGGGTGCTGCTATCTATAGGACTCCAGATAACTTGGTCCATTGTGATTGGGCAGGTTACACCCCTAGACAAAAATCCACATTTTAATTAGCAGCATGCAGAATGGACACCCATGGGCCTGGTCTTCCAAGTTTCACCATGCCTCCCTTCCATCAATCAGTATCTTAGGGCTATGTGTCAATTAGTTTGCTGGGTTTGGCCTCGAAACTGTAGCTTCTTATCAGGAAAAGTTATGGCATCCTGGGTTCTGGATGACATCAGGCGATGGTACCTCTTCACCCCCGGCAGGTCACGTGTCTGTTCACCATTATTTTGCTTCAGTTTCCAGCTTTTATTGTATTTATTTCTGCTTCGGCCCTACCACCTGCCTGGGCCTCTCTTATCTTGACCTTCACGGGCGAGCTGGTATGCTCTGAAGTTTTTGGTTCTTGCGAGTCGACGCTCTCCTCCCTTCTCTGGGTGACCTCGATTTCCCAGGCATGAGCCGCTCTCTGTCGAGTTTCGATTCCGCTCATCCTCTCTGTTCTGGCTGAGTTGTGAAACTTGGCCTGCCAGGCATCTGGCAGCCTGGGCCCATTTCTGCTTTACAAAATGGAGTCGTACTCGTATAACGTGCCTCCTGAGGTAGCTATATAGTTGGCGCATGCCGCTTATAATATTCTACTAAGCATTGCAAGCAGTATCGATTTCTTAGCATCTTGTGTTTCAAGCCTATTTACACACGGTTAACAGGTCGGTTGCTTCCATCTTGTCTTGTAGCTCTGTTTCCTCACGTTTTAACATTGTCTCTTCTCTGTGTCCATTATATTTATTTAGTATTTACTTACGTTGGCGTGTTCTAGTCGATAGTGACTTTTTGTTCATTCACAAGTCTGTTCAGGCCCTTGTGTCATTTCCACTGGCCTTCCATTAGGGCTCTTGGGGTCTCTTCGTGGACCATATGTAGGCACTCCTCATTTCGTATTGGTGGCAGGTATGGCTGTCTGATAGGGTACCGTGCTGCCCAGGGTTGTCTGGTTATGGGCGCTTCAACAAGTACGGATCTTCTAATGTATACTGCACAGAGTCTGAGTGCAACTCTCTGTTGGTTCATTTACTCCTCATACGTCATGTGCCTTGGCAAGTACCATCCTGGTTGCTCGAAATAAGGGGCAGGGGTGCAGGTCATGTCTGGGACCTCCTTTACACTCCCCCCTCTGGTCGGTTCATCGACCACTTCTGCTTTATTTTTTATATCTCTATTTCCTTTGATTCTTCAGTGTTTTGTTCATCGTCTTCAGGGTTGGCACATGCTGGTGTGAACATGTGCGTCTTTGGAGTCCATATTTTTATCACGCCTTTTAAACTCCCTGCTGTTTTCACATGTTCATCTTTGTTCCAGGTCATTAGCTGGCATTGTCCATTTGGACTGCAATAGATATATTTTCCTTCATACCTTCTTCGCTTTTTAGGATATGTGAATTTTGTTCTTCTGGCGCAAATTTGCTGGCCTTCACGAAGTCTCTTATTTCTTCATCGGTCAGGTCTCTAGGCTTCCATCTTGGTTCACCATCGACCATTATTTTCTTCGCAGTTTTCAGGCACTGTGCAATGATTATCTTGATAACACAGACTCCTAGCAATACCATTGCTAGGAGAGCTCCCAGAAACTTGAATATATCTGCCATCCATTGTGGGACCCACGAGAATAGGTCTCCAAACCAGCTGTCATCGTCCACTTCATCGCTTTCATTGATCATCTGGTTTTTCAGGCTTGTCAACATTCTTATGGCCTCTGTTAGGGTTCTGTTTTCTTCATCGTGTGATGGTACAAATGTGAAACATGATTCTCCGATTTTTGCACAAACACCTCCATCCATCGCTGTGATCATGTCAAGCACATATCTGTTTTGAAGGGTCATCAGTCTGATAGCTCTCAGCTCTTCTTTGATTGCGTTGAATCCTTTTATAGTGGTATTGATGGTCTGTAATAACTCCCATCTGGTTATCTGCAACCATTTAGCATTCACTCCAACTTGGATGTGGGGCAGGAGTAGTGTTGTAAATACTGTTGAGGTGAGGCTGAACAGCTTGTGTTCTTACGGGATTGCATGGAATGTCTCTTCTGATTTGGGAGAAAAATAGTTTTACCTCTTTATCCTGGATACCAGTTCTACAGATCTTCTTCTTAGATGAGCATATGCTTTCGGGAAATTGTCCAACTCTAGGTCATTCTTAGGGATCAATAGCGCGGGAACGTGGACGTTCACTAGTGTGCATATGCCTCCCCAGTTCTTCGGAAACCTTATGTATGCCTTGGATCCACACGCCCAATAATGGTCCATAATAACTGTGGTTCCTTGTGTCATTCCTGGGGCTTCAAAGATTCTTCTGCAGTTTTGATTCTCTCCTATCTTCCTTGTGCCATTGTTTCTGAAGCGTAGTTTCGGGCTCTACAGTGGCACTATCTGCAGGGGTCCCCCTCCATCTTCGACCCATGTTAGTAACTTTACTAGCTTTGGCCACAGAGGTTTGCATAACCTCTGCAAATTCTCTATTGCTTCCTTGCAGGCTCCAAGGACCATCCATGCTCGGCAGATTACTACTCCGTCATCCCATCAATCTGGGGAGACCACTTTGGCCTCTGTTCTTCCAGATTTGAGCCTCTTCTGCAGTCTTTCCTCGGACGTTCAGTCTCAGGTTAACTTCCCATCTTATCCCTGATCCTTTGATGCCAGGGTTCTCGTACCTGATCACATGATTTACGGTGTGCGCTCGGTTTCTTGTTTTAATGTCCTGGACGTAGCCATCTTCACCCGGGTAATCCTTTTCGTTGGCCCATATCAACGAGTCGTCTCTTCCCATAAATTTTCCTCTGGTGTTGCACACTGCTACATGTGACATGCAGTGTGCTGTAGGGACCTCAATTTCTACAGCCACAAAGATCTTGGATTTTCCCATGCTGTATAGTAGGAGAGCACAGACAAAGCATTCTCTTTCCGACTGACTTCACCCCACTTCTTTCATGTGCTGGTACCATATGTTGTTTCTGAGATGGGCTGTGCTGTCCAGGTAATCATTAAGTTCATTGTTAGCTTTGTGTGGGCTTCTCTTGATTTTCAGCGTTCTTCTGTAGTTTGCTATGACTATGTCTCTAAATGCGTCTGTGCTGCTCTTCCTCTCTGGGTATCTCGGTGGAGTTGGCTGCCTCGACAGCATCGCTGTGGTAGGAGAAGGGTTTGTTTTTCTTTCCTTCCTCTTTGTATGTTGTCATAGACTTCCCCTAACCGCCATTGGCTCCCCAGTTCTTCAATGTGTGGCTGTGTCGTAGGTCTGTTGCTTTTTCCCTGCTTTTGAGCTGGTGTGCTTGCTGTTATAGTCTCTATAGTACTGCCTTTCAGCTCCTCATGCAGTTTCTTTGCTCTGAATATAAATGGGAACAAGTAGTCTATTAGCATTTGTGTCTTCTCTGTGAATTCTCTTGTGGCCACTTCTGTTCTTTTGAGGGATTTTGCAATTCCCTCCTTCTTTGGTATTTCCCTCGGCTTTTCTTGGTCACTTCCACTATTCTCTAGAATTTAATGTTCGGCAGGCAGTCTCTCCTTCTCTGCTGCCTTCGTTGGAGGCATTGTAGCCATTGATACTTGCCCTTGTTTATGTGCATTCTGTGTGCGGGTGCGTGCCGTGGTCAATGCTACATTACCATTCATTCCATGCTGACCCTGTCTCCAACCTTTTCTCTCATTCATCACCTCATGTGTATACGTATCACTGCTAATTACATAACATTTTAAATAATTTGCTTCATCATTAGCTTTTCTTGGAACTGGAATCACTATATAGGGTCTGGGTGCTTTCATAGGCCCCTGACGTTCGTTATCCAGTGGGTGTACTGATATGGGGGATACTTCGTGCACCTATAAAGAAAGCAGTTCTGAGTGTTAATGACGGGATAAACAATAATAATAACTATACACATACACATAATCGTTCGGAACGACAATTTGCAGCATTTTCTTCCAGGGAAGTGGGGGCACCTTTCTGTTGGGGGTAAAACCAAGTTACTGCTCTGGGCCCCCATTTCGAATGAGTTCATAGTCAGTTATTTATTCCTTTTCTTGCTCTGGTCTCGTAGTTCGAGAGTTCATTACTATTAATTGACAAGTGCTTCTCCAAATGTCCCCCCTATGTGAGTGACGACGGTAGTCTCTTGGTATTCAGTACAGTTCCCGTGCTAGACTATGGAAAAGGGTTAGGCTAGCAATTTTGGTACATCACATTCGTGATGCATATCTATAATAGGTGAGGTCCCAGAGCTCTCCTCGAATTTGCTTTTTGGTCCTGAGGACATGCTGGAGCTTGCTCAATGCGAAAGAATGAAAAGATGGAACTGCTAAAAATCACACAAAATAGAATGTTTGTAAAAGTAAAAACAAACAAAAATAAAAATAAAATTGAACATATGAAAAAATAGGAAAAAATGAGAAAAATGAAGAAAACGGAAAATAAGATGGTGAAGTTCTTGTATCTCGACGACAAGTTGAAGAACAGTGTCTTTCTCCTTGATCTGCTCCATGGTGGACAGATGACCAAAGGATAATAAGAAATGGAAGAAAAATAAAAATAACCTAGGGACAAGATGTCTCAATCCTCGTATCTGCTATTCTTGATCTGTCCTCAGCGGACAGTCTCACTGGAATCTCCTTAGGAATTCTCGCTGGAAGTTGGACAGCTCCACTTGGAGCATTATACCATGGAGAAGTGTGCCCATGTGTGGGGCGTTGGCCTGATCTCTAAGGAAGGTGATGACGTCAACATCTGCAGGCCTTCCTACCATTTCAGGATAATCTGTGACTAATCTAAGCAGGACGTTCTGTGCCAGCCGGGTGTTCTCGGGTGATAGGGACATTTGCCCTGTTTGGTTGTGTCTTGATCACAAGCTTTTCTTTTGATTCTCAGTCTTTGTACCTTCCTGATGCGTGGATTCCTACCAACTGATTTAATTTAGTCCACAGCTGGTTTAGTTGAGCTAGGTTTCTTGGATCTCTGATATAAGTGCGTGTATCAGTAGTTCTCCCGACGAGTCCTGGGCAATTCTCGATTATTTTGAAGAACAAATTAAATGTGAGTTCATCAATGTCTATTGGCGGTGGAAGCATTTGTGTCCCTCTCACTATGCTCGGGTAACTCAGCGAAGACCTCTGCAATGACGGTTAGCAGTTGCCTGATTACCTTTTTGTTGGCTGGATCTTGAATAAAGTCTGTGACACTGGCTCCTCTCCCTATGAGTGATGGGTATGATAACACCACGAGTTGAAAATAGGTTAGCACATCCCTTGTAATATTTCTACTGGGGGATACCATAAATTCTACGAACAAAGTCTTGATACTGGTTGTTTCAGGATATCGTTTTGGTTCACAGAAATGCCCCCTTTTTTATTCTTTTCAGAGTGTTGGGGTCTTTTCAATGCTTTGTGTGGTTTTGAACATTCATATGAGTAGCGTTACTACAGCTTTGGATGTGCGATTCTCTTCCTTTACTCTGTAACTTTGACGACACAGAATGTCCATATTATTGTCCATTTATCATCCTTCACTTGGTTTGAGAAAATGTCTTGTTTTGAAAGCCACAATTTTACTGGATTTTGTTGCTGTTTGTTTTTCTGCTCATGAGTCCTTCTTCCTCACCATGGATCTTGTCTGCACGTGCTGAGGTTCTTCCCCGTTGTCTTTGCAGTTAGATGTAGCTGGAGGGCTCTCTCCTATGTAGGGTTTAATGTCATTTAGGAAGATCAATGCCCTTCTGCCCTGGAGCTTGACGGCGGATGGGGTGCAGTCTTCTACGATGAACGTGCCATTAAATCTTGGCTCATCCCACTTTTTCCTGGTAAAGTTCTTCACCAACACGCTGTCACCAGGGAAGACGAGGGGCGCATGTACACTTTGCTCGGTGTGTACTTCAGCACTTCCTGTTGCGTTTTGAGCTGCACCGTCCCCCTTTCGCTTTCGCTGCAACTGGCCTGTAATGACAGAGGCACTGGATGTCATACAGTCAATGTACTTTTGCATTTCTGTTCCCAGAACCTCTCTAGTCGGCTGGGCATCACAACTAGCTCTATCTCGGGGGGTAAGAGGGGTCCTCATCCTTCTGCCTGTAACTATCTCGTGCAGCGTGAGATGATGGGCGGAGCCTGGTTGGTTCCGAAGTCCATACAATGCCAATGGTAGACAGTGCAGCCATCCCTTCTTTAATGTGAGCTTCAACTTGGCTATCCTTCCCTTAAGCAAGCCGTTGATCCATTCACATATCCCATTCCCCTCAGGATGATAGGCTGATGAGAACTTGTGCTTTATACCAAGCAACAAACTAATCTGTTCGAAAACTGAATTTACAAAGTGGGTCCCATTATCTGATCTCATTACCTTGCACACCCCCCATCTACGGAACACTTCTCTTACCAGGAACTTAGCAGCACAGGTAGCGTCGGGGTGTGTACAGGGGCCTGCCTCTATCCATCTAGAGAATGGACATACCACCACAAATACCTGTACCCGTTGCACACTTGAATCATGTTGACATAGTCGATATGCAGGTGCTGGAATGGTCCATTTGGTCTGGGAATGATTCCTCTTACTACTTTTAATGTGTGCCCAGCGGTGAATTGCTGGCAGATAATGCAGTTCACCATAAAAAATGCTGCGTGCTCTGCTAAATTCGGTGTGAACCAGTCTTCCGTGAGCGTTACAGCTAGGTTTTCTTTTGACATGTGTATGGGGTGGTGAAGTTGTTCTAGCGCTACCTTTAGGAGGGCGACAGGCATTACTGGTTTACCAGTGCTGTCTTGCCTCCATAACCAGTCACAGGGGTTTAAAGAACACCCTTGACGTTTCCACAGATTTTTCTCCTCTTGAGGTGGCTCCCCCTGGAGCTCCATTAGCTGAGTCTGCCCTATATTGCTATAAGCTTCTGGTGTGGCTCGCGCCACCATCATCCACTCATGGGTACATGCCACCTCCACGTCCATGATTGTTTCATTCTTGGATGCTGTACGTTTGGCTTCCGTGTCCGCTTCATGGTTTCCACGTGAAACGAAGTCCATCCCCTTGGTATGAGCGGCACATTTCACGACCGCCATGCCCACTGGGAGCTGTAGTGCTTTATTCAGCCTGTCCAATAGGGCTGCATGTTGCACTGGGTGCCCTCTGCTCGAAGGTAGCCCCTCCTTTTCCAACACGCTAGACCTGCATGTACTGTGGAAGTCACATGGGCGGAGTCACTGGACACCGTTACTTCCTGGCTGCATGATTCTCAATGGCGAGTATCAGTGCCAATAGTTCTGCAGCCTGTGCCGAATAATGAGATGGTATTCCTGCACTAACAAGTACTCGAAACTTTCCATTCGCTAGGTGTTTTACCACGGCCACGCCTGTATACCTTTGTCCGTCTTCTTGGTCGATTCTCGAAGACCCGTCAATAAAGATGATCTCTCCACTTGCCAGGGCATTTTCTTTCACCCTGGGGATCTCATCATAGAATTCCTCATAGTTTGCACAGTCGTGTATAGGTTCTCCCTCTGTGACTGGTTCTGCAATGAACGTAGCTGGCTTCACAGTTTTAAATCGCACTATTTTGATCGATGGGTTGGAGATAATCACCTCATAGGCGGATGCTCTCTGAGATGTCAGTGTGCCCTTAGGCTTCTCTAGTATGGCGAACAATGAGTGCTCAACATACAGTGTCATGGAGCACCCCATCACAATGGATGATGCATTTTCGATAGCAAATGCAGCAGCAGCTAGGTTTTGTTCGCATGGGAAGAGGCCCTTCATGACTCGGTCCAGATTCCCGCTGTAATATGCTAAGGGCTTCTACCCCAGCGAGGTTCGCTGCGCGAGCACTGCTGTCATAAAATTACCATCGGTATGTGAGAACAGGTAGAATTCCTCTGCATAATTAGGAATCCATACAACTGGGGCCTTACAAATTGCCCCCTTAAGCTTTGTGAAACCCTTTTCCATCACCTCAGTCCATTTGATATCTTCCCTTGTCGCCTGGGCCTTCTTTAGGGCCTGAAGCAAGGGCTTGGTGTATGAGCTGTAGTGAAAGACCCATGCTCTGACGTAATTGCACAGGCCTAAAAAGCTTTGCATTTGTTTTATCGTGCGCGGCTTGGCCGTGTTCATGATGGCTTCAGCCCTTTCTGGGGTTACCTTTTTCCCCTCATGAGAGATCAGTTGGTCTATGTATAACACTTCTGGCTGACAGTACTGCCACTTCTCCTTATCAACCTTGTATCCCTTCTCAGCCAGTATAGTCAATAGCTGCACAGAGTCGTACCTGCATTGCTCTTCAGTGGTGCTGTAGATCAGAATGTCATCTACATACTGCAAAACAACACTATCCACTGCAATGTTGCTTAGGTCCAATTGCAGGACTCTGTTGAAGATAGACGGGGACTCGCAGTACCCCTGTGCTTTTCAGACGCATTTGTCTGAAAGTGAATGACGTAAGGTCTTGTAAGTCGCGGTGCAATGGAATCGAGAAAAACGCATTTTTCAAATCGATCACCTGAAATATTTTGCTTCAGTTGGTATATTGCATAATATTGTAGATGGATTAGGGACTAGATGGAACTCGGCTTAAACTATGTCATTTAATGCTCGTAAATCTTGGATTAAACGCCAAGACCCTCCCTTTGATTTCTTGACAGGATAAATCACTGTGTTGCAAGGTGATTCTGACGTCACTATGATGCCCTGCTCCATCATGGCGGAGATTGTCTTCGCAATCCCTTCATCTGCCTCTCTGGACATGGGATATTGTCGTGCTTGTGGCAAAATTGCTCCTGGTTTCAGTTTAATTATTACTTCACCTGCTATCTTCAGGAGACCTACGTCATAGGGCCCTGTAGTCCATACTGCGGCAGGCACTTGGGCCATGTCATCATCAAAGTACTCTGGACGTGTCAGTGCCAACATCATTCTCTGCGGCACCTCCCGTTTGATCATTTTGACCCAAAATATGAGACTCACTTCTACCCTTGTCTCCTTGAGGTCAGGGTGCTCCTCGAACAGATCGTCATCAGTGACGTCAGTCACTCTATGCCCTTCTTCAATGGCGATGATCGCACACCATTGTCTGTCTTCATCGTCATTTCCTTCAACCAATACCACTTTTCCTCGCACTACGGCAGATTGTATCATTAAGGGAAATACTTGTCCCTCCTCTTCGTGCATGGGTATTCTTGGTCTGAATAGAAACTCATCAGGGGTTCTCATAGTCTTGTCTGCGAGGCCTGGCAACCCTGCCATAAGCACCCGCACGCCATATGTGAAAACTTCTGGTTCTAATGGTGTAGCCCTCATTGCTACACGTCCTGAGTATGCTCTGATCATTTCGCACACGTTTGAATAATGCATTCCTGGAGTGTAGCACACTATACCATTCTCGGTAAACGAGATGGGCATGTTTCATTTAGTCATCAGGTCCCGACCCAGAAAATTTACTGGGGTCTGACGTGAATATAATAGGGGTACATTCATTTTGCGCTCTCCCACTAAAACTGGGAGTGCGTCTGTAAAGGGAACTCTACTATGAGCTCCAGTAAAACTCTGAGTATCTATTGCCTCGCCGGACAAGGAAAACTTGCCTTCTCGTATGCACGAGTGCGTTGCACCCGTGTCAACTAAGAAGGAATATTCTTTCCCCCCTATGGTGACATTCACCCTTGGTTCCCTGTTAGGGTCTGGTGTCACTGATAGGATAGAGCACATCAGAGTCCCCTGTGAGCTGTCCTATTTCATGTACAGGTTCGGTCCACTCTATACTTGTGTGCTCCCCCCATTTCCAGGGTTAACTCCCCCTCTGGAATAATTACTGTGTACCATCTGTGGTGGCGCCTGCTGGGGTTGTCCCTGTGGCGAATTTCCCATGTTCGGTGGTTGAACCGTTTGCTGTGCACCTTGCTGCATGCCTGACGCCTGTGGTTGTACTGCGTAATTTTGTGCACCACCCTGCTGCGGGGTGGCAGTTTGATTCACCATGCCTCTCCTCATCCCTTGGTTGTTTTGCCACATGCCTTGGCTTCTGCACATGCGCGCCATGTGTCCTGTCATTCCACACAACCAACACACCGGCGGTGGTCGGGCCATTTGTCCATCTGGCATAGCTGGACCGCCCATCTGTGGGTTCTGAAAGCCACCTTGAACATTCTGAAAGCCTCCTTGGTTACCTCGAAACCCTCCCTGATTACTCTGCCATCCTCTACTTCCAAAACCCCTTCCCCTCGGGTAAAATCCCGTGTTACCCTGATTATTCTGCGATGGGTTAGTCGCTTGCTGTGTGCTTGGTTCGGCTGGGCTGGTGAGCATGGCTCCCTCAAGAGCATACTTTGAGAGCTTCTTTTGCACCAGCTTTGCCTCTTCTCCCTTACGAGTTGCCTCCTTTTTCCGATTCTTTTCTTGCAACAATCTACAATAGTGTGCAATTGTCAACTGTATTTCGGCCCATGGTTTAGCTTCTATTCCTACCAATTTCTTAAGCTGTTTTTGCACCGGTTCTGGCAACCCTTGGCACAATGTGTGGTAGAATACGGGGATAGACTTCGTCCAAGACTCATGCATTTCGAGTACCCATGCGTCTTGAAAATTCTGGATATAAATCAACGGATCCTCTGATTCTTTCATTTTTTGAGTCATTATAGCTCCCATATAAGACGTGTCTGGATATAGCGTTCGCAGTGCTTTCCACACTGCTGCCCTACAGATATTAAATGGCGCTCCGTCATGGGAGGTATTAAATAGGGTTACCCTTGGATAGCCTGCCTGTTTCCATACATCATCGGCTCTTTCACCAAGAATGGCAATTAGGAGGCCCTTTATGTCCCCTATAGCTAAGGTGACACCCCCGTCATTTTCTCTAACTCATGTATCCACTTTCCGGCTCCTGACGTCAGCATTGGAAGCTTATTTTTAAGGTTCTCTCGGTCCATGTGTGGCCATGGAATATATTGTGGTTTTGCTCCCCCCTTTTCTAGTAGCAGGAATTAGAATTCACAGCCCTTCTTCTCTTTCCCCATAGCCCTCCGGTCTATCACCAGGGTGGCGTTCCCGCCTTGCCGCCTACCTGGCAATGCTTTTAATCTGTTTGCATAGGCAGATGCTGCCACCCCCCTCTGACCGTGGGGCGTTCCTTCTTGTCGGCTGGACTGCGAGGCAGACTTCGGTGCCCTACTTGTGGACTCACTAGCATCTGACCATCGTACCTCTCGGTCCCCGTGGAGCCGTTTTTCGCTCCGTCTCCCTTCTTCATGTGCTACATCCTCCGTTTCCTCACCGGAGTCAGATCCTGAGTACTCCCAGTTTACACAATTTCTTGCATCTTCTTCGTTCTGCCCAATCTCCAGCCTGTCTAGGGACAGTACCCTGCTCCCACTACTTCGGGTGACATCCTCTGTGTCATATAGCTGAGTGCTTTCTAAGCGCTTATCTTCCCTTCCCCCTTGGTAAATTAGTTCCAACCCCATCTCGTCATAGATTTTATCAATCGTTTCCCCGATGCTTCTGGTGTCGAAGTCATCCTCAATATTTGTCCCGCTTGTACCTGGTACCGCATCGCTTACAGGAAAGAATTCTTCTACGTCTTCCCATTCTACTGTAGGATTGGATTTAATCACTTCCCGCTCTAAATATTCAAGATCTCGTGCCCTCTGTCTGCGCTTATGTTCCATTTCCTCAGCTATTTCCTTTCACTTCTTTGCCTCTTCTCTAGCCTTATCTACTTCCCTCATCCTTTCATTTCTACGTTCCTTTGCCCTTCTACTTTCCTCATCTTCCCGCTTTATTACTTTCCTTTCGTGCACTCTCCTTTCTTCCTCTAACTTAAGCATATTCTGCCTGTACTTTTCATAGGGTGCGTATTGTGTGCGACTGAGCGGTATTCCTTGCTCTTCGCGATATAGTTGTTCTCGCCTTAACCTATCCTTCTTTCCTACCCTCTCGATTCTCATTTCCTTTTCTTTCTCTTTTTCCTTTCTCTGCGCTTCGTCAGCCCGTTCCCTCGGCCTCACATCATCACTTCCTTTTCCATCTAATTTCAATAGTATCTGTCCTCTCATCCATTCATCTTTTGCGAATGCTGCCTCATCACCTCCTTTCCGCTTCTTTCCCTCTCTCTCTTTCTCGAGAGATGCACTACTCTGTGCCTGATCCTTTCCTTCATCACTGCATCTCTTCTTGTCCCTTGGGACTTCAGAGGTAAGATTACTTTCCTGCTCTTTTTCTTTGGTGGCGTCACTACTATACGTAGGCGACTCATATGCCAGGTTGCTGTACCCCGTGGCTGCCTTAAATTCTCTTAGCGGGTAAATACCCTCTGACTTACTCCCTTCGATCACTGGCTCAGGCGGGTCAGGTGGCGCGGTAGGCATCTCACCCCCCTCTATATCATTGAACATTGAATATCCAATCTGCGGGTGGTTCTTCCTCCTTCGTCTGCTCAAACATTTTCCAAAGTTCAAGGACGGCAAGACGTTTCTCTAGCTTCTTGCCAGTATATGTGGCGTTTAGGAAGGTAGTCATATGCTGCAAAACAGCCTTAGAGAGTGAGCCGTTCTGGGGCCACAGCATAAACATTTTATTTGCGGTACCCTTAACCCACTCTGTGCTGTATTTTTTTCAGCTTTGGTGCATGCTTGGGCAGCTGTTTGCATAAATGTGCAAGTGGGGTAACTTCCTCAATTTCTAATTTCGTCACTGCCAGTATTCATACAGTTCTTTTACCCTTCACCAGTATGAGCGAGCACCAAACACGCAAGCTCCACTCCAATCTTTTCCCGCCAAATTTTATACCAACAATTTACTCAAAACTCATCAATTCAGTGGCGATTCCCTCTTAGTTACAGAATCGCGTAAAGCCAAAATGCATTTCAAACAATCACCAATACAATTATTTTACATTTGACACACAACAGAACACATATGACAGACGTTTTATAGACTAGACAGACACCAGCTGGTCATACGTATACCTGCCTTCTAATCAATACCCCGTCATGGGATGTGAACAAGCCCCTTTGATGTCGTCTTTAATCGCCATCGTAGCCTAAATTGTCCCCCCACTGTGGGCTCTGGATACACGTTCCTTCTGACCACTCTTTAAAGTGCAGGAAGAAGGTGAAACCTTACGTTTTCTTTTTCTCAGGTGCCCCCCTGGTAATCCTTACATTTTTCTCAGGTGCCCGCCTGGTAATCCTTACATTTTTTCTCAGGTGCCCCCCTGGTAATCCTTACGTTTTTTCTCAGGTGCCCCCCTGGTATCCACTCTTTATTTCTTATGCTCGAGTCATTAACCCCCTGTATACAGTCTTCTCTACGCCTAACTACTTTACTTATTTATTTTTCCGCCGCCCACCGTTACCTTTCCCTTACTAGCTCTAATACCTACACAACATTTGCCAAAGTAACGAGTTTTATTGCTTCACTCACCGATCGCATCGCATCTTTTCCTATCTGGAACTTCGGGATCACCGCCCCTTCCTTTTCCTGCTTTTAAGGCTTTCGTCCGATCCGCTGCCTGTGGGCATGAGAAGGGTTATGCTTGGAAAGGCGGGTTCCTTCGGACCCACTGCAGATTTTTGAAATTTTTACTCTATCATTGTCCATGTGGAGCTTCTCAGTCTACTCAGCCGGAATGGCAAAAGGACTCGTGATCTTACCGAAGGCCCAGAGTTACTTCGTGCCGTCGGTCTAAAGGTGTCTTATAACTATATCAATCAATAATCTATAATCGATGGCCGTAACCATCCTCACGCTACCAAGTGTTCACGAGGGGAGGAATTCACTGACGGGCCCATAGGTCAGCACTCACCCTCTAGAACTTGTAAGACAAGATAGCTGCACCATGTGAGGACAGGGGGTGCAGGATTCACTTACTCCAGCACGACTCTATAAGGAAGACTCAGTAAATTGGCAAAGGGATGTCCGTTTAATGGCAAGTACATCAAACAAAGAAACACATGGGAATCAACAGCATTGCCATCCCCTGTCTCGCTCCGACTTCCACGAACTTCAGTTGAACAGTAATTCTTATAGGCAATATTTGTCATCATTGACGTCTAGCTCTACAAAACTCGACATGCAATATAATTGGTTAGGAAAGGTAACTTATGTATAGGTACTATATCTGTATATGATAATAGGGCATGCGGATTGGATAGCTCTTATCGGGTGGGCGTCTATGCCCATCCCACTACATTACACGTGATTAACGTCACTACAAGTACAACGTCTCATTGGTTCTACTATCTATAGGACTCCAGATAACTTGGTCCATTGTGATTGGGCAGGTTACATCCCTAGACATAAATCCACATTTTAATTAGCAGCATGCAGAATGGACACCCAAGGGCCTGGTGTTCCAAGTTTCACCCTGCCTCCCTTCCATCAATCAGTATCTTAGGGCTATGTGTTAATTAGTTGGCTGGGTTTGGCCTCGAGACTGTAGCTTCTTATCAGGAAAAGTTATGGCATCCTGGGTTCTGGATGACATCAGGCGATGGTACCTCTTCGCTCCCGGTGGGTCACGTGTCTGTTGACCATGATTTTGCTTCAGTTTCCAGCTTTTATTGTATTTATTTCTGCTTTGGCCCTACCACCTGCCTGGGCCTCTCTTATCTTGACCTTCACGGGCGAGCTGGTATGCTCTGGAGTTTTTGGTTCTTGCGAGTTGACGCTCTCCTCCCTTCTCTGGGTGACCTCGATTACCCAGGCATGAGCAGCTCTCTGTTGAGTTTCGATTCCGCTCTTCCTCTCTGTTCTGGCTGAGTTGTGAAACTTGGCCTGCCAGGCCTCTGGCAGCCTGGGCCCATTTCTGCTTTACAAAATGGAGTCGTACTCGTATAACGTGCCTCTTGAGGTAGCTATATAGTTGGCGCATGCCGCTTCTAATATTCTACTAAGCATTGCAAGCAGTATCGATTTCTTAGCATCTTGCGTTCCAAGCCTATTTACACACGGTTAACAGGTCGGTTGCTTCCATCTTGTCTCGTAGCTCTGTTTCCTCACATTTTAACATTGTCTCTTCTCTGTGTCCATTATATTTATTTAGTATTTACTTACGTTGGCGTGTTCTAGTCGATAGTGACTTTTTGTTCATTCACGAGTCTGTTCAGGCCCTTGTGTCATTTCCACTGGCCTTCCATTAGGGCTCTTGGGGTCTCTTCGTGGACCATATGTAGGCACTCCTCATTTCATATTGGCGGCAGGTATGGCTGGCTGCCCAGGGTTGTCTGGTTATGGACGCTTCAACAGGTACAGATCTTCTAATGTATACTGGGCAGAGTCCTAGTGCAACTCTCTGTTGGTTCATTTGCTCCTCATACGTCACGTGCCTTGGCGCGTACCATCCTGGTTGCTCGAAATGAGGGGCAGGGGTGCAGGTCATCTCTGGGACCTCCTTTACAGTAGATTTACAATAAGCAGGCAGGGTGCAAACACAGGCACCTGAGACCAAGCTGATTCGCTCAAAAACATATTTGCAGGGGCTCATGATAGATGGTTTGTGCCAGCATACCTTTAGGTCACGCAGAGCACTCTTGAGTCTATGCCTAGCAATTAGGCCACAGATCCTTTTTAGAGCATCTTCTCGATTTTGCATCGAGCCTGACCCATTATAGATAGCTGTTCAGGCTTATCCCAAGAGACAGGGAGAAAGAAAAGCTCCCTGGAGTGGACTTTCAGGAAGCACTCCCTCCAGATAATGGCAAGTTGAATGGAGTAAAAGGTGAAGGAAGTCACAGAGTGAGCTGGGAGGCAAGAAGTGCATATCTGCGCTTCTGCTTTTTCAAACTCCAGATCCAGGTGGTTCTTTATGGTATTTTAGCCACTTTCGATGCATAAAACAACATTCTCTGATTTAATGGCCTATTAGCACTGGAAGTGGTGATATATGTGGGCGGCAGAGTTCTTTGTGGTTTGATTATCCTCATGGATGATCCCATGGAAAGCAGTGTTGCCCCGAGTAGTGAGTTTGAACATTTGTGACTCCTGGATGTCAGTGTAAATTTGTGCATTGGTGCAGAATCTGGGAGTGGCTTCAATTGCTCATTTGTAATAATGAAAAGTAGGACGGGCTATTATCTGGTTGAGTTGGCTACCTTATTTATGTCCTATGATATCGATACATTTTTTAATTATTCTAATTGGAGGGTGCATGAATGGCTGTAAGCGAATGACCTAAGCCTGTGGGTCAAAAAAGAGAAAACTAAAGAAAGGGTTTTAGCAAAACTCCATTCACTCTTTAACTCCTGGTCACTCTATGTTGGGCTTGTCTATAATCCCAGTTGGTCTAAAACTATATTAGGACAACTAAAGTTTCAATAAACCACTGTCCAAACATCGCTGTTCATTAATGCGTAATCCATTTAGTTTAATATAGGTTATATACAGATAGCCAACACGTGTTTCGACCTCTTACAGGTCTTCATCAGGGCTATTTGTATTATACAGCAAACATTTTTTGTAAACCACAAATTGTATATAAAAACCAAATTGTCAATCTATGTCCAAAGTACACCACATACCCAAATAGTTCCCAACAAGGGAATTTGTGGTTACACCAAAGGTTACAAACATAATTGTTTATAACAATTACCAAGAAACAAGGGAAGAGGGAAAACACATGGGGGAAAGAGAAAAGGACCGGGGGTGGGATGCCGGAATTACTGGCAACTCGGAGCTGCAGTTAAATCACCAAACTTGTAGTTTGGTGGTGCACGAAGGGTGGGGGTAACCGAATGCCTCTCTGAGGTTGTAGGAGTCTTTCAGGCTTCTATGCACTCCCCTCCTGCTATAAATGCTTTCTAAAACGTCTCAACATCTCATATACTAGCAGCTTTCAGACTTCCCAGAGCCACTCTCATTCGCCGTCAACTTGGCTAGGCTTATAAGTGACCCTCTCAGGGATTTCAGCACTTCTCACATGCTAAGGGCTTCTCAGGGTTGTCAGAACCTCTCAGGTTCTAATGACCTTTCTGGGTTCTTAGTGCCCATGGGGTAGCACTATTCAAGGTTCAAAGTGCCCCTTAGTCTTTAAACTTCTTGGGGCTCCCAGTCCCCCTCAGTGCTATGCACTTCCTAGGGTTCTCAGGTGGTTCTTCCTGCATGGCAGAGAGGTCATGCCAGTTACAGGCTCTTCTCATCATTCTCTGAATACAACACAACAATGTTTCTTCCTCCAGCCCCAGGAGAATACACTCTACCGTCCAGAAATCAGGCTCTTATTATACCTATTTAGGCTTTCCAGTTTTCAAATGAATCCGATAAACCCCAGAAAAGCACCACTGTGAGAAAAAGTGCCTCCTCAGTTTAAACCAAAAAACACTGCCTCCCCCTCTCAGTGGTCCCTTAGTACAAGCAAGGATGGGAAGAAGTTTGGGAGGGTGAAGTGGTGGCTGGAGAGGGGGCTTGTTATACAATAGATGAAGGGCCCTGTACCCCCAGTAATCCTGTATGCTTTCTCCCATTGCTTCCCCTTCTGTACCTTGACCTTATTAAAAAACACTGCACTTTCTAGGTTACATCATTTTCTTTGTAAAATTAGGTAGTGTTCAGGGGCTATTTTGAGGAATTGTAGACACATTTGAGCCATTTTGTGGCTGCCGATTCACATCTCAAAATTGGCCAAATTGCCTCAAAATAGCCCCAGGCCGCTGATAAATATTTGTATTTACAAAAACAGTTCAACATGGATTTTTCAGTGTCTCTATTTGTGTCCCCAGACTCTTTTTTTCCTTCATCCCCCTGAATTTAGGGTTTGGATAATACATGCACAGACACCAAAAAATGTATGTTACATTGTTTTTTGTAAATTAAAATATTTGTCAGTGGGCAGGTTCTACTTTCAGCAGTTGTAGCAAATTTTGAACCTTTTTATGTGGCCACGAATTCATGCAGCCCCAAAATAAATGTATATCAAAATTTGCCACAAATGCTCAAAATAGTCTCCTACTAGTGACAAATACTTCTTTTTTCAACTAAACAAGGATGCAACATAGATTATGCAGCATACGTATTGGTGCCCCTAGGCTGTCTTTGTGGCTATTGCAATATATGTAGTGTTAGAATAAAACAAAGGGCCTCCTCATTATAAGTTCGCCGGTATCCCGTCAGTAACCGGGACCTCATTAACATATTTTGTTGCACCTGTCATGAAAATACATTTGCAAAACTGAAAAGTCTGTATTTAGTCTCACTCTGCTTTGCATTCTGATACATGCAGGCTTATGTTCAGGATGGGATAACAAGCCGACAAATATCCTCTTTTAGCTTAACATATTGCTACATGGATGTATATATTTGTTGGAATGTTGTGTTATGATTTGTGTATAGAGTATTCTTGAAAGGCAAAAACACATATTTCTACCAACAATATTCTGGAAGATATATGTGGTAAAATGTGTATGTTTCTCAATTCGCTCAATTCCCTGCATCACCACTCAATTAAAGTGTGTGATCTTAGGCAAATCATTTCATCTTGATAACGCGCCTGTTCATGTGTTTCTAGGCACGACAAGACAAGGGAAGGTACGTAGGGAGGTCAAACCAAACGATCTTATTAGACCCTGTATCATTCAGATTGTGCAAGTGCGCAAATGCAAGTGCAGGGGAAGGGAACGGGAAAGTGCAAGAGGGAGGGAAGGGGAAAGTGCAAACAGGCCACTAATGCTCTGAGTAAGTGCAGCTTGGGCAGCGTGGCTCTGGGTAAGTGCATGGAGGCAGGGAATGTAGAGGTTACAGTTACAGCCGCTAGTGTGTGACAGGCAGTGCGGGGGAGAATGGTCAAAAGAGGAGCCAGGCACCCAGTGAGACTCTGAGAGTAACGAAGCAACCAGATAGCGCAGCAGACATGTAGGTTAACAGGGGAGGAGGGAGAAATAAGAGGAGAAAAGGAAGGTCTTGATCTGCTTCCGGACCTTCCGGTGGTCCGGCTCAAGTTTGAGAGGGACAGGAAGCCCATTCCAGAGGGAGGCACCTGCAGACGAAAGTGATCCACCCCCTACTCTCTGACTGGAGAAGCATCTCACCTTCAGAGAGTTGGAGGCAGCAGAACGAAGGGCTCGAGAAGGAAGGTATTTAGGGAGATAGTGTTGAATGTATTGCGGGCCCCGGACACCAAAAAGCCTTGTGGACGATCTTACTGTGACTTACCTGTGAAAAGTAGAAATGATTCAGTCCACATTGTACTCTAGAAACCAAATGTCCTACGCATTCTGTTGTTCCATAAATAATAAGAATCTATGTGATTACTGTGCTGCCCGTAACTGCTCCGACGAAAATGTCGATACCAATTACGACGCAGTGATCAAATAGATCACTTTACCCACCTTCCCCACCCTGCATATCCCTACCCGACCCCACCAACCCACTTACCTTCCCAGCGGCACACTTCGGTATGCGCAGCCAACTCCCCGCTATCCCTGAGACATTGGTTCCTCCCACTTGCGTGGGTCAGAGCAGACGCTGCAGGTGCTTTTTAAAAAATGTTTTACTATCTTGTCCCCCGCTTACCACAATGGTAAGCGGGGGACAGCCCCGCAACCCCCGACTCACGCTACTACCCACAAGGAGAGCGGGGGACACCGCTGCAACCCTCCCTCTGCTTGGGGGCAGTAATGGGAGTCAGTATTTTGTGCACCCCCAAAGCCGCAAGCCCTGCAGGGGCGCACAAATGAGGGTGACATTATGGCATATTACCAATAATAACAGTGACCATTCAAGGAGCACATGGAGACCATACAATGACAACAGTGCCACTATAAATCGACATAACATATATTGCAAATCAAAAATGTTTGCTTTTTGGTTTACTCACAACAATTTCTTGCAATGCTACTTTCCATGATACCATCAAGTGTCAACGCCTCATGTCACTTCCTTTAACATCATTTTCTATGATTTTATACTTATCTGAATACATATGCAAATTAGAGCCCCCTGCAATTCTTTGTCACATAGGCCCTCACACATCATAGACCTGTCTTGGATAATGAAAAAGGGCATCCTTCTTTAAAAGAATTGCCTACATCCTCTCCAGTGGCAGCGTCTCACTGACATCTGTTGCCGGCGTTCTCAGCAGAAGTGTGTTGGCTACACCTACACCCAAAAATAGGAGTTGATAATACTGCATCAGTCCTTCCATGCTCACACACAATATTTTGGGGTTTACGTATCTGTCAGTGGCAAGCAGCAATAGCTCACACAAGCGATAGATGCTTCAGAGTGTTTTTAAACAGATTACTACAATTCCTGCCAAGTCTTTTTTAGTACATCGATTCTGGGTAAATAGAGTACAATTTGGCTCCTACATACATTTAGGGGCTGTGCGTTGATTCTAGTAGGTCCGGGTGTAAGTGTCTGTAACAAAATGGAGAATAAAGACATGAAATATCACTGTATCCTTTTTATATTCCCACTTCCTGCTTGAGATGCTTTCCAACTGAGCAATTGTGTACGTTACCTCCCCTTTCCAGTTTCTGATTGGCCCCTCTCATGTGTAATCCATCTCCTTAGGGGAGAGGGTGATTCTGACCATCTTATAACCTCTCCTCGTCTATTCTCATGTTGGGCACTATGGCCATGTTGTCACTTTTGGGTTCCCAAGCTAATTTTCTCTCCCTGACACTCCATCTACCATAAGTCATTGAAGTTCCTTCCTTTCACAGTAAGTGCTGAGTATGTTATTAACTTGTGGTTTTCCCAATCAGCCCATACAGGCACCGTCTTCTTGTCCACTCCCAAGTTTACGGATCCTAGGTATACCGGTTTAGGTTTCATGTCCGTGGCCCTGGATCTGAATGGGTCTACCATTCAGACTCTGCAAACTTCTCCCTCATTCCTAGTAATTTATGCCAGTCCCTGCTGTATATCCCCAGCTCTCCCCACATTCTAAAGCATGGCCACAGGACCACACTCCGGCTCTACTGAGCGACAGCCTGCACATAACTCTGCTGGTGAGAGGGTTGGGTCTTCTTGGCCTGTCGTTCATTGGCCCGCTCTTCCTGACAGTGTCCCCGCACTGCCTACATGGCTCTTGTATTTGGCTGCTTGGCATTTGTAGAAGATTTCAGGATGTATCCTTCTTCTGGTGTAGACATACCTCCATCATCTCTGTCCCCTGCACCGTCTGAACATGCCCATGGTATCAGAATCTTTAGAATCCTAGCAAAGTTCGCAGCGGGTCCTCATGCTGTCAGAATTGTAGTGTCCCATTTACATCTTTACGTCAGGGACAGAGACATGGTCACTTCTACAGGACGTGATGTCACAGGGTTAAGGGTGGCAGGAAGGGGATATTTTTTAATGGAAATTAATAAATAAGGTTGCTCCTGCATTCTTCCTGGCATTGTTTCCTTTCACAGCTGAGGTTGGATATGATAAGTGGCGATGAGCAGGATCGGTCCTTGCATGCCTTGTTGCTGGCCATTTGTCTTCTGGGCATCCTGCTTTGATTATACGACGCAAACGTAAGGCTGTTCTGAGCAAAGTGAAGAGGATCCTACGCATGGCAGGTTGACTGGTGTTGGGGTAGACGTTTAGGTTCCAACACGGGAAAGAGGTTTACAGTAATTAAATTATACTAGGCCATGGTGCGGCTGTGTTAGATGCGATCTTGCAACTAAACATTTGCTCAATGTAGTTAGAAGAATTTAAATGAGTGTTACTTTGTGTTTTAGTTGGATACATTTTAGAGTCAAAGTAGGCAGCAACATGAGCAGCAGTAGCATGGATACAATGTATTGTGCAATGTACAATTTGTAGCACTGAGAGGTAGTAGTGGGGAGTTTGAAGCATGCAATAGAGGAGTTCATTGAAGCGGGATTTAACATGTGGGAATTCAACAATGGTTTAGATTGCAGACACATTTAGGGCATTGGGAAATATGGGGGTTATTGTGAATACATGGGAACATCGCAGAATGTAGGTTTTATCTACTTGGTGTCTTAATAGGATGCAGGGTCCCTGGATCCGCAGGGATGGTTTTTTGCCTGGTTTGGAAAGCTGATGACCGAGGTCAAGAAAGGGGGTTGGATGTGAACTGCATATGGGCAATTGTGATCACATCGCAAAGGGCTGAAGACGAGAACTGAATGGAAAGCCATTTATTAGTTTTTTATGGCCAGATTGGGTTCTGAGATACAAAGAGTAATTTCCCTGGGAGCACAAAGGCTTGTTTTTTGATGACCAAAAAAGTCTGGTTACGTGGAGGGTTAAATTGAGAGCTGATGGTTTACGGGCTTGCAGGGAAATAAGAAGAATTTTTACAGAAGGCTGTATGACTTGAAATGGCAGTCGCAAATTGGATTACGTGCACAAATGCAGGACAAATGGTATGAGGCACCTGGAGCATCTGGGAGGATAAGGAGTTTTACTACTGCTTCAAAGGCGTGCTTATTTGCTTTTTCTACCTGCCCATGCCTTAAGGTGTTTATGGAAAGCCTTGCACAATCCCCATCTGGATCAATAGGTTGCTGTCCCATGGTTTGAATAATTAACTGAGTTATTCATGAATGATAAATGTATTATGTGGAGTACGTCCTACTGACTACGAAAGAAGATCACATGTCAAAGGAGTTGTACTTTGTGAATGTATCCAATGGGGTTTTAGAGCAAGGGGCTTTACATTACTTTGTATTAGAATTAGCCAATCGAGGGTTAGAGGATTACTTTGTAACCAAACATGTGTGATTATATAAATAGTCTTACTGGGTATTGTGACGAATCTGAGGATATCGTCTCTTCTCCTTTAGGGGGAGACCTTTCACAGAGGGCCAGGGTGGTGCATCCACAGAACAATAATCCCTCTGGAGGAGGTGCACCGTGGAAGGATCACCTAAGGAGGGAAGCCTCTTATGGGACCGGGGATGATGACCTTCAGGAGATGCAGTATGAATCCCCTGAGAACACTTTTTTACCCCTTTCCAGGAGTTAGATTTGCCTTCCATCTTCCCTGACGTAAGTGATATGTTTTATTTTGAAACCAGTACAGATGACATATTCCTGAAGAGTAAGGAACAAATCAGCGTTGACTTACTGTGTTTTATACAAAGTACTGAGACTGGAATAAAGGCTGCAAGAATGAAGATCACTCCGGTAAACTGAAGTGAGCAGTCTCGTTTAGCAAGGAATCTAATTGGTCCAGGAGAACTCCCTTTTCCAACAGAGCAGTTTAAATATGTCACAGCTGTGAGGCAAGAGAGAAACCCTCTGGGTAGCTGTGGGCAGAAACACAAGCTTATCAGCTGGGAAGCTCTGCTGGAAGGTCACCGGTCATTACAGAGCAGGATGATAACCCAGGGACCAGGAGCCACTTGCCATGCTGTCCGCGTATCCCTCAAGACGTTACAAGGTCTTGGAAGCTGTGCAGAGCAAAGGATGCAGCACGAGAGCCAATGGGTCGTTGCCGAAGCCGCCACCGAGAAGAACAATGCCAGGGCAGATGAGAACCAGAACAAGAAGAAGGAACTGGTGGCAATGCCGCTGAATGAAGTAGGACGCTGAATAGTGGCAGAGCCTCTCACCAGAGCAACACCAGTTGGAAAATGCAGACCAGAAGGTCATGTACTAGGTGCTGGAGGTCCGGATGTGAATCTGCATTTATCTATTATAGTTTAGCATGAGCTAATCCATCCACTAATTCATTTATTCATTCATTCTTCCATCCATTTAGCATAGGCCATGTTTAAGCACTGTAGTCTGTTTTGATTATAGCAGAACCATGTAATTTTGTACACTTTGTTATAATGTATAGCACATTGTAGTGTGTTTCTAGGTGCTAGAGATGTGCTTTGTGTTTTGTCCATATGAATTAGGCCTTTTGCTGAGCAGAGAGAGAATTGGTTTCGCAGCCAAACACAGTGTGCAAATGTTTTGATAACAAATACAGTCTTGGCGGACTGTCAAATCCTTTAGCACAGAGATACAACTTTGGTGGGCTGACTGCAGAGAAATGTTTTCGTTCCTGCAAGTTAGACTGTCTCGATGTGAGAGAGAATGTTAGCGATAGGCTTGCTGGTTTTTTCTTAGAATATAGGAGAACATGTCATGTCAATGTGTTCCAGTATATGATTATGCTGGCTGTAATTATGTATGCACACACATAATATAGTATGAACGTAGTTTGAAATAGAATGCTTTCTACGCACACTAATGCAAAATGAATGCGTCATTGCTCTGTATAAACAGTGGCTGTTCTGTTCTGTTCTGTTCTGTTCTGTTCAGTAGGTTAGGTTCAGCGAGCTAGAGGGGGGCTGTCTCACAGCTGGCCGAGAGAGAAAGGAGACAGTCTCACAGTTTTAGTCTTGGAGGCTGGCTGGGTTTGCTAATGCACTCATGCACTAAAAGTGCTGCTTGTTAAAATAAACATGCATTCTGCTTGTTACTAATTCTGTGTCTTGCGATCTCTCTGTCTCGTGTTACATTATGTTTCCACAGCATAGCACATTTCTAGATCTTACAAAATGGCACCTGCACGGGGGGCCCTCCCAAGGAGGATCGAGGACGATGGTTGGAACAGAAGAGGATCTCTTATTGCCAAGTAGGAGGAAGTTCCTTGCAGCAGCTGTTATTTCCGATCCAGTTGTTGACCGAGATTGTCTACGGCGAGGGTTTTGAACACCGCAGTGATTGCAGCCGCGATGCTGTCTGCATCTTTGTTTGGATGGAGAGATTACCAGGCACAGAAATTGGGAGTTCGGAAGTTGATGGGAGATAGCGTTGACTCTGTGGAATTAGGTGAGCTTGCTCCAGATTTGTTTGAAATAGGTTTGTTTTGAAATGTGCGGACATATTTGCCAGGCTAGAAAACACGTTTTTTTAAAGATGCCTGATGTTAAAAATCACATGTGTTGTGAACATTTTTGTAATGAGAATAAACCCTGAGGGTTAGAGAATGAAATGACTCAGTATCCTAGTGGACTGAGAGCAATAAGGGATAGATTGAAAAATATGTTAGAGAAATGGGAAGTTGTCCCAGAATCAGTCCACCAGAGAGTGCAAGAAAATGAGGAGGAAGGGGTTACCGATGAGGAGAACAATAACCTAGTGCAGACTCAGTTGTGATAGATGCTATGTCATGAGAATGTTCCATTGACAGCACAATGGTTTCAGATATGGCCTTGTCAGGTTTATATGTATGCCATAAATATGTCCTATGTTAGAGCTAGTACCTATTATTGTTGGTCCCTTTACAGAGAAATGCCACTTGCAGACATCCCATTATGGAGAGAACCTATTGGGAGTGAATGTGTTGAGAGAAATTGGGCCTCATTACGAGTCCGGCTGTAACCGAGGTGGTAAAACTGCCTGGTTACCGCCGGACTCGTATTACCATTCCGCCTCCGTGATTCCCGGAATTACCAGGGCATTACAACGCCGGTTTCCCGGGAATCACAGAGGCGGAATGGTGTTAATCCCCATTCCCATTGAGTCCTATCGGACTCAATGGGAATGGGGATTATGGAAACACCGGCAGCATCTCGTAATGCTGCCGGTGTTTCCTCATCCGCCTGCAGGCGGGCGGTGTTAAACCCGCCAGGTCAGACCTGGCGGGAACATCACCTCCCGCCTGCAGGAGTCGGGATCAGGCGGTCCGGAAACAACGGTGGCGGCAGGTTTGCCGCCACCGTTATTTCCGGACCGCCTGATTTGTAATGAGGCCCATTGTCACACAGATCAAGAATACTAACACCAATAAAGTATACCAGAATTCAAAGGATACACGTAGAGTCTTCCTAAACTGATTCAGAATACAGCGGCAGTTGAATTCAGACCTTCCAACTGATGTCACTCTTCGACTAAGTAATATTCAGTCAAGAGAGAGGAATCAGTGGAAAGGGCGTGTTATTGAAAAGGAGCCACCAGCCTGCTGGATAAAGCACAATAAGGAGTTTTAGGAACTGATTCAAGTTAATTGGGATAAATGGGGCTGAATGAATAACACTAACCTGTGGAATAGAAAAGTCACTCAGGAACTCCACACAAAATAACAAACCAACGACCAGGGAAAGGAAGGTTAGTAAGGAGACTAACCCGAACGGAATGAGCGCCACACTAGATCCGGGATGATGCACACAGGGGAGCATCCACAAGTCTAGTGCACTGAATCCTGTTGCCTTGGTTTGAAGGGAGTGGAAGTACAAAAAATCTGGAGGAGTTTGTAGTTCAAGAAGTTCAAAATTAATGCAGAAACTGGTTGGGTCCTTTAGGTGGAATGGGACTGATTTGGTGTAATAAACAAGGAGAACAGAAATGCTGAAGATTGCTGCTCTCACCTTATTCAGTTGTACAGGATAGCTCTTTGAATGAAGATAGTCAGGAGCAGGGAGCAGTAGATGGACGGCTGTGACTTAAAACACTCCTCTTGGCAATGTCGGAACAGGAGCGTCTGCAGGAAGGATAAGCCGTCGCCGAAGTGCACAACCGTAGAATGCAGCTCTGAAAGCCAAAGAGAAAGGCTTTCCGATGGTGAATACAGGCCGCAAAGTAATGCGGTAGAAAGTCTCCACACTCCGTTGAAGAATGCGGAGTGAGAGCGGACTGCTGCCGAGATAGGATGCCGCTGAGGAGCTCAGCAATGCGGCGACGTAAGTAGCAGCTAAAGAAAGCAATGAGAACGGCTTTCTCCTCGGGTGGATGGGTACCGCGAGGAACATGGCTGGGCTTCAGCTGCTCGAAGACTGATCAGCTGACAAGAGTTCCGCTAGGAAAGCGGGAAGGAGTTCTTTAGCATCAGCTCCGGAATGTAGAAAAGTAAACGACGATCAGAAGCGCCGAATCCCGGAAGCGTCGGATTTAAATACATGTCAGCTGTTGATAACATGTAGCACGTGATGACGTTACATCAGCTGACATTTGTATGCCTCGGAATCGACAGTACACATCTGCTGAATGCTGAATGGACGTTGTGCGCAATAAGGCAAAAGGATTGCAACGTCTCTTATAGCGTTAAGGTGCCTGTAATTGTTTTAATGGAATAATTTGCCTAGGAGGCGCCAGCGCGTAAAGAACAGCCTGGCTGTCCTCTGGGCTGTGTGAGTAGGTGTGGGATAGAGACCAGGTCTGGCAGGCATGACAAAAATGTACACAGTGATTCAGTGCAGTTCTGATGGTGCATGCTTGACAATGTTCCAGCAGAGAAATGCTTCTACACAGTATTTAGCACTGCATTCTGATCTGATGTGGAGATGTGAAACAGTGAAAATATATGACATCAATTGTAATAGCACCATATTGCCAGGTTATAGAGAGGGTGACAATGCTATGCCCAACAGTTTTGAAATGTAAAGGACAAATTGACCATGATTTCTGCACAGGGAATATGCTTTGCTGTGATTGATGCATTGACCTTTGCTAGAATGCCAAGAGGATACACTGACAGTACTAGCATTTACAGTAGAGTACAGGTTGATAGATTAGAGTTGCCACAATATTGGACATTGTTACTCACAGCAGCAGACTTTTGTGAAGTATGCCAAAATGTCACTGTCAGCTAAAAAGGCCAAAACGAAGTACAAGACAAGAGGTTCTAGGACCCTGGCAATGATATAAGGAAAATATGGTACATTTGGGAGAGAAGTGAACCTAATGAAACTGAGACATTCTTACGAGTCAGGGGCCCACACCCGTATGTGGGCTGAAGCCTAATGTGAACACAGATAAAAGGGTCTCGGACCTGTAAGTGAAAGTAAGACACCCCGTGAAGGGGTCATTGCTTAGCAGAAGAGTATACCAAGCAATTCAACAAGAGAAGGAAGACATATTTCAGTATATTGTGAGCATGGAACCAGCAACTACATAAAAGTGTGAAAAATGATGGGTTCAGAACCTTAGACCAAGAAGAGAACTGTGATGTTGAACATTGTATTACTGATCTTGTGTGTTTCGTGAGAAGTGACTAAAAGACATTAAATTGCTTTGAATTCTAGGGGAAAGGAGCAACCCCCTTACATTGGAACACTATTTCTTGAACATTATTTGGAGTCATTTCTTTAAGGCCTGACTGGTTGAGAACATTTTGATTGATTTTGATGAACACTATTTTGTTGGAGCAAGATTACACATTTGTTTTTAGTTTATAGAGTGAGGGACAGAAGTAGGGTTTTGGGATGTGACTGGGACAGACTTTTACTTTTAGACATCCTGACATCTTCACCAGTTTTCCTTGAGGCAGGGAACTCCTCTTAGATTTAGGGATCTAGGTGCCTTTATCCCAACCCTCTTGGATCAATACATGTTTTTACCCAGAAACATGCCACCCTAGTGTCTGAATCTTATTCTGGTACCTCACATATGGTGTCAGAGGTGGTATCAGACCTAGCTGATAAAAACTGGGGAACCTTGACTTTTACAAAACTTAATGAGTGAGCTACAATTCCTTCAGTTGCCACTAAGGAATCAATAGAGTTTCACCTCACCAGTAGTAGGGAATAAATCATAGAGTCCAGAGAAAGACAATTAGTTCCCACTGATTTAGGATTAATTCCACCGTCCAGGACATTCCACTGCCCTCAAAGTCTTGTATGGCCTGGAAGCATGGACCCAATATCCTAGCTGGGGTAATAGGTCCAGAATTTAGAGGAGACACTACAATACTATTGCAGAACAACAGTAAACAGCCTTATCAAATTAAAACTGGGAAGAAAGTGTCCCAAGGGAATCTGGAGAGCCCTATTTCCAACAATTGTGGAAAAACCTTATTCAGGGGACACACCGAGAGGCAACAAAGGCTTTGGAGAAGCCGATATAGAAACATCCACTGACCTGATAGTAAAATCAACCTCATCCAAATAAGATGACACATAAATTATACCTGGCCTAGCCTTCGTCCAGCAGAATGACCCATTCCTGGCAGAAGTCCTTCTAAAAAGCCATCCCAGAGGAAGAAGGGCCATTCTTTTTCTCTAAGCATGGGTTGTTATACCGGTATACCGGGTTGATGTTGGATATGATGTAACTCCCCACTCCCAAATTGCCATACAACGTACTCATAGGAGGTTAGTGCTGGAGATCGCACATTCCCATCTTACGGGCAGACATTTAGGAGTCATGAAAACACAAGCTCAGATAATAAATCACTTTTATTGGCTGGGAAATATATGGAAGTGAAGAACTTTGTCCAGACCTGCCCAATTTGTCAGAAAACAAGTATGCATTTCCCTCCTCCAGTTACCTTACACACACTCCCTATTATTTAACTTGGGTTCTCCCGAATCAGAATGGATATTGTTGGACCTGTAGAACCCTCCAAACTGAGAAATCAATATATTTTGGTGATTGAAGACTACGCTACCAGGTATCCAGAAGCGTTCCTCATGAGGTCCAATATTATACAACAAATCCTTAAACATCTTCTCCCATTCCTGTCCCGAGTTGGTTTTCCCAATGGACTGTGTTTAGGAGTAAACTAAAGATTGAAATCAAAGATATTCTACAAATCCAAACTCTTTGTACTTCAGTTTACTACCCCAAACTGATGGGCTAGTGGAAAGATTTAATAAGACCTTGAAAACCATCCTCCGAAAACTAGTCAAAGCTGATGGGAGAAATTGGGACAACATGGTACCATGGGCACTGTTTGCAGTCCGGAAGACCCTCTGGGTATCCCTGGCGTTTTCCTCCCATCGAGCTTCTCTACGGAAGGGAGCGTAGAGATGTTCTTGACATGCTGAAGGAAACAGGGGAAGAGAAAGAGAGAGGAGGCCGTCCTACCACTTTCACAAACACCAAAAAGCCTGAAAGAACATATGGCTGTAGTTAGTTAAATGTTATAGGTACATCTTAGTAAGGATGAGGAGCAGCAAAAGAGTCACTATGTTCAGAGTACTGTCATCAGCTCCTTTTTCATTGGTTAGTAAGTGCTGGTGCTTCTCCCCACTTTGGAAACAAAACATTATTTGCTGGTGGCATGGCCCTTACAAAATTTTAGAGCAAACAGGACCCTGTAGTTATCGAGTATCACAACCTGACGGAAGAGCCAAAACCCACATTTACCATGTTAATGTATTGAAAGAGGGGAGGAAAGATCCCGTCAGAAATGCATCTGTAATTATGGTCAACCTACTATCTGAGGAGACCGATGCAGTCAATTTAATCCTTGAAGACTTGTCTCCCAAAAGAAAATAGGATTTACAATACCTATTAGATCAATTCCATGATGTATTTCACAATGAAGCAAGAAGAGTTTTTTTCAATACATACGCACCCCCCCAATACTGCGGTTAACCTCAAACCCTATCATATCCCAGAAGCGACAAGAGAAATAGTCCAACAGAAAGCTAAGAAAATGTTAGCCTCTAGTATAATAGAGCCCTCTCAGAGTCCTTGGTGCTCGCCTATAGTTCTAGTGCCCAAGCCAGATCAGTCGTGGAGTTTTGTATCGACTTAAGAAAACTAAATGTGTTCGCTCAATTTGATAAGTACCCTATGCCCAAGACAGACTAACTTATCGACCACCTGGGTTCAGCAAAGTTTCTCTCCACGATTGATCTGACCAAACGATACTGGCAAGTACCAGTGAATCAATCATATAGAAAGAAGACGGCTTTCTCGACTCCTGTGGGACTATTTCAATTTAAAGTATTGCCAGTTGGGTTACATGGAGCACGGGCAAGCTTTCAGAGGTGGATGGACCGAATCCTTAAGCCTTTTTCCAAATTTTGCCGGGCCTACTAGGATGATATAGCTATTCACAGTAGGTCCTGGGAGGAACATCTGTGACACCTTTTTGAAATCACATGGGCCTTAAGGAAAGCTGGTCTTACTTCAAACCCCACAAAATGCCATTTGACTCAATAAGCTGTCAAATACTTAGTCAGCAATGGGCTCTTAAAGCACAGGTTAAGAAGGTTAGAGCAGTACCCGTACCTAAAACAAAACAGGAATTAAGAGGCTTTCTTGGACTAATGGGGTATTATAGATGCTTTATCCCAAATGTATCTTCCATAACCTCATGTCTCACTGACAAACTCAGAAACACAAAAGCCCCAAAAACATAGGTGGGACAAAACAGATCAAGCCTGCTTCAACACATTAAAATCCATACTCTGTAGTGCCCCAGTTTTGAAAGTACCTGATTTTACCAGCAAATACATCCTCCAGACAGATGTCTCAAAATTGGGTTTAGGAGCGGTGTTGTCCAAGGAATATGAAGGAATAGAACAGCCAGTATTATTCACCATTTGCAAGCTCTTCCCTAGGGAGAAGAATTACTCTATAATCGAATAAGAGGCTCGAATGTGGACCATTTTAGCTATTATCTCATAGGCAGGACATTTTGGTTGATTACCGGTTGATTACCGATCACTCACCCCTTAAATAGATGCGCATATACAAGGATACATGCCATAGAATTATGAGCTGGTTTCTTGATCACCAATCTTTTTGCTTTTGGGTGGAACATCGGAGAAGTAAGAAAAAAGGCAATGTTGAATTTCTGTCTTGCATCCCATTTGGAGATGGAGAAACCAGTAGCATAAGGGTAAAGGTATGTGATGCATCTGAGGATATTGTCCACTCTCCTTTAGGGGAAGACCTTTCTCAGGGGGCAAGGGCAGTGCATCCATAGTACAATAATCTACCTTAGGGCGGTGCACCGTGGGAGGATCACCCAAGGAGGGAAGCCACTTATGCGACTAGAGAAGATCACCTTCAGGAGATGCAGTATGAATCCCCTGAGAACACTTCTACCCCTTTCCAGGACTTAGATTCCCCTTCCATCTGCCCTGACGTAAATACAGAGTAAGGAATAAATCCGCGTTTTGATTGATATTTTATTTCTATCGCGCTCGTACACAAGTGTTTCAGAGCGTGACAAGACAAGGGAGGGGAACAGGGGAGAACAAAACAGCGATCTTACTAGGCCCAGTGACATTGAGAACGCGCAAGTGCATGGGAGAGGGGGAGGGGAAAAGTGCATGGAAGGGGGGAGAGGTGGAAAGTGCGAAGCAGAGGAGAAACAGATAAATAACAATAAATAAATAATAAAGGCAACAAACAGTGGTAATGCAGCCAGCAATTTTCAAGTGCTAGGTTTAAGGCAGCAGACAGGGTAGGTCCGATAAGTGCAGGAAGAAAAAGGGGGGCTGTATGGGTACAGGTACAGACCCCAGTGCAAGGGTTGGCCTGGAGGCAGTGCTGGAGGATGACAGGATGAGCAGGTACCTGGGCCCAAAAGACAGAGGGTGGCCAGGTGCACAGTGCCAAGAGAGAACAGATCAGCAGGGGAGGGGGGGAGCGAAGGCAGAAGAAAAGAGGAAGGTCTTGAGGTGGTTCCGGAACCGGAGATGGTTCTCCTCAAGTTTTAGAGTGGCAGGGAGACTGTTCCAGAGGGCGGCCCCAGCCGAAGATAGAGATCTAGCCCCAGCTCGTTTGACTTACTATGTTTAAGACAAAGACCTGAGACAAGAAAGAAGATCACTTTGGTAAACCGAAGTGAGCAGTCCAAGTTTAACACGGAATCTGATTGGTCCAGAAGAACTCCCTTTTCCAATACAGGGGTTTAAATCTGTCACAGCTGTGAGGCCAGAAAGGAATCCTCCGGGTAGCTGGGCAACCTACGGGATGCATTTTACAGAGCAAAACGGAAGCAGGACGGTAACCCAGGGACCAGGGTCTGTTTTCCACGCTGTCTGCAAACCTCTCGAGTCATCACAAGGTTTTGGGAGCTGTGCAGCACAAAGGCTGTAGCCCGAGAGACAACAGGTTGATGGAAGAGCCACCGCCAAGAAGAACAATGCTGGGGCCGTCAAGAACCAGAAGAAGAAGAAGAAATTGGCAGGGAGGCTGTCAAATGAAGTAGGAGGCTGAATAGAACTGGAGACTTGCACCGGAGCAATGCCAGTTGGAAGGCGGGGACCAGAAGGTCAGGTACACAGGTGGTTTACAGGGTGCTGGAGGTCGAGCAGGAGCTAAAAAGCCAAAACGAAGTGCAAGACAAGAGTGCAAGACAAGAGGTTCTGGGACCCTGGGAATGATATAAGGAAAAATTGTACATTTGGAAGAGATGTGAAGCAAATAGAACAGAGACATTGTTGCGAGTCAGGGACTCACACTTATATGAGAGGCAGGAGCCTAATGTGAACACATATAAAATGATTTGGGACCCCATAAGAGAAATTAAGACATTCTGTGAAGGTGTTATTGCTTGGCAGGAGAGCATACCAAGCAAACCTGTAATCCAAGAAAGAAAGACAGCCTGTGAAGGGGTCATTGCTTGGCAGGACAATAAACCAAGCAAACCCTTAACCGGAGGAAGGGGCTATTCCTGGGTAGGGGAGTAAACCAACTATTACAGCATGTTATGAGTCTGGAACCCCGCAACTACATAAGAGTGTGACAACTGATGGGTTGAGAACCCTAGAACAAGAAGAGAACTGTGACCTTGAACATTGTATTACTGATCTTGTGTGTTTTATGAGAAAAGACTAAAAGACATGCTTTACTATTGAAGTCTAGGAGAAAAGAGCAACCCCCTTATAATGGAACACTATTACTTGAACATTATTTTGATTCCTTTCTTTAAGGCCAAATTGGTCGAGAACATTTTGATTGATTTTGATGAACACTATTTTATTGGAACAAGGTTAACCTTACACCATTTGTTTTAGTTTATAGAGTAAGGTTTTGAGATGTGATTGGGGTACACTTTTACTTTCGGACATCCTGGCATCTTCACTAGTTTTCTTTGCTTTGAGGCAGGCAAGCCCCTCTTAAATGTAAGGATGGAGAGTCTTTTATCCCAACCCTTTTTTTTTTAATCAAAAAAAGTCTTTATCCAGAAACATGCCACCCTTGTGTCTGTGTCTGAGTCTTACTTCTGGTACCTCACAGTATATAAACTGTAACTTGGTTATCATTTTAAGAGAATCAGGTTTGTTTTCAGCTCCAATGGACTAACTAGCCCCTCCCGTTAGCATGCAATAAACTTGCTTTCCTGGCAAAAGTGCATTTGTTTCTTCATGGAAGCTGTTCTTTTGCATTAGAAGGTTTGATGTACTTCCTTTCACTGGGGAGCTTCTCTGACAAGGCATGTCTGCTGTGGAACAAGGTACCAACACTGTAGCTTTACCTGGGGGCTAGGTGATATAAAGCCAAAGTTTTCTTCCATTGCTACATTTGCCCTTATGTCGATGTTTGCTGCAGGCAATCAGATTTTGGTTTTATCAGTCTCTATGGCTGAGTTTCTGATGATACAAACGTTTTTAATCTTTGAGCAAGTGAATGCTTCACCTCATTGACACTATACAAACTCCTCAAAACAATGTCTCCATCATAAAAGTACTACCAAGTGCTGTATCCCTTCCTTCAGTGATGGATGAAAACATTCTCACAAATACTGACACTGTACAATGATGGTGACTGTGTCACACTTGTCAATCTGTATTCGCACCTCATTTTTTACAGCTGTACCATTGCCTGCTATTTCCTTTGTGGTTTTGGCCCTCTCTCATGTCTGCCTTCCCTAGAAACAGCAGGTTGCAACCAAAGCATTGGTCCCACTCACAAAGATCTTCGGACCTCTAAAAGAGTACACTACCTAGATGAAAGATGATAAGGGCAGCATTCAATCCATTCCTGATAAACTGCATGCAAGTGGCTACAACTTTGCCTTGGGATGACACAGCCATGGAAAACAGCCCTACCTTACTACTGCAAGTCCATAGATGTTCCATGGAGTTTGTCATTGACAGCTCTACCATCCTTAATGTAATGGGTGAAGATGATTACCTTGAAATAAAGGATAGACCTTCACGGTCCCCGGCCATGACAAGCTTGGACCGAGCTCTACTTTGTAAAGGTAAATTCCAGTCAATAATAATATACAAAGATCATGAGGGTTCTCTATCAAACAATGTGTAGTTAAGGGAACTGCATTGTATTCATATATATGTTATTCCATCACAATTCAATGGATTAGAGAAATTGAGAGGACAACAACTAAGTCTTCACATTATTGAAATTATCAAACCTGTAGCACACAACACTACAGAGGTGTACCTTTCAGTGTACAATACCATGTTGAGAATGAGATACAGATGCTGCGGAACCAGGACATTACAGAGCCTGTGTCTGGACCAACTCCATGGGTTTCTCCCATAGTTCATGTACTCAAGAAAGGAAATGGACATGACATTGGCTTTTGTGTAAACATGAGACAACCAAATCAAGCCACACATTGAGAGAGACATCCATCTACAACAATAAGTGACCATGAGAAACCACTATGAGAAGTTTGGTTACTTATGCTGGACTCTTTATTATGGAGTACAAAGGTACCACAGAGCTCTCTCCTCCTTATCCATTCTCTCTGCATTTTTCACAGTCCGTTTTCCCTGTGGAGGGATGATATATCAATGTTCTGTGGTCCACTGAATCTTGGTGATAAGGGTTTCCTTCAGTATACCCATGTATAGCATTGTTGGTCTTCCTCTGAGGCGGCTGCCTAGAAGGAAACAGAAAAAGTGCTGATTGTAATCCTTTCTGCCATTGTCTGCCTCCTTTGCCTCCTTCATTCCACTCATCATTGGTTGGCAGGGGCTTGGGACTCCTCCCCCTGGGAAGAACACTGCTTCCTCCTATGTCCCACTTTTACAGTGGCTCAGGGTGGTCCCTGGTTTTGTTGCTGGCCTGTAATGCCACCTCGGACTATGTGCTCAAGTGTTCTATCCCCAAGAGGGGGTAGAGGGTGGTTACTGCATCTTCAGCATAAGTAAGATCGTGGGCCATGGGTGTTGCAGGGCTATCTACAGGCCAGTGGCGTGATGGTCTTCCCAATTGGTGCAGGGGCTGATCTCCATGCTTCAGGGAAGCCAATCCATAGCATATTCGATTTCCCGTGGCTGTTTTCCATTCGGGATGGTGGGAACAAATCCCTAGTCATCTGCCAACTAACGCCTGATGACAATGGCATATTAAACCTTCTCAATGGGGCCACAGTATTTTGTAAAATGGACCTTATTAAGGGGTATCATCAAATGAAGCTACATTCAGAATCCTGATACATTACAACTTTTGCAATTATATGGGCTTCTAAAGCTAAAAAGGCCTCCGTTTTGGAATATTTTTGATGGCAGAAGTCTTTCAAGAAGAGATTAATATGGTAATGTGCCACATTCCAGATTTAACTAATTATGGTGTTGGCAACCTGTTATTTAGAAAGACTCCAGATGGTCACAACAGTACATTAAGAAGAGTGTGCATGCCTTGGAAGAAGTGCAACTAATGCTAAATACAGGAATGTGGCAATTCAATTAGTCTAATTTGAGGTTCTACAGCCATATCTTCTCTGTGAAAGGCATTAGTCCTGATCTGGACAAGATTGATGCATTGACCTCAGCTCCTGCCTCGAAACATATCCCAGAACAATGCTCATTCCTGGAAATGGTGAGCTCTTGCGCCCAATATATACAGGACTTTGCTACCATCAATGTTATCCCGTGGCTGTTGAAATGCCAAGCACAACAAATGTTCTGGTCTCAAGATGCATTTCAAGCCATCAAGTCATGCATCACTTATGTGGATTGCATGGCATACTTCAACCTTTACTTGGCCAATAGAATGACTGCAGACACCATGATATTATGTCTAGGAACATCTTGAAACAGGAAAAGGTGCACCAGTGGGGTTAATTTCATATGCGTGCTAAAGCTTGACAGTTGTGAAAAGAGCTTATTGCAAGGCAGAGAAAGAGAGCCTTCTGATAGCATGATCATGTGAACACCATCATATTTTCCAATATGGCAAAAGATGAACCATTATAACAGACCGTTAGGCACACCTCACAATTTATGGGAGTGATGGGATCTCCACCTACAGTATTACAAATGTTACATTGTTCATAAACCAGATCACAATTCCTTTCTTGGCACCCACTTCCATCTCATTTTATTAACCCTTCAGTCACTGAGCAATAAATCAACTACATTGTGCCAAATTCCAAACCACTGTCATTGGCCATGAATCTTGCTATTTCACAACAATGGCATCAGGTAGATGATTATAGTAGAACTGCCTGTGTTGGTACCCAATGCAGATGACCTGAAAGCATTTAATTTGATGCAAAGTGAAAATTCCAGCTCAAGTATTCTCTTACGAGACAATGGAATAGTGATAGCATCTGCTCTACGACAAAAGGTTAGTTAACTGGTACACACTAGTGGGATTGTGTCTACCAAATGACAAACAGACTAAAGGTGCAGTTCCCTGTCTCGATAAAATGATAGGTGACACTTGAAGAAATTGTCTTGTCTGACAAGCCTCACTAAAACACATACCGCAGAGGAGCTGCACATGACACCACTTCCAGAGAATATTTGGGATGAAGTGGCAGTTGACATATGTAAATTGTGCAGTGGTCATGTTCTAGCCATCACTGATAAGTGTTCAAGATATCCTGAAATACAAACCATTTCCTCCACTGTAGATGCATCAGTAATTCCCACTCTAGTTAAAATATTTCCATCTTATAGAATATGATCAATTCTCAACTTTAATAGTGGACCACCATTAAATTTAAAAGAGTTTGCAATGTTTAACTGCTTAGGTTTTTATCACTGAAATGGCCCACCTTTATGGATCCGTGTCAATGGCCTCATTTAACACTTCATGAGCAGCTTGAAGAGAACCGTTCAGAAAAGCAATTCAACAAAGGGGGGTCTGGCTCCAGTCATTTGTCAATTGTTAAGCGACTACAGGAACACACCTCTTGATACCACCAACAGATGTCAAGCTTTTGAAGCAAACCTAAAACCTTTGGTATATTGGCACAAGATTATAACCTATAACCATTTAATATCATGCAGACTAGCACTAGAGGATGTTCATGCTCAAAATAGTGCACCATATTCGGAATCCAGGCATTAAACTACATTTAAATGTATTTGACAGGACCCTAAATGCCCTAATTCTAATATCTAAATCCCAAATTACCCAGAAATACAAGGACTGGTATTATGCAACTGCCTATCCAAAATACATTTACTGTTGTTTATGATGGACCTTTGCAATTGACTGTCCCACTAAAGCGGTGAATGGCGAATGGCGATCGAATGGTAGAGTCAAAATGTGAGAATTAAAGAAATTCCTTAGAATCATTTTGACAATGATTGTTCCTCTAAAAAATATATTTTGATGCACAGATTAGAATAAATAGCAAAATTGAAAAAAGCTCACTGTATGAACTTTGAATTTGTTTACATGCGTCCATGGTGTGACAACCGATCGTCATTATGCTGACAAGTAGCGCGTCAGGTCATTGCGCCATGCTAGGAAACCTGAATATATAGGACGTGCTAAGGCAATGCAGGTAAGACCAAACCAGAAATCACGCTAGCGTGCTGTTGGTGCTTTGAAAATGAAATATGTGTAATGTTTGTGACAGTACCATTGTATTCAGTAGACCGAACAAAAACTGACGTTTGGTATTCCCTTGTATAATTGTACGTGGAGCTAGTTATTGGTATTTCAATAGCCGAAGAAGAGCATCTGATTGTAAATGTTAGACCACGATTGTGAAATACAAAACAAAAAATCCCCCAAAAATATGATGAACATACAAAAAATATTTAGTTTATTCTTTTGTGTTTATATCTCTCCTTTGCAGGATTTAAAGCTGGAAAAGCTGTGAAATCAGTGATCTGCAATGTGACTCAAGAAACAGAATACAATAGAAATAACTGTGCCATAGATCCTGAGCAATGGTATTGAATAACATATTGCAGAAATCGGTCGACCAAAGTACACAGGAATATTGCTAATATTAGATACCCTGATACATATTGTTCATAAAAGATAAGAAGTTTTTAATAAGAACGAAAAAGGGGCAGAATAAATGTGGAAAAGTCCCTGTTTTCCAATTCTTTTAACCGTGGTTTGGAGACATTTTGGTGGTTTCATTTGGGTAACATCAAAATAGCTTCTTCTTTTTTCTCTTTTTTATTGTAATTGATTTAATACATTGCTAATCATATTAAATAACCTGTAGAGGGATACTTGTTGGTAGTTTATCTGCCGTCCCTTTTTTGATTGGCAGCCCAACACCGCAATCTTGGATAAGCTAAAAGCTTTGCGCACGTTCTTGCAAGTGACAACGCTGTAAGAAGAACTTTCTAATAGCAGATAGGGCAAGTTAGCCTTTCTGTGGAAAAATTAAATAGCAAGGGTATATAGTTCTCTTCACACTTCTATATGTTAAGACTTTTGCTCACTTGTGTTACCATTGCTTTGACCAATATAAACAAATGAAGAGCTCAGATTATGGACTCTTTTGTGGTTTGCTAATCCACTCAAACCATGTCTTCAAATTTGTATCACACTGTTTGCAGGGATCTTTAGCAATAGTCCTGTAGGTAGATGCAGGTGGAGAGCCGCATTCTCCATCCAGCATCTTGGCGCTCTAGAGATTAGACCCACACGAAGATGGATACTGAGTAGGACAAGAAGTGCAGGCTTTATGTAGGATGAAGCCAGGTTCGATCAGTTTATGAAAGTTGAATTAGAGGTTTCTCCCAAAGCAAGTGGAAAGGAGTTTCAAAGTCTAGGAGCCTGAGAGGAAGGTCTCCCCTCCACCCAGCACAAACCCTATGAAAGGCTGAGGTTGAAGAAAGAACAAACGTATTAAGACTCATTTGCGAGATGTGTCTTAAAATATTCTTTGACATGCAACCACCAATGGAGGAGGCATCCGTCTCATTTGACTATTTAGAGATGAGACCCAAAAGTAGTTTTGGCCCTCAGGTTAACAACACTACTCTGAACATCTTTGAGAAGAAGATGACATCAGCTCTCAAGATCATTAACTATAATAAGGTGACAAATTACAACATCCATAAACAACAGAGTAATCTCATTAAGGACTTGGCTGATGACAAAACTCTAACATTGAAACTAGCGGACAAAGGAGGAGCATTCGTAATAATGGATACCTCTTTCTATAATAATCAATGTATGGATTTACTCAATGACACGGACACTTACATCAAAGTGGATACAGATCGAGTACAGGTTATTAGCAATCTGATTAAAGAAGTCCTGGATAGAGCACTTGACAACGAATGGATCAACCAGAAAACCAGATAATTTCTCCTGAAAGAATTTACAATAACCCCAGTATTCTACGGACTGGCCAAGACTCATAAAGATCTAAGAAACCCCCACTAAGACCGATAGTCACAGGAATGGACAGCATCCTTGACCCTTTGGCTATTTATCTAGATAAAGTCCTTCAACCTATTGTACAGGCCATATCAATGTACCTGCGAGATACGTCTCATTTTATTTTTATGTCTGAAGGATTTGGGGACACTTCCTCTGAACTGTACTTTGATCTCATTCGATGTCCAAAGTTTATATACATCGATCTCTCACAACAAAGGGATAGAAGCATTGGAATAGGCACTCCTACGGGAGGAACACTGTCGAGCTTCCAAGGTGATTACTCTTGCACTCACAAAAATAAAAGGCAGTTCAAAACATGGGTAGAGGCGCGCTTGTCCTTCCACATTACAGTCACTTATTCCAGTTTTCCATAAGTTCTTTCACAGTTCAACAAATGTTCACTTAGGTCTCCCTCTTTCGGGCTCAGACCTTTTAACACAAAATGTATCTGATTCATCGTCACGTAAGTCTCCCTCAGTCGGGCCCAGACCTCGCAATCACAGCACTTGCAGGGGTTCCCTTCCGCAAGCTTTATCCACATTCATCAGGGGTTCCTTTCCCCTATCTTATTTCATATTCCAGGTCTCCCTCGGTCAGACTCGGACCTTCCATTGATGTTGAAGACTTTCAAATGTACGAGGTTTTTTTCCATAGACCTCCGCAGGACCACTTCGACTTTCACTGTATTTACCCCAGTGTCTCTTGGTCTTAGTTGTTTCATAAACCAATGAGCAAAGATCAAAGAGATCTTTCTCTGAAAGCAATCGTCTTTTTAAATTCCCCTTTCGACAGGATTAATCTTGACCATTGCTCATTTCAAAGTTCGTTCACTTGCCGTTTTATGACAAGACATTAAATATTTTGTGGAGACTTTTGAGTGGGCTGCTTACTTTTGCCGGACCACTCTGTTACTCTTTATCACTGGCTTCACAGTTATCGGTAACTTTAGAGTTTCTTTTACGTCTCATCAGCATGCGCACAACCTTCAATTGTGAGATACACTGTTGCGGCTTCAATCTTTCCTTGACACAAACCAGCCTTTCATGTCTTTTGCTAACTCACCGGGTGTGTGCATTCCTTTCTTGTCTCTGCGGCTTTGATTCACAAGTCAAGGTTGATACCACAGGCTTGGCCTCGCCTCCTCAACTCTGTCGTTCACTCAGGAGGGTTGCTGGTGTCCTTGACACACAATGCAGGCTTCTTCAAGTCTGGGATTTGGCTTTCCGCACGTATCCTTCATGGTTTCGCGGAGGCAGCCACCTCCTGCAGAGTCCTTCAGGGTTTCCCCACTCTTCGCTCTGGTTCCATCGATCGATCATTTTGCTTCAGTGGGTGCGCTTTCGCCTCAGAAGATCTGCTCCTTCTCGTGTCTCACCTTGCTCAGAGTGTTTCTCTATGTTTCGCCTTTTATCCGTGTGGTGGGAGATAATGGGTATCAGATGTATGTGATTAAGGTCAAGTGCCTGACTTTGCCTGACCTGATTAACGGGACATGTCAATGAGATATGTAAGTGTTAGCCTCTTTACTCTCACTCGCCTTCTTCCTCTGCCCAGTGATTGTGTAGAAAGGGGGGAGTTGGGATGTTGGACAATCCTATAAAATAGGATGGGGTAATGACAAGGCAAAAGGGGGGGGCTACCGCATCTCACCATCAGTTGTCTCACCCCCAAACCCTGAAGATCCCTCACCCAGGTGATCCTCCCACACTGGTCAACCACCAGGGTCTGGATCCAAAGGCTATGGGCTTGCACTGGCCATGTGAGAGATACCTGGGGACTAGCAAGTGAGACACCATTCTCACATCGCCTTCACCTCCACCCTCACTTCTCCTTGCTTTGCCTCTGCTTAGCTCTCTGCCTAGCTGTACTTTTTGCCAAACCACCTTCCACCCTCCTCTGCCTTGCTCATTGCATTCCTAACACCCGGAACACCTGCTGCTCCCTGTCCCCTTGCACCCTCCCCCCGCTGGTTGGGCTATGTCATGTGAAATTTGTCAATGATTCCCAAGTGTGTGCAATGTGCAAAAGGAACGTGTGATTGTGAGATGGGCCCTGAGACTACCAATGTAGCACTTGATACTAATTTGCTGGTAGAGCGTGCCACAGTTCAATGACCCCTAACTATTTTCCCTTTGTCCGCAACCTTGCTTTCAAAGCGTAGACTGCAGCATATGACACAATTTGTTATTGGAAACTTTTCCTTCACTTTGTAAACAAGTAACAGTTCAGGTTTCAAGCCACATGCGACTGCACAAGCAACAACTGCAGACGTGCGACTTTCTGCAAACCAGCTTCCCTCACAAGCATTAAGTATTAAGTGAACACTTGCAGCTACATTGCCTGGTTGGTTTTTGACCCCTTCTGTGAAATGGCCTGCATTGTGATATGTAATCTTGCTAAGAGGGCTTGATTTGAAGGATTCATTGGGAGTCCAGACTGGGGATGGACTATGAAGCATAGGGCATCCTCCATATACCCCTCCAGGGTTTGCATCATGGATGAGTGGTGGTCCCCTTTCAGAATCAGCATTATATCCATTTTATCAGCCCCCGGGCGAGATCATCAAGTGAGATGTGCTGAACTAAGGGGAAGGAGAAAGGAACCCCTAAAGGCCTTCACTTTATTTGGGGGCTTGAGAAAATTGTGCCATTGAAAGGAGCCCCTTCCTATATCCATCTTCATTGTTGTTCCACCTACGTTTTCGGCTGCATATCCTGCCTGTTCCAACATAGATCTGTGTAATTGAGGTACAGGCCATTTAAGGGATGGCCGCCACAAGATGCAGAGTTGTGCTAAGGTCATCATTTCCTTCACCTCTTCTATTGTATTGCCCCTTATCCACTTGGCCAAGACACTCTGAATCCTATACCACAATTGCCACAGGCTCACTGTGGGCTGTAGATGCAGGTCACCCAGTCACTGCTGATGGAACTTGGGGTCATGACACAACAGCTGCAGGATGCCCATATTCATTTTCTCATGGATTCAAAATGTGTTAAGCTGCCTGTAGTTCACCCAGAACCAGGGGAGCAATGAAGTGGCTACAGTGAGCCTTCCCCAGTCTGGTAGTTTTGGCACACTCTCAAAATGTTCACAAAAAATGGATCATCTGCTTCACAATATCTTTGAAGAACTGTTGGCAGGGGCAGGGGTTAACAGTAAGGTTGGACTACTGCCTCTTTCAGTTTTTATATTACTTTCAAATAGTCCTGTAGAATCATTTCCAGTGCCATTTCCAGGTCCAGGATGACTTGATTCCGTGCCTGTTCCCCCCTTTCTGCAACTCACAAGATAGTGACTAGACCTTTTTGAAAATTTGGATCTCTCGATCATTGGTAGCTTCTCTGAGTCGAGTCTGGGTGGAGCTCTGCCTGTAGAGGTACTCAGTAGCTTGACTTTCGGGTCGATATTGAAAGTTTATGTCTGTATGATATCTGGAAGACCAATTAAGATGCAACTTTTAATCCTCCATCTTGGGCTCTTCTTGGACCCCTTGGGAATAACCTCTACCATTTAGTCAGTTGCAAGGATAAACCCTCCCTCCTCCTCTCAGAAAGGCGTGGCCAGCCTGGTTGTAGGTCATGATGGAACGGGGCACATAGGTAGGGCAGGAATGGACTGTGGGATGGAACACATCACACACCCCATCTCAGACTTCCCACCTGGTTTACTTCAAAAGCACAAGCACAAATGTATGGGACTTGATCCACTGGGTCAGATTCCTAAGCCTGGAATATGACTGCTTGGGCCAACTTAGTCAAGGATCTCGGGTCAAGGTCTGTGATCATAATTCTAACACCTGAAAGATAAGGTTATAGTTAAGGTTGCTAATTACAAACAAGAGAAAATGAAGGGATAAGGGTCAACTGTGTTCACACGGGATGGGTTTTACAAAACCAAATACAAACTTGTCATTTTTTCCTTCTCAGTCCTTGTTGCTCTCCTTTGATGGACTATGCCTTCAAGGGGTCTTTGGAGTTTTAAGTACCATGCACTATTTTCTTGCTGTGTGCAGAGTCCTTTTTGCATCATGTTCTTAAATATGTGTGTACCCTGAGTTTCTCAGGCTCAATACCCTTCTCAGGCGGTCAGATCCTTCTCTGGGTTTGTTCCTACACCAACTTAGGCTTAGTTCTTGGCCAGCCCCATCCCCCCTCTTTTTCTGCCTTCTGTCTGGTGCTCCTCCTCCTTCTTCTCTGTCTTTTACCAATAGCCCTTCCTCATTCGCAGATTTTACCTGCTCCCGTTCCTCCTCTTTCCACTAGTCATTTCCTCCTCACTGCTCCACAGTACTCTAACTAATTTCTCCTTCATGACCATTCTTTTCTCTTCTTCCTTCAGCTCTGCTCTTAAATCTGTCACTGCCACTTCCATGTTTACTTCTCCTACCTTCTCCTATACTCTCACTTCACCCTCCTTCCGCTCCATTCTCACTTCTCCCTCCACCTAAGCACTCACTTCTCCCTCTTTTGCCTCTGTTTTCACTTTCATCTCCTTCACCTCTGTTCTTGCTTTTCCCTTCTTCGCTTCTGCTCTCCTCAATTTCCTCCTTGCCAAATCTCCTCATACTCTTCCCGCCTCTCACAGAATTCCTGACTACCATTCCTGACAACATCACCTGCTCCAATCTCATATTATCGCCCTTCTGTGGATTGTTGAGTTTGATATTGATCATGAAATTGTAGAAATATTTGTGCATTTTAATATTGACACACACTCCCATTTATACAATCTCACCCCCACAATCCAGGGCAAGGAACAGACAGTGACATAGTCAAAAATTGAAATGTATTTAAAAGAATAATGCACCTTCAACCAACTTAGTCTCCAGCTTAACACTGTGGAGATTAATACAATATTATGAATACCAAAAACAATCATAACAAAAATGAATGATCTGCCTATATTAATCTCACTATTGATAGTCATTCAACTATTCAATATATATATATATGTATATATATATATATTTCTATTGCTTTTTTTCATCAGTCTAAACACACAGAATACTTTACGGAGAGCATTTTAGCAAGATGCATGTGTATGCATTTCTCTATCCAAACAATTTCCTGGCATGTGTGCAGTATCAAGACAAATATGGTACCAGAGAGGAGCTGCCTAACAAAGACATTTATCAATCACTTTTCCATATATTTATTTTTCTCCGGCACCAATACACGTATGGCACCACAGATACAGCGCTTAAATCAAGAACATTTATTCTTGAATATTTACCTTAGCTCCCCTATAAATGTGTGAAGTTGTGAATGTGGGTAGTATGTGTAAGCCATGAACATGCAAGCAATGACTTGTTTGCATTGGCTCCTGCAAGTTTGAATTCAAAGTAATATTCTATGGATGTATACATTCTGTTCTGACTCACATGTATACTGCATTCTCAGAATGTGTGGGTTCAGCTCTCTATAGGCATGTGTAAGTGGCCTTCACTAAACATGAATGTGTTCCTCTAATTTATTGGGGGGGGCGGGGGGGGGGGGGGGGTGTGTGTGTGTGTGTGTGTGTGTGTGTGTGTGTGTGTGTGTGTGTGTGTGTGTGTGTGTGTGTGTGTGTGTGTGTGTGTGTGTGTGTGTGTGTGTGTGTGTGTGTGTGTGTGTGTGTGTGTGTGTGTGTGTGTTTCCCAGAACATAAATATATTCTTGTCCATGTGAATGCATGCACAGTTTTAAAGGGGTCGCCGTGTGATGCTTTTAGTCTCTTTGTTTTTGTGGATATCTATTACTCTACAGTAACATATACTTAGTCAGAAGCCCCCTACCCTTTCATCTTACACATATATCTGTTTGTGCTTTCAAGCGCAATGAACTGCAGGGTTTGCATTTTACACAACTTTGAATGAGTAGTACTAGTTCACTCATTCATTTCTGCTGCGCAAACACCCAATCTACAACTATGTCTATGGCTTTCCCCCGGCTGAATTAAATGCATGATATCATCCCAGGTGGTAGTATCTTACAATAACACTATGACCCACACTGACTCTATGCCTGCGTAAACCACTAACTATATTTCTGATAATACTTAACTTCCATATTAAAGTGGCACCAAAATGTATTCAGTTTTAAATTGAATTTTCCAATACAAAGTCAATTTGGCTTTAAAGAGCAATATTTTACTTTGTATTCAATATAGATAAAGAACACAGAGCAGTGAGATTTTGGCACCTGTGCCCCTGTTTTCAAATGTCATTCCCAGCAGTCCCCCTTCATTTGCTTTCCCAGATTTTACCCTGATTGATTTATGGACAGTTTGGGATTGGTTGGGGTTTTAATTAACCTTCTTAATGCAGCAATTGATTTTGAAGCACCAACAAGGGGCTCATTCCTTCATCAAATAATACCTTCATGTGGCTTTTGGAAATACATCCCCATAAACTGGTCACTCTTCTCTCCTGGACTGGCCTCCTCTCAATGGACTGGTCTTCCACCTGACTAGGACAGTTCTTCTGCTCCCCAATCTCCAGTTTGTCCCACTCTTTAATCTTCATCACCCAATATTGCATAATCATATTCCTCTCTCCCAGTGTTTATGCAATTCCAATAGCCTTCTAACTCCACCCGTGTCTTTTCACAGAGGTGTGGCTTCCCTGCCACATGACTAGCAAAGGTGAGAGGGAAAAACTGTTCTAGTCGAAGAGATGCAAATTTAATTTTCATACTCCAATTTTTGCCCAAATTATGCAAGATTAATGACATTTATATTTTTAGATTCTGCAAGTCGTAATGCGCAATTTGAATTATTTTGAACATTGTGTGATGAAATTCAACAGTTATAAAGGTTTTTGCCATTTTGGGCAATTCAAAATGTAGTGAGGTATAATTGTATCACATTTTCTGATAGAGGTTACTCCTATCTACAAACTGTCAAAATCTGGAGTCAATCAGTGCTTTCCTTACGATGCACTGATGAGTGACTACACATTTTAACGTGATATTTCCCCTTGTAAATGAATTTGATTTTCTATCACGCAATTGAAAATGTTTTCCACCAGGTGGCAGTGATGGTTTTCTTCTAAATACTCCCTTTTGTATGTTGCCGACATGTATCCTCACCAGAGGTTCTGTTATGCAGACATACATTCCTCAAACTCCCCTTTAAGAATTCAGAGCAGAATGTATTTTTCTGTGTGTGTACATAGAGAGTTCAGAGACCTTTCCCTTGACCTCTTGACATAATGCAGTTTTTATGATGTGCTTTGACTTTTGATGAATGATGAAACCCCTTTGAAGCTGAAGACGTCAAACCCATCACTTTCATCTGGCATAACCGTTGTAGATTTAATCATCAGAATTAGCCCATACAGGTTTTCAAGGCCCTTTGTGTATGCTTCTCCATGTGTTATTATTGAACAAAACTATGACCAAAAGAATAAGAAAGATCTGATCATATAAAGCAAAAATTCTCAAAGCAAAAAAGAAATACTACAATGAACGGATCACAAAATACAACACTCAGAAACAATTGCTCAACATCATAAATGAGTTGAGAAATCCTCCCTGCTGCAATACCACACCTGTCCCCTACCAAAGAACGATGCGACAATCTCGCAGATCACTTTAAGTGTAAAATCACCAACATACAAGGGATCATACAAAGTAGACCGACCAACCCGACTGTTCAATTCAACCATTCCCAAGCCCACAGACCAGGCTGAACCTCTTTCTCCAAATATCAAGAGAAAAATTATTCAGCCTAGTGAACAAAAGAATTAAGACAGGCCCCCAAGCTAATCTCTGTCCACCAGGCATCTACAAATTGATCATTGCCCATAGAACACCATCAGAATACTACCTAAACCTACTTAATCTGTCACTTTCAACAGGAAGAGTACCACAAGCCTTCAAATCAGAGTACATCAAACCACTCCTAAAAGATACAACGGGCGATATAGAAGACCTCTCAAACTATAGACCTATCTCAAACATTCCATACCTGGCAAAATGAATAGAGACCTATACTTCTGAACGAAATACTGGAACATGTCAAAAACAACCAGTTTTTCGATCAGGCACAAGTAGGCTTATGCCCCATAAGAGAAACGGAGACCCCCAGCACCACTCTCTATAGGGGATGACCTTAAGTCCAATGCAAACTCCAACAAGTACTCGCCATTTATACTAATCAACCTCTCTGCAGCATTCGACACTGTCAACCATAACGCCCTCATCGAGAGACTTGAAGACATAGGGATCAGCAACACAGCACTCCTTTGGATTAAATCTTTCCTGTCTGAAAGAACAAGAACAATATGGCTAAACCAATCAAATCCACACCACGGAAATCCACTTGTGGAGTACCACAAGGCTCCTCACTATCCCCATTACTGTTCAACATCTACATGACACCCCTAATCAACCTCTTGAAAGGACATGGCCTCACATGCTACAATTACACAGATGATACCCAAATCATCTTCAAAATCGATGGCAATGAAGAGGAAACCCCCATACTAACAGACTGTCTCAAAGAACTCTACCAATGGATGAACACTGATAATGTTAAAATTAACCCAGACAAAACAGAAATCATGATTTTACCCAACAACCAAGGAAACAACCATGACATCCCATGGCCTACAGAACTGGGAACCCCACCTGAACCATCAAAAGTAATCAAAAACTGTGGAATCATAATGGACAATGAGCTAACACTGGAAACACAAGTCAATGTGATAATTGATAAATGCTTCTTACATCTGCACACTATCAAAAAGATGCTACCCTTCTTTTGCGTCATGCATAGAACACTTGCCATCATCTCCCTCATCTTGTGTAGGATAGACTGCGCCAACAGCATATACCTTGGAATGACAGCATACCTGCTGAGGAAACTACAACGAATATAGAATGCAGCTGGCAGACTTTCCTCAAACTCTCCGAAAGAGATCACATCACACCAGTGCTAAAGATGCCACATTGGTTCTCAGTCAAAAAAAGAATCACCTTCAAAACAATGTGCATAGCACGCAGAGCAATCCAAGGCCACGGAGCAGAATTCATACAAAAGAAAATCACCATCTAGAAACCAGCAAGAACAATTAGATCCAGCAATTACATCTTCCTACAACATAAACTAATTGATTAATAATTAATTAATAAAATGAAGTGCATAGGAGGAAACTGTATGCAATATGTGTTGGCTGTCTAAAGGTCTAATTTCAATTTGGAGTGAAACAGTTTTTTGGTGTGGTATTATTTAGGCTTTAAATTATGATGGGCCCTTAAAAGTTTCTTTCATGAGCAAAAGAACAACAGATAACTCAAAACCCAGAGATTGTCATTGAAAGAGGTTCATTTTACAAAGAAAATACACATAGGGTTTAAGGTAGACAGAAACTCAGGATGTGGGACACTTAAAAAAGGAAGGTTGAGCAATTCTACCTTGCTTAAGGACTTAAGTCCTTCAGCTAATCCCTCTCTTCCCTTTGAGTCAGTCAGAGACTTTGGGTTTGTAAGACCCTGACATTTCTTTCTTGGAATAGTTGACTGGCTGCTCAAGTGCTACACTTGTCAGATGTTGCACTCCGTGGTTACAAGTTCCACCACCTTGGCCTTGTGGGTTGCTGTAATGTTGATAGGTGCAGGTCCGAATAACCCTGGTCCGCTCGCAGAGTTTGGCACAGACAATTGGTAAAGTGTTATCCAAATGGGAAAGCTCAAGATCTAAGGCTAAAGTGATTTGGGTCAAGGTTACCCGCTAATGTGGGGGAGAATGGCAGGATTAGAGAGGACGATTTAGGTATTGCGCAATTAGTGTTCAAATGGTGCATATAGGCAACGTGTGTGGAAGCCGGCTGTGGATGATTTGTGTTTGTGAGGTAAGGAGATATATTTTAAATGGGTTAAGACTAGTCAGGGAGAAAAGGGGAGTAGACAAATGTGGGAACAAGAAGGTGGGGAGAAGAGAAAACATTGGCACCCTCTGGGAGTGAGATAGTTTGCATTGCCAGCCAGAGTAAAAAGGGCAGTTTGTTATATGTTTGTAGTACTGTTCATTTGCTTAATTTTTGATTGTGTTGAGGTCCAGAATGTCCAGTCTTGTTGTCTCAGAGGGCGTGTTACATGTGGGTTCCCAGAATTTTCTATAATTTAAGTGGTGTATTTGATGGGACGAAAGTGGGGTCAATAGCTGGGTAGGTCTTGGTGCTGGTTTCAGGTTGGGATTAGGTAAATAGCCAGATTATTAGCTGTTTCCTGAAGGTTGGGTGATCTTCTATACTATGGTGTTTGGGTAGAGTGTTCCAAAGTTTGGTTGCTAGAAAGGAGAAATGGGATCTTTGCAGTTCCAGGATGATGTCCTGGCTTGTGAACCTACATTTGATGAACATCACATGGTTTGAGCTCTATTTTAGTTGGTTTATAAGAAGAATGCCTTACACTTCAAAAGGAAAAGTGCAATTTCAGTGAATAACCCATTAGTTATTTGGGCCCTGTGTTGGATGCATTAAGGGTGAAAACAAAAATATGAGTACACACCGCTTGCCATGCATGCATAGCAGGCAGCGTTTACAATGATTTCCTATGCAGTCTGATACTTTTTGCTGGCATAAACTGGCGGATTACATTAGAAATTATTGTTTTTATGCCAGCAAGAAAATCTCATGCTGGCGTAAAACCAACTTGTTTTTGAAGGCGGCTATCAAAAAGAAAGGCAGGAAATGTAACTCACATTCCACCCCACCCCGTGCACCTTCAAAGCCAATGAAAATACTGAAAATACCCCAAAGCGTGAATGGCAGTGCTAAGGTTGGCGCAACCCCTTTACGCCTGTCTTGCTGCTCCTTAATTTACGCTCTGGGGACTTCAAAATTAGCTCCATTTACTTTTCAAGTAAAGTATATCTCATGGATATATCACTCTCAAATACATTAATAAACATTAACCATAACCATTTCTGCATGTAACCTAAGTTAAATATAACATTTCTGTATGTGAATTCAGGAGTAGGTGTTATAGGCGGGAAAAGGATGCTCCAGGGGGAGCAGAGGAGGGGTAACACATATTTCCTTTTTAGGAAGCATACCCAAATTGGCCAGTCAAATATTACAAAGTAGTTAATCCATTTAACAAGTAGGCTTAGAAAAGTGTCCTTCAGTATTGATTCCTGAAATCCAGGCTAGGTATTGGCCCCAGACTCCTTAGAACTGGTCATTTTCTTTCTGAGACTGCAGGAGATTCAATCAAAAGAGAGGTCAGACTTGTTATTTCGCTCATCCATGATGTGGCTTAGATTCTTCCAGAGGATTTCCAATTGGGTAGAATAATTCTATCCTCACAATTAGAACTCTTGCCAGTCAGGTCCTTTTTGGGGACATTAGTGGGTCCTGATTATCGATAGTATTAAACAAAACCATGTTAGAGTTTAGAATTACAATTCCTTCCAGGATCTATGACTTATACCTGCTAATTGAGTCCCACAATGTATAGAGATGTTGCAACTCTAATGCATGTGAGTTAAGCCTGCAGCACCAACATGTGTTGTTTGTAGCTAGGCCTAGCTTGGAAATCTAATAAAGTCTCAGTAGTTTCTTTGTTGGGAGTATACTGCGCCCATGCTCATGCCCACATCTCGGATGTTATTAATATCTTGTGCCTTTTTTCCTTATAGAGATTAGTGTCCTGCTTAGTTTCTTAGGCAGGCTGATTGAATTATGTCCAAGTATGTGGTCTTTCTTCTTGAGATGTACTTGGAAATCGTCTGTGCTGAGATTTGTCCTCCTTGATTTCTGACTAAGCACGTTAATAGCTGTATCCATAAAGATTGATGCTGTGTACATTTGAGCATGTAAGGATGGAGAGGGGTCTCTTATCTAAGCATATTGTATCCTTTCTTCTGCTGGTAGCTTGTATCTGGTATGCAAATTCCTAAATGTCATCAACTGACCCACGTCTGGTGTTACATTGGGCCTCATTACAGGTCGGGCGGTCCGGAATTAACAGTGGCGGTAAACCCGCCGCCACTGTTAATTCCGGACTGCCCGATCCCGAGTCCTGCAGGCGGGAGGTGATGTTCCCGCCAGGTCTGACCTGGCGGGTTTAACACCGCCCGCCTGCAGGCGGACGTGGAAACACCAGCACTATCACGAGGTGGTGCCGGTGTTTCCACTTCCCCATTGCCATTGAGTCCTATTGGACTCAATGGGAATGGGGATTTACCCAATTCCTCCTCCGGAATTCCCGGTACACCAGGGTCGTAATGCCCTGGTATTTCCGGGAGTCACGGAGGCGGAATGGTAATACGAGTCCGGCGGTAACCGAGGTGGTAAAACTGCCTGGTTACCGCCGGACTCGTAATGAGGCCCATTGTCACCTGCTTTGCCTGCCATGGCTCCCATTGTTCACTGAGCCAATCCACTTTTAGGAGAGTGTTTCCCCATATCGGGGAAAAAGGCATCAACCATGCGTGGTGACCCATTTACCACAGGGTTCTTGATTAGCTCTGTGCACATTATTGGATCTGACTCATCAGCTTGTCTTTTTTCCTTGTGTTGTGTAGTGCCTGTAGCAGGTTGACACTCTTAAAAGTCCATTGTTCTATTGTTGTCCATGTTGGTTGGTCCACGGATAGACATGAGAGGCAAAAGTTCATTATAAAAAGTGAAAGCTTGATGACATTCCTTAAACTGAGAAAATCAGAATCCCCTTTTCCATTTGCCAGTTTAATGTGTCCACTTTTGGCCTCCCCAGTCAATCACATACATTTATTTTCCAGGCACTCATAGGTTTTGGATTTCAGCCAACATTACAGGAATATGCATCAAAGAGATCTAGTAATCTCAAAAGCAGAGTTCATTTTGAATGTATTTGCCCATAAACTACATTCATATCCTGGCATGTCTCTATGTCTAAGTCCATGTCATCTGTTTGTAGGTTTATGTTGTAGGGCAGTATGTTCACATCATCTCTTGGGAGCAGAGTGGTCTTCTTTGTTCACTGTCACAGAGTTGCCCATCAAACTTGATTTGCCCCTGTTCATTCTGAACACCAAGAAGGAACCAAATGTGCTTATTTGCTTCAACAGGTGGTAGAGGATTTCTTCTGGTTGAACAGTGTGGATAGCGACATCCAATTTACCTTGGAATTCAGCAGATATTAGATCCGTTTTTTTGGACCTTAGGATGACAAATTACATAGACAAGCTCAAATTCAGACTCTTCAGGAAGCCTAGTGATAGGAATACATTATTTCACTTCACAGGTGACCACCCCCACCAACTTAGAGAAAACGTACCAACATATCCAGAGAAATTGTACTGAGCTGGGGGGCTTTTATCAGCACGCTATTGAGTTGGATTCTCGATTGCAACAAAGGGACTACCCTAAAAAGCTCCTCAAAAGGTCTAAAAAACAGGCCAGATTTACTGACAGGGACACTTTGCTGACCAGTCATGCACCGCAAGAAAAAAAAATATGACAGTAGAATGACATGTGTCATTACCCATGGATTGCATACTTTCTTAATAAATAAATGAGTTACTATATATTGGCCTCTGGCCAAATTGTGCTTACCAAACAAACCTATCCCAAGATTTGCCATTAAGCGCGCACCAAACCTTAGGGACAAATTGGTCCACTCCAAATTTGCTAGACCTACATCACTCACTGGACTATGGAAATTACGTGCTGCGATTGGACAAGATTGGAGAAAGGACTTGGACCCTATCAGACTTGTCAAACTGTAAATCTAGAAACATGGCATACTGTGTGGGCTCTGATATGTGGGTCAAACCACTAGACCAGTACATATCAGGATATCTGGATATCAGGATATCTGAACATAGGTCGAAGCACCTATGGTGAATCATTATGTTGAACATCAGCATACAGCTAACAATATCCTTTGGTTGGTACTGGATAGAGCCAAGGAATCATCCAATGTAGTAGGAAGCCTTTTACAAAAGGAAGCCCGCTGGATCCACCGACTGAACACTCATCGGCAAGGCCTAAATGAGAAATTCATACCTCTGTCATAACAACTTTTGGGTGATCCATAACATCCGTGGTCACTTTGCCTAACATCATTGAATTATACGAGGATCATGCTTTCTTTACACCAAAAAATGTGTAATTTACAATTGTGAACCTCTCTCCCCAGTGAACCTCTCTCCCCAGTGAAATCATGACACTGCCCCAAGATTTTGGAACTTTAGAACTTTATCAGAAGAAGTGGCTTGAATCTTGCCCAAACCCTTTTTGTGCATGCAACTAAAATGAATGCCCGTTCCATACTTAGGTACTTTGACACAACACTGTCCAGCGAGGGGACATACAAATGCCTCATCTATATGGGTCTCCATGACAATGAACATTCACGACCTAGACAAAAGGGAAAGATTAAGAAAGCAACTGAACCCTTTGCATTGGTTAATCTTAATTGAGTGACTGTCTCAGCGGCACCCCACTGTAAAAACATTTCACGGCATGAGCAGTGAGAAGTAACATTTCTCTCTAACTGTGAACTATAACACATTGAGCTGCCCTTCCTTAATGGAGCACTTTTTGCTCCTGCACTTTAAAAACATTTCACGGCATGGGCAGTGAGAAGTTACATTTTTCTCTCCAATTGTGAATCATAACACATGGAGCTGCCCCTACATAACAGAGCATTTTTTTGACAGCACCGATTATTACATTTTGTTGCAGGTTACCATGACTGCAGCATAACTCAACCTGATGTGATACGTCAGACGCAATGCCTGAAAACGCTGTGTGCATGTAAACACTCTGTTTCCCTTAGCAACAGAAAACAACTCGGACGGAGCAGGCACGGAACACGCACCAAGGCTCGAAATAAGAATAAGGTAAGAATGCATTCAGAGCAAAACTTCATCCCCATGTGTTTTTGGATGTGCCTCATACCAAATATAGGCTCACTCGCTTCTCTTTTTCTAGCTGTCTTTCACTTCATAATGCAGGCTCCCAGACCGCACAACTTTTGCGTATGCTTTTAAAAAGACAGAACTACCGGCAATGTTTATGCGCGAGAACATAGCACCGAAGGTAGGCACAGATACATATAGCTATATTTTCTTACGTCTCCCGCCCACACATGAGGCGAGTAACTTCCTAACAAGCCTACTGTATTTTCGTATTTCTGTTCAGGACCGTTAGATGACAAGAGAAAAAAACTCTCATTGACTTTATCTAAGCCGGCAACACAATGAGCCTACATTGCAGAACCAGACCAGGTAGCCCATTTTAATCCTGTTTTTTATTTTGAATACTGACGGGAACAAAAAGGTGTGGAACATCTAACAAGAGCTCAGAACATGAGTAGTGTGTGGTCTCTTCAGGTATGAAAATTTCTCAACAAATATCTCTTACCACCATTTTAGGACACTTCGCCATACTGTGGAGTGCGCCATCCAGATGCCACAGCACCCACTGAGTCAAGTGAATATTTTTAGAAATCCCCCCTTCTAAATTATGGGTAAGTTGGTACCCGGGGAATATATTGGTAATTAGGCAACCATTGCAATATCTAGGCATCCCGGCAGTAGCATTCACGTGCATCCTCTTTTTCTTTTGTTCACTTCCCTCCTTTTTTGTCTGCTTCCCTGTAAGGTGTGCCCACTTGCCCTGAAGAAGGCTTTATTCATGTCAATTAATTGGCTATACGCCGAAACGTGAAAAAGAAACCCAACTACTAAACAGGGATTCTGCTCACAAACCAAGATTTCTACTTCTGCGTTGGCAGACTTCATATATGGACATCAAAACGAGCATGCCCATATGAGTGACAAATGGCCTCACGATTCATTGGTTAAGATCTGGGATCACCAAATTGATTTGTAACTGCACATAGAAACAGGACTAATGAATTGTTTTTCTGTATGTATATATTACCGTGGCCATGTAGTTATGGTTAAGTTGCGAAACCCATAGGAAGAGCACTTTTTGGGCGGCTTATAACTTCGCTCACCCTGGACGAATCCACACCAAACTTTGCAGAGAAAGTATATGGCCCATTCGGAATACTTATGCAAAGTTTGGTGAGGTTTGGTCCAGGGGGGGCAAAGTTATAGGGGGACCTAACATTTCTTTTTTTCCCATAGACTGAATGGGGAAAAAACTTTGCTCACGCCTACAGCCCAAACCGCTGGATGGATTTTCACCAAATTTGCGGCAGGAGCAGCGGCTTGGTCCTGAAAGCGTGCTTTTGTAAATTTGGTGAAAATCTATCCAGTAGTTATTTTTAAAACGACCAAAAAGTAGGTCACAAAAAATTGGTGATATCTATGTCCGGTTCGCGGACACACTTCCCTGTTCGCTCCACGGACAGGACACCGATTGGTTAATCGGCTTGCGTCATGTCCGCGGACATGCGACGTGTTCACTGATTGGATGGTGAAGAGCGTGAAGTGCGTCAGATTTTTGGACTTGGATTTCGCGGACAGCGGCCGGTGTCCGCGGACATCGCGGTAAAAACATATGAAAAAACGCAACATTGCACTTGTCAAACTTATCAAATAATCTCTGGGGAGGTGAGGGGTGATGAGGATGGGATGGGATATGGCTGCAAGAAGCAAAAAATGAGTGTTTTTTGCCACAAAAGTCTGCGAACAGTTTGGATGTTCGCAGGCAGTCCTGAAAAGTTTGCCGACAATTCAGCATTACAGGGTTGGTGAAATGCAGTTCTTGGATGGCTTATAACTTTGGCACCACTTAATGGAACTGCATGACATTTTGCATGTATATTCCGAGTGAGTATGCCAAGTTTGGTGGGATTCTGTCATGAGAAGACAAAATTAGAAGGGGGTCCCAAAATAATGTAAAGGCTCATAAATGAGGTGCCATTTGGCGAATTTACACATAATTTGGGAAACAGATAATACATTTAGATATGAATGTTTTTGCGAAGTTTGGTGGGATTTTGTGAAGAGGTGGCAAAATTAGAGGGGAGGGTCCCAAAATAATGTAAAGGCTTATAAATGTGATATCATCACATGTGTAGCCCCTTTGTTTTTGTTCACTGCCACATATATATATATATATATATTTTTATATATATATATATATTCAGCAAAAAAACTTTTTTAAAGGGATGTTATGGTTCAAAGTAAAACTGAAAATCCCTTGACATTCGCTCGTTATGGTAAGCTAAGCAACCATAACTCGTGCCACCTACATGCATTGCTAAGACTAACACCCTGGACATCTAAGATGACATCACAAATATCATTGATGACATCACTGATGACATCACATGTCTGGTTCCCTCTTTTTTCCTTTAGTGATATATCTTAGCCAGCAATACTTAGGAACAAAAAAATCTAAAAGTACTATATTTGTAGATTTACACTTCAAATATGTTCTTACAGTAATTCATTTGGGGTTCACTCTTAGCATATGAAACATATACATAGGGAGAATACGCACTTGAAAGATACCAATGCTTTCTGTGTGTGAAGACAATCAGTAAGGTTATCAACATTTTCTTATTGCTCTGCTGTTTTTTTATTACTATACTTTCTGTGGATATGCTCATATTTGTATTCGCATTACTCTCATAGTGAAATAGTAGGTTTGAAGCAGAACCATCATTTCTATGCATAAAAATAATCAGGTAGGGTATGAACAATTTCTGGGTCTACTGCTGCTTTTTTGCGTACTTCACTTTCACTGTATATACTAATTTTTGTATTTGTTCTTATGTCTTTGTGTTTTGTATGTAATAATGAAATTATATAGGAAGTGCTTTTCATTACCTATTTATAACATATTGCACACTACACAAAAGTCTAATAAAAAAGCATTTACCATTTCACTATTTAACATGGGAAGATTATGAATATTGCACCTTCATCATGTATGTTGCATACAATGCTTATGTCTATGTTGGAATTGAAATGATATTATGCCTCCTATCGCAGTATTTGAATGTGTATTGGCCTACGCCAAGTTGTCTAAAATATCATGTAAATAGACTCCGCGGCAAGGTCTTGACCTTAACGAAAAATTGTGTAAGTCGCCATCTTGGATTTAGCCGCCATTTTAGGTTCTCTTGTAAAGTGGAAGTCACCCTGAACATCAAAATGGAGGCCGAATAACATTCTGAGTGAGATTCTGGCCGTTGTGACCTCCGCACACACGAATAATTAATATGCCTGCAGGCCACTTGTCGGGGTCGCGAACTGAGACCTTGTCCTATCCCTGACCTATGTGTAAATGAGCAACTGTATCAGCGGAACTGATCAAAATGCATACATTATGGGATTGACCTGGCAAGGAACCCTAGGCCTGGTCCCAAGAATGGTTAACCCGCGAGGGGGTTGGCCAAGGGCTGGATAAAGGATGTAAAAGGATATATAAAGGATATAAAAGCCCAAGTATTCCAATGTACGGTCTCTCTACTAATGCATCGAACCTTCGTTGAAGTTTGTTACGTTACTCTGAGAGCCGAATAGCTATCCGTTTGTCAATTGACTTTTGGTAACTGTTTTAGCTTTTAAATAAAGCACTTGTATGTCCTTTGTAACCTGTGTTGGTGTGTTTCTTTTGGGCTTCCCAGCCTCATATCAATTTTTATGTTTCCACAGTTGGCGCCCGAATAGGGACCCTCAAGATTGATGCCGGATCATTGAAGGTTGACGCAGACTATCGAACCGGGATCGGACAGTGTGATTCTGCGGGCCCGACCGAACGAGACGCGATACCTCGGCAGCGCTGCACGATTCGATCCTTGGACGAAAGTCGTGTGGTCTGACACGGCATCTTGACGAGGGTCAATTTTTGAGGCGGACAGATTTGTCGAAACCACCAGACACAAGGTAAAATTCGTTAGGCAAGTTCTTTGATAAACCGTACGGTCCTCCTTAGGTTTGGTCAGGTGCAGTCGTGACCCGGCTCTTAATTTAACCCTGACAATTTGAATTTGGCATATTATATCTGCAGACACAATTATTGACCAGGTAACACCAATTTTTTTGTGAAATGCCTGGGAAATTGTCTAGCTGCTTTAGGGCTCTGTTCCACAGCGATCGACAATCTTTGGAATTTAGCCGCCCGGCACCACAGGAGGGGTCGCCGGCATGTACTATGTACTGTACGTATGGCATTGGTAGTATAGTATTTAATGATATTTGGCACAGACAGACCAGACATGCCTCTGAATTTCAGTGGCCAATCATTGGCAGTTTTGAGATCTCCCGTATTGAATACCTAGAATCGGTCTTGCTAAAAAAGAAGGCTAGACCTGCAGCCTTTGATGTTTTACAGAATTGGAAAAAAGAAGCGTTACAGCAGCTTAAAAGTAGGGATAAACATGCACACCGTCATAAAACAAATGCTGAAAAAGCGTTGTTATATGATAAAGAAAAACATTCAGAATCAGTTAAAAATATGGATAGGGCTTTTTCACTTGGAATCCAGAAAATGTACCCCTCTAAAGATTTTCATGTTTCCGAAGAATTTATTGAAAAATTGTTAAACGAACGCAGGCCTGGTGCCTCTGCGCCGCCTCCGTATGATCCTTTCTTGGGCGCTCTGCCCATTCCTGCTGTTGTTCCTGCTGTTATTCCTGTTCCCCCGGTGCAACCTATTGTTCCTAGTCCTCTAGTTGTTGTTCCTCCACCTATCGCACCGCCCCTTCCTTCTGCGCCGATAGTTGCACCTTTATTAAATTTACCTGCACCTCCGCTCCCGAGTGGTCCCGTATTGACTGAAGTTGATCAAGGTGCAGGATCAAAGATAGTCACTCGTAATACTGTTTCTGCAAATAAGAAACAGGAATTGTTTGCATGGGCTAAGCACTGTATGGAGAAAGGTGATCAAATTAATGTTTTTTCCACATTATCTAATCTGAACAGTTTTCCCGAAAAAAATGTTTTTATCGAAGGCTTGGGGACTCATTTATGTGTGATGTGGGGTAGATTACAGAATTCGGATCTTCCACAAGGGGTGAGAGATCTAAATGCTTTGGCACTTTCGAGGGACACAGAGCAGAAAGTACATGGTCATGTTGAAAGATTGTTTGAGTATAGGAGGGACTTTGAGAAAGCACAAGATAAGGATGATGAAGACGACAGTATGTATGTACAGAAACGGTTCCTTCCGTGTCGTAGATCGGCACCTGAGGAAGTACGAATTTGTACCAAAGATGCGATTCGATGGATCTCGGATTCATCGATTCCGCCAGATGAAGTATATGACACGTATAGTCAGTATACAGTAGAAATGCAAAGAAGGGTAATTCAGGTAATGGTACAGTACCTGCAAGAAGAATGTGTAAGAAAGAAGGTTAGTTGCCCCATAGAATTGTTGGGGATTTATAAAAGGGCTTTTTCGCCCGACACTTCTTCGGCTGCCTTAGCGCTCGACCTGGCTCTGTTGCTTAGTAAGCGGCCGGAGGTACCTATATTTCAGTTGCCTATGAGAGAGGTTCCTCCGACCTTTGTCCCAAAGGTTGAGATTCCCGCCAACGCTGGGACTGGTGCACCCGCTGTGGATATCCCTGCACATTATGTATTGCAATTCGTTCACGTCCCGTTGTCACGACAGGAAGTGAACACTATTAGACAATCAGTTCCCGATATCAGGAAAAACCCGACGGGGTTTTACAAAGAGATAGAGTCCGTCTTGCAGTCCTCTGTGTTCACCTTAAGTGATATTGACTTGCTATTCCCTGTACTCCTACCCGTAGATGTATGGAAGCAGGTTCGGACAGGGTTGGGAGATACGTGGGCTAATATGATTAGGATTGATGGGGAGAGACCAGCAGGTGAGAAACCACCACAGGTAATACTTACTTTGCCTGATAGAATTGTCGCAAAATTAAAAACTATAATTCCAGAGAAAATAATTATTTGGGAGAAGCTTACGGCCTGTGTTCAAGGGAAAACTGAAGGCGCCACCGAATTCTTTAATAGATTCGAGCAGGTATTTTCCGACTTCAGTGGGCAGGATTTGGGTACAGAGTCTGGGAAAAGGTTGTTTGTGGACACATTTGTGCGGGGATTGTTGCCCGACATCCAGTCACAGATTATGTCCTCTGAGAGCGCTTGGAAGGCGAAATCTCAATCTGAGGTTTTGCACATGGCTCAGTATTATGAGAACCGTGTTAATAATGAGAAGGAGAAAATAGAAAAGAGGAAAGGAGATTTGAAAACCAAAGTATTATTACAACAAATTGTTAGAAACCCCAGGGGAGGCACGACACAGACTAGAGGTCAGTATGTCCCAAAAGGAAATGCTCCTTTGGGTTCTGTGAATATTAATCAATGTGCTTATTGCCGCCAGGAAGGTCATTGGCGAGCACAGTGCCCCGTCCTTCGACAAAGGTCAAACAGTGCGTTTGGGAGTATGGGTAGACGACCCAGGGGCCGCCCTGGAGCAGGGGGCCCTGATAGAGGTCAGTTTTTGCAAGATCCTCACCAACCTTTTTCACAGGAAAATCAGACCTCGAGTGTGGACTCGAGGAACATATTTGATCACCCTTCTGCTGCCTACCTTTCTGAAGAGCTTCCTTCCGACGATACTCTATTTCATTAGGACTGCCCGAAGCAGGGTTTGGAACCTTCACCTATTCCCATTAATCAGAAAGGCCCCTACGTTGAATTATTAGTAGGGAATAGGAAACACCAGTTTTTGATAGACACTGGAGCACAGAAGTGCTCCATTGATCATTCTCGGGTTCCAAACATTCCACTGTCAGGGCAAACCAATGTTTCCGTAGGGTTTTCTGGTATACCAATTGTTTGTCCGGTTTCTTCACCGGTGTCTGTTTCTTTGGGTCCCTTCATGGACCATTGCCCTTTTCTTCTGACTTCGAACTGTGGAGAGAATTTGCTGGGGTTGAATTTGTTAAAGAAATTGAATGCAGTAATTCATTGTTCCTCTGATGGAGTACGGTTGACGGTTTCACCACAGCAACTTCCTAATTCTCAGTTTCTGATTCGACCTTTACCTCCTGAGTTTAGCATTGTCCCAGAATGTTTATGGGCGGTTGACGACAATAATGTCGGGGTACTACAGATTGAGCCCGTTAAAATAGTTTTGAAACATGGAGTTAAACTACCACGCATTCCGCAGTATAAAATATCAGTTGAGGGCGAGCGTGCTTTAAAATGCATTGTCTCCCATTTTGTGCATCGTGGGGTGATCGAGGAGATTACAGGTAGTTTGTGTAACAGTCCGATCTTGCCTGTATATAAGAAAGGCGACAATGCAATCCCATATCGGTTCATAATTGATCTTCGTGCTATTAACAGAGTTGTCGCCTCACAATTTCCAATCGTGCCTGATGTGACGACGATACTAACAATGATCCCTGCTACGGCTAGGCACTTTAGCTTTGTGGATTTGAAAAACGCTTTCTTTAGCATCCCTATACATAAGGAAAGTAGATATTTGTTTGCGTTCACCTTGGGGGGACGCTCATTTACATTTACTAGGGCACCTCAAGGGTATACTGAAAGTCCAAGCATTTATAGTAGAGCTTTGAAAGAGCAGATCGACACCATTGAATTGCCACCTACTTGTACACTGCTTCAATATGTCGATGATTTGCTTTTGGCTGCAGATTCTGAAAGTGCTTGTAAAGAAGGCACTATACTGTTGCTTGTTCATCTAGCCAAAAATGGTCATAAAGCTTCGCTCAAAAAATTTCAATATTGTTGTCAGGAGGTCGCCAATTTAGGGTACCTCCTGTCAAAGGAGGGGAGAAGATTGACACCTGAAAGAATAAAACACATTTCTGGCATGTCTGTTCCAAATACACAGAAGGAAGTCAGAGCCTTAATAGGTATGGCTTCTTACTGTAGGTTGTGGATCCCGAACTTTTCACTAGTGATAAAACCGATGTTGGCTTTGACGAAGAACGGCATTTCTCTGTCACTGCCATGGAAATTGGAACATCAACGATCATTTGAGCTTCTCAAAACCGCGTTATGCTCTGCACCGGTTCTGGGTACTCCAAATTATGACAAGGCCTTTGTTTTGTTTGTGCATGAATGTGATGGATGTGCTTTGGCTGTGTTAACACAGGAACACAGAGGGAAGAATAGGCCGTGCGGCTACTACTCCTCCGCCCTTGATCCTGTCGCATGCGCTTTGCCAAGATGTTTGCGAGCTGTCGCTGCTGCTGCCGCGTCTGTAAGACAGAGTGAGGGAATGGTCCTAGGCCATGATTTGATTTTGATGGTACCTCACTCTGTAGATATCATATTGAACAAAACCCAAACGCAACACCTCACCTCTGCACGGTTAACAAGGTATGAACTAATTCTGTTTGCTCCGCACATTCAAATTAAGAGGTGTTGTGTTCTTAATCCGGCTGAACTCTTACCTTTCCCGCAAAACACTGTTTGCGGTGGCGAAGAGTTACACGACTGCCTGTATACCACTGAGCAAGAAACGAAGGGCAGGATAGATCTTATAGATACTCCTTTGGACAATGCAGAAGGGGAGCTGTTTTGTGATGGCTCCTGCTTCAAACTCTCAATTGGTACATCTACAGCTGCTTACGCAGTTACTACATTGAGTAAAGTTGTTGAAACTAAGAGAATTTCGCATAACTCCGCGCAGGCCGCAGAGATTATAGCATTGACCCGAGCTTGTGAACTCTCCGAAGGGCGTATAGTAAATATATACACCGATAGCCAGTACGCCTTTGGGGTGGGTCACAACTTTGGGAGGCTCTGGTCGGAAAGAGGGTTCCTGACCTCACTTGGGACCAAGATTCAGCATGGCCCCTTGTTAGTGCAATTGCTCTCGGCACTCTCACTCCCTAGGCAGTTAGCGATCATGAAGTGTGCAGCCCATCGTAAGGTCATAGATGATGTGGGAAAAGGGAACGCTTTTGCGGACCTGATAGCCAGGCAAAAAGCCACAGACCTTAGCACGGACATGTATGCTTTGAGGGAAATAAAAGATGCTTATATAATGGATGAAGGTATTGGGTCTGTGCGAGATATTCAAACTGATGCCACAGCAGAAGAATCTAAAAGGTGGGCCGAAGGAATGGGGAAACTAGATGATGATGGGTGTTGGGTAGATACATCTGAAGGAAAATGGTTGCTCCCTGATTCATATGTATTGGCAATGGTTACAATGGCACACAGTCCTACACATGTGTGTGCCCAGCAGATCACAAAAATGTTAGAACAAGTTTGGGTGAATAACAAGATTCTGGAGACTGCAAAAAGACATGTTCGAAATTGCATGATCTGCTTACAGCACAATGTGGGTAAGGGGACAGTAACTCCAAGGGGAAGCTTTGGGCCCCCTTCTGTTCCCTTCGAGGTCATTCACTTTGATTTTATTGAGCTGGAACGATGTTACAATCTGAAATATGTTCTTGTAATTATTTGTGCCTTCAGTAAATGGGTCGAGGTTTTCCCCGTTAAAGATGCTACCGCCATGACCACTGCAAAGATTATGGTAAAAGAATTCTTTCCTCGATTTGGGCTCCAAGGGTAATTTGGTCGGATAATGGTCCTCATTTTGTTGCAGCAGTAATTTTGCAGATATGCACAGCTTTACGTATTGAGAAACGATTTCACTCAGCTAGACATCCTCAAAGTGCTGGGTTGGTGGAAAGACATAATGGCATCTTAAAGAATAAGCTTGCAAAAACATGTGCCGATACCAAACTGAAATGGCCAGATGCCTTACCTATTGTATTATTGGCTATGCATACCACACCTCAAACTAAGACTGGGCTTTCTCCATTTGAGGTAGTGATGGGGAGACCTGCTAACATTTGGGGTCTCCAAAAACCTAAAGCCCTGAGGGAGGTGGAAAATGTATTGCTTGTAGACTACTGTAACCAGTTAACTAAAAACCTGTATTTCATTTATCACCAGGTGCACTCAGCTTTACCTGTACGGTTCACGAGCCCAGGACACGATATACAGCCTGGAAGTTGGGTCCTAGTGAAGGCCTACGAAAGGTCTTCCTGTCTCGCTCCTCGTTGGAAGGGACCCTACCAGGTGCTGTTGGTCCCCGGATAGCAGTGCGGGTGGCGGGGAAGAAACACTGGATCCACGCGACGCATGTCAAAAAACTTCCTCACCCGACGCCACACGTTACAGAAGAAGCAGAACCCCTCGCTGATGCTACAGTCTCTGATCTTGGAGTAGCAAATAGCGCTGTGAGTGCGTCGGAGAATCTCTCTGAGCCCGTGGAGCTTGGGGAACAGTCCATTTCGTCTCCGCACTCTCTTGAAAAATCACTTCCGGAAAACACTGTTTCAAGCTCTGCGACTTCCGCTTACCAACCTCTCTGCTATGAACAACAATGCTTAAAAAAACAAGGCATTTTCATAAACTAAAAATTGTACTCATTTGCGAATCACGGTCCACTAACATACTGCAAATAACATACAAAGGCAGAACATAGTGAAGTGAAATGCACACATCCACTGTGTTGAGATATCAAAGGAGAATACTCTGACGAAAGATGCAAAATTAACGTGTACAGTAACATCACTGCTTTAAACACACAAAGTTACTAACTTTTTCTTTTTACAATCGCAGTGAAGAGTACTCTCCTGAAAATAAACAGCATCTACACTGCAAACGACATATCTGAAGAAGCCTGGTAATTTTGCAAAAAGAAAGTAAGTACAGTACTACCTTTATATTCTTACTATTCCTCAAAGAGACTGTGTGGGCTATTTATTAAATTTGCGCACCAAAACAAACATTGATTTCTGAACCATTCTACCCACAAATCCCCATTTATTAAACAAAGAATAACAGGCAGAATGGCTCACAAATCCCTGTGTTTTTGGAACTCAAATAACATACAGAAGCCTTACAATGTTAGTACTAGAAAATAAATAGCTGTTTCAATTTTATACCATTATGTTTATTTATGCTTTTCCTCACCACTAGCTCACTTTGTACTCTCATATGAAGCACATTGTAGTAGTATAGTGTGATGGGGAAACAGTAGCAGCCAGCATTGCAGGGTAAAACAGCAGTGAAGAGGACAAGCCAATTGTCCCACAAGATACCAAAACACTAAGTATAAGAGTCAAAAGTGGAAAAACTACATATCCCAGAATGCCCCACCAGCCAACTACTAGTAAAAATAGAAGGGACACGAGTGAACAAACAAAGACCTAATCTACATATCGCAGAATGCCCCAGCCGAGGCATGTTCAACATAAAAGCCTGAAAAGGGGTAAAGAAATGAGATGGGGAAGACGGAAAACCACGTGTCCATATAACGAGGAACGCTTGCAGGCAGGAGTTAAAAACAAGGCAGGCTATGCGAGGGGTAAGCAGGGAGGAGGAGAATTAGCCTCAGGGTTGAGAAACACATAGCTGGGAACGCCCGAGGTTAATTACTGGGGAGGAGGGCCGCGGGAGTTAAAAACAGGTGAAAACAACTCAACTTGGCTCTCGCCTTGCAGGAGTGGAAGGAGGCTGTGTCAGGCTGTATCCGCGGAAGCTGCTGAACCCCCGACAATCCCCCTGAGATGTATTTCCCAGAACTAGTTTTCAATACAGCTCTGTAAACTACACCCCAAAGGGAAAGGGGGAATGGGACAACAAAACAACACCAGGCAGACTGCGTCCAGGCTAATCAGTGCTGAACCTGCAGAGGATAAAGAATAACATATACACTTCCTTAATTCACTTACTTAACCTTATGAATGGAAAGTCATTAATCCTTAACTAATAATTGAGAATCCTACCTGGTTCTTCTCTTGAAATTTCTTAAAGAAGCGGATAAGAAGCTGAAAATCTCTCTTACTTGCGATAATTGAAATTCCCAGCAACTTCTTACATTAGGCAAAACTGGAAGTCTTAGTTCTTTGTTTGTCTTTTTTCCAACATGCACTGGTAGTTCAATTAGATTGTCTTTAAAATGTTCTTTCTTGTCTTTTCAAAACTTTTCAAACTATTTATAATTATCTTGAGTCTTTGAATCCTTGAAGAAAGAGGAAACACGTGCTAACTGCACACGCAGGTATTTTCCATTAAAAATTATCGATGAACTTCACGTAGAAATCTTCCTGGTTGAAGAACACGCGCAAACGGATGAAGACGCGCGATCAAAATAATCCACACGCGCAAAAAATCCACACGCGCAATAATTCACACGCGCAATAGTTCACAGGCGCAATAATGTTCTCCTGCGAGACATGCGAAATAAGAACACCCGCGCTATTGAGTTCAAACGCAACGAAGTGATTCTCACGCGCAAAATCACTCGCGATGGAAAAAACACACGCACTCACATGGCACGCGACGAACAGATTCTCGCGCTTTATACCCCCGCGCTAAAAATCACACGCGCTTAGTATTTCACACGCGCTTTGTACACCCGCGCTAAAAATCACACGCGCTTTGTATTTCACACGCGCTTTGTATTTCACACGCGCTTTGTACACTCGCGCTAAAAATCACACGCGCTTTGTATTTCACACGCGCCTTGTATTTCACACGCGCTTAGTATTTCACACGCGCTTTGTAGTTCTCACGCAGCGTATAGCTTTTCGCGCTAAGGATCACCCGCGCAATAAAACACACACGCGTTTAAAATGGCACGAGACCAACCTCTACTCGCGCTCGGAATACACACGCTAGAAAGCACGCGCTCACTTGAATACGCACGCGACAGTCAAAATCTCGCGCTAAGGAACACCGCACTGGAAACACAAGCGCACTCCGATAGTTCAATAGTTTTAGTAGAAACACTACTTTTAACGAATTTTCAAGGAGACTGTTATTAAGATGAACAGATTTACAGTAGAAATAAAGTCACTTATCTCCTGAGCGAATTCACAAAGATTTCCTGCTTTTCCTATCTTCAAAACGAATTCCTGCCAGCTGAAGACTTCTCCTGAACCCCCAAGAAAGTAGCCGCTCAACTGCTGAGATCTGAAGGATAAAATCCACCAGGCCTAATACTAAAGCAGGAGCAGCCACTGAACACGTCCTCTCAGATGGGGTTTTGATGATGAAAGGCACAGAGTGACAGTTTAGAATGTTCATTGTTGTTCAGCATTGTCTTCTAGCCAATCAGAGCTGTCACTGTGAGGCTCCATCTTGCCTTGGGTCAGAACCAGGATTCTGAATCAACAAGTTAAGGCCTAACCAACTATAATGGAAAACTTCCCACCCACACAAAGCTAATCTGAAAAGGATAATAAAAAAAAGGAAACTTGAATTAGAGAAGGAAACCTGACAGGCTGACGGAGCGAACTCGGACTGCTATGAGGCCAGTTCCCCATATCGGTGGGCATATTAGAAGGAAACGAAAATCACACCGAAGTGCCCCATACCTGGTTGGCAGACCGAATGCTCAGCGGATGAAGGCTCCTGAGTAAAAGGAGATTCCAGTGTGAAAACAGACACCGGACGTTTTGTTTGTTTAAGTGATTACAAGCTCGAGGCCAGCAAGGAACGACTGCATCCTGGAGAGCCATCAGCAAGCCGGGGAAAGGTTATGAAACAAGCACTGCAGTAGAAGGCGTGCAGATAAAATGCTCTAATCCAGTACGAAGTATGTTTGGCTTCAAGGAGGTTTTCCATCTATATTATTAAGGTGTGAATTGCATTTTTTTTTTTAGGAAAGGCTTGATGGACTGCATTTAAGTTGAAACCCGGCTCGCTCTGGTTTGCCCTTGACACACTTTATTGAGGAACATTTAAAATCATGGAGAAAGTCCTATGTTACTGATTCTGCCTTATGAAATAAGTGACATATTTAACTGAGCGTCGTGATAACTGCTGGCATTAAATAAATATCTGTTACCACGCCTTTCTGTCTCTGGCTCACTACTTAACATATAGAAACAGAAAAATAGCCTTCCCAAATCATTATAACAGCCCAATGCACATTCACACACCACCACAAAGAGCTTCCCCATCAAACTCATGCACGCATGCACACAGCACACATATATTGTACAACAGACCAAACCATGCCTTCTTTTTTTCAACAGACCCCAAAGAATACCTACCAAAAAGCATGTCCGTAGAAAGGAACGCAGAAATAGAGCAAATTAAAATAAAAGTGTCCAAAGTAAGCATCCATCTGTAGCAGAGTTTGTAGAGAATGTTGGAACAAAACAGCTAATACAGTCGTTTAGCGAAACAAAGGAAGCTTCAGCTACCAAAACTTTACCTCCTCCATCAAAATGTGGCACGAAACACAAAACGCTTCACAAAAAATCGGCTACCAGTACTGCTAACAATGCTCCTATTAATCCTGATATAGTAACAAGAACCCATAGTAAAAAAAGTATTTTAGCAAAAATGTTTCGCCACAGAGTCCTTCAGAATCTAATAAGGAGAGGACCGAAATCATCCTCAACCCTTAAAACCTACCGTAGAAAATTAACCCTACAAGTTCTCGTGGACAGTGCAATCCTTCTCAAAAGGAAGTTGTTTATATTAGTGTTAAATAGGATGAAACCACTAACAAAACTAAGTACTAAACTACAAAAAAATCTTATCAATAAACGGAATGTCAACAAAAATAACTTCTTCCATATTTGTGGAGGTGAATGAAGTCACACAACAACCACAGAACCATATTTTAATGAAGAAGCATACAAACAAAATCAAACAAACACAATTGCCATCCATAGCCGTGGACGAGGGTATGAAGAAATCAATAATACCATCGTGGAACAAGAAACATTGCTTACATAAGTATCCCCTGAAAACTCAGAATTACCTCTCGATTCGACTGAACCAGACCGTCCAGTATACAAATGACCGTGCACGTCAATGTGTGACATTGCTAACAAATCTTTCAATTCTTTACGTCAGTTTCTCAATCAGAATGTGAAAGGTAAAGACAAAATTAAAATTAAAATGAAAGTGCTGCAAAATATGGATATCTGTCCAGTGCGCAAACACACAGGACTACAAGGACGTTCATTAGCCTGCATTTCAGGACCTATTTGCAAAAGCACCTTCCATGATAGCAAAAGGATATCAATACATCATTCAAATGTAAGAAATCTAGTGTATAAAATATACTATGCTAAAAGTCCAGCTTTAGAATTGGCCAATTAAAATAACACCCTTCTGCATGGTACACCCAAATACCTACAAGAAGAAATCAAGCGTATCCTGAGAAAATATTTTGGAAGTGAAAGCCACTTACAAAATGCAATAGTTTTAGAACAGACTAGCAACAATTCTGCACATAGCAACCTTCTATTACACACATACCAAAAAGAAATACTAAAATTTAAAAGTGCATCGGCTGAAGTAGCAAACCATGTGTGTGTGTGTTGCCGCAGAACGTTTTACAAAAAGAACACAAAAAATATAAACATAACATACAAAATAGAAGACAATGAAGATTCCAAATGGTTTGAATTAGCTCTGTACCTTTTAGCAGAAAACAAATAGCAAATAAGTGAATCCCTAATATGTTGCAGTTACTGCACTACAAAACTGGACAACAACCAAACTCCTTCACGTGCTATCACATATAATTTGGAATTGTTCCCATTACCAAAACCCCTGCAACAACTCAATTTGTATGAGAGAATCATAATTCAAACAGTTCATCCATTTCAAGCAATTATACGCCTTCAACCAAAAACAGCAAAATGATCTCCCTCAAAATTGGTGAAAGGCATTCATGGCAAAGTAGTTTATTTGCCATTAGATCTAACAGAAAATGTACACACTGTAGGAGTGCAACGTCCAATAGAGCATTCTTTAATTGACTTGGTAAATGGTGTACCAACAAAAGAAAAAAAATTGGCAACAACTGGTGGACTTACATAAAGTTAGACAAGCCTTGCAATATCTGAAAGACAATAACGAATACAACAAAGAAATAAATATTGAAGAAAGCTTAAGGGAAACAACTGAAATAATTCAAGAGTCATCAGAAACTGGTCAATTTGAACTTCTGGATCCTGCTGCATTATCCACTCTTTTGGACCATTACACAATTCATCCATTGCATTCCAATGAAAGCATAGATGATACACTAGAAACTTACCAAATGCGACAAACCAAAGGGTCACCAATGAGCATATGGGAAAAAAGTATAGAAGCACGTGCTTTTCCACTACTATTTCCTACTGGCAAAGGCGGAAGATCTGATGATAGACCCACTCAGATTACGGCATCAGAATACCGCTCATTACGAATGTATTCACAAGATCCTAGATTTAGCCAAAATGTGGAATACATATTCTACCTACTCTTTGAAAGTGAACTAGCAACCCTATGTTATGGAGTTGCACACATTTTGAAATCTGGAACCCACTTTCAAAATATGTCAGCTACGCAATTAATACAAAAAGTACAAGAAAAAGATGAGGTTTTACAATCAAGTATAACAAATTTGTTTGCAAACATGCGTGGTACAAAAGAATACTGGTTCCAACGGCATGGAGACGTACATTGTATGATCAGAAACCTTGGACCACCAACTTGGTTTGTTACACTAAATTGTGCAGAATATGCATGGGAAGATTTACATGAGTTCCTACGCATATCAAACAACAACAAAACCAACATAGATATATTAACACCTGAAGAATTTTACTCTCTAGATCCAGTTAATCTGTCAAGATATTTCCATCATCGTTTCATTGCTATGCTACACTTTGTTTGCAATAAAACTGTTGCTCCCCTCGGAGAAGTGCAACACTTCTTTTGGAGAAAAGAATATCAAGCGAGAGGAGCACCACATATTCACATGCTTTTATGGATCAAAGGTGCACCTAAATTTGGCCACGACAGTGATGCCCCTGTTTTGCAGTTCATCCAAAAATATGTCACTTGTGAAATCCCTTCACAACGGACACATAGTGACTGCATGGACAGATTTTACAATTTCAAAGACACAAATGTGGCAAATATTGTCGTTGCAAATACAAAAGCAAAGGGAAATACTACACCAAATGCCGCTTTGGTATCCCTAGACCAGTTACAGAAACAGGTGAAGGGAACACATTCATGTCTTCAGTTCGACATAGTGTTGAAGGTAAATCACATAAGAACACGTATTACATAAAAAGAACAGAAGAATCAAAATATATCAATGATTACAATACAATCATTGCCCTCTGTGGAATGCAAACATAGATGTGCAGTACATTGCAGACAATTCCACTGCAGTTGCACGATATGCTACAGCCTACTTAACAAAAGCAGAAAAAACAGAGCTTCAAGACCTCTGGAATGACCGATCATCAGAAAAAAACACTATCTCAAAAATTGTACAGCCTTTACATAAAAATGCTCTCTCATAGAGAATGTGGCACCTACGAAGCAGCAGATCGTTTAACCGGTACTGCTTTGTATGGAAAATCGGACAACATAGTATGGCTAAGTCCTGGTCCTGCTAAATCTAGAAAAAGAGTTCTGAAATCATATGAGGACATAGAAACAATTGCCAGAAATGATCCCAACAGCCAAGACATTTTAAAAAACAATTTACTGGACGCATACTATCCAAACAGGAGTAGAACTTTGGAAAGCATGTGTCTATACCACATAGCTCAAAACTTTGCATACAAAAATAATATAAAACCCGATAAAAGCAAAGGTACATATAGAGTGACAGATTGTGAAGGTAGCTTAGTGAAACCTACCAAACAAAACTTAATTAATCATATCAAATTGTCATTAAAAACTCCTAAACAGAAAGAACTATATTACATGTCTCTGCTACAACCTTCTAAACCATGGAGAAAAGAGGAAGAGATACTAGATAAGTATCACTGCTATGAAGATGCTTTCAAAGCAAATGAAACCGCTATCACCGATGTGAACTTTATGCAGTACAAAACAATGTTGCACAATGAACAGCAACACGAAGAAGAACTTCAGGCCCAACTAGATAAGGACACTTCCGACAGTAGTCAACCTTCTGTAACAAGAAGCCAAGAACCACTGGGACAGCCACTAATGGCAAATTAGGCAGAATTAACTATGACAGAAGTGTCACTATGATGAAGATATAGAAGACTTAACTGTACTACAAGCAAAACTTAACAAAGATCAGCGCACCATTTTTGAAGAAGTAACAAAACAAATTGCACATGGTGTACAACATGAAAATAAAGAATATACCTGCCAAAATTACAAACCTATACTGCTGTACGTCAGTGGTGAAGCTGGGTCAGGAAAAACATTCTTAATCAAAATCATCAGCAAGTTCCTTCAACAATTGACAAACAACAAACTGTCAGCTGCTGTAACTGCCCCCACAGGTTTAGCTGCCTACAACATAGGCGGTGTCACTTTACACCGATTACTACTCCTTCCAGAAGAACACCAAAACAAATTAGACTATTACAAACTTTCTGCAGAAGCTGCAATGGAACTACGCAGAGTATTAAAACAATTGAAAATGCTACTAATAGATGAAGTGAGCATGGTCTCCAACCTAATGATGGCTTTGATTCACCTCAGATTGCAAGAAGTACTTAAAACAAAGTACGAAGAACTCTTTGCAGGGAAACACATTATCGTTTTCGGAGATCTTCTACAATTGACACCAGTGGAAGGTGAACCTATTTTTAAAACCTTAGGTCACAAACTCTGCTGTAAAACTGTTGGCAGCATAGGAAATGTCAACCTTTGGCAACATTTCCAATACAGAGAATTAACAGAAAACATGCGGCAATCTGCAGATCTCACTTATGCCAACATTTTAAAAAGTATTAGAGTTGGTGTACTATCTCAAGAAGCACAAGCAATATTGAAAAACCGGCACATTCATGCACTTTATGGCGATAATGCATGTGCTACTGATGTTATGGAACAATTAGCACACAAAATTGTCAATTGTATGGCCTTAATGCCAACTCTTGCAAGCTGTTTCAAATTCAATGAAACAATGTTAAAAAAAGAAATGCAACCAATAATAGAAATTTGCGCCACAGACAAACTAGACGTACATGGTATGACCCTACCCATGTGTGAGCAAGCCACAACAAGACTAAATTCTTAGAAAATTCAATCTCCAACACAGCTGGGTTGGAAAAAATATTAAAATTATCCTTAAATTGTAGAGTAATGCTTAAACGTAAGCTTGACGTGGAGCAAGGGCTAGTTAATGGGGCACTGGGTACAGTTTTGGCTTTCAAACATACCCACCTGAAAACAACATTCAGTTTGTCAATATTCGCTTTGACGAACTTTCAGAAGTGAAAAGGATAGGGCGCTCAACTGCTCGATTCCTTCTCTTCAAAGATATGTATGTACGTAGAGAACAATTTTCTTTAACTCTTGCATATGCAGTCACCATTCATAAATCCCAAGGTTTTACCCTAGACAAAGCATTGATAGATATAGGAAACACAGTATTTAAAGAAGGTGTGAGCTACGTAGCCCTACCACGCTTACGTACACTTGACGGTCTATTTCTAATCAACTTTGATGCAAGTAAACTGAACGCTGATATTCCTTGCATTTTAGAATACAATAGACTGCGTTCACTGTACACCCCCCATCTGAAACAATATCCTGTTACAGAAAAAGTAAAACGTGGTAAAAGAAAACTAATTCAAGCAGAAATGCAACGCAATCTGACGGCAAATCCTTCAAAGAAAACAAAAGAAGCTAAAACTTCATCAATTACCACAAGCAAAGAAGAACCTATTAGGGAAAGTAAATCAGGTACTTCTTCAAAGAAGGAACAAAAACTCCAAAAAAAAGCACTCAGAGACAGAACTAGCTGGTCCATTAAAATTTGCAAATGAAACTGGTGTAAGTTGCTATGCAAATGTAGCAATGAATATTCTATTTCAATTGCCACCAATTGTTAACAATATTTACTTGCACAGTACAGACCAATTGTGTTTGCAAATGTTAGTCCTTCATAGAAACGCAACAAACAATCCTGACAACACGTACAGTGTTCACGGAATAAGACAAGAATTGGACTACTCTGCTGGAATGGTGAGATTCACTATAAGCTCACAAGAAGATCCACAAGAATTTTTAATGTACTGGAAAACAAAAACATACCTATAAATGAAATCTTTCAGATTTCATACATGTGGAAACATACATGCACTCTGTGTAACAATTTGATACAGGAACAAATCCCAAATGAGCGATTTGTGTGTATATCCATACCTAATTGTGAATCCATTCCATTTCATTTCAGCAACTTGTACAGATGCAAACCATGGCAGATTATGTACTATGTGCAATTCAGACAATCACTCCACCTTACTGATACAAGCACATAGTAACTACATAATACTTATGCTTCTACGTTATAATGCAGATGGTAGCAAAAACAACTGCAAGCTGACTGGATTCACACACGGTCAAGTGTCACTTGGAAAGAAAACCTTTACAACAATAGGTATAATCTACCACGCAGGAGCTACAACCAATGCAGGTCACTGCACTGCATACATTAAAAAGAAATGTGGATGGTTCAAATGTAATGATAGCACCATTACTCTAAAGCAGAGATTGCCAGATAATCTTACAAATGCGTACTTAATCTTCTTAAAGCCAAAATTTAATTTTCAACATTACCAAAAAATCAAGTAAAAGACTATAAACAGTTAGAATACGCCCACAGGTATCTAACTGCCCAAGAGTGTATAACAACCACACAGATAAATGAATACCACAGATCCGTAACAACAAATGCACAGCTGGAATAAGCCAACAGGTATCTTAACTGTTGTTAAAAATCTGCACCAAGGCAACAGACATAACATTAATCAGAAAGAACAAGGAAACACTCAAAGAAATATTTTGTAGCATAGCAAATAAAGGTTTTTTTTAATCCGACAAGGATTTTTATTCCCCCAGACCCAAGGATTTGACAAACAAACCCAGAAACTGAGCAAAATGCACAGTACACTGGTTTCTAAACTAAATATGAGGGTAAAAAAAAGCTAAACTGTCTATTATACCATGTAATAAGTCTTCATAAAATACAAACACTAACATGCTCTAAAAAAGGATATTTCCTTCTAGTACTAAAGTCAAGTAAGAAATATATGGATTCTGAACAAAGTAAGCAGTAAGTATAATTGCACTCATGTCATACATATTCAAATCTACACTTCTAATCTATGGCAGTAATATGGTGCAGTGGCTGTAGGCTGGGCATAGCGTCTTGGATGTATAACCTGCCACCTACATCCTACGGCCAAGCAACCAAGACTATATGTCCTACCCACAACCATCACCGCATATCAAAACCATGGTGCTTATAATTTCACTACTTATAAGTTTACTCTTGGGTACATGGTCTGCAGCCATGCATCTAAGACGCTAGGTCATGCACACAACCACCGCACCACAGCACACCCATGTTCACTTATAACCTCACTGCTTATGACTTCAGTCTTGGGTGCATGGCCTTTGGCTTTGGCCATGCACCAAAGACTCTGGGCCTCATTACAACCCAGGCGGTAAGTTACCGCCTGGGCCGTGACTTTACCACCATGGCGTAAACTACGTTTACGCCATGGTGGTTGGCGGACTTACCGCCCCATTCCGAGGTTGGCGGGGCGGTAAATCCCCAATCCCCATTTACCCATCCCCATTCCCATTTTTGCCCCATAGGGCATAATGGGAGTGGGGAAGGCGTTAATTACGCCACCGTAAATTACGGTGGCGTAATTAACTCCATGGTCCCTTAGCGCCATGGATTTTAACACCTGCTAAAATCAGGCGGTAAGGGTCGGCGCTGTTTACGCCGGCGTAAACCCCTTACCGCCTGAGTCGTAATGAGGCCCCCTGGGTCCTGGCCAGAACCACCACAGCATATTGCACCCATTGTGGCTTCTAACTTCACTATGTATAAAGTTGGGTTTGGGAGTATGGCCTTCGGCCGTGCACCCAAAATGCTATGCCCTCCCCACAACCACCTGAATGATGCTTGATAGTAGAAGTGTAGCTATACCTGTAATATGCTGCAGTAGCTGTGGCCACAGGCTACAGTCTTGGGTGTAAGGCCATAGATTTTTCAATGTATGGGTATGCAGTATATATAATCCATAGTAGCTTATAACTGCAGTGCTTATAACTTTGTTCTTGGGTGATGGCCTTCGGCCATGCACGAAACACTCTATGTCCTGGCCACAACTACCACACCATATCACACCCATTGCGGCTTGTAACTACACTACGTATATATGTGCTGTTGGGTGCATGGCTTCTGGCCATGCACCCAAGACTCTAGGCCCTGGCCACAACCACTTCAGCATATTACAACCATGCTTGCTTATAAATCAGTAGCACACCCATAGAATGAAACATTGTAACTGTAGCATGTACTCAATTTGTACCCAGGACTCTAGGCCCTGCCCACACCTACCAGATACATAATCAATTGTATGGGTGTGATGTATGAATGTGATATGCTGCAGTGGTTGTGGGCAGGGTCTACACGCTTGGGCGTATGGCATACAGCCTGCATCCATGCACCCAAAAGTCTACGTCCTGCCCACAACCCCTGCACTATATAAAACCCATGTTGGTTTATAACTTTACAGCTGCAGGCCCTCCCCACAACCACCTGAGTGATGTGCGGTACTACGGGTGTATTTATAGGTGTGGTATGCTGCAGTGGTTGTGGCCAGAGGCTAGACTCCTAGATGTATGTCCATAGATATTGCAATGTATGGGTGTGCAGTGGCTTATACCTCCAGTACTTATAACTTTGTTCTTGGGTGCATGGTCTTCAGCCATGCACCCAAGACTCTACACACTCCCCACGACCATCTGATCGATAAGTAATACTACAGGTGTATCCATTGCTGTGACATGCTGCAGTGGTTGTGGCCAGGGCCTAGAGTCTTGGAAGTATGGCCTTCGGCCTACGGCCTACGGCCATGCATCCAAGACTCTAGGACCTGGCCACAACCGTAACAGCATGTCACACCCATGGCGACGTACAAATCAATAGCACACCCATAGAAAAAAATAATGTAATTACGGCATGTACTCAATTTCAATGTTCGCTAACACCACGCATGTCCTTAGAACAGTTTCAAGTTGCCTGCGCACAGCACGGACTGAAAAACTACCCTTATGAGACCCCTAATTTTCTGTACTTACAAACATCCCGAACAAGACGAGCATAGGGAATACATCATTAACACCTACCGCCTGAACAAATACAGTTTTTCACCCATCTCTTACTGTCTGAACCTTCCCAAGCACTCTGACACAGAAAAACAGTTTTCAAAATAGTATTTTGCTGATGGTCACCTCTGCGCTGTCGACGGATCCAAGATGTCAGGCGCATCCAAACAATCTGACGCAGAACACGGCTCACTGCAGCCAATCGGCAGAGACGTTGCGTGTCCGCGGTCATTACGCCAGCCCCTTAGCCAATCGGTATCTTGTCCGCGGAGCGAACAAGCAAGTGTGACCGCAGAGTGGACATAGATATCACTAATTTTTTTAGACCTACTTTTTGGTCATTTTAAAGAAAAGTACTGCACAGATTGTCACCAAATTTACAAAAGCAGGCTTTCGGGACCAAGCCCCTGCCCCTGCCGCAAATTTGGTGAAAATCCGTCCAGCGGTTTGGCTTGTAGCCGTGTGCAAAGTTTTTCCCCCATTCAGTCTATGGGGAAAAAATATGTTTTGGGCCCCCCCTATAACTTTTCCCCCCCTGGACCAAACATCACCAAACTTTGCAAAAAACAATACAAATTCAGAGTGGCCCATATACTTTTTTTGCAAAGTTTGGTGCGGATTCGTCAAGGGGGACCGAAGTTATAAGCCGCCCAAAAAGTGCTCTCCCTATGGAAACAGCAACTTAACCATAACTACACGGCCACTACTGTGGCTGTGTAATATATACATTTATATTTTTTCTTCTTTTGCATTTGAACATTCACACCGAATCATTTTTTTTTCTTTTTCTTTAGCTTAATCAGATTGTCTCCTGTTTTTCTTTTTGTTGCTCATTAGCTTGTTTTGAACATTGTCTCTTGTGTGTTAAAACAATATACGTTTTTAGTGTTGAATGTTGAATAAACTCATTGCTAATCATTAAGCTTTCACATTTCTGCTGAATAATCATTAAGCTTCTTACACTATATGAAGAATACGTGAATGTCTATTTGCAAAGGTTTGACCTGGTGTGATATCTTTATAGATAGGCAATCTTTTTAAATTAATCTTTGAACTAATTCAGTTTCTTAATTGACAGCAGGGACCATATATTTGTATTCACTAAAGAGTGGAAGCAGCATGTCATCTGCAACCAGCAGTATTTTGCTTTCTCTGATTCCCACATGAACTCCATGTATGTTTCTAGAAGCTTTAATAGATATGGCTAGTGGTACCAGGGCTGTGGCAAATAGAATTGGGAGTAGGGGGCATGCCTGCTTGGACCTTTTTTTCCAGTTTGATGGGATCTGAGAGACCATGGGCCTCATTACACGGTAGGCGGTAGGGGTTTACCGGTACCGGTTACCGCCTTATTACGAGATCCCTTTGCGGGACCCGACTTTAACGGCTGGTTTTACCTCGGAGCGGTACCGTAATTAGCACCTTCCCCATTCCCATTATGCCCTATGGGGGCAAAAATGGGAATGGGGAAGAGCCTTGGTGAATGGGGAATTACCGCCCTCGCTCACCTTGGAGTAGGGCGGTAATTCCGCCATCCACCAAGGCGGACACGGTAAAATACCGGCGGCAACCATGGTGCTAATAGCGCTATGGTTACCGCCTACCGTGTATGAGGCCCCATATGTTTTTACCATGGAAGAGGTTCCTCTCTATACGTTGTTATTAGAGACACACATTCTTTCTAGCACGCTGAATCATTGCATGGTTTTAAACAAATACTCCATTTGTACAGAATGCCTTTTCTGCACTCCGACTTACTGGGATCTTTCAACATAGTTCATGCTTAGTGTAGTGCATGTTCAATAGTTCTCTAATGTTCAAGCTTCCATTGTCGTCGTCTTATTACGCCAAACCTGAGTTCAGTTAATGGCCTTCCTATGAAGCTTCCCAAACTGTCAGCCGAATCTTTGAAAGAATTGTTGTGTCTAGATTGATTAGTGAAATTGGTCTGCAGTTGGTGCAGGAGAGTGGGTCCTTGCCTGGTTTGGTGAAGACAATGAAAACATTAATGTAAAGCAACATTTTTTTAAATTAGGAATTAAATAGGGGAAAGTTAATTACGGTCGTTTTATGCAAATTTAATTTCAATCAGTGTACATCTATTAATATATTCCAATTTAACAAATTCTCTCAAAAGCACCACATTATTATATATTTATGCTTAGCAAACAAAATAGCCTTTACAAAACCAATGATGTTTTATACATAGTTCATTGTCTCAGCAACTAGAACTTACTCCTCAATCCGTCTTCTGTGCTCAACCGTTATCTGACGCATTGTTTTCCTTCAGGAGAATATATTACTTCCTTAAGAGATATCTAAATTATACCTCAGTTTGTTAACAACAAAGTTCAATTTTGAAACAGTCTAAAAAATATAAATATCTCTAAAATCATACTAATTTCACAATTTCGAGATTTAGAGTATCTGATTCCAATTATTTATTTCCAGCACAATATTAAACACATATGCTATAGTGGTGCAGGGACCCACATGACCTAGTCCTCACCCATCAGGGTGAAGACTGGGCAAGGGAAGTGCTCAGTAGGGGTTTGGCATTGGAGCTGACTACGACATGTGACACATGTCACATAACATGTTCAGCTCCAACCCCTTCTCCCTCGCCTTCCTTACAGCTCACATACAGGAACCAGGAAGCACTTGCAGCTTCCTTGTTCCTGTTTGTGAGCCGCACAGAGAAGCTGAGGGTGGCCTGGAAGGACGGACTGAAGCTGCAAGAAAACGGTAAGAAGGCTTTTTCTTTTTTAAATATGATGTGTATTTTGCATGTGTGAAGTTGGTGTCAGATGTATGTATGTGAATGGTGGGTGAATGAGAAGTAATGTGATGTGATGTGATGGTGTGTTTTTGAATGATGTGGGTGGGTGAGTGCCTGTGTAGAGAATGCAATGGGTGGATGTAAGAGAAGGTGTGAGTGACTGGTGGGTGAATGAGTATGAATGTGATGTTATGTTTTTGAATGTTCTGGGTGGGTGAGTGCCTGTGTAGAGAATGCAATGAGTGGATGCAAGAGAAGGTGTGAGTGACTGGTGGGTGAATGAGTATGAATGTGATGGGGTGTTTTTGAATGTTCTGGGTGGGTGAGTGCCTGTGTAGAGAATGTAATGAGTGGATGTAAGAGAAGGTGTGAGTGACTAGTGGGTGAATGAGTATGAATGTGATGGGATGTTTTTGAATGTTCTGGGTGGTGGGTGGGTGCCTGTGTAGAGAATGCAATGAGTGGATGTATGAGAAGGTGTGATTGAGCGGCTGGTGCTAGTGAGTGAATGAGTGTGAATGTGAGGGTGTGTTTTTGAATGTTCTGCCTGTGTAGAGAATGCAATGAGTGGAAGTAAGAGAAGGTGTGAGTGAGTGACTGGTAGGTGAATAAGTATGAATGTGGTAGTGTTTGTTTGAATGTTCTGGGTGGGGGTTGGATGTGTGCCTGTGTGGTGAATGCAGTGTGAATTAATGTCAGAGGGAAGTATGAGTGAGTCACCAGTGGGTGAAATGGGATACATGTATGCATGTGTGTGTAAGGCCTTGGGAGACTGGGGATTACTGGAGCATTGTTGCCACGTCCTTTATTGACTTTGCATGTTTTACTGGTATTTTCGGGCAGAGCTAAATTCATGTGTGTCTTTGCCTGGCTAGACTGGCAGTCTAGCCATTGCTTACCGTAGCATGACATTTATTACTCGGCATCTTTAAAAAAGCAGCGTGATAAGTAGTGTTACCTCGCTAGACTGATGTTTTGGTGTAGCGGCATGTATATCTTTTTACTGTAGCATGAATTTTTATTAACTGAGCATCTATGATGAATCAAGCATGATAAGTGTTCTTATGGGTTTAGACTGGCTTACATTGGAACCAGTTTGGACAGGTTTTCATATTGTGACTTGTCACTTTTAATGGCCAAACCAACGGGAGTATTTTCTTACATAGGAGTACTGCCATATATTGGCAGAGCCAGTTTTGTTCCCAGTGCCAGTAATGATACTATAAAAAAAAATCTTAAAGCAAACATGAGTATGGTCTTATGTGGGAATTCTAGCATATGTTGGTGGAGCCAGCATGAAAATGTATGGGCACAGCCAGCATGAGCATGTTTTTATACTGGCATATATTGCAGAGCGCTGCATGAAAATGCATTGGGAAATGCCCTGTGCACTTTTTGTGACTTGCATCTAGTGAGGGGTAGAGTGCAGTGGGCGCCTTGAAGTCTGCCATTGAGTCCCCGGATGAGAAGCAACTCGTGGGTGTTTTCAATTTAAAATAACTGTGTGGTGCCACAGATGTTTGTGTGCAGAAATGGTATTACATTAAATGGTGAGGGCTTTGTACGCCCTCTGGCACCCAGTATTATGCTTAGGTAATAAAAACTATAGGTTGTCTTGAGTATATTGATAGAACCTTTCCCAGGTAATATACTCCAGAAAAGATAACATTATAAGGTGCACTCCCCTGTGTGCACGCAGACCAGTCTAGTAGGTTTCTTCCATCGTAGTGGTAGCTGATTCATAGATACATTTATAACCAGGGAAAGGTGTTGATACTAAATCCTGGTCAATGATTTAATTTTTAGGCCTTGCTCGTACATCATTTTGCCCCTGGGTAAACAGCAGCGCACGCCAGGTCAATGTTTTTTTGACTAGCTTAACACAGCAACGCCACAGACAACTAGTATTTCTGTATCCATTGATCTATAGATGTTTCATACACTAGCTGCAGCCTGCGTTAGAGATTTTGGCTTACCCTGTTACAAGTACTGCATTATGTATGTTTTACATATAGACCCCATGTCGAATCTGGAAAATGACATTCCCCAAATCTGTGATTGTGGGCAATTCACGCCTCCCTCTGTGCCTCGGTTCTTTAATCTGTCTGAAATGAGAGCGCCTGGAAACACGGGTGCTAGATGCATCTGAAAAATCTGAAGGTCGTTTGCCATCACTTCCTGTGATGTCACTTGGGATTTTTAGTGAAATGGCATCACTTCCTGTGATATCATTGGGGTCAAGGGTCATGTGATGTCACTTCCGCTGCCCCTGGCATATTGGTAAAATTACGTCCCTGTGTGTTCTCCACATTTATTAAATCAGAATACCTCTCATGAAATATTTGAGTGCATCTCATAGGATACCGGGACTTACTACTGAGCCTCTGTTACTATGTGGGTAGTGTCATTTTTCGAATTTAATCGGATTCCTCCAATCACTGTATCACAGCAATAGGGTAGTCAGGTGCCACGGAGGTCTTTTTCGTTCTCCTCTGCTGCACATTGGGCACAGTCCCACTGGTGTGTGGTAGATGTTAATAGTTTTCCAATGGTACAGTCTGTAATACCTTCTGTTGCTTTTGTTGTCAGTGAAGGAATCTATCCTTCAGTATGATTGATGTACTGCTGAGTAGGAGGTACACCCCCTCCCATTGGGTTTATGAGTCTCCATTAGTCTGTTAGGCTTAGTGAATTGTTTAAGTTGGGAAAACATTTCCTGTTGCTTTTGTTGTGGTCTCTGGCAGTGCTATTTGGATCTAGAACTCTATTGTGCCAGACTTTGATGTTGCCCCATAATCATTTGTTTAAACCTTAGGTTTGTCATGGTGACTTACAATTCTTTTAGCATCCATGTTTTTTGGGCTAAATGGGTACATACATACTGCCAAATGTTACCGGAGACCCACCTATCTTTAATCCAACGTGCACCCATCTGCCATGTGGGTCACTTGTAACGTAAAATGTGTATGATGGGTACGAACAAGCTGTCCCGTTGAGTATGAGCATCGTGCACACTTTAAAATGATGTCCCAACCCATACCCTTAGAGGTTTCCTCACTTCATCATGGGCTGGATGGGTCTACCTACTTTGCAGTTTTTCAAAAACATTAGGACTTTCTTTCCACTAAACTAGGTTGTTAAAGCCAGCAACATTCCATGCTGTTAACTTGTACCTACATATATTACAGTCTAATCATATGCCATCGTTTTGTACATATCTATGTTGCAGCTGTTTGCAGTATGCTGATAGAGTCTAATGGAATAGAAGGAAAGAATGGGGAAAATTACCTTGTTATTAGCTCCTCATCTGTGACGACAAAATAGGGACCCTGCTTTGAGCCTTACGCATCTGTTGTTTGCACAATGAGTGTGCAATGCATTTGGTTTGGTAAACACCTGACAATTAGAGGACTGTGCCTACCTCTAGAGAATGATGCAGTAGACCTCAGGCCCTCTCGGGGAGAAAACCTTTGCTTCCAGGCGGTGCTTTTTCTGTCTCCTTGTCTAGAGGCGCTTGCACCTTCCTGAATGTGTGTAGTGTCTCTTTCAGTGGCAACAGGTGAATTGGGAAACGGGCTGATCATATATTACTGCCACTGATAGGTGGGCGAGAGGCCCTGCCACAGAGTAAGTTTCAAATAGTGCATTTTACATCTCAATTTTAAAAAAGAGTGAATTCAAAGTCAGATGATTCACAATTGTTAAGAAAAGGGAACCCCGGAATAGTGCAACACTTCGTACTTCTGAGGTGCCATAGCGTGTATCTACATTTCATCGAATACAATTTTACCTAATGAGATTTCACCGAATTTATGTCACCGAAAATGGTAGGTAAAGTGGTATATGTATAATGCATAATAGGTGGGATGTGGGGTAAGGATATAAGTTAGGGTATGGAGGGGTAACGGGGGCTGCAGGGGTCTCCCCTGCATTATTTTAAAAATGTAGAAAAAGTAAAGAGTTAATTTCGTTTTTCGTGAAATGGATTCGGTGAAATCTCCATTAGGTAAAATATATTTTTTTAAAACACATACATGCGTGCCATAAGACACACGACAAATCATTTATGAAACTATCAAGAAAATCTGCTTCCGACTGAAACACTGGACGCACAGCAGATACATATGTGTGCCACTTCACTCGAACACCTCCTGACACAGTATGCCATACTACCTATACGTACACAAGGACATTACAAATCTGAATTGCCAGAAATGAAAACACAATCACAGTTGCTTTTATATTCACGGGTGCAGCCAACCCATGGCAGGTTTCTACCAAAGCACATCTGAGTATTCCTAAAAAAAAAGTCAGAAGGCTCAATAATATCCCAAAGCTGCCCAAATATTGCCGGGTGGGGGAAATAATTTCACTTGACAGTTTAGTGTACACTGCAGTCCCGTCTATGCAGTTTGTGTTGCTGGCACTGTGAAATACCATAAATGAACACAAATCCGGGCAGACACTGGTTTAGTTTCAGGGGCCTGGGAAATTAGCCCTTTAGACTGCTGAGCCACCTCCCCCGCCCCCCATGTCCAAAAGCACCACAGCCAAAAACAATTGTTTTGGCTCACTTCACTAAGGCTCAGAAGATGACAGATCAACATCAGCCCTCAATTTAGGAAATATATATACACACTGAGATGCATGAATATATTGTATGCCATTGGGCTAGCCCATGACATAGATATAGTTATGTCAAATTGTCTATGGAGTTTCGGAAAATAACTTTTCTTAATAACTCTTGAATCCTTCCATGAAACAATCTAAAATAAATCCACAGTAATATCTAGAAGCAGCCGTCACTGCTTGGAAAGGTCCTGAATTTTTCATGCATGGCTTTATATTTCCAAAAAATGTTGTTTCATCGCATTTTGAAAAGCTTTTATTATAGGATTTTCTCACAGGGAGAACAATATTTTTTTCCACAAAAAACTTAACATTGGCTGCTTCAATCTTCAAGATTTTTGGCAGGCACCTGGATATTATCATGAATTGATGCATTGAAAAAAAAGTTGAAAATCGAGCGGGCCATTTTTTTAAAGATGATCTCTATTCGTGCACAAATGAATGTGCATCTTTTGTATGAACTGTACATTTCGTACATGTACACTATTATACATATGAAAACCCAAATAAAAGTAAGGATTGACTTTGATGGAAGTTTTCCTATGTACATAAGATCAATACGAGATGTAAATTGCATACATACATGAAATGTAAAGCTTCTATACCCCCTTACAAATGTTGACTATTTACTTAAAAGACCTCACTTTAATAGGGGCTTTAACTTATAGGAAGCGTATTAGACAGGAGAAGATCGAATGTACATTTCATATATGAGCTGTACGCATAGGAGATGTACATTCCGTGCATGTACTCTAATATACACATGGGGCCTCATTACGACCCAGGCGTTAACCATGGCGCTATTAGCGCCATGGTTGACGCCAGTACCTTACCGATTCCGCCATGGTGAATGGCAGAATTACTGCCCCATTCCAAGGTTGGCGGGGCTGTAATTCCCCATTCACCAGTGGCCCCTCCCCATTCCCATTTTTGCCCCATAGGGCTAAATGGAAATGGGGAAGGTGGTAATTACGGTACCGAAAATTGCGATAATTACCTCCAAGGTCCCTTTGCGGGTCCCGTTCTTGAAGGCTGGTAAAACCAGCCGTTACGGGAGGACCCGCAAAGGGACCTCGGAATTGGGCAGTAAGGGATTACTGGCACCAGTGCCCTTACCGATACCGGTAATCCCTTACTGCCCGAGTCGTAATGAGGCCCATGATTTTGCTGTCAGTTTTCAGGAGATGTAAATTACGCACCTGCATGAATTGTACAACTCCCAATTGCCTCCTATACGTATAAGAACTCACATAAAAGTCAAACCTCACTTTAGTGTGAATTTTCAAACATATAATATGAGTATTGGACATGTGCATTTCATCATTTTATGATAAACATTCATATGCAACTTAAATGCCAGATAACTACAAACAAAACACTCATATGCCTTACACTACACACTCGTATGACACACTCACGACACATGCACTTATGACACACACACCCACTTATACAACACCCATTTATCACACATGCTCCTATGATACAAACGTATGGCACACACTCTTATGATACACACACTTATGACATAGACACAAGACACACAATTTTGTGACACAGATACACTTACCGCACTCACACTTACGACACGTGCTATTACGACATACACATTTACAAAACACACACAACCACACTTATGACACATGCTCTTCACCACATCTTCTTATGACACACACACACTTAAGATATGCTTGCGACAATCACTATTACCACACATGCTCTTATGACACATCTCTTACAACACACTTATGGGACATGCTCGTACACCACACACATTTATGACACACACTCTTACAACACAAGCTCTTATGACACACAATCTTAGGGTATAGTTTCTTATGATACAGACACTTAAGAGGCATGCTTTAATGACACATGCTCTTATGACACAAGCTCTTATGGCATATACTTTTACAACACACACTCTTACACCAAATGCTCTTTCAACACAAGCTATAACAACGTACGCTCAGTATGAATGCACATCTTAATAGGAACCATACATTTATGTGTACAAGATGTACATTTCATATATGTACATTAATGAACATATGAAAACTCACAACAAAGTCAGGACTAATTTTGAAGCAAATGTTCATGTACATGAAATTAATAGATGTAAATTGCGTGCATTTACAAACGTGAAAACTTGCATATGCCTCCTAAACATATGAAAACTCACAATAAAGTGAAACCTCACTTTTATGTGAGTTTTCATACACACAGGAGGTGAATAGGACATGTGCACTTACACAACAAACACTCATACATCTTCCACCACAGACTGTTACGACACACACATGCTCCCCATCGCCTGGCTATTTATTTATTTATTTTGCATTTTTAAAGCGCTCACACAGCCCGTGGGCATCGAGGTGCTGTTACAGGAAGTGTTCGGTTTTTTTTGTTGCATAATAGTTTTTTGTTGTTGTCTTAGTTGCGTATTTATAATGCGCTGATACACCCAGAGGTTTCTAAGCACGGACCCGGGGATCGAACCTGTGTTGCTTTGTGTCCTCTTGCTTCCAAGGCGTGTTGCTGTTAAGCTATCCTCCTGGGCTATAGAAGGGCGAGAAAGCATGTGCTAAATGAATGGGCACCTTGTACCCAAACTGGACATTTACGTGTATGGAAAAGTACATCACGTAAATTTACACCACTGTATGCATACAAAATCACATCAAAGTCAGGACTAACTTTGATGGGAATTTTCATATGTATCTAAAACATATACGAGATGTAAATTGAATACATGTAAGAAATGTATCATACACCATTTGCTGTACTCATATGGCAAACATACACACTATGTACACTTATAGGGCATACATTTATAGGTTATACACCATACTCCCCACAAATAATACACTGGAATTAGATATGAAAATGATGACCTAATTGTGTATTCAACAAAAAATAGTTTGCTCTAATTGGCCAATTTACACTCAGGTAACTTGTTGCAATGATGTATTGTTCTTATTAGTCAACACAACTTCGGCCAACTTGTGATGTGCATACCACCAACAGGACACAATCATGCAGCAAATGTGAACAGTGAAGTGTGAAGAGCCAGGAATAAGAAGCACACACGGAGGACTCATGGTTTTGGTAATAGCTTTTTATTAAAATGAAAAGGGGTTGGGAAATGCCTCAATGTCCCTAATCTTGTAGGTAGTACCCTAACTCAACCAAAACGAATGGTCTATCCAGGGTCAAGATGTCCGAAGTAAATGTATGTCCTGTGTCAAAAATCCTATCCTCGCCCTCACACTCTAAAACTAACTCTGCTAAGGGAATTGGCCATGCTTCTTGAAGTGCACAAACATTCAAATCCAACACCAAGGTTCCAAATGGTCAATGATCGCAGCTCCAGGGAATGACTTTTTCCCTGGGTTTCTCTACAGAAAATGCAAAGTTCAAAACAAAAGAATAATCCAAGTTCCTTTTTGGTCAAGAGGACAACTCTTTCCTCTTGTTGTTGTGATCCACGCCCAGGGAAATATCTCCCTTCCCCAGGTTTCTCTCCACATTCAAGATAACTCAAAAGCCTAAGGACATGGGATTCCCTTGGTATTCCCTTTTAACTGTTCTGCAATTTGGATGTGGGTCTCGGACTCACAGGACACCTGGTATACTCCCCTGCCAGGTTTTCTTCCTCATTCAAATGCAATTAAAAATCCCAAAAGGCATTGGTCTTCCTTGGGATTCTCTTTTACAGTTCCTTGTATACAGTTGACTTTGCCTGGTATACCCTCCTGCCAGGACTTTCATGCTGCTTGCTCAGCACACTTGACTTTGCCTGGTATACTCTGTTGGCAGGACTTTCATGCAATTTCATTATATGGCATGTGTTCAGTATGTTTATAAAACAAGATCATTTAGCTTGATTTGCAAATGATCTGGTATACACCCCGCCAGATCTTAAAACACAATGTCCCTTTGATTTCTGTCTTTTGCTTTTCCCCAAGTTTGTATTATGGGTCCCAGACCACAACTCCAACGTCTAGGGCCTTAGTTCTCTTGCTTGGACAACAGCGCTTCAGTGTCCCAACCCTTACACTAGGCTCAACGGTTCGCTTTGTGTGCTTCTGCTGCTTTCCCGATTCCATGTTGAGGGTTTCTCTGGCTCTCGCGTCTCTCGCAACCACTGGCTCTCGCTTCTCTCGCAACCACTGCAAGCACCTCTGACAGGTGTTCAGTCTTCAGTCAGCGTTCCAGCTCCTTTGGCACACAGAAAGCATGACCTACTTCCTCACGTCCTGCCACAGCCTTAGCGGACCAGCCCTGAGCTTGTTGCACACTGGGTTTCCTTCTCGCTCCGTTCTGCTATTCGGACTTCTGCAATGCCACGGGTACCTCGCTCTTCTTTGCGCTGGAGGACACCATGTTTCACTTCCTGGCATGGTTTTGAACCGTGCTGGGCCAATTGCATTGTCCCAGCAACTACATAGCTGGTATTGGTTTTCTTTAGGATTAATCATTTTTACTCCCCGTCTCTTCCTGGTCTCACTTTCTGCCATATTGTTTTCCATGTGATGTTGAGCATCCTGCTGTTGGTTCTCTTTAGGAGTAATCATTTACTACTCCTTACCTCTTCCTCATCCCAGTTTCTGTCATGTTGTTTCCCTGTGG